>NC_090446.1:1005958065-1007208065 GCF_031143425.1 Pleurodeles waltl | reverse complement strand
TTTACTCCCGCTAAGCAGTGGTAAAGTGCTTGTGCTCTCTCTTTTAAGCATATGAAAGTTGGTATACCCCTATTGCAACATTTAATTTTCTTATAAGTCCTTAGTGTATGGTACTACGTATACCCAGGGCATGTAAGTTAAATGCTACAAGTGGACAGAAGCACTCATTGTGCCACCCATTAGAGTAGCACTGCTAAACATTTCTCCATCTCCACCCCTGCTGCCATGTTTGGCAGCTTTATAAGTGCTATTTTAACCTGGTGAAATAACCCTTAAGAAGGACTGGCAGTGAAACACCTCCAAAGTAATTTTTAACAGTGGCAAGGCTGTCTCTCCCAAAGGTTAACACTAATCAATACTATTACATTTAATAAATGCTAAGTGCAGTTTGGAAAAAGGTCAAATATCTTGAGAGCTCATTGTGATAGTAATTTAAAATCCAACATAATGGTCAAGTGAGATATTATATTACTATTTTGGAAATTACACTTTTAGAAAGTTGTTTTTTTCCTTCCTAAAATCAAAAGGCTTTCCTGCCAGTGTCCATCTGTCACCGTGATCCCTGATGGCTCCCTTATGGTGATATGTATTGTGCTCACTGCTCTAGGTGTGGGGACGAAGTCTCCTGCCTTGAAAGATTGGCCTGGGAGCTGTGCCCAGCCCCTTCCTCAGCTTAACAAAGGATACGTACCCTGTCACTGGCAGATCAAGCTAACACCTAGACCTGCCTCTCTTTTATGTTATGTTATGTGGATTCACATAGCACAACTAATCACCTGTGATGGTATCCAGGCACGGGAGCAGACGTGTAGGCAATAGACTAAAGGTGTTTGGTGTCTGCCCTGCAGAGTTAGAGAAAGAGTCAGGTCTTCAGTTTCTTGTGGAATACAAGAAGTGGGAAAGAGGCCCTTATGTGTTGAGTAAGGTTATTCCAGGTCTTTGGAGCAATGCAAGAGAATGCTAGACCTCCTGTTCTGTTTTCGTGAATGTGAGGGATGTGTGCAAGTGAGGGTGAGGCTTAGTGTAGGTGTCTGGTGGGTTGGTGAAAGTGAAGGGGGTTGTTCATATATGTTGGTTTGATGTTGTGCAGTGCCTTGTATGCATGCATGAGAAGTTTCAATTGACTGTGTCTGTGGATGAAGAGCAAGCAGGGGTCTCTGAAATGTGGTGAGATTTGGATACATCGTGGGAGGTCAATGAAGAGTCTCACTACAGCGTTCTGGGTGGTCTGAAGTCAGTGGAGGAGATAGTTGGACATCTTGGTGAAGAGTGCGTTGCCACAATACAATCTGCTTCTGATGAGGGTTTGCAAGACTGGTGTTCAGGGGTAATCATTGGAAGACTTTGTTCAGCATGCAGAGAATATAGAAGCAGGAGGCGCTGACTGCAGTGACTTCTGCTGTCATGTTGATTTTGTCATCCAGAATAATTCACACATTTCGGTTTTGGTGTGTGTCTTACTTCTGATGGCCACTAGCTTGATTCCAAAAGAGAACTCTTGGTTCTGAAGATCAGCACTTGCTTCTTGCTGGAGCTGAGTTTCAAATTATACATTCAACAATATTCTTATTGGTAACAGAGACAATCTTAGATAAGGCAAGGTTCCATTTGGCCAACCTGAAGCTACTCAAAAGGAATGGGTAGAGCCCTGTTTCTTTGGTCACTGAATTGAGGGGGCACATCTGCTCATTCCTTTTGAGTACCTTAGGAAGTTGGCCACATCGTTTAGAAGTAGTGTAATTATCTTTGCCTATTCTTTTGAAAGGCTTTCCCACTACCTGTGTAACCAGAGTTGGTGTGCACTTTGACAGCATTGTGTAGAGCAGGCTTGCCTTCTCATTGCTTTTAATTGGATTCTTGACTTGAGAGTTTCATGCAATACAAGATTGCCCCACCCCATATGTCCTGATGAAGACCCTTGCTGTTGGTTTTGAATAACTGTGACTAATTAGGTCAAAATTTCATTGCTTTTTTACATGTCTGGATTAGAGCTTTAATCCTCCCATTGGACTTTTAAGAGACTCTTCTAGTTGCCCTGTGTCGACTGTATAAACTGATATCTGACAGATATGTGATGGTGATAATAAATGCTGCTTACAGGTGTGGGTGTATTTTTTATTACTATCACAGAAATGCCACTTCTAGAAAGTGCGCATTTATCTGTGCTTATGACTCTGGTGTTTTGCAGCTTGACTCCAATCCATGTCTGGGCAGAGTGACAGTTGGGGCTTTGTGCATACTTTTCAGACAGCCTGTACACAGGGAGGGTGGAGGTGTCACAGAGGTGCATCTGCATACTGAATAGTCTTCCTGGGCTGAGAGAAGGGAGAGGCGGGGCACACCTGCATTTGTAAAGACTGTGCCCTGGCCTCACACAATAGGGTCGTTAACCCCCCACTGATGTTTGGAGCCTGTGCTGAAAGGAGAGAGGGGGCACTCCCAGAACCAGTTGTAACTGGCTGGAACCTCCTCTCCCTACCATTGTAAAACACTGTAAGAACTGACTATAAGTACAGGGGAATTTTCCCCACAATTTGGAGATTCTTGGAATCATCTTGGAACTGGACATCAAAGGCTGAAAGGACTCACCAGGAACCGCCATGAACTGCTGCTGCTGTGCTGACCTGTGACCTGCCTGGTCACTGTGAAGGACTTGCCACTTGCTGGCTTTCCCTTGTGCTGGCCTGTAGCTGGTCCCTCCACCTGAGGACCTTCTCTTAAGATTCTGCTCCTCAGGGGCAGGGTGCTGTGGCCCCTGACCCCTGCATCCATTTCTTCACGAGGGGTGCTTCTCCGTGGTTTGCAGCGCGCTTATGGAGCCTTGGGAGCTCGTAGGCTCCTGGTTGCATTGTGCCCCTTTAAATAAGATCACCACAGTGGCCCAGGAAGCTGGAAGAACACTTGCGCACCGCATCGGGTGCAGGCGAGTGCCTGCTCTGGCCCCAGGAGGGGTCCAATGTTCTTGTGGCTTCACGGCAGGACCAGGGGAAGGTGCGGGGAGTGCCCCCTTTCCCCTGGCCTCTGCGTTAGGAGCAGGACGCTCCTTTTCTGCTGTTAGGTAAAACGGGCATTATTGTGGGCCCCCCCCCTTTGTGGGAGGGCCAGTGGAGGCCCGGGGGGCCCCCAGAGATCGTGGATCCCGGGAGGGGCCTGTCATTAAACCGGAGGGGGTGCGTGGTGTCCCCCTCCTGCCCTAAATTGTTTTTGCTGGCTTTGGCCCCCCTCGTGAGGGCCGGTTGAGGCCCCCAGTCATCACGGTCCCCAGAGGGGCCTGTCTATAAAATAGAGGAGGTGCATGTCACCCTCCTCTGACCCCAGAGTATAAGGGAGGCCCCCGTTTTGCGCATAGGAGCGCCGGGGGCCCCATTGTTCGCCTTCTAGGCACTGGAGGTGCCTTCATCCAACCAGGTACTGTTTAAAGGACCAATATAGTTGCAATCCAAAGTTCTTTCTACAGACTTTTGTTTGATTCATATATTACCTACCTGCGTTTGATGTTTTTACATATGTGCATGCAAATGTTCCTTTTATTGACATGTTTGCTAATATGTTTTTCTAACTTGCCATATGTTTTCTAATGTTCCCACTATGGGCATTTTATGATATTCTTATGACAAGTGCTGTGATGTAATAACGTGTTTTCCTGACTACTGCTTATGTTGCAGAATGCTGAGTAACCTGTGTGTTATGTGTGACTACTGCTAGGTTGCAGAGTAACTAATGTGTAACGTTCTGACAACTGCTAAGGTAGCAGGATAGTACTGATATGTGATGTTTGGTCTGATAATTGCCTTGTGTACAATACAGTATATTTTCATATAATCTGGTGTTGTGTTTCCTTTGTGGTGGGGATATTGCGTCACGTGTGTTGTGTGTGTTGTGCAAACGCTTCACACATTGCCTCTGGGTTAAGCCTGACTGCTCGTGCCAAGCTACCAAGGGGGTGAGCAGGGGTTATCTTGGACGTGTAACTCCCTTGCCCTGACTAGAGTGGGTAAGTTCTGCCTGGCTGAGGTGCATACCCTAGCCAACCAGAAACCCCATTTCTAACAATGTCCACTTATCCACTTGTACTTAATCATGTCTGCAGCCTCAGAGGGATTAGGCAGTTGCCCAAGGAACCAGTGCCTGCTCTGTCTAATACTTTCCCTAGTATGCAAATTTTATGTTTTTTGAAGCAAAACTGGTTCCTTTTAGGGACTCGGGCTGCTTTAAAAAACAAAGTTTCTGTAAGAAAATGCCTTGTTTGCCATGGTTAGCCCCCACTTTTTGCATGGTATTTGATGTAGTCTCAAAATGTTTAGTGCCCAGGGCCCCTGCTAACCAGGTTCCCTGGACCACATCTCTTTCCCAAAACTGTTGTGATGCATTGGCACAATAAGCAACACCTTAGCTGCCTTTCTAAGTCCCTAGTAAATATTACCTATGTACCCGGGGCCTGGGGTACTAAGGATAGGCCCCTGAGAGCAGCAGTACAGATTGTGCCACCCTCATGGGTCATGCATCCAGATGTACCCAGCACTGCCATTGCAGGCTGTGTGTCCTAGTAAAATCTTAAAATAAAAACTCCACATGGCACACAGGCTATGTGCCCTGTCCACTACACACTGCATGCAATATATGTAAGTCACCCCTCTGGCAGGCCTTCCAGTCCTAAGGCAGGGTGCACTATGCAGTATGTGTGGGCATAGATGCATGTGCAGTATATCCTCACTGTGTCCTTCCCAAACCCAAGACATAGTAAGTGAACAGAGCAGTCTTTTTACATGCATGTGCTAGATACTGGTAAGTAGGAGTTTCACAGCTACATGATGGCTACTCTGAACCCTGGGCTGTTTGGTATCAAATCAGAAAAATAAATCCAACCTGATACCAGTATTGGATTTATTGCAAAATGTACCCAGGGGCCACCTTAGAGGCGGCCTGCCACCATCAGACAAAATTATTGAACCCTGGAGTGGGAGCTTCTGCTCTCTGGGTCCCAGAACAAAGCCTTTCCTGGGTAGAGCTGTCACACTGTCTTCCTCAGGAATGTGTATTGCCCTACTAGTGAGCTTCAAAGGGATTATCATCTTTGAAACTTGACCCCCAGGCCTGTTGCCAGCAGCAGATGGCCATCCCTGATGCAAACCCCCACTTTTAGTGAGTGCAATGGTGGGAAAACACAGGAAGGACAGGGGGAGGGGTCAGCACCAGCTTGCACCACCTCTAAGGTGTTGCATGCAAGGTGACCCTTTAATTTAATTTTCTTCATCTTGCATGGAAGGAAAATAGGCAATCAGGTGTAGGAAAGTGACCTCTGCCCACAGGACGTGGACACTTAGTGGGTGTATCCACCCTATGGTAGATGACCCGTCGGTCACTACTAAGTACTCCCCTCACTGCTCACTAAATACAGTATTTAGTTGGCACCCCTAGACCAGAGTTTTCGATTCCAAGGACACAAGAAGACCAGCAACAAAGAAGACCAAATACTCGAGAACTGAAATCCTGCTGCACCAAGAAGAAGGCACCAAACCCTGCCTACTGCACCCAGAACTCGACAATCGCCACTAAGGGATTGCTCGGACAGTGGATGGACTCTACGGACCTCCACTCTTCAAAAAATTGCCGAAGATCTCCCTTCAGAGTGAAGGCATCACTCTGCTGCAACAAAGATCAAACAAATAATAAAGTCTAGTTTACTGACCGGCTGCTGACCAAGGAACTGAATGGTGCAGCCAGACCAAATTTACCCCAAAGGACTAAGAGGAGGAAACCTGTAGATGTGCCATGTTTGGTGGCACTGCAGCCTCCATTGGCTGAACTGTGCAATAGCCCCAGGTAATGGTCACCCTGCTTCAGACACCCAGAAGGACAGTCCATGTAGGACTGTAAAAGGACCAGTAGAAAGCCCCAGTCGAGGGACTTCAGAAAACACCAGTACATCCACCAGAGTTCCCCTGCTGACCTGCAATTGACCCTAAAATCAACCTACCTCGTGCTTCCAAGGGCACTCTTGCGAGCAGGTCCTGGCTCACCAATTCACTATGCACCTGGGAGCCCTGTGCTGTGTACTGAAGATCCAGCTGTATTCTAAAGGTCACCCACCTCTTGCAATCTCGACACTACAAGGGGACATTCCACACTCACCTTGAAGTCTGCCTCTGCACTGCTTTTCCAAGTGGTCCCCTGCAGTGGCCTTGCACCTGCTCCAAAGACTTTCTGCATCCGCTCCTGCCGAAATCAGGAGCCGCCCAAATTTCTCCAGCCGGTCCACAGGGCCCACTGATGACCTCAACCTACAACCACAAGGAGACATTGGTAAATGTATTGCCTGATTTTACATGCATTTTTAAAGTATTTCCCCATGGTTGTATGTCGGAACGCCGCCTGCCGAAACAACGAGTGCCTGAACAATGAGGTCGGAACACCGACCTCGTTGTTACCACTAATGCCTTTACCACAAATGCCTTAACAATGATATTTTGTTGTAAAGGCATTCCTGGTAAAGGCATTAGTAATAGGCACCCATTGATCCTGCATGCATCACCCTGACCCCCCCACCCCTGCCCCAAAACCTAAAATGCCCTGCCCCCCCAACCCCACCCCAAAACCTAAAACCCCAACCCCCACCCCTGCCCCAAAACCTAAAACGCCCCGCCCCCCCAACCCCACCCCAAAACCTAAAACCCCCTGACACCCCACCCTCACCCCGCCCCAAAACCTAAAGCCCCCTGACCCTCCACCGCGCCCCAAAACCTAAAACGCCCCGCCCCCCCAACCCCACCCCAAAACCTAAAACACCCTGACCCCTCACCCCGCCCCAAAACCTAAAACCCCCGAACCTCCACCCCGCCCCAAAACCTAAAACCCCCCGCCCCCCAACCCCACCGCAAAACCTAAAATCCCCCAACCCCCCACCCCTGCCCCAAAACCTAAAATGCCCTGCACCCCACCCCAAAACCTAAAACCCCCTGACCCCCCCCACCCCGCCCCAAAACCTAAAACGCCCGGCCCCCAACCCCACCCCAAAACCTAAAACACCCTGACCCCCCACCCCACCCCAAAACCTAAAACCCCCGACCCTCCACCCGCCCCAAAACCTAAAACCCCCCACCCCTGCCCCAAAACCTAAAACGCCCCGCCCCCAATCCCGCCCCAAAACCTAAAACACCTGACCCCCCACCCCAAAACCTAAAACGCCCTGCCCCCCCACCCCACCCCAAAACCTAAAAACCCCCACCTCCGCCCCAAAACCTAAAACGCCCTGCCGCCCCAACCCCGCCCCAAAACCTAAAACCCTCCACCCCCGCCCCAAAACCTAAAACCCCCCGACCCTCCACCCCGCCCCAAAACCTAAAACCCACCGCCCCCCACCCCAAAACCTAAAACCCACCGCCCCCCCACCCCAAAACCTAAAACCCCCCACCCCTCCACTTACCTGAGCCGTCACCTCGTCATCCGCGTCGTCCTCCTCAGCCGACTCCCTTGTTTGTGCCTTAACCACGCATGTTCGTTGTTCAGGACATGGGTGGTTAAGGCACAAAATAACGAAGTCGTGGTTAAAGAAAGCGTTGTTCCGCTTTCGTTAACCAGGACTTCGTTATTAAAGAGTCAGCGTAGAGGACGTTTCCCTTTCTCCATTGATTCCAGATATTTTCTAAACTTTGAAAATTCATAACTTAAAAAGTACTTACCCGATTTTGGTGATCTTGGTCCTACAAATGTTATAAAAATCAGAAGTATTTTAGTAAATTGGTCTCAAGTAATTTGGCTTTGAGGGCACCCTCATGGTCCTAGATAGCCTATAAACAGCAAAAAAAAAGAAAAAACAATATCTCAGTGTGAAGGTCACTAGACCTTCACTCTGAGCAGTCAGGGTTCGACTCCAGCTGGACTAGCTCCCCTCTTTTGTTTTACAAAGTACAATGAGTTTTATTTTTAAAAACGACAGATTCATTATTTATTTTAAATTGTAGATAAATATCTAAGTAAAGCATATATCAAACCCTAAAAATCTCTCTCTCTCTCTGTGACTCTCCTTTAATCAATTTCTCCCACTCACACATCCACTCAGACACTTACACACCCACTCACAGACCCACTCAGACACTCAAACACCCACTCACAGACCCACTCAGACCCTCATGCACCTAGTCACAGCCCCAGTCAGACCCTCACACACCCACTCACAGATGCACCCAGACAGTTACAAACCCACTCACAGACACACTCAGATTCTTACACACCCACTCACAGACCCACTGACAACCTCATGCACCCACTCACAGACCCGCACCCACACTGAAACACCCACTAAATATTTGCTTTAAATTCCTGTTTCTATATGTACACATGCCAATATCTATCTATCTATCTATCTATCTATCTATCTATCTATCTATCTATCTATCTATCTATCTATCTATCTATCTATCTATTCACTTAAAAAAAACAAAGTTTACAGGGACATTATAGTTAGGCTCACATTTTAAACGTACAAAACTATAGAAATTCAACAGTGATAGCTAGAGTTACCTCAAGTAACTATAATAACTTGCGCTCTTGTAAAATTACTGATCACATACCTGTGCATGGCGCAAGCTCGAGTTACAGTTACCTTAGGGCAGGAGTTATAGTTACTTGAGGTAACTCTAACTGGTCAAATTCTATGGTTTTGTACATTTGAAATGTGAGCCTAACTATAACTTCCCTGTAACCTTTGTTTTTTAAGCAAATAGATAGATAGATAGATAGATAGATAGATAGATAGATAGATAGATAGATAGATAGATAGATAGATAGATAGAAACAGGAATTGAAAGCAAATTTATACCTAAGGAAACCTGGAGAGAGCTACAAAGACACATATGAATTAATATACAGACGTTAATACTTGGAGATTGGCAAAAAGATGGAAAAAGAGTGGAGAATAATAAATATTTGAAAATGATCAAAAATTGTGCCAGCCGATGATTTTAAACCATCACTAAAATTCTTCTGTGGTGCTCTAGTACTTAATCTCAGCTTACATTTACATTAGTTAAAATGTGAAATCACATCTTTTTTCCCCAAGTCTAGCTCAGGGAATTAATTGAAACCAGAGACAAATAAAGAGAGCCCAGTTAAAGCCAACCACATGCCTTCTACGTAACTATGAACTACTTTCTGGCCCCTTTCTGCGTTGGCCAGCCATCCTTCTAAACTGTCTCCTTTTCTAACAGTTTCTTCGGCTAATCCGACAAAGCTTCTCTTTTCCCGAAGCACTTAATGGACTTTGCGGTAAAATTATGCAGGTATATTCATGTTTTTTTGTGATTCATGATGTCTCTCTGAAAAATGAAAACCAAAGAAGTCTATCAATAAAAACGATGCTGTGACTTTGAATAAATTTCAGGTTGGTTTTTCTTGGCAGGTTCTTGGCTTCCTGAGCCGTACTGACCAAAACCATGAATAATGGCCTGAAATTGCACAATATACAAAAAACATCTGTTAGATAGTAACTGCACGATGATGTCATGTTGCCCAGTCTAATCGGAATCTACTGTTCTGCCAATAGTGATGTCATTGGCTTGGCAACCAGGGCCTTGACAGGATGGCTTGATAAGAACCCAGCCAAGCAGGATCTTTTGTACATTTAGGAAAACTTGTTAGAATTAAAATGTACTCTACATTTGCAATCACATATGGTGTGATTCACAACATCGCAGGGTTTGTGACTGCAAAATAGCTTTGACATATTTGAAACCCATTGGGTGATTCAGAAAATCATTTCTGACTCACAAAATGGGACTACCAACCCATACCAGCCTCAAAGGGGCTTTAAAGTGGTTTCTTTCCTATATGTAATGTGATATGTTATGGTTTGCAACTGCAATTGCGGTCGCAAACCATTGATCAGTTACCAATGCCTCAAAAGGAGTGGTAACTGATTCTCTAAACGATAAGTGTCCACTTGAACACCTTTCAGTTTGAAAATGATATTGGCAACCTCGGTGGGAGTAGGTGGTCATCCAGAGTAACACTACCTGCTCCCTCCATGGTTTTCCCAAACGGGAAATGTCCTATCATTAATAGCTACCCTTGTTCCTTTGAGGAGCATAGGCTTCCTTGAAAAGCAAGTTTCCAGTTTGGAAATCCAGACAGATGAGTGATGTTCTGTTGTTCCTTGTAGGCTGCCACCACTGTGTTCATAGCTTTTGTCTGTGTGCAGCAGGGGTTGGCCAACACTTGCTGTTGATGCCCTTTGGCAGTGCTCTACAGGAGATGTGTTTTGGCCAGACCTTGCCCCAACCTGCCCTGGTCAGCCAACCACTACTTCACATGACACAAATTATTAAGATCCAGTCTCAGATCTGAGAACCCAGCAGAAAGTCCTGCTCAGGTCCACGGGCTCTTGTCAGGGGTTATAGGACTCTGATGCTGGCATCACAGACTGTGAGGACCCTGAATCTAGCCTAGTGGATCTGCAAACTCATGTCAAAATCAGCTTTTTAAAAAATAACTTTTAACAACAGGAGGGTCTCTTTGGGGCCCCTGCACCTGATCACGGGGCCCTTATGGCTAAGACATTTGTTATTGAAACCACAGGCACAACGTTACAGCATCCTGTAGTGGTGGCTACAACAAGTTTCTTCAAGTAGCATTCAGCCTCAGAGAGCTTCATGTCCATGGACCTGGCTTTGGGTTTGGAGAAGTGAAATGAATAACACAAGTAAAAGCTCTCTTATCCAATCAAATGTATGTATTTATTACATTTGGTTTGCAGATGGGCCAGAAACCTGAGTTTGCAGACTATTCTACAATTAATTGGCCAGATATGTTTGTCTTCCAAATTTTAATTGACTGCTCAATTTGAAGCCTACAAAATCTCTTTTCAAAAACGAATTTTTGAAAGCTCTTCTATGGATTTACACCAAACCAAGCAAAGGTACTTCCTTGACTAAGTTACCATTCATCCTTTTTTGTTTAACTCCATCAAAGACTTAATAGGTGAATTAAAATAGTAAATGTCATGTTTTTGATCCTCCTCCTTCTTCTTCCCCTTTCACTTGATGGAATTGTTATCACTGCCTCTGTAATGCATATCTAGATGGAAATGTAGTGATAACAATAATAATGGTAATAACTATTATTTTTATAGTTATTAATCAAGATATAATAAAGTAACCTTTTATTACACTTGGAGTGACTTACTAGCAAATAAATGGTTGAGAGCAAATTTTATTCTGGATTGATGCATTAGTTTCTCCAAACTCTATACTTAATTTGAGATTTAATATTTAACCTTGTTAAAACCCATGCCCAGGAACATTTGTGGCATTTAAGTGAAAAGAAAGGATTAGCACTAGATGTGTAATCATTTTCACCATAACCTATAACACCAGCTTATGTATCTGAAATATTGCTGAATTGAGACCTCTGTAAACGTCTTTTGATCTGAGCCCTTTCTCTGGGTGCCACAGCCTCATCGTGTTCATAAAAAAACACGTAGTTGACGACTGCCCAGTACTTTTATTGGCAGACTATCAAAGACATGAGAAACTGCAAGATTCGGGGCTGGCTAGGTGATTCCTGCTGGCTTGAGATATGGGCTCTGCACATTGTTAGCAGGATACTAACAACCGTTCTGCTCTTTATGTGTTTGGCCTTTCAAGGGGTTTAAGAACAATGTTACCCTTGTCAATTTTGTTTCCTGCTCTGGATTTAAAATGCTGCCTGAAAGTTGCACTCTTAAGTGCTGCATTTGAAAATAGGGACCAGATGACAATGCAAAAAGTGTTCGCAAATTGCGCACAAACTCTTTGCCACCAATATTTGATTTTGTAATGTAATCTTTGTTCTAATAGGTTGCATCACAAAATCTCTAGTAGCAGGGGCAATAGAAGGACCCGTTTAATGAATTTTAATTAGTCAGCTCGCTATTTCAGACCCCTTGTAACTGGCTACAATCGCAGAGATGATGGTCTGCAAGGAACAGCAGAACATTACTCCTCTGCATTTTCGAATGGGAAACATTTTTTAAATTATTTTAAATCAGCCAGGGTAAATGAACTAAATGGTACTGCTTAAAAACCCATTAGGATAGACAAGAGGTGGAACTGGCCGAGGTCATCTAGATCTCCACCTCCTCCTCCCGAGGTTGAACAAAGTAATTCCCAAAACAAAAGCTATCCAGTGGGTACAAATTTCCCTGTGCAAATCTGTTACCACCTCCTTTGACGATTCGGTAAAAATTTCCATGGTTTGGGATCGTTCTTGCTGTTCCAAATCATTGATGCGTATTGTGAATCGTAAATAGGAGGTTGTTAAACCCATTTTGCGTTTGGATAGGCTTTATTGAATTGTAAAATATATTTATTATATAGCAAAGTACCATACTGCAGTCACAAACCTTTAAAAATTGGAACGCAAATAAATATGTTGAAAATGTGCCATCGGATTCTACAAAATCACCTGGTGATTTAGAAACTGAGTCATTTCATCACTTCCCAGTGAGTTGCCTGCATTTCTTTGTAAATGTGTCTTAGACTTGTTTCTTACTAGCATAATAACTGTTTAGTTTTAGGACATGCCAACCATTAGATTGTTGCCAGTCTTTATGTTACACATTGTGCCACTTTTCCAAGGTTCAATTTAAATAAGTACATCAATAATGTGGTACACCATTCTATATCATGTGCTATGGTCTTGCTCTTTTTCTGATGACCATATAAAAGGTCTTACAACCTATATCATATTGAATTAGTTATTGGGGATGATCATAAGCAAACACGTTAGTCGGTTCTATAAAAATATATTTTCATCCCTCATGCAATGCGGTCACATGGCTCTGATTTCTGTGAAAGGCATGATAATTTATTTTCCCCGTGCATAGTACAATGGGAAATAGCATCCCCACGAGCAACATCACTGTACACTCCAAAGTAAACATTTATGTAGGTATTTTAATTAGAAGTAAATCACAACTAGATGAAGGTATTAAATAGAGAAAATGAGCACAATTTATTCACCTCAATTAATTCAGTGAAATATAGAATATCGACTGAGGGCAAACACCACTCATGAAGTTCTAGCATAAGGAAACTTTATTCACTATATTTGAGGTTTGTCAGTGTATAAAGGTTGTCGTGCTTTAAGAGTAATTATGTGCCATATCAATACTTTGTCAATTGAATATTCTCACCGATCATGAACACAATCCAAACAAACTAAAAACCATTTTATCAAGAGAATTAACCACGAAGCAACAAATAACCAGAAAAGGTGGATGTTCACATTATCAATTAGCAACATCATTGTTCAGCTTCTTGGTGATATTATAATGTTATATTGATTTGCATAGCACACTAATCACCCGAGAGGGTATCCAGGCACCAGATTTACTATGGGGCCTGGTCATTTTAGTAAAGTCCGGGCATTTGAAGAACACCAGCCCTCTCTGCTCTCGCTTGCACAAACTTGCATCCAAAGAAAGTTAGAGAGTCCTGCGGCATTAGTGAAGCCAAGCCTAATGCTTCTTTGAAATCCTCTTGAGCCAGCCCCTTATACCTCTGGGGCCACAGCCTTCTCCAGGGTGCACACATCAGTGACAGCCTTCTGAGGAAACAAGCAACTCATGAGATTATCAGATGAGCCGAGCATTTTTGGGCCTGAGCCAGCTGTACCCCACAGCCCCAATCACATACAGACCCAGGATTTCTTCAATCCATACCAGAAATGGCGTGGCGATGCTGTAGGATTTTGAGGCACAGTAGCCGACATCAAGTGACTGAAAGAATTTGCCAGGTGAGCGGTCTTTTCGTGAAGTGCTTGCCTAGTGAACAGTCTTTTCCCGCCCCAGCTGCCTGACAGTACTGATAGAGCGGAGTTGGCTGTGCTGTTTTGCCTCTTAAACATGAATGTGAAAGGGTGGTCACATTTCTGGTAGTCACAATTTGATGGTCACATTTCTGTATAATATGAAGTGATGTTTCAATTTAAATGGTTCATTGCAGTACACATAAACAAAGTGCACAGTTGAATATAACATTTTAAATAAGCTGCATATAATCATCATTTGCAATTATGATATAATGTTTTAAAAGTATTATTTTATATAATCATTTTGTATTTCAACTATAAGTAACAGAATTCATTTAAACTGAAGTATATTCATGTTTCTTTAGCTTGGATGGAGTGAAGGCCACAATTATTTTTCTTGCTTAACCTTCAATGTGAGGCTGTTTTTGCATGTTTTTCTATGAGATGCAGGTGCCAGGATCTGAGGCTGAACCAATGAAGAGTCCATTGTGATTGAGAGATAAGAAGATTTGCAAGAAGCACTGTTATCACCTGTTATCATGAGGAGGGTTGTTTGGAATGGTAGCCATAACTCTTCTGAAGTCAACTACTGATTAAAAATAATTTGTTGATCTGTTTATCAATGAAAGTGTGGTCTGTCCAGTGAAAGATTTAGATTCTCCTTGTCCTTAGCAGAGAGCGGACCTTACTGAGATATATATTTATACTAAGATTCTCTCTTTGGCTTCATGCTGCTGCACCTCTCTAAACAGAAACTTCTACTGAAGGTTCTGTTTACTGACTCTATATTCAGAAATCTTTAGTATAAGAATAGTCAATCTCAGATTAAATTGTCAGGGAGATGGACCTGATTTCAGAATGTAAGCATCAGTCTTTGTTTCTGATTTTCTGCATTATCGCTATTGAGATACTTGTCTTATATATGCTTGTGAAATTTAATATAGTACAATGCTTTACCTATTTTTTGGCGATTGTGTATAGCTATATTATGGTTTTGACACTCATTTATGTAAGTTTGATTTTGAGTCTGTAATAAAGTTCTTTGAAATTTAAGATGGTCTCTGACACTTAGGGACAGATTTACAAGAAAGTGGAACATTGGTCCCAATGTGCCACTTTTCTTGCATGCCCTTTACCCCTCATAAAAACACAATGGTTGCACCATATTTATTATACGATGCCCCATGGCTATCGTTACCACAACAGCTTCAAAATCTTTGATGCAGTTGTGGCACTTTGCTGCACCAGCGTCAAAAGTGTTGATGTTAGTGCAGCAAAGCACAGGGAGGCCCATAGATTATTATGGGTGTGTCAGTTTAACCCCTTCGCTGCCAGGCCTTTTCCCCCTCCTGTGCCAGGCCTTTTTTTGCCTATTTGGGGCAGTTCGCGCATAGGCCCTCATAACTTTTTGTCCACATAAGTTAACCAAGCCAAATTTGCGTCCTTTTTTTCCAACATCCTAGGGATTCTAGAGGTACCGAGACTATGTGGGTTCCCCTGAAGGAGGCCAAGGAATTGGCCAAAATACAGGGAAAATTTCGTTTTTTTAAAAAAAAATTGAAAAAGTGGCTGCAGAAGAAGGCTTGTGGTTTTTCCCCTGAAAATGGCATCAACAAAGGGTTTGCGGTGCTAAACTCAGTAGCTTCCCAGCTTTCGGGAACAGGCAGACTTGAATCAGAAAACCCAATTTTTCAACACAATTTTGGCATTTGACTGGGACATACCCCATTTTTGCAATTTTTTGTGCTTTCAGTCTCCTTCCAGTCAGTGACAGAAATGGGCATGAAACCAATGCTGGATCCCAGAAAACTAAACATTTCTGAAACGCAGACAAAATTCTGAATTCAGCAAAGGGTCATTTGTGTAGATCCTACAAGAGTTTCCTACAGAAAATAACAACTGAAAAAGAAAAATATTGAAATTGAGGTGAAAAAAACATAAATGTTTCTCTACGTTTTACTCTGTAACTTTTCCCTGCAATGTCAGATTATCGAAAGCAATATACTGTTACGTCTGATGGACTCCTCTGGTTGCGGGGATATATAGGGCTTGTAGGTTCATCAAGAACCCAAGGAACCCAGAGCCAATAAATGAGCTGCACCCTGCAGTGCGTTTTCATTCTATACCGGGTATACAGCAATTCATTTGCTGAAATATAAAGAGTGAAAAATTGCTATCAAGAAAACCTTTGTATTTCCAAAAAGAGCACAAGATAAGGTGTTGAGGAGCAGTGGTTATTTGCACATCTCTGAATTCCGGGGTGACCATACTAGCATGTGAATTACAGGGCATTTCTCAAATAGATGTCTTTTTTACACACTCTCCTATATTTGGAAGGAAAAAATGTAGAGAAAGACAAGGGGCAATAACACTTGTTTTGCTAATCTATGTTCTCCCAAGTCTCCCGATAAAAATTATACCTCACTTGTGTGGGTAGGCCTAGCGCCCGCGACAGGAAACGCCCCAAAGCGCAACGTGGACACATCCAATTTTTTTAAAGAAAACAGAGGTGTTTTTTGCGAAGTGCCTTCCTGTAGATTTTGGCCTCTAGCTCAGCCGGCACCTAGGGAAACCTACCAAACCTGTGCATTTCTGAAAACTAGAGACCTAGGGAAATCCAAGGAGGGGTGACTTGCGTGGCTCGGACCAGGTTCTGTTACCCAGAATCCTTTGCAAACCTCAAAATTTGGCTAAAAAAACACATGTTCCTGACATTTCTGTGGCAGAAAGTTCTGGAATCTGAGAGGAGCCACAAATTTCCTTCCACCCAGCGTTCCCCCAAGTCTCCCGATAAAAATGATACCTCACTTGTGTGGGTAGGCCTAGCGCCCGCGACAGGAAACGCCCCAAAGCGCAACGTGGACACATCCAAATTTTTTGAAGAAAACCGAGGTGTTTTTGCGAAGTGCCTACCTGTAGATTTTGGCCTCTAGCTCAGCCGGCACCTAGGGAAACCTACCAAACCTGTGCATTTCTGAAAACTAGAGACCTAGGGGAATCCAAGATGGGGTGACTTGCGGGGCTCGGACCAGGTTCTGTTACCCAGAATCCTTTGCACACCTCAAAATGTGGCTAAAAAAACACATGTTCCTCACATTTCTGTGGCAGAAAGTTCTGGAATCTGAGAGCAGCCACAAATTTCCTTCCACCCAGCGTTCCCCCAAGTCTCCTGATAAAAACAATACCTCACTTGTGTGGGTAGGCCTAGCTCCCGTAACAGGAAACGCCCCAAAGCGCAACGTGGACGCATCCAAATTTTTGGAAGAAAACAGAGGTGTTGTTGGCGAAGTGCCTACCTGTAGGTTTTGGCCTCTAGCTCAGCCGGCACCTAGGGAAACCTACCAAACCTGTGCATTTCTGAAAACTAGAGACCTAGGGGAATCCAAGGAGGGGTGACTTGCGGGGCTCGGACCAGGTTCTGTTACCCACAATCCTTTGCAAACCTCAGAATTTGGCTAAAAAAACACATGTTCCTCACATTTCTGTGGCAGAAAGTTCTGGAATCTGAGAGGAGCCACAAATTTCCTTCCACCCAGCATTCCCCCACGTCTCCCGATAAAAATGATACCTCACTTGTGTGGGTAGGCCTAGCGCCCGCGACAGGAAACGCGCCAAAGCGCAACGTGGACACATCCACATTTTTGAAAGAAAACAGTGCCTACCTGTGGATTTTGGCCTGTAGCTCAGCCGGCACCTAGGGAAACCTACCAACCCTGTGCATTTTTTTAAACTAGAGACCTAGGGGAATCCAAGATGGGGTGACTTGTGGGGCTCGGACCAGGTTCTGTTACCCAGAATCCTTTGCAAACCTCAAAATTTGGCTAAAAAAACACATGTTCCTCACATTTCTGTGGCAGAAAGTTCTGGAATCTGAGAGGAGCCACAAATTTCCTTCCAACCCAGCGTTCCCCTAAGTCTCTCGATAAAAATGGTACCTCACTTCTGTGGGTAGGCCTAGCGCCCACGAATGGAAATGGCCCAAAACACAACGTGGACACAACATATTTTTTCACAGAAAACAGAGGTGTTTTTTGCAAAGTGCCTACCTGTGGAGTTTGGCCTCTAGCTCAGCCGGCCCCGGGAGGGGGGGGGCAGAAATGCCCTAAAATAAATTTGACCCCCCCAAACCCCCCCTGCCCGGGAACGACCCTTGCCTACGGGGTCGCTCCCCCTGCGTGACATTGGCGCCAAAAAACAAATCCCCGGTGCCTAGTGGTTTCTGCCCCCTTGGGGGCAGATTGACCTAAAATCGACCAATCTGCCCCCAGGGGGGCAGAAATGGCCTAAATACAATTTGCCCCCCCAGGGGAGTGACCCTTGCCTGATGGGTCACTCCCCATCTCTAAAAAAACAAACAAACAAAAAAAAAAAAAACACAAAAAAAAAAATTCCCCTGGCGCCTAGAGGTTTCTGCCCCCCCCTGGGGGCAGAAATGGCCTAAAATAAATTTGCACCCCCAACCCCCATTCCCCCCCCGGGAGCAACCCTTGCCTACGGGGTCGCTCCCCCTGCGTGACATTGGCGCCAAAAAACAAATCCCAGGTGCCTAGTGGTTTCTGCCCCCTTGGGGGCAGATTGACCTAAAATCGGCCAATCTGCCCCCAGGGGGGCAGAAATGGTCTAAATACAATTTGCCCCCCAGGTGAGCGACCCTTGCCTGATGGGTCGCTCCCCATCTCTAAAAAAGTAAACAAAACAAAAAAAAACACAAAAAAAAAATTTGCCCTGGCGCCTAGAGGTTTCTGCCCCCAGGGGGGGCAAAAATGGCCTAAAATAAATTCCCCCCCCCCCAGGGAGCGACCCTTGCCTAAGGGGTCGCTCCCCTTGCGTGAAATTCACGCAAAGAAAAAACTCCCTGGTGTTTAGTGGTTTCTACCCCCCTTGGGGGCAGATTGGCCTCATCAAAATAGGCCAATCTGCCCCCAAGGGGGGTAGAAATGGCCTAAATATAATTTTCCCCCAAGGGGAGCGACCCTTGCCTAAGGGGTCGCTCCCCACCTAAAGAAAAAAAAAACTTTAAAAAAATAAAATAAAAACAAATTATCCCTGGTGCCTAGAGGTTTCTGCCCCCCCTGGGGGCAGATAAGGCCTTCCCGAAAACATGCCCCCCCTAGGAGCGACCCTTGCCCAAGGGGTCGCTCCCTTATGACAATATAAAAAATAAAAAAATGTCCTTCCCTTTGAAGCCCCTCGGGGCCTCCCCCACGTGATTGAAAGAGAAATGCTTAGCAGTTCTCTTTCAATCGCGCTGTAAGCTCTGCTTCCAGCGCGATGGGGGAGGCCCCTGTGACTAATCAGTACGTGCTCGCGCGCTGACGTTACAGGGGGGTGTGAGGGGGAATCCGGGGTGGAAGGGGAAGGTCTTCCCCTTCCATCCCCGGCTTGGGGGGGAGGGGGTGCACGGGGGGCGCGCTAGCGCTCCCCCAAGTTCCCCTGTGCCATGGACGAGATCATCTTGTCCAAGGCACAGAACAGGTTAACGCCAGCCCTGAGTAGGCATTAAAAATGATGGAAAAAATGGCGCAGTACAATCGTGTAAATTTCACTGTGCCATTTTTTCGTGTGAATGCCCCCCTTGCATGCCCAATGTCTGATGCAGGCGTACTGTGGCACAAGGGGTTTCAAGCTGGTGCAATGCTTGCCCCTTGCCACTTTGTAAATATGGCATTGGGCAATGGCCACCTAACGCCGCCTTAGCGTCGCAAAAATGATGCTAAGGTGGCAATAAGGTGGCACTAGAGGGTTGTAAATCTGCCCCTTAATATGTGGCTCCCTCAGTTACACTGTAATTGCTCTGAATAAAATTGATGCATGTTTTCCTCTTCCCTCAGAATTCAGAAGAAAAGATTCATCAGACTTCAGATTTATAAATAGGGCCCAGTGCTCCATCAGAAGGTATCAGTAACAGATGTTATCTATCTTTCCCGAAAGCACAAACCCTTAGTGCCCATGTCCAGAATCGGACAATCAGCAAAAATTGCATAGAGTTGGCAAAGAGTCATATTGGTAGCGAGAATATGGGTATCAACAGGGCCATGCACTGCAGCAGTGCACACTTAGCTTGTGGTGATTGTGAAGTTGGATGGTGTCTTGAGGCGATGTCTTTTGTGTTGTGTGAATGTGGTGAATTATAAAGAGGCTGAAGAAGTTATCAGGTCTAACGTGGCCTAAGATCACAGGAAAGTTTAAAGGGAGTAGAAGGCACCATGTTATTTTTTCTGCTAAGAGGTTGTGTTTGTTGGGAGCGTTGTCAATGACACGGTTAAGATAGGGGTGTACTTTGTGTGAATGTGAGATGATTGGTATAGCATATCTTAATGCACAAATGAAGCTGTACTGATCAAGTTGATACCCTGCAGGTCGAGGTTTCATCATAAGTGTTTCAAACCTTACTTGTGTGTTTGAAAATGTTCATTCCTTAGTGGAGCAGGCAAAAGGTTGCTGTATTTCATTTTTGTATACGTGTGTGATATTGCGGAGCAAGTGAGTGTACTGATTGTAAAGGAGGGGACTGCTGCAAGGAGCGAGACCTACATCACAGTGTGCAAAGCTGGTATGGGTTAGTTAGTGTGATACTGTGTCGTTATTGGTAGTCAACGTCATCAGGAGCCACACTGAGATAGGTGGTTGTGTCAGAGTAAAGGATTGTGGCTATAACGCTGTTTGAGTTGAAATGTCACAGTAAAATTGTTGACATTTGATTGCAAAAAATTAAGGCCCATATTTATGAAAAAGTGGCGCATCAGAGCTGATGTACCACTTTTTCTGCGCCCCTCCTTACCGGCACCTAGTTACACTATGGGATCGCCGTATCTACAATACGCTGCACAATGGCTTTTTTGATGCTATTGTGACACTTTGCTACACTAGCATCAAAAATGTTAATGCTAGTGTAGGAAGAGCAAGGAGGCCTATAGGTTTCTATAAGTACATTTCTTGAATGCCTGCTATGAGCTGGTGTTAAAAATGATGCCAAAAATGGTGCAGTGAAATCTGTAATGCCCCCCCTTTCATACATTATGCCTGGAACAGGCATAATATGGTGCAAGGGGTTACAAAGTGGCACAATGCATGAATTGCGCTACTTTGTAAATATGGCGTGGAGAAAACGCCACCTTAGAGCCACCTTAGTGTCAAAAAATGACGCTAAGTGGGTGCTAAAGGTACAAGGAGCTCCTAAATATACCCCTAAATGCTTTAAAGTTGTACAAGATTTGGCTAGAGGTGGCGCTTACATCCCTAGTAGGTAGGGTGTAGAGGCACCTCCAGAATATACTCCAGGTCATTATACAATGATATATGTAGGGCTTCACACATGTCTTCGGCTCGGTCAATGGCACAAGATCACAGAAAAAGAAGGTCCATTGAGATTCCCACAACATGGCACATTTAATTTGTGAATTATTGAAAATTTGAGGATGATACTGTATGAAATGAAACCGCTTCCTACACCTGCACAATATGAACCACTTAATTTTTGGGAATGAGCTGCACATGCAAAGAATTAAGAGAAATTTCATGGTAGAGCAAAGAAAGCTATATGTACTTATGCAGATACTAGATGGGATACTGAGCAGAAAAGTTGGAGAACAGACATTATAGAAGGGGTTAAGCAATATCAGGCTTTAGCCGCAGATGGGGCAGAAGGAGAAGGGGAACAAAAATTAATTCGGAAACAGAAGACAAGAATTAAAACAAGCATGAAGACATGAGTGTAGACAGTGGAGATTCTTGAGATAGACTTCTAAATGTGTTGCTCTATGAACCTCCACCATCTATAATGAAGCTAGAATTGGGAGTGGGGACAATGGTGCTGGAAGCCAATGATTTTCCAAAATTACGAGAAATGTCAGTGGAATGATACAAACATGTTGAATGGTGTGTGAAAATCTCACAGGTGTGTTGGTTGATTTGAACATGTTGTTTGACACTGTTGTTCCAAGTGACTTGTAAATGGAATGTGAGATATCTGTTCGGTGGCCTGCAGTGAAACCGACTAGAAATGCAATAACCAAAGGTTCCTTCACCTTCACTGTGATGAAGAAATATCAGGAGGTCATGGTATTCCTGAAAGGGAAAGTGTCTCCTCAGAATGACTGAAGAATTGAAGAAGTCGAAGCATGATTACTGTGAGAGATTGTTGCAGGCTTTCAGACAGTACAGTGGTATGGAGACCTTAGAGGCAAAGGATATGGGATATGTTGTGTCAAGGTTTGTGACAGGATTGAGGCCAGAAATTAGCCTGATATTCCAGCAGCATTTGATTTGTTGGCAAAATAAACTGATTGATGAAATTGTATGTTATGCAAACTACTGCCACAACAAAATAGAGATGAAGCAGAAAAAGTTAAAAAGAAAAACTGATGCTTGGTCGGATGAAAGCAGCCCAAAGAGCTAGCCAGATGACCATAGCTGTAAACAATGCAGGTACAATGCAGAGTGTGTATCAACAGCCACAGAATACAATGCAAGGCAGAGGCCGAGTAGCTCTAATAGATCCTGGTACAGGAATGGATGTTAATAGTCTGAAAAGATTAACTCTGCCACCCGTGCAATAAAATGGGTCCATGGAAGGGAAATGGGAATGTTGTTTAGATCAAGCTAATGTGGTCCAAAATGCAGGATTTGTGCCTTCACATAATAATAATCCTAATCAAATGCATGGTGTGAAAAGACCCAGGAATCAAAATTTGAATGCACCTCAAGCGCCAATAACGCAAGTACCTCAACCTCCAATGCCACTGCAAAACACTGGGGGATCTTAGCAAAATAGGAATCAGTGCTTTGAGAATGAATGTGAATAAGGCACAGGATAATAATCAGCTTCAACAGTATACCTTGTTTAATTTCATTGAGAGAAATGGCTCCAATCAGTCAGCTTGGCATAGCCTTTGAGATAGACCAGAGCGGAGCCATTCAGAGAAAGTGAAGGGGATGGCCATCATGTATCATTTCTGGTTGATACTAGTGCTACCCAGTCTACTTTCAGAGCAGTAGAAATCCCAAACCTACCCCGCTCTGGAAAAACAATCCAAGATGTTGATGTGAAGAATAAACACATGTCAACCTAAGAAACTGCCCCAGTGTCATTGAAAATAGGATCTTTTGAGGATAAACACAAGTTCATAGTATGTGTTCGCAGTCCAGTGAATCTCTTTGGGAGAGATTTGCTCTCTAAAATGAACTGTGTTATGTTCTGTATTCCGGATGGAATAGAGGTGCAAACCCAAGAAGAGGATGCTGCTTTTAAGTGGGTGAAACCTGAATTGCACAGCATGTTATTGGTATTGCTAACAGTGGATCATTTGTCACCAGATTTGAGAGAGACTGTTAAACATGAAGTGTGGAATTTTTTAGGACATGATATCCTACTGATAAGAGGTGTAGAACCTGTCCAAATCCCAGTTAAACCTGATGTTCAATTCCTGAGAATGTCACAATATAATTTGACATAAGAAATGATAGCTGGAATAACTCCTGCAATTAAGTCCATGATACAGCAGAGAATCTTGAAAGAAACTATGGGAAGTCCTTGTAACTCTCCAATTATGGCTCTTCATAAATGAAGTGGGAAATACAGAATTGTGCAAGACCTTAGAAAAATAAATAACCTTGTTGTTCCTTGTTGCCCCTTGGCACCGAATCCAGCTGTAATATTGTTTCAGATTCCATCTGAGGCTGAAAGGTTCACTGTCATTCTATTTTATGCTTCTCTTTCTATGCTTTATTAACTTGAGCAGCCAATTAGAAAGACTTTTCACAAAAAACTACAAATCCCATGAACCCGCCATAGCACTAGAATGACCATTGAGTCCAGACCTATAAAACCTTCCTGACACAAAGTCTCTTCCTCTTTCTTTTCTGCTCCGCAGCAAGGTAAGTCTAATTATACTTCTTAGCACGATTGTTTTTCCTTTATTGCTTACAGTGTTGTTGTTTCACCTTACACGCGGCTCGCACACTGTTTATTTCCTCGTTCTTGATTGTGGTTAGAGTGCTTTCCTTTTCTTTGAGGTTTGTGAACCGGGCGGCTTGCGGAGGGGGAGCCGTCTCTGGGAGCTTTGACCATGCGTTCTCACTGCGCAGTCCTAACTTTATGTTTATAGCGCGCCCCAGGTACGCGTGAGCCGTCAAACGCATTTCCCTCTCATTAAGGGAATTTCCCGGCTCGCACGTCCCGTATTTATCAGCGCGGCTGTACCCACGTGTGTTCTTTGGCTTCTGAACACCATGGGACCTTTTCATAATTACGTGACCTCCAACCCCTGTGCTCCCGTGAACGCCCTGCCGAATTTGTTCTCCAGGGTTGTAAAATTTAAACAAGGCTTTGCCTAGAGCTGTATAAGTGCTCCCTCCACACTCTACTTCAGTTTTCTGCAATTTGGGGTCAGAATTCACAGCTCCCCCTTTTAACCTCCCCCTTGGTTACAGTGGTGATCATCATTATATATAATTACATATATATATATATATATATATATATATATATATATATATATGTATATATATATATATATATAAGGGGGAGGTTATATATATTGTTCTGTTTCGTCTGGGTTGATCTCATCACTCTAACCAGCTATGTATGAAGAATATCAAGAGGGGGATGAGAATTACTGAATTACTATTTTGAAGAAACCCACACCGGTTCCTTTAAACAGGATCTTGTACAGGCATTGGACACAGGCGTGCGCCAAACCATTAATGATGCATTGGGTAAAGCTATTACCCCATTAAATCACCACCTTTACAGGTTTGCTCAACAACAAGCTGGCTTCCCCCTGCCAGGGGCCTTAGTGAAGGGTCCACGACTTTGCCATTTAAAGAAATTCACTCTGAAGCCTTCGAGAAACTTGCAACTTCTTTGGTTAATGCGCATCCCTACAGTATGCCTGCTGAACCTCGCTCTGAAGAGTTATTAGATGATTCCGACTCTTCCTCTTCTTGGGGTTCGTCTAAAACTGATTCGGGTCCACCAAGCAAGCGTAAGGCAAAAACACTCCATACCTCCAACCATAAGCAGGCAAAACTGTTAACTTTTGAACCGGTGAGATTATACACCCCAGATCTACGGCTTGGATCCCTCCTCCTGAAGTCACTGACTATGTGAAAGTCCACATTCGACAAGAGTTCGATAAAGAGGTACGCGCACTTTTGCGCTCTGAATGCCCCAGACCTGATCTTCCCGAAAAGGCGGCCAAGACACCCGAGATAGACCCATCCATGGTGACCTACCTGAAAAAATATACTAAGGACCCTAGGAAGGGTATCAATAGAGCTTGGGAATCCTGTCAGGACAAGCGTTTGGACTTGTCAGGTCGTCTGATTAAGATCCTGGAACTTGCATATCAGGCAAAATAATCCAACACTCCTATAGTCTTACTGGCTGGTCTCAACATGCAATATGTCTTTTGGGCAATACTAACTGTGCCATTTCTAATGAATACCATCATTCTATCCTTATGAAACTGGATCCTAAATTGGCTGATCTAGCTTCCTCAGAAGCGGGTTCAGCAGCTCAAGGCCTTTTATTTGGAGCCCCCTTTCCCAAGGAACTATCTAAATTAGTTGCCACCTTTTCAAGTTTGGAAAAGTCTCAGGGCTCCATCAATAGAGCACTGCAACCTCTTTTATCCTGGGCCAGGTGGCTCAGGGGGCGACCGTTTGGCTGCGGTTATCAGAATCCAACCGGAGAGAGCTTCCAGGGTCACAGAGGTAGAGGTGGCTATCAAGACCAAGCCTCCTCCTTCTACCCTTTAGGATTCCTCCTCTGCAGGTGAGAATTATTCCAAGGATAAGATGTTTCCTTGGGGGTCGCACTCAATGTTTCTATCACAATTGGCAAAAACTTTCAAACGACCTGTGGGTGCCAGAATCCATTTGGGGAGTCTAGATAGAATTCTTTCAGTCTCCTCTTCAACTTCCTTTTCCCAACACTCTCTATTTTTCCCACTTAGATCAGATTATCATTCAAAAAGAGATTCTGGCCCTTCTATCCAAGGATGCGATAGAGGAAACAGAGTTGCATCCCGAGGTTTCATGAGCCCAATTTTTCTGGTAGACAAGAAGGGTGGTCTTCAAGATTAGTCCTCCATCTAAAGGAATTCAATCAGTGGATCTGTATCGCCATTTCAAAATAGAGGGCATACATTTACTAAGGGACATTCTCCGGTCTGGAGATTGGATGGTCCGTCTGGACCTGAAAGATGCTTATCTATCCGTTTCTATCTTCCCTCCCCACAGACGTTTCCTCCAGTTTTGTTGGGAGGGGAAGATCTATGAAGTCAAGGTTCTTCCCTTCGGCCTGTCATCAGCCCCGTGGTGTTTCACAAAGCTGATGAGGCCACTGGTGGAATGTCTGAGAACCAGGGGCGTTCGCCTGATCATTTATCTGGACGACATAATAATTATGTCCCAATCTCCCCAGACGGTTAGGATCCACTTGGAATGAGCGATCTCTCTCCTTCAAGACTTAGGCTTTGTCATCAACATCCAAAAATCCATTCCAATCCCTTCTCAATCTATGGAATTCCTAGGTTTCCTGGTGAAAACACCCTCAGCTCAGTTGATGCTTCCGCCGACAAAAGTGAGGAATATCAAGAGAGAATTGAGACTAGCCTTGTCCAAGACGACTGTATCATTGAGGTCTCTAGCTCATCTCGTGGGACTGGTAGCCTCTTCTATCCAAGCTATTGGAAAATGGGTTATTGGTAAGGGCAGGTAGGTACCTACACTTAGCAATAGGCCACTAACCTCCACTTAGGTCCAGTTAGGTCTCAGTAAATTAAACCCAGCTTAATCCTTGGTAGCTTGGCAACGAGCGACAAGGCTTAATTTAGGAGACAGAGGCCCTCATTACAACATTGGCGGTAAATCCTGCTTACTGACGTGCAGAAGACTGCCAACACACCACTGCGGTGGTGGAATTCCGCTACTGCTATTACGACCCACAGCTCGGAATCCACCAAAATCCAGACACCCACACAAGTCCACCACACCAAAGGTCAGTGATAAACTGGCGATAACAAAACCAACACCGTCACGCCAACAGGAATATGCCCACACTATCACGACCCACGAATCCACGTGGCGGTCTTTCAACCGCGGTATTCCATTGGCGGTACACACTGCCGCGCTCAAAATACACACACATTTACAAAACACAACCACATTGGACAAATCGAAATACACACACCTGATTCACATAAACACACCACTCCTACACACCCAATCCAATATAAAACACACACCCACATCACCAACAAACCCTTACTACCAAAATTGCGAAAGAAAGCCAGAGAGAGACACCACCAGAAACAACACTAGCATCCACAGACACACAACATCATCACTCACACAACATCCACGCACCTCAGACAACACACACAAACACATCCCCTCACACATCACAACGCACCCCACCCCACACATCACCCACAACACATCATGGCACCTCAACGACACCCCAGGTTCTCTGAGGAGGAGCTCAGGGTCATGGTGGAGAAAATCGTCCGGGTAGAGCCAAAGCTATTCGGATCACAGGTGCAGCACACCTCCATTGCTAGGAAGATGGAGCTATGGTGCAGAATCGTCAACAGGATCAACGCACTGGGACAGCATCCAAGAACACAGGATTTCATCAGGAAGAGGTGGAACGAACTACGGGGAAGGCGTGTTCCGTGGTCTCAGGACACCAGATTGCAGTACAGAGGACTGGCGGTGGACCCCCACCTCCTCCCCCACAACTAACAACATGGGAGGAGCAAGTCTTGGCAATACTGCATCCTGAGGGCCTCACAGGAGTAGCAGCAGGAATGGACTCTGGTAAGTCAACTCTTATCTATTATATCCCCCACCCTACCTGCATGTCATCACATACACCCACCCTCACCCCCATCACTCCAACACCTCACATATGTCCCACTATCACAAACCACCCATCCCAACACCAAGCCCTGCATGCAACACCAAAGCATGGACATCCATCACCAAAGCTTGGCACTACAGATACCCACACAGACCCCAAACCAAATATCACACAAGGACCTAGACAAGAATGCAAGCACTGGAGTACAGGGTCACTCACCCATTGCACACGATGGCACACACAGATGCAATGATCATGCCTTTAGACCCCTGCAGGACCCCTACCCAACGTCACTGGACAGGAGGTTCCAGACATGTCCACTCCCCCCTCAGAAGAGGCCCACAGTGAAGACAGCAGCTCTGTACAACTCGATCAAAATGACCAGCCCGGCCCATCCGGGACCTCGGGACAGTCGGTTCCCCTGACACTGGCACAAGCCACCACAAAGCCTCCCCCCTCAGGAAACACCAGCACAGCACTCACCCAGCGGGCCCATCCCTCTGTCCCCAGGACACGTCAAGCAGCAGTGTGTCCACCACTACAGGGAACCCAGGCAAACCCACCACCCCAAGAAAATCAAGGACCTGGGGGCATTGGCAGTGGGCACATGGTTCAGGGGATAGAGGCACAGGAAAACAGGGGAACTGAGAGGACTGCTGTGCAACAGGGGAGGACAGGCCCAGGGAACCCACTCTCCACAAGGCCCTCTCCAACATCATGGGAGCGTACCATCATTCCCAGGAGACGATGGTAACGGTACTGGCCAACTTTCAGGAGACCCAGTGGCTGTAGGAGGAACACTATCTGGGGATCAGGGAGGAACTCAAGTCCATCAACACCACCCTGGTCACCATTGTAGGGGTGCTGCAGGACCTTGTCAACACCAGGAGGGACACTGTGGCACAACAAGGGGCCCCGACACTAGCCTGGATGATGAACAGCCCACCACCTCCGCCGGCACTAGTGGACAGGGGGCACTGCCACAGGAAAACGACACCAGCACCCCACCCCCTGCAAATGGAGAGCCACCCCGCAAACGGTCCCTGAGATCCAGGAACAAGACAGAGAACATTGCCAAGACCCCCGCCAGGAAATGAGACCCCCCCTAAATGTCATCCTTCTGTCCCACTTTGTTACCCTGTCCATCCTTAAACTGCCCTAGCTCCACTTCCTATGCCCCTTTGGACAATGCACCTGTGAAACAAATAGACTGGACTCTGCCATGGACATTCCTCCACCATCACCCCTGACAATTTTACAACCCCCTCCACTTATTTGCACAAAAATAAACACACATCAATCACAATACAATCTGGAGTCAGTCTGTGCTTTCACAAATGTATATTTACAATAACTATGGAATATAGCAATGTCAATTTTTTTGTCAACATACCGATGTAACACAGCTCTAGTCCATGAGGAAATATAGCAGAGGTCACACAGTGGGACCCACATCTGTAAAATGGAAAGCCAAAGTGACAAGTCAGGGTCCATACACTGGGTGAAAGTGACAGACTTATGATAGTTCAAACAATAGTATGAGATGTGTGAGGCAGTGATATCTTCTTACCTGTGTCTCACTGGAAGTATTGCTGGATAACGTTTCTGTTGTCGATATCCTCTTCTTCTGCCTCCTCTTCTTTACTTGCCACAGGCTCCACAGCTGCCACAAGACCTCCAGCTGGACCATCCTCCTGCAGAAAAGGCACCTGTTGTCGCAAAGCCAGGTTGTGCAGCATACAGCAGGCCATGATGATCTGGCACACCTTCCTTGGTGAGTAGTAGAGAGAACCACCTGTCATATGGAGGCACTGGAACCTGGCCTTCAGGAGGCCGAAGGTTCTTTCTATAATCCTCCTAGTTCGCCCATGTGCCTCATTTTAGCGTTCCTCTGCCCTTCTCCTGGGATTTCTCACTGGGGTCAGTAGCCATGACAGGTTGGGGTACCCAGAGTCACCTGCAAATATCGAGGGACAACTGTTAGACACACACTAACCCGTAGGGACAACCCCAGACCCAGACAACTATTCACAGGGTATAGAGTCCTTATCCTCACCTATTAGCCATAAACGGTGCCTCTGGAGTAGCCCCATCACATAAGGGATGCTGCTATTCCTCAGAATGTAAGCGTCATGCACTGAGCCAGGAAACTTGCATTCACATGGGAGATATACTGGTCGGCCAAACACACCATCTGCACATTCATTGAATGGTAGCTCTTTCTGTTTCCGTACACCTGTTCACTCCTGCGGGGGGTACAAAGGCCACATGTGTCCCATCAATGGCACCTGTGATGTTGGGGATATGTCCCAGGGCATAGAAGTCACCTTTCACAATAGGCAAATCCTCCACCTGAGGGAAAACGATGTAGCTGCATATGTGTTTCAGCAGGGCAGACAACACTCTGGACAACACGTTAGAGAACATTGGCTGGGACATCCCTGATGCAATGGCTACTGTTGTTTGAAAAGACCCACTTACCAGGAAATGGAGTACTGACAGGACCTGCACTAGAGGGGGGATCCCTGTGGGATGGTGGATAGCTGACATCAGGTCTGGCTCCAACTTGGCACACAGTTCATGGATTGTTGCACAATCAAGTCTGTAGGTGACTATTACGTGTCTCTCTTCACTGTCGACAGGTCCACCAGCGGTCTGTACAATGGAGGATGCCGCCATCTCATGACCTGCCCCAGCGGACGTGCCCTATGGACGAGAACAGTGAGCAGAGAGTCAGCCAACACTGAGGTATCACAAATTGTCATTAGCACACATTTTTTAATCTGCAATGTGCCTGTTACTGTGTGTATGCAAGGCCTACATAGGTGTGACGCAGTTATTATTATTGCCATGTGGCCCCCTGAAATGGCGGGTGCCTGACCTGTAACGTGGGACAAGGGGATATGAGGTAAGTCCGCTGGCATTCTACACCGTCGCGGTAGGCAGTCGAAGACCGCGGCGCAATCCTGCTTTGGTTAACATTGAAACCTATTGGTCCGAGGTGCCAACAACGATGTACGCCGGCGGTGGCGGTACGCACCGCCGCGGATGTGACCGCCATTTTTTCTCTGTTCACTCACTTGATACCTGACCTTCAACAGGAGAGGACCTACACTGCAAGTGCTGCTGTGACCTCAGTCTGGAAGCGACGATGGCTCATGTGTCTGGGGAAAGGGCCCCTGCCTTCACTTTGGAGGATTTGGAGAAGTTAGTGGATGGGGTCCTCCCCCAGTACACGCTACTCTACGGTCCTCCAGACAAACAGGTGAGTACAATGTGAGCATGCTGCATGGGCAATGCCTGTTTGGAGTGGTGTGGACAGAAGATACATGGGGGGCTGAGCCCTCCATGAGCGGACAGTGAGTGTCTGTGCGTCCGGGAAGGGTGGGAACGTGGGCCAATGACTATGATGATCTGGACGGTGAATGATTTACCTTTTCCCCTGTACTATTCCTCTATGTCAGCACCCATCAGAAGAAGGATATTTGCCGTGCCATCGCCAAGGAAGTATGGACCCTGGGGGTCCACCACAGACGGAGCACCCACTGCGGAAAACATGGGAGAACATTCACCGCTGGAGCAAGAAGATGGCGGAGGCCCAGCTGGGGATGGCCTCCCAACGTGGGAGGGGTGCCCATCGCACCATGACCCCCCAGATGTTCCGGATCCTGGCGGTGGGCGCTTGAGGGCATCACAGGAGCCACAAGGGGGTGAGTACAGACACATTCATCTGACTCTGTGCGCATTACGAGTTGTCTGGGTGGGGGAGGTGGGCAGTGGGTTCCACTAGGCCAGGGCGAAGTTGGTAGGCAAGGTCCCTTGTGAGGCAGGCTATGTGGCACCCCAACCCCACCAGTGGTAAGAGCCATCTACACCTAGTCAGGCTTCTGTGACTTCCATGTGTGCAGTAATTGGGCACAGGCCTTGTACCCCATGGCCTTGTGAATAATCTAGGAACTGTAAGTGCATGGCATAGTGCAGAGGTCTGCTGTGTCTGTAGTGTCCGCCCAAAGGTAGTGGTATTGCATGCACTGAACATGTCTTTCTTCTGTCTCCCCCCCCACTTTTTGTGGTCTCCCTGTTCTTGTGTGCAATAGCATCATCTGGTGGAGGAGCAGTGGCACCGGAGCAGGAGGGAGCTGCATCCCACTAGGCCCTGGATGGCGAAACAACGGAGTCTGAAGCCACCATTGGGACGGAGGGCGAGGGTATAATGAAGAGATAAACTGAGGAGTTTGATGAGTAGGTTTGTTTAATAGGAGTATCTTATCCACAGCGAAGGGAGACAACACCGGACAGTCAGCTCTTCATCAGCCCCCTCAGAACCTCCATCTCCAACACTCTAATCTGATGTCAGGCATGACATCAGTCCTAGAGATGAGGTCCCTTACATTTTATGATTAACCTTCTACCACACACCTTTCCCCTTAAAACAAATACAAACTCCTGCATATTAGGATAACAGAACAGATAGACAAAAAAAAAAAAAAAAAAAAAATACATACGAAACACAATGCATTAAAAAAAAAAGCAAAACACTTTAGATAGAAGATATTTTCTTTGAACAGAGAACCCTATTGAAAAACCACAAATACATTTATCAACGTCACATCTTCTTTGAAATGACAACTCAGTTGAGATTCCACACCCTTCCATCCTTAATTTTCACCGCATTTCTGAATAGCTTGACGACTTCAAACGGACCCATGAACTTACTTTCACTCTTTTATAGGCTAGGATTTCTAATTGTCCCCTACTTCTACCTCAATATTGCACGTATTCTTCCTCCCATCATAGTTTTCTTTCCTTTTTTGCAAGCACTTTTCCTCCTTTTCCTTTTCTTCCTTACCCAGGCCACAACATGATACACATTCATTCTTCCCCCAACACACCCAACCTGGTGCCAACCGTGTGTTAGCCTTTTGGCTCCTAAAAACTTCAAATGGGACTTTACCGGTCATGGAGTGAGGTGACAATCTGTATGCATGAAGGAAATTTTTAAGACCATCCCTCCAATTCTTGCCAGCCGCACCTTCCAATTGTATGCACTCCTTTATGCACTTATTAAATCTCTCCACTGTACCATTTCCTTCAGGATGATACAAGGAACACCTCCTATGTTTAATGCCGCTGAACTTAAGGTACTCTTCCATCTCACCTGACACAAACTGTGGCCCATTGTCAGTCAGAATAGTATTTGGCAAACCTTCACGACTGAAAATCTCATTAAAGAAATCAATTATTTTCTTAGATTCCATACTACCACTGATGCCTATTTCGGCCCATCTCGAGAACTGGTCCACTAGAACTAAAATACATCCTCCTTTTCCATGGATTGGTCCTACCACATCAACCGCTACAACATCCCAGGGTTTGATAGAAACTTCTCTAACACTCATAGGTGGCACTCTGGTTTTGTATACCTTGTCACTATTGCAGCAATCAGGACAATCTCTTACTTTCCTTTCAATCATGAGATCCATGCCTGGCCACCAATAGTTAAGGCGAAGTCTTGCTTTTGTCTTACTCATTCCCTGATGTCCTTCATGTCCTAATTCTATGATCCTCTCTCTCAAGGAAGCTGGAACAACTAACCTGAACCCACGCAACAATATATCATTCTCTACCGACAATTCATCTCTCTCCTTCCAAAATCCTCCTAATTCCTCATCACGCTTCACATACGAGTTCCATCCATTATTGTGTTCTTTGCATACTCGTTGTAATACGCACGTTAGTCGTTTTCAATGCTAGATTTGGTAAAAATTTTGCATGGAATTCTACCATTCCCAAAAAGGATAACAGTTCTTCTTTTTTCTCTGGTTCAAGTAAATTCAAGATGTTCATAACAAGATCTTCCTTAGGACACACCCCCTTTGAAGTTATCCTATGACCTAAATATTCTACTTCAGTTCTACAGAAAAAACACTTTTTAAGTTTGAGAGTCAACCCATGATCTCTCAAAATTGTCAGCACCCTACTAACTCTTGTCTCATGCTCCTCTTCGGTCTGTCCATGTATCAAAATGTCATCCTGGAAGCATTTAACTCCAGGTTCTGAGCCAAACAAATTGTACATCAGATGCTGAAACACAGCCGCTGCAGAAACCAGGCCAAAAGGCATTCTTTTAAACCTGAAAGTTCCAAAAGGTGTGACGAATGTGGTATAGTCCCTTGAGTCTTCATGTAACATGACCTGATGGTAGGCTGAGGTCAGGTCTAACTTGCTGAAATACTTGGACCCATGTAGCAGTGTGACCATTTCTGTTATGTTGGGTAGAGGAAATTGATCACTCACCACGCATTTATTAAGATTTCTCAAATCCACACACAGTCTAATTTCACCTGACTGCTTTTGTGCAACCACTATTGGTGAAACCCATTCCAATGAATCCACTGGCTCGATTATTCCATCTTTGCATAGTCTCTGTATTTCTCTCTCCACATCATCTTTCATTGAGATTGGGACAGGGCGTACCTTGGAAACCACCGGGACAGATCCCTTTTGAATTCTTATAGGATGAACGTACTTCTTGTCAACACCAGAGCAATACGCGCTCTATTGGTGACAAAAATGCAAAAACCCAGCACTCTCAAAACAAAGTAATTTATGCATTGTGCTGATAAGTTGTGGTTTAACCTTTTGCATTGCAGAGTTCAATCATGAAAACTTATTTTTACTATGCTTACAAATTCTGTTCCTTTGCAATGTATTGCTGCAGGTTTTCAGAGTGTGTTAGGGTGTGGCCCCTTTCCAGGGCCTTCCAGAGACTTTCCCTGCAACATGCCTGGGCATGGTTCTGGGCTGGGCCAAGACTCTATAAAAGAGAGCCAGCCCAACTCCCAGTGCTCACTATTCAGAGGTCCCAGTGCAGAGCAGCAGCTTCTTCCTGAGCTCCTGTCCCGGCGGCCTATTTGGATCTTCCAGCCTTCTGCCCTAATCCTTCATTGGTGATCATTGTTCCAGGCGGTAAGACGGTGGTTGGACTGTTCCGACACCGTTATTTAGAATTTTCATATTCTTGGTTTAAATTCTTAAATGAGTAACAGATTACTTGCGCGCTACCATTTCTTGACATTTATATGGTAGTTTACAAATAGGCAAGACATGCAATTTATTTCATAAAGGTTTGACTTTGTTATTCATTGCACGCTACCATTTCTTGACATTTATATGGTAGTTTACAAATAGACAAGATGCGCGATTTATTGCATAAAGGTTTGACTTTGTTATTCATTGCGCGCTATCATTTCTTGACATTTACATGGTGGCTTAAGAATTGGCAAGACGCGAGGTTCGTTTTATGGTGTTTAAACATTGTTGTCCATTGCGCGCTACTATTTCTTGACATTCACATGATTTTTTACGAATTGGCAAGACACACAACTCGTTTCATGAGCATTTAACTTTGTTGTTCATTGCGCGCTACCATTTCTTGACATTTTACATGGTGGCTTAAGAATCGGCAAAAGAAGCGCGATTCGTTTCATTTTACTTTGATCTTGTTATTTATTGTGAGCTGTTATTCCTTGACATTTACATCGTGTTTTACGAATCGGCAAGACGCACGATTCGATTAATGATGATTTGACTTTGATATTCATTGCGTGCTACCATTTCTTGTTATTTTACATGGTAACACTCGAATTGGCAAGACGCAGGATTCTCTCCTCGAGTTTAATTCATGTTGTTTATTGAATGCTACTATTCTAAGATATTTATTATGTAATATTCGAGTTGACAAGTTATGTGATTTGTTTCCTGAATCCATATTGTGTTATTCATGGTGCACAATCCTTTTATGGTGTTTACTTTATACATATATATCTGCAATATGCGCAATTTGTGTTGAAACATTTTAAGAGTACACAGAAGGCCAGAGTTTCTAGATGCAATATTGTATGGTCCTAGTATACATTCTAAAAACAGGATTTATATGACTGGTTTAAAATTTAGTCAGAATGTTTTTTCTGATTCTCATGTAAAGGAAAGCACTTGAATAAGAAAGTTTTCATTTAATTCATCTTGATTCCCCTACAGGTATCCGGCCATCTTGAAACTTAGTCATTTTAAACTTAACTCTTAGATTGTTCATGTTTTCAGAGTGACTAGGCTTAGAATCATAGTCTAGTATTTGTTTCAGGAGATATAATTTTCATATTGTGAGTTCTAACCTTTTTCTTACTACAGGTCTCCTTCCCAGCAGTTCCCTTCCTAATCCCCTCTTGGACTCTCTCAGTCTCTGTGATTTATCTATCAGAGTCTTGGAGCTGTTCAGTGGTGGACGTGTTGGGAACGTGCACAGACCCCGAGGATCTGGTGACTCTGACACTTCTTAAGGCAACCCAGACTGTCATTGAACACTTCCTCATAATCCTTAACCAATTTCGGGAGGATTCACAAACTTTCTGTACCTTTTCAATAAATTCTTCTCCGAACATTACCGGTGTGGAAGAGTTAGGATCTAAAATAATGTTTAGTTCCCTTTGGTGTGGCCACCTCAAAACACTGTGGGGCATATTTATACTCCGTTTGCGCCAAATTTGCGTCTTTTTTTTCGACGCAAATTCGGCCCAAAACTAATGCCATATTTATACTTTGGCGTTAGACGCGTCTAGCGCCAAAGTATGAGGAAAGAGCGTCATTTTTTTGCGTGAACGCCTTCCTTGCGTTAATGAGATGCAAGGTAGGCGTTCCCGTCTAAAAAAATGACTGCAATGCAAATGCGTCGTATTTATACTCCCGGGCAAAAATCACGCCCGGGAGTGGGCGGGGCAAAAAAAACCGCATTTGCGCCTCTTTTTAATGCCTGGGTCAGGGCAGGCGTTAAGGGACCTGTGGGCTCAAAATGAGCCCACAGCTGCCCTCCCATGCCCCCAGGGACCCCCCCTGCCACCCTTGCCCACCCCAGGAGGACACCCAAGGATGGAGGGACCCATCCCAGGGACATTCAGGTAAGTTCAGGTAAGTATAATTTTTTTTAATTTTTTTACTTTTTTGGGGCATAGGGGGGCCTGATTTGTGCCCCCCTACATGCCTCAATGCCCAATGACCATGCCCAGGGGACAGAAGTCCCCTGGGCATGGCCATTGGGCAAGGGGGCATGACTCCTGTCTTTACTAAGACAGGAGTCATGTAAATGGCGTCTGGGCGTCGTTAAAAATGGCGCAAATTGGGTGGAGGCGATTTATTTGCGTCAACCTGACTTGCACCATTTTTAAGACGCCCTAACGCCATTTTTCCCTACACCGGCGCTGCCTGGTGTACGTGGTTTTTTTCCACGCACACCAGGCAGCGCCGGTCTGCTAGCGCCGGCTAACGCCATTCAATAAATACGGCGCCCGCATGGCGCTTCAGAATGGCGTTAGCCGGCTCAAAACTTTTTGACGCTAAACTGCGTTAGCGCAGTTTAGCGTCAAAAAGTATAAATACGGGCCTGTCTCCTTTAACTGGCACATAAAGTTTCCCAAAAATAGTGTTCATTTTAAACGAAATTTCTGACTCAAAATAACCCCTCAATTGGATAGTTTGGACACCATACGCCCCAGGAATAACGTCTAGGTCCTTTAAGTGAACTTTATGACTTAAATGTTTGTCAAAAAACTCATTAGATAACAAAATCAACCATGCACCCGAGTCGAACAATACTTCCGTATTTTCATTTAAAATAGTAACAGTATCTCTTGGATGACTCTTTTTCTGAGTGCCGGCTGAAACTGATAAGATACAATCCTCAACGACCCTCACAGACGCTTGACTTTTGCCAGACTTACAACATTTAGTAAAATGGCCCCTTTTATTACATAGTTTACAGGTGATATTGATGGCTGGGCATTTCTTATATGAAGCAAAGTGACCAGCATTGCCACAGCGGAAACATTTCATGTCCTTGGATCTGAACCACTGTCCTTGAGTGACTTTATCCTCTTATTTTCCACCGGTTACCTCTCTACTTATGTCTTCATTTTTTTGTAGAAACCATGTTGACTGCAGCCTTTTTTCCTCTCTCCAACTCCTCCACACAAGCTAAAGTGTGTTCCACTCCTTTAGCTAGAATTATTACCACATGTAAGGATGGATCATCCTTGCTCCATAATTCCTAATGAATTTTGTCGCTTGAATTTCTTAGCATAAACTGGTCTCTTATTCGTTCTTCAATGGTGGCTCCAAATTTACATGTAGATGCTAGCTTTCTCAAAGCTGTAATACAATCTTCAATACTTTCTCCAGGTTGTTGCTCTCTCATACCAAAATGGTACCGTTCCAAAATAGTGCTAACTTTAGGTAAAAAATGCAGGTCTAACTTTTTCAAACATATTTTAAATTCATTTAAGTTTGTCCCTTCGTCTCCTGTGTCAGGTAAGTTTTCAAAACTTTCTTGTCCCTCACATCCCAAACAGTGCATCAATAGAGCCGTCTTTCTTTCATTCGATAGGTTAGTTCTGCATACTCTTGAAAAATGTAGAATAGTCTTTTTTCCATTTAGACCATTTTATTGGTGGTTCTCCTGGTATGGTTAAAAAAAATGGTGGAGGTGAGATATTTTGCATTATTTGGATTGCTACACTGACTAATGCCCTTGGAATTAAAACAGAAAAAAAAATCCTTGATACACAGAGTTGAACACTTGCTAACTCTTGGAGGATGCTTATTATGGATTTTATTTTATTAATTTTCCTTTTCCATTTTATTAATCCTGTCGTTATTTCACTAGGAAAACATTTATGGTTTTTTTATGGGAAATTGCCTTGTTCCACTTTAACACTTCTGTCGTTGATTCCCTGGTAAAACATTTAGGTTAGTTTTTATAGGAAATTGCCTTGTATGTAAGTTCGTGAAGAGAAAAAAAAAATTATAAGTTCCGGCAGTCTTCCAAACAAAGAAATCTCTACAGCGGTTCTTCGTGCTGAAGAATAGCCGCTAAATGAAGATCCGAGGAAATGCGACACACAGGTGAGCCGAGAGCGCGTAAAATGTAACATGGTGCGCGTGTAACTCGCCTCAGAGATGGAAGGGAGAGCGGGCACATGCGTGCGCGATGCACGTTTGCTTTTCTTTGAATAAGAAAGCTTTGAGATGAATGTGCTGCGCTCGCGCCAACCGCAACGTCTGAAAAGTTATTCAATACATAGCACTCCGAAATCAGAAAAGAATACGGAAATAAAACAATCCCACTGTAAGTTGTAGGGCTCACGGCATTAAGATTGAAAAGTTCACAATGTGAAGATTAGATTCTCCTGATGTCCGTTGAATAGACGAAGTTCACCAAGGATTGTTCCACACAGGGTTCAGTGTTAAGATACTCCTGACGCCTCATCGCCACATGTAATGAAGAGATAAACTGATGCATTTGAGGAGTAGGTTCTTTTAATGGGAGTATCTTACCCACAGTGAAGGGAGACAACACCAGACAGTCAGCTCTTCATCAGCCCCCTCAGAAACTCCATCTCCAACACTCTAATCTGATGTCAAGCATGACATCAGTCCTAGAGATGAGGTCCCTTACATTCTATGATTAACATCCTACTACACAGGGGAGCTCCACGGCGGGGACAGGAGGTGACAGCAGTGACAGCGACTCCTCCTCCGATGGGAGCTTCCTTGCTGTGGCGAGCCCCTCTGTGCCCCCCGCATCTACAGGTACAGCTGCCACCCCCCCTACCAGCACCGCCCTCCCAGCAGCCCCTCAGCGTGTGTCCCGTGCCCACTCACCCAGGAGGGTGGGCATCTCCTTTGCGCCAGGCACCTCAGGCTCTGCCCCAGTCAGCCCTGCTTCCCTCAGTGAGGAGGCTATTGACCTCCTGAGATCCCTCACTGTTGGGCAGTCTACCATTGTGAATGCCATGCAGGGTGTTGAGAGGCATTTTCAACAAACAAATGCATACCTGGAGGGCATTCATTCTGGCCAGGCAGCCCAACAGAGAGCATTTCAGGCTCTGGCCTCAGCACTGATGGCAGCCATTGTCCCTGTGTCCAGCCTCCCCCCTCCACCCAGACCCAATCCCCTGTACCTCAGTCTATCCCAAGCACACCATCAGACCAGCATGCACACACCTCAACACACAAAAGTGGCTTAGGCAAACATAAGCACCACACATCCCACAGGCACTCACACAAGCATCATACCCATGCAGACATACCAACATCCACTGCCTCCACTGTGTCCCCCCCACGTCTCCCTCCTCCCTCCTAGTCTCGTCTCCACTCACACCTGCATGCACTACATCTTCAGCCATTGCCTCCATCACCAGCACACCCATCACCACACACCGCTCAAGTGCACTCACCACCCCCACTACCATTCACACATCCCCTGTGTCCTTTACCAGTGTGTTTGTGAGCCCTCCTCCCAAAGTACACAAACGCAGGCACACACCCACCCAACAGCCATCCACCTCACAACAGCCTCCAGCCCATGCACCTTCACCCAAATTCAGCAGACGTACACCTCCTACATCCACTACCTCTTCCTCCACTCCCAAACCCCCTCTATCTACCCGTTCCAGTGTGTCTAAAAAACTTTTCCTGGCTAATATTGACCTCTTCCCTACACCTCATCCCCCCCTCCCATCCCCTAGGGCCAGGCTTTCCAGGTCCCAACCCAGCACCTCAGCCACCACATCACCAGACACAGTGGTGCCAGCAACTGCGGGCTATTGGAGAGAGCCACCCATCAGAGCTGCCAGTGTGCCTTGGAGTGAGGGCAAGGACATTCCGCCACCTGCAAAACTTAAAAAGTTGCCCACATCCAGGAGGGAGAAGCAGAAAACACCTGCCACCAAGGGCTCAGGGAAACCGAAAGGGGATAGTGGCAAGGCAGCAGCGCCACCATCGAAGGTGGGGAAGGGCCAGAAACTGAAGAGCAGGTGAGGAGATGGCATGGTGGCACTGACTGAGGGACCAGTGTCACACCTTCTGTCCACATCGAAGCCAACCTGTACAGCGGAGAAGACCGCCACCTGCACCGCCATCTGCACCGCCACAGAGCCCGCCACCAGCACCACTGTCATTGAGCCCGCCACCAGTACCGCAGTCACTGAGCCCGCCACCAGCACTGCAATCACTGAGCCTGCCGCCACAAAGCCCGCCGCCAGCACCGCCACAACAGAGCCTGCCACCAGCACTGCTACAACAGAGCCCGCCGCAAGCACCGCTGCCACAGAGCCCGCTGCCAGCACTGCTCCCACAGAGCCTGCCACAAGCACCGCCGCGACTGACACCGCTGCAAGGACCGCCAGCGGCCCGCGACATCCTGAGCCAGTGGCACCACCACCGCAGACATGGCTGCCATCCCCAGTGGTCAGTCGTCCGAGGCTGGTGGTGAGTTACAGGAGCCTGGGCAGCTTCCATGATGCATCACTTTCAGTGGAGAGATACATCCATTACCTCTGTCCTTGGCAGGATGAAGCACTCTGGGCACAAAGCCCCCTCCAGAACCAGTGGAGAGATACATCCACTACCTCTGTCCTTGGCAGGATGAAGCACTCTGGGCACCAGGCCCCCTTCAGAACCAGTGGAGATTCACATCCACTTGAGAGACTGTGGCTTTGCACTCCAAAGGATAAAGCAGTGGGCAAACCACCCACTGAAAAGACTTGAGAGACTGTGGCTTTGCACTCCCCAGGATAGAGCAATGGGCAAACCACCCACTGAAAAGACTTGAGAGACTGTGGCTTTGCACTCCCCAGGATCAAGCAGTGGGCAAACTACTCACTGGAAAGACTTGAGAGACTGTGGCTTTGCAATCCCCAGGATAAAGCAGTGGGCACACCACCCACTGAAAAGACTTGAGACTGTGGCTTTGCACTCCCCATAATAGAGCAGTGGGCAATCCACCCACTGGAAAGACTTGAGAGACTGAGGCTTTGCACTCCCCAGGATAGAGCAGTGGGCAAACCACCCACTGGAAAGACTTGAGAGACTGTGGCTTTGCACTCCCCAGGATAGAGCAGTGGGCAAACCACCCACTGAAAAGACTTGAGAGACTGTGTCTTTGCACTCCCCAGGATAGAGCAGTGGGCAAACCACCCACTGAAAAGACTTGAGAGACTGTGTCTTTGCACTCCCCAGGATAGAGCAGTGGGCAAACCACCCACTGGAAAGACTTGAGAGACTGTGGATTTGCACTCCCCATGACAAAGCAGTGGGCATGGAGCCCCCTCGTGGAGCAGTGGTGTTGTGCGTTCATCAGGCTGAGGTGCCCTCCTCCCCCTCCCCCTGAGGTGCCTGTTTATTTTCCATCTGATGCCCCTCCAGTATTCTCTCCGTTTGGAGTCAGGTATCGAGTGTGGACCTCGCCCATGCATTTTTGGCCCAGTGGTCCACAGACAATTATTGGTGCACTATCCTGACTTGTGTAGTTGGTGTACATAATTGTATATACTGTACTTAGAGTTTTGAGTACTGGATTTTTATAGATTATAATCGTTCAAATCAATTCCTTTTGTCCTTGCGTTATTGAAGTGGGGGTGGGGGGTGTATATGTAATGTTGCAGCATGTGTTTGTGTGTATGTTGTTGTGGGTGAGAGTGGGGGTGGGGGTGTTGCGTGTTGCGTGCTTGTGTCACTCTCTTTTCCCTCCCCCCCCTGTGTTGTAGGTGCAGTACTTACCGTGGTCGTCGCCGCCGTCTCTGGAGCTCCTGATAGAGGAGCAGGAAGACGATCGCCGGCAGGATGTGAAGTTCTGGCAACATGGTGTTCTGGTTCCTCGTGGGGTGTGGAGAGGTGAGTGATTTCCCCTTCTGTGTACAGTTTCCGCTGTGTTTTTGATCGCGTTGGTTCCGCCCCGGAAAAGGTGGCGGATTGGCATCTTGTGATAGGGTGGGCAGTACATTGTCTTCCACCTGTCTGTTGGCGGTTACCTCCGTGCTGTTTATTTGTACCGCCATGGCGGTCGGAGTTTTAAAGTGGCTGTCTATGTTGGCGGTTTCCGCCGTGGTGGTAATCCCACTTTTTTTCCCGCCTGCCTGTTGGCAGCATTACCGCCGCTTTAAAACCGACCGCCAGGGTTGTAATGAGGGCCAAAGTGTAAAGCATTCAAATATCATAAAACAGTAATTAAATAAAACACAGGAAATAGTTTAAAAATCCAAAACCAATTGATAAAAATGTTTATCTTTATAATAACACAAAAATGAATACAATCAGATAAGGGGAACCGGAGATATTAATTTTTAAACAATTATTGTTTTCTAGCGACTAGAAACAAAAAGCGCCAATCTGGTCATCTGGTCGCACCTCGACCGGGGCAAAGTCAAAGTTTAAGGCTGACCACGATGGAGTCCGGCTCGGCTACAGCCCGCGGGAGGCCTCAGTCAAAGGTTTACCTTCGCACTTAGTCGTTTTTCTGAAGATTTTCTTCAGCGGGACGAACCTGCCAGTCCAATCGACCTCCTGGAACTCTTCTCCAGATACACATCGCGGGAGCCCTCTGTGGAGATTTTTACCTTCGGACTTAGATGTTTTTTTCGAGGTGAAAATCCTTTGACCGGGGTAAACCTGGATTTAGATCCGATGTCCTTGGAGTCCTCCTCGGATACGCTGGCTGGGAGGTCCCGGTCAACTTTCTACGTTCGGACTTAGTCTCTTTTGTGGAGATTTTATTCACTGGGACAAACCTGCAAGTCAGGCCGGGTCACGGTTGAGGCAAGCCGGCTAGAGTTGCTGCGGCGAGTCGGTCCGTCTATGGAGCTTTTTTTCAAAAGTTCCCCAAACTTCTGGATCTTCTTCCAGATGTTCCTTTAAGGTTATTTTGGGGTCCACAGCTCACCCCAAGGTTCCAGAAGCTCTGAGATGATCCTTGGGGGCGTGGACTACAACTCCCAGAATGCACCTGGCGCAAACTCCTTTTTGGCCACTGGACAGTGGTCAGGTGGTTGGTTTCTTCAGGAGTTGGTGCAGGGGACTCTGGTTAGCAATTTTTCACCTGTATCAAACAGGGAGTCCCTCCTTGAACCAGTTGAAGCCAGGCAAAGTCCTTCTTGTGGTGAAGCCCAAGTGTGCAGCTGGTGCAGTCCTTCAAAGTGCAGGGTCCAGGTGCAGGCCAGGGGTCCAGCAGGGCAGTCCTTCTTCTTCTGTAGTTCTTCCTGGTAGGGATGTGGTAGGGAACTGAGTTGTGGGTGCAGGTCTGCCTGTTTTATACTTGCTCCTGGGTGAAAAACAGAGGGGTCCTGGTTCTCCAATCAGGTGCAGGGTCCTTCCCCCTGTGATGACTACTTCCTGGGAAGTGTGGCAAAAATCAATCCCAGGGAGCAATATTCCTCAAAAATCCATCATGGCTGAAAGTGATTTTTGGAGGTTACATCTGGCTGAGCCCACCCACTGGTGTGGCTAAAAATCCTAAACACACCCTCTCCTGCCCTCTCCTAATCTAATCAAGGGGGCACCTGATTGTCTGGGTTTGCAGGATGTGGGGGTGTTACTGGGTTACTCCAAATGTCTTTCTCTTCCTTTGAAGACCAGTTTGGCAGCCCTCCCCCTTCCTGCCTCACCATCTGCTGAGGGGAGATCTCCTCCCACAGGCACATCTCTTTGTGTGAAGCCAGGCCACTTCACACCTCATCAATGCAGCCTGGCCAGGCTGCCAGAGGCTGGCCAATCAGAGCACAGCATCAAAAACACTGCAGGGCTGAAGTTGGCAACTTTTCAGGTAAAGTTTAAAACTCTTTGCTGAACAAGTTATATTAAATCCCACAACTGGAAGTTGTGGGATTTATTATAACAATTAATTTGATACCAAACTTCTGGTATCTGTTACTTAAGGGGATTTTTAAAATTAAAATAACGTCTCCCCATTCTAGCCTATGCAGGCCATTCACTACAATGAGGGAAAAACGAATTTGGCCGTTTTACCTCACCTGTGCTTATAAAACAATTTTTATAAGGTCCCTGCTTACAGTTACATGGCACCCAGCCCTATGGGCACTTAGGGCACACCTTAGGGGTGACTTGTATGTAAAAATAAGATAGTTTAAGACTTTGGAACTACTTTTAATTCCAAAGTCGAATTTGCATATAACTTTAATTTAAAAGCAGCCAGCAAGGCAGGCCTGCCTTTAAAATGACACTGGGCACCTCAGCAGTGCACCTATGGGTGCACTACCTATGCTGGGGTCCCTAAACCTACATGCCCTACCATATACTAGGGATTTATAGGTAGGTTGACTTAGCCAATTATAATTAGCCTATTTTGCATACTGATTTTATACAGAGCACAGGCCCTGGGACTGGTTAGCAGTGCCCAGGGCACCCTCAGATTCAGGAAAACACCAGCAAAAAGTAGAAAATGCGGGCAACAAGTTAGGGGGCCTCTGCAATCAGCCCTGTTCTCTCACACAAGCGATCTTTCTGGGACCCATGCATTACAGGTCCCTTCAACGCCTCAAGATCAGTCACCTGAACAAGGGCTTGTCTTACTCCCAGCCAGTTCCCCTTTCGAAGGAGGTGAAGATGTAAATCTCTTGGTGGTCATCTCACAGGGAAACATGGAATGGGAGAGCCATTTTTTCCCTTCTCCCCGGACCTGATTATAGAAGCGGATGCCAGTCTGTTGGGTTGGGGGGCTTGTTGCAGCCATATCTCTACTGGGGGTCGCTGGTCCCAGCAGGAACTATCTCTGCATATCAATTGCTTGGAGCTCTTAGTGGGCTCCTTTGCAATTCGCAGCTTCACCGCGGGCAGAGCGAAATGTTGTATTCTTCTCAGGATGGAAAATGTTTCAGCAGTTTGATACGTGAACAAGCTGAGGGGGACCAGTTCACCTTTACTGACGGAGATTGCCAAAGACTTTTGGCATTATTGTCTTCACAATCACATTTCGGTGACAGCGGAGTACTTACCAGGTCAACAGAATGTGATTGCGGATTGGCACTCCCGTCATTTGACAGATTCAAGAGATTGGAGGTTACAGCCGCAAGTCTTTAGGTCTATCATGAGGTTGTGGGGTCCGTGCACAATCGACCTTTTTGCTTCCCATCTGAATTCTCAACTCCCGACGTACTTCAGTTGGTGTCCGGATCTGGGAGCGAGGGCAACGGATGCTTTCCTCCAAGATTGGACTCCTTTCCTCTTTTATGCATTCCCTCCATTTGTAATGATTCCCAGGGTCCTAGCTCATCTTCAGAGACAAGAAGTGGATATGGTTTTGATCTCCCTGTACTGGAGAGCCCAGCCTTGGTTTCCCATCATTATAGAACTAGCCTTTGCTCCCCCCAGTCTCTTACCCTCCTGTTGGCACCTCCTTCTGGATCCGGTGGGGTCTCCTCATCCCTTGATCCTGTCAGGTCAACTGTCTCTTCTAGCTTGGCATCTTTCAGGCAAAACTGGAGTCTCCCAGGCCTTTCGGACGAAGCTCAGGAATTCATCAATCAATCTTGGGCCCCCAACACACATAAACGTTATGCCTCAGCTTGGAGACACTGGTGTAGTTGGTGTTCTTCAAGGGATTCAGATCCCTTTAATTCGGATTGCACTATGATCTTGAATTTTTTAGCTGTCTCTGGGATGGCTTATAATTCTATCAAAGATTTTCGCTCAGCCATTTCTGCCGGCCATGTCTTTATTGATGGTAGACCTGTTGGTCAGTTACCTGTTTGTAAACTGATTCGGGGCATTAGGATGTTAAATCCCCCTCTACCCAAGTACTTAGAGCTTTGGGATGTTAACATTGTTCTACGGCTTTTGAATTCCTGGCCTTCCAATAAATACCTCTCCAGGAAACAACTTTCTGCCAAGCTTACCGTCCTGCTTTGCCTAATTTCTTGTAAACGATTTTCTGACGTTAAAGCTTTAGATTTAGCAGGGAGACATTTCTCTCCTGAAGGTGTTTCATTTGTCATGTCTAGAAGGACTAAGTGCACCACCAGGTTGGTATCCTACCCAGCATTTCTGGATAATAACAAACTTTGCATTGTTCAATGCCTAAAAGATTATGAGGTAAGTACTTCTGAATTTCGGTCTGATATTTTGGGCCAGCTGCTTATTTCGCTCCAAAAACCATTTAGACCTGTTTCCTCGGCTACTCTTGCCAGATGGGTGAAATTGATTTTGTCTGAAGCGGGTATTGATACTTCCAAATTTGGGGTGCATTCCGTGAGGGGTGCTATTGCATCAAAGTCTTTTGCTCTTGGTTCTCATTTATAAGATATCTTTAATGCGGCAGATTAGTTCTCTGATTCCATGTTTAAAAGGTTTTATTATAAACCTATTTTGGATGAGTCATCAGTAATAATGGCAGGACTTTAAACTAGCATAATCAGGGCCTCCGGTCCTGACATAGAATTAAACATTTTCTAGTTATCAAGTTTAGAATTTTCAATTCTATTAAGGACACGGAGGCGAGGATTATCTCACCCATGATTATTGTTTCGGCTTTCATGTTTCCTGATGTATTTATACTTTGTTTTCATAATGTTGATGCGATTTTAAAACAAATAATAATAATAAATTCCCACCCTGATATTGTATTGTGTACAAAAAAAGAAATATTAGAGTGTTTGATTTTATCTGCTTTTTTATGCATAATACAGTGTTTATGGCCCGTTATTTTCTTTGTCCTAGGTCAAGAGGATAAATGATTCAGATTCCATCGCCTGGATTTCCACTGAGGATTCTTCTTCTCCTTCCACATTGTTGGGATGTTCGTCTTTCTGGTTTAGAAGTTGTTCTTCTTTTTTCTGGACTCCAGGTTTAATTGTGACTTGTCAGCATTAGTGCAGTAACTGTGTATGTGTGCAAAGAAAGAGACTTTGGGGGTCATTACGACCCTGGCGGTCATGGACCGCCAGGGCCGGGGACCGCAGATGCACCGCCAACAGGCTGGCGGTGCATCCAGGCCTATTCTGACCGCGGCGGTAAAGCCGCGGTCAGAAAAGGGAAACCGGCGGTTTCCCGCAGGTTTTCCCCTGGCCTGAGGAATCCTCCATGGCGGCGCTGCAGGCTGCAGGCAGCGCCGCCATGGGGATTCCGACCCCCTTACCGCCAGCCTGGTTCTGGCGGTTTTGACCGCCAGAACCTGGTTGGTGGTAACGGGTGTCGTGGGGCCCCTGGGGGCCCCTGCAGTGCCCATGCCAATGGCATGGGCACTACAGGGGCCCCCTAACAGGGCCCCACCAAGATTTTCAGTGTCTGCATAGCAGACACTGAAAATCGCGACGGGTGCAACTGCACCCGTCGCACCCTTTCCACTCCGGAGCCGGCATCCTCGTGGAAGGGGGTTTCCCGCTGGGCTGGCGGGCGGCCTTCTGGCGGTCGCCCGCCAGCCCAGCGGGAAACTCAGAATTACCGCGGCGGTCTTTTGACCGCGCAGCGGTATTCTGGTGGCGGTACTTTGGCGGGCGGCCTCCGCCGCCCGCCAAAGTCGTAATGACCCCCTTTGTGTCAGGAAGGTTTTATAGGGCTGGATTCTATGGTCATTCTAGTGCTATGGTGGGTTCATGGAATTTTTAGTTTTTTGTGAAAAGTCTTTCCAATTGGCTGCTGAAGTTATGAAAGCATAGAAAGAGAAGCATAATCCTCGCCTCTGTGTCCTTAATAGAATTGAAAATTCTAAACGCAATAGCTAGAAAATGTTTCATTGATTTGTACTAGGCCTTCTTTTCGATACCGTTGCATGAGGACAGTCAGTTCCTTTTTGCATTCTTGCTCAGAAACAGGGTTTTAACATGGTGTTGTCCAATACTTTGGACACCAAATTGAAAAGGGAGCAAGAAAGGTGTCAAAAGAGGTAATCTGGGCCATATTAAAAATTAGTCTGTCAACTATGCAGAGAGAAGTCAGGATGTTTTTGGGAATGGTGGCCTACTGTAGACAGTGGATATCCAACATCTCTCTGGTGACTAAGCCTTTACAAAGGTTGAGACACAAAGATGTATCTGATCCGGTACCATGGGAAAACAATTCCCTTTTCTCATTTCTAAAGATCAGAGAATGTCTTTGTCATGCCCCAGAATGCTAAGAATGTCCAATTATAATAAATCATTTGTCCTTTTCTAAATTGAGAGGGAGGGCTGTGTTCTCTCAGTGCAGACTCAATGCATGGAAGTGCTAAGAGACTAGTGGCATATTCTTCAGCCACATTGGATCCTGTTGCTTCTACTTCACCTGGATGTCTAAAATCTGTAGCAGCACTTAGTACAAGTATTGAGAGGTGGGGGAATATTGTTATGGGTCACACATTAACTGTTTATGTTCCTCATTCAGTTGAGCTTTTGCTAACCAGAACCAGGACTCAATGATTGACTAGCAGCCAACTCACTAAGTATGAGCAAATAGTGCTTTCTGCTGAGAATGTGATGATTAAACATTGTGGAATTTTGAATCCTGCTACTCTGTTGCAAATACCAAGTCAGGAAAATGTGTAAGATTGTGAATAGGACCACGATTGTGTAGATGTCACAGAGCTATGCACCATGTCGAGACCAGACATCCAAGAGGAATCTTTGCCTGAATCTGACCATGTCCTTTATATTGATGGTTCATGTTTAGGGGATGACGGAGGAAGTCTTAGAGCAGCATACGATATATGTACCCTTTCTGGAGCGGTTGAAGCTTCATCAATGCATTACAATTGACTGGGCAATTTGCAGTGGTAAAGTGCTCTGCACACCATTCTAGAGAGGATCATGTGACTTTAGGCAACAGATACATCAATGAGTTTGCTAAATACTGTGCTTGCCATGTCGGTACATTTAATGGAGAATTCACAAATGAAGTAATGGATGAGACTAACTTTAACTTCTCGTGGACAACTTGACAACTTGACACTTGGGATGAAGTGAAAAGGCTTCAAGAGGAAGTGTCTGAGGAAGAACATCAGAGTAGGGTCAGAGAGGGATGTGTTAAAAGAGATGATGACATTTGGGCTTTGATGGATAGACGACCAGTGTTGACAAATAGGCCCTCATTATGACATTGGCGGTGAGTGATAAAGTGGAAGAAATACCGCCAACAGGCCAGCGGTGATTACCATTAAATTATGACCATGGTGGTGAGAACTCCCATAGACAGCCAATGTACCACACCATCCACCAGGGCGTTAACACCATGTACCAAGGCGGTAGCAATCAACAGCCAGGCGGAAGACAAAGTACGGCCTATTATATTATAACACAGCACACCGCTGCTATTTCCGGGGTGCCAACGCAATCAAAAGCCTGGCGGAAACTGAACACAGAAAACAAAAGACTCACCAACAAGTACACAGAGGACTCCGCCACCGCCATGGAACTGGAACTGCAAGTCTTCCCGATGCTCTTCTATGCCATGCTCTACCTGAAACACCAACGCCGACGAAGACGACAATGGTGAGTACAGTCACCTAGCACACAAGGGAGGGAGGAAGGGAGGAAAATGAGAGTGACACACACACACACACAACACACACCAGACACACACCATACACACAAGCAGCTGCAAATCAATCGCACACGACACACAGCATAATAAAACATTAACCAGATTTCATAAGCACAGAAAATGTATTGGCAAGGGAAAAGCCACCACATGAACATGATATGTACAATTGTCCACAAAGGGCCAATGACCAGACCAAAGTACAAAGGGCCCACATAGCCACAGGGCACAGTTCAAGGCCCAACCTATCTCCTGACATCAAGTCCACAGAACTCTGAGGGGACATTATGTTGTAAGTGGGCAGGCACCTCAAGGGGGGGAGGGGTGGGGGCACCTCAGTTGAGTTGGGGCACTTTCCCACTGGTTCTCGAGGGGGCTCCAGGCCCATTTCACTGTGCTGGGGAGTACAAGGCCACAGTCTCTGGAGTGGGAGACTTTCCCACTGGTTCAGGAGGGGGCTCCATGTCCATTTCTCTGTGCTGGGGAGTGCAAGGCCACAGTCTCTGGAGTGGGTGACTTTTCCACTGGTTCTGGAGGGGGCTTGTTGTACAGCAGTCGCAGGAGGAGAGCCTACATGCCCTCTGCTGGAGGTGAGGGCTGCACTGTCTCATCTGGAGGTGAGGGCTGCACTGTGTCAGCAGGTGAAGGTGCCACCTGGGCAGCCTCATCTGGAGGTGAGGGCTGCACTGCCTTAGTAGGTGAAGGTGCAGCCTCTGCAGGAGGAGTGGGCTGCACCGCCTCAGCTGGAGGTGAGGGCTCCGTGACCACTGGTGGTGGTGGTGTCACCCTGCCAGCCTCTGTTGGAGCCGTCAAGGGCTTCTTCACCTTCATGGCAGGAGGTGTGGGCTCCTTCCCCTTCATGGGAGGAGGTGCGGGCTCCTTCCCCTTCATGGAAGGAGTCGAGGGCTTCTTCTCCTTCATGGCAGGAGGTGTGGCCTACTACCCCTTTATAGCAGGAGGTACATCCTCCTTCCTCTTCATGGCAGGAGTCAAGGGCTTTTTTCCTTCATGGCAGTGGCTGTGGGATCCTTACCCTTCCTGGCTGGTGGAGTGGGAACCATCACTGTCCTGCCTCCACAAATAGGAGGCACCGCCACTGTCCGCGTGGGCTGTTTGGCTGAAGTGCTGGACTGGGTCATTGGGACCATGCTCTAACTGGCAGAACAGGGGGAGAGAGGGAGGGAAGTTGTCAGTTGGCCAAGGAAAAGCTTTTTAGGGATGGTGGGCTGGGAGTGGAGGTTGAGGGAGTGATTGTTGGAGGAGTAAGTCTTTTGGACTTGGGTGCAGGTGCATGGGGAGTGGGCTGTTGTGAGGTGGATGGCTGTTGGGTGTCTGAGTGCTTGCGTTTGTGTGTTTTAGGAGGGGGGACAGACAGGGTTGGAGAGGACACAGGGGACAGTGCACGGATGTTGTGGGGGTGTCTGCTAGTGAGGTGTGGGTGCTGCTTAGTGTGGTAATGCTGGTGGTGGTTGTTGAAGCAGTGCATACAGGTGTGAGTGTGAATGTGACTGTGAGGGTGGTGAAGGAGGAGGACGAGGGGAAGACAGTGGAGACAGTGGATGTGGTGGTGTGTGGAAATGTCTAGTGTTTGCATGAGTGCTTGTGTGTTGAAGTGTGATGCCTGTGTTTGACTGTGCTACTCTTGTGTGTTGTCTTGTGTGCATGCTCATCTGTATGTGTGCATGGGATGGAATGAGGTTGAGTAGACTGGGACTGGAAAGTGGTAGTTGAAGGGGGGACGGTAGGGACAGGGCCAATGGCTGTCATCAGAGAGGAGGCCAGAGCCTGAATCGATCTCTGTTGGGCTGCCAATCCACTGTGGAAGCCCTCCAGGAATATATTGCATTGCTTCATCTGGGATGCCAGCCCCTGGATGACAATGGTTGACTTCCCTACAGAGATGGATCTCAGGAGGTCAATAGCCTCCTCACTCAGGTCAGCAGGGCTCACTAGGGCAGGGCCTGAGATGCCTGGGGTGAAGGAGATGCCCACCCTCCTGGGTGAGCAGGCACGGGCAAATCACTGAGGGGCTACTGGGAGGATGGTGCTGGTACGGGCAGTGGTGGCTGTACCTGCGGCTGGGGTGGTCAAAGAGGTGTCCGGCACCACAAGGGAGCTTTCATCGGAGGAGGTATCTGAGCCTGTGTTGTCGCCGCTTGTCTCCGCCGAGGTGCTCCCCTCGCCCTCCATCCCACTGCTTCCCTCAGCGTCGGTGGACTCTGCCTCCTGGGTCCTATAGGATGTAGCTCCCTCTGTCACCGGTGCCCCTGCTCCTCCGCCAGATGATACTAATGCACACATAGGCAGGATGACAGAAGATAAAGGGCGTGAAAGAGAAAGAGAGCACAGAGTCAATTACTGCACCAACACTTCTGTTGGCATACACAGCACTGTCACACACAGGGATCAGGATTGAGCACTATGCATTGCACTCTCCATTGATTTGGCTAGATGCCACTGCCTAGATTTGCACACACCTGTCATTACCACTGTCCCATCACATAAATGCAACATGTACAGTGAGGTTGTGGTTCTATTGTTCAAATTGTGACAACCTACTCACTCTTGTGACCCTTAGATGCCTACTTCTGCAGATGAATGTAAGGAGAAGACAAACCCCCCGTGTACAGACACCTTGTGGACTTGGCTATACTGGAGGACAGGCACATGATACTCACCTATAGACTGGACAGGGTGACAATCACAGAGCTGTGTGCCCAATTTGAGCCTGTCCTGATATCAGCTATCCGTCATCCCATTGGGATCCCCCCTCTTGTGCAAGTGCTATCAGTGCTCCATTTCCTGGCAACTGGTTCTTTCCAAGTGTCAGGCTTGGCAGCTGGAATGTCACAGCCAATGTTTTCTATTGTGCTGGCAAGGGTCTTGTCTCCCTGGTAAAACACATGCACAGCTACATTGCTTTCCCCCAAGTGGAAGATTTGGCCACTGTAAAGGTAGGATTCTATGCAATGGGCCATATCCCCAATATAATTGGTGTGATTGACGGTACACATATTGCGTTAGTTCCCTCCACCACAATGAACAGGTGTTCAGGAATCGGAAGTTTTCACTCACTTAGGGGCATATTTATACTCTGTTTGTGCCAAATGTGCGCCAATAATTTTGACGCACAATCGGCGCAAACCCTGCCCCATACTTATACTTTGACGTCCGACCCCGCGGGCGTCAAAATTCCACCATGTGCGTCATTTTTTGGAAGGGGGAACCAGCCTTGCGTTAATTATATGCAAGGTAGGCGTTCTCTTCCAAAAAATGACTTTAAGGCCTGTGCCCCATATTTATACTCTGACGTCATTTTGACGCACAGGAGGGGGTGGGTCTTAAAAAACGGCGCACAGCCTGATGGGCTCCGTTTTTTAACGCCTGGGTCAGGGCAGGCGTTAAGGGACCTGTGGGCTCGGAAGGAGCCCAGAGGTGCCCTCCCCTTCCCCCAGGGACACCCCCTGCCACCCTTGCCCACCCCAAGAGGACACCCAAGGATGGAGGGACCCATCCCAGGGAAGTTGAGGTAAGTTGGGGTAAGTATTTTTTTTCGTTTTTTTAAAGTGTCATAGGGGGGCCAGATTTGGCCCCCCCTACATGCCACTATGCCCAATGACCATGCCCAGGGGACATAAGTCCCCTGGGCATGGCCATTGGGCAAGGGGGCATGACTCCTGTCTTTGCTAAGACAGGAGTCATGTCAATGGAGGTTGGGCGTCAAAAAAAATGCCTCAAATCCGGTTTGAGGCCTGAATTTTGCCTCAGACCTGACTTGCCCCATTTTTTGACGTACAACCCCCATTTTCCCATACGCCGGCGCTGCCTGGTGTGAGTCATTTTTTTTACGCACACCAGTCCGCAGCGCTGGCTAACGTCATTCCATAAATAAGGCGCCCGCATGGCGCGTTGGAATGGCGTTAGCCAGCGGTAAAAGTTTTGACGCAAAACTGCGTTGGCGCAGTTGTGCGTCAAAAAGTATAAATATGGGCCTTAATGTGCAAATGGTTTGCCTGGTGGACCAGTACATCTTCCATGTCACTGCCAAGTATCCTGGGTCGGTGCATGACGCCTTCATCCTGAGGAAGAGCAGCATCCCAAATGTGAAGGCCCAACTACAGAGTTACAGGGTGTGGCTAATAGGTGAGCCAGATCCCCCACCCACTGTATGTCAGTGTATGCCTTCAGGTGTTCTCCCCATAGGATTGTGTAAGGCTAAATGTTGTCCCTCAATACTTGCAGGTGACTCTGGCCACCCAAACCTATAGTGGCTGCTGACCCCTGTGAGGAATGCCAGGACAGGGGCTGAGGAACGTTATAATGAGGCACATGGGCGAACTAGCAGATTCATTGAAAGGACCTTCAGCCTCCTGAATGTCAGGTTCAAGTGCCTCCATCTGACAGGTGGATCTCTTTGCTACTCACCTGGAAAGGTCTGACAGATAGTAGTGGCATGTTGCATGTTGCACAGCCTGGCCCACAAACAACATGTGCCTTTTCTGCAGGAAGTGGGGACTGGAGATGACCCTGTGGCAGCAGTGGACTCTGAGGACAGTAAGGATGAGGAGGCAGAGGATGAGGATGAAGACAACACAACATCAGTTATACGACAATACTTCCAATGAAAAAGAGGTGAGACATTGGAACTGGCCATTACTCTGACTATTGATTTATCTGTGTGCATGTGGCATGATGGCATTCACTTCCTTTGCATCTCAACTTACTGTCACCTATGGCTTCTCATTTTCCAGATGTTGGTGATATGACAACATTGCCCTGTGATCACTACAGACTGTTCCAGGTCATTATTTGTTAGCTATCACAGTGTCAGATCATTTGTACTCAGTGTGACTGTTCCCACAAGTGCACATTAAAGACATATAAAAACAGTGTTGCTCAAATTGTGTTCAAGGGTGTTTATTGTAGTGCTATATAACTGAGGTGTAAAGTGCAATGGAATGAGGTTATGGTGGAGGAAAGTCCAGGGTATTGTTCCAGTCAATTTGTAACACAGGTCCAGTGTCCAAGGGGCCATAGGAAGGGGAGCAATGTCAGTTCAAAGCAGACTAGGTGACAGGGTGGGGCACAAGGGGGACAATCAGGAGAGTCTCATTTCCTGGCAGTGGACTTGGTCTTGGTAAGTGTCTCTGGCTTCTGTCTGGTTTGCAGGGAACTTTTGGGGGGTGGTTCACCTTCTGCAGGGGAAGGAGTGCTGGTGGCCTGTGGGTCCTGTGGCGGGGCCTCCTGTCCACTAGCTGCAGAGGAAGTGGAGGGCTGGTGAATAGACTGGCTAGTGGTAGGGGCCCGCTGCTGTGATTTCCATTCCCTCATGATGTTGGCCATGTCTGCCAGCACCCCTTCTATGGAGATAATGGTGTTGTTCAGTGCCTGCAAGTTCTCCCTGATCTCCTGATGGTGTTCCTCTTGCAGCTGCTTGATCTCCTGCATCAGGGTCTGGCCCATTGTGTCCTGGGATTGTTGGGAGGCACCCAAGACATTGGTGAGTGCCTTGTGGAGAGTCAGTTCCCTGGGCCTGTCCTCCCCCTGGCACACGGCGGTCATCCCAGTGTCCCTGTTGCCCTATGCCCCTGTCCCCTGAACGGTGTGTCCACTGCCACTGACCCCAGGTCCCTGATTGTCTTGGGTATAAGGTGTGGACTGGGGTCCCTGTACAGGTGGGCACACTGCCGATTGACGTGTCCTTGGGACAGAGGTGTTGGTACGTTGGGTGGGTGCTGTGGTGTTGGTAACTGATGGGGGAGGCTCTGTGGTGGACTATGAGTGGGCTGGGGTGACCGACTATCCAGTGGTCCCTGATGGGCCAGGTTGTTGATCCAGATCCTGCAGTCCAGAGTTACTGTCATCACTGGGGGAATCTTCTGTCGGGGTACTGGATAGTCGTGGCACCTCCTCTCCACTGAGACTGGCTGGGGCACCTGTGGATATGTAAGAGATGTATTATGCTTCATGCCTGTGACATGTTGGATATCCCTATCTTCCCATCTTTGGTTGATTTTGCCCTGCCACCTTTGATTGTGTATGATGATATATTGTGGGATTGTTAAGTCCCCTATGCTGTGCATGCGTTTGTGATAGGTGTCCATGCAGGGCTGGGAGGGCTGTCCATGCATTGGTATGGCATGCAGGGCTTGGCATTGGGGTTGGTCATCTCTGTTGGTGCAGTGTGTGGGATGGAGCGGAGTGATGGGAGTGAGGGTGAGGTGGTGAGATGGCATGCAGGTATTGGGGGTGATAAGTGGTAAAAGTTGACTTACCAGTGTCCAGTCCTCTGGCTACTCCAACGAGTCCTTCAGGATGCAGTAATGCCAAGACTTGCTCCTTCCATGCTGTGAGCTGTGGGGGAGGAGGCACGGGTCCACCGCCAGTCCTCTGTATGCCGAGCTGGTGCCTTGCTGCCACAGAACATACCTTCCCCCATAGGTCATTCCACCTCTCCCTGATGTCGTCCTTTGTTCTTGAATGCTGTCCCACGGCGTTCACCCTGTCCACAGTTCTCCACCATAGCTCCATCTTCCTTGCAATGGATATCTGCTGGACCTGTGCTCCAAACAGCTATGGTTCTACTCTGACTATTTCCTCCACCATGACCCTCAACTCTTCGTCTGTGAAATGGAGGTGCCTTTGTGGCACCATGGTTGTTGTATGATGTGTGTGAGTGTGTGTTGGGTGGTGTGATTGGGTGTGCACAGTGGAGTGCATGAGGAATGTATGGGTGTGTGTATTTGTCACAGTGGTCTTGATATATGTCTGGTGGCAAGGATTTTATACGTAAAGGGTCGTGGGTAATGTGGGTGTGTGTTTTATAGTGGTGTGAGTGGGTGGGTGTGGTGTGTGTATGGGTGTCAGGTGTGTGTTGTTTGAATTGGCCAATATTCTGTAGTTTCGTTTTTGGGTGTCCATTCCGAGCGCGGCGGTGTGTACCCCCAATGGTTTACCGCCATTGAATAGTCACTGTGATGATTTGTGAGTCATGATGTTGTGGGCGTTTGTAAGGAAATGCCTCCTTGGCATGGTTGCCCCCTGACTTTTTGCCTTTGCTGATGCTATGTTTACAATTGAAAGTGTGCTGAGGCCTGCTAACCAGGCCCCAGCACCAGTGTTCTTTCCCTAACCTGTACTTTTGTATCCACAATTGGCAGACCCTGGCATCCAGATAAGTCCCTTGTAACTGTTACTTCTAGTACCAAGGGCCCTGATGCCAAGGAAGGTCTCTAAGGGCTGCAGCATGTCTTATGCCACCCTGGAGACCTCTCACTCAGCACAGACACCCTGCTTGCCAGCTTGTGTGTGCTAGTGAGGACAAAACGAGTAAGTCGACATGGCACTCCCCTCAGGGTGCCATGCCAGCCTCTCACTGCCTATGCAGTATAGGTAAGACACCCCTCTAGCAGGCCTTACAGCCCTAAGGCAGGGTGCACTATACCATAGGTGAGGGTACCAGTGCATGAGCATGGTACCCCTACAGTGTCTAAACAAAACCTTAGACATTGTAAGTGCAGGGTAGCCATAAGTATATGGTCTGGGAGTTTGTCAAACACGAACTCCACAGCACCATAATGGCTACACTGAAAACTGGGAAGTTTGGTATCAAACTTCTCAGCACAATAAATGCACACTGATGCCAGTGTACATTTTATTGTAAAATACACCCCAGAGGGCACCTTAGAGGTGCCCCCTGAAACTTAACCGACTATCTGTGTAGGCTGACTAGTTTTAGCAGCCTGCCACAAACCGAGACATGTTGCTGGCCCCATGGGGAGAGTGCCTTTGTCACTCTGAGGCCAGTAACAAAGCCTGCACTGGGTGGAGATGCTAACACCTCCCCCAGGCAGGAATTGTCACACCTGGCGGTGAGCCTCAAAGGCTCACCTCCTTTGTGCCAACCCAGCAGGACACTCCAGCTAGTGGAGTTGCCCGCCCCCTCCGGCCAGGCCCCACTTTTGGCGGCAAGGCCGGAGAAAATAATGAGAAAAACAAGGAGGAGTCACTGGCCAGTCAGGACAGCCCCTAAGGTGTCCTGAGCTGAAGTGACTCTAACTTTTAGAAATCCTCCATCTTGCAGATGGAGGATTCCCCCAATAGGGTTAGGATTGTGACCCCCTCCCCTTGGGAGGAGGCACAAAGAGGGTGTACCCACCCTCAGGGCTAGTAGCCATTGGCTACTAACCCCCCAGACCTAAACACGCCCTTAAATTTAGTATTTAAGGGCTACCCTGAACCCTAGAAAATCAGATTCCTGCAACTACAAGAAGAAGGACTGCCCAGCTGAAAACCCCTGCAGCGGAAGACCAGAAGACGACAACTGCCTTGGCTCCAGAAACTCACCGGCCTGTCTCCTGCCTTCCAAAGATCCTGCTCCAGCGACGCCTTCCAAAGGGACCAGCGACCTCGACATCCTCTGAGGACTGCCCCTGCTTCGAAAAGACAAGAAACTCCCGAGGACAGCGGACCTGCTCCAAGAAAAGCTGCAACTTTGTTTCCAGCAGCTTTAAAGAACCCGGCAAGCTCCCCGCAAGAAGCGTGAGACTTGCAACACTGCACCCGGCGACCCCGACTCGGCTGGTGGAGATCCAACACCTCAGGAGGGACCCCAGGACTACTCTGATACTGTGAGTACCAAAACCTGTCCCCCCTGAGCCCCCACAGCGCCGCCTGCAGAGGGAATCCCGAGGCTTCCCCTGACCGCGACTCTTTGAATCCAAAGTCCCGACGCCTGGGAGAGACCCTGCACCCGCAGCCCCCAGGACCTGAAGGACCGGACTTCCACTGGAGAAGTGACCCCCAGGAGTCCCTCTCCCTTGCCCAAGTGGAGGTTTCCCCAAGGAATCCCCCCCTTGCCTGCCTGCAGCGCTGAAGAGATCCCGAGATCTCTCATAGACTAACATTGCGAACCCGACGCCTGTTTCTACACTGCACCCGGCCGCCCCCGCGCTGCTGAGGGTGAAATTTCTGTGTGGGCTTGTGTCCCCCCCGGTGCCCTACAAAACCCCTCTGGTCTGCCCTCCGAAGACGTGGGTACTTACCTGCAAGCAGACCGGAACCGGGGCACCCCCTTCTCTCCATTCTAGCCTATGTGTTTTTGGCACCACTTTGAACTCTGCACCTGACCGGCCCTGAGCTGCTGGTGTGGTAACTTTGGGGTTGCTCTGAACCCCCAACGGTGGGCTACCTTGGACCAAGAACTAAGCCCTGTAAGTGTCTTACTTACCTGGTTAACCTAACAAATACTTACCTCCCCTAGGAACTGTGAAAATTGCACTGTGTCCACTTTTAAAACAGCTATTTGTGAATAACTTGAAAAGTATACATGCAATTTTGATGATTTGAAGTTCCTAAGGTACTTACCTGCAATACCTTTCGAATGAGATATTACATGTAGAATTTGAACCTGTGGTTCTTAAAATAAACTAAGAAAAGATATTTTTCTATATAAAAACCTATTGGCTGGATTTGTCTCTGAGTGTGTGTACCTCATTTATTGTCTATGTGTATGTACAACAAATGCTTAACACTACTCCTTGGATAAGCCTACTGCTCGACCACACTACCACAAAATAGAGCATTAGTATTATCTATTTTTACCACTATTTTACCTCTAAGGGGAACCCTTGGACTCTGTGCATGCTCTTCCTTACTTTGAAATAGCACATACAGAGCCAACTTCCTACATTGGTGGATCAGCGGTGGGGTACAAGACTTTGCATTTGCTGGACTACTCAGCCAATACCTGATCACACGACAAATTCCAAAATTGTCATTAGAAATTGATTTTTGCAATTTGAAAAGTTTTCTAAATTCTTAAAAGACCTGCTAGGGCCTTGTGTTAGATCCTGTTTAGCATTTCTTTTAGAGTTTAAAAGTTTGTAAAAGTTTGAATTAGATTCTAGAACCAGTTGTAGATTCTTAAGAAGTATTCCAACTTTTAGAAGCAAAATGTCTAGCACAGATGTGACTGTGGTGGAACTCGACACCACACCTTACCTCCATCTTAAGATGAGGGAGCTAAGGTCACTCTGTAAAATAAAGAAAATAACAATGGGCCCCAAACCTACCAAAATACAGCTCCAGGAGCTGTTGGCAGAGTTTGAAAAGGCCAACCCCTCTGAGGGTGGCAACTCAGAGGAAGAGGATAGTGACTTGGAGGAAAATTCCCCCCTACCAATCCTATCTAGGGAGAACAGGGTCCCTCAAACCCTGACTCCAAAAATAATAGTCAGAGATGCTGGTTCCCTCACAGGAGAGACCAACACCTCTGAAATCACTGAGGATAGCCCCAGTGAAGAGGACATCCAGTTAGCCAGGATGGCCAAAAGATTGGCTTTGGAAAGACAGATCCTAGCCATAGAGAGGGAAAGACAAGAGATGGGCCTAGGACCCATCAATGGTGGCAGCAACATAAATAGGGTCAGAGATTCTCCTGACATGTTGAAAATCCCTAAAGGGATTGTAACTAAATATGAAGATGGTGATGACATCACCAAATGGTTCACAGCTTTTGAGAGGGCTTGTGTAACCAGAAAAGTGAACAGATCTCACTGGGGTGCTCTCCTTTGGGAAATGTTCACAGGAAAGTGTAGGGATAGACTCCTCACACTCTCTGGACAAGATGCAGAATCTTATGACCTCATGAAGGGTACCCTGATTGAGGGCTTTGGATTCTCCACTGAGGAGTATAGGATTAGATTCAGGGGGGCTCAAAAATCCTCGAGCCAGACCTGGGTTGACTTTGTAGACTACTCAGTGAAAACACTAGATGGTTGGATTCAAGGCAGTGGTGTAAGTAATTATGATGGGCTGTACAATTTATTTGTGAAAGAACACCTATTGAGTAATTGTTTCAATGATAAACTGCATCAGCATCTGGTAGACCTAGGACCAATTTCTCCCCAAGAATTGGGAAAGAAGGCGGACCATTGGGTCAAGACAAGGGTGTCCAAGACTTCAACAGGGGGTGACCAAAAGAAAGGGGTCACAAAGACTCCCCAGGGGAAGGGTGATGAGACAACCAAAACTAAAAATAGTAAAGAGTCTTCTACAGGCCCCCAAAAACCTGCACAGGAGGGTGGGCCCAGAGCCTCTTCACAAAACAATGGGTACAAGGGTAAAAACTTTGATCCCAAAAAGGCCTGGTGTCATAGCTGTAAACAGCATGGACACCAAACTGGAGACAAGGCCTGTCCCAAGAAAGGTTCCACTCCAAACTCCCATCCAGGTAACACTGGTATGGCTAGTCTCCAAGTGGGATCAACAGTGTGCCCAGAGCAAATCAGGGTCCACACTGAAGCTACTCTAGTTTCTGAGGGTGGGGTGGATTTAGCCACACTAGCTGTCTGGCCGCCTAACATGCAAAAATACAGACAGCAACTCTTAATTAATGGGACTAGAATAGAGGGCCTGAGGGATACAGGTGCCAGTGTCACCATGGTGACAGAGAAACTGGTTTCCCCTGGCCAATACCTGACTGGAAAAACTTACACAGTCACCAACGCTGACAATCAGAGAAAAGTACATCCCATGGCAATGGTTACTTTAGAATGGGGAGGGGTCAATGGCCTGAAACAGGTGGTGGTCTCCTCAAATATCCCAGTGGACTGTCTGCTTGGAAATGACCTGGAGTCCTCAGCATGGGCTGAGGTAGAACTAAAAACCCATGCAGCAATGCTGGGTATCCCTGAACTGGTGTGTGTGAAAACAAGAGCACAGTGCAAGGCACAGGGTGAACAAGTAGAGCTGGAGTCTGGAAGAATGGCCCAGCCTACCAAGAGAACAGGAAAGTCAGTTGGGAAACCCACTGCAACACAGCAAAAGAAAGGGAACCTCTCTTCTCAGGAAGAAGTTCTGCCCTCTGAGGGAACTGAGCCTTTGGAGCTTGAACCTTATCAGGTTGAGCTCTTAGGCCCAGGGGGACCCTCAAGGGAGGAGCTGTGTAAGGGACAAGAAACCTGTCCCTCTCTTGAAGGCCTTAGGCAGCAAGCTGCTGAAGAGTCCAAAGGCAAGAAAAATGGAACACATAGGGTCTATTGGGAAGATGGACTCCTGTACACTGAGGCCAGAGACCCCAAACCTGGTGCCACTAGGAGAGTGGTAGTGCCTCAGCTGTTCAGGAAGTTCATCCTAACATTGGCCCATGACATTCCCCTTGCTGGACATTTGGGACAAACCAAGACGTGGGAGAGGTTAGTCAACCACTTCTACTGGCCCAATATGTCCAACATGGTTAAGGAGTTTTGCCTCTCCTGCCCCACCTGTCAAGCCAGTGGTAAGACAGGTGGGCATCCAAAGGCCCCCCTCATTCCACTTCCAGTGGTGGGGGTTCCCTTTGAAAGAGTGGGTGTGGACATAGTTGGTCCACTAGAACCTCCCACAGCCTCAGGAAATATGTATATCCTGGTAGTAGTGGATCATGCTACCAGATATCCTGAAGCTATTCCCCTTAGGTCGACTACTGCCCCTGCAGTAGCCAAGGCCCTCATTGGTATCTTTACCAGAGTGGGTTTCCCTAAGGAGGTGGTGTCTGACAGAGGTACCAACTTCATGTCAGCATACCTAAAGCACATGTGGAATGAGTGTGGGGTGACTTATAAATTCACTACACCATACCATCCCCAAACTAATGGCTTAGTTGAGAGATTCAACAAGACATTAAAGGGCATGATCATGGGGCTCCCAGAAAAACTCAAAAAGAGATGGGATGTCCTCTTGCCATGTCTGCTTTTCGCTTACAGAGAGGTGCCACAGAAGGGAGTAGGATTCTCACCCTTTGAACTTCTGTTTGGTCATCCTGTAAGAGGACCACTTGCTCTTGTTAAAGAAGGCTGGGAGAGACCTCTCCATGAGCCTAAACAAGACATAGTGGACTATGTACTTGGCCTTCGCTCTAGAATGGCAGAGTACATGGAAAAGGCAACCAAAAACCTTGAGGCCAGCCAACAGCTCCAGAAGTTTTGGTATGACCAAAAGGCTGCACTGGTTGAGTTCCAACCAGGGCAGAAAGTCTGGGTTCTGGAGCCTGTGGCTCCCAGGGCACTCCAGGACAAATGGAGTGGCCCTTACCCAGTGCTAGAAAGGAAGAGTCAGGTCACCTACCTGGTGGACCTGGGCACAAGCAGGAGCCCCAAGAGGGTGATCCATGTGAACCGCCTTAAGCTCTTCCATGACAGGGCTGATGTGAATCTGTTGATGGTAACAGATGAGGATCAGGAAGCAGAGAGTGAACCTCTCCCTGATCTTCTGTCATCAGACCCAAAAGATGGCACAGTAGATGGAGTGATCTACTCAGACACCCTCTCTGGCCAACAGCAAGCTGATTGTAGGAGAGTCCTACAACAGTTTCCTGAACTCTTCTCCTTAACCCCTGGTCAGACACACCTGTGTACCCATGATGTGGACACAGGAGACAGCATGCCTGTCAAAAACAAAATCTTTAGACAGTCTGACCATGTTAAGGAAAGCATCAAGGTGGAAGTCCACAAGATGCTGGAATTGGGAGTAATTGAGCGCTCTGACAGCCCCTGGGCTAGCCCAGTGGTCTTAGTCCCCAAACCTCACACCAAAGATGGAAAGAAAGAGATGAGGTTTTGTGTGGACTACAGAGGGCTCAATTCTGTCACCAAGACAGATGCTCATCCAATTCCAAGAGCTGATGAGCTCATAGACAAATTAGGTGCTGCCAAATTCTTAAGTACCTTTGACTTGACAGCAGGGTACTGGCAAATAAAAATGGCACCTGGAGCAAAAGAGAAAACAGCATTCTCCACACCTGATGGGCATTATCAGTTTACTGTTATGCCCTTTGGTTTAAAGAATGCCCCTGCCACCTTCCAAAGGTTGGTGAATCAAGTCCTTGCTGGCTTGGAGTCCTTTAGCACAGCTTATCTTGATGATATTGCTGTCTTTAGCTCCACCTGGCAGGATCACCTGGTCCACCTGAAGAAGGTTTTGAAGGCTCTGCAATCTGCAGGCCTCTCTATCAAGGCATCCAAATGCCAGATAGGGCAGGGAACTGTGGTTTACTTGGGCCACCTTGTAGGTGGAGGCCAAGTTCAGCCACTCCAACCCAAGATCCAGACTATTCTGGACTGGGTAGCTCCAAAAACCCAGACTCAAGTCAGGGCATTCCTTGGCTTGACTGGGTATTACAGGAGGTTTGTGAAGGGATATGGATCCATTGTGACAGCCCTCACTGAACTCACCTCCAAGAAAATGCCCAAGAAAGTGAACTGGACTGTGGAATGCCAACAGGCCTTTGACACCCTGAAACAAGCAATGTGCTCAGCACCAGTTCTAAAAGCTCCAGATTATTCTAAGCAGTTCATTGTGCAGACTGATGCCTCTGAACATGGGATAGGGGCAGTTTTGTCCCAAACAAATGATGATGGCCTTGACCAGCCTGTTGCTTTCATTAGCAGGAGGTTACTCCCCAGGGAGCAGCGTTGGAGTGCCATTGAGAGGGAGGCCTTTGCTGTGGTTTGGTCCCTGAAGAAGCTGAGACCATACCTCTTTGGGACTCATTTCCTAGTTCAAACTGACCACAGACCTCTCAAATGGCTGATGCAAATGAAAGGTGAAAATCCTAAACTGTTGAGGTGGTCCATCTCCCTACAGGGAATGGACTTTATAGTGGAACACAGACCTGGGACTGCCCATGCCAATGCAGATGGCCTTTCCAGGTTCTTCCACTTAGAAAATGAAGACTCTCTTGGGAAAGGTTAGTCTCATCCTCTTTCGTTTGGGGGGGGGTTGTGTAAGGAAATGCCTCCTTGGCATGGTTGCCCCCTGACTTTTTGCCTTTGCTGATGCTATGTTTACAATTGAAAGTGTGCTGAGGCCTGCTAACCAGGCCCCAGCACCAGTGTTCTTTCCCTAACCTGTACTTTTGTATCCACAATTGGCAGACCCTGGCATCCAGATAAGTCCCTTGTAACTGTTACTTCTAGTACCAAGGGCCCTGATGCCAAGGAAGGTCTCTAAGGGCTGCAGCATGTCTTATGCCACCCTGGAGACCTCTCACTCAGCACAGACACCCTGCTTGCCAGCTTGTGTGTGCTAGTGAGGACAAAACGAGTAAGTCGACATGGCACTCCCCTCAGGGTGCCATGCCAGCCTCTCACTGCCTATGTAGTATAGGTAAGACACCCCTCTAGCAGGCCTTACAGCCCTAAGGCAGGGTGCACTATACCATAGGTGAGGGTACCAGTGCATGAGCATGGTACCCCTACAGTGTCTAAACAAAACCTTAGACATTGTAAGTGCAGGGTAGCCATAAGAGTATATGGTCTGGGAGTTTGTCAAACACGAACTCCACAGCACCATAATGGCTACACTGAAAACTGGGAAGTTTGGTATCAAACTTCTCAGCACAATAAATGCACACTGATGCCAGTGTACATTTTATTGTAAAATACACCCCAGAGGGCACCTTAGAGGTGCCCCCTGAAACTTAACCGACTATCTGTGTAGGCTGACTAGTTTTAGCAGCCTGCCACAAACCGAGACATGTTGCTGGCCCCATGGGGAGAGTGCCTTTGTCACTCTGAGGCCAGTAACAAAGCCTGCACTGGGTGGAGATGCTAACACCTCCCCCAGGCAGGAATTGTCACACCTGGCGGTGAGCCTCAAAGGCTCACCTCCTTTGTGCCAACCCAGCAGGACACTCCAGCTAGTGGAGTTGCCCGCCCCCTCCGGCCAGGCCCCACTTTTGGCGGCAAGGCCGGAGAAAATAATGAGAAAAACAAGGAGGAGTCACTGGCCAGTCAGGACAGCCCCTAAGGTGTCCTGAGCTGAAGTGACTCTAACTTTTAGAAATCCTCCATCTTGCAGATGGAGGATTCCCCCAATAGGGTTAGGATTGTGACCCCCTCCCCTTGGGAGGAGGCACAAAGAGGGTGTACCCACCCTCAGGGCTAGTAGCCATTGGCTACTAACCCCCCAGACCTAAACACGCCCTTAAATTTAGTATTTAAGGGCTACCCTGAACCCTAGAAAATCAGATTCCTGCAACTACAAGAAGAAGGACTGCCCAGCTGAAAACCCCTGCAGCGGAAGACCAGAAGACGACAACTGCCTTGGCTCCAGAAACTCACCGGCCTGTCTCCTGCCTTCCAAAGATCCTGCTCCAGCGACGCCTTCCAAAGGGACCAGCGACCTCGACATCCTCTGAGGACTGCCCCTGCTTCGAAAAGACAAGAAACTCCCGAGGACAGCGGACCTGCTCCAAGAAAAGCTGCAACTTTGTTTCCAGCAGCTTTAAAGAACCCGGCAAGCTCCCCGCAAGAAGCGTGAGACTTGCAACACTGCACCCGGCGACCCCGACTCGGCTGGTGGAGATCCAACACCTCAGCAGGGACCCCAGGACTACTCTGATACTGTGAGTACCAAAACCTGTCCCCCCTGAGCCCCCACAGCGCCGCCTGCAGAGGGAATCCCGAGGCTTCCCCTGACCGATACTCTTTGAATCCAAAGTCCCGACGCCTGGGAGAGACCCTGCACCCGCAGCCCCCAGGACCTGAAGGACCGGACTTCCACTGGAGAAGTGACCCCCAGGAGTCCCTCTCCCTTGCCCAAGTGGAGGTTTCCCCGAGGAATCCCCCCCTTGCCTGCCTGCAGCGCTGAAGAGATCCCGAGATCTCTCATAGACTAACATTGCGAACCCGACGCCTGTTTCTACACTGCACCCGGCCGCCCCCGCGCTGCTGAGGGTGAAATTTCTGTGTGGGCTTGTGTCCCCCCCGGTGCCCTACAAAACCCCTCTGGTCTGCCCTCCGAAGACGTGGGTACTTACCTGCAAGCAGACCGGAACCGGGGCACCCCCTTCTCTCCATTCTAGCCTATGTGTTTTGGGCACCACTTTGAACTCTGCACCTGACCGGCCCTGAGCTGCTGGTGTGGTAACTTTGGGGTTGCTCTGAACCCCCAACGGTGGGCTACCTTGGACCAAGAACTAAGCCCTGTAAGTGTCTTACTTACCTGGTTAACCTAACAAATACTTACCTCCCCTAGGAACTGTGAAAATTGCACTGTGTCCACTTTTAAAACAGCTATTTGTGAATAACTTGAAAAGTATACATGCAATTTTGATGATTTGAAGTTCCTAAAGTACTTACCTGCAATACCTTTCGAATGAGATATTACATGTAGAATTTGAACCTGTGGTTCTTAAAATAAACTAAGAAAAGATATTTTTCTATATAAAAACCTATTGGCTGGATTTGTCTCTGAGTGTGTGTACCTCATTTATTGTCTATGTGTATGTACAACAAATGCTTAACACTACTCCTTGGATAAGCCTACTGCTCGACCACACTACCACAAAATAGAGCATTAGTATTATCTATTTTTACCACTATTTTACCTCTAAGGGGAACCCTTGGACTCTGTGCATGCTATTCCTTACTTTGAAATAGCACATACAGAGCCAACTTCCTACAGCGTTGTTCTGTTGGTGTAACGGTATGGGTGTTGGGACCACCACTTTAGCACTGACTTTTGGGCTAGCGGATTTGTGTATGTGGCTGTATTCTGTCGGTTTGGTGTGTGTGTGTCAAAATATGCAGAACGGTTATCTGCCACCGCAACGGTATGTTGACGGCCGTCAGCATGGCAGTAAGCGGGATTTACTGCCAATGTCACGATGAGGGCCATAGTCTGTTACCTCTTATGGCTAGATACTTCCATGGTCCAGTCCATGTTGGTAGGGATGCTATGGTGAGACTGTTTAGGCAGACTTGGTTCAATCCGATATTTAGGTTGATGACTGAAGTGTTGTGTCACCAATAAGTTGTACGTCAACAGAACAATGTTGGAAAGAGAACTGCAGTCACACTGCATCATATAGTAAGGTCAGGAGGGCCTTTTACCAGAATTCAGATGGATTTCATTGAGATGCCTGTGTGCAATGGATTGAGGTATGTTTTGGTCTTTATATATCTTTCCCTGAAAGGTAGAAACATACCCAAGTAGGTGAAATAGTAGTCTTACTGTGGCTAAACTTCTGTTGAGGAAACTCATCCCCATATTTTTTCTCCCAACTTCTTTGGAATCAGATCGAGGAACTAATTTTAATAATGAGGTCCTAAAATTGGGGCGCGTAGCATTACGGATGGTCCAGCGATTGCAATGCAGCTGTAGACCAGTGGCTTCTTGTCTTGTGGAGCAAGTGGTATGCTGAAGCCCAGATTGGCGAAAGTGTGTGCTTTGACATCTTTGAAATTGCTGGATGCTTTACCTCTTGAGTAGATGAGTCTTTGGAGTATACCTGATTGAAAGACTGGATTGTCCCCCCATGAGATCACATCACGGAGGGCAATGAGACTGTCAGGGATTCCTGTGAATGCACTTGTGAACATCATCGATGGCATGGTCCTAGACTATTTTAAAGGACTAGCTGATGTAATGTGTTCTGTGTCTTATGAGGTTGGAGCAGCGACAAATCCTCTGAATCAAAAGCAATGCCATGATCTCAAACCCGTTGGTTGGGTCTTGATGAAGAAACACATCCGAAAAATGTGTCTGGAGCCTCATTGCATGGGCAATACCAAGTGATCCTGGTTACGACAACTGCTGTGAAGTGTGATGGTCTCCCTAATTGGATTCACGCTTCCCATGCTCACAGAGTTGAGTGCCTCCTCGATATGACAGCACCTGTTATGTGTGAGCCAGAAGGACAACAGGAGCAAGTCAACCAAGCTATCAGGACCAAAATGAGCCTGAAACAGCAGTTAGCCATGCAGAAGGGAGTTTTGCACAAGCCACAACTGAGACCGAAAAAGAGAAAATTAACTTTGTCTTGTGGTGAACAAGTCTGACTCAGAACAGGACCCCGAAGAAGAGACTAATGCTGGGAGGGAGCAAGTGGATGCTCGAAACCACTGGCCCAGAAGACAAGAATGGGGAAAAATGAGTGTGGCCAGAGAATGTGTGCCACCAATGATTGCTGAAGAAATAGAAAGCTCAGCCCTGAGCGAAAGTGAGGACAAATATGTGGCACAGAGAAGGTCAAGAAGATCAAAAGTGTCCAGTCGAAAGTATTCTTCTCCCAAGTGGACCTACTTTGCAAATGACAGAGTCACAGAGAAAGAGTTCTGGAAATCTTGAAATAAACATATTGGTTCAGATGGATTGTCATGGACTGAACGCAGTGGTTGAACTGCACGTCAAATTTTCCTTGTCATCGATGAGTTTAGTTTGTGTAGAACTTAAAGACATTTACATTGATTGCGATAGAGAACTGATAAGATTACCTAGGCCTGAGTAGAAAAAGAATAGAGGCTGTCATTTAGAAGAACGAGGAGTAGTCCTAGGGAAGTCTCATTGAGATTTACACATTGCTGCTAAACAAACTTTGAACTTTGCTTGCTGTTTACTTTGGCAAAACCAACAAAGCAATCCTTGTTGTTGTTGCTGTACATATTTGAAAAAGATCTGTTTCAAAAGACCTAATGGAGCCAAATAAGAAAAACAGATGCAGGTACATATTAGGTGCTTTATCACTTATTTTTGTAATAGTATTAATAGTGTTCCTAATGGGAGTGTTTTTCCCTGCATGCCCTGTAGAGAAGTTACCCCCTAGCATTACCCCACAAAGTATTAGACCTTAAGATAAAGGTAATTATATGTTAGATGAAAAAGCATTACACTTAGATGAGTCTTGAGGAGATTATTCAGAAAATGTATATTTGCAAACTGTTATAACTATACGTTGATAAGAGGAACGCAAGGGACTGTTATGTTTGTACACAGTTACCTGCTTCGGTGTAAGAAGGTATTACACATCATCATATCCTGATAACCTATGGTATTTCTTGCAGTCTGTTGTTAAGCATATTTTACAATAAGGGAAGTTTCAAATATTATTTCTCAAATTAAGACCTTGTGTTGCCAGAAGTTCCTTTGTTTAAGCATCTGAATAAGAATCCATATTTTAAAGGAGCAGAACTTGGAGAGAAACATTATTTTCCACTGAAAATGTTTGACACTGCATTTGCACATATACACAATTTGACCTGTTCAATGACTGACATTGCGAAGAAATTCTTGAAATGAGTTGAGGCCCTAAGGAGGGAATTGGTAGCCAAATCCAAAACAGATACAGATCATAAGTTACAACATCAATGGTAAAAGGAGGAGCTATAACATCAGGAGCAAGGGAATTTACCAGCTTTAACTTTAGACTGGCAACACAAAGGGAAGTGTCACATAAATATCGATCAGATCTCTATAGATCCATTGTTCATAGGGGAGAGTGATTGTGAACATGTTTTTGATGTCAGAGGGAAAAGTGAATTCTTCTTAGATGGAAAGGATCCTGTAATTCCTGGAGTGTATTTTATCTGTGGATAAAATGCATATTTTAATTTGCCGAAAAAATAGCATGATACGTGTTATCTAGTGACAGCATTTCCAAAGATTTATCATGTGGAACATCTTGAAGATCCTGAGTGGGAGAGGAAGCATAGAAATAAGTGAGGAGTTACTGCCTTAAAAATAGAGATATTTTTGGAGCATTGATTTAATCAGTGGAAGTGGTTCTGAAAGACATGAAGAATAGAAAGCTGTATACAATAGTGGATACACTGGCTACTAATACATCAAATTCGTTGTTGATAAACACAGAGATGGTAGTGATAAGGTCAAAGGTTTTGCAAAATCCTCTTGTGCTAGATTTGTTCCTCACAAAAGAAGCTGAAGTCTGTCGGATTTTGAAAGTTCAACAATGTTGTACTTGTATTCCTGATAAGAGCAAGGATTTACAGAAGTATGTTAAGAATATTTCAGGGTTGACGAAGGATTTGACACCGTTGAAAGCAACAGGTACAGGGGACGCTATTGTAGATGGATTTTCTACTATAGGCAGATTGTTTGGTAACTTGGGAAGTGGAATTGTAAGTTTTGTGTTGAATCCATTGTTGATCATTTCAATAGTGGCAATAGCTTTGTGGATTCGATATAACATGTTTCCGAGATGAAATATTCAGAAGAGTCAGAAGAAGAAAACAACAGAGGTTGAGTTGGAAGATAGACAGTACCACCATTACGATGACATGAAGAGTTTGGAAGAATCAAGGCGAAAGCTGTTTAAAACAAGTAGGTTTTAGAGAGTCTCATTCAAGAATGAAAAGGGATTTATGATGACTCTAAAAGTCATCCGAGGGAGGATTGAGAGAGCATAGTTGGCTGTGCTACTATGCCTCTTAAACATGAATGTGAAAGGGTGGTCACATTTCTGGTAGTCACAATTTGGTTGTCACATTTCTGTATAATGTGAAGAGATGTTTACATTTAAATGGTGCATTGCAATACACATAAACAAGGTGCACAGTTGAATATGACATTCTAAATAAGCTGCATATAATCATCTTTTGAAATTGTGTTATTTTATTATGTTTTAGAAGTATTATTTTACATAATAATTTTGTATATCAAGAATAAGTAACATACTTAATTTAAACTGAAGTATATTTGTGTTTCCTTAGCTTGGCTGAAGTGAAGGCCACAATTATTTTTCTTGCTTAACCTTCAACATGAGACTGTTTTTGCATGTCTTTCTATGAGATGTAGGTTCCAGGATCTGAGGTTGAAGAGTCCATTGTGTTTGAGAGATAAGAAGATTTGCAAGGACCACTGTTATCATGAGGGGAGTCATTTGGAATGGTGTACATAATTCTACTTAAGTTCCTGGGAATGTGAGAGGGTGCAAGGTCAGTGTGAAAAGTTTATAAAGTCAACCTACCAATCAAGCATAATTTGGCGATCTGTTTCTCAATGAAGGTGCTTTAGAAATTATGCAAGCTTTGAAGGATGGGGACTTCAAGGTGTGGTCTATCCAGTGAAAGATTTTGATTTGCCTTGTTCTAAGCAGAGAGCCGACCTTACTGAGATATATATTTATACTTAGATTCTCTCTTTCGCTTCATGCCGCGGCAAGTCTCTAACCAGAAACTTCTACTGAAGGTTCTGTTTACTGACCCTTAATTCAGAAATCTTTAGTATTAGAATAACTTAGATCAAATGGTCAGGCATGGGAACTTGATTTGAGAATGTAAGCATTGGTCTTTGTTTCTGATTTTCTGTATAATCGCTATTTAGATATTTGTCTTTTATATGCTAGTGAAATTTAATATGGTACAACACATTAACTCTCCTTTGGTGATTGTGTATATCTATACTATAGTTTTGAGACTCATTTATGTAAGTTTGACTTTGAGTCTGTAATAAACCCCATTGAAATGTAAGACGGCCTCTGAGGCTTAGGGGAATATTTAAGAAAAGTGGTGATGCACCTAGTGCAGTGCCACTTTCCTTGAGCCCCTTAGCGCCCCTCTACCATCACCATGTGTGCGCTGTATCTAAGATATGGCACACCATGGTGCAGGGTAGGGGGCAATAGTGTAATTTTTATTGACGCTATTGATGTACTCTGCAGGAGTAGAACCAAAATATTGGCGCTACTCATACAGAGTACATTGGGGCCCATTATAAATAATGGAAGACCCCTTTTAACGCCTGCTGTAAGCAGGCGTTAAAAGTGCCATAAAAAATGACGCAAGGAAATCTGTTAGATTTCCTTGTGCCATTTTTTCACCTTCCCTAACAAGGGAACGCCCCCTTTGAATACTTTATGCCTGGAGCAGGCATAACGTAGTGCAAAGGGGTACAAAGTGGCGCAATGAATGCATTGCGCCACTTTGTAAATATTGCATGAGTATTTTGGCCTCTTTGGGCCATATTAGCATCAAACAAAATGACGCTAATGTGGTGCAAGGTGGCACTGGGGGCTTATAATGCCCCATAATGTACAGCTTCCTGAGTTACTCTGTAATTGCTCTAAATAGTTGATGCTGGTTCTCCTCTTCCCTCAGAACTGAGAAGAAAAGATTCATCAGACTCCAGATGTATAGATAGTGCCCACAGCATAATTCTTTGTACGCTAATATGGCTCAAAGAAGCCGAAATCGCCACACCATATTTACAAAGTGGCACAATGCATGCACTGTACCACTTTGTAACCCTTTGCGCTACATTATGCCTGCACCATGCATAATGTATGCAAAGGGGGCATTCCCCGTTAAGAATCTAACAGATTTCTTTGCATCATTTTTTGCAGGATTTTTAACACCTGCTCTGAGCAGGCATTAAAAAGAGGCTCCCATTGGTTTCAGTGGGTCTCTGGGTGCTTTGCAGGATTAGCGTCACAATTTTATAAGCTATTCCTGCAAGGCACCGAGCTAGCGTAAAAAATTCTGAAGCTAGTTCCCTAACTACCTCCATGGTACACCATATATTAAATACGTGTACACATGGTGATGTTAGGGGTGTGCTAAGGGGCACAAGAAAACTGGCACTGCACTAGATGCAGCACCATTTTTCACAGGTATGCCCCCTAGTGTTTACTGTACCTTCAGTGTCTGCCCAAGGATGTTGAGTTAGACAGTATTGTGTCAGATGAGAGCTGCACCACACACGCACAAGAGATAGGTGTCTAAAAGGAATTGTGGATAATGCTAGGTTCTTGCTTCCCCGTGTATGATCGGCTTTAGCCACAATCTGTCTCATGCCAGATGTCTCACAAGAACTGGGTTCTGCAACCTCTCATGCTCCCAAGTGTAGGGTATGTCTGACAGGTACTTTGACACCCACACACTTACAGTACCGGTTGTCTGATAGGGAGTGTACAACACGCTCACTCAACCTGCGTGTCTGGTGGTCTATAATATCCCACCAGGCCCACTTCCCCAACGTGTTCCATGGCATCGAACTGGATAGGACTGTTTTCAAAGCACGTGCACATGTGGCAAGGAAGATGTGGCAGATCACTTTGCTGCTTTCCCAGTGCTAATAGTCTAAAAGAAAGGCCACTTCATTGTGCAACTTATATGAAGTACAATATACCTACAGTGTAATACCTAAACAATAAAGGGGGCATCCCCGGAACTATGTCACAACAGAGCTCAGCTGACATCATCATTCTAGAGTAGCCATTGTTGATGATTATTAGAGAGGCAAGAATGGGAAATATTTTGTGTTCTCTTCACTGGATGGCCCTCTGAGGTGTCTGCAATGGGAAGTTTATGCACCACTTCTCAATTCCCCTGGGGAAAATGCCGGGATGTGCCCTGCTCCCCCTCCTGTTCACACTATATAAAAAGCCTTTGGCCCTAAGAGTCCATGACAGCCTGCTTTGTGTGCCACTGAGTATGATTACATGGGATGTCCAAAACATAAGCCTATGCATAGATGACATGTTGCTTGCACTGTACAACCCTATGCATTCCTTGCCACCTTTTTTTTTAAAGAACTCAAACAGTTTCACAAAACAATGGGCTTTCATAGCAATCTCCAGAAGTCACAGACCATTAACCTGTCTGCAACCCCACCCACTCAGGAGCAGTCAGCCACCCAACACCCCCTGATTTTGAGTGATTCTTCTATCTACCATTTGGGGGTATACATTGTCCCGATGATCACAGACATGGTCACTATTACCTGTCGAGTCCTGCTAAGCAAGATCAAGGTGGACCTTGCCACGTGGAGACTCTACCGTCACTCCTGGCGTAGGAGAATTGCAGCATTAAAAATGATTGTGCTCCCCAGGACTCTTTTTCTGTTCCAATACCTACCCTTGATCCTACAAGAGGGATTACTCAAATCACTACAGGCAGAATTCAACCACTTTGTCTGAGAGATAAAAGCATGTGCAGGCACTGCAACCAGATATACTGCCCGGCAGTCAAGGGGGGCTGGTAGCCACTAACCTCATTCATTACCATTACCTTGTAGCTATGCTTCCTTGGAGAGTGCCAATGTCAGAAACAGCAATGTTTTGCTGTTTTACTGATCAGGAAAAAGCAGGAGACCACTTCTACAAAATGCCCTGGTTACATTGGAAACAAAGGGAATGGGGTTTGTACTCCTCAAATGTACTCAGGGCTACCTTGGTGGTGTGGCATGCAGTGGCTGTTCAGAAGGAGCTGACATCCTTTCCTTTGTCATTGATGCCCATAGTGGGGAAGCCAGATTATAATACAGGTCTTGGACTTTAGCTCCAAGTAGAATGTTGAGTTGAGCACTTGTCCTGAGGAGGCAAGGACAAGCTGCAAGACGCTGCAGGAGACATGTGGAGATGTTGTGGTAGTAGAAGTGGCACTGCAGGGGAGACAGTGGGAGGCACAGTAGGGGGGGCTGCCCTCACTTCCCTTGCTCACTGTTCCCCAGCCGCAAGTCACTGCAGGAATCACTGCAGCAGGAGCAGGGGCTCTGCAGGGGAAATCACCCTCACTTCTCTTGCTAACTGTTCTCACTCTTCAGGTGGCCACAGGAGAAATCCAGTGGTAACCGTCACCATCCAGGTACAGAAGTAAGCTTGACCAGCTGTTTACTGCAGCGCATACCGCATGCTACTCTCTGTGAGTGCCGCAAAAGGGTTCAAGAAAGGACAGAAGGGGTGTTGAATTGGTGACTGCACGTACCAGCTCTTGCCTGGTCTGAAAGCCCCTGGCAACCGAAGGCATGGCGGCTGCTTAGTAGCACCTCTTTGGGTTGAGCCCAGCCACAAGGAAGCGGCCCCTCTAGGTTGGGGTGTGGCTTGTTTGGCCTGTGCCTGCTCCCTCCACCTCCACTCTTCCCTCTTGCCTCAGCAGCTCTTCCAGTTATTTTATTCTCTACTTGGATTACTCCAGCTATTCTCAAGCTTCACACAACACAGATCACTCCGCCTTGCCCACCCTTTAAGAAAGGAACCTTAGGGGTGGTCTACTAATAGGAATCTTCACCACCAGCCCCCCCTGCCCACGAATCACACCACTGGGCGGCAGATAAGGGGTGACAGGGTGAGGGCGAGTGCAAGCACTCTCTCCACTACACATCTACGCAGGAGCAATTTGAGCTGTATGAAGTGTTTTCTATGTCTGGGCCTTGGATATTGGGAGACTTGATATTGTGTTTTGCAGCGCTTGCTTATCTACTATTTGGTCCTAAAGGAGAAGGTGGGTCGTTTGCGGTGAACCATCTTAAGGACTTTGCCACATACTACCCTCCTCCACATGCTATTGGACATTACCGACCAGGAAGACCTAGGATGCCCCCACAAAGGAAAAAGGTGTTAAACCCCTGCCATTCCAAAAAAAGTGGTGGTATGACTGTTAATATGTCTGAGGCCACAGACATTCCTGCTCCTGAACTCTCCATCAGATGGACCTTAGGTGTTACTAGCTCCCCTGGAAAAAATGTCTCTGGACTTAGCAGAAAACCATGAGATGCTGTATCCCCAACTCTCCTCTTTTCCTTGTTTGCTTCACCCAGTAGAACTTAGTTTTGCAAGCTCAGCAGAGGAGTTTGGGGAGGTGGAGGGCTTGAGGAGGAAATGAGCGGCAGGAAATTCTCAGTAATATCTGAAAAAGGACTGCCTAGCGAAATAGTAGCGGATAAGGCACCTGCGGTCAATGTCTCTCTCTGTGGGACGGGGGTGGCCATGGTCTTTCGCAACCTCTGTAGCAAACTTCAAGTCACTATTGACTGGCCCTTCACCAATGTTGGCTCTTCTTCTATTAATGTAGAAGACCTTGCATGGACTGCTTGAATCATTCCTTGCTACTAGTGAAGGCTTGAGAGTGGAGGCGGTTATACTCAAGTATATGTTGGTTGAACTAAATGCAATTAATTCTTGAATGCCTACGCTAGTAAAACAGTAGCCTCCCAGGCCTTGGGATTAGATGAGGAGTAGGCCTGGGTGGAGTTCTGCTATGTGGAACTATGCGAAGTGCTGAAAAAACTCCGCCATGGTACAGGGAGTTCCACAAGCAGCATGGGAGTTCCTTGAGCAGCAGTGTTTGTGTAAGTTCAGACTGTTCACGCTGATTTTCAGCACCAGGAGTTTCTCCCATGCTATAAAATCAGTGTGAATTGAATCATGTGAAGTGCCAGAGGGCACTAACTCCCTTCTGCCACTTGAGTAGATTTTCTCCTCGAGCTGCAGCTTTCCCAACATGAGCGGCAGCTTTCTCTACGAGGGTTGTAGCAACCTGCTGTGAGTGTCCACTTTCAGAACTCTTGCTCACGCTTGACAACATAATGTTTTTTCTTGCTCACCAATGTAACAATGGGGAGCTGCGCAAGAGAAAAGACTCTGCTCAGCATCGCATCGCTGAGTTTTTCGGAACTCAACGCGGAGCACGGATTGGACAAAACTCTGCGAACTCCACCCGCAGAGCGTAATTCTTCACCCACCCCTAATGAGGAGGCTTTGACTTAGGGTGGACATATGAATCTGTGTATGTATCTAGAAGACCTATGATAATGAGAAGGTGTTATCATGGGTGGGCTGTTAACTAGCATCTGTGGCGCTGAAATGGTAGGAAAAGTGAGAAGACAAGTATAATTGTAACTAACATACCCAGGGTAGTTAGGTCAGAGAGGATTAAACTATGCTGTCACAGAAAGAACCGAACGGAAAAGAAAGCAAAAACAAGGGGAGAAAGGGGTGAAGGAAATATCAAATGTCTGGGTAAATCCCCAGCACCCAAAATAGAGGCAGCTAGACCACACCCAATGGGACAGGAAGTAAGGGTATTATAAAGATGAGGGAAACAGCCCATGGGGCAAGGAGAAATACTACCCTTCAGATAGGTAAGAGTCCAAAACCTACGATCTGTCATAACACCATGCCACTAAGACAAGCTTGAATGGAACCTTGAACAGACACAGGAGCTCTGTTGGACTGCTAGGGTAAACTATTTGTATTTTGAAGTGACATGTAAGGGGAAGAGTGTAAGTAAATGGAGGCCACTGAACAGGTCAAGCTACTAAAGGCATTTGCAGCCTGCAAGACCCAGGGGTTGGTCACTACGAGCGACATCAAGCAGGTAGCCGTTTAGAGAGTCTCTAGTAGGGAGAGAAGTCACAATGGCTACCTATAGTTTACCAGTTTTTTGTTGGCCTGGTACTGGAGGTTAGAGAACAGCTCACTATGTTAGGCTTGAGAATTGTTCCTACAGTAGAGGTAGAGCCAACCCGATATGAGTTACCTCTTTTGGTTTAACATGCCAGACTCAAAGGAGAAAAAGTGAAGATGGTGACTGGGGTAGACTGCGCAATAGATGTGCGTGCCTAAACGTGGATTGGGAGAGTGTCTCCTCCTGGGGGGTGCAGGTAGATTAGGTAGTTGCCTCACCGGCAACCTGGGAGTTTTTTCACAGAATGTACATGGGCTGGATAATTTTAATAGAATAATCAATCTAACAAGGATCCAGGAGGAAATTGCTGTCAGGAGGCCTGGCTGGCAGGTGGGCTATAAGACCTGAGTGGACTTATGCAATTTGTTGCAAGTGGAACTAAAGAGGGACAAAGGCACTTAAAAGGTGGGCTGATGACCCTGGTATCTCCTAAGTGCAGTAAAGGAGCAAGTATAATACTGACAACTAGCGACTGGCTTGCCTTCTAGACTTGTATGAAGTCTGTTACCTAATCAATAGTTTGCTAGTCAAATATGTCTATGTAAATCAATAGGACTCCTGGAAGGGAGGCCTTCCTGCTGGATATGCTGACCCTGACTGAGCTCCCAGGGGCCCCATTGATCCTTTTAGCAGGGGATTTTAATCATCGTGTGGCACCTGCCCAGGTAAGGCAGGTGGTAATAACATACTTGAGAGTTATGCCGTCCAAAGCACAAATTTTCCAGAATGCACTCAAACCAAGTATGATTTGCATCTAGCAAAATTTCTCCATGAGGTTTTGTCAGCCTAAATGAACAGTTTACCGACGATATCCAAGCGACATAAACATATGTGTATGGTTACCAGAGATGCTCAATAGATTACTTATTCATACAGGCATGGTTCTTTAGCATCTGCTTAAGCTTTACGGTGCAAAAGATAAGGGGCAGTGATCGTTGGGCCCTAAAAATGACATCTCAAGCGGTCCCAGATTTAAGAGAGCGGGTGATCCTTTCCCTAAGTGCCTGTCAACAAGAACTGACAAGGGGATTACGAGTCCCCTTCCCGCCATGGAAAGGCTGGCAGAAAGGGGAGTCGCGGGGACCCTGGGGGCCCCTGCACTGCCCATGCCTTTGGCAAGGGCAGTGCAGGGGCCCCCTGGCACAGTCCCACAAAGCGCGGCGGGTGCAACTGCACCCGTCGCACGGCCGCAACACCGCCAGCTCCGTTAGGAGCCGGCTCCCATGTTGCGGCCGACATCCCCGCTGAGCCTTGTGGGGATGTCATAATGGGCACCGCGGGAGTGCGTCCGCATTGGCGGGCGCACAGCGGTTACAACATGGCGGGCGGCGGTTGCCGCCCGCCAATGTTGTAATGAGGCCCATAGTCTCCTTAAATTTAACAAAGGTAGCCGGTCCTGATAATCTTCCGCCAATTGTAATAAAGTCGAATCCATTCTGGTGAGCGTTCTTTATAAATATAGTGAAGGCAGGGGAATTCCCACCAAGCTCGAAAGGTGCTATTATTAAACCAAAAAATTAAAAAAGTGACAAACGACCATGGGTGGTTTCTCTTTTAAGGCTGAGGGGCTGGGCCCCTCTGAAATTCCTACACACTCATATAAAAAATATTAAATAGATCGATTTGTTTAGAGATACGATTGTATCATTAAACAAATTGATGCATTTAAGTCTGGGCAGACTGTCCCAGGCTGCCTTGCTCGCCTTGCTTTGAAGCATGAGATGGAAGCCAGGCAGTAAATCAGCTTTCTACAATGTGACGCATGATGCAGGGCTGACTGAACTAAAGCCCTTTGTTTCCATTGTGATCTATGGCAGTATCCACTATAGACCAGTGACACTTTTAGCGTCATGATTTTTGACGTCTGAGTCTTCATCCCTGTGTGAGTGGAGCCATCTGTCAATAACAGGCATATATCCCACATTTCCCCATTTGTCACGCAGTAGGAGTGGATGCAAGCACATGTGATTCAGTGCATTGTCTTTTGTAACAGTAGGGGCCAGATGTAGCAAAGGTTAGCGACTCGCAAACGGGCAGAATCGCAATTTGCGACAGTGCAAAATCGGAAATGGGATGCAAAAAGCCCATTTCCAAATCGCAAAAAGCGATGGGACCCGTTTGCGAGTCGCATCCGTTGCGACCCCATTTTGCGACCCGCAAATAGCAAGTCGCAATTTGCGAGTCGCAAACCATATGCAATTGCAACTCGCAAATTGCGACTAGTCGCAAAAAGCCCAGTTTGCATGTCCCATTTACCACTAACTCAGAGCAGGTGGTAACCATTACCAAAGTATAAAAGGGGACCCAGAAGCCATCTGGGTTACTCAAGATGGCGGAGATATACCTGATAGCAGTGAGGAGGAGAGTCTACGCAGCCCAGCAGAGGAGGAGGAGGGGCCACAGACAGGAGAAGATATATCGAACCAGGCAGTCTCTTTTTCAGCAAACTGAAGAGGAGATCTATGACAAATACCGTCTTAGCAGCGCAGCCATACTAGAATTAATAGATTTACTGAAACCACAGCTAGAACACCAGACTCTGCGTGGCTGCGCCATTCCTACGCATGTGCAAGTATTATGCTCACTGCACCTCTTGGCCTCAGGGAGCTATCAGGGGGTCATTGCTGTGGCAGGTGGGGTATCCCAAAGTGCAGTGTCAAGGTTCCTCAGGGCCTTCCTAGATGCCTTAGTCATGCACATGTCTCACTTCACATACTTACCAAGGAATGAGGCAGAAATTAACAGCACCAAGCTGGACTTTTACCGCATTGCCCACTTTCCCCATGTCATAGGGTGTGTAGATGGGACACACATTCAAATATGCCCCCCTGCAAATCTTGAACACATTTTCCGCAACAGAAAGTGTACCCACTCACTCAATATACAGGTTGTTTGTGATGCCCATTATGTCATCACCGACATTGTAGCTAAGTTTCCAGGCAGTACCCATGACTCATACATTTTTAGGCATAGTGGGATACATCAACGCCTGGAATGTGGGGAATTCGGAGACGATTACCTCCTAGGTAGAGCCACAGACACTTGCAGACATACACACAGGTCACTGTGCACGACAATCTGGACTTCCTAACCGTGTACTTTTGTGCCCAACAGGTGACAGTGCATATGCTCTCAGGCCTTGGATCATGACTCCGTTTTTAACACCCAGCACTGAATCAGAGAGGCAATACAACAGTGCACATAAGAGGACCAGGAACCTGATAGAGCGCACCTTCGGACTCCTGAAGGCAAGATTCAGATGCCTCCACCGCAGTGGAGGTGCCCTCCAATACACCCCCATTACTGCATTCAAAATTGTGGTCGCATGCTCCATCCTCCACAACATAGCCACCCGACGTGGGCTACCTCTCACCCCTGCAGACCCAGATCCGGATGATGAAGAGCAAGAACAACCACATCGCCATCATGGGGATCGGAGTATAGCTAATCAAGGCAGACTGAGACGGGACCACATTGCAACACAATATTTTGGACGGTACGTGTCAACTCCCACCATACTCACCTATTAACCAAAAACTCCATTTGTTAAGTGGAACAAAAATAACTGTTTAATTAGTGTAATTAAGAAACTATATACAAGTTGAAATTGTCCATGGGCAGGAAAATGCCAACCAGTCATGTGGCACATTAACGCCATGTGCCACATTTATTGGTCCTGGGTGTTCTCTACGATCTTCTGCCCTTCCTGCCAGCCTGGCTGGTCCCTGCTGCTTCCGTGGTGCTCTGCCTACCACTCCTGAGCACCCTGCTGTCAGTGGCAGAGACACTGCTCACTGTTGAGCCCTCCTCACTGTCTTGGGGTGTTTCCCCTGTGGCCCTCGACATTTCCCGTGTCTCCATCAGTTCGATGATGTGGGTGAGACGTCCCAGGCCCCTAGCAACATCCCCAGCGAAATGGCCCATCTCTACTTGCAGCCCAACTGTCCTCCTCGACAGGCCTGTGGTATTCATGGCGAGCCTGCCGATGGATGTGGCCATCCTGTCCAGTCTGTGCATTATCTGCCGATCTCTACGCCGCCCAGCCTCTGCCTGGGCCAGCAGTCCTCCCGCCAGTTCCCTAATGGCAATGGCAAGGTCCCCAGTGTTCTGGCACATCATGTCCATACGTCTGTTGAGGTGCTGCATGCTGGCATGGTTGTTTCGCACAAAGCGGTGCAGCACACCACTAATTCTGCCCAAAATTCTGCTCTGCAGGCGCTGACCACGCAGCAGATGTGCCTCACTGGTGGTTGGAGGAAGTATCCCGGATTCAGACTGCAGCCCAGATGGACTTGACCTGCGACGCCTGCGCAGCGGTGGCTGCCCTGTGCTCCCACCTGTGTCCTCCCTGCCTGTTGCTGGGGCAGCTTCTTGCGTAATTGTTGCAGCAGGTGTGGCTACTGCAGAGATGCTGCTGACCGTGCAGGTGGGGGTGCTGGCGGGTCCTGGGGTGTCCTCCTGGGCCTGGGTGCTTGGGGTGTTGGGGGTGTCTTGCTGGAGACCTGTGGGACATGGGGAACAGACTGTCAGTGTCTACTATCTATTGCACACTTCCTAATAAACATTTACCTATGAACTGCCTACTTGACTACATTTCCCATAATGCATCATTCTGGCATTTTCTACCCTGAAATGGAGCTATATTGGTTGTGCATGCACCTGTGTACATGGTGGGTGGGGGTATGGCATTGATAGGGGTACAGGCATATCACATGGTACTCACCGGTTGATGTGCTGGGCTCTGAGGTGTCCAGGTCCCCAAATCCACACACTGCCTCCTGCTCCAATGTTTCTTCCACCCTTTCTTCCAGGGGTGTGGGTGGTGGCACAGACGATGGTCCCCCTCCTGTGCCTCTCATCTCCCGGAGCCTTTCAGCCACCCTCTCCTTGGTCCGGGAGCGGAGGTCATACCACCTCTTCTTGATGTCCTCGATTGTCCTGTGGCTCACCCCCAGGGAATTGATCTTATCCTGAATGTCCTGCCAGAGTTGTTTTTTTGTGGCCTCAGGAACATTGAGGGCTGCTCTCCCAAATAGCTCATCATAGTGCTGACAGCATTCCTCTGTCAGCACCTCCAGCTCCCTCTCAAAAAATTTGAGCTTCCTCTTTCTTGGGGTTCCCTCCATGGCAGCTGCTGTTTGTTCTGTGTGAAAACCGGCAGTTATAAAAGGGTGTGGTCCTCCCTCCTCCTAGGTGTATTTGTAAACTTCCTGGCTGTGATGTCATCATCATGTGCCAGGAAGTGTTTCCAGAGTGTTCTGGTGTGGTTTCTGGAGTGTTCTGCTGCACCTGTAAGCAATTTTCAGGGTAATCGCAATTTGCGACACCTACTCGCTAATTGCGAGTTCGTTTTTTGCACACTCGCAAAAAGCGACCTCGCAATCTGCGGACTCGCACACTGCGTTGCGAGTCCGGCTGCGAGTCGCAAATTCGGATCGTTTTTTTTTCTGGCATTACATATTGCGACTCGCATTTTGCGAGTCGCATCAACTCGCAAAATGCGAGTCGAAATTTTTATTTTTGCTACATCTGGCCCTAAGTGTTATAATGCTAAGCTTGTGTTGTTTTTGTTGTACTGAGACCCCTTGTCATGATAACCTCCCCCATGTGACACCCCAGGCCCTGGCTACAGATCACTGGCTACTTTAGAAGTAGAGCTGTTGCATTTGTTCCTTGTGAAGTTGTTCACTTGCGAAATACATCCTAATATCAGTGTCAAGCGCAAGAGAAGAAATACGTGCTTGCAGTAAATGCAGTTATCAGCTGTATGGTGTTAAAACTGACCGTATCTTCATGCCCTTAACATTAATGCCACAAACATGGATTGATATGCAAACAATGAATGTTAAAATGTGTGTAATTTGTGTCAGCCATTTAGTTCCTCTTATTTCACGTTTTACTTAATGTTGCATTCCACAAGAGAGTTAGCTGTTTCATCATGCTGTGTTTCTGTGCATTATATTACTCTTGCATAGAGCATACCTGACTTGTGCCAGGTGTTTATGAGGGGCTTTGATTGAGAGCGCTAGTGCAGAGGATGGAGGCAAAGCACCTGAAAGTGGGTTGGTCTTTCTGTAGAGCACACAGAAAAATGGTCATGTTTTCCAGTTGTAAATCAGTTACAAATGAAATTCAGTGTTGATGTGTGTGAAGGGGTGCTTAGAGGTCAAAATATTTAGGGGCAGAGTTAAGGAAAGTGGTGCTGCACCCAGTGCTTCAGACGGCTGCCCACTGGTGGTGGCGGTGCTGATGCTGTCGCTGGTAATGGAGGGGGGAAACTCCAGCCCATCCCCTGAAGCCTCAGACAGCTGCCCACTGGTGGTGGCGGTGCTGCTGCTGGTAGTGGTGGGGGGAAGCTCCAGCCCATCCCCTGCAGCCTCAGATGGCTGTCCACTGGTGGTGCTGCTGATGCTGGTGGTTGTGGGGGGAAGCTCCTATCCATCCCCTGCAGCCTCGGATGGCTGCACAACCATGGTTGGTGGTGGGGGCTCCGACTGGGCCCCAGCACCAGGCCCCTTGTGCTCCCTGTCTGCTGGTGCAGGCCCCTTGCCCTTCCTGGCCTCAGCTGGGGGTGGCTCCTTGCCCTTCCTGGCAGCAGCTGGGGATGGCTTCTTGTCCTGCCGGGCAGCAGCTGGGGATGGCTCCTTGCTCTTCCTGGCAGCAGCTGGGGATGGCTCCTTGCCCTTCCGGGCAGCAGCTGGGGATGGCTCCTTGCCCTTCCTGGCAGCACTTGGGGCAGGCACCCTTTTCGTGAGGCAGGTTGGTGTCCTGGCTCCTTTACCACCACAAGTGGGTGTGGACACTACTGGGCCCCTGGACTGGGTGGCTGAGGTGCTTGTCTGGGTTTTAGCCTCCCTGGCCAGACGTGAAGGATGGGGGGGAGGGATGGGGTGGGGAAGAGGTCAATGGTGGAGAGCAAAAGCTGCTTAGGGACATTGGGGCGGGGAGAGGGACATGGTATGGGAGTGGAGGAAGAGGGTGTGGTTGTGAGAGGTGTCTTTCTGCTGTGTCTGGGTGCAGGTGCATGCGCTGGATGCTGTTGTGAGGTGGATGGCTGTTGGGTGTCTGAGTGCTTGCATTTGTGTACCTTGGGAGTGGGGGGAGAGGGACACAGTGGGAGAGGACACAGGAGACATGTGCATGGCTGTTGTGGTGGTGTCTGCCAGTGAGGTGTGTGTTCTGAGAGGTGTGCTGGTGATGGCGGCAGTGGATGTGAATGTAGTGCATGCAGGTGTGAGTGTAGACGCAACTGGGAGGGAGGTAGAGGAGGAGGAGGATAGGGACACAGTGGAGGCAGTGGATGTTGGTAGGTCTGCATCTGGATGGTGTTTGTGTGAGTGCTTGTGGGATGATGTGTGGTGCTTGTGTTTACCTGTGCCACTCTTGTGTGTTGTCTTGTGTGCATGCTCATCTGCCTGTGTGCCTGGGTTAGGTTGGGGTTGAGGGGAATTGGATTGGGTAGAGGACGTTGGAGGGTGGAAACAGGGACAATGACTGCCCTCAAAGAGGACGCCAGAGCCTGGATTGATCTCTGTTGGGCTGCCAACCCAGTGTGAATGCCCTCCAGAAATGCTTTGGTCTGTTGCATTTGGGCTGGATGGCATTCTCAATGGTTGACTGCCCAACAGAGAAGGATCTGAGGAGGTCAGTAGCCTCCTCACTCATGGCAGCAGGGCTAACTGGGGCAGGGCTGAAGTGCCTGGGGCGAAGGAGATGTCCACCCTCCTGGGTGAGCGGGCACGGACAACTCGATGAGGGGCTGCTGGGAGGGCGGTGCTGTTATGGGAGTGGCGGATGTCCCTTTAGCTGGGGTGGTCAAAGAGGTGTCCACCACCATCAGGGAGCTTCCAGTAACAATGCTAGTCACCAGGGCATGGGGAGGGACACATACAGCCAACTGCAGCATACCTGGGGTCGACACAGCCCTGCCCAGTAGTGGATGCATACAAGCTAGGTAGGAGGACTATCACATCAGAACCCTGGCCAACATGGGACCTACTCTGCAATGTCAGGCTTGGCCTAGGGGCACCCGCAAACACACATCCCCCATCCGGATACCACCCCACCAGGCATAAGTAGTAATGATGGGCACTGTACTCACCCCTTGTGGCTGCTGTGATGCACTCAAGTGCACATCCATCTCCGGATAGGCTGCTGCCAGTATGCGAGCCATCGGGGGTTGGGTCAGGGTTCGACGGGCACCCCTTTCTCATTGGGAGGACATTCCCAGCTGGGCCTCCGCCATCTTCCATGCCCAGTGTCTCAGGTCCTCCCACCGTTTCTGATAGTCGGTGCTCCACCTGCCATAGACCCCCAGGGTCCACACGTCCTTGGTGATGGAACGCCATATACCCTTCCTTTGATGGGCGCTGACCTGCAGAGGAAATACACACAGGGAACGATATCAGTCAGACCGTCCTGCCTGTTACACTCATGGCCCACCATACCCCTTCCAATCCCTATTTGGACAGATCTGGCTCAGCACACAAGCAGCATGCTGCCCAGGGGACATCCACCAACCCCCCCTACACGAGGCTTCACACACACCACTCCATGCATTCATATCCCATGCATCGTGCTCACAGTGTACTCACCTTTTGGTCTGGAGGCCCATACAGCAGACTGAGCTGGGGTAGAACCCTATCCACCAGTCTCTCCAGCTCCGACGAGGTGAAGGCAGGGGCCCTTTCCCCAGTCACACGCGCCATGTTAGGTTCCAGACACAGGTCACAGCAGCACATGCAGTGTAGGTCCTCTCCTGTTGAAGGTCAGGTAGCAAGTGAGTGAACAAATAGAAAATGGTGGTGACGTCCGTGGCAGTGCATACCGTCACCACCAGCATACATCACCATTGGCCACTGTACCCCATAGGGCCCAATATTATCCATTGAGCTGTTGCATGGCTGTTCCCGACCACCTCCCTCGATGGTGCACAATGTCAGAGGAATTATGTCACTTCCAACTGTCCCTCCACACAGGACAGGCAAATGCCATTTTAGGGGGGGCAGGCCCTGTATTATAACTGCATCACAGTTCACAATTGTACATACAGGACAGATGCCACTTATACATTTCAAATTACCTTCATGTATTGTACTGTTGTGGCTACAATGTACCGTTTGTGACCGGCTCCTCACTCTTTTGCCCCATAGATTGCTACCGCTGCGGATGAATAGGAGATGGAGACATACCCCTGTGTACAGACCCCTGGTGGACTTGGCAGCAATGGAGGACAGGCACATTATGCTCACCTATAGACTTGACAGGGCCACAATCAAAGAGCTGTGTGACCAATTGGAGCCTGACCTGATATCTGTTATCCGTCACCCCACTGGAATCCCCCCACCTTGTGCAAGTCCTATCTGTGCTCTATTTCTTGGCAACTGGTTCTTTCCAAGTGACAGTGGGCTTGGCAGCAAGAATGCCACAGCCAATGTTCTCGATAGTGCTGACAAGAGTGCTGGATGCCCTGGTGGAGGATTTGGCCACAGTGAAGGCTGACTTCTATACAATGGGACATATCCCCAACATCATTGGGGAAATTGATGGCACACACATTGTATGTGTTCCCCCATGGCAAAATGAACAGGTGTTCAGAAATCAAAAGAGTTTTCACTCAATGAATGTCCAGATGGTGTGACTGGTGGAACAGTACATCTCCCAGGCCAATGCTAAGTATCCTGGGTCTGTGCATGATGCCTTTATCCTAAGGAATAGCAGCATCCCAAATGTGATAGCCCAACTGCAGAGGCACAGGGTGTGACTAATAGGTGAGCCCTGGTTCCCACCCAGTGGATGTTGGTGTATGGGTATGGTGTGGGCCATATGGGATAGTGTGTGGCTGAATGTTGGGTGACTCAGGTTACCTCAACCTATCATGGCTACTGACCCTTGTGAGGAATCCTAGGACAAGGGCAGAGGAATGTTACAATGAGGCACATGGGTGTACAAGAAGGATTATAGAACGCACCTTTGGCCTCCTGAAGGCCACGTTTCAGTGCCTCCATCTAACAGGTGCAACTCACCCAAGAAGGTCTGCCAGATAATCGTGGCATGCTGCTTGTTGCATAACCTTGCCTTGAGACGCCATGTGTCTTTTCTGTAGGATGAGGAGGCTGGAAATGGTTGGGTGGCAGCAGTGGACCATGTGGACAGTGAGGATGAGGACAACAGAACTGCAGTGATTCGACAATACTTCCAATGACACACAGGTAAGACAGTGTAACTTCACATTTCAATCTCATTTGTTTGTTTCACATTGTCACCGGCAGGCTGTGATTTCCCACTTCTATGCCAACTCACTGTACCCTTTTTAATACTCTTTTTGCAGATGTTGGTGCCCCACTATCGCTCCCGGTGTGTTCACTGCAGCCAACTACAGGTCTATCCTATATGCAAATTACTGTACAGTTTATTTACAATGTTTGATCCTTGTTAAACAAATACGTACTTAAATCATTTGACATACTCCATCCTTGTATTTTTTCAAAGTGTGTTTATTGAAGTGCTAAGAAGAAAAGGGGGTAGTGCAATGGGCTGGGGTGATGATGGAGGAACGTCTAGGGTATTGTTCCAGTCTATTGGTAGCACAGGTGCATTGTCCAAGGGGACATAGGAAGGGGAGCAATGGCAGTTCAAGCTATACAGGGTGACTGTGTTGGACACAAGGGTGACAAACAGGAGAGTCTAATTTCCTGGCGGGGTCTTGGCAATAGTCTCTGGCTTCTGCCTGGATTGCAGGGAAAGTTTGCAGGGTGGTTCTCCTTCTGCAAGGGGAGGGGTGCTGGTGGCCTGTTGGTCCTGTGGTGGGGCCTCCTGTCCACTAGCGGCAGTGGAGGGCCGTTCAGTAGTCTGGCTAGTGGCAGGGGCCCGCTGTTGTAAGACTGCCCCCCTCATAATGTTGGCCATGTTTGCCAGCAGCCATGCTATGGAGACCAGGGTGGAGTTGATGGCCTGCGGGTCCTCCCTGATCCCTTGGTACTGTCCCTCCTGCAGCCGCCTGTTCTACTGCACGTTGGCCAGGATCTGGCTCAGCGTATCCTGGGAATGTTGGTATGCTCCCAGGATCTTGGTGAGTGCCTCCTGGAGAGTTGGTTCCCTGGGCCTGTCCTCCCCCTGGCGCACAGCACTCCTCCCACTTTCCCTGTTGTCCTGTGCCTCTGCCCCTGAACCGTGTGCCCACTGCCAGTGACCCCAGGTCCCGGATTGTCTTGGGTATGAGGTGTACCCTGGGGTCCCTGCAGTGGTGGACACACTGCTGATAGACGTGTCCTGGGGACAGAGGTATGGGTACGCTGGGTGAATGCTGTGATGGTGTTTCCTGAGGGGGGAGGCTCTGTGATGGTGTGTGACTGTCTGGGTAACCGACTGTCCAGAGGTCCCTGATGGACCAGGTTGGTCATCCAGATCCAGGCGACCAGAGTTGCTGTCAGCACTGTGAGCCTCTTCTGTGGGGGGACTGGAAGTTGCTGGCACCTCTTCTCCGCTGACATTGGCTGGGATACCTGTGGAGATGTAAATGCAGTGTTATTGTTTCTGTGTGTGACATATGGTGCATGGGTGGCTTGCCCTGTTTGGTTGTATTTGCTTTGGCAGTTTTCACTTGTGTGAGTTGTTATGTGGTGGGCTAGCTGTCTCTAGTGTGCATACTTTAGTGATAGGTGTCCATGCAGGTGTGTGAGTGGTGACCATGCATTGGTATGGCATGCAGGGCTTGTCATTGGTATGAGTGAGATGTGATGGTGGGGGGTGTGGGACGTGGTGATGTGATGGGAGTGAGGGTGAGGGTGGTGGTATGTGATGGCATGCAGGTAGGGGGGTGATAGAAATAGAGAGTTGACTTACCAGAGTCCAGTCCTCCTGCTACACCTGCCAGGCCCTCAGGATGCATGATTGCCAAGACTTGTGCCCTCATTACAAGATTGGCGGGCGGCCAAGTTGTAACCGCCGTGCAGCTGCCAATGCAGCTGCACTCCTGCGGTGGCCATTACGAGATCCCCACTGGGCCCGCGTACGGAAACCAAGTTTCCACCTGCCGGCCCAGCTGGCATGTCGGCCGCAACACTGGAGCCGGCTCTAAATGGAGCCAGCGGTGTTGCGGCGGTGCGACAGGTGCAGTTGCACCCGTCACGCTTTTCACTGTCTGCTATGCAGACAGTGAAGATCTCCATGGAGCCGTGGCAGGGGGCCCCGCAACTCCCCTTTCCGCCAGCCTTTTCATGGCGGTTCTTACCGCCATGAAAAGGCTGGCGGGAGGGAGACTCGTAAACCCCTGGGCAGCGCTGCCCTGGAGGATTACAACTGCCGGGACCAACGTCGCTGTAAACCGCCGCGGCCGTAATACCAAGGATTGCACCGCAAGCCTGTTGGCGGTGCAATCGTCGAAACAGCCCTGGCGGTCTTTGATCGCCAGGGTTGTAATGAGGGCCTTGCTCCTCCCATGTTGTTAGTTGTGGGAGAGGAGGTGGGGGTCCACCGCCAGTCCTCTGTACAGCGAGTTGGTGTCTTGCTACAATGGAACAAACCTTCCCCCGTAGGTCATTCCACCTCTTCCTGATGTCATCCCTGGTTCCTGGGTGCTGTCCCACGGCATTGACCCTGTCCATGATCCTCCGCCATAGCTCCATCTTCCTAGCAATGGATATTTGCTGTACCTGTGCTCCAAATAGCTGTGGCTCTACCCGGATGATTTCCTCCACCATGACCCTTAGCTCCTCCTCAGAGAATCTGGGCTGTAGTTGTGGTGCCATGGGTCTTGTGTGAGTGGTGTGGGTGAGGGTGTGTAAGGTGATGTGTTGGGGTGTGCTATGTGGGAAGCGTAGGTGGTGTGTACAGGTGATGGTGGTGTGTGGGTCTGGTCTTGTCTGTAGACGTGATGTCAGTCAGTTGGCAATGGTTTGTGTTTGTAAAGGGTTGTGGGTAATGTGGGTGTGTGTTTTATAGTGGTATGGGTGTGTGGGTGTGGTGTGTGTTTGGGTGTCAGGTGTGTGTCATTTAAATTGACCAATGTAGTGGTGTTTTGTTTGAGTGTGTGTATTTTGAGCGTGGCAGTATGTACCACCAATGTTTTACCACGGTTAAATGTCCGCCATGGTGATTTGTGGGTCATAATGTGATGGGCGTTGTTCTGTTGGCGTAATGGTGTGGGTTTTGATACCGCCAGTTTATCACTGACCTTTGGTGTGGCGGAGTTGTGCCTGTGTGTCATTATGGTGAACGGATATCCGCCGCAGTGGCGGTATGTTGACAGCAGTCAGCGTGGCGGTAAGTGGGATTTACCCGAATGTCATAATGAGGGCCTAAATCTCTGAAGTACAGAAACCTTTCAAGTTACATCAGAACTACCATAGATACATCAAGCCAGTACCACAAATCTTCCTCTGAAACATGGGAGACTAAAAAAGATGGAGGAATACTTTCTTACTCCCCATCAAAGTGGAGAAAAGCTTCGGCAAATAAGGCAAATCCAATAGCAAAACAATTACTTTTTAGCAGGTGAACAAGAGTTTGACCAGATTAGTACTCCCAGTACCTCGATCGATGTGGCCAAAGTACTAGTAGAAGAAAGGATTTCTTCATTGTGAAAACCTTCATGTCATTAGTATCTAATGTCTCAATGGGACACAACATTAAAGCAATGGTCTGCCTGTGAACTGAACAATATGCTTAAAGGCCATGAAATCTGAAACTTACATCATTAATTTAGAGAAATGCTCTGTCTCGTTTCTTGAATATCTCCTGTGCACGTCCCTGGTTCACAACACTGCCCATCATTAGTGTTCACTGGTGTCCATTATTACTACTTTTGCCGGTTACACCATCTGGCATGCAGGGCAGCAACAAAGGATCTTTACTTCTGTTTTTCTTGAGGAATTTTGTGTATTGTGTTCCAGGTGTAGTTCATGGCCTTTATTTCTGTTTCCATAGTTCACCTCCAGGTGTTCTTTGGCCTAATCCCAGATTTTCCTTCAGCCATCTTTCCTGCGTCATACATAATCCATATGTTACAGAACTCAATTCTGGTCTTGCACCTGGCACTCAGAACTTCCATCATACTGTCAGTAGTTTTGTTTAAGCTTTAACATGCATTCAGTCATGCATGTCTCCTGTAGAGACTCTGGAAGTCACTTGTGCCCGGAAGATGTAGTGGTTATCCGTGACAAATACTCTTTTTTGTGCAACAAGGTTGTTAGCATTATGCCCAACCCCTAACTTAGGGGACCAGTGCTTCATGATTTATTTGGTCTCTACCGTTTGACCTGTCTGACGTCGGTGACCTTACCAAAAGTCTATGCTTCCACCGGCATAGCTCTTCAGGTCACTGAGACATATGAGTCACTCAATCACTTCAAAGTGGCAAACCTCCGAGGGGTCCATTATGAGGGCCTCTGGAAAAGGCACTATATACTGTGAATGCCTATGGCAAAGGAACTGGACCATTTTTCGTTGCTTCATTTATCTTCTCAAACAAGGGCAACAGCCTTCAAATTACATTAACATGGGGATCACCAGAGATGTTCCAGTAAAGGTTACAGATGAAAGCCTTGCTATGGTAACACGAAAACATATTTGTTCAACTTACCCTGCACCCTGAGCCACTAGTGAGCAGGTGCCTAATGCTTTGATAGGGTATCTGAAAGTTGTTACTTCAGTCTACCTGCTTTGTCTTCTGCAAACAAATTTATACTGGGCGGGCATGAATCATGGTTGTATAAGCACTATATTCTAATGTAGTGTCATGAACACATATTGTCTACAACTCATTGGCTTATTGATCAGTTGAAATAAGATGATTTCAGGATCCATCGGAGATGAAGTCTAGAAGAGCCTGTTATAAGTTATAGCTAAATTGCCAACCCTTGAGGTAAAATATGCTCCAAAAGGGGCCAGCACTTTATCAGGTTTCTGAAATGCAGACCTTGAATCCGAAGGACATCCACCTCTGACTGAATCTTTGAACTGATAGAAGAAGACATTTAAAATCAAAGAAAGAAACCTAGGGAAAATGGAGTTATAAAGGAGGATAACAGGAAGAAAATAAATGGTTGTGCAGCACTCTGGTGCTGGCAATGTCCCAGATTGAGTAAGATGTCAATGCAGTTGTTCACTACATAATTCTTATCTGATGGTGCTTTATGATATGTAATTAAAGGTACTGAGCCCACTTTCGGACTGCGAAGAAATTGTTCAAGTGAAAGACAGGTACAAATAAAATTTAAGGAAACAATTCAGAGATTTAAAAGGAGAGGTTACAATCAAAAAAGGATGAAAACGATAGGTCGCGATGATGTATTATTCCCAAAACAGACTAATAAAAGAGAAGAGAAACAAGATATGAACAATTTGAGAATGATCATGAATTATACAAAGGAAAGTGGTCTAATAAAAAACATTTTATGCAAACACTGGAATGTAATTTGCAGAGATCCGGATTTAGGTCCGAAAGTGGGCTCAGTACCTTTAATTACATATCGTAAAGCACCACCAATTAAGGATTATGCAGTGAGGAGTCACTTTTCATTGAAAAGTGAACAAAATTGGTTAGTGGAACAACAAGGATTTATCAAATGTAACAACTGTAAAGCATGTAAGATTGGCAAATCAACAAAAATGATTACAATGCCCAATGAAACTGAAATTCAAATTAAGCTTAGAATTACCTGTAATACTAAATACACAGTTTATGTGATTGAATGCCACTGTGGTTTAAAATACGTTAGCAGTACTATTTGTATGCTTAAAAAAAGAATTTTGGAACACAGTAGAGCGATTATACACAATGACCTCACTTATGCAGTAGCCAAACACTTAAAAACGCATGAAACTAATAGTTGGAAAACTTTGAGATGTTATGGAATAGATCACATTCCGGAACATGAAAGAGGTGGTGATAGAACAAGGAAGTTAAGACAATTAGAGTCTAGATATATCATACAAATGAGAACAAAACCCCCTTGTAGATTGAGTAACGATGAGGAGCTTTTTGTACATTTATACATTTTCTGTAGCTAGTAATCTGGTACTATACCGAAATTTGTGAATAATCATTGGATTATTCGAATGAATACATATTCAACAGATTTCTGACATGAAGGTGAATCAGGCTCAGTAAAAACGTCAAAGACACATTAAAAATAATTATGAATTAATTTTTTATTTTTAAATAAACTGTATGGGCTAGCAAACCATTCTTGAGAATTTTTATATGATTTTGAAATGTATAGTCTTTTCTTCTAAAATTTATTATCAATTCAATTTTGTAAAAATAATTTTTGTTGATATATTTTCTTGTTGAGAATCACATTGTGTGGTAATATAATATTTGGATTTATTTACATATAAAGCAATTGATTTTTTCTGTAACACACTACAATAATGATGTGTTAATATGAAAGTGAACAGAGTGAAAGGACTTGTAAACTTGGAAGAAGACCGTTTGGTCGAAATGCGTCGTTTGTTGCATTGATTAAATTAAGGAATAAGTCTTAACAGAGTGCGTTGCCATAATCTTTTTTGTTTTACAATTCAATTAAGGGGACAGCCTAATGAGTGTGCCGCTATTCTCAACCTCATTGTTTTGGAAATATATATATATATATATATATATATATATATATATATATATATATATATATATGTGCATATGAGCTGGCAATGTGAATGCACAGAATACCAGATGAGGGCTTCAGGGCTAGACTATGAAAACATGTACCCACTGTGGGGATGTATCCCTTATTGGCCCTTGAGAAAACTGACAAGATGAGATATATGAACCCTTGAAGCAAGCTCTTGTTGTGAAGAATGGTTTCACTTCAGAAAAATATTACCTGAAGTTCAGGGATAGCCAGATGCAGTCCCACCAGTCATATGTAATTTTGCAGATTGCTCCAGTAAGGCGCCGGATGTTTTGGTGAAGGGCAGCAAAGTAAATAATTCAATTGGGCACTACAATTTGATGATGAAGGAGCACATGTTCAATAACAGTTTCACAGAGTTGTGCCACACCTTATTGATTCCAAGGTCACTGTCCCCAAAGATCTTGGGAAGGAAGCAAATCTCTGGATCAGCACCAGAGTGTACAAAAAGGTACTTGTGAATGACTCTAAGAAGGCTGGTTCAGGTCTCCCTCAACAGAGGGAGGGGGAAGGCCAGAGAAGTTCCACAAAGTGCCCTAATAGTGTTTGGAGGGAAAAGTGTCCCAAACTCCTTCTGAGCACAAGGGGTAGGTTCTGATTCATGGAAGCTCAGGGTTGCTTTTTCCGCCCAAGTATTATGTCTTTTTTTTAAATTATGTTTATTGGTTTTTTTTAACGTTCAACATAACTCATGCAATACATTGCAAGGAACATCAAGCATTCATTTTTACATTTGTAGTATGACATTCTTTGGGGGACCAGCTAATGATAGATCAAAACAATGTGTTGAGCGCCAGCCAGTAATATGTGGAAAGGGCACACCCACACCCATCTCCATCTGGCAGAAATACTAATGATGATGCACCATGCACAGGACTAGCTCTTGACCAGAGAAGGCCACCTTGTGCCAATCTCAACCTCTCACACAAGTACTATGACTGATGCCAGTCAGGGCAAAAGCAAGGGGGCTAAGGAGGAAGGTGGCCCCAGGAGGAGAGGATAAAGCATGCCCTACTGTCCCTTAGTTGGGCGATAGTTCAAGAAGGTTAGCTGGTGATTCCCAAAAGAGGGAGTCATCACTTTCACGAGGTCACACTAAATTGGGTCCTGCCACTGTGTCGAGGGATACCTTTGCCAGCCAGACTATAGTGATGGAAAAGCTGATTTTCCCAGAGCAGTATATGATAGGACTGGTATTTAGGGTAACCCAGGCCCATAGACATTACTTTTTCTGACCTATGGCTCTGGTATCACAGGAATGGAGGCTTTGTAGCCAAGAAGAGGGTCACTGTCAGTCCCCAGATACCCCTTGACTGCATCCTTTGTAATGAACGTCTGCCAGTGAGAGAAGAGCTGGGTGGGTCAGCCATGCTGGGTGCCCCATCTGTATAGATTTCTGGGGCTACTATCTCCAGAGGGGCAGTATAGAGGCCCAGGTGATGAGTAAGGGTTGGTAGTTGGAGACACTCCACAGTGGGAAGACCAATAGGTCACAGGTTACCAGCTTTGAGAGAACTATCATCTACCTGTGATCAACTGGCTGAGATGCGTGAATGACACTGAGGTGGCTATGTGAAGAAATCAGGTATCTATTCTATGAATCTACTGAAATTTGTGTCTGAATGTTCTATAAATCATACACAAGGTTAGCATAAACAATGTTTGCATAAGGTAGCTTATCATTAAAATAGTTAGCTCACATGGGTTACACACTGTCTGTTCCCTCCTACAATGTTTAGTTTCTGAATATTTTTCTCTTTTGAACTTTCATGTGGTGTTTAGTCACATTCCAAGAATAACACTGAGGGTCTGATTTAGATAAGACAAGTTAAGCTGCTACCTTTAGCTTTCTTGGTTGTAGGTTGTTAATCCCTTACTGATTGTTTTCTCTTTCTTTTCTTACAGATGGTTTATGTCAAGAGCGTCTTCATAGAAGACTGAAAGCCTAAAAGCTGAATGAAGATGACTCAATAGAATTATGCTAGACATTGTAGACCCACAGATAGGTCACAGCAGAGAATATCTTCCTTCAGAGATCTCAAGGCAAATCACAGGAACAAGCCTGGGCACAGTTTAAATACCTACTGCGCTAAAGATGGCAGCCAAGATTTGCTGAAATCTTTCAAGGTTCTGGACAATCTTGCTGTAAACAGAGAAACAGGTGCATTTGGAAAGGGCAGCACAACTGCATGTATCATCTAACAATACCATGGCATACATTTCACAATACAACGATGAGCACAAGTCCCATGTGTAAAGGAAATATTAAATTAAAATACAATGGTGGTGTTCCTTAAAAGTACTGTGGCATGAAGGCAGAGTGCAACAGTGTCACAGTGTCAGAGGGCTCAAATACTTTCAAATATTCAGGAACCAGAAAAAAAAAGTGATAAGGGTGATTATGTTTGGCGGTAACACCTTGGTGAGTCATGTCTCAGTATGTTCTTGTAGCTTCTAACTATAGCCCCCCACACTGAGGATCCTTAAAGGCAAGGGAGACATCAAGAGCAAGTGGTGCCCCTTTACTAGCCCCATAGCTGAAGTTGAGGCCTGCCCAAGGCCTCAGACTGAAGCCTCAACCTGGTAGTAGACGGCCAGTGGCCTGGTTTTTGACACTGACACCTGTCAGTGGCCTTTGTTCTTTGCTGTTTTTGTGCTCAGGTTTTGTAGGCAGAAGACAGAAGTCAGACTTAAGGGTCAAAATGGGCAACATCCATTGATAGTAATTATATCTGCATACTGGAATGCACTTGTGATCAAACTAAGGTTAGGAGCCTCAAGGATGGGGTCTTCAGATGAAGGGAAGGGTTCTCCTTGGGATAGTACACTGGCTCAGGAGAACGGTGACAGAGGAGTACAATTATGTTCAGAGGGGCACAGAATGACAAATGCCACTGCACACAAGGCACATTGCCCATGTTCCATTGCCTGATCAGGGATGCCATTCAATATATTGAATAGTCTACCTTAGTTTTGGGCAATGGATGTGTATGTGTCGAACATTTGCCCTTTCTGCGGAGTGCCCCCAATTTTCTATTGTCTTTTTCACACCAGTTTAGCTAGCTATAGAATTCTCTGAAAATTACCCCTGCTAAGCAGTGGTAAAGAGCATGTTCTCCTTTCAACATGGTAAAAATGGTTTACTCCTGATTGGCATATTGAATTTAACTATAAGTCCCTGACATGTGGTACCAGGGTTACTCAGGGCTTGTAAGTTAAATGCCACACAAGTAGCCTACTGCACCAATTGTGCCATCATTACATTGACAATGTGAGCACGATTGTAGGACTACTACTTATACCTTGGTTAAGCAGGGCTGAACTCGACCTTCAGCCTGTCACTATAACCCCTTATGACAGGCCTAAACCTTCCTTTTAAATATTACTCAGTCGCCCCTGAATGCCCATCAAGGCAGGGCACATGTTATTTGAAAGTAGAATATGTAAAACCTTAATGTTAAACATTGAAAATACTCTCAAAGCTATTATCCCTGAAGTAGGTTTAGCTGTCTCATAGGAAAACACTGGAATGCAATATTACACTTTAATGCTGTATCTCAGAACGGGACAAGCTGCAAAAGAACTTAAACAGCTTTTTATTTCAAAAGCAACTTTTTAAAAGTTATGTGTACCTTGCCTGTGGTCTCTGGAAGCTAAATCTGCATTTTGTTCTTTCACTTTGGCCAGCCAGTAATTACCATTTAAATAGAGATTAATTAGAGGTGAACTTCCTCCCAGGAGTAAAACAATAGACTGACAGGAATGGGTAGATGTGACCTCTTAACCTGACACAACATGCAAGTGGGGCTGGGAGAATCATTTTTGATATTAAAGTTTCACTCATGCTTGAATGTCACATCCTGCTTGACAGATCCGCTGAGGCTTTTTATATGACACTTGGGATGCACTTCGAAGAGGATTACCCTGTCAGAGGAAAATGATAGCTCACACTTCAGCAGGGACCTTCTGCTGTTTCCCCAGACAGTCACGCTCCAATCACAGCGGGCCTCTTTTGACATTAAAGTGTCACAACCTATTTGACAGGTCTGCTACACTTTTCACATACTACCAAACCTCAAAGCCCATGGTTAGAGTGGCAGAAGACTTTGCCCATCTTAAAAACGCCCAAAGTAAGTCAGGTTAACCAGGGAACCTTAATAAAATGGTTATGGTTAGGGCATCCCCAGGGGTCATTCCCATCCATAAGCTTGCGGCAGGCACAAATGTGGCATCTCTAGGCACCCACTTCAGAACACTCCTGGACATGAGGAAGGTAAAAAATGGACTGACCCTGCAGTTTGCAACCTGAGAAGAGCCCTCATGGACTGGGCATGCTCCTTCACTGGTACACAGGACACAGAAGTGGACTCAAAGGGTCACCAGACTGACTTTTGCCGAGCTGCATGGGCTCAGAATGCTGCAAGAGGCCTTTCCTGCAACTACCAAGCTGATCAGTGCAACTGAACTCCTCCTGCCACCCAATGAGTCTCTAAGTGCATCCCCTGAGGTCCTCTGGGGCTTTTGAAGTGCACTCATATAGTGGATTGGTGATTAAAGGACTAAAGCCAGCGGGTAGGATCTTTGACCAGGATGAACCTTTTTATTGTATCACACCCGTGCTTCATTGTGGTCAGTGTCAAGTTGCACCTCAGTCCTTTTCTTTTTTTGAGGTTTGTACTTACCGCTCTCAATTAATAACCCAATTTTCTAACAGAGTGGAAGGTTTTTATGAGCTAAATAACAGTCTTTGGTGCTTGCAATGAACTGGAAAAAGAAACCCAGAACTTGAAGCATGCTTATCTACCTACAGGGTAATAAATTTGACTCTGTGATTGCTGATGAGCACCAGGAAACTTCATATTTATCCCACAGGCACTGAGTGTTAAAGATTACTTGTAAATAGAACTGGTAAATATGTTCCAGTTATTCCACTTTCATCACCTTGTGCTGTAATTACAAAACTGCAGCCAGTAGTTTTCACAGGAATCTTTATATATTTTGACTGACTGTATTTTGGCTGATTTTACTGATTGTCCTGAAGTGATCCACAATTAGAGTACTGCTAAAGTCACAAGATGTGGAGGTCCCTATGAGTTAATGACCCACCAGTGGCAGACGTGAGCCATGTGAGAGGTGGAAGTGCGCAGTTTGCCTTCCAAGAAACATTTAGGGCATTTACTCTTACTATTTTAATGTTTAGGTACTGCAGATCTTTCACCCCTAGAAGAGTGGCAATGGAGACATCATATTATTTGAAGAGATAAAGGTAGGAGCTCTTACCTTCTACTTGAAAGCTTAATTTATTGACAGTTCTCTTTTTCTGTTTCATATTACTAATTTTAAATGTTTGAAATCAAAGAAAAAACGAAGAAAGTGGTTTCCTTGTGACAGACTTGGTGACAGGCTCTGAACAATCACTAGTTACAAATCTTCACAACAGCACAGCAGCACTTAGGGGCATATTTATGAGGGGCTAGAGCCATCGCTGCATCACTTTCAGTCATGCAGCCTTTTAGTAATGCAGCAGCTGCACAAACCTCTCAACAGTATCTATGAGGCCATGCAAAGACTGTTTGCTTGGCTTTGAATTGCCTCATAGATGTGGAGTAAGGCAAGACAGCACCATTCAATGTGTTCCCTTACTCAGCACCAGGGAGGCATTCCATGGGCACGGCGGTAGGTTTTCCCACACAACTCCCATGGGCTTTGACACATTCTGAGATTTACAAGGACTTGTAAACCTGGGAATGCGTCAAAACCTTCTGCTTACCCAGGGCAGGTGTAACGAGGAGAAATATTTTTATTTTTCCTTGTTTTTTCCTCTTTCCACGTGTGCTGCATTCTGCAGTACACATGGAAAGAGGAAAACACCTCTATGGATTGTTCCTTCCTTCACAAAAACAATCCTCTGGCAACACAGGCACCCTTGCACCATGGTGCAAAGGTGCCTGAGTTGGCGCTAGACTTACGAAACAGTGCCAGCGCATGGGGAAAGGACAGGAATGCACCCCATTGCATAAATACAGTGTATTTCTGCCCTATGTCAAATCCCCATGAACATGGCCCTTAAGGGAAGATTTATAAGAAAGTGGTGCATCGGTCCTGATGTACCACTTTTTTTGCGCCCCCCTAACTCCACCTAACGATACCCTGGTTGCACCTTATTTATAATACGGCGCGGTCAGTAGCACAATGACGTTAACATTTTTTAGCTATTTTGGCGCTTTGCTGTACTAGCATCAAAGATTTTGACGGTAGTGCAACAAAGCACAGGGAGGCCAATAGGTTAATATGGGTGTATCATTTTAACGCCTGCTCTGAGCAGCCATTAAAAAAGATGGAAAACATAGCGCAGTGAAATGTTGTAAATGTCACAACACAATTTTTTCAGACCTCCCTGTGTCGCAATCGCTCACCTTGCATACATTATGCCTGACGCAGGCATAATGTTGCTCAAGGGTTCACAAAGTGGCGCAATGCATGCAATGAGCCACTTTTTAAATAAAGTGTGGGAGAAAGACCTCCTTAACGCCGCCTTAGTGTAAAAAAGAATTACAGTAGGGCAGCTCAAGGAGCTTGTAAATATGCCCCTTAGTCTCTAGAATCTATGTTACATTCACCACCGGATCCCCTCATCAGAGACAATTGGAGAAAAACGTTAATATCACACTAGACCATAAACGTTGAGACACCATTTGCACATGGGCCAATAACTTTGCACACCATGCACAGGATTGAGAAGTGCTTTCCAAACGGTATACTACTGGCCCTACGCCCCCTTGTGGTTACATATTATAGATAAAAGACACTCCTTGTCCTGCTGTGTGGAGAATGAGGCATAATCATGCACATTCAATGGACACTTCCCAAATTCAAGGACTCGCGGGAATAAGCTCAATATGATATCCCAATCTTAGGGTAGAAAAATAGGCAGAAACCCAGAGATAATCATTTTAGAGACCCCAGTAGCCGAAACATATTCACTCCACTCAATGAGAGGAAAAAATATTTCCCACCTACTGTTGACCTTCAAACACAGTTTTCGGTCTATGAGGAAGCACACCTCTCTGGAACTATGGCTCCATTAGCTGTGGCAACTATTTGCAAATGAGAAAATAGCATAGCATTAGAAAGGGGAGATCCATACGTTTAGCTGAATGTGGGACTACGTCCAGACATTCCTGTACGAGGATGACAGAGGATTGACTGCCCTCAAAGACTTCAAACCCTGGACCTACTGGACAATGAAAAGTACATGGTAGCAGGGATCTGGACATAGTGAATGGTTGGTGTGGAGGAGTACTTGATCTACACCACACATACAGCAGCGACGGTGTTACTTTAGGAGAGTGTTTATGAGGGGTAGGGATGATGTTCGTTCTATATTTACGGTGGAAATGCCTCCCTTAAATTGTATATTATGAAAAACCCAGTACAAATTATTGAAATGTAAGCAATCCCAAGGGTTGGGCTAGCCTTGTTTCTTGCTATTGGAAGGTTCCCTTGTTACTATAAGATCGTGAGCCTGTTGTGTTGATTCTGTTTGTAAGGTTGGCAATTTATCAGAGTGATTTATCATCGTCTGTTGCTTGCAGCTGGAAATGATTCAGGTTCGGTGGCATATTACACGTAAGTGCTTAATAACTGGCGTGTAAATAATTGCAAATTTTCTCCAGTCACTTGCTCTAATGGCACCGGCTTCCAAATAGTCTCACTCCTAGCAAACACTGCGTAATTGCCCATTTGCCATTACTTGCTCCCGATTTTGCGGCTGTTTAATTACTTAGCTGGCGAATGTGATTGCATTTAAATTGCACAGAAAATAGAAACAGGTGCTAAATATCGAAACGCAGGCCTGCCTAGTGCCACAAAACAATGTAAAAAAGGCCAACTGATTAAGTATTGTACGCGTCGTTAACACACAATTCCATGTGCTTTGGGGTGTTTTATGAGGCTCAAATCTCGGTATGAGGGCAGAACTTGTATTTTTTTTGGGAGCAGACATTCATTAAAGCGTGGAAGCATTACCCAATTTCCTCCCTGCAAAGTGTTATGGTGCCTCTGAATGAGACAGGGCTACTTACCTAATTTCGAATGACAAATGGGCATGTCATTACAATGCAGAAAAAATGATTTTATAAACAGAATAGGAAAATAGCTCTGCATTCAGTGAAAACTCACACTTGATTGAGAAGTCCATCAACTTGTCTCAGTATTTTCCCACAAACACCCATATGTTGATTTACAGCTTGGCTGACACTGGTTTGCTTGCCTACATGTATTTTAGATTGTTCTAGCTCTCGGACTAATAGACAAACATGCCCTAAGAGCGCTATAAAGAAACAGCAGTGTTGGACTTCTACCTTCTACAAATTGCACCACTGTAAATGTTTCTTTTTTTTAACATCCATGGGAATGTATTACTTAAAGAAAGCTAATTTTTAGGTACAGTCTAGGAACAGCTTAGCTTTCTAGGCAGCCTTTTGTAAAAAAGTATAAATAAAAAAAAACATATACACATATACAAACCTAGATGCACTTCTGTCAGCCTTGTTCATACAAGAGTGCTGGACTTTTCATCCTTGGCGTGGTCTCCCTTAACTTTTTGCCTCTGTTTCCCAGGTTGTTCATGTGTGCTGGACTCTCTTTGCTGTTTTTGTTACTCTGGGCACTTTACCACTGCTAACCAATGCTAAAGTGAAAGTGCTCCTATACAAACTGCGTATGTAATTGGTTCATCCATGATTGGCATATTTGATGTGCTAGTAAGTCCCTAGTACAGTGCACTAGAGGTGCCCAAGGCTTGTAAATCAAATGCTACTAGTGGGCCTGCACCACTGGTTGTGTCACCCACATTAGTAGCTCTGTAAACATGGCTCAGACCTGCCACTGTAGTGTCTGTGTGTGCAGTTATTAACTATACATTCGACATGGCAAGTGTACCCACATGCCAGGCCTAAACCTTCCCTTTTCTTACATGTAAGGCACCCCTAAGGTAGTCCCTAGGTAGCCCTACGTAGCCCCAAGGTAGGCCCTAGGTAGCCCCAATGGCAGGCAGGGTGTATGGTTAAGGTAGGATATATAGTAATGTGTTTTATATGTCCTGACAGTGAAATATTGCTAGATTCGTTTTACACTGTTGCAAGGCCTGTCCCTCTCATAGGTTAACATGGGGGCTACCGTTAAATCTGATTAATGTGTAGATTCCTTTTGGGAGCGGATGGACATTTGGAGTTTGGGGTCTCTGAGCTCACAATTTAAAAATACATCTTTTAGTAAAGTTGATTTTAAGATTGTGTGTATGAAAATGCCACTTTTAGAAAGTGAGCATTTTCTTGCTTAAACAATTTCTGTGACTCTGACTGTTTGCGGATTCCCTGTCTGGGTCAGTTTGAACGTTGGGTTGGTTGCACCTCTCACTAGACAGTGACACAAAGGGAGCTGGGGTGTAGTCTGCTTTTCCTGATGAGCCATCTGTGCTAGGAGGGAGGAGAGGAGTGGTCACTCACACCTGAAAGGGCTGTGCCTGCTCTCACACAATGTGGTCTCCAACCCCCTGGTGTGTGTCTGGGGGCTGGCCTGGGCAAAGCAGGATTTCACAATCAAGAGAGACTTTGCTTTGAAGTAGGCCTACTTCAAAGGGGAAAATGGGTATAAGAAGGGCACTCCAAACCACTGACTTTAGAACACTTCAGGAAACCAAGAGGAACCTCTGCCTGGAGAAGAGCTGAAGAGCTGAGGAAGAAGAGCTGCCCTGCCTGTGACTGTGCTTTGTGGCCCTATCCTGCAGTTGCTGCTTCTGCCAGAGTATGAGGACAAAGACTGGACTTTGTGTTGCCTTCCTTCTTGTGAAGATCTCCAAGGGCCTGATTTAGAGCTTGCCTCCTGTTATTTGAAGTCTCAGGGACAGCAAAGACTTCTCTCTGCCAGCACCTGGAGTCTCTGGAGAGACTCCTACTCTGCCAAGTGGTGCCCATCCAGTTCCTGGGACCCTGAAAGGAGAAGCTGGCAGCCCAAGAGTGAGAAATTCACGCACAGACTGCTGTGTGGGGAAAAGATTGATGCAACTCCGATCTGTGGCAGAAAAATCGACACACTGCTGGCGTCACAGCTGAAAATCGATGCTCGCCTGCAACGCAACCCGAAGATCGACGCCCAGGGCTGTAGAAACGAAGCACAGCATCGCTGACTGAGGCTGGTGAGATCACAACCCATGCTGCGTGGTTTTTGGATCATCGTGCGGCTGGATTTCCGACGCAAACACCGCTGGCGTGTAAAAACAACGCACGGCCTGCCCGGACCAGAGAATGCTGACCGGATCGACGCATCGCTCTCCTGCAGAGAGAAGAAACTGCGCACGCGACCCAACTAAAGGAGAAATGATGCAAGGTCTCGCTTGTGAGAGATATCAACACATCGCAAGCCCTTTTTGACGCACACTCGCCCGTGCAGGGTTATTTTTGATGCACCCAAGGAAAATTTTCACACTAACAGTTTTTGTGTGTGTTTAAAATGACATGAAGACTCTATTTTCATTTTTATTGATAAATTGACTTGTGTATTGTGGATTTTTGTCATTTTGGTCTTGTTTTGTTTAGATAAATATTCTCATTTTTCTAAACCTGTGTTGTGTCATTTTGTAGTGTTTCTATTGAGTCACTGTGTGTGTTGGTACAAATACTTTACACCTAGCACTCTGAAGTTAAGCCTACTGCGCGTGCCAAGCTACCAAGGGGGTGGGCGGGGGTTAGCTGAGGGTGATTCTTTTTCTACCCTGACTAGAGTGAGGGTCCTTGCTTGGACAGGGGGTAACCTGACTGCCAGCCAAGATCCCATTTCTAACAAAGAGGCTGTTGACTGTAATTTCTATTTAGATTCTGTCGGTCTCAGCATACAGCGTAGGGCAGTGGGTCAGCCTACTTCTGTCATTGACTTTCTAAGTGACAAAGTTTTGCCTGATTCATTTACACCTCCATCTAATAAGAAATGCACTTAATTGCCAGAGCGGGTAGCCTAATGCTTTGCCAATTAATTTTACTCCACATCCTTTATCTTTTTATACTTTTTGAGCATTCTTCTGTTTTTTGCTATCTAATTTATGTGTTTAGGTCACAATAATTCAAACCAATAGTACAAATAAGAATCATTGTTTCCTGTGATGTGCATTAAAATCAAAAAGGGGCCTGTTATAAGTATGCTTGCATGCTAAGTTGTAGTTAACAGTTTTTTTACTATTATATTATGTTATATAACTAATTTGTTTTCAGCATAAATTTTTATTTTGGTTGCATGTTTTCCCTTTTACTTATTTTTTGTGGAATATACCATCAATGAAACAGAGTTTCACTAGCCCTGTACCCGAAAATCATAGCCTGTGCAGTAATGATAGCTGCCGGTTTAAGCCTAGGAGTAAATACAGAAGAGGTGCTGTATGTCTGAAAGCGCTATTCCTCCATTATAAGTTGGTCTATATAATGTTTGTGGCACAGTACTGGGTATGCCACATCCCACAATAGAGAATACAGTGCTTTATCTACTCTCCAAAAGGAGTATACATTCATAAAGGTGGTGTATTGCATAGCACATAACGATTACAGCTGTGTGATCTTTTTAAAAATCATCACCCTCCCAATTATCGCAAGTGGGCCACTGTTGCAAATCTGTTTGGAACTCCAGAAGGAGTAACTTCCAAATTTCTTTCTAAGACTATTATCCTATTTAGTGGTATATCTATACACAGGTACCTAAAGCCCTCCACTGACACATCAATATCTTATGCGTTCTCTCTTTCCAACTCGCATTTGTTAATTTTATATATTACTAAGTTATTCCAGTTTATTTTATATAGAGCGTATGTCCTAAACTCCTGAAATACAGACAATACTGCCAGTACTGAAGCCGGGAGATTTGTGATATAGAACAGAACACTCCCTGTGTATAATGAAATCTTTTCTGGCTTGCTTGTGATCTCAGGGAATGCTGTTATGCCTTCTCTAAATCTAACTGAACATGCCAATGGCACTATGTAGGGTGCAAACAGTAACGGTGTAAGCGGTGTCCTTGCTTCACTCCAGTTTTAATGGGTCTGAGTGGGTCCTGGTGACTTTCACTGCTGCTGTTAGTGACTCATATAGCATGAACATTTCACTACGAAAATTTGGGCCCAACTCAAAAGCTTTTAAGGTCTGTGGCAGGCATGTCCAACTGATAGTGTTAAATGCCTTTCCGACATCTGGGGTTATAATGGCAGTGGGATTTCACACATGCCTCATTTTGTCCAGCCATTTTGTGCAATCGTCTGAGTTTGTACCCTCTCACACTCCACACCATGTATCCAGTTTAGTCATTATGTATAAGTGGGGTAATGTCTCTTATCAGTCTCAATCCAAGTGTGTTCATAAAAATGTTGGTATATTTAAGTACGACCTTCACTCTGGGATCCCATTGCTGCCCCTACCCTTAATCCTCTGCCTTCATTTCCTGTGTAAGTGCAAGGTCTCACTTTCAGCTCCAAGGCCGAGAATCACTCTGCATCATGTTCCAGTCCACCTAGTCTTCTCTGTCCCACCTTCAGAGACTCCTAATATTCCTCACATCATGCACAGAACGGGAACAATTTCACAACATCGTTCGCCGTAGTGACTGGGCCTTTTTTGGCCTCGGGGCAGTTGGCTTGTAGTGGTGTGTCGTGTCCACTACCACACTCTAGCACTGTCTGTTGCACTATAGAAAGATGATTTTGTAGTTTATAATCTATCATTATATACACTTAATGAGGATTTTGAATGATTATGGGAACCCAGCACGCTTAAGGACGCGTCTACCATGTTGCTGGGTTGGCCACCTCCACGTCTAGATTTCTTCTTGACTATGGAGATGCTCTTTTCACTTGTCATTCAATCCCCAAGTCCACCATTCCAAAAAAGATTTTTAAAAGCTTACTAACTCTGGCATGTAGTGTTACATTTTTAGTATATTTAACATTATTTTTGTTGAGCCATGCTTCCTTGTCTAAAGTTTAATTTGATTTTCCTGTGCAGGCTAAATGGTAAAATGCTAAATGAAATCTAAAAAAAAGTATGGATGCATTGCCTTTTAGCTAATCACTAAGGGAGGGGCAACCCAGACACCAGTAGCATGATTCCTCTAGTGTTCTCTGACAACATTGTAGCCAGTACCATCATGGTGCATCTACAGTCTGTGGTCAGATCATTCACAACACAATTTTGCTATGCAAATATGTTGCATCACTGTCTCTGTTGTATCTGAGACCACTGTCTCTGTTATATCTCAGAGGAGTACAGCACCATTGCACATTGCGTTTCTAGAATCAATGTGACATTTAGTTTGATACAGGCTATAAAACAGTGAAATCGTCTGTAGAAATCAGCAGAGGCCCTGAGGCTCTTCTTCACGATGCCCACTACAACGTACTGATATCTTAGAGCCTCTGAGAGTGAAAAAACTGAGTAAAATGAACTGTACAACAGAGAGTTCATGGTGAAAAGAACAAGTCAAACTTGAAATGTTGCAGGCTCAGATCACGTTTGGAGGCTAATAAGATGCAATTCACAATGCCCAAGCGGACCTAGAATTAGGCCGTGTAAAGAAGGAAGAATGTGTTCCAAACCAAACCCATCCTAATTGTATTCCAGGAAATATATAACCCAGACATTCTAAAGATCTCACCATGTTCAGTATAGTAACACTGAGAAGATCTTCTGTTGGTCTTCAAGTCCAAAATATTAAAAGTCAGTGTTGTATTCCTTTCAGTTCTTTAAGTCATTCAAGATGGAGGAAGTGACAAGGTTAATCAAAAAAAAGTAAAGCATCAGTGTTTCCATACCCAGTCACTTGCATAAATAAATTATTATAGTCTGTCATAGCTGACTTTAATAACTTTACCAAATCAACTTTTGCTAAACGAAATGGAATTCAATCATGGAATCTTCACATCATTGCTGAAAAAACAATTGCTAAAATTACTGGCCCATTTACAACCTGCCATATGGTAACAAGAAAGGAGTTGCCACTCTACTGCTTTGTGGAATTTGACACTATGGGGGTGATTCTGACCCCGGCGGTCAGAGACCGCCGGGGCCAGGGTCGGCTGGAGCACCGCCGACAGGCCGGCGGTGCCCCGCAGGGCATTCTGACCGCGGCGGTTAGGCCGCGGTCAGATGCGGAAAACCGGCGGTCTCCCGCCGGTTTTCCGCTGCCCATGTGAATCCTCCATGGCGGCGGAGCGCGCTCCGCCGCCATGGGGATTCTGACACCCCCTACCGCCATCCTGTTCCTGGCGGGTCTCCCGCCAGGAACAGGATGGCGGTAGGGGGTGCTGCGGGGCCCCTGGGGGCCCCTGCAGTGCCCATGCCAATGGCATGGGCACTGCAGGGACCCCCGTAAGAGGGCCCCACTTTGTATTTCAGTGTCTGCTATGCAGACACTGAAATACGCGACGGGTGCCACTGCACCCGTCGCACCTTCCCACTCCGCCGGCTCAATTCTGAGCCGGCGTCCTCGTGGGAAGGATGATTTGCCCTGGGCTGGCAGGCGGCCTTTTGGCAGTCGCCCGCCAGCCCAGGGCAAATCCCAAAATACCCTCAGCGGTCTTTCAACCGCAGAGCGGTATTTTGGTGGGGGAAGTCTGGCGGGCGGCCTCCGCCGCCCGCCAGACTTAGAATGACCACCTATCTGTTTTAAGATGCTTCTACACAGACTCCATCATCTTGGAATGGGAAACAAAAATTAAAATGGATTGACACATCTCAAAGACAGACAAAGCTTGGCATTCTTACCATCTTTCATTTCTTCCCCTCACACCCAAAAATGTGACTTTCCTTCAGGGATTCAGCATGTCACCTCTTCTATACAACATCTACATAATTCCATTTCTAGACACAATCAGATCATTCAAGCTCACTTGTTACAACTATACAAATAATACACATTTTAAAAATGGATGGACTAGAAGACCTCTACAAGTCAAGGCTTAACTATTGCTTTCACGCCATGTATGCATGGATAATGAGCAACCATCTAATGCTCAACACTAAAAAGAAAGAAATCATGACCTATGGACACTGACACAAACACCAATTATTTGCACATTGGTCAAATAAATTGATTCTCTACTAGATATGTCAAGAAAGATGAAAAACCTAGGGGTAGCCACCATGGGTTGAGATCTATCTGTGTTTCCATGTGAGATTAAGGTCACAAAGAGCAACTTCTACACAATTAAAACACTAGATTCATATTTGCATACATTGGATACCAACAGAAGCTAGAAGCTATCCTCACACCCCTGATCTACATGGATGACTATGCCAATAGCCTATACCTTGTCACCCCAGTTTTCCCATGCACAAAATATAATACATCTGAAATGCTGCAACAAGACTCCCTCTCAACCTTCACCCCTAAAAAACACATGATGCCTGTCTTGCAAGCAATCCACTGGCTACCCGTAGATAGACAGTCAATTTACTTTACATCATCTATAGACCCTCCCAAGAAAAAGGATCACTATACCTACAAAATACATTTAACCAATACACACCAAACTAACCCAATTGATAGTCACACCACATTTAAGTAAGAATTATACAATTATACAGAAAGGCCAACTGTACAAGCCACCAAGCTCTGGAACTCATTCCCAACCAAGATTGAAACATCCATGAACATTTAAACTTTAAATGAGACACAAAAACGTATTTGCTGCTGAGGCAAGAACATCAGCTGTTGATTCTGTGAAAAAGAGCTGTGGAGCTGTCTTAGCTAGCACACCACCCCAAGGAGATTGACAACAATTCCATACACAAACTGAGGACCTATGGCCAACATCAACTCACAATGACCTTAACATACAGATGTGATATGTAAACTGACACCATTCCAATCATAACAGTGCCTCTCCATGCAATACTAGAAGTACCCGTTGGAGTAGTGTAGGAGGCTGGCCCTCTATGTAGTGTGCAAAACGTTGTACACTGTGCAGACGGTCCGGACAACCACATATTGGTTTACAGAGGTAAAAACTAGACCACCTAATGCTCTAATTTTTATGGTAGCTTGGTAGAACAGTTAGGCTAATCTTTGAGAAGTGCAAAGCATTTGTTGTACCCACAGGATCAATAAAGCAAGACACATACTCAAATGAATAACTTGTGCCCAATTTAAAAGAATGCTTCAGCTTTTTATAACACTTTTAAGACCAAGATCATCAAAGTCAGGTAAGTTATGATTTTTTAAAGTTTAGAAAATGTCTCAGCTCTGTGTGTAGTTGCTCACCATTGGAATCAATGGAGAAATACTTTAAAAATGCATATAAAATCAGGCAATGCATTTACCAATGTCCGCCTTTGCAGATAGTTTGAAGTCATCAGTGGGCCCAGTGGACCAGTGTGGAGAAGTTTGGGCATCTCCCAGTTTTGGCGGGAGCAGAGGCAGAATGTAATTGGAGCTGGTGCAAGGCCACTGCAGGGAACCACTTGGAAAAGCTCTGCACAGGTGGGCTTCAAAGTGAGTTCAGAGGGTCCTCTTAGAGTGTCAAAGACGCACGGGCAGGGAGATCCTTAGAACACAGCTGGATGTCTAGTTCAGGGCACAGGGCGGCTGGGTGTAATGTGAATCGGTGAGCCAGGAGCTGTGCTCAAAGGTGCCCTTTAAAGTAGGAGGAAGGTCACTTTGAGGGTAGCTTGCAGGTCACCATGGCACTCTGGTGAGAGGTCCTAGTGTTTTATGAAGTATCTCGACTGGGGCTTCCTCCTGGTCCTTTTTTATTCCGGAGTGGACTGTCGTTCTGGATGTCCGATATTGAGTAACTAGTCCCTAGGGCTATGCAACGTTGAGCCACTGGAGGTCGCAGAGCCACCAAACTTGGAAACTTGTCGGTTTAGTCATCATGGTCTGTTGGATAAAATTTGGTTTGGCTGCATGTTGGACTTTTTTGCTTATGCAGGGTCATCCCCAATCTTTTCGCCTCCTGCCTCCTATTTTTTCTGACCTGTTGCTGTTGGCTTTTGAACTCTGAGCGCTTTACCACTGCTAACCAGTGCTAAAGTGCATATGCTGTCTGTGTAAATTGTGTGTAATTGGTTTATCCATGATTGGCATATTTGATTTACTAGAAAGTCCCTAGTAAAGTGCACTAGAGGTGCCAGGGCCTGTAAATCAAATGCTACTAGTGGGCCTGCAGCACTGGTTGTGCCACCCACATAAGTAGCTCTGTAATCATCTCTCAGACCTGCCACTGCCGTGTCTGTGTGTGCAGTTATAACTGTAAATTCGACTTGGCAAGTGTACCCACTTGCCAGGCCTAAACCTTCCCTTTTCTTACATGTAAGGCACCACTAAGGTAGGCCCTAGGTAGCCCCAAGGGCAGGGTGCAGTGTACGGTTAAGGTAGGACATATAGTAACGTGTTTTATATGTCCTGACAGTGAAATATTGCTAGATTCGTTTTACACTGTTGCAAGGCCTGTCCCTCTCATAGGTTAACATGGGGGCTACCGTTAAATCTGATTAATGTGTAGATTCCTTTTGGGAGCGGATGGACATTTGGAGTTTGGGGTCTCTGAGCTCACAATTTAAAAATACATCTTTTAGTAAAGTTGATTTTAAGATTGTGCGTTTGAAAATGCCACTTTTAGAAAGTGAGCATTTTCTTGCTTATACCATTTCTGTGACTCTGCCTGTTTGTGGATTCCCTGTCTGGGTCAGTTTGACAGTTGGGCTGGTTGCACTTCACACTAGACAGTGACACAAAAGGAGCTGGGGTGTAATCAGCATTTCCTGATGAGGCATCTGTGCTAGGGGGGAGGAGAGGAGTGGTCGCTTACACCTGAAAGGGCTGTGCCTGTCCTCACACAATGCAGTCTCTGCCCCCTGGTAAGTGTCTGGGGCCTGGCCTGGGCAAGGCAGGATTTCACATTCAAAAGAGACTTTACTTTGAAGGAGGCCTACTTCAAGGGAGAAATTAGGTATAAGAAGGGCGCCCAAAGCCACAGACTTTAGATCACTTCTGGACATCAAGAGAAACCTATGCCTGGAGAAGAGCTGAAGAGCTGAGGAGAAGTGCTGCCCTGACTTTGACTGTGCTTTGTGGAGCTATCCTGCAGTGCTGCTTCTGCCAGAGTAAGAGGGCAAAGACTGGACTTTGTGTGTCTTCCATCTTGTGAAGAAATCTCCAAAGGCTTGCATCCTGTTGTTTGAAGTCCCAGGGACAGCAAAGACTTCTCTCTTCCAGCACCTGGAGTCTCTGGAGAGACTCCTGCTCTGAAAAGTGGTGCCCTATCCAGTCCCTGGGCCCTTGAAAGAAAAGCTGGTGGAAATCCAAGGAAATCGATTTCGGACGACTTCGGACCGACGCCACTGCTGAATCCGGTGACGTCGCCTGCAACCGACTCCGTGATCTTCGCTGGAATGCGACGACCTTCGCAGGCCCGAAGCCGCTGCAGCCCCGCTGAAGTACTCGACTCCATGGAAGTCGCCACACCACGTCGTGACCGATGCCGCTCGAAGTGCGCGGATTCAAAGTTTCGCACAGATGCCATGATCCCCGACTTTGCGCATCGACCTGTTTTCACTCTTCACCAAAGGTACTGTACTTGGTGGTCTACGCGACTCTGTGTCTGGCGCCGCTGGTGTCGGCTTGTTGGGAACGACTCCGTCACGACACCGTGTTAACACCTCATCGAAGCATTTTGTGTTTCTAAGCGCTATTTTTTAGTTTAATCTTTAAAAATTCATAACCTGACTTGTGTCTGTTGGATTTTTGTCGTTTTGTTTAGATAAATATTTCCTATTTTTCTAAACTGGTGTTGTGTCACTTTGTAGTGTTTTCATTAAGTTACTGTGTGTGTTGGTACAAATACTTTACACCTAGCCCTCTGAAGTTAAGCCTACAGCTCTGCCAAGCTACCAAGGGGGTAAGCAGGGGTTAGCTGGGGGTGATTCTCTTTTACCCTGACCGGGGTGAGGGTCCTTTCTTGAACAGAGGGTAACCTGGCCGTCAACCAAAGACCCCATTTCTAACACTGCAGTATCCAGTTCCTAGGTCACTAGCCGGTCATTGATCTGGACTTCACTGGTCTTTTGGTCTTTTTTGCAGGAGAGTGATGATTTCACTCTAGAGGGAGATCTTCTGAAATTTTTAGAAAAATGGATGTCCTCTGGGGTTTTGTGGAATCTGTCCGATGTCCGAGCAACCCCTCAGGGTTGATTGTTGAGTCCTGGGTTTAGCAGGCAGGATTTGGCGCCTTCTTCTTGGTACAGCAGGACTTCAGTTCTCGAGCCTTGAGTCTTCTTTGTTGCTGGTCTTCTTGTGCCCCTGGAATCTGAATCTCTGGTCTATGGGTGCCAACAAAATACTGTATTTAGTGGGAATTTGGGGGATTGCCTAGTAGTGACCAATGAGTCATCTACCTTAGGGTGGCTACACCCACTGAGTGACCACTTCCTGTGGGCAGTGGTCACTTCCCTACATCTGATTGGCTATTTTCCTTCCATGCAAGATGGCAAAAAATAAAATGGAGGGGTCAACTTGCATGCAACACCTTAGGGGTGGTGCAAGCTGGCGCTGACCAGTCCTCCTGTCCTTTGTGTGTTTTCCCACTGTTGCCTATGCCAAAAGTGGGGGGTTGCAATGAGGGCGGCCATCTACTGCTAGCAGCATGTTAGGGGGTCAAGTTTCAAATGTGGCAAGACCTTTGAAGCTTACTAGCAGGGCAGTGCACATTCCTGAGGAAGGAGGTGTGACACCTCCATCCAGGGACAGCTTTGTTCTGGGACCCAGAGGGCAGAAGCTTTCACCCAGGGTTCCAGGATCATGTCTGGTGGTGGCAGTCTGGTTGTGACCAGTCAGCAACCATGCCAGTGTTAGTTAACTTTGCAGGGGTCACCTCTAAGGTGGCCCCTGGGTACATGTTGCAATAAATCCCATACTGGTACCAGTTTGGATTTATCATTCTGAATTGTTTGATACCAAACAACCCAGGGTTCAGAGTGGCCATCATGTAGCTGTGGAATTCATACTGACCAGTGTCCAGCACATGCATTTAAAATGGCTGCTCCGTTCACTTACTATGTCCTAGGTTTTTGCAAGGACACAGTAGGGACATATTGCTCATGCATCTATGCCCACACGTACTGTATAGTGCACCGTGCCTTAGGGCTGGAAGGCCTGATAGAGGGGTGACTTACCTATATTGCATGCAGTGTGTAGTAGAAAGGGCACACAGGTTGTATGTTGAGTTGGCATTTTAGGATTTCACCATGACACTCAGCCTGCAATGGTAGTGATGGGTGCATCTGGATACATGGCCCTTTAGGGTGGCACAATATGTGTTGCTGCCCTCAGGGGCCTACCCTTAGTACCCCATTCCCTGGGTACCTAAGTACCATCTTCTAGGGACTTATTGTGGAAGATAAGGGTATTTATTGTCAATTGTGCCAGTGCATCACAACAGTTTTAGGAAAGAGATCTGGCCCAGGGAACATCGTTAGCAGGGGCCCCGGGCGCTAACAACTTTGAGACCACATCAAATACAAGGCAAAAGTGAGAGATTGTTCTCACAAGTATCAAAACAGGGAGATGTACAGGAAAATATGCATTTAAAATAATTTGAAATATTAATACCAGACTCTGGCCACAACATAATCCATTTCCTCCAATACCTGCAGTTAGGACAAGCCCTAGACTCATACCACAGATAATTGGAGCTCCTACCTGAACACAATTCCCTGGAAGATAAGATCACCATTGATCCTTTTTGGAAAAAAGGATCTCTCAAATATACTTTTCATCGTTTCTGATTATCTAACAAAGTTAAGAGTACAATGAGAGGAAGATATTGGTCGATTGGAAGATGAGGTTCGGATAGTTGCTAAGATGGTGCCTGCAAATTGACCATCATGACACTTCTTCATGTAATTCAATTAAAGATCCTACACGTTTTACTTTGCACTGACACACCTCCAAAATGTGTGTATATTTCTGACAGCACATTGCCCAATATCTAGAATTGATATCTACTATTTCTTTCATTTTATAAGATCATGCCCATACTTTAAGGGATCCGGGAACATGGTGCAATGCACTTTAACATAAGTACTCAAACAACCCTTCACTGTCTCACAGAAAGTAACTATAGAATATAATGAAGAGTGAGGAGGATAATAAGAGATATACTCATATGTTCATTTAAGTAGTCTGCTTGCTCGCTAAAATAGACATACCTTGACACTGGTTAAATAAAAATGCACCACACTGCACCACCTCCCCCCACGACCTCACAGTGGCATAAAGAGATGGTCACCTAAGGTCTCTGGCAGAGTCCACTCTGGAAGGTGTGAATAATAACAAACTCTGAGCACTGACATCTTCTAATGCCAGTGATAAAAAGGATGAGTATAATGAAGTGCATTATATAAAGGAGTACCATTTTCGGCTACTCACAGCAGGATGGCTCCCATTATGTTTAAAATGATTGTGCTGGCATAGGTGTGATGATTCTAAGCATTTTGAGGGCACTTGTGGTATATTTTTGATAATTGTTTGCATTTTAGGACTGTTTTGGCAGGATAGTACAAACTGTGGGTAGGGTGGTGACCCCGGAATATTGGTGGTTATTGTTAACAATTTTAGGCGATCCACGGCATTATGGTTTCCAGTGCCAACCCTTGTAGACTTCTGGCCCTTTCATAATAGTGATACTCCCAAGTACATTGGTGACATCTGTGAAATGTGAGGGTGATTCATAGGTATATAAGACAGGGTTTGCCCATGTTGTTTTTATATATGAATATTTATTTCTAACCTCCATCGTCCAAAGATAATCTCACTTATGGCACGTGATAGAGAAACTATTTGAATGAAAGAGGATGTTAAAATAAGCAGATATTACATGTAGAATTACAGGTTAATGCTATAGTAAATGCTAGGCCGTATAACAATTAATTTTCCAAAGATCCTGTTTCAATTATGCTTTTGTAATGGAAACTGCACTGAAAACGCACTCTTTCCCACAATTTTCCTAAAGTTATTGTAAGGTATGAAACCCTGCTACACTAATGCCAGGGCTCGGCTTAGTTGGCAGGCACACGAGTACTGGGAAATATCACAATTGCCTTTTCAGAGCCTTCGTTTTTAGCAAATGCATGCAAGCGACATGTTTTCAAATACACTGCTTGATCCAAGTTTTTCAAACCTTGATTGACTAGAGAACCCTCAACCACCCTCTCCTACTACAAACCTGTCTTGAGACCTGCTTTGATTGTTCTTCTTTTAAAATTAGGTGCAGAGGTTATGACCCACCACTTTCAAACTTCATCAGCAGTTAATGGTTCATCAATGAATCAATACCTAAATCAGAATTCTTTCATTAGGAAGAAGTTAGAGGTGTAAATGGAACATATATTCCAGAGACCTAGGCCCAGATTTAAAAGAAAATGATGGACCGTGATGCTGCGCCACATTTGGCAGCGCCGAGCTCCGTCATTTTCAAAACACAGGGATACGCCGTATTAAATAGAATACAGCTCACCCCTGTGTTGCCCCCTGCGCCGGCACTAAATTTGCTGCTGAGTGCCAATGCAGCCAACCTTGTGCCATGGTGCAATGATGGCTGCGCTGCAGGGGAGATTTTGTGCAGGAAGGGACACGTTCCTGCACAAAAACAATCTGCAATGACGATTTGCTCTTTTTTTGTGTGCTTCTGCAGCACACATGGAAACAGAAAAAACGAGGAGAAATGAAAGCATTTCCCCTCATTGTACCACACTAACGCCACCCCTAAGGTGGCGTTAGGTTTTGGCGCTGCCTCAGGTAAACTCGTAAATCTGGGGCTGCGTGAAAATGCAATGGGTGTTGCTGTGGCCCGCACACAGTAACCCCCATTGCACGCTACTTCAACGCAAAGTGCTGCGTGTGAAGGGGGCTTAAGGCCACCTTGTAAATATGGAGCAGTGCATAGCGCCACAGGAGCGTCACTAAAAGTGTTGCTCCAGTGGCGATAGGGCCTTTTAAATCTGGCCCCTAGAGTCAAAAATATAACCACTATAGGAGGAAAGCAAAGATGAAACAGAGAACCCACACAGTGACTGGTGTCAATGGCAGGCAAGTGAAATCAATAGAGTATCTTCTGTGGACAGATCGTATGTTTTTATATGTCACAATTAAAGCATGTTTCCAGTTGTGTGCTTGCTTTTTACAACCCATAATTCCAGAGTTGTCTGACCTTGAACTGGAATTTTTCCTGAGTCCCCATTCATGTAGGAGATCTTCACTGTCTTCAAATATAAATGGCATGAATATGTTCACATTGTGTAAAAAATTACATTTTCAAGTAGTATTCGTACTGGGTGACACTAACTGTATTCGGGCTACGTTTGAACATGCGACCAGTTCCCTCTTGTTCTATGCAGTGCTAGAAATGGAAGAGCTCACAATTTTCAAGTGATGAGAATAGTTAACTAGCTATGAGTTTTGTTCTGTATTGTTTGTTTTTAATGATTCTGTTCTGTATCAAAAGGCAACAGATAGCTGGTCCATGACATTGTTAGATCATGTTTAATTCCCTGTGCCTGTAAAGATCGCTGTTCATACTTTGCCAAGTAAAGTTAACTATGTTCACTGTTCACAATATAGAGTTCTATTGTGTTCACGCCAACAATATTGAGGTCCCATCTGACTGAAACAGGCAAAACGCTGTTTAACTCTTATCGTCTTCCTTTGAGAGTCTTAGTAATTATTATTGACTGGCCCATGTTTTACACTTGAACACAAAATGAAGAGCCGATACTATTAATGTACGCACTTATGTATTAGCTTTCTGCAAGGAAAGGAGGAGAGCATTTGGGGCCAGAGGTATACATATATTTTGTACAACCCGTGCGATTCACAAAATCATTGGGTTTGTGGTAGCAAACTGCCATTTGGAATTGTGCGACCCCATTTTACTCGCAAAATTGGTTTTGTGACCCATACCAATTCGCTGTTTGGAAGGAGTGTTCCTTCCATACTGAAATGTATCAGTAGTTAGCAATTCAATATTGGTCGCAAAGCATTGATCAGTTACCAAAACAGCAAAGGAGAGAATCGTTTGGCAGACTCTGGGGAGTAGGCTGTGGTTCAGGAAATCATTACTTTCTACTTCTGAGTCTCAAAAGTAAAACTTTTTTTTTTATTGCACTGGTTCCTTTAAGGAACGCGAACTGCTTTATAAAAAAGATACCCACTTGGAAATCCAAGCACTGAAATGGTGGTCTCCTATTCCTTCCAGGCCACCATCCGTGTGTTTGAAATCAAACACACACAAATTAATTAAGGTCATTTTGTGATTCCATGCGAGTGGTGATTTTGCAAAGCGACCTATAAGTGAATTGGTTGCTTCTCAAAATCAGAGTCTTTCTCAAACTTTAAGTGCACAAATTGCAAACAATTCTTTTGAACTTACTCTTAAAATTGAATCAGCAGAGCATCACATGTATCTGCTTTATTTTTTCATTCTCAATCCTTGAAAACCCCTTGCACCACTGCACTAAGGGCCAGATGTAGCAAAAAAATATTTTGCAACTTGCAAATTGCCAGTCATAGCGACTCGCACTTTGCAACTCGCAAAATATTATGCAGAAAGGTGTCTCAGACACCTTCTGCGACTCGCTATGGGGTCGCAAAGACCCACCTCATGAATATTAATGAGGTGGGTCGCAAATTGCGACCACATAGCGAGTCCCTGCACTCACAGGGATGGTGGCCTGCTGGAGACAGCAGACCTCCATGTCTGTGACTGCTTTTTTTAATAAAGCTTTTTTTTTTTTTTTTTATTGCTGCCCGTTTTCCTTACAGGAAAATGAGTTGCAATTCAAAAAAATAATGAAACCATTTTTTCAGAGTAGGCAGTGCTCGGAAAAAATATTTTCAGCGACATTCCCAAAGGGGAAGGGGTCCCATGGGGACCCCTTCCCGTTTGCGAATGCGTTACCACACACTTCAAGTGGATGGTAACTGCGAGTTGGTTTGCGACCGCTTTCGCTGTCACAAAGTAACTCAGCATCGCGATGCGGTCGCAAATAGGAAGGGAACACCCCTTCCTATTTGCGAGTCGGAATCACATTTTGCGAGTCGGTACCGACTTGCAAAATGTGACTCTGCATCGCGTAAGGCCTTTTGCACGTCGCAAACTGCTTTTTTCGCAGTTTGCAACGTGCAAAAGGCTTCCTACATCTGGCCCTATGTATGCTGTTAAGTGCCCATTGCAGGCTGTGCCTGTCTGTGTGTGTAAAATACATCTTGACACCTATGCAATAGTTATCCCCAGGAATTGCCTGTAGATATTGCAGAAAATCATGTCTTGACAATGTTAGATTGTACTCAAATTGTACATCCAAACTGTCCTGACTTGTGGTCTATTGCACTGAGGGCACATGTAATACACAAAAATTCAATATGCTTACTTTACTGGAAGCCCCTAATAATGGCAAAGACCTCACCAAAATGATTTTCTTACCTCATGAAGAGGGTTACTCTTTAATGCTTACTATCTGAATTGCTGTGAGAGTTTTCTCTATTGAGCAAAATATTTTTGCAACATAAGTGTGATTTTATGCTTTTGGGGTAATCAGATCTCCATTTTGTATGACATGTATATCCTTATCCTTTGGTGTATTTGCACTATTAAGTTGTACTTTCATCTTTGCAATAAACAGTTGCAATAATATCCCATTGCACGTTTTTAAGGATTTGACAGTGTTGTCCCTTCCAGTCTTCCCCTGTACAAATAGGGGTAATCAAGTTCTACTAGGGTTAGGTTTTAGTCTGCTGCGTTACGCCTTTCTAACATTCAGAAATCCCATTAATGCTGGTAATTTGTCAAAGTGTTTGGAGGCTCAAAGGTCCCGTATTTTTCTAGGCACCTTGGTGCTCATTACATCCCCTTCACTGGACAATTTATATCTCACAAAGATTACTTTGAAAAGTGAATTTTCAATTTTCTGAAGGTCACCTTCAAATTGGTCTTGCAAGTGTTATAGCTCCCCTGTCAACATGTTGAAGGTGCTCTTTCAATTCATCTATAATGTATATGCCATCTACATAGGAGTCCACAATCAAATAATCTTGCAATGCATGAATTATTCTGGGCTGTTCTTATACCTTTGAGGTAATCTTGTAAAGCACTACTGTGTTCCACAAACATGAAGGAAGCTTAATAATGATTTGGGGCAATGCTTTGGGTGAAAAAATATTTGATAGGTCTATTGTGGTTTTGCATTTGTTAGGAGTGAGTTGCATCATTAAGCCATACTTTGTTCATTTTGTACATCGCAGTGTTAATGTTAGTTTAGTGTTTCAGTATAATGTTGGTTCAAATTGTGATAATGCAATATATACAACACCAAATCTGGGTATTCTTAGCTGATGGTTAGAGGGTGCTGATTTCCTTATTTTGGAACTCATTAAAAATGTGTGTGGGGTATGTTTTCATTGGAAATTGCTTTTGGACTTGTGATTCATCCCACTATAGGATTGCAAGTCTAAAGGCATTTTGCCACAGCCCAGCTGATGTTTGAAGATCACTGATCACTTTGTGGTGTACTGATCCTTAAGTAGCTAGTATTTCTAACTGAACAAAATCCTTAGTCCCCTTGATGATCATCATGGATGTGAGCTTCAGGTGATCTATTGTTATTTCTTTCACGCACTCTAGCATGGCTATTGCCCACTCCCCACTCTTTAACAGAACCCTCTTTCTGTGAGGGATCCGGTCTCTTGGTAGCAACTACCTTCTTCTTTTGAAAGTGCTGCTGAAGTGATCCCGCTCCCTGGCTTTCCCATCTTGCTGATAGGTCTATCTCTTGCCAGGTTCTAGAATCTAGTCTCTTGCTGCCTTGGACTTGTGAAAAGTAAAACATAATGTTCATCAGATGACTGACTGGTATCTCTCTAGTTCACTAGTTTCCCTATATTTTCCCAAGTTATGACGTCATAGTTCTTCATCTCAAAAGTAATGTTTTTTTTTGTTTTTTTTCTTGAATTCACTCCAGAGTTTCAAGCTCTCTCCTTGAGATGGGTGTGTCTCTTGTTTCTTCTCTTTAGATTATTTCCCTTGTCCAATCTGAGCTTTAACTGGTGTTTTTTTGGCTTTGGGTGGAGAGTGTATCTTCCATGGGGACATCAACTGGAGAGATAATCTTTGGTAACCACTTATTTCTGGTTCTGTGTAGTCATGACCTATTTGAGGCTTTTTATAGTTCCAAAACCAATATCAGATATAGTATCAATACTATCTTTTAATTCCATACCTATGTCTGCATCAGGTGAGGCATCAGGCAACATTTGCCTTTGAGCCTCATGCAATACAGCCAAGGTGTGCCAGAGAAAGAGTTATTTAAAGTTGCAAATATACTTCTCCTTGATCTAGGGTTCTGTAGGTGAGTACCATTCCCTATAGATGTCACATGTTAGTTATTAGCTGGCTTAGATGTCTGTATCTATTTATACTTTTGTCAACATTTTCCTTGTCTCTGCCTTTGGAAGTTTGTCCCTGTCTGGACATTTTGTATATGTGGCTAAATGGACCATGTTTGCTCTAACAATGTCAAAAGACTTACTCAATCATTCTGCATCACATATAGTAATGGCCTGTGAAACAAGGCTTTGTGCTCAATTTAAGTTATTGACACTTCAATAAAAACATATAAATCATAGTGATTTGGAGAATCTATTATAGCATATTTTATGAACAGCCCTGCATCATCCCCAACATCTATTTCAATCTACTTATAGCAGAAGTACACATAGGACCTATATGTACTTCAGAAATATACATAGGGCCTGCTCCAATGACCAGTGTTAACTAGACCCCAGTTAAAGGGAATTCCCTTGTCATGAAATTGGTGCACCTATTCTGGATCATCCACTGTCTCCAAATCTGACTCCTCTGTTTCTCCCGCCATTTCTCACAAACACTTGGTAGTCACTGCCAGCGTTTTTCTTTTGATCTCAGTCTGAAAAGGAGACAACTTTCCTGTTACTGAGGAGACTCATAAAAGATCTCTGAATGTCTGTGTTTACATTTGTAAGTGATATTTACTTTAGGGAATCACAGGTTCTCAGGGGTCCTTGGAGGCAAGGGCCCATGTTAAGCGCCATGTCATTTTTCACTGAGTATTATTATGGTCTCTGTTAGAAATGGGGTCTCTAGTTGACACTGGTTGCACCCTGTCCAAGTAGGTTCCCTCACTCTTAATCTGGGTAAGCGAGTCACACAACTAAGATAACCCCTGCTCACCCACTTGGTAGCTTGGTACAAGCAGTCAGGCTTATCTCAGAGGCAAGATGTAAAGTATTTGTACACACAGTGAAAATACCACAAAAGTACACCACACCATATTTATATCAGGAAAACAGGACCAAAATGACAAAAATCCAATATACATAAGCACATATAGGCCCTCATTCCTACTTTGGCGGGCAGCGGTCGCCGCCCGCCAAGCGGGAACCGCCAGAAGACCGTACCGCGGTCAAAAGACCGCGGCGGTCATTCTGACTTTCCCGCTGGGCTGGCGGGCGACCGCCAAAAGGCCGCCCGCCCGCCCAGCGGGAAAGCACCAGCAACGAGGAAGCCGGCTCCGAATGGAGCCGGCGGAGTTGCTGGTGTGCGACAGGTGCAGTTGCACCCGTCGCGATTTTCAGTGTCTGCCAAGCAGACACTGAAAATCAATGTGGGGCCCTGTTAGGGGGCCCATGCAGTGCCCATGCCAGTGGCATGGGCACTGCAGGGACCCCCAGGGGCCCCACGACACCCGTTCCCGCCAGCCTGGTTCTGGCGGTGAAAACCGCCAGAACCAGGCTGGCGGGAAGGGGGTCGGAATCCCCATGGCGGCGCTGCTTGCAGCGCCGCCGTGGAGGATTCACAGGGGCAGCGGAAAATCGGCGGGAAACCGGCGGGAAACCGGCGGGAAACCGCCGGCTTCCCTTTTCTGACCGCGGCTTTACCGCCGCAGTCAGAATAGCCCCAGATGCACCGCCAGCCTGTTGGCGGTGCTTCCTCCGTCGGGTAGGAATGACCCCCATAGAAATGTTTAAAAATTAAACCTTAGTATAAGTCTTAGAAACACAATGGCTCCAACTGGGGCTATGAGAATGTCTTGACAGAGTTGTTCCCGACAGTCCGCCGCCACTCGCCAGGGAGTGCGGACCGGTCATGGAGTCTCACGGACCCCAGGTACAGTACCTTGGAAAACAAGGAACAAAAGTAGTTGCATGGAGTTGGGGAGGTGAGGAGTTGTTAGAGCCGGTGCGGCATTGGTTCCTTACTGCTGCCAGGGAGGTGAGATATTGTTTCCTTACGGTTACAGGGGAGGTGATGCGGTGTCGGTGGCAAGGCATTGGTTCCTTAAGACAAGGTGGGGTTGATGAATCCAGCAGGTCAAGACCCGAGGTGTAAATTTTACGGTGTTGCAGTCACACCACTGGGCCACAGGTGCTGCAGAGGAGTCGGAGTTGGGTGTCACAGACGTTGATGACAGCACTCTGGACTCACACTGAGGCAGACTTTGGTGGTGCTATGAGAACGTCAGGCATGCGGTGTTAGTTGTGCTCGTTGCACTCAGCAGGGACCAAGGCTCCAGTGCAGGCAGCAGTGCAGAGTCAGACAGTGTTGCTGGTTCCGCAGTCTCTCTGGAGTCAGAGTACTTAGTTTTGTCTTGGTTGCACCAGAACTCACTCCCAAGGACCCAGGAACTGGAATTGGCACAACTTGGCAAGTCAGTACTCTCAGCAAGAGGACCCAGGTGCTGACAGATGAAGTCTTTGATGTCCCTGAGACTTCCTAACAGGAGTCAAGATCAATCCAAGCCCTTGGAAACTTTGGAAGCAGGATGTAAAAAGCAAAGTCCAGTCCTTTCACTCCAAGGACAGAAACAGCAAGCAGCAGGCCAGCACAGCAAAGCAAGAGGCAGAGTGGCAGTCCCTCCTACAGCATCCAGCTCCTCTTCCTGGCAGAATGTACTCAGTTCAGGAGGATTGTAACTTTGAGAGGTCAGAGGTCCAGTACCTATTCCCATTTCAACCTTTGCAGTAGGCAAACTTCAAAGAAAAGACTTTGTAATGTACAAGCCCTGCCTTTTCTGCCCTGGCCCCAAAAACACCCCAGGGGGATGGAGACTCTTTTGGGTAAGGACAGGCACAGCAATGTTCAGGTGCAAGTGCCAGCTCCTCAAACCCTTCTAGCCCAGGAAGACCCTTCAGGATATGCTGGACACACCTCAACTCCCTTTGTGCGACTGTCTAGAGTGAATTCACAAACTTCCCAACTGTCATCCTGACCCAGATATGTATTGCAAAGACAGGCAGAAGCACAGAATTGTTAAACAAGAAAATATCCACTTTCTGAAAATTTCATTTTCAAACTCACAATTTAAAAACCAATTTCACCAAAAGATGTATTTTTATATTGTGGGCTCAGAGACTGCAGACTCCATACTGCTCTCTGCTCCCAGTGTGAAATTATACTTACAAGATATTTTAAGGCAATCCCCTTGTTACCCTATGGGAGAGATAGTCCTTGCAATAGTAAAAACTGAATTTAGCAGCATTCCACTGTCAGAACATGTAAAACACACCAGTACATGTCCTACTTTTTAAATACATTGCACCCTGAACCCTGCACCCTTGGGTCTACCTCAGGGATGCCTTACATGTAGCAAAAGGGAAGGTTTGGGCCAGGCAAGTGGGTGCACTTTCTAGGTCGAAATGGTAGTTTAAAACTGCCTACACAGACACTGCAGTAGCAGGCCTGAGACATGTTTAAAGGGCTACTCATGTGGGTGGCACAGTCACTGTTGCAGGCACACTAGCAGCATTTGCTTTGCAGGCCCTGGGCCCTGGTGCACTATACTAGGGACTTACTAGTAAATCAAATATGCCAATTATGGATGAACCAATCATTAATACCATTTAGACCCAGACCACTTGCACTTTAGCACTGGTCAGCAGTGGTAAAGCATCCAGAGTCCTAAAGCCAGCAAAAACAAAATTCAGCACAGGATCAAAAACAGGCGGTCAGGAGCAATAAGACAGGGGAAACCATGCCAAGAGATGACAGGTCTAATATATATCCCCACAACTGAAAGTGGGGAGAACTACCCAACCTCTTGGGAGTTCTCATCACTAAGGTGGAAGAACCTGGAAAGACCATCAGCATTGCTCTGTTCCAGGGTGGTGTTCCACCAGAAAGTCCAATCCCTGTAGTGAGATGGACCACCTCAACAGTTTAGGATTCTCACCCCTCATCTGTATTAAACGTCTGAGGGGTCTATGGTCTGTCGGAACCCTTAGCTTCTTCAGCACCCAGCCCACAGCAAAAGCTTCCCTTTGTATTGTGTTTCACCTCTGTTCCCTTGGAAGTAACCTCCTAATAATGAAGGCTACTGGTAGATTGAGGCCCTCTTCGTTTAGCTGTGAAAGCACAGCTCCCACACCATGCCCAAAGTCATCTGTCTGCACAATAAATGTCTTGAAAAGGTCAGGAGCCTTGAGCACAGGTGCTGTGCACATGGCCTCCTTCAGGGTGTCAAAAGCAGTCTGGCATGCCTCTCTCCAGACACCTGATGGGGCTTTTTCCTGGAATTCAGCTTTGTCAAGGGGCCAACAATGGTGCCATTCCCCTTGATAAATCTCCAGTAGTACCTGGTAAGATCTAAAAAGTCTCTCACTTCAGTCTGGGTCCTGGGGGTGCCCAAGCCAGAACTGTGTCAATCTTGGCTTATGGGGGTGTCACCTGGCCGCTCCCTACCTGGTGTCCCAAGTACAACATAGACACCTGCCCTGTCTGGCACTTACTGGCCTTGATAGTGAGACCTGCACTCTGCAGGGCCCTCAAGTCTTACTACAGCTTGTGCAAGTGGTCCTCTCAGCCAGAACTGAAGACAGCAATGCCTTCTAGGTAGGTGGTACTGAGTTCTCCAACCCAGCAAGGACCAGGTCAACCAACCTCTGGGATGAGGCAGGGGTGTTCTTCCACCTAAAGAGTATAACCTACCTAGAACTGGTAATGTTCCTTTGTGTTGAGAAAGCCAACCTCTCCTTGCCCCCTCAGTTAAGGCAATCTGCCAGTATCCAGACTTTAGATCAAACATGCTGAGGAACTCAGCAGCTTCCAACTGGGCAATGAGCTCATCAGCTTGGGGATAGGGTGCACATCAGTCACACCACTGGGCTGGACCAAGGACTGTTGGGGTGCTCAATCACTTCTAATTCCAGCATCTTAGAGACTTCCTCCTTGATGCTGTTCCTCACTCTATCAGTAAACCTGTAAGACTTGTGCTTAACAGGTATGCTGTCCCCAGTGTCAATGTCATGGGTTCACTATTGGGTTACCCCAGGGATGAGTGAGAACATAGAGGTGAACTGCCCCAGAAACTGGAGACAGTCCCTCTGCTGCTCCAAGGTCAGTGTCAAGGAGAGGTTCACACCCTCCACTGACTCATCCTGCTCTTTGGAAGACAAGAGGTCAGGGAGAGGTTCACTCTTTCTTTCACCCCATCATCTGTAACCAAGAGCACAGTGAACGCAGACCTCTCAAAGTGTGGCTTGAGGCGGCTCACATGCAGGACCCTCAAAGGGTTTCTAGGAGCCTTCATGTCCACCAGGTAGATGACATTGCTCTTGAGCTCCTTCACCTCAAAAGGGCCAGACCAATGATCTTGGAGAGCACGGGGCTCTACTGAGACCATCATCCACACTTTCTGGCCAGGCTGAAACAAAACTAGAGTGGTATTCTGGCCGTACCAGTGTTTCATGTACTCCTGGCTGGCTTCTAGATTCTGCTGGGTGAGCTTCTGAAAGCGGGCTGTCTGGTTCCTGAAGGCACACATTTAACTGAATACTTTCTGGTGTGGCTTTGTGGGAGCTTGCTTCCATCTCTTCTTCACCAAACCGAGACACCCTCTCACAGATTGACCATACAGAAGTTCAAAAGGGCTGAACTCAACCCCCTTCTGTGGTACCTCCATGTAGGCAAACAATAGGCATGGTAACGGGACGTCCCACTTACAACTCATGGGTTCTGAGAGACTCACAATCATGCCATTCAGAGTATGGTTGAACCTTTCAACCAACCCATTGCTTTGAGGTTGGTAAGGTGTGGTTAACTTGTAGGTAACACCATATGCCTTCCACATGGTTTTCCTGAACAACAACATGAAATAGGTACCCAGTTAAAAATCACCTCCTTGTGGAAACCCACATGGGTAAAGATCCCCATATGTACCCTGGCTGTGGTGGGTTCAGTCACTGCCCTGAGAGGGGTAGCTTCTGGATACCAGGTGGCATTGTCCACAAGATAGGGAAAAACTACTATAAGAGCTACTCAAATAGGCATGAAGATACAATCATCTTCACGTACCAACACTATAGTTTCAAATGATACTAACTATATATTACTGACCAGTTGTATGCTCATAATATCAGGCTACTATACTTAGGTACTTAGTCACAGATAGATTAATCCTATTACATAATTGGTATAAACTTATTTTATGAATACAAATATTTTATTGTTCAATAATAATACAATCATGAAAAATATACATTCAATCAAAAAGAGAGAGAAAACATACGAAGCACCTAAATCAAGCATACCACATGCACACTAAGCTATACAAATGAATAAACGTGTCTTATTTACAAGTGAAACAACACATCGAAGGGCTAATCCAAATAACAAAATAAAGCTAAAACAATTTTAGATAATAAGAATATAGAAATTGTTCTAATGTGTTGGCATTAATAGTCTAATACACAAAAAGGGAAACAATGCTAACATAGTTCTATCCAAGTGGTACCACTTGGATAGAACTATGTTAGCATTGTTTCCCTTTTATTCATTTGTATAGCTTAGTGTGCATATGGTATGCTTGATTTAGGTGCTTCGTATGTTTTCTGCCTGATATTATGAGCATACAACTGGTCAGTAATATATAGTTAGTATAATTTGAAACTATAGTGTTGGTACGTGAAGATGATTGTATCTTCATACCTATTTGAGTAGCTCTTATAGTAGTTTTTCCCTACATTGGTCATTTCCCTGCTTGACCTACGCTTATTTGTTCAGGGAATCCCCTTATAACTATTTTGGCATTGTCCACAAGGACCAGGATAATCCTGTTGCCCATGGCTGCCTTGGAATCCAAAGGCCCCACAATTTTGATGTCCACCCGCTCAAAAGGGGTGCTCATGACAGGAAATGGTTGAAGAGGAACCTTGCACCTCTTCCCAGATTTTCCACTTATGTGGCAAGTTTGGCAGGTCCTGCAGAACACTTCTGAGTTTTTCCTCATTTGGAGCCAATAAAAGTGGGTGACAAGCCTGTCAAAGGTCTTGTCCTGCCCCAAATGACCTACCAGTGGCACATCATCAGTCAGACACAGTGGGAAGGCTCTGAAACAGAGCCAGTACACGGGCTCCCCCAGGCTCAGCAACCTTGGGCTCATTATAGAGGGGATCACTCTCCCACTAAATCAGGTGAGATCCAAAGGCATCACTAGCTGTCTGGGCCTTGGCTTTTTTCCATAGACCCTCAAGAGTGGGGTACACTTTCTGCCCTGTACAGAACACCTCCCTGGTGGGGCCTCCTTCCTGCTGCCAATGGGTCAGCTCAGGTAGGCCCTCGAGTTCAGCCACTTCTTCCCCTGTAGGTCCTGCTGCATCCCCTCAGACTCAGCCTCCTCCAGGACCATGGAAATCTCAGGAGTACTTTTCCCACACCCCTCCTTCTCCTGGCAGGCACCTGGGCCACTGTTTCAGGTCCTTCCGATCACCCTCTCTGGAGGCCAAGGACCATGTGGTCATGCAAACACATTTTGGCAATTCTAACATCTCCAAGTGCAATCTAAGATCCTCCTCCTTCCAGGTGGAATGCTTCAGGTCATTCACTAGCAGACAGTCAACAGGCATGGATGGCCTCACAACTACCTTCAAGGAACCTGAGACCCCCCATTCAAAGGGAACCTGAGTTACTAGGCATTGGCACTCACTTTTTTCTACTTTTACAACCTGGTGGAGTACCTGCTCCTCAGACACCAATTGACAGCAGACAGTTGTCATACTGGCTCCTGTGTCTCTCATAGCCTCCACCCGCCTCCTATTGATGATCACCCACTGCCAGTATTTTTTAGTGTTGTCAGACATGAGGGTTCTCTGGACCACCTCACTCTCATTCAGGGAGAATAGGGTCAACTCAGCCTGCTTCCCACAACTAAAGCGGGCCAGCAAAAATGAATTTCAGCACAGGATCAAAAAAAAGTATGACAGAAGCAAAAAGACTAAGGGGACCACACCAAGAGCTGACTGGTCTAACAGGCACACCATCTAGATTCTCTTATCCCTGAGATTAAATGGAGCACTTGCACTTTAGCACTGGTCAGCAGTGGTAAAGTGCCCAGAGTCCTAAAGCCAACAAAAATGAATTTCAGCACAGGATCAAAAACATAAGGGCAGAAGCAAAAAGACAGGGGAACCACACCAAGAGCCGAAAGGTCTAACAGCCACACCACTTAGATTCTGTTAGCCCTGAAAGGAAATGGCCTTTTTCATTAAAGAAAAAGGGCTAGCAAGTGGCTCTCACACGTCCTCTATTGAGTTATAGTCAGAGTTTGATAGACAGTGAGTGTTAGGAATCAGTCATACTTGTCAGAATCTCTTATTTGTAGATGATGATAAAATGGAGCACCATCCTTATACCTTCAAATAAATGCACACACACTCACACACGGAGACACAATAGTTAGTATTTTATTATCATATGATTTTTTTGCAGTACTTGTTTACAAATCAGGTCTATCAGAATGATCATAATAATTATAAATAACTCAGCAGATGGTATGCAAATTAGGATATATTCAAGGCCCCAATCATATTTCATCACACATCTCTAACTGATTAGTCTATTCCGTACTCAAAGTGTTCAAATATTGTCAGCCATCCCTGCATACATTATGCTGTCATCAAGTCAGGTATCAGAGCTCAGCCATTCAGTATCGCCCCTCGGGTTTTCTGTCCATGTTCCTAACCACATCCCTGCATTAGTACCTTATATACCCTCAGCGCTGATGATCGCTAATGAAGCAAGGATGGTCACTTGTGCTTGGTTCCCGCTTTGCCGCAAAATATACAAACAAATCACCTTTGCAGGGGCATATGGAAGCACGGAATCTAGAGCTATCGTTACCATATTCCTTCCACAGAGACCTACAAGGCCATCTTCTGTTGCAGTCATGTTTTATGTTGGAAAATGGGTTACTGGTAGGGCAGGTAGGTACCTACACCTAGCAACAAGCCACTAACCTCCACATAGGTACAGTTAGGTCTCAGTAAATTAATCCCAGCTCTACCCTTGGTAGCTTGGCATCGAGCGTCAAGGCTTAACTTAGGAGACAAAGTGTAAAGCATTCAAATATCACAAAACAGTAATTAAATAAAACACAGGAAACAGTTTAAAAATCCAAAACCAATTTATAAAAATAGCTTATATTTTTATCTTTAAAATGACACAAAAACGATTAAAATCGGTTCAGGGGAACCGGAGATATGAATTTTTAAAGTATTATTATTTTCTAGCGCTTAGAAACAAAAAGCGCCAATCGGGTCATCTGGTTGCACCAGGACCGGGGCAAAGTCAAACTTCCAGGCCGACCGCGATGGAGCCCTGCTCGGCTACAAGTCGCGGGAGGCCTCGGTTAAAAAGTTACCTTCTGACTTAGTCTCTTTTTTGATGTTTTTCTTCCCCGGGACGAACCTGCCAGTTGAATCCGACCTCCTGGAGCCCTTGTCCGGATACGCGAAGTCGGTTTCCTCGGTGGTGATTTTTACCTTCGGACTTAGTCGTTTTTTCGAGATGAAAATCCTTCGACCGGGGTAAACCTGGATCTTGATCCGACGTCCATGGAGCCCTTCTCGGATACGATGGCTGGGAGGTCCCGGTCAACTTTTTACGTTCGGACTTAGTCTCTTTTTTGGATGTTTTTCTTTACCGGGACGAACCACGAAGTCAGGCCGGGTCGCGGTTGAGGCAAGCCGGCTAGAATTTCTGCGGCGGGTCGGTCCCTCTCTGGAGCTTTTTTCCAAAAATTCTCAAATCTTTTCCAAACTTCTGGGGCTTCACCCAGATGTTCTTTTAAGGTTCTTTTGGGGTCCACAGCTCACCCCAAGGGTCCAGAAGTTCTGTGATGGTCCTTGGGGGGGTGCGGACTTCAACTCCCAGAATGCACCTGGCGCAAACTCCTTTTTGGCCACTGGACAGTGGTCAGCTGGTCGCTTTCTTCAGGAGTTGGTGCAGGGGACTCTGGTTTAGCAATTTTTCACCTGTAGCAAACAGGGAGTCCCTCCTTGAACCAGTTGAAGCCAGGCAAAGTCCTTCTTGTGGTGAAGCCCAAGTGTGCAGCTGGTGCAGTCCTTCTGAGTGCAGGGTCCAGGTGCAGGCCAGGGGTCCAGCAGGGCAGTCCTTCTTCTTCTTTAGTTCCTTTCTTGTTGAATTCTGGAGGGGATCTGAGGTGTGGGTGCAGGTCTGCCAGTTTTATCCTTGCTCCTGGGTGAAAAGCAGGGGGGCCCTGGTTCTCCAATCAGGGACAGGGTCGTCCCCCTGTGATGACCACTTCCTGGGAAGTGTGGCAAAAATCCATCCCAGAAGGCAACAGTCTCTAAAAATCCAAAATGGATGAATCTGATTTTTGGAGGAGAGATCTGGCTGAGCCCACCCACTGGTGTGGCTAAAAATCATAAACACACCCCTCTCCTGCCCTCTCCTAATCTAATCAAGGGGGCACCTAGCTGTCTGGGGTTGCAGGATGTGGGGGTGTTGCTGGGTGCTGCAAATGTCCTTCTCTGCCTTTGAAGACCAGTTTGGCAGCCCTCCCCCTTCCTGCCTCACCATCTGCTGAGGGGAGATTCTCTCCCCCAAGCACATTCCTTTGTGTGAAGTCAGGCCACTTCACACCTCATTAAAGTAGCCTGGCAGAAGCTGCTGCAGGCTGGCCAATCAGAGCACAGCAGCAAAAACAATGCAGAGCTGAAATTGGCAACTTTTTAGGTAAAGTCTAAACTTTTTACCTGAACTGGTTATATTAAATCCAACAACTGGAAGTTGTGGGATTTATTATAACAATCAATTTGATACCAAATTCTTGGTATGTAACATTTAAGGAGACTTTAAAATTTAAAATAAAGTCTGCCCATTCTAGCCTATGAAGGCCATTTACTTCAATGAGGGAAAAACGAATTTGGCTGTTTTTACCTCACCAGGGCTTATAAATCTATTTTTATAAAGTCCCTGCTTATAGTTACATGGCACCCAGCCCTAGGGGCACATAGGGCACACCTTAGGGGTGACTTATATGTAAAAATAAGGTAGTTTAAGACTTTGGAAGTACCTTTAATTCCAAAGTCGAATTTGCATATAACTTTAATTTAAAAGCAGCCAGCAAGGCAGGCTTGCTTTTAAAATGACACTGGGCACCTCAGCAATGCACCTAGGTGTGCACCACCTATGCTGTGGTCCCTAAACCTACATGCCCTACCATATACTAGGGACTTATAGGTAGGTTAACTTAGCCAATTATAATTAGCCTAATTTGCATATCCATTTTACACAGAGCACTGGCCCTGGGACTGGTAAGCAGTACCCAGGGCACCATCAGAGTCAGGAAAACACCAGCATAAAGTGGAAAATGGGGGCAAAAAGTTATGGGGCCTCTGCAATCAGCCCTAGTTTCTCACACAACACTGCATTCACCATAGATGTGGAACATTGTCCTTCTCCGTCCTATTAGTTTGAATACAATCAGAACACGTGAAGCTTCTAAACAGAAAACATGGATTTGAGCACATATCCATTATCATTACCAATTAAAAAGTTAGTCATCATTTTTAGGTCTTACATCTATTTCACACACTTTCTAATATTATATATAGTCATATTCACACACAATCAAAAGTCTCTGTCATATAGTAGCCCTGATGTACAGAACAGTTTTACACATATTCTTTACTGCTCCTCATTCACACATATTATCCATAAGGAACTCATATTCTTCCTAGCTCAGCGCATCTAGCAGAGTCATCTCACTGATCAGCCTTTCCTCATCTGGATCACTCTCTCAACATACCTTCCATCACTTAGCCAGGAACTTAGGGGGTAGACAGCATGCACATCATTCACCCACACCAAATTCCACACATCAGGTTACTGAAAGGACACCCATTTGCAAAGCACTAAACATGATGCCAAGGGAACTTTGAGAGATTGTGCGTCGTTTTTCTATGGACACTGCTCTAATGAGCACATTTTAAGGTCATACCCCACTCAATAGATAAAATAGAATGCTCTATTTGTGTAATTAAGTCAACCATGTGATCTCAGATTTCCTACTAAACTCATTGCGAAAAGAAAGGAAAGTAACATATTACATTTCATACAAACAATTGAATTGATTGTTTTTTTGATGAGTAACAATGTTGCAAACATACAATACTTCAGGTATAGCATAAGTGAGGCTAGTCTGGTCAGCTGAATTGGTGTTCAACTCACTCAGCAAATTATGTTATATTAGTATTTCTTTACAGACATAAGTTTAATGTGAGGATGTGAGGGCAGGAACACTCAGAGTAACAAGTTGATCATTAAGCAAGAATGCATATTCATTAAATTGCATATCGCTCTTGATTGGTTTGCCAGTCGCTCACACTGTCTGGTGATTTTACGTCTACCATGTGGTCTGTCTAAATTCTATGCTGTATGGAATTGTCCAATAAAGGTCTTAGTCCTGAATGTTAACAAGGATCTGCTTCCACCTTTCACAGACACTGCGAGCTCTATTCCCAGTGCCAACTTCCTGGCCCCCAGCCATCCCTGGAAGGCGTATGCAAATTGACACTGGCACCAAATGACGAAAAAGCACCAACCAAAATCCATTACTGATTTATTGTGAAAACATTTGAAAAATAGCAGTTATGTGTTTATTTAGTCTCGGAGCACTTGGGAAAGAGAGGGAGGGGTCAGTTCTGGGACTGAGCAGCAAAGTCATTTGTATATTTCCAGTGTTGCGCAGCCAGCAAGTAGCTCCAAAGATCACTCAGCCTGGTTACCTGTTTAACATTATTTATTTCCACCTGGTTTTCGGAAAAGTAGAGGGTGCAGGGCGCAGCTCATTCGCTGGCTCAGACTTTGACTGGTGTCTATCAAATTGCCGGCTCTGAAAGGAAAGCCCAGCCTTATGTGCTGTCTCTGCCGGATGGAGGCTCTGCCGATTAAATGACCAAACCTGGACAGTGGAAAATGACATACCCTGCCCAGGACCACAAGCCAATTTCCGTGATTGACTTTACTCATCGCGTTTTTCTCGCATCTTTAGTTCGATGGACAACATGAAATTATTGAAAGAAATTACTTTAAGATGCATTTTCCCGCCCTCCTCGTTTGATATTTGTTCTGTGTTACTATGCAATATATCCGACATCCTTGCAGATAAATTTGCATATTCGAACTGAGAGATAAAATATTACAGAGCAGTCAACTGGGTCACGTTGAATAGACGATTGCCTATTGGGCCGGTCGATGAACATAACCATTCCGAAGCTGGCAGAAACGCGTTAAACAGATGTGTAGAGGATGCTTTGGGCTCTTAAAGGGGCTTTAGTTGCAACTTTTTTAATTTTGTTTGCAATCACCTTCAGAACAGTAAATAACGGAACTTCATCCCCCTAGCGAGATTTTAACATGATGATTTAATTGGCAAATAAAGCACACCTTTGTTGACTCGTACAATCCTACAAAAGAAGGGCTTTTAACTTAAAGTCCACCCTCAAAAGAATTAATATAAACCTACATACAATTTAACATTTACCACCTTGTATTATAAATGGAACTCAAGACAGAAACAACCTGCTCTGTCCCCCATACACTCTTGGGCTCATTATGAGTTCGGTTGACAGTTTACAGGTCCCCTGATCTTCTGACCAGGAGGATGCCTCCACAGAGGCTACCTCTTTGCTGGCCCCACTAAGAGTTTCCCACAATGACAGAGGGTGGAAACCAGAGTATCCACCCCCTGGCCTAGCCGGAAACAGGCTACAGCACAGTCTACGGCCCGTAATCGAGCCTGCGGCAATGCTGTAACCTGCAGGGTGCACCAGCACTGTTGAAATGTTCACTATCTGCAAAGCAGACAGTGAACACTGCGATGGTGCTGGCCAAGGGGGCCCCTGCACTGCCCATTTCAAGTGCATGGGCAGTACAGGCCCCCCTGGGACCATCTGCACCCATTCTCTGCCAGCATTTTCATGGCAGGGGTATCACCATGAAACCACTGACAGAGAAGGTGGTTGTACTTCCCTGGGCTGCGTTGCTTGCAGCACTGCCCTTGTGGATTAGGACCACCACCACCTTCAGACCGCTGGGATCTCTGATCCTGTCAGAGCTGGCAGTTCCCTGGCAGCCCAACCACCAGGGTTGTAATGTGGCACTCGGACCGCCACCCGCTAGTCTGGCGGTCTAGTGACCGCCAGACTCGTAATGACCCTCTATGTCTTTGAAAAGACAGCTGGAATGAGTCTGTCATATGTCAGTCATACTGTAACATGAGAATGACTTTGCCCCTTCTCTCAGTCTCTGAGGATTTCTCACAATCTCCTGGTAGGCGAGTCCACGATCGAGAATGCAAATTCACACCCATTCAGATGAAGAGGTGTACTCGCAAATGCTTGAAAAATCCCTTATTTGGTCCACCTGTCCCATGCTCAGATATGGATAAAAGGACCACAGCCTTCAGTGCAAAACAGTTCTTCAAGGTCTAACTAACTCATTTATGAAGGATATCTGTCAAATGCAGGCTAATAAACAGGCTGCTAAAGACTGGCACTGTACGATCTTTGTGCTAGACAGGTAAGCGCATCTGCTGTTCTTATCTCGAACTGTATGTTGTCCTGCCGCCCCTCAATGCTTGTCCTCCCAAGACAAGCTTTCCTTTGGCACGTCTCCTAGCAGTCTATGTGTAAAACTCCTGACTGTTGGACTGAACACACCTTCTTTCAAAGAGTGGCTTTACAATAGACATGCAACGGTTCTAGTGAACTCAGTGCCCCGTCTCCTCCTGAGAACTACCAATTGCAGCCAGGCCTAGTATACTTTCTGATAATCTCCATGGGTTTTTCTGGTCTAAGATTCCCCAGAACAATCTGTCTCATAAATTTCAATTAAAGATATATATATATATATTTAAACTAACTACTTAAATGTCCTTTAATGCTGAGAAACTCTGAACCAAATACAAGTTTTAATATTGAAACTGTTTTTTTATGTTTGAGTGGTTTATTTATTAGTAATGTTTATATCTTCACTCTATGAATATACAACTCTTTAGACTAATCCAGAGTTCTCAAGTCCTTGAAAATGTACATAAGTGTAACCCATGCCTATGCTGTGGACCTCTTACAGTAGTAGTATGTGCTTGACATAAGACACTCGTGACACTTGCTCAACAATAACCAACTCCGTATGATGTCAGAATTAGAGTTTGCATTGGAGGCCCTGCAATGGGTATTATTCCGCGAACCCTTATGTGCTGCATGTCACACCAGAAGTCGGCAGGATGTCATTTCACATAGCTAAAACAATGCTGCATTAGCTTCAATATTTCTAAAGTTTTCAGAAAGCGGAAGTATTCTACGTATTTGTTATTCTTTCGCAACCACATTATGCATGTTTGCAACCTTTTTCCCAGTTACCATCATGCCACCTTTGGGCAGTAGTAATACCGATATTTTCTAAATTCCCATTACGCTTCTGCTATTTGCAAACTGGAGGGGTTTCTAATATGCCGCAGTAGTTAATGACATATTCGCTCAGTTTCCATAACATTGCAACACTACGGTAAAGCCCATAGTTCCCGAGTTACCAACATGCTAGACGAAACCATATATTTGTTCAATTTCAAAATGTTTGAAAGGTTGCTCTTAGTTGCGTTTCATAAATGCCGCCGTTTGAACCAAAAAGCAGACACGCACACACAAATAGGTTGGTCCACAAACACACAGAAGGATACAGACAGAAATAAAATATAAACCACCTAGGCAGGTGTGCAAAATGCATATATATATAGGCGCAACGAGAGGCATTGGCAGGCACACAGGCAATCACGCACACAGGCCAACAGAAGCACACGCACAAAGACAAACGTATTCATGAGTAGACACACATACGCACAATAAAAATGAAGGTCGATGCAGAGGTACATGACACTCAGACAGAAGTATGCAGACATGAATAACAATAATCTCACACAAACACAAAACGGCAGACAGTTTACTGGACTAGCTTAAATCCTGCTCATCCCTATTTATTGTTGTTGCTGGTTGGTTTTGTGGGTCTGTGTTTACATTCAGATTAGCGCTTTAACCCCTTCGCTGCCAGGCCTTTTCCTCTCTCCCGTGCCAGGCCTTTTTTTGGCTATTTGGGGCAGTTCGTATTTAGGCCCTCATAACTTTTTGTCAACATAAGCTAGCCAAGCCAAATTTGCGTCCTTTTTTTCCAACATCCTAGGGATTCTAGAGGTACCCAGACTTTGTGGGTTCCCCTGAAGGAGGCCAAGAAATTAACCAAAATACAGTGAAAATTTCGTTTTTTTCAATAAAATGGGAAAAAGTGGCTGCAGAAGAAGGCTTGTGTTTTTTTCCCTGAAAATGGCATCAACAAAGGGTTTGCGGTGCTTAAATCACCAGCTTCCCAGCTTTCAGGAACAGGGAGACTTGAATCAGAAAACCCAATTTTTCAACACAAATTTGGCATTTTACTGGGACATACCCCATTTTTACAATTTTTTGTGCTTTCAGCCTCCTTCCAGTCAGTGACAGAAATGGGTGTGAAACCAATGCTGGATCCCAGAAACCTAAACATTTCTGAAAAGTAGAAAAAATTCTGAATCCAGCAAGGGGTCATTTGTGTAGATCCTACAAGGGTTTCCTACAGAAAATAACAACTGAAAAAGAAAAATATTGAAATTGAGGTGAAAAAAACAGCAATTTTTCTCTACATTTTACTCTGTAACTTTTTACGGCAATGTCAGATTTTCGAAAGCAATATACCATTACGTCTGCTGGACTCCTCTAGGTTGTGGTGATATATAGGGCTTGTAGGTTCATCAAGAACCCTAGGTACCCAGAGCCAATAAATGAGCTGCACCCTGCAGTGCGTTTTCATTCTATACCGGGTATACAACAATTCGTTTGTTGAAGTATAAAGAGTGAAAAATAGCTATCAAGAAAACCTTTGTATTTCCAAAACGGGCACAAGATAAGGTGTTGAGGAGCAGTGGTTATTTGCACATCTCTGAATTCCGGGGTGACCATACTAGCATGTGAATTACAGGCCATTTCTCAAATAGATGTCTTTTTTACACACTCTCTTATATTTGGAAGGAAAAAATGTAGAGAAAGACAAGGGGCAATGACACTTGTTTTGCTAATATATGTTCCCCCAAGTCTCCCGATAAAAATGATACCTCACTTGTGTGGGTAGGCCTAGCGCCCGTGACAGGAAACGCCCCAAAATGCAAAGTGGACACATCACATTTTTTTAAAGAAAACAGAGGTTTTTTTGCAAAGTGCCTACCGGTAGATTTTGGCCTCTAGCTCAGCCGGCACCTAGGGAAACCTACCAAACCTGTGCATTTTTGAAAACTAGAGACCTAGGGGAATCCAAGATGGGGTGACTTGTGGGGCTCTGAACAGGTTCTGTTACCCAGAATCCTTTGTAAACCTCAAAATTTGGCAAAAAAACACGTTTTCCTCATATTTTGGTGATAGAACGTTCTGGAATCAGAGAGGAGCCACAAATGTCCTTCTACCCAGCGTTCCCCCAAGTCTCCCGATAAAAATGACACCTCATTTGTGTGGGTAGGCCTAGCGCCCGCGACAGGAAATGCCCCAAAACGCAACGTGGACACATCACATTTTTTGAAAGAAAACAAAGGTGTTTTTTGCAAAGTGCCTACCTGTAGATTTTGGCCTCTAGCTCAGCCGGCACCTAGGGAAACCTACCAAACCTGTGCATTTTTGAAAACTAGAGACCTAGGGGAATCCAAGATGGGGTGACTTGTGGGGCTCTGACCAGTTTCTGTTACCCAGAATCCTTTGCAAACCTCACAATTTGGCTAAAAAAACACATTTTCATCATATTTTGGTGACAGAAAGTTCTGGAATCTGAGAGGAGCCACAAATTTCCTTCCACCCAGCGTTCCCCCAAGTCTCCAAATAAAAATGATACCTCACTTGTGTGGGTAGGCCTAGCGCCCACGACAGGAAATTCCCCAAAACACAACGTGGACACATCACATTGTTTCATAGAAAACAGTGCCTACCTGTGGATTTTGGCCTCTAGCTCAGCCGGCACCTGGGGAAACCTAGCAAACCAGCGCATTTTTGAAAACTAGAAACCCAGGGGAATCTAAAATGGGGAGACTTGTGGGGCTCTGACCAGTTTCTGTTACCCAGAATCCTTTGCAAACCTCAAAATTTGGCTAAAAAAACACGTTTTCCTCATATTTTGGTGACACAAAGTTCTGGAATCAGAGAGGAGCCACAAATGTCCTTCTACCCAGCGCTCCCCCAAGTCTCCCGATAAAAATGATACCTCAATTGTGAGGGTAGGCCTACCGCCCGCGACAGGAAATGTCCCAAAACGCAACGTGGACACATCACATTTTTTTAAAGAAAACAGAGGTGTTTTTTGCAAAGTGCCTACCTGTAGATTTTGGCCTCTACCTCAGCCGGCACCTAGGGAAACCTACCATACCTGTGCATTTTTGAAAACTAGAGACCTAGGGGAATCCAAGATCGGGTGACTTGTGGGGCTCTGACCAGGTTCTGTTACACAGAATCCTTTGCAAACCTCAAAATTTGGCTAAAAAAACACGTTTTCCTCATATTTTGGTGACAGAAAGTTCTGGAATCTGAGAGGAGCCACAAATTTCCTTCCACCCAGCGTTCCCCCAAGTCTCCAAATAAAAATGATACCTCACTTGTGTGGGTAGGCCTAGCGCCCGCGACAGGAAATGCCCCAAAACGCAACGTGGACACATCACATTTTTTTAAAGAAAACAGAGGTGTTTTTTGCAAAGTGCCTACCTGTAGGTTTTGGCCTCTAGCTCAGCCGGCATCTAGGGAAACCTACCAAACCTGTGCATTTTTGAAAACTAGAGACCTAGGGGAATCCAAGATGGGGTGACTTGTGGGGCTCTGACCAGGTTCTGTTACCCAGAATCCTTTGCAAACCTCAAAATTTGGCTAAAAAAACAAGTTTTCCTCATATTTTGGTGACAGAAAGTTCTGGAATCAGAGAGGAGCCACAAATGTCCTTCTACCCAGCGTTCCCCCAAGTCTCCCGATAAAAATGATACCTCACTTGTGAGGGTAGGCCTAGCGCCCGCGACAGGAAATGCCCCAAAACACAACGTGGACACATCACATTTTTTTAAAGAAAACAGAGGTGTTTTTTGCAAAGTGCCTACCTGTAGATTTTGGCCTCTAGCTCAGCCGGCACCTAGGAAAACCTACCAAACCTGTGCATTTTTGAAAACTAGAGACCTAGGGGAATCTAAGATGGGGTGACTTGTGGGGCTCTGACCAGGTTCTGTTACCCAGAATCCTTTGCAAACCTCAAAATTTGGTTAAAGAAACCCATTTTCCTCACATTTCGGTGACAGAAAGTTCTGGAATCTGAGAGGAGCCACAAATTTCCTTCCACCCAGCGTTCTCCCAAGTCTCCCGATAAAAATGATACCTCACTTGTGTGGGTAGGCCTAGCGCCCGCGACAGGAAATTCCCCAAAACACAACGTGGACACATCACATTTTTTCATAGAAAACAGTGCCTACCTGTGGATTTTGGCCTCTAGCTCAGCCGGCACCTGGGGAAACCTAGCAAACCAGCGCATTTTTGAAAACTAGAAACCCAGAGGAATCTAAGATGGGGAGACCTGTGGGGCTCTGTCCATGTTCTGTTAACCAGAATCCTTTGCAAACATCAAAATTTGGCCAAAAAAACACTTTTTCCTCTCATTTCGGTGACAGAAAGTTCTGGAATCTGAGAGGGGCCACAAATTTCCTTCCACCCAGAGTTCCCCCAAGTCTCTCGATAAAAATGGTACCTCACTTGTGTGGGTAGGCCTAGCGCCCCCGAAAGGAAATGGCCCAAAACACAACGTGCCCAGGGGGGACAGAAAAGGCCTTCCAAAAAAATGCCCCCCATTGGGAGCGACCCTTGCCCAAGGGGTCGCTCCCTTATGCCAGTTTTAAAAAAAACAAAAAACCCTGGTGTCTAGTGGGCGTTTCAAAAGCCGGATTGCAAGCAATCCGGCTTTTGAAACGCTCGGAGAGACTTCAAAGGGAAGGAAATACATTTCCTTCCCTTTGAAGCCTCCTCGGGCCTCCCCCACGTGATCGAAAAAGAAATGCTGAGCATTTCTCTTTCGATCGCGCTGGAAGCTGAGCTTCCAGCGCGATGGGGGAGGCCCTGTGACAAATCAGCACGCGCTTGCTCGCTGACATCACGGGGGGTGGGGAGGGGGGTCGGGGGTGGAAGGGGAAGGGCTTCCCCTTCCATCCCTGCCTTGGGGGGGTGGGTGGGGAGCACAGGGGGGGAGCGCTAGTGCTCCCCCCAGTTCCCGTGCCTTGGACGTGGTGACCTCGTCCAAGGCACCCGAAAGGTTAATCCTCTGTTGAACAGACACAGCACTAGGAGGCAGTGGGCAGCATGGAAGAGGCAGTTTTAGCTAGGTACTGTCTCCCACTCTGTGGTGAGGACTCGAATGTAGTGTTAAAAATAAATAGGGCTGACAGGATCAGCGGAATCAAAGCACCCTATATGTTCTAAGTGTGGTACCACGATTCATGTCAAATAGTGGTATACAAATCTACAAGCTGCACATGCACACATTTTATATTGTCTGGGCTGACTTATCTGTGAATAAACTGTGCCAGTCCTCACAATGTGTGTGTGTGTGCGCAGGTCTACTGCTACAATCTCCACGTTATTCTAGGTGGAAATGGCAAGAAGGGCATACTGTCCAGAGACGAATAAGAAGGAAAACATGCTAGTTTCAACCAGTTTATTAACGGACTTAAGGATACATTTTGATTATGGAGGGCAGCCCACCATTCACCATGGTGGCAGAGGTTAGGCTTTTCACCATTCTGGCTGGGGTACTACCCACCATATTTTGAGACCTCTGCCCTGTGGCTCCTATAAAACCACTGGAAGTTTGCTAAGTATCTGCCATGTTTCAGCCAGCAGGTCAGCAAGCTTTTTGATTTTTCAAAAACAAACTACCAAAGCAGGAGTTTCTTTTTGAAAACCATAAAACATATGACCCTGACACACACAGAGTTTTCTCCCTGGGTGTGGGGTATATATATTTTTTTGTTTGGGACTGCCAGTGTTTCCCTGACAGTTTTGAAGAGAAAAAAATAGATAAGCCTGTCTGATCTAAATGGTGTTGTTCACAAGTGGAACTGCAGGTCATTCCAGAATTTGGTGGCGATGCAAGAGAAGAAGCGGCCACTGCTGCATCGGATTCAGGGAGTGTGCATCTTTCCTTAATCAGGAGTGAGTGGATGTTTCTAAGGTGTGGGATGATGTGGGTTCATCTGTGGAGGTCCAGGATGAGCCTGACTGCCATGTTCTGTATGCTCTGGAGACTTTGGAGGAGTTGGGTGGAGATGCCATAGTCGAGGAAGCTGGTAATGAGGGCCTGAGTGACATTTCTTTCTGGTGTTTAAGGGGATCCACCTGATGATTCTCTGGAGCATGCAGAGGGTGTGTAAGCAGGCAGAGGTGACTGCGTTGACTTGTTGCTTAATGGTCAATTCATTGTTGAGGATGATGCTGAGGTTGCATGCATGGCCCGTCAGTGTGGGGGTGAGTCTGAGTTCTGCTGGCCACCAGCTGTGGCCCCAGATGGATGTGTTTCTCCCGAAGATTAGTACTTCTGTTTTGTCAGAGTTGAGTTTGAGGCACGTATCTCCAATCCAGTTAGCTACAATGGTCATGGCGACACAGAAGTTGATTCTAATGGTGGGGGGAGTCTTCAGTGAGTGAGAGGATGAGCTGTGTGTTATCTGTGTAGAATGTAATGTTGAGACCGTGGAATGCGATGATGTCTGCAAGGGGGGCATGTATGTATTGAACAGCATGGGGCTGATCCTTGGGGTACCCACATATGATGTTCTAGGGTACAGAGGTAAAGGAAGGCAGCCGGATGCTCTCAGTGCATCCTGTGAGGAAGGAGGTGATCTATTTGAGGGCATTCTCTTGTATGTCGATGTTGTGGAGACTATTGATGTGACTGTGGTGGGAGATGGTGTCAAACGCTGCTGAGAGGTTGAGGAGGATCAGGTCAGTAGTCTCTCAATGATTGAGGAGTGTTATGATGTCATCTGAGGCTGCGATCAGTGTGGTCTCTGTCCTGTGGTTGGCTTGGAAGCCTGATAGGGAGATGTTGTGTTAGTTGTTTTGTTCCAGATATCCGACAAGCTGTTGGTTGAAGGCTTTCTCAAGAACTTTGGCAGAGTATGGAAGAAGAGAGATCAATCAAAAGCTGAGTTTGTTGGGATCAGCGGGGAGTTTCTTTAGGAGAGGTCTGATTTTTGTGTGCTTCCATCTGTTCATGAAGACTTTTGTGGTGATGGAAGCCTCCAGGATGCTTGTGAGTTCAGTGCTGATGCGATTGGTTCCAAGGTTGAAGAGGTGGTGGGAACATGGGTCAGTGGGTGCTCTGGAGTGGATAGATGGCATGATGGCCTTGGTGGTATGGGTGGTGAGCGGTGACCAAGCAGTGATTGTTCTGCTGGTGTGCACTGGTTAATCGAGGTTGTTGAGTTTGAGGACCGTGGGTTGGGGGCCGTAGTTGTATCTTTATCATGATCTTGCTGTGGAAGTAGTCCGAGAGGGTGTCACAGAATTCTTAGGTGGGTGGATGGAGTTCTCTGTTGCTGCTGGTTTGGAGTATTTCTTGATGATCTGGAACATCTCTTTTGTATGGTTGGCTGCTGAGTCGATGTGGGCTGTGATGGCTGCTTTTTTGGCTTCCTTGATTTGCCAGTGGCAATTGCTGAGGGCTGTTTTGTGGGCAGCTCTGTTGGAAGGGCTCCTGGTGGATTACCACCATTTCTCAAGTTGGTAGCAGTTGCTATTGGTGGCTTTGTGGTGCACCAGTTGATTCGTCTTGACATTTATTTGGTTCTTTCTGGCTTCATCAGGGCGACTTTTTCTGCTCATTCAGTGATCCAGGTGGAGAAGTTCCAGATGGCCTGTTCCAGGTCTGAAGATGCTTTAAGTAAGGACTCGCCAAGGGCCTGTGCCCACTGTGTGTCTGTTACCTTCCTCCAGCTGCAGTAGGAGAGCGTTGGAAATTACACTTTTTACAGGGTTATTCCCAAACTTTTGGCCTCTGACCTCCTATTTTTGACTGCGTGCTTCATTTCATTTTTGCTGGCTTAAGCACTCTGGGCACTTTATCATGGCTGACCAGTGCTATAGTGCATGTGCTACCTGTCTAAATTGTATGGGTGATTGGTCTATCTATAACTGTCATATTTGCTTTACTTGTATATCCCTGGTACAGTGCACCAGGTGTGACCAGGGCCTGTAAACCAAAGGATACTAGTCTGCCTGCAGGACTGATTTTCCCACCCACATGTGTAGCCCTGCAAACATGTCTCAGGCCTGCCATTGCAATGTCTGTGTGTGCAGTTTTAAACTGCCATTTCGAACCAACAAGTGCACCCACTTAAGAAAAAAGAGGGAGTAGGTGTAGAAAAAGCGGGGCTTACCCTCCTAAATGACTATGTAACACAATCTGAAAGCCCAGCTTGAAGCAGGAAGAGAGCTTCCACAGAGGGAAAAAAAATATAGGAAAACTTTAATTTTCCTTAAGAAAACCCTCACTAACCAGGGTTACCCCCTGGTGGTGTGCTTCATCATGGGGTCCATCCTGTTACACTGAGGAACAAGGAGTGTTGCAACCTACGGGTTATGTGGGAGCACTTTAGAAATGCATAGTCAATTTGACTATGGTGGAAGAAAAATAGGAGTGGGGATGGATGTTGAAGTGGTTAAAAATACCTGCCTAACAGGGACTTCAATACTTTAATATCTGCCCTAGTGGTGGTATGATTAAAAGTGGGGTAAGTGGAAGTGGGATATATTATGTACCTTCCTTCCTGGTCTACATGATTCAAAGCCTGCAGCTCTGCTTTTCATCAGGACCAAAGATGACTCCCTGGAACCACTCTTTAGAGAGATATTATGTACAAGCTTGTCTTTTGCATGCTAAAGATAAAGCATACTTCACCTATCTCATGTGGTGATATCAGAATATTACCTGTGGGGACATAAAAGAAAATTAACCTGCCCTACTGATGACAATATCGTAGCTTGATTATATGCTTTTGGATGAAGTACCAAAATTTGCAAAGGACACCCCAAATGTGCAGATCACTCTCAATTTGCAGTATTCAAGTGATAACAATGAGTGGTTTTAAGATGCTGAAATGCTATTGTAATTACATTTTAAAAGTGCCTGTGTAGAAGGGTACAATACAAGACAAACATTACATAAAACACACAAAATGAAGCACAACATACATTTTAGACGACTGACTCCGTACCATGGATCTATCGGGGGGTGCTTACAGTTACACTATAAAGGTATGGAAACACAATAAGGCGTTATGATTACCTCTCCATGCGGTCTGCTTCTATTGTGGTAAAGGGAAGTCAAAATCATACTCACTCCAACAAAGCAAAAGTACCGCTTTGAAACCTATTAGTCACCTCCCCTGGGTCTGAATCTTAATTGTTACCCCTTGACCAGAGTTATTATACTGTGAGGAAGAGCACCCTCAGCGTGCTCTGATAGCGTACTCTTGGGCGGAGACACGTTATGGAGTGCTTTTCTGTTTGGTAAGTGGCCATCTAGACCCCGACCTCAAGCAAAATGGCAGTTGGCACTGGCTCATCATGTTGACTTCCAGGGACAGTTGAATAAAAAAATATGTGGCCTACACTATGCCTGTGTTCTGGAATTGGCTCTATACGATGCATTGAAAATAAAGGCTCGTCCTTCATACTATTCCTAGAATGGGCGATCAAGATTACATTCTACAAGATACTACTTGCTACAGGACCTCATAAAAGAGGGGTAGTCATAAAAATAGACCAGATTTGAAATTTTGAAACAGAGAAAGACCAAAACGGGTATTAGGTGTCATATTTATTCAAGAAGTTGACAGGGGGCCATCTACTGTGCAATGATTGTAGTCATCCTCAGTGGAGGTTCTCTTCCTGCTTCTAGCTTCTAGCTGGTCTTTCAGGTTGTATTGCAAAAGTGAACCTACTTGCCAGGCCTGAACCTTCCCTTTTACTACATGCAAGGTTTCCCTAAAGTGGGCCCAAGACAACCCCGTGGACATGGTGCAGTGTATTTAAAAGGTAGGATAGGTAATGGTGTGCTTTACATGTCCTGATGGAGAAATACTGCTAAATTCGGCTTTCACTATTGCAAGGCATATCTCTTCCTTAGGGTAACATGGAGATTGCCTTGAAATATCTTTTAAGTGTAATTTTCCATTGGGAGCAGATAGAGATGTGGATTTTGGGGTCTAAGAACTCACAATTTAAAAATACATCTTTCAGTGATGTTGGTTTTTGAACTGTGAGTTTGAAAAGGCCACTTTTAGAAAGTGAAGCACACTACAGGGGAACCTATAAGCCCATTTGTGACCTGGGTAAACTGTAGTATCAACAACAATGTTTCAACTGGTATCAATCAAATAATAATATAAATAATAATAAAAACCGTAAAGGAAAAAGGAAGCTGCCAATTATATATTACAAGTATATATTTCAAAAATCAATATTGGCCATGTAGGATTCTTCTAAGAGGGGTTTATTAATCATCGCTCCTCATTCTATCATTGGGGGGTCATTATTGTTCCAACTTTTGAATTACTATCTTCCTCTTGATTTTTATAGACAACATCACTCTGTCTATCCATCCTTCGTCCTGATGATGATCTTAAATAAACAGGGTCGAAAAGCCGTCGACAATTGAAGCAGCAAATTAAGGCTTCTTGTTCAACATGTCAATCTCAATATTATTAGAAAATTGTTGACTTCATGAACTTTTAATTTACAAAGTTTGCCTATACGTCAGCTGCATTTTAATCTTCTTTGTTCTTTTGTGTTTCACATGCACCGGTTTGGGGCACTATTCATGAACACCGTGTGTTCACTTTGTCTCACTCACTGCACATTGTTTGATAAAAGTGGATGCTATTCTGGATTTCCTTGTGCCTATTGATTTTTGAAATATATACTTGATGTATACAATTGGTAGTTTCCTTTTTCCTTTAGGATTTTGTCATTATTTATAATATTATTTGATTGATACCTGTTGAGACTATGTTGTTGATACTGGTTTTAGAAAGTGGGCATTTTCTTGCTTAACTATTCTGTGCCTTTGCCTGTCTGTTGAATACACGTCTGGATCAGGATGACAGTTGGGCTGTTTGAGCATTCATTCTAGACTATCACACAAAGGGAGCTGACGTGTCCCTTGCATATCCTGATGCTAGAGTGGAGGGAGTATCTTACTCTTGCTCCTGAATAGGGATGTGCCTGGCTTCACACAAAGCCATCTGCAATGCCTGGACCGTGTCCGGGGCCAAGGCAGGGAAAGGCAAGGTCTTGTGTGCTACAAAGACTTCACTTTGAAGTTTGCCTACTTGAAAGACAGAAATAGAGTATAAGTACTTGACCTCTGACACCTCATAGTTAGAATCCTTCTGGGCTGAGGAAATTCTGCCAGGAAGAACAGCTGTATGCTGAAGGAGGGGCTTCTACTCTGCCTGTTGCTTTGTTGTGCTGGCCTGCTGCTTGCTGCTTCTGTCCTGGGGATGAAAGGACTTGGCTTGGCTTTCTACATCCTTCTTCCAAGGTTCTAAAAGGGTTGGTGTTAAACCTGACAGCCTTTGGGTGGTCACCCCTAACTTTTTGCCTGCCTCCCTCCCCTTTTGAGATACTGTTTTTGCTGGTTTTTAGACTCTGCACACTTTACCACTGCTAACCACTGCTAAAGTGCATGTGCTCTCTCACTTTAAACATGGTAACATTGGATCCACCCAATTGGGCTATTTAATTTACTTATAAGTCCCTAGTAGAGTGCACTATAGGTGCCCAGGGCCTGTAGATTAAAAGCTACTAGTGGGCATGCAGCACTGATTGTACCACCCACTTCAGTAGCCCCTTAACCTTTTCTCAGGCCTGCCATTGCAAGGCCTGTGTGTGCAGTTTCACTGCCAATTTGACTTGACATTTAAAAGTACTTGTCAAGCCTAAAACTTCCCTTTTTCTACATATAAGTCACCCCTAAGGTGTGCCCTAGGTAACCCTTAGGGCAGGGTGCTGTGTAGGTAAAAGGCAGGACAGGCACCTCTGTAGTTTACATGTCCTGGTAGTGTTAAACTCCTAAGTTCGTTTTTACACTACTGTGAGGCCTGCTCCCTTCTTAGGCTAACATTGGGGTTGCCCTCATACATTGTTTGAGTGGTAGCTACTGATCTGAAAGGAGTAGGAAGGTCATATTTAGTCAGAATGGTAACACAAAATCCTGCTGACTGGTAAAGTTGGATTTAATATTACTATTTTAGAAATGCCACTTTTAGAAAGTGAGCATTTCTCTGCACTTAAATCTTTCTGTGTTTTACAGTGCATGTCTGGCTGGTTTTAGTTGACAGCTCCTTGTGCATTCACTCAGACACACCCCAAACACAGGATACTCAACCTCACTTGCAAACATCTGCATTTTGAATGGGTCTTCATAGGCTGGGAGGGTGGAGGGCATGCTCTCACACAAAGGACTGCCACATCCCCTACTGGGACCCTGGCAGACAGGATTGAACTGAAAGGGGACCTGGTGCACTTCTAAGACACTCTTTGAAGTCTCCCCCACTTCAAAGGCGCATTTGGGTATAAAAACTGGGCCTCTGCTCTCCCACCTCAGAGACCTCCTAGAGAAGATACCTGAACCAGAACCTGCACCCTGACAAAAAGAACTTCCTGGCTGCCTAAAGGACTCACCTGACTGCTTTCTGAAGAGGACTGCTGCCTTGCTGTTGCCCTGCTGTCTTACTTCTCTCTTGCTTTGCTGCAGAAGTGCTCTCCGAGGGCTTGGATAAAGCTTGCCTCCTGTTCCCTGAAGTCTCACAACCAAAAAGACTTCTCTCCTGCAGCTGAAATCCCCGTGCAGTGAAAATTTGACGCAACACCTGCCAAGAACAATGCACAGCCTGCTTGCGGTGAAAAAATTCACTGCACGCCGAGTCCGGAATAACGCAGCCCGACTTTGCGACAGAAGATCGACACAGCACCAGGGACACGACCGGAACTACGACGCATGGCCCTACTGGATCGACGCAAGCCGACTCAGAATGACACCCCCGACTTCCAGAGAGGAATCGACAAAGCGCCTGCTGTGCGGAAGAAAATTCCACGCATTGCCTACCGGAATTGACGCAGCCCCTGTGACTTTGCTCCGCAAGCCCAGGATTCCACGCATCGTCCCCAGGGCATCTGAAAACCCTGCAACCCAAAGAGGATCCAAGTCCGCACGCTAGAAATCAACTCAACGTCTTCCCTGCATGGAAAATAACGATGCAAGTCCGTATGTGAAGGGGCGAAACAGACGCACACTCATCATTTTCCACGCATCTCCTCCTCTGCGGTCCCTTGCAGGGATTTTTCAATGCAAACCAGGTACTTTGCCCTGCAAAAGACACTTGTTGTTTCTAGGAGAACTTAAGACACTTTTTATTGCTTTTACAGTAATATTTAAACTCTAAGACCTTTGATATCACTTTCAGTGATGTCCCTACATTTGCTTAATTCATCTTTAATCGTTTTGACCTGCAATTATCCAGATAAATATTATATTTTTTTTTCTAAACACTGTGTGGTGTGTTTTTGTGTTGTTATATTGTGGTATTGTATGATTTATTGCACAAATACTTTACACATTGCCTTCTAAGTTAAGCCTGACTGCTCAGTGCCAAGCTACCAGAGGGTGGGCACAGGATAATTTGGATTATGTGTGACTTACCCTGACTAGAGTGAGGGTCCTTGCTTGGACAGGGGGTAACATGACTGCCAACCAAGTACCCCATTTCTAACAGTTGGACTGAGCTTGCCTCCTGTTAAGAAGTCTCAGGGACATTGAAGATTTCACCTGCCAGTCCCTGGGTTTTCTTGCTGAGATTCCTGGCTTGCCAACTGGTGAAAAATCCAATTCCTAGGCTCTTGGGAGTGAGTTCAGGTGCAACAAGGAAGGAACTAGTTCATTGACTTCCAGAATGACATTGGAACCAGTGCCACTCTCTGACCCCCTCCCCGCTGCCTGCACTGGCATCGTGTTCCCTTCTCAGTGCAACAAGTGCGACCTACAACGCAGATATTTCTCTGCCGCAGCACATCTGAAGTCTCGCCACAGCGTGAGTGCTGTCGGAGTGTTGGAAGCGACTCCATCAAGCGGTTTTGATCACCTGAGTTGGAGCTATTGTGTTTCTAAGCGCTATACTACATTTAGGCCCTCATTACGACTTTGTGGACTTTTCACAAGACCGCTGAAGCAGTGGGTGCCAGAAGACCGCCATTGTTGGCGGCTGAAGACTGCCACATTATGAGTTGTGTTGGATTTCTGCCAGTTTACTGACAGAAATGCAACACAGTCAGCCTGGCTGACAGCCGAAGAGAGGCGTTTCCACCGACAGCACTGCCACGCCAACAGGACACCGCCCACCATATTACTATATGTAATATGGCACAGCGGTTTCCTGAACGGCATGCAGTGCTGGCGGTGGAAACGCTAAGACCCATCCCCTCCCATACAACCTCCTCCCCGGGACAGGTAGGTGGACCATCCGAAAGGGGGGGAAAGGGATGGGGTGTAGTGTACATGTGTGTTGTGTGTGTGTGTGTGTGTATGTGCACGTGTGGCTCTATGGGTTTGCATGAGTGCATGTGCATGTATGCGTGCATGGAGGGTGTGTGTCTGAATGGAAGAGGAGGGGAGGGGGGTTTGTGAGGATGCAAGTGCATGTGTGTTTTTATGCGGAGGGGTGGGGGTATCTGTCTGACTACATGTATGTGTGTGAATGGGGTGTCTGAGTTTGTGTTTGTGAGTGAACGAGTGGGGGTGTCTGGATGTTTGCATGCAGTTAGGGGAGTGTGTCTGCATGTGTGTGGATGGTGGTGTCTGTATCTATGTGGAGGGGAGAGGGGTGTGTCGGGGTGCGAGGGATTAGGTGTGTGTATTGGGATGCATGCGAGTCGGGGTCCATGTGTGTAAGTCTGTGAGTGAGTGGGGGTGTCTGTGTGTATGTATGCAAGTGAGTGGAGGTGTCTGTGAGTATGCTTGTGGTCAGGTGGGTGTGTTTGTATGGATATGTGTGGTGTCTGTGTGTGTGTACGAATGAGGGGATGTCTGTGTGTTTGTGAGTGCGTGTATGCTGAGGGGGGTGTTGTGTGTTTGTGTGTGAGTGCATGTATGTTTGTGTGAATGAAGGGGGACAGGGTGCCAGTTTGAGTGTCTGTGTGCAAGTGCATGTGTTTGTTTGAGTGCCTGTGTGTCAGTGAATAGGTGTATCTGAGTGCGAGTTTGGGTGCGAGTGTGTGGGGGTGTATGTAAGTGAATGAATGGGTGACTGTGGGTGCGTGAATGTAGGTGTGGGGGTGTGTCTGCCAGCAACATGAATGGAAATTCCTGTCACCGGGTGCATGACCGCCAGGCCAGAGGTGCTTAACTCCAGCGGTCCGACCACCCTGGCGGTATGGGTGGCTTTTCAGTGGTTTTGCTTCAGCCAAACCACCAAAGTCGTAATATGGCAGCCTTTACCTATGGCCCAGTGGCAGTAAGACCGCAACTGCGAGTCTGGCGGTCAAAGGACTGCCAGACTCGTAATTAGGGACTTAAACTTTGAACATTCACATCTTTCCTTGTGTATGTTGGATTTTTGTCATTTTGCTCTTTTTTACTCAGACAAATATATATTTTAGTTTCTAAACTGATTTGGATTTCTTTGATTACTTTACACATTACCTCTGTGATGAGTCTAACTGCTGGAGCCAAGCTATCAAGAGTATGAGCAGAGGTTATCTTAGATGTGTACCTCCCATACCCTGATGGTCCCTACTTTGACAGGGTGCAAATCACTGCCAACTAGAGACCCCATTTCTAACAAGGAGGATGTTCTTCCTGGGAATGGTGTGCTATGCACTGGAGATGGTGAATTGGATAATGGTTTGGTTGGACCAGGTGAGTTCAGTGACATGGCTGAAGTTAACTCAGTCGCTTGAGGTGAAGATGGAGTTGAGTGTGTGCCTAGCTTTGTGCATGGGTTCAGTTACCAGTTGGGCACGGCCAATGTTGTTAATGCTCTCCAAGAGAGTGGGGGAGTTGGCATCACTGGTGTCATCAATGTGGAAACTGAGGTCACTGAGCAAGGAAGTATTGGTTGGAGTAAATGGGTAACAGGACGATGAGGTTGGGGATGGCATTACAAAAGAGCAAAACTGGGCCATGGGGGATCTGTATATGGGGGAGCCTCTTAGTGTCTTGGCATCGATCTGTAGTTGGAAGTTGAGGTGCTTCATGATAGGTGAAGGGTCATCATCGGTGGCAGTGCCTGGATGGTTTCCTTGAAGATGATTTTGATGCCACCTCTGTGTTTGTTGGGGTGGTCTCTGTGTATCATCTTGTAGCCATTGGGAGTTGTGGTGGCTATGTTGGGGTTAGGCGAGGGGCTGTGCCAAGTCACCTTGATGAAGGCTACATCAGGGGAGAGGGTCAGGAGGACTTTGGCATCCTACAGTGGGTGGGGGGAGAACCAGGGTTCCAGGCACTGGGCATAGTCCAGGTGTGGACAGGCACAAACAGGCTTTCCTTTGGTGCTGCAGCTACCATTAAGTGTGTCCTGGTGGAGGGGCACTGTGTGGGGGAGGTAGAACAGGGGAAGAGTGGGAAGTGAGCAGGCATGAAGCATGTAGGAGAGTGGGCAATGAGACAAAGAAGAAAGTGAAAAGAGGCAAGGAAGCAGCAGAAAAAGTGATGTGGCTAAAAAGGCAAAGTGGCAATGAAAAAAGCAGTACAAGTTATGTAGTTAAAGAGGCAAAGCGGAAAAGAAAATAGCAGGAAAAGTGATGTGGCTTAAGAGGGAAGCAGCAACGAAACAGCAGAGGCAGGGAGGGCAAGGAGCTGAGAGAGGGAGGGTAGGGATGCAAACAGCAGTGACAGAGCCTGAGGCAGAAGTGTCAGTGACAGGAGAACTGTTGCAGGGTAGCTGGCACAACAATCTGCTCAATGGGGTCACGCTATGGCCACCATTAAGTAGATCCTGGAGGAGGGAGGAGCACTGGATGATGAGAGGTGGAGCAGTAAAAGAGTGGGAAGTGTATGGGAGAGTGGGCTAAGGAAACTACAGAAAAAAGTGATGTAAGCTAAAGAGAGAAAAAACAATTGCGAAAGCAAAGAATGACAAAGAAAAAGTGCAAAATGTGATGTCACTAAAGAGGCAAAATGGCAAAAAATATATAGAGAAAAGTGATGTGACTAAAGAGGTAAAGCAGCAAAAAAAATAGCGGGAAAAGTGATGCGGCTAAAGAGGCAGAGCAGCAAAGAAAATAGATGGAAAAGTGATGTGGCTAAAGAGGCAAGTGGCAAAGAAACAGCAGAGAGAGGGAGGGCAAGGAGGCGAAAGAGAGAGAGGGCATGGATGCAAACAGCTCCAACAGAGGCGGAGGCAGAGGTGGCATTGACAGGAGACCAGTCACGTGGGAGCTTGCAAGAGGGACTGCTCACTGGAGTCATGCTGTAGCCACCATTAAGTAAATCCTGGGGGAGGGAGGAGAGCTGAGTGGTGGGAAGTGAAGGAGGAAAAGAGAGGGAAACAGGTGGGCAGGACCTGTGCAGGAGAGTGGGTGATGCGACAAAGGGGGAAGTCAAAAGAGGCAAGTAAACAGTGGAAAAAAGTGATATAAGGTAAAGAGGCAAAGAAACAACTGAGAAAGTGAAGAAAAGCAAAGAAACAGTGGAAAAAGTGATGCAACTGAAGAGCCATAGCCAGGGAGGGAGTTGTTTGGAAGTGGAGGGGAAGGCTGTTCCACAACTTGGATGGTGAGTAGGAGAAGGAGCAGCCTCCACTGCAGCTGCAATGGAGGCGGGGTGTGTATGTGAGGTTTAGCGAGGCAGAGCGTAGTTGTCTTGCTGGGACATAGAAGCTCAGTCGATGGTTGATGTAGAATGGCCCTAGGTTGTGGCGAGCCTTATATGTGAGTGTGAGTATTTTGAATTGGGATCTCTTCTGGGCAGGGAGCCAGTGGAGGTTCCTGAGGTGTGAGGTGATGCTTGAGAGCTTGGGGAGGTTGACAATGAGTCTGGCTGAGGTGTTCTGTAGAGTCTGGAGTCTTTTAAGTAGCTGGAAGACCACTCCAGGGTAGAGAGCATTGTCATAGTTGCGTTGGCTGGTGTCCAGGGCATGCGTGACTGTCTTTCTGGGGTCAGTAAGGATCCATTTGAAGATTTGGCAGAGCAAATGGAGGATGTAGAAGCAGGAGAAGGTGACTGAGTTTACTTGTTGATTCATGGATAGTTGGCAGTCAAGGATGATGTTGAGGTTTCATGCATGGTCTGATGGAGAGGGCGTTGGTCCGTGTTCTGCTGGTCACGAGCTGTGATCCCTTATGTTGTGGTTCTTCCCGAAGATTGGGACTTCCATTTTGTCGGTGTTCAGTTTGAGGCAGCTGTTTTTCATCCATGTTGCTATATTGGTCATGGCATTGCAGAAGTTGGTTTTGGCTTGCAGGGGTCTTCGGTGAGTGACAAGATTAGCTGAGTGTCATCGGCATAGGAGAGTATATTGAGTCCATAAGATCTGATGATGTTTATGAGATGGGTCATATAGATGTTGAACAGGGATGGGCTGAGGGAGGATCCTTTGGGTATGCCACAGGTGATGTTCTTGGGAGTAGTTTTGAAGGGAGGAAGGCAGATGGTCTGCGTGCAGCCTGAGAGGAAAGAGTCAACCCTACTTAAGGGCATTTTGTTGAATGCTTATGTTGTGGAGTCTGTTGAGGAGAGTGCAGTGGGAGGCTGTATTGAACACTGCGGAGAGGCACAGAAGGATCACAGCTTCTGACTCTCCTCGATTGAGGAGGGCCCTGATGTCATCCGTGTCGGTGATCAGTGCAGCCTCGTTCTGTGGTTGGCCCAGAATCCTGATTGTGAGGTGTCAAGATGGTGATTTTGTATGAGTAGTTGGTGAGCTGTTGGTTGATGACTTTCTCATGCACTTTGGTGGGAAAGGGGAGCAGGCAGATCGGTCTGTAGTTTTTGAGGTCGCTGGGGTAGGCAGAGGGTATTTGAGGGGTCTGACCTCTGCGAGCTTCCATTCAACTGGGAAGATTGCTGTGGAGATGGAGGTGCTGAGGATGTGGGTTTGTTCTGTTCTAATAGTTTTGACTCTGAGGTTGAAAAGCCAGCGGGGACAGGGGTCGGCGGGTGCCCCATAGTGGATGGATGACATGTGTGGTAATCAGGGACCAAGAGGTTATCATGTGGCTGCCGTTCGCAGCTTGAGAGATGTTGTCTAGGCTCGGGGTCAAAAGTGTTGTATATGGTGGTGATCTTGCTGTGGAAGTAGTCTGAGAGGGTGTGGCAGAGTTCCCGGGAGAGGTGGATGGTGGTCTCTGTGGCTATCAGGTTTAAGTATCTTTGATGATTCTGAAAAGTTCTTTCACGTGGTTGGCTGCAGTGTTGATGGGGGCAGTGGTTGCAGCTCATTTTGCTGCCTTGATATGGTCAGTGTTCAGGGCTGCCTTGTAGGTAGCTCTGTCGGAGGGGTCCTTGCTCACATGCCATTGTTCCTTGAGTCAGTGGCATTCGTGTTTGGATTTTTTGAGCTCCAGACTCTACCATGTCTCTGGCTTGGAGGTGTTGTTGGTTTTTAGCTGGTTTCAGCAGGACGACTCAGTTGTCTGATTTGGTGATCCAAGTGCTGAGGTTTTGGACAGTCTGGTTGAGGTCGAGGTCTGACATGGGCTAGGATTGTGTGGTGCCTAGGGCCTGTGCCACAGGGTCTCAGTTACCATGTTCCAGCTTTGGTGGGAGGTGCTGAGGTGCTCAGAGGTGGTGTGCTTGGAATTGGAGATGGTAAAGCAAACAATGACATAGTCGGTCCAGGTTATTTCAATCACATGGGTGAAATTGATCCTGTCTCTAGAAGTAAAGATGGTGTCTAGTGTCCCTGCTTTGTGCAAGGGTGTGGTAGCCAGTTGGGTGAGGCCGATGTTGCTGAGGTTCTCTATGAGGGAAGTCGAGTTGGGGTCATTAAGGTGGAAATTGGGATCGCCGAGTAGGACGTAGAAGGGATTTATTTGCAAGGGGGCCGATGGGTTCGCAGTGGTGTTGCAGAAGGCTGGGCGTGGTCCTGGGGCTCTGTATGGGAGGGTGCCTTGTGTCATGGTGTTGACATCGGTCTGGAGTTGGAAGTTGAGGTGCTCCATGAGGGGTGTTGGGTCATCGGTGATGGTGCATTGGAAGGTTTCCTTAAAGATGATGGTGATGCCCCCACCATGTTTGTTGGTGCAGTCTTGGTGTATCATCTTGTAGCCATCAGGTGTAGCCATGGTGATGTCGGAGTCCGAGGAAGGTGTTAGCCATGTCTTGCTGATGAAGACGATGTCTGGGTCGTCAGTGGTGATGGTGTCCTAGGTTTCCATGGCCTGTTTCCATAAAGAGAAGGTGTTTAGCAGGATACACTAGAGTGGTACTTGGTTGTTCGCAGTCTTTTGTGTGGGTGCAGTGCGGGCATTAGTGTGTGAGGGTGGACCCATGTTGCAGGAGAAACACCAGTATAGGCAGATGAAGAGTCCTTTGGTTAAGCATGGATAGGCCATGAAGCAGCTGTTGATGGGGTGTTCAACGCCCAGAGCCTGCAGCTGCTTGGTGGTGTAGCTATGGGGATAGGTAGGACCAGGGGTTCTGGGGCTGGGCACGGTCCAGGAACGGATGGACCCAGATGGTTTTGCCTTTGGCAAGCCTTTGTCGTGCCGGCACTACGGCTGCACTGTGGTCTCCATTATATGTCCTGGGAGGTGCAAAGGGCTGGGATGGTAGGTGAGAAGGCAGGAATGCCGGAGCGGCAGTGGCGTGAAGGAGCCATCGGCAGGGGCATCACCAGATACAATCAGGCTAAAAATGAAATGGAAATACTTACATATGGTTTTGCGACTCACAGACAACTGACTCAACTCAATGGGATGAAATACTTGATTATTCCTCTTCCTATACCAACCTATCTTGAAAAGGTCATTAGCCTCAATAAGGTTAAACTTGAGTTACCTTTCCTTTTGTGAGTGGCAGCAACACAACGTAAGGTAAGATAAGCACAAGTTTGACAGAAAAGATCTGGAGTATATAAAGTGAAGAAGCAGGCCCAAATGAATCATAAATCCTTTGTATTCTCAAATTAGCACATTCACACTCAATTAATCACCCTTTGAGACCTCAAAAACGTATCACGGCCTGTACTAAATATCATAGCCCAACTTTTTGTCAAGTTCATTTTTCCGAGCTTAGGACCACTGTATTACTCTGACACTGAGAGAAAGAAATGTAGATGTATAGGCGTATTACGAATCAGCATAAAATCATCGGCATATGGTAGCACAGAGACATGTACGACCCACTTATTATGGAGTAAACAGATTACTATTATTATAAAGAAATTGAACCATGTGAAAACTGAAAAGGCTGATGGCCAATAGTAGTCAGACTTGCTTCAGGCTATCATGGCTAGAAATTTTCTGACAATGAGCACTATCGCTACCTAGCAGAACCTGGTATGTTCATGAAGTACCTTAAGCAGTTGTGCTGTTAGAAGAGCAGGTGTGAGCTCTTTTCAAGCAATAACCACAATCCTTGTCAGGGTGAACCACAAAAGCCACTAATTTAACCTGTGATTAACCCTTTTCTAGCTTGGCACAAATGCAGTAAGGCTTAACTTAAAGGCAATGTGTAAAGTATTTATGCAGCACAAAAACAGTAATAAAGTGAAAAAACAACAGAAGAAAAATCCCAAACTAATTTTGAAAAATAGAGTAAACTTTAATTAATTATTTCACAACAAAGTGACAATCATCCATTCATTAGAATTGGAGATCTGCAATTTCAAATATTTAAGTGGGTATAGTGCCTAAAAGCACAAAACGTCACTCATGGTCTTCTGGTAATGCTCGACCAAGGGAAGTCACAAGTTCAGGCTGGCTGCGAAAGACCACGGGCTGGACACAGTGACCAAGTTAGTTCAGCTGAAAATGTTACCTTCTCAAAGTCCAGCACAAAGAGTCATGTTCATATTGGAGGAGACTGCAAAAAGCAGGGCGGACCTCGTGGATGGTCATTGCTGTAGCAGAAAGAGCAAGCTGGGCCTTGTGGACGGTTGTTGCTGTGGCATGAAGATCTGGTCAGGCATCATGGACGGTTGTTGCTGGAGCCTCATGTTAAAGGTCATCCCAGGCAGTTGATGCTGTAAAGCGAATCCTGCGTTGTCCATGGCAGTTGGTGTTGTGGATAAATATGGGTTCACCAAAGCTTTCTGTTGGCAGTCATTATGGGTGGCAGGATTTTGGTGCAAATGGGCTCGTTCATGGTCATGATGAGTCCAAAACATCAGGGTGTCTCATTTTCTTGCAGAAAGAGCTCAACTGATGCCAGCTAAGCACCCAGGACCTGAGAGACACATCTTGGGGGTCAGGAATTTACTCCAGGAGAGACCAGCAGGGCTCAGGCAGGTCCAGGTGCAGTTCCAGGCAAATGTAGGCAGCAGGTCAGATGGGCAGTTGCAGGGAGGCATCTGGAGCATGTTGTATCTCTGTAGCTCAGAACAGGAGGCCAGCTAATAACCTCTTGGAGTCCGCAGATAGTCTAGGGTGATGGGAGCATGTCTAGTCTTCCTTCTCAGACAGCAGGGCAGCCACAAGCAGCAGGACAGGTCTCTAGCAGCAAGCCACCCCTTCTTCTGCAGTATCCATGGGTCCAGGAGTGTGCTGAAGAGTTGGTCTGAGGCTAGTGTGAAGTTATTTGTGTTTGTGTTGAGGCAGCTCCTTTAAAGTGAAAGTGGGCAGGTGACAGCTCCGCCCTTCCAGCAGGTCATGACAGCCCATTCTGCCAACACCCAGTCTCCCTTTGTGATACTGTCTGTGAGGAATACACAAAGGGCACCTACAAATAGTCATATGACCCAATGTACAGTCTGCAGGCATCAGATAATAAGGATAAGTACATTTCAGATTTCTAAAAGTGGCATCTTTAAAACTGTTACTTAAAATCCAACTTTACTAGAGGATTTTGTATTACAATTCATGAAAGACCAAACATGACATTTCTACCTCTTCCCAAACAAAAGTTATAGCATAGTAAATGTAATAAGGTAAACCAATGTTATCCTAAGGGATAGGTAGGCCTTACAGTAGTGAAAACTGAAAATAAGAGTTTTCCATTACTGAAACATGTAAAAATTTGAAGTACATGCCCAACTTTCTAAATACATTGCACCCTGCCCTAGAACTGTTTAGAGCCTACCCTAGCGGTGACATATCTTTTAAAAAAGATGGTTTAGACCTGGCAAAAGCTTTATGTTGACTGATCCAAATGGCAGTTTAGAACTGTACACAGGCTGCAATAGCAAGCCTGGGACATGTTTTAAATGAATACTTAAATGGGTAGCAAAATAAGTGCTACAGACCCACTATTGAAGGTACAACAACATTTTGGTCATCCTTGTCGGACAGCGAACTAGTCCATTTTCTTTTACCCTTATTTCATTATTTTAGTACATTGTGTACAAAATAAATTGCAGCTCTTTGTTTTTGTACTAAGAAATGCATTTGCTTTAACAATTATTGTATACTACACAAATTATTGATTGTCATTTTGCTATTCACTTGGATGATGTGGAGCAGATATTCTTACTGTATCCCGATGACAAGGAAACTGAGCTTTGAGTTGCTCCTTCAGGAGGCATTGTGTGTCCTACATGTTCATACTCAGTCTCTTGTGGGATTTTTGGGTTGCCCTAGAGTGTTGAGTTGCAGGCCCACCAGTAGGATTTAATTTACAGGTCCTGGGTACATATAGTACCGCTTTGCTAGTGATGCATAAGTAAATTAAATGTGCCAGTTGGATGTAAGCCAACTTTATCATGTTTAAAGGGGAGAGCATATGCATTTTAACACTGGCTAGCAGTGGTAAAATGCAGAGAGCCTCAAAAGCCAACAAAAACGGGTACATAAAACAGGAGGGGTGAAAGTAAAAAGTTTGGGGTTGCTCTGAAGTGCAGAAAGGGACAAGTCGAACAGCAGTCATAATACATTTAGAACAATGCCACAAATACCTAACTTCTTCCAGAACTGGCTCCTATAATCTTTCATCAAAGTCGGAGGGTAATCCACAAAGCAACGACAAACATTCATTAGTTAAAACATGAGAGACCATCGTGTATGCAACCATGATGTTAGCAATGCTTCATTGTTTAGCAGTGAATCAGCTTGCATCTCATAAAACATATAACTAAAGCTAACCTAATCATAAAAACATGTCAAATATCTGGCAAAGATTTTAGCCTCAGAATCAAAATTGGTGACTCTACAGTAATGTGTGAGGTCCATCTGAAATAGCCTTGAAAACATGTGGACTAATATTCTTCTATTCATGATTACAATACAGACACACACACACACTTATAGCTATATATTTATTTGAAAAACATCAAATTTTTCATGAATTGGAAATTTTCAGCAAGCTTTGGGTTTGTCACAAATTCACTCGGGAACTATGACATTTATAAACAGGGTTCACTAGGAATAGAGAAAACAAGTAGAGTGAAATGTACTACTTTTTCTTGCAACACAGCACAGCAGCAAAAATGTGGTGCTCTGCATTGCATGAAGCAGAGAGAGCAGTCAATTGACATATTTTAAGTATTTATTTTCACCTGGTATTTGGTAAAGTAGAGGATGCCATGTGCAGCTCATTTGCTGGCTCAGAATTTCACTGGTTTCTATCAAAATGCCTGCTATGAAAGGAAGGCTCGGCCTTGCCTTTCAACATGGATGTGCCATCCCTGCTGAATGTATTGTAGCAGTGCCAATGAAATGGCCATAACCAAATATCGAACAATGTCCTTCTGTGTCTGTTTGTGACTCCATGTTTGACTTTGGGCCTCATTATGAGTTTGGCGGTCTCAGAACCGCTATGTTGGCGGTGGCTGTCATACCACCGACAGGCTAGCAGAGAAGACCCCTAAATTATGACCATGGCAGGATTCCCAACAGAATACAGCCAAAACACCACCGACACAGCCACTGCGGTCAGATCGCAACGGACGACGGAAGGCACCAACAGGCCGGCAGATACCCTATTAATACCAGACAGATTTAGAGGCAGCACACTGCAAGCATTTCTGCCGCAGTCATACCACCCAGGGGGCAGAAACAAACTCCATAAAAGGAGACATTCACCTTCAGGAAGCCATAAGCGTCCGGAGCTGCTGTGGAACCAGAACTACACGTCATCCCGCTGCTCCTACTCGCACAAAGACAACAAAATCTTTGCTGACGAGGACAACAGCTACAGTAAGTACACACACTTTCCTGTAACTGTTGTATATTACCAATGTATGTACTCACATACAATACGACATTGGGAAGGTGGTGCGAGGGCAACAACCACATGCTACTACACACTGACATGCACACTCACACACAGCCACACACACCCGCATATACACAGTGCACACACTATGGCCATCACACACACATGTCAAAAACACACTTACTTACAGAAACACAGCACAGGCCCATTTACACACAATAACACAACACCACAACACGTCACAGCAACACCACAACCACACCATCATCAATACGTTTGCAAGAATTCACTATAGACACTATACAGAGACACATCACACATGCAACACAACCAACAAGCAACAAACACACATAACCACACAACCAAACAACTGACCAATCGACAAACACATCACACACAGCACATTGTAACTATCATACTATATGCTAAACATGCACACGCACACTGTCAAAACACACAAAGCCACACAACACAGCAACAAACACAAGTAAACACAAACACTACTCAATAGCGTGACAACAAAATATGTCAAACAGACATGCCCATCACACAACACACACACTATTACTGTGGGACAAAATCACAACACACAACCTCACATACTGCCCAAACAATACAGGTAGCACAAGCACCACACACACACACACACAAATATTGACACACAACCAATTTCAGCCAGGAACAACTCCATACTGGAAAAGAAGAGCATGACAAAAATGTAACCACAAAACCAACAAAATATGAAATAGGGTAATCAAAGGCCAAAGGCCAGTCCTGTATTTACAGAATACATTGCACACAGTGCACATATGTGTGCCCCGAACTTGACTCCTGGATGCCATGTAACCTCCACAGGTAGTGGCATCAAGTGGGCAGGCACCTCAGGAATTATTAGGGGTGAGGGTGGTTGTGGAGGGGGGTTTGGGCTTAGGTATGGGAGCAGGGCCTTTGGGATGTGGCTTGGGAGGGAGGTTTGGGTTTAGGCTTAGGGGATGGTAGGCTTTTTTTGGGATGGGTAGACCTCTTGGCGGGGGGCATGGGTACTTGCAGGGGGGGCAGTGGAGGCCTCGGAGGAGGAAGGGACAGACTTGGGAAGGGAAGCAAAGCATTTAGGGTGCCCCACAGGGGGAGAGCAGTTGGGAAAGGGAAAAACTCCAAAAGGAAGGCTGTTTTTGATGCACGAGGACGGTCATAGCAAAAGGGTTTGGGTGTGGAGGAAGAGCCAATGGTTGTAAGAGGTGTGTTGTGGATGTCCTGGGTGCATGTTTGCGTGAGGTATGCTTGTGTGTGCTAGGAGTCTGTTGGGTGGGTGAATGAGGGCATTTATGTGTCTTGGGATGAGGGGAGGGAGGTGCTGGGGGATGCCATGGTGGGTGATGGACTGCCTGTTGTGGTGATGACTGCAGGTATGGTGGGTGTGCTGTAGGAGTGTCAGTTGTTGTGGTGTCTGTGGGTGTGGTGACTGGGGTGGATTTCTGAGGGTCTGCTATGGTGGTGTGTGTGTATAGGATGGGTGTAGTAGCTGGATCTGTGAATGTCTGCAGGTGTGTCAGGTGTGTTGTCTGTTATGCTGGGGGTTGTGGCGTTGTCCGGGCAGGTTGTGACTGTTGCTTATGTGCATGCTGGTGGTGTGTCTTGTAGTGCTTATGTCTGTCTGAGCTACCCTTGGATGTTAAGGTGGATGCATGCCTGTCTGTTTGTATCCTTTGGCTGGGTCGGGGAAGAGGGGTTTTGGGATTGGGAAGAGGAAGGTGGAGGGGGGACTGTAGACAAAGGGTGACGGGATGCCGTCAGTGTGGAGGCCAGAGCCTGAAAGGATCTCTGTAGGACAGCCAGTGCACCGTGAATGCCGTCCAGGAACGCATTACTCAGTTGGATTTGAGTTGCAAGTCCCTGGATGGCATTCACAATGGTCGACTGACCCACAGACATGGACCTCAGGAGGTCAATAGCCTCCTCACTGAGGGCAGCAGGGCTGTCAAGGGCTGGGGTAGATGTGCTTGCGGAAATGGAGATGCCCAACCTCTTGGGTGAGCGGGCACGGCCAACTTGGTGGGGGCTGAGAGGCTTCTCGAACTGATTGGTAGAAAGGGGGGGTGATGGACAGAGATGGTACTGGTGTGGTCCCAGATGGGTCCGCCAGTACCAGGGAGTGTCCACTGGAGGAGGATTCCAATGATGAAGAACTGGATCATGTTTCCCCATTGCACTCCCCTCGCTCTCCAGGCCAATGGGTCCCTCAGTGTCGGTGGTATCATTACTTGAGGTCCAGTGGCCAGCTGCTTCCCTACTCGGCTGTGCCTTGTCTCCCTTGCCTGCTGATGCTGATGCTGGAAAACAGAAAGAGAGGTAGGATCATCATATTCTTTTCACACACTTACATCACACTGTACACATCAGTCACATTACAACCACATACACTACATCCCCAGGGAGAACCAGGTGAGTGCCACATAATGTCACAACTTGATAACACCTACATCCCTACATTACAACAATGTCACATACCAGCTAAGCCACCTATGGCACACCTATAATACCATCATATCGGTAGAGAAATCATAATAACCATTCAATGACAACCTGACTTGGCAACATGAATCTCAGTTCCTATCCTCAGCAACACAGTCAATCAACAGCCACGCAAAGGGAAATAGTTCTAACATTCATTTCAACATACCACATACAAAAAGTCTACATATACCCACATTTGTAGCTGAGGTCATGTACCAGGTAAGGAACCACATCATGTGCCAAACACAAGACAGCATGTTGCATACAAGTCAAAACCATTTCATGTCACAGAGTCCACAGCCCTCACCATTGACATATGCAAATATGCATCAACTATACCTGCCTTTCCAAACATTGGAATATGATAGAGTCTAAACACATGCTAGCAACACAGGGCCCAATAGTCATGTAGGAAAGGATGATACAAACTTTGTGGAGCTACTCATCTAAGTAATTTTCTACCTGTAAACAAAGTCATGTACACTTATAGGGGCCAACTTAGCCCAGAAGATGTACCCCTAGACAAGGCCAGGTACCATACCATCACCCGAACTACAGTGTACACCTGTCATGTGCATGAAGGCCACATACAGTACAACTAATCATGATGAATGACAACATCAATAGCCCATTATTCAAGTGGTAACATCACTATCCACACTTCAGACATGAACAATCTTACATCTGTATATGAACATTAAAATGCCACAACACACTTCTGAGCCTGACATGAGAGAGACATACAGCTTGAGGCAAGCAAAATAACTGCCTACCCATACCATTCCAACATGTGAAGGTGAAACACCATACCCGCAACACAATTCAGTCAGTACAAGCTATAGGATTCCATACCAGAAGCCTACAAAATATAAACACAATAGCAAAAGCAAGTATGCATCACAATTGGGAGATATGGCTGAACCTAACAATGTACACATGATTTTGGCAAAAGCCTGTTTAGATTGTAGCAATTACCAAGATGTTGTGGCCAATTTAGCATCCTCACAACACATTGGGATAGGACATTGCTGTGTAGCCACTCACCATCCAAAGAACATGTGCATGGTACTAATGTTATGAGCTCTCATTTCATTGATACAGGTTGCACTAGGAGTCTAGTTATACCACCATGGTTTAGTACATGCAGGATGTCCATTCACATGTGCTAATGTTTAATCTACAATTACCAAAGGGGACACCTCTTAACAGGTCTGAGTAAGTACAGCAGCAAGTATGTGAAATGTCAGATTGAGATCACAGTATCACAATAAGTTGACACTCATTGGAAACCTAAGGAATAGTAGGCATGTACCCAACTTGTAAGACTCAATGTTGCACATAGAGATGGATCCAGGGGCATTTGAATGACAGAGGGCAAATACCAGGATAACTTGTCATCAGGATATTGAGAATATGGCTCTGTAAGTGGCAAGGAACAACCATCAGGGTACTAAGGGCCAGATGTACGAAGCCGTTTGCATGTTGCAAACTGCGAAAAACGCAGTTTGCGGCATGCAAACGGCCGACCGCGATGCTCATTCACAAATTGCGAGTCGGTACCGACTCGCAATTTGTGAATGCGACTCGCAAATAGGAAGTGGTGTTCCCTTCCTATTTGCGACCGCATCGCGATTCAGAGTTGCTTTGTGACCGCGAATGCGGTCGCAAACCAACTTGCAGTTACCACCAGTGTCACACTGGTGGTAACTCATTTGCAAAAGGGAAGGAGTCCCCATGGGACCCCTTCCCCTTTGTGAATGCCGAGAAAAATATTTTTTCAGAGCAGGCAGTGGTCCTATGGACCACTGCCTGCTCTGAAAAAAACGAAACCAAATGGTTTCGGTTTAGTTTTCATTTTGCAGCTCGTTTTCCTTTAAGGAAAACGGGGTGCAAAATGAAAAAAAAAAACTGCTTTATTGAAAAAGCAGTCATAGACATTGAGGTCTGCTGACTACAGCAGGCCACCATCCCTGTGAGTGCAGGGACTCGCTATGGGGTCGCAAACTGCGACTCACCTCATGAATGTTGATGAGGTGGGTCTTTGCGACCCCATAGCGAGTCGCAGAAGGTGTCTGAGACACCTTTCTGCATCCAATTTTGCGACTCGCAATTTGCAAGTCGCAAAATTGGATATTGCTACATCTAACCCTAAGAGCTGTATAGTGGTACACATATGACACAGTCACATGTGCATCATCAATTGCTAATGTACAGAAGGGATGACATAGGTACGTAATATGTCCCTATACACAATATAATGAGTACGCCTCTGTACCAATGTTGAGGACTCCGCTTACAGCTTTTTCTAGGATACATTTAACCTTTTGCACTTACCACATTGTCCCAGCTTAGAGTTTTTCACATCATACTCTGACTTTGAAAGGAATGTAATTGACTTTAGTCAGTGCTCACCCACTTGTGACTGCTGTGCTGCCCTCAAGCGCCCATCCAACTCAGGGTAGACCACCGCCAATATGCGGGCCATTAGGGGGGGTCTAGGTCTGACTGGCACCCCTTCTTCCTTGAGAGGATATCCCCAGCTGGGCCTCAGCAGTCTTACAGGCCCAGCATCTCATGTCCTCCCACTGCTTTCAACAGTGGGTAGTCCACTGCACTTTCTCAGTGATGGCACACCAGATCCCCTTTTACTGAGGGGCATCAACCTGCATGGATGACACAGACAGAAGAGAAAGTCACGTACACATGCTCCATTCCAAAACAAGTAGGGTGAAAAATTAAGTTAGTGTAAGTTGCCTAACATATCATTCCTCACACTTCAAACTCTTTCGCAAGTCACCCTCTGCAGTCAAGTATTGAGTGAAGTGGAGTCCGGCATATAACATGCATACCCAGTAACAGGTTTTGGCTAGAAACATAGGACCAGAACACAGTATGTCCTTAAAATGGTACATCTCTACAATTATTTGTAACTCCAAGATGTATATAAATGCTGTAATGTACATATATGGATCCGGCTACATACATCACACACTACTTACTTTGTACCAGGGGTAACAGTCTTCTTATGCACATGTGCCCATAACCATCTACCCACACGATAGCTCAATTCTTCATTCATACACATTTTATCTACCTCATCATACACTCTATCTTTCACACATTGGTATTACATTGGACTCACCTGCTCCTCTGGTGCCCCCATAGCTGTCCATGTAGGGGTTGGACCTCCTCCACAAGTCTGTCCAGCTGTTCAGGAAAGAAGGCAGGGGCCCTATCACCTGCAGGACATGGCATGATTGCTCCCAGAGGCAGTACACAGCAGCTCAGGTCGTGGAGGTCATGCCGGCAGTAGTGTCAGGAGTCAAGAGAGGGATTGTGCAGGAGATGGCAGTCACGTCTACCATGCACAGGACCATCACCACCGGCGTATGTGGCCATTGACCCAAGTCCGCCAAAGGCAGCAATGTGTTCCAATGACAATGCCCACCGCAGTTGTAACCACCTACCACCATGACGACTTCCACCGGCAGAGTCAGGTCTCTTCCTGATGTCCAGTACAGTAGGTCAGGCAGCTGCCATTTTATGGCTCAAATATGTATGATGAAGTTATTAAAGCTGCGTCATTTACTGAAACCTCATATCTGTAACAATGTGCGAAGTGCAGGCCTACTGTTTATAAGTATTTATGTGCATGTCATTAGTAGAAGAAGTGGAATAAGGTATTTTGGGTTATGTACATGAAACAGTGTTGTCACCATACTAATGACAATGAGAAGATGGTATAGGTGCAAAATATATGTGTTACATGTCTACAGGGTTGATGTAACTTTCAATGTCAGTGACATTTAGTTCCATGTAGAGTACATGCGAGAGTTTAGGGGATTAGATTCTGGTACACTTTCATATTTTGGCTCGCTATATCATGAATACCACATATACATGTGACATGATTTCAATATATGTGTGACGTTGTTGTGATAATACTTATGATGTGTGGATTGAGTCATTCACATACATACTTGTGTTGTCCCATATAGTTACCCTGGCCTGAGGAGAGCAAGACAACCACCAGTGTACTGTCCACTAGCAGATCTGCAGAGCATGGAGGCGTGACATATAATCCAGATATATTGCCTGGATTGGCATAAAATTATGGATCTCTGTTTTCAGTTGGAGCCAGATCTGATGCCTGCCATTCGCAATCCCAATAGCATACCTCCCATCGTTCAAGTTATGTGAGTGCTGCACTTCCTGGCCACTGGGTCCTTTCAGAATACAGTGGCCCTAACTGCAGGGATGTCTCACCTCATGTTCAGTCTGGTTTTGAAGGCTGTGTTTTCTGCATTGTTAAAACACCTGGACAGCTACATCCGATTTCACCAGTGTGAGGATCTGGCCCATGTGAAGGCAGATTCATATGCTTTGGGCCACATGCAACATGTGGTTGAAGCCATAGATGGCACCCATGTTGCCTTTGTTCCCCCAAGTGCAAATGAACAGGTAAATACAGTAGGAATAGGAAAAACTTCCACTCCATAAACGTCCAAGAGGTCTGTTTGGCTGACCTCTAAATGTCACAAGATTGTGCAAGGTATCCAGGTTCAGTCCATGATTCATTCATTATGCGGAACAGTATTAGCCCACTGCTGCTGACACCACTATACACAGAGAGGGGTTGGTAAGTCACTTATGTCACGCGTGTCAGTACCTTTTTCCGGCTACTATATATGTGTATGTCCAAGATTAAAGTATGGATTGGTGTAACTATACTTCACAGGGGACTCTGGCTACCCAAACCGTCCTTGGTTATTGACACCAGTGAGGTACCCAACCATGTCAGGGGAAGTCAGCTTCCCCTGACATGGGAGGACAAGGCGTGTCATGAAGCAGATGTTTGGGCTCCTGAAGGCAATATTTTGCTGCATAGACAAATCTGAAGGAGCCCTCCTCTACTCACCCTACAAGGTATGTCAAATAATTGTTGCCTGCTGCATGCCCCACAATCTTGCCCTGAGACGTCAGATACCATTCATGCCATTCATACCAGATGAGGGGGAGCCAGCAGATCCTGCAGGTGGAAATGCAGATAAGCCAGTGAGGATGAGCATGATGAGGTTGAAGCTGGAGACTCAGGGAAGATGTCATCAATCACTACTTCAACTGACTCAAGGTATGTGATGTAATGTTACAATAGAGATTCCATGGGGTATTGTTGAGGTTATGCATGCCATGGAGTGTTCTTTTTACCACCATCAGTGTGGTTTTAAGTGGCTTCAAAGCCCATGACACAGGGTCATGCTGAATGTCCCTTCGAGTTGTGTACAGAACTGTAATGTACATAGCCTATTGTTTAGAAAATGCACAATCTAAGTCACATTTGTAGTGATGAATAGACAATGTGATGTTTGTGTTCCACTCTGGCCTATACCTTATCTTTTCAAACACAGATTTGCAGATTGGCTGTTTGGCTCATCCTCATTTGGCATTGTCAGAAAGTGTCACAGGCAGATGAGAATTGCAGACTGACATGAGCACTTTACATGGATAAGACCAGGTACTGTTTTGCATGAGAGTTGTGGTGCGTGAATTCTATGCCCAGATTGCCATGACAGTGTCCTTTTCAAACAATATAGACCTGTTTGATTTTGGAGGTGGCTCAAACGGTGGCATATGTGTGTCCATTTGTGTCTGACTCATGTCATAATGTGGTGTCAAGACACTCTGTCATTATGGTTGGTGTTGTATTTAACCTAACTTGTGATGATGTTTTATCATTACAGAGCAATGTGCATGTGACTGAAGACTGACATATGTGAGTGGCAAGTCTACAGATACCTGACCTTGGGAAGTGGAAGATTCCATGACTGGGGGAGATTAGTACAAACCGCTGTCTGTTTCATGGGGTATGGTCATTTGGGAGGATAAGGTATGGGTATGTGATAAGGCTCTAGCTGCTGATACATTGACCCAATCTGTCTGCCTCTTGGGGTGGTCATAGACTGACATGTCCCTAACTTCTGTATTCTGTGGGTTGACAGTGAATGAAACCTAAGCTGAAACACTGAAGTCTACAGCATGACTTCACAATGTGCTGTTTGCCATTCTCTACATAATATGTGGAGATGTACAATACAGGTGACTTGTGCCATGTGTATGTTACAATTCAAACGCAATATGGCCCATATTTATACTTTTTGACGCAAAACTGCGCCAACCGCCAGCCTGTTGGCGGTGCTTCCGACGAAACAGCCCTGGCGGTCTTTGACCGCCAGGGTTGTAATGAGGGCCTATGTCTTTTACTAATCTGACATATTTGAAAACTGGCAAATATGAACATAGTAGAAGCATTATGTGAATTTAACAATGACAGGAGTGCTGGTCTTTTCCCAAGCACTGCACACTTTATGGATGCTTGGCCCAACACATACTTTTGCACCATAGAGCAAGGGTGCCTGTGTGAATTTGGTATAGGTTTTCTACTTGAATGGTACTCCTGTAGTACAAAATGTTGTGCCTAGATATACCTCTAACCTTTTCCCACTTTAGCTGTGTCTGTACGGTACTGCACACATGCAAAGTTAGAAAACTTAGGAGAAAAGAAAACTTTTCTACTTTTGTATGGTACCTCAAGGAGGCATCATTTTTGTGCACAGCCCTATCTGCTATTGTTAGTACGTTGTGCTTTGCATAACAAATAATGGATGGTTGCATTGGAATGTACATATAACACTTATGGGACACCCTCCTAATGCAAACTAGTACACAAATCTACTTTGTATTATTTTAGGCAAATTACCAGCTAATGCTGGAAACTTAGGGCCTCATTTACGAAGTTTTGGCACAGGGCAGCACTGCAACAATTCTCACTGCACTGCCCTGCATCAAAAGAAAAGGGGAGGAATGTCTTGTATTTATGAGATGCAGCTCAATTCTGTCTATTTCCTTGCCCTGGTGCACAATGGGCTGCCATGCACCAATGTAGGCACCCTTGTACCATGGTGCAAGGGTGTCTGTGTTGCAGAAATGATTGTTTATGTGCAGGAAAGGGCACCTTCCTACACAAAAACAATCAAGAGAGGTGTTTTCCTCTTTCTTTGGGTGCTGCAGAATGCAGCACACATAGAAAAAGGAAAAATTAGGAGAAATAAAGGCAATTATCCTCCTTGTGTCTCCCTTATGGCTCCCCTGGGGAGGTGTCGACTTTTGACGCATTCCCAGGTTTATGAGATCTGGCAAATCTTGGAATGTGTCAAATGCCATGGATGACACATGGGAACCCCCCTATGTAATGCCCATGACATGTCTTCTTTTGCAGGATTTGGCAATGCAGCGACTTGTGCTGCATTGCCTCAGTCCATATCTACAAGGCCATGAAAAACCACACAAAGTGGCTTTACATGGCCTTGTAGATATTGCCCTACAGTGTGTGCCATTGGACCAGCACTAAAAGTGACATTTCGGCGGTGCACAGCGGCTTGTAAATAAACCCCTTTTTCCCAAAACAATACTTTACAGTGGTGTAGAGATTTGATCAATTTGGCCGTAGAGTTCCAGTATGTAGTCTTCATTCATTTGTAGCTATAGATAGACCAAAGGAATTGTTTTGTTTGAATCAACAACAGCTATCAAATGCCATATCTGGCGAGGGTTCCAAGATTTGGACGTCTCCAGAAGAATACAGCAAAAGAGGTTTGGGATGTAGAAATCCAGAGTCATTTTCTCTTTGATACTTAACCAAATTATATCTGTGTGTTTTTCGAAGATGGACTATATTAAATAGACTCATCATAGATGACTTTTCTAAATATCTACAGTTGACAGTGAACATGGATTACGTTTTTGTTGCTCTAGTCTGCACCCTAAAAGAAGTTGTGCCTATTATTCGTAGGTTTTATTCCAGGGAGATTGCAAATAGCTCCACACATTAGACCGCAAGATTAAAGTGTTTTAGTCTGAATTAAAAGGAATGTGCCATTGCCTTAAAAATAATTTCTTAGTTTCTTATTTCCAACAACTCACAACATTGAAGTACACCAAATAATTAAATCTGCCAGTCCTATCAGTTGTAGAAACTGGTATCTGTGAAAACTAAGGCACACTTTATAAATCATAGTGCTTTAAAAAATAAGGACCGTTTAGTAAATTGCAGTTTAGGCATACCGTCCCACAACTCAGACCATCTTTTGGCCAGTCATTCATAGTTCTAAATTGCGATGTATTAAACTGTTCAGTAAGACAGTTGCATCTCAGACTATATTTCCTTAGATAGAGAAACCCGAGTTCCATCTCAAATTCCTTTTTCTTCTCATAAAGATAGTATATGAATAATCTTCAGAATAATGTAGAAACAAAACCAGTTAAAATCCACAGTTTAAGATATGTATTCATTACACAACCTTACACAAAGGCGGAACAAAATGTACATTTTCGTTTGAGCTGCTTTATCTTGGGCACATCGAGCCAGAGTAAGTACATTTTGCATGCAGGAAAATTAAAAGGCAATGATGTAAGTACTGGCAGTGTAAAACACACAGAGAAAATTAAGTCATTATGACCCACAACATGTTCCATCAAACCATTAGCAATCCTTTGCATAGGTATCAATCAACCTGTCTATCCTGGATAGATGTGCCTGCTTTAGCAACAAACAACAGGGAAACAACGAACTAAACGCTATAAAATATGCCATGTCTTCTTATTACAAATCAGTCAAGGGATTGAAGACATCACAACTATATCATCACGTTGTCATCTCTCCAGTCCTCCCCTCCCCAGAAACAAACGGCATCCTGTGTGCATTAGTGTTTGATCATAAGCATCCACAGAATCTGGATAAATTGAAGCGAAATCTATTTATTCAGAACCCCATTTAGCAAACTCCCCTTCCTCCCTGAGGTTTCCATGCCGCGTGTGCTTCTGGTGTTAAGGCATTGACCTTAATGTCCTTTGTTTTACCGTTTACTCTAATAGAAGGAGCATTCCCCGTCGATGGATATAGGCTCCCTCTGCTGAATCATGCAAAACAAACATTAATTTTCATGTAAGTTCAAACGGGTCTCAATAGATTGTATTCTGGACGTAATTTAGGAGGCCTTTGAAAATGTCAGTGCCCATAATGGAACCTCAGTCAACCAAAAAGAAAAAAACAGGTTACCCAGTATTCTCGCAAACTTGAAAAAAAAACATCCTCTTGACCAACGAGGTCATGAAAAGCACGCAGGCTTCAACGCAATACTCAAAACAATAATCCTCCATATGTATGGAAGATTCAATATGGTAGTCATAGATAATTTATCAGCCTATTCCCACCCTGGTAACCGCTAAAGACTTAATCCTATCAACGACGGGTTGAAATCCATTATCATCATGGAAATGGACAGGCGACACCCTAAAAGTAGAGTGTTCAGAAAACGGTTTCTCAACAGGAAAATACATCTTCTCTGTGTGCTCCAGATTTACATCTGAGATATGCTGGTTTATATTTGATAATGGGAACATAGAACTCCAAAAAGAGTTTTAGTTTTCAAAGAAGCGGCAGTCAGGCTTCTTATAAGTACTGCTGGCAACCCGTGTGCATTGCAAATAGTCAGAAACTTTGAAGGAAACCTGCTAGAAAGTGGAACTTTTGGACTCAAGTGCTGTAGTCTGCATCCTAGATGAATGCAGAGGCGATTTGCATTGTGATCATGTACTTAATTAATTCTAACAAGGGCAGAGGCGAGACTTGGTGTGATTTTGTCATTATGATAGGGTGCAACAAGCTAAAGGGACAAAACCCCACCCGCAAGTAAAAGTGTTCACTGACCCGCCCACTGAGAATTTGGGTGCCGCTTAACAACTTGAAGGTCATTTTGCTTTTCTCACAGTACAACAGCTTTAGTTTTAGACACCTTAATAAATGTTTCCAAAACAGGTGAGATGACCTTTTGTTATCTCTGCTCGTTATGTTCGGAGAAACAACGCCCTCGAGGCGGTAACTTGAAGACAGGCCAAGGCCAATGAAAAAGGGGTGGCAACAAATCAGTTAACCTTTCAGGTCGGGTGTTGGGAGGTGGAAGGGGGGGGGGGGTAATTCAAATGCCGCACTTATCTCAGTTTTTAAATTGGAAGCTGTGGAGTAATATTCGCCAGACAGGTCATTTATCATGCACACAGACAGGTGCAATAAATACCGTTGTCAAAAACTTGGCAAGCAAAATTATATTGTTTTGACAAGGCGTCCAGATGCGTTGACATAAGAGCGAGTAAATGGCTTCTCTGCCGAGAGGCTTCCCTAATTCAGGCGGCGAGGAGTTTGAAGGAATGAAACTTATCTTCTCTTTGAAAAATAACCCCCGGGCCTGCTACACGTACACGAACTACCCGAGAGTGACACATATAAAGACATTTCAGAAGTGCACAGGTGAATCTACTTGCCCCCCACGCTTCTTTTCTCCCTTCACTCCATCCATTTGTCTTACAGATCTACATGCATTCTAACTATACAGTCAGCGATAAGGGCTCCTCGCTTCTGTAGGTATGCTTCAATCTTATTTTGTGTTGAAAGCGAACTTTTCAACCCCTTAAAAAACATTTCATAAACGTGCAGAGCAGTTTCAAAAATTGTGTCTCCATAAATTTGAATTAAAGAGATTCAATTTAGATCGGTCAACTAAGGAACTTTTTTGTGATGCGAACCAAAAAGTTACTTTTTACTTTCAGACTCAGATTAAGAATATCTGGGAAGGGATTGCACAAAAACTGCCCTCTGGAAGGGAGAGCACCACATTTGGTATGAAGAGAGAGTTTATGCCACTGGGGGAACTTTTTTTGGCTTATTTCAAATACACCCAGCTGTTTTTTTTTTAAACCCTACAATGACAGTGGAAAAAAGTACAGCACTTTTGGCATTTGGGTCTTGGAACCAAACCATGGAACAATACATTGATGCTATCCTTCTGTCTGGCATCTTGGCTACAAGTTAAGAACACAAGTAGATGAGGCCATCTTGATCCTATTTGACTTCTCAACTGCTTTAGACACAGTCCATTACCCAACTCAGCTTACCAGACTGGAGGATGCCAGCTTCCAAATCCAGACAGAGTCACGTCATCCCATGACCACCTTTCAGGTATAAAACCTACCACATAGGTAATGGTGTCTCCCAGGCCTCAAACATCTCTCTTCTATCCAACATTTATATCAGCTCTTTGACTGATTCACTCCTTTGGCCTTGCTGCAACTATACTTATGACATACAGTACATTTTCAACTTTAAGAACCTCAAGGATGCCATGAGATATAGATTAACACTCTGCCTGGACATGGTGAAAGATTAGATGACTGCCAACTTCCTAATAAGGTCAACCCGGACAGAACCGAAATCTCAGATGTGGAAACTGGCCATGTACAAATAAGAACCTAGCTAGGTTTTTCCTGCTGACGTATGAAATATGGTATCATAAGAAACAAAACAGAAACCGTACGTGTTAATCTAGATTGAGATCTCACTGTGGAACCACCAATAGATGCTGTAGTGAAATCCTCAACAAACATGCTCAAATCTTAATGTGAAATTTCCATTTCCTAGACTTCCCATGCAGATATCAAGCCGCAACTCAGCTTGTGCTCTCTTGCTTGAACCATGCTAGTTAGCTATTCCTAAAACACTAGAAGTACCTACCAAACAAAATTACAGTGGGTGCAAACTTCAGAGGCCAGATTACTTCTAAACGTAGAACCATGCAGCTTCATTACACCAGCTCTTGTGACCTTGCACAGGTTCTCAGGGTCTCATCTAACTGCCAGGGTTGCAGTGGCCATTAGACCAATCTGGCAGTGCCAGAAAGGCTGGTCTCACAGGTCAGTATGTGGGATGTTTTTATGGCTGTTTGTGTGCCTTTTTATGGTCTTGTCGGCCCGATTCTTACTGCTGTTTTTTACTGACATTTCAGGAAAATGTGCCTGCAGTAACCACAAATACATGTAGTCACCCACAACTTCCAAACCACCTTAATAAAGTATCTTTACAAGTTAAAAACAGCCCCCCAATTTGTGAATGTGGTTCCCTTTTTTACCTTTCTTATTTGCTAATATTGTCACTTTTTTCTGGTACCCAAGCCCATTTTCGGCCCCATTTGAGCATGCACACTGCATTCAAAGCACTGTGCATAACAGATTGAGCACTGTATGGAATGGAGCAATTTGTTTTTTGGTGGACACAGGGGTGAATACCAGTAAGGCACACTCAGCCTATCATCCATTTGAGGTGGCAATAGTACCATACATTGGACACCCCCAAATGTCACTTGTTACTCTCTACTGAAGAAGGACAACAATCCTTTAACGTGTATAAAGATACATAGCACTGGCTTCTCCAACATTGGTGAATACTAAAGAAGCTCCACTAAGTCAGTGTTATCATGCACTGCATTTACCACAATGCACCTGGGCTGATTGTGTGCTGATATGCCAGGCAGTGTGCTCCTTCCTCCTTTTATATACTGAGCCATATTAACATCTGTTAAATATATTGTTAATGTTTAGCAGAAGTGTAGCATTTGGAGCTATACAAAAACAAGTTATCATCATTAAGTAATAAAATGTTTTATAGGTGTATCATCTCGTACCAGCTTTCTTCTCAAGTCCTCAGTGATACCCTACATCATTCAAGCTGTACTGGTCGTCTGATAGATTCTGTTGCATATTAAATGTGCGAACATAAAGTCTGCAAGTCATGTAACCGTTTGAAGAGTCGAACGAGATATAACTGACAACAGATACACTTTCAGTAAATAGAGTCTTATTTAGAGAATAGCAGTGTTCTCAGTAGTGTCCCTTGGTCACATTTGGTTGCTAGGGCAGCACATTCAGATTTTAGGTTGTGTTTTTAGGAGTTCTTTCATGGCATCCATCCATTCAGGCATTTGCCAACAGTCATACTTCTCACGTACCATGAATTACTTTTAAATAACATTTGGCAGAATGACCAGAAAAAATAATGACAAGCTCTACTTGGGATTAAGAAGCGAAACTGGTGTTAGCATTAAAGAAGCATGCTTCGTATTCACAGAGGTGTGCATTTTAGCAGGATTTTAAACAGATGGGAGGAGAACCTAAATTAACGCAACAATAAAGTTATCCCCACGAGAGTATTACTGAGCTAACTCTCCCTTCACGCTGCTGAGAATGTCTTTCTGGTGCCAGTCAGCAGCTATGGTGCAGCGTGCAGAGCCGGCTCTGTGGAGACTTGTGAGTGTGGTGGCAAACAAGGCCAGGGTGCTGGCGAGAAAAAAAAAAGGTGCCTTCTGAAAAGACTAGCGCCTCAAGGTCAGGGGTCAGTGTGTCTAATTGGCAAGGCCTATTTCAGGAGAAGTAAAAATTAGAGTTTACTAGCTGTTAGAAGCAGAAAGCAATGAAAACACGTTACCGTAGCACGCCTTTATTAGTTTGTGCATAACAGGTCTCTTAATAGTAACACCAGATTGGCTTTCCAACCTTGTCACTGAGAGAGATGGTGTCCCAGAAGCTGGTGATGTGTGAAGGCAGCTCCCAATCTATTTTTAAATACCCCTTTCTCACCGCCTTATCTCTATGCTGAATCTGTAAACCATTCTGACACTAGCAAAACACACAGACTGACGAGCAGCACTGGTAAGATATGCACCGAGGCCGGTTGTGGCTTGAGCTATATCTACAAGTGCTGCAGAAGAGAATGCGAACAGTGCAAACTATAGCCGACACTGCTAACTAATCTAGTGATATGTCATCTGAAGGTCAAGCGACCCATGTGAACTTCCCATGGGAGCTTGCATCTAATTATCTTCTTTAAACAAGCCCCTCTCAGCATTACCCACGTATCCACTGTGGTTCTCTGGTGTTTGGAAGAGGAAGTTGTGCTTGATGTAATCAGAGAAAGTATGAGGGTCTTCCACAGTCCTGAAGTAAGCGCGTTAGGGCATATATCTTTCCCAAAGGTTCATTGTGACGGCCAAAGGCATCCGTGCAGAGAAGTCTAATTAACACTCTAAAGTACACAGAGACAACTTGGTCAAATACTCTGCCTATTGGTTATGATCTTTCTTCTTTGGGTTATAACTGTATCAGATGCACCAGGATAGGTATGCTATGTTATGTTATGTTACATAATGTTATCTTATGCTACATTATGTTATATTATATTATACGTTATCTTATGCTATGTTATTATGGTAAATGAAGAACCAATTCAATGTCCATATTTTTAATCTTCGATTGTGTTTAGTTGTTTCTTTCAATACTTAATATATAGACTCATAGATTTTCACAGGAAGTTGTTTCAAATGTGGGTGTATACATTCAGGTAATGGTACTGAGAGAAAATTATTAAGCTACAAGAAGTCAGCCAAGCCAACACATTTTTAATGCGACAATGTCCTCACACGCTTCAGACACAGCCAGCTTTGTAACCCGATCAGTACCACACTGAGGGATCAAGTATCTCACGCTTTGTTATGGACATCTACACAGCACACTCTATTCTAATAAACAGTCAAGCATTACTGTGGGAGCAGAACCCCAATATTCTAATGCACCCCAAAAATTAGATCACCCTAAAATTTACTTCTAGCAGTTCCAGTCTGGCACCCTTGAGTTTACGAAAAGAGTCACCTCCCTCTTCAGCATCAAACCCAACATTAATTTAGGAAAGTAATAAAATAGTGACTGAGATCACTCAGTAACTGAGTTCTAGACCAATTAAAGGTTAAACGGTTTTATTACAAAAATCTAAATTAAGTACTACAGAGAAATTACACACACACACACATATATATACATATACATATAACATAAATATATAATAAATAAATATAACAATAAAATATATATGATAAATATATATATATATACATTATCTAGTGCCGATTGCCACTAGGTAGATATAGTTAGGACCATATTTCCAAAGAAAAAGTGTTTTTTGACTTGCCTAAATCTTTGGCACCGTTTGATGAATCTGTACAAAAGTTTCCCAAAAAAGTGTTGCAGTGATTCTTGTTGCACATGAAAAGTTTCAGGGTGATCTGTCTTGCGGGGGAAGAGTAAAAGGGGGCTAAACAAAAGTTGCATTTCCCATGTTAATTCCCATAGGATCCTTTAGACATGGGTACAGGCCGAACCAGTGGACGGAATTACACCAAATTTGACAGAATGTTAGCTGTCAATACAAAGATTATGTTTTAACTTATTTGGTGTGAATCTGAGCAATAGTTTTTGAGATATTAAAGGGAAAGTTAATTTGTATATCTGTGGCCATGAATATGTTGCAAATATTTCATGAATAATTCACAAAATTTGTGAATTCTTTTACGAATACACATGCGAAAAGAAGTGTTGCAATTGTCTGTCTGCAACCTGACTACAAAGTTGCCGCTGACATTTTATTTCACAGGAAGGGTGACAATCCAAATTGAAAGTGGCATATGGGGTCAGAGTGAAGGTACACTGACCCCTAGGGTGTGATATAGGTGTGTTTAGGCACAAATTAAGGGTGTAAAGTAATTTTGCATCACCATTGGCAATATTCATGAATATTCATGAATTTTCACAATTTTTCACAAATTATTCGTGAATATGGAAAAATTTGAAAGAAAAGCCACAGACTCATTCATACACTGATTCATTCACTCATACATGCACTCAGAGACTCATGTGTCCCCGATACCCACTCAGACACTCATGCACCCCCTCACACCTACTCAGACTCACACACCCACTTTCAGACCCACTCAAACACTCACACACCCACTCACTGATCTGCTGACAGAGACTGGCCTGTAGCCAACCTACGCTGCCCACAGCCAAAGGACGTGTGTGGCGTGGGATTGGGTGGTTATAAGGACTTGGCTGCAAGTCCTGGCTGTAGGCCAGGCCTTGCGATCAACTGTGCGCTGTGGGGGTTGGATTAACGTACAGTAATTAAAATTGCTTTACTTTAAAAACCCATTGAAATTCACTGGAAAAAACAAATATTACAGGGACATTATAGATATGTTCTGAATTTACTCACACAAAACCATAGAAATTCAGCAGTTATAGTTAGAGAACTATTAAGTAAATATAACTCACGCCCTAAGGTAACTATAACTCACGCCTTCGCTAAGCACAGCTAATTACTCCACGTTATCTCATTGATGAAATCTTGTATGGCATCTTTGATATTATCACTGCAACATTTGCAATAAAATTATTAATAAGAAAACTGTGCATGGCAAGGGAGCAAGTTATAGTTACCTTAGGGCGCATTTTAAAGTTACCTTAAATAACTCAACTCTATAACTACTGAATTTCAATGGTTTTGTACAAGTAAATTCAGAATATAACTGTAACGTCCCGTTGGTTTTTTCAGTGAATATATATATTCTAAGTCCTAATAATATGCAGCACAAATCAGAATTGGATCAGATTGCAACCCCAGGTAATCAGCAAATGGATGTTCAGGAAAGTCTAATAGTCTGTCAGATTCATAAGGAAAACAAACAGCATCTCTAGTGAAAGAAAGAAAGAATGCAAATCAATGATGGATTTAAGTCTCTAGCAATTGAATAGATTCCTGAGAGGAAAACCAAAAAGGCTCTGGTTCATCCCAGGTTTTCATACACATTTAATGAATAAGTAATAAGCAAAAACTGCAGATTCAGCATGCTATGACAAGTTATAATACATACTGAGCAAATCGGAAATTAGTTAATCAAACACACATATAACACTAACTCACTTCTAAGGAAAAGAAACCTCCCGCAGCTTCTGCAGCAACATTGCAGTCCAGAGATGCACAACACAATATGAAACATTTTTCAAACAAAGACCCATACACTAGTGTATTCTAGTGGGCCCACATTGGAACATTTTGCAGAAGTGTCCTTAGGAGTGATACATTGAGTACACAAGAAAAGTTTCATTCACAATATGTGCCCTCTAAGCAAAAAGACCATTGTCTGTTCTCTGTGAAGATCATGAGGAGAGAAGACATTCAGAGTGACATTGATTGGGAGGGGTAATGAGCAAGAGCAAAAAGAACAGAACACCAAAACAGCATCCATATTAATAAAATAGTGTCTCTGCAAAAGTAAGGCAGTGCTAAATCACATTAATAAACACACTCTAAACACCTAATAAAACTCATCTCAATTGCAACATTAATAATTTACTGGTTACGACTAAATTCATCATAAAAATCATTAGTATTCAAAAATATTTTGTCATCCAAAAATGTGCATTTAGAAAACACTACTATAATTACTTGAAGGAGATGACTCAGCCCACATTATAAAAGCAAAATTTGCCCTGATGATGTTATAATTGGTTATGCATCATTTTAGTCTAAACGTGTATTGACTTGACTCAGGTTTTTGAACTCAATCCCTTTTGATCAAAACTATTACCTGAATACGTAATTATTATTTGAAACTAATTACTGTGAAAAGATACAACTCTGATTAAGTATTGTAGAAGCAACTAACACAATAAAGAGAAATAAATGGACATTAATTAGGAGAGCAGTGTGACATTTGTTCAATATTTATTTCAATTTAAGAGATGATTGGGAATCCTGGGAATGAATGTCCTTACAAGGACTCCTTCTTTAGGTCTCACCTGTTATGTTGTGTTGGCAGTTTTTAAAGCACTCAGAATACTCCAGATGGAGCGTCCCCACGCTAGGATTGCTACCCTAAAGGAACAAGAAAAGAACAATGCAAGAATCTAGCAGAGACCCTAAAAGAAAAAGTCAGAGAAGGCTTAATACTGGTGCCAAACAACTGTGAGGACTCTGAGGATTTAACTGTCTAAACAGCCAGGTTTTTAATTTTTTCATGAAAGTTGACTCAACAGGTTCTAGTCTCAAATAGGGGGGGATCGGTGTTCCAGAGCTGGGAAGGTCAGAATCCAAAGGAACAACCACTTATCCAGGCTTTCTTAACACAAGGAATCACTGCAAGTACTGTTCCAGGGGATCAGAGGCTGCAGAACAGATGTATATGGTTTCACCAAGTTGGAAAGATAGTGCAGCCCTCTTTTGTTAAGAACTTTTTGAGAGAGGCACATAGCCCTAAAGATAATATGTTTACACAGTGGGAGCCAGTGTAGTTCAACCTAGACCGGGGACACATGTGCCCATCTTGGGAGGTTCATGGGAAGTCGGGCTGCTGCATTTTGCACTCTTTGAAGCTTCCGGGGATCATGTCCTGGGTGGCTCCGATATAGAGGCTGTTACAGTAATCTAATCTTGAGATCACAAGGGAATTGCACTGCAGCTTTTCTAGCCATCAAGGAAGAGACCAGAGTTCTTGGCTAACATTTTGAGAATGGCGGTACAGCTTCCAGCCAAGCAGGCTATTTGGCTATCGAAAGAGAGGTTTGTGTCAAACCATATTGCTAGGATTTTTTACCATGGTCTTTGGGCTAGGAGTAGGGCCTAGTGCCCTCTGTCATCACACTGAGGACCACACATAGAGTTGCTTATGGACTATGAAATCCTCTGTTTTGTTGGCTTTCATCTTTAGGCAGCTCATGTTCATCCACTGAGCCAGTTCAGCCAGACAGGACCTAAAATGCATTGCAGATCCTCCTTCGTCCTGAGCAAGAGTGATGATCAACTGTGTTTGTAATCAGCAATAAGACACCATGGTGATAACGTGTTTGTCGGTGACATCTGCCAGGCGGCACACATAAATGTTAAATAACGTGGGGTTTAACATAGACCCCTGGTGGACCTCCTGGGACAGGGGCAACACTTTCGAAGCAAACAGTGTCTGAACTACTTGGAAGTTGTATTCTTGAAGGAAGGATGCCAGCCACTTCAATGCAGAAGAGTGCACACCGCAATTCTAGAGCTGTTGCAGCAGCAGGCTGTTGGAGACGGTGTTGAATGCTGCATTTAAGTCCAACATATTCATAGCGGCAGATAGCATACACTGCCTGCTAGCAAAAAGCACATTTTCAGCTTGCAGTGGCCTTAGAACCCACCCATTGATTACCATTGGTTGACTTAATTGTCATTCTGATGTGCTTGCTTTTTATTTGTTAGCTTGTGTAGGCTTGGCTTCCTATTGTTCTGTTTGTCCCTCCCCTGGAGCATGGATGCATTACTTCTGACTTTCCACTGCTCACTTTTGAATCACTACTTTTTCTTTATGGCTAAACACTATACAAGAGTGCATTTTTCCTGCTATCTCTCTCATGTACTTATCTTCCATTCTGCACTCTCTCTGTGTTGCTCTCATCTGTGTGCTTCTCCTCATGCAGTGTTGTGTTCGCCCCTTTGTATTTCTTCCCCATATTGATTTCCAGTGGCGGCCGGTAATTTTAGGAGGGAGGGGGCAGGAGGGAAGCACACTCACTCTCACACTTATTCATTTACACACACATGCACGCACATCCATTCACACCATTCATCAACATTCAAACATACACGAACACACCAAACATTCATTTAAAAAAGCACATACACCTTCAGCTCGGAGGTCCCAGGAGGGTTGGGACTGCTGCCTTCCCTCTCTGGCTGGCCTTAGGTCATCCAATGAGGGAAGGCAGCAGTCCCAGCTTCATCACAGAGTGGGATGGGGTCAGTGAGACTTCTGACCCATCCCCACTCTGTGACGAGTTGTCACTGATTGACACTCGCCCGGGCGCTTCAGGGCTTAAACCTGAAGCGCCCAGGTCAACGTCTGTGAGAAAACAGGGCTGATTGCAGAGGCCCCATAACTTTTTGCCCCCATTTTCCTCTTTTTGCTGGTGTTTTCCTGACTTTGATGGTGCCCTGGGTACTGCTAACCAGTCCCAGGGCCTGTGCTCTGTGTAAAATGGATATGCAAATTAGGCTAATTATAATTGGCTAAGTTAACCTACCTATAAGTCCCTAGTATATGGTAGGGCATGTAGGTTTAGGGACCACAGCATAGGTGGTGCACACCTAGGTGCACTGCTGAGGTGCCCAGTGTCATTTTAAAAGCAAGCCTGCCTTGCTGGCTGCTTTTAAATTAAAGTTATATGCAAATTCGACTTTGGAATTAAAGGTACTTCCAAAGTCTTAAACTACCTTATTTTTACATATAAGTCACCCCTAAGGTGTGCCCTATGTGCCCCTAGGGCTGGGTGCCATGTAACTATAAGCAGGGACTTTATAAAAATAGATTTATAAGCCCTGGTGAGGTAAAAACAGCCAAATTCTTTTTTCCCTCATTGAAGTAAATGGCCTTCATAGGCTAGAATGGGCAGACTTTATTTTAAATTTTAAAGTCTCCTTAAATGTTACATACCAAGAATTTGGTATCAAATTGATTGTTGTAATAAATCCCACAACTTCCAGTTGTTGGATTTAATATAACTTGTCCAGGTAAAAAGTTTAGACTTTACCTAAAAAGTTGCCAATTTCAGCTCTGCATTGTTTTTGCTGCTGTGCTCTGATTGGCCAGCCTGCAGCAGCTTCTGCCAGGCTACCTTGATGAGGTGTGAAGTGGCCTGACTTCACACAAAGGAATGTGCTTGGGGGAGAGAATCTCCCCTCAGCAGATGGTGAGACAGGAAGGGGGAGGGCTGCCAAACTGGTCTTCGAAGGCAGAGAATGACATTTGCAGCACCCAGCAACACCCCCACATCCTGCAACCCCAGACAACTAGGTGCCCCCTTGATTAGATTAGGAGAGGGCAGGAGAGGGGTGTGTTTATGATTTTTAGCCACACCAGTGGGTGGGCTCAGCCAGATGTAACCTCCAAAAATCAGATTCAGCCATGTTGGATTTTTGGAGACTGTTGCCTTTTGGGATGGATTTTTGCCACACTTCCCAGGAAGTGGTCATCACAGGGGGACGACCCTGTACCTGATTGGAGGACCAGGACCCCCCTGCTTTTCACCCAGGAGCAAGGATAAAACTGGCAGACCTGCACCCACGCCTCAGATCCCCTCCAGAATTCAACAAGAAAGGAACTAAAGAAGAAGAAGGACTGCCCTGCTGGACCCCTGGCCTGCACCTGGAACCTGCACTCAGAAGGACTGCACCAGCTGCACACTTGGGCTTCACCACAAGAAGGACTTTGCCTGGCTTCAACTGGTTCAAGGAGGGACTCCCTGTTTGCTACAGGTGAAAAATTGCTAACCAGAGTCCCCTGCACCAACTCCTGAAGAAAGCGACCAGCTGACCACTGTCCAGTGGCCAAAAAGGAGTTTGCGCCAGGTGCATTCTGGGAGTTGAAGTCCGCACCCCCCAAGGACCATCACAGAACTTCTGGACCCTTGGGGTGGGCTGTGGACCCCAAAAGAACCTTAAAAGAACATCTGGGTGAAGCCCCTGAAGTTTGGAAAAGATTGGAGAATTTTTTAAAAAAAGCTCCATAAAGTGACCGACCCGACGCGGAAATTCTAGCCGGCTTGCCTCAACCGCGACCCGGCCTGACTTCGTGGTTCGTCCCGGTAAAGAAAAACATCCAAAAAAGAGACTAAGTCCGAACGTAAAAAGTTGACCGGGACCTCCCAGCCATCGTATCCGAGAAGGGCTCCATGGACGTCGGATCAAGATCCAGGTTTACCCCGGTCGAAGGATTTTCATCTCGAAAAAACGACTAAGTCCGAAGGTAAAAGTCTCCACCGAGGAAACCCACATCGCGTATCCGGACAAGGGCTCCAGGAGGTCGGATTCAACTGGCAGGTTCGTCCTGGTGAAGAAAAACTTCAAAATAAAGACTAAGTCAGAAGGTAACTTTTTAACCGAGGCCTCCCGCGACCTGTAGCCGAGAAGGGCTCCATCGCGGTCGGCCTGAAAGTTTGACTTTGCCCCGGTCGAGGTGCAACCAGATGACCAGATTGGCGCTTTTTGTTTCTAAGCGCTAGAAAAGTAATAATTCTTTAAAAATTCATATCTCCGGTTCCCCTGAACCGATTTTAATCGTTTTTGTGTCATTTTAAAGATAAAAATATAAACTATTTTTATAAATTGGTTTTGGATTTTTAAACTGTTTCCTGTGTTTTATTTAATTACTGTTTTGTGATATTTGAATGCTTTACACTTTGGCCCTAATTCTGAGTCTGACGGGCGGCGGAGGCCGCCCGCCAGACTTCCCCCCTCCGAAATACCGCTCCGCGGTCGAAAGACCGCGGAGGGTATTCCGAGTTTTCCCCTGGGCTGGCGGGCGGTCTTCGCAAGACCGCCCGCCAGCCCAGGGGAAAACTCCCTTCCCACGATGACGCCGGCTCGTAATAGAGCCGGCGGAGTGGGAAGGTGCGACGGGTGCAGTTGCACCCGTCGCGTATTTCAGTGTCTGCTTTGCAGACACTGAAATACTTTTAGGGGCCCTCTTACGGGGGCCCCTGCCGTGCCCATGCCATAGGCATGGGCACGGCAGGGGCCCCCAGGGGCCCCGCGACTCCCCCTCCCGCCATCCGGTTCCCGGCGGGAGAACCGCCAGGAACTGGATGGCGGGAGGGGGAGTCGGAATCCTCCATGGCTGCGGAGCGCGCTCCGCAGCCATGGAGGATTCCTACGAGCGGCGGAAAGTCAGCGGGTGACCGCTGGCTTTCCGCGTCTGACCGCGGCTAAACCGCCGCGGTCAGAATGCTCGTAGGAGCACCGCCAGCCTGTTGGCGGTGCTCCCGTGGTCGGTGGCCCTGGCGGCCACCGACCGCCAGGGTCGGAATGACCCGCTTTGTCTCCTAAGTTAAGCCTTGACGCTCGTTGCCAAGCTACCAAGGGTTGAGCTGGGATTAATTTACTGAGACCTAACTGTACCTATGTGGAGGTTAGTGGCTTGTTGCTAGGTGTAGGTACCTACCTGCCCTACCAATAACCCATTTTCCAACAAAGTCAATCAGTGACACTTCCCCTCCTCACCGAGGGGAAGGGCCTCGAGGCACCTTTGCTGAGCTGAGGAGGTCACGCCCATAGCAGCTGTGACCATTTTCAGCCCTGCAAAGTTCAGCTCAGGCAGCCAGGAGTCTGCGCAAATCACGCATGTCTCGCTACTGGCTGCCTGATCTGAACATGAAGAGTGTCTGTCAGGCTGACCTTTGCTCAGCCTGACAGACACTCTTCATGAGGGGCAAAAGGTCGGGGGATGTGGCCCCTCTGCCCTAATGGATGGCCAGTGGCTGTTGATTTCTTGTCCATGTGTTTCTCCTCAAGTGCTTCACTTTCCTTTCTCTATCTCAAGTGTTTATTTTTATCCTTTCTTGCTTCTGCCCTCCATGTTGCTTCACCCATCAATACTATCTGTGCTGCTAACCCATACCCCTCCCTCAAAAAAAAAAAGAGAAAAGGTGCTATTCAGCTACCTTTTTTATTTTGTATTTACCGATCTGGCTCTGATCAGTAAACAAAAAGAATAGAAATAGTGGCATCATTTTGCACATGAGTATTGCATGCACCTACAAAATGAAGCATCTGGAAACATCTTTCCACCTTCTTTTATCGTTTACTCTTCTGACATGCTGCACAGCATCAGGGATTGTACACAGCATTGCTAAAAACCATTGATAAAGGTAATAGGTCCAGAAGGCGAAACCCATTGACTCTGGCACTTCTTATTATCTATTGCTTTTGTAGTTTTTTATGAATTTCTGAGTTTACTTTCATGGTAATATTGTTTCTTTCTTTCTATGGGTAATTCATAAAATGCCAATATGGCACTTTAGGGTTATTTCAACAGGTTTCAAAGCGCCAAAAGCATACAACAATACAAAAACATCAGAATTATAAAAATGTAGGCAATCACAGTAAAGAGAGTGAAAATAGTTCATATAAATTAATAAATGCAATTTTGAGATAAACAGAAGTCACATGGAGTAGTCAGAAACTCTCAAAATTTCGTAAGAATAATTGAAAAATTCATTGATGAATAATAAGGGCCCTGTGACCATAGCTGGCTCACGTTTCAACCCCCTAACATGTCCACCACGCTATTTTCATTATGAAACAAAGGCGCTGGTGCAGGAGATGCTGCATCACTCCCAAGTTAACCTTGCAAGTGTTACAAAGGCAAATGAGCACTAAAGAGACCTTTGCATTTTATTTTCAAGTTGCTAATTTGCTGATAGTAGAAAGACAAATGTCAAATTTCAGACGTCTTCAGACAAAGGGCTCTCTACTTTCAATTATGGCAAATTGAAGGGATTTTTTTAAGTGAACCAAAAGACAATCTTATAGGGGTACTGAAAGTGGGGAAAAAGCTGCAGGTAGTCAACTATTTTTTAACACTCAACAACATTTAAATAATTGTAAATGAACTGAAACCATTTCAAATATGTCAGCAGCAATGAAAGAAAACACAAGGTACATTTTTTAGAGGTGAGATAGAAGATTTTACCAGAATCAAAACTAACAAAAACACCTTACTTGTGTGATATGTAAATTGTAAGAAAGCGCAGAAATCTGAGTTCCACACATTATCGTTTATGTGGCCTACAGGTTTACCAGTAAAGCTGCATGCTGATGTAAATTTAGGCCCATATTTATACTTTTGTTGTGCCGCATTTGCGCCACTTTTTGACACAAAAGCGGCGCAAACTTACAAAATACAATTATATTTTGTGAGTTTGTGCTGTTTTTGCATCAAAAAGTGACGCAAATGCGGAGCAAAAACGTATAAATATGTGCCTTAGTGTCTGTTTCCGGAGGACATTTCAATGAAAAATACTCTCTGTAAATGACAGTGTGTTAGCACACTACATATTAGGCATATATTTGGGACAATGTTCTCCAAAATTCATCACTTAATATACACTACCCCCCCCCCAGTATTCTCCTGCTGTTTAGGCGAGGTTCATTTGCTGCACTTTCTCTGTGAGTAACGATGGAATTTTTTATTGTCCTTATGAACTCATTGATATAAAATTCATGGCAGCACTCCTCACACCTAAAACTGTCTCAGTGCCACTGGTATGATGTGCAAGCTATAAACACTACCTCCTTCTAGGTTTATCAGAATGATTTGGTGAGTAGCTGCGTTCCGGGCTCAGTGGCAGCGCAAGTACATGAAGGCACCACTTGTTAATCTGCAAATAGTGCATTTTACTCTTTATGCACAATTTTGAATCACACATTGGTATACCCTGTAGGCCAGGCAGGAAAGTAGCTGTCAATGTTGTCATTGCAACCCCCGCTTTTTAAAGGTTCAGAGGTTCATAAGTAGGCCCATGTGAAATTTCCGTTATGCTGGAATAATTTTGTGTGATTTCAGTAATTTTGGGTTATTCTTGTTAAGCAAAATTTCTCAAATACGCTGTTAGTTTAGCGTAAAAGGCTTCCTCGCATTCTAAATAAACGTGAAGATTAATTTCATGCTAAAATAGGATGCCAAATGCTGGATTTGAACTTTGAGTAATTACACAAAAATTAGCATACTTTTTCTAAAACGTTGTAAAATTACAGAAGAGCAAATTAGGAGAGTGCAATGAAATGATCACAGAGACGCCTATTCATTAATAGTCATGGAGCATCCTGTTTGTGCCTTATAACGTATGGCCCCTTGCCTTGTAATGAGTTAGTGCTTTCCATTCAATGCACAGAAACAGACTTGAGGAAGGGCAATGCTGCACAAACACAGTTCTGCGACCAGTTGTTACTTCTAGCTGCACTTCTCTTCCAAACCCTGAGACTCTACTTAGCTATCGATTAAGCAGAGCTTCAGGTCTCCCCTATTTAATTTATTTGATGACTAAATCCATATTGCATTGTCTCTCACCCTCTTGTTGTTGCCTAACACAAGCGCTAAAACGTCCTTAATTTTTTCATGCACACTAAGGAAATTATCTTAATCCCAACACCCTACAGTTGCTGCTGTCCTTCTCTTTGATCCCTTTCATCTCTTACAAGTATGTCAACTTATAGGTCATAGATGAGCATTGTCAGGCCTGCTAGCATTACCATTTGACTCAATGTCACCAGGACTTTTTCATTCCTAAACTTTAGTTTTACAGATTATTGCTTTCAGGAGGGTTAGTCTAACTGATAGCATGCAACTGAAACAAGACTACAAGACGAAAAGTGCACTGATTTGGTAAATGAAATCCCAGGACTGGAAACTATAGGCCTGATTTACAAATGTTCCATTCTCAAATAGTAGTTGTAAATTGAGCACCGACTTTTTGTGAATAGAAAGGGATATTGCGAACTGAATTACATACTCATTGGTCTGTCCACAAAATTCCAAATTGTAGTGGGTTTCTATTCGACCTACCATACAAATATGCACCAGGCTGGTCTCAAATTATAACCTACTACATTGGCCAGTGTCCCATGCATGGTGGTCAGCAGACTACAATGTCTGTGATTGCTTTTAAATAAAGGATTTCAGTCACAAACATTGATACATTTCTTAAGGAATCCGTATTTGAAAGGACAGCCTCATCATGCCCATTCCAAAAAGCGATTCCTTAATATTTTCTTACACCTTTTAACAATTCAAAAAACCTTTTCTGAATCGTAAATTAGGTTCAGTAAATTATAAAATGAGTTTAAGTGGTAGGAAATCATCAGATTTACCGAATCTGAGGGTATTTGGTTGTTAAAATACTTTGTAAATCACACCCTAGGTGACTCAGAGACAAGTGTGAGCAACGCCTTATGTGCTATAATACCATAGACGCTACCTAATCTCGAGCTCTGTTTCTGCTACAACACTATGAGTGCTTCTAAGTGTTTCTCCCAGTATTTTGAATTATGCTGCTTATTTTGTCCATATCCTGGTCTGTTAAGAAAGAGCTGAGGATGAAATGAGCAGCAGCACCTGGTGTGATGTTAGCCATTTCCTTTGTGCTGCACTGCAGCAAAGTGAAATTAAGTTGTTTGCTATGGGCACTGATGACGCCCCACAGCTTAAGGAGCTGTAAATACTCTCTTGATGTGATAGCTTGCTTGCCTTTTTGTATTGGAGTCTGTGTCTTGTGGGATAATCGCCAACTCCCACAATGTAAATAGTAGGTGTTACTAGTTCATTAGTAACCATTCTGTCTGTTATATTCATGCAAAAAATGAATATAGAATATAATGGAAAAGAGGAGCGTGAAGTCCATCCTGATGGTCCAGTTCTGTATCCATTTCTCAAACACAAAAAGAACAGGTCTCTGGCCAACCTGTTTTCACCTTTTATTACCAGTCCCCTATTTTTTTACAGGCATTGTTATGACTAGCCTATAGGAAGCTTTTTGTGCTCTATACTTGCAATGAAAAGTAAAGATAAAAATCATTATGTTGTGGCCTCTTGATATATTATGCATTCTCCCCCACAGCCTTAATGTTCCCTGCTGCTCCTGTTGAGGCTTCATCTATAACCTACAACTAAGCTAATGAACTTATCTCTTTTGAAACCTATGAGTATCCATCAATGATTGCAACACAATTTAAGAAAGAACCGGCGTGTGAAAGAGGAATGAAACTGAAACTACAGAGAAACTAAGGAGAAACTAGGTTACACAGGAAAACGAAAAGGAGAGTCATTGAAAATCTAAGAGAAACTTGTCTTTCGAGGAATAAATGTGGACACCCAGAGTCCCACCAGTCTCTGAGATCAACTGACAGCCTGCTGACCGTGAGGGTGTCTACTGAACAGTTGCAATGTGGAAACAATTCAGCAACCATGTCAGCGTTCAAGTGGAGCAGAATTTAAAGCGTTAAGTACAACTGTTAAGAACCAGCAGCACAACTTTGACCTTTGTGGAGAACACAGCAGGAGCATGGTGGATCACAGCAGGTGTATGGTGAATGGCAGCAATGTTGCAGAACTGGTGAGTTTTAACCTTATTTGAGACACTGGCTCGAGCGGAGAGTGAATTTATGGTGTTTTAGATTGTGGTGTTTATATTTGAAAGCAGCGTGCGGAGCAAAATGTGACCACCTTGAAACTGACAGTGCATGTTGAGTAGCGTGAGCCTCATTTAAGTGGAAGGAGGTGCAGCAAAGCCACATGCAAAGAGACCATCAAGTTAGAGCGAGGAGACGGAGCAGAACGGCTGAGCACAAGCATTTCCTGAAGTTCATTGTTGACAGCACACGGAGTGCAGTGTGAGTGCTGTGGCCGTGCACGAGCACTTATGGAGGATCAGTGTTGATGACAGTGTATTGAAGCCTAAGCGTGAGATGAACGGACGTCAATTTTCAGACGCATGGTTTGGCACAAGCGTCTGTCTGAGCTGTTCTGAATAATTGGAACACTGTTATTGGGTTTGCTACGGCAGCTTCCCGAACCTTCTCTACAAAAGTAGAACACTGCTGCAGATTTCCGTTTTGTGTGTCCTGTTAGTGAGGCGTGGTAACCCAGAAGTTTAAGGTTTCAAGTTTAATTTTAATGAGATCAGAGTTTAATTAAATCAGAGGTGCCTGCAAGACAAGGACTAGAATGAGGACAGCAAAGAGGGAATATTGCAGTGATTGAAGCATGCAGCTGTTTTTTTGTTCACTGACACTCTTAATTTTTGCGAAGAACTGTGGGCATAGACCGGAGGCAAGGAGCTGCTGCCTAGTGTATTGCCCATAATTAAGTGAGTGAGCATTGGAGAGATGCACTCTATGGGCCAAGTTTAAGTCTATTCCTGCAGCTGCTGGGATTAATGTTTAATGTTGTGTTGAATAGAGTAATGTTATGTTTATGCTGACAATGTTTGCCGCTGCTTGAAATTAATTTTTATTGCTGTATTGAATTTAGGGATTGCTCACCAAACCTTTTGCTTTTGTAAAGTGTGATGATGTTTCAAAGCCATGCTGGATTTTAGAGTCCTACGATTTGAGGTTGGATGCTTGAGTTACATATGCTGAGTGACATGTTAGTGTCTTGAGTCTAATTTTCTCTGTCCTGTTTATTTTGCAGCAGGAGGAGAGGGTTGAGCTACAATTTAGTGTTGTGAAATTAGTCCCTTGGTCCTTATTTGGGACCGTGTTTTTGACCATCCTTCCCAAGGGGCTTAGGATATAGGGGCCATGTGTATACTGGCATTTCTATCTGTCAATGCTGCCACCTTCTTCTTTTTAAACTATGGCTTTTGCTGAGGAGTCTTTTCTTCTTTTTTATTGGTAGACTGCGGCGAGTCTTTCTTTTCTTTCACATATTCAGGACGTCGATCTTGACGGCCCCCTCTCTCGCTACGTCGATCCGGTGCATCCTGAAAGGAACGAGAGGGACGTGAATCAGTATATCTCTCTGGAGTTTTAATGTTCTCCCTATTTCTGAGATTATGGCCCTCATTCCAATTCTGGCAGGCGGCGGAGGCCGCCCGCCAGAATTCCCCCCTCCAAAATACCGCGCCGCGGTCAAAAGACCGCGGCGGGTATTCTGAGTTTTCCCCTGGGCTGGCGGGCGGCCGCCAAAAGGCCGCCCGCCAGCCCAGGGGAAAACGACCTTCCCACGAGGATGCCGGCTCGTAATCGAGCCGGCGGAGTGGGAAGGTGCGACGGGTGCAGTTGCACCCGTTGCGTATTTCACTGTCTGCCAAGCAGACAGTGAAATACTTTTAGGGGCCCTCTTACGGGGGCCCCTGCAGTGCCCATGCCATTGGCATGGGCACTGCAGGGGCCCCCAGGGGCCCCACACAATCCCTACCGCCATCCTGTTCCTGGCGGGCGAGCCGCCAGGAACAGGATGGCGGTAGGGATTGTCAGAATCCCCTCGGCGGAGCTGCGCCGCCTTGGAGGATTCTAAGGGGCAGTGGAAAACCGGCGGGAGACCGCCGGTTTTCCCTTTCTGACCGCGGCCAAAGCGCCACGGTCAGAATGCCCCGCGGGGCACCGCCAGGCTGTCGGCGGTGCTCCCGCCTACAGCGGCCCTGGCGGTGTTACACCGCCAGGGTCGTAATGAGGGCCTATATCTCCTTTTGGAGTTCTCCGCGTGTGGAGAATCAGCTCTCTTATTTCTTCTGTCTTTGAAATCTTTTTGTTTGTCCCAGTGCTTCTTAGAGCCCTCTTGTGCCTGCTTTGTATCCTCCTCATGGGTGGTACCTTGTAACTCCAATTTCTTTGGTTTGGCTCCCAAACTATCCCGTCCTATACTAGTATAGGTGTCGGAAATATTTTTCGGTAGCTGTCTCTCTCGTTCCTGGTGAGGAGTTTCCCGGAGACACATCGAATTGCCAGTGCTACCGCTTCCCCTTTAATGTTACTGAGTATTATTGAGGATACTGCATCAAAGTTACGCATTAATTTAATCCCCAAATCCAGGGCTGGTGCAGCCCCATGCTCATTTTGTATAAATTTTAACACTTTGGGTAAATTGGCAAGTGTCGGGGTAGCATGTGTGGTAGCATATATGGCAGTGAAGACTGTACCCCATGTGGCACAGTCATCCACCGAGGGAACCATTCCAAAAGGCAAGCACATAGTGAGCAGTCTATGTTTTTCCTGGGGTCCCGTATGGGGAAACACAGCTTCCAGCTGATTAGTTTTCTGGGCAATCCAGAACGGTATTTTTTTCCGTTCCGCAGGTACGTTACCCATAATAGTATGCACTGTTTGTGGATTAATCCCAGTAGCCAATTGATAACCACCAGGTGCTGGCAGTGCTGGACACGCTTGTGTTGTGTTCAATGTTCGCATTACGAACTGAACTAATAGTCTATATAATGTCACTAATTCATTACATAAATCTGGCAGATCTGCTATTGGCATATTCTGTATACCTGGGTGAGGTGTGTATGTGGCAAACATAGGCCATGTAGGTCCGTCGTTATTTAAGGGACCTAACCTCACTCTTTGTAGTACATGTGGTAGGGCGCCTTCAAACCAGTTCTGATGCTCTTGGTATGTGAGCGATATCTCATGATACTGGTATGCTCGGTACCGTAAAGGTCAGTTTGCAACTTCATATGTGTGAAATGTATGCGATCTTTGGTCTACCTCAGGAAAGGTGATCCAACAGTAAAATGTTTCTGTTTGGCATGCTTCATTAGCTTCTACTATAAGAGTAACATCCCCGCCCTAATCTGTATGGCCATGCATCAATAAATGTTGTCTTAGTGCTTGTCTAGCATTTTCAGGAATGTCAATGGCGGTAGCCATATTTGTTTAGAAAAACGGAACACCAAAATGGGGAGTGTAGGTCCTTTTATGAGTTCGAGCTCGAACAACCTACAGCTTAATCAGGTGCTACCTTTTCAGCTGAGGAGGATTTTCCCAAAGACCACGGACGTCTCCGTATAATGGTACTTAGGGTACCCGTTGTCTGTGAGACAGTGATAGTCAGGGTATCCATAAATTTGTGCCTAAACACCATCGTTAGGTGGCGCCATGTCGTAGTTTGGACTCTTGCTCTGGGCAAGACTGCTGGTTAAAGGATGACAGTACTTTTGCTTGTAGGCGACTATGCCTATCCTACAACAAGTCGCAACTGTTGTCCCAACCTTACCGGCTCACTAGCAGCACCTCACTAGAAACACAATAGTAAAAGGTGATTTGTGGCAGCCTTTACGCATGGACTCGAGAATAAGACATCTCAGGGAGTGTCGTGGTTAAACAGAGATTACCCCTTTCTCACAGATATATCATGTCTCATACAAACACAGGCAATAACAAAGATGCAGTAGAGTTTCAATAGTTTTTATTTAACATAACTGCAATTTGCGATAAGTTGCTTGGGCTGCAATGATTAGGATAATAAATAATGCAAGGAACAGAATTGTGAAGACGAGAGTCATTATTACAAAGACCCCCACCATCTTGCAATGCATAGAAAAGACATACGAGATGTAATATGCCCTAATACCCTAATATGAGAGCCCTAACCTCCTACCTAAAGGAGAGCTGGGTTTGCTTAACCTAATCTGCCAATGCCATGTCCATGAGGGAAGCCCTCAACCCTCGTTACCTTGGAATGAGGTCTCTATCTCAGACTCCGCAGGGACACGAAGACTGGGTCAGCGTGAAGACTACTGCAGCATCGATATCAGCGATGGTGGCGATGCCCTCCGGTCGGAATCCCTCTGATTATCTGTCTAAAGTGCGATGTATTTATTTAGATCTACAAGGACCCCTGACGTAGGTGTATTCCCAAACAATAAATAACAGACATGCTTGGGACGGCAATTAATATAAACAATCCCTCGAAAGTATAGAGAGGGAAAATCCCTAAGCGTGAACACCTACTGTTTGTTTGTCTTTGGTGCTTGATCTTGACGCCTTAGCGCGGTAACACTGATATTGTAACTCATAACAAGTGGCTTAACTATAAACAAGGCAGCCATCTTAGAAGAATTAAATAATTTAATGGGGTAAGACAGAGCAAGCTAAGTAAGTTAAAAGTCACTAGGTGACAGGGGCACAAGTCTGCAGGCCAGGGGCTAAGCTAACTCCTGTTATTCCATTAAAACAAACTAGGATTCACTACAAAGCCAGAAGGTTAGATTTACCATCCTTCCTAAAGGGTTTAGGATGAAAGGGCAGTGGGTTTGGCCCAATGTTTTAAGGGATGTATTTTACACCACAGTGATAAATGTCAATCCTTTCTAAGGGCTTAAGGATGTTGGGGCAGTGCGTTAAGCCCAATGTTAAGGTGGTATGCTGTTATACCTCAATGCAGTAGAGGGTAAGTGAAGCCCTGGTTATGTTTAAGTGAATGGTGATGGGGGTACGTGGTCACACCCCAAGGCAGTAGAGGGTAGCTGAAACCCAGGTTCTGTTTGACTGTAGGGTGATGAGGGTACATGGTTACACCCCAATTCAGTAGAGAGTAGGTGAAACCCTGGTTCTGTTTAAGTGAATGGTCATGGGGGTATGTGTTACACCCCTATGCAGTAGAGGGTAGGTGAAACCCTGGTCCTGTTTCAGTGTATTGGGTTACATGGTTACCCCTCAATGCAGAACAGTGTGGAAGCCCTATTCCAATTTGAGGGTTGGGTTGTGGAGGGCAACAGGCTGGTCCTGTTAGAGTGCATATGATGTGGAGGGTAACAGGTAATTAGTGCCCTCTGTTGGATGTGCAGGGAAGTTCTGGGTATCTGTACACTTGTATTGTAAATTTGTGGAACGTGTTGATTGTCTGTGTTTTTACTATCTTACCTCCCATTGGAGTATTAGAGTAATGCAGAGAGTGTGTGTTTAGCTTTTACTGTTATTTTGTTGGGGTGGTACTTATAGTTTTGTAGGACATTTTGTGAAAGTGTTTTGCCATCTTTCATTCTGCAGAATTTTCTATTGTTTTCATAAGGGGGAGATGTGTTGTGGCATCTTGCTATCTTATGCATTCTCCTCACAGCCAAAATGCCCCCTGCTGCTCATCCAGTGAGTGAGGTCATTGTATGGTTGGAATATTGAGAGTGTTTGTGCTTGGATGATTGGACAGTTGGAGAGAGAAGGGTTGAGCAGCAGGATTCCGTCACTGGTGGGGCTTTATCTGTAACCTATAACTAAGCTAATAACCCTACCTCTCTTTTAACCTATGAGTATCCATCATTGATTGCAACACATTGCATCAGCTTGCCAAGGTATGATTTATTGGTTTTGGCAGTGTTTGTTAACTTAAAGATATGTGGTTTTCTTTTACACTTTCAGTCCACCCTCCTTCTGCCATTCTTTTGAAACTGGAAAAACCCTGGACACCCTGATTCAGCCATTGGGCTGTGCAGCTGAAAGCTGCTGCTGCTCATGGCTGCCCTAGTGCTGAACCAGGCATGTTGCACGCTATGGCAGGACGGGGCCAAAACTGTTGCCAAGCCTCTTTTGTGATCCACAACACTTCTAGTAGTTAAGAACAGGTATTTAACGGAAAGTGAATACATTGCACTTGGCGCCACCTGTTGGTGTTGCTCAATTATCTGTTTTGGGAAGGAACATGACAGGACTTCTGTTTTATTATTTAAAAACATGCTTAAACAGGCAAACTGGGCACCAATTTGTGCTGCTTTCCCTTGTAAGAACCGTGAGGTAAAGTGGGTATGTGACATTCACCAGCCACGCTCCAGTGATGTGCTCATGCTAGAACTCTCTCCCTTCTTAGGATGGATCTTGTGTGGATGGGCAATCATAATGAGCACCAGCAATTTGCCCTTTGTCACTCATGGCCCTGAACGGCAGCTGCATTCCTTTCTCGTTAGAACCCCAAGGCTCTTGTTACACCATTTATTCGACCTTTTTAAATTTCACATTTCACAAAGCTTGCATATATAACAATTACAGTTGCAAGCCAACAACCATCCTAGCTTTCTACAGCATTACTTCTCCAGATGAAAAGTGACCAGTAAGGTGACAGGCAATAGACAACCTGCCTTTCTGTTGGCTAAATCTCTCTGATCATCTCTCATTTTCATTCTGCTCATTTGAAACAATTTATTTTTATTCTAATTAATTTATTTATTTATTTAAGTAATTTGCATTTTGCCCTTTTTTGCAACCATTTATTTTTATTTTGCTTTGTTTCTCTTTTCTCTCCACCTTACTCCTTTTATTTTTATCTGTAACATTTGAATATCCTTTATTCAGTTTTCCTTTTGGTCGTTTATTTTTTCTTCATTCAGTTTTCTCTCTCTCACACAAAATGTTTCAGTTTGTTGTATTTACTGCTTATTTACTACACTTCTATCAGCAGACATTTTAAAAAGAACACTGTGTGAAGGCGGTAGTGTTACCCTTAATTTGGTGACACCATGTTTTGGTTTTCTAGACAGGGAAGTGTGTGTCCACCCCCCATTATCTAGAGTCCAATGTTTGGACTGACGCAGAATCAGTCCAGGGGTATTATGTAATCCAAGGGGGAATGGGAAGGGTCTTGAAGGTCAGAGCTGTGTATAAGATAATAAAGATTGTTTAATTTACCCAAGGCGTCTGTGTGGTTATTGCAGGCCCACTCTACACTGGCGATGAGGAGGGCCACACAACTGCCATTGCATGCCTCCGACACCAGCAGGGCCCTGGTTCTGACTGCGCTGTCAATAGCAGCCTGCAGGAATTATTTGGACAGCCCCGCAACTGTATCAAGACCCAGAGTGTGCCACTCCCTGAAACCTCCAGTCATGCCTGCTGCCCCAGTCCAGCAGCCCTTTTACTGCCACCAATGCCGGCACCTGCACCAGTAAAATCCGCTGCCCGCCAAGCACTACACTGTGCTGGCTTGTGTTTTCTGTGGAGGCGGCCCACTCGCTTGGCCTCGGAAGGCTCTGATGCCCCTCGCTCCTCCTACTAAGAACTTGTGAAACCTGCCATATTGCGCTGGAGAGCAGCCATGTCTGCTGGAGCCTCCCTGCTGCACTCCCTGAGGCCCAAAAGTAATGCCGCTCATGCACCCTGAAAGTTCCTCTCAGGATGGAGAGGTCTTGCCTTGAGCCTATTAGGTGCTCTCTGACTCCAGGTCTGAAGAAGCACCTCGTTTGCCTGCCATCTACTCCTGTCAGTTCCTCCTCGACCACCTCCAAGATATTAAAGGCTGCCTTTGGCAAAAGTCACCATGTGCCTGCTCCCATCATTATAATAGCCCAGCCACAGGCACACTGCCTCTCAGCTGCACCACCTCTGGCCTCATAGTGAAACAAAGTAAAGAAACAAAAAGAGAGCTCACAAGGCTTTTAAAAAAAGGGACTTAGGGCCATATGTACGAACACATTTTCCCATAGACACAGAATGGGCAAAACTGCTTGCTACATCTGGCCCTTAATGCATAAGACACTTAGGGGGTCATTCTGACCCTGGCGGTAAAATCCGCCAGGGCCAACGACCGCGGGAGCACCGCCAACAGGCTGGCGGTGCTCCCATGGGCATTCTGCCGCGGTCAGAAACGGAAAACCGGCGGTGTACCACCGGTTTCCCACTGCCCTGGGGAATCCTCCATGGCGGCGCAGCTTGCTGCGCCGCCATGGGGATTCTGACCCCCATACCGCCATCCTGTTCCTGGCGGTTTTGGCCGCCGGGAACAGAATGGCGTTATGGGGTGTCGTGGGGCCCCTGGGGGCCCCTGCAGTGCCCATGCCAATGGCAAGGGCACTGCAGGGGCCCCCGTAACAGGGCCCCACAAAGATTTTCAGTGTCTGCCATGCAGACACTGAAAATCACGACGGGTGCAACTGCACCCGTCGCACCCCTTCCACTCCGCCGGCTCCATTCGGAGCTGGCATCCTCCTGGAAGGGTGTTTCCCGCTGGGCTGGCGGGCGGCCTTCTGGCGGTCTCCCGCCAGCCCAGCGGGAAACCCAGAATACCTGCGGCGGTCTTTTGACCGCGCAGCGGTATTCTGGCGGTCCCCGCCAGGCCGGCGGCTTCCGCCGCCGGCCGGGATCAGAATGACCCCCTTACTGCCTTTACTCGGCAGTGTTTGTAATAGCGAGCTACCCCGGTGCTTTGTGCACCTACCACTGTGCTTGGCCCATCTGCCTGGATAGCAACATCACCAACCACAGGCAGTCTGCTTTGTCCACCATCCTGGTTATTGAACCGTTTTGAACCACAGGTGCCCGCCTATGCAGGCAGCCACCTGGAAAACCTGGGTGGAACACCTCGAGACCTACTTTGAGGCCCTTGGAGTGGATAATGAGAGGAAATATCCACTACTCCTGCATCTTGGGGGCAGACATTCACAAAGTCTACAAAATTGCTGCTGAAGCAACCTCCCATACGTACACCACTATGAAGAATGGCATTACAGTTCATTCTGAACCCTACACCAGCCCTTACTATGAGGGTTTCCTACTGTGACAGGCACACCAGGAACCCGATGAATCAGTGGACATCCTTTATACCCGCTTAAAGGAACTGGCTAGCACCTGCACGCTGCCTGACAAAGAAGATGAAGTAAGGGCTCAATTCTTCCATGGATGTCCATCCTCAAGGCTCTATGAGTGCATCCTACAGGAACCAAACATGAGTATAAGGGACATTCTCATGCTTGGGCGATCCAAACAGTTGTCATAAGTGTGTGCAGCTTACATGGAGTAGGCACTACCCATCCTGGTTAGGAGTGAACCCATCGATGCAGTGCTCCACGAGACCACCCAGCCTAAGACTGAGCATCCCAAACCACGATTGAGGAGCAGACTCTGCAGGTAGTGTGGAGACCCCCTTCCCCATCCAATCAACTGCCCAGCCAGGGGTAAGACTTGTAGTGCTTGTGGTAAACTTAATCACTTTACTAAAGTATGTAACTCAATGCCCAGAACAGTGCCAACCAGTGCTAAAAAGTCAGTCAAGGCTGTTGCTGCCCTCCACACCATGTCCTCAGACAGCGACATGGATGACAACCAAGAGGTGGTCCATGTGGTGAGGACACTGGACTCCAGAGGGATCAACCAACAGAAACTACCCACATGCCAAGTAGAGGTACACGGACACCCTGTCTCAGCTCTCATCAACACAGGGGCCACGATCAAGCTCATCGAGGCGGATGTGTACCACCAACTACCTCATCCACCTGCCCACCAGGGTTCAAGTCTACATTTTCAGGAATGCTCAACTACTGCAGTTAGCTGGCATCTTCACAATGAGTATTACCCATGACTCTGCCAGCCTGACCACAAAAGTATACATGTCACAGGAAAAATCTGGATTCTTACTCGGCTGCCAGACCGCAAAAAAACAGAATTTGGTCCAAATTGCATTCAGCATCCACACCAGCAACCTAGAAGACCTCATATGGGAGTTTGCAGTACTTTTCGAGCACAGTGGGGGGACATAAGGCCCTCCACTCCAACTGTATATTAATGACCCTGTCACCCCTGTAGCCCTCAGGCACAGGTGGATAGCTTTTCACATCCACACGAAAGTACAACAGGAATTGCATCTCCCAGAGCAATCAGGCATCTTTGGAAATGTGTCTAGTACTACGCCATTGGTGTCCCCAATAGTTGTCACCAAAAAGCCAAAGCAGCCAGATGCAGTGCACATCTGTGTGGACATGGGGCTGCCAAATCTGATTGTCAAGCAGGAGAGACATCTGGCCCTGTCTATCAACAACATCACTAGGGAGCTCTCCAGCTCAAAATTGTTCTTGAAGATGGACCTTCGGTCTGGTTATCACTAGATCCTGTTGCACCCTGACTCCAGGCTGATCACATTTTCCACCCACACTGGCCTCTGGAGGTACACCGATTGAATTTTGGCATTTCCAGTGCCGCAGAGATGCTTCAAAATATCATTAAAGAGGTCCTACATGATCTCCCGGAGTCCTCAATGTAAGCAATAACATACTGGAGAGCCATCTAACTCGTCTGCAAGTAGTCTTCGTCAGGCTGAGAGAACTGGGCCTGACACTCCATCATGACAAATGTGAGTTCCTGAGGAATGACATTTGTTTTTTGGCTACAAATTTTCTGAGAGAGGAATTGGCCTTGACCCTACCAAAGCAAAAGGCATTCAGGAATCTCCAGCCCCAACATATGTATCAGGAGTACAGAGTTTTCTGGGCATGGTCCCATACTGTGGGGGGGTTCATGAAAAACCTGTCCAACATCACTGGCCCCTTACGTGACCTGACAAAGACCCTTGGGTATAGGGGAAGACCAAGAACACACCTTCCACAGTACCAAGGATGCTCTATTGGCTAACACCAGACTGGTATATTTTGACCCTGGGCGGTAGTCTCAACTGGCAGTTGATACTAGTCCAACAGGGTTAGGTGCGGTGCTGGTCCAAAAACAAGACTGTGCGAGTGGGCATTGGCAACCTATTCCACTGAACAACGATACTCCAGATTGAGAGGGAGGCCATTGCTATTCAATGGGGATGCTACCATTTCTATTTGTGTATGTATGGGAAGCCATTCACAGTCCTTACAAACCATAAATCATTACTTGTCCTCTTCAAAGGATCCTCCTCCAAACCACCCCAAGGATTGAAAAGTGGATTTTACAATTACTAGAGTTCAATTTCATAGTTGAATATCAACCAGGCACGCACAATCCTGCTGACTTCCAGTGAGGACCTGGCTTGGCAGTTCGGGCTGGACTGTTCCCATGAGGGACAGGGTCAAGACTGATTTGCATATGGGTGGGTCCAAACTGGGGTGGCATGGTGAGCAAAAGAACGATGGATTAAACCCAGATCTGTGACTGGGGGTGAGTGTTTGCATTGTTCAGCACTCCGTCCATCATCCTTTTGTGTTGCTAGACTTCCTGTCAAGACATGCGTCCCAGCCATGTTGCTGGAGACACAAGAGGCACAAGACACGGAGTAATACATCCGCCCTGTCTTAGACCGCACAAGACCCATTCCATTAGCTCTCAAGGAGGTAGTTGAGGCAAACAAACAAGATGACTGTTTACAATTGGCTATTGAGGCAGTCTTGTCCAACAACTGGTGGCCACTGCAGTGCCCAGCAACCTTCTGCACTGCTGATGCCAGGTACTTACTGCAAGCCTTCTACTATGTTCGCCATGAACTGTCCATCAGTGAGGTGGGCTGCCTTTTGTGAGGTCCCTGCCTAGTAGTCCCTGCCGGCTTGAGGTCTAGATCAATAAGTGGAAGAAGTTGTCAGAAGCTGCCTTGTCTGCCAGGATAGAGGATAACCTGACCCACCAGCGACTGTCGTCAACGAAGATGGCCCCACGGCCCTATGGCAGTGAGTTAACGTCAATTTTGGGAGTCTCCATTATGACTCCTACATGTTGATTACCTCAATACCCCACCATCCCTGGTGGGTAGCCCATCCAAGCCCCACAAATTGTTCAATGGAAAGAAGGCCATACAACAATGACTATATGTCAAAGAGAGGGAGAGCTAAGGGGGGCACCATAGAAGCTGACAACAAGCTGTCAGTGAAGCACCGTCATCCAGGTGGGAAGGTCCGTCTGTCTTTCGAGGCAAAGCCTCTGACCAAGGTGCCAGAAGGATGTTTACCTAGTGATGGACTATGGAATGACGGTTTATCCACGGACTCCTCCCCTGACCACTACCCTACAGGCATCCACACCTCAGAAGTGGAGTCTCTGCTGGTGTCACAGGCACTCCCAGAAGTCCCTGCATCAGGAATCAGCAGAGACATCTTTGTCAGCAGAGATGAGAACCCCCATGAAATCGTCAGCAAAAGCAGGGGCAGAGCGTTAACACCTTAAACCCAATTCCGGTCTGTCCAGGCAGTATGCTGACTTCTTAACTGACTGAACAGAGACATCCATACCTCCATCCAGGGGCTCAGTTCATCCCAGAGGCTGCCACATACCTCAGTATTGCAGAAATGTTAATATTATATAGTGGTGAATTATTTTCTTGAGATAAGGTTGTATACATCTTTGAGTTGGGGAGGAATGTAGTGTTGCCCTCAACTGGGCTACACCATGTTGGGCTTTTCTAGAGGAGGAAGTTTGTGTCCACCCCTCGTTATCTAGACTCCAATGGTTGGCCTGATGCAAGTGACCCGAGGGGGATCTAGTGGGGTCTTGAAGGTCGTACCAGTGTATAAGATAGTAAAGCTTGTTTACATTACCCACAGACTGCAATTGGTTAATGTAGGCCCTCTCTACAAAGGCAAGAGAAAGAGAAATCCAATAACACTGCACTTCTCTTTTTCTATTTTCTATTTAAATTAAAAGTCAAAAGCTCAAGAATCGTCAGATGTTCTCTGAGAGCAACCTAATTCTATCTGTATGTGACTCGTGAGTAAGTTTATTCCATCTGTATATGACTCATTCTTCTTCATTTTATATTAACATTTAATAGTTTTCACCAGACCTTTGTCAGGAGATCCTAACTGCTTTAATGCTTTAAAAAGCACAATAGATTAAATGAAAGTATCTGCTGAAAGCATGTCGAAAATAACTAGCCATGTCTTCTAAAGCATTTCCACAAACCAGGCCAAAATGCAAAATGGAAGACAAATAAAATTGCTCGTATCTTTTGTTGTTCACACCCCTGTTGGCTACGAGTCTGGGAGGTGGCCTAGTGTCTGTGACGCATTATTCTAGATGACGCGGTCACCGTTCTATTTCCTGTACTGACTCTCTTTTTTAACATTTGCTCTTTGCCACATGGCCTCTGCAGGAGACCGTTTCCCCAATGGACACACGAGCCATTTCCTTTGAACCTGTCAAGAGTTTACGCTGTATTTTTGTAAACAAAATCAAGAGGCCCGTCATAAATTAAGAAAATGCATGCCCAGTATAGCAGTTCCTGTCCACAGTTTGACTCTTGGGAAATTGCTAGAGCAGGAGGTCATAGTTCAACACAGGGTATATTGCCTCCAGGATTATCCCAAACAGCGGAAGCAATCGAAGGATTTTTTTCTGTGGTCTAGGAAGGATATTATTGCATTGCTGCTAAAGGTTAAGACCTTAACATGGAAATAAATACACCAAGCCTGGCACCAAATTAGAGAAGTAAATGCCTTTGACTTTGTATATATAACATGAGATAGTAGCCAAAGCCGAAGCAGTACCTCTGAAACCTCGCCTTGTTATATGTAAGGAACGTTATATGAGGAAAATACAGATCATTTTTACCTGTTAGGAACAAAAAGAATGCCATTTGACTAGCACCAGAGATTCCTTTCGGCTTGAAGTACTTTGCATAGCCTCTATCTTCGCAGTCATCTTATAGAGAGATGTAATAAATAAAATGGGTGCACATAGTTAAGTTAAATAGCTAAAACCACTGGTAAGCAAATATATTCACACATCCTTTGAAAACGTCTCCCGTGGCTGCCAGCTCTCAGTATCTTTAAGCTTAGGGTGACCAGATTTTGAGAAGCAAATACCGGGACAGGTCAGATTTAAAAGAAGAACCAACGACTTTACACTCACCTTTATATCTGGCCTGTCCCGTTTTTTGTGTAGCTTTGTGAATGTGTGCCTATACGTGTGTGTGTGTGTGTGTATATATATATACACACACACACACATATATATATATATATATATATATATATATATATATATATATATATAATGAACACACACACTTACAAGACTATACATATAACATTAGCTGTGGCTTGACCTCCCACCCTGCAGCCCCAACCCACCCCCACCCACCTCTCTCTGCCCCCCACTCCCTCTCTCTGCTGGGAGCAGACAGGGGACTGTACTGCCTGACAGTAATAGATAAATTACTTAATTATTGGATGCTTTGTTGGCGTCTGTTAAAGGAGACCATGCCTTTAATTTATGTTTCCCTAATCTGACCTGTGTCCCAAAACCCGGGACATTTATGTAATAATTTGACCTTTGTCCCAAAAACCGGGACATTTGTTTAAAATTAAGAGAAGCGTCGAGACAGTCCTCTAAAAACCGGGACTGTCCCAGGAAATCCGGGAAGTCTGGTCGCCCTATTTAAGCTGCCTGACTCCTCCAGTCCAGTTTACTGTATGTTAAAGAATTATCAAACCTTAGAGTTTTCAGATGCTTACAGAATATCAGGTGACTTGATTGCACTCATGGTTGGGGAAGTGGGGGTGAGGATTAAAGTTGTTCATACAAGGAGAGTCAGCACCACAACGGACCATCCGGATCATCCTCTGTGCGTGATTTGTAATATCTTCGCCTGGTAGATCATCAAGGTATGACCAGAAGTGACACTTCCAAAGTTTGGTAAGAGGGCCAATGTTTAAATAATCTGGGCACTTAGTAGTTGTGCAATGTCCTTGAAACGTGTACTGCACTCATGCCAACATGGTGTTATGTGCGGGAGGAGCTCAAAACAGGAGAAACCAAAAGAGAGTTTTAGACTGCAAACAGAGACATTTAATCCCAGAATCAAATCTCGTTTTACATGTGAGCAATTTACACCTCAGTTAAGGAAAAATGGGGCCACAGCAAATTACTGCTCATATTCTCATTGGGAAGAATAAATGTCTGACATGGATTGAGTAACATTTATAGACATTTATAAAGAATATGGAAGCATTTGGGACAGCAAAATCGTATTGAAATATTTCTAGATCATTTTTATATGGCTGCCATATTTTAGGTAAGATGGGTGAAATTTATACAGAGTGGCAGAGAGGCTACTTTCAATTTAGGCAAAAAAATACAGTCTACATATTGCAGAATACAGTATTTATACTGCTTTTATTGCCTTGTTGATATATGTATTTGCTATGGCTACTGATGAAAACAATATACACTTAGGGTCATATTTATAAGAAACAAAACTGATGTTCCACTTTTCTTAAGTCCCCCTGCAACCCACTAACAATACCATTATTGTACCGTATTTACAATACGGCGCACCATGGTAGTTGTTACCACAATAGCATCAACGTTTTAGGTGCTGTTGTGGTGCTTTGCTGCACTAACACCAAAAATGTTGGTGCTAGTGCAGCAAAGCACAGGGAGGACCATAGACCAATACAGGAGCGCCACTTTAACACCTGTCCTACGCTGGCATTAAAAATGATGAAAAAAATGGAGCAGTAAAATCTTGTAAATTTCACTGTGCCATTTTTTCAGGCCTCCCTGTGGGGGAACACCCAACCCCCCCCCCCTCCTTGCATACATAATGCCTGGCACAAGCATAATGTGCCGTAAGGAGTTACAAGCATTGCACAACTTTGTGGATTTGGCGCAGGGGAATTACCTCCTTAACGCTGCCCTAGCATAAAAAAAATGATGCTAGGGCAGCACAAGGCAGTGGTAGTGGCTTGTAAATATGCCCCTGGGTCTCAGTATGCAGAGTACACAGGACACATTTTGTTCAACTGTATATTTTTTCTAAAACAAATTTGAAAGAAAATTTAAAAAGTGGTTACATAATGACTACATATCCTGCTGGAGAAACAACAGTAACTTTGGTTTGGAAAAAGGTTTGATAGCATTGTAAAAGTAGAACATGTGGGCTAGAGAACTTAAAGGTTTTTGAAGAAGTTAGAATTTGTCAAAAAGTCTTCGTGCTTTTGTTTTTAATTTTACATGGTTAAATAAAAAAAATATATTCTAAAAACATATTTTCATGTCAGTGCAGGGGGAGAGAAACAACCTGTTGTTAGAAATTGGGCTGTTGGCAGACTGGGGTGTGAGCACAGGTCAAGCAACAACCACAATCTGAGTTAGAGTAAGGCACAAGCAAACCCCGAATTAGCCTGTGCTCAACCCGCTGGTAGCTTGGCACAGAGCAGTCAGGATTAGCTTAAAGGCAATGTGTAAAGTATTTGTGCAACACTTCAAACATTAAAACAATGAAACACTGCACAAAAAGGATTCCACACCAGGTTAGAAAAATAAAACTTCTTTTAATAGACAAAACAAGACCAATTTGTCGAAAATCAAATAGGCTTAATTTGAGTTATGAGTTTTTAAAGATGAAACTGTAAAATATACTTTGAAGCAAGAAGCACCAACTGGGGATATCTGGTCGCACTGGACAGGTACAAAGTCAAAAGTTCAGGCCAGCTACAGAGACCCAGTTAGGCCAGCTGAACAAAATTACCTTGAATCCTGGTTGCGGAGTGATGTGTCAATTCCAAACCATGCAGTAGAGGGGATGCTTCGATTTTGTCCATGAAACAGCAGTGATGCTGCAGTTTTAAGAAGTGGTGAGACTGCAGTGTGAGTTCTCGATGCATCTACATCGAGGATGTGTTGGGCAGTCAAAAACGGTGGTTGTGATGCCAAGTTGTGGCAGCATCGTTAAGTCTTCTTTCAACAGAGATGCGAGGAACTTGATCAGAGAAAAAAAGTATAGTTTTGATTCGGAAGACAATACACTGGTTTTGAGATGCGAGATACAGTGGTAATGTGATTTTGATTTAGTTGGTTCTGACCCACACAGTAGAGGTGACGTGTCCATTGTCTCCACGCACCAGAGGATGCGTTGGTTCCACTGGAGCAAAGTGCCTCATCCCCACTTCCAAAGAAAACAGACTGGAGTGGCACCACTTGACAGGACAAACTCACAGTGAGCAGAGTTCAGGTGCAGGACCAGGGTGGTACAAAATATTTTCTGTCTCTGAGACTTCAGATCAAGAGGCCAACAAACTAGCCCTTTGAGTCACTTTGTATTCTGGTATGGAGAGATATAGGTCCAGTCCTTCTCACTCCCAGGCAAGAGAAGTTAGCTACTGGATGGAAATGCCCAGACTCAGCATCTTGTTAGGATAAGACACTACCCACTGCCATTTGGGAAACGTCTGCTTCCACAAAAAATGTCTGAGCCTGGTCGGGATGATGCAGAATGGGTGCTTCAGGGAATGTGTTTTTAAGATGTTGGAAGGCTTTCTCAGTTTCTGCATCCCAGAGGAACATAACCCCCTTTCGTAGGAGACGAGTTATGGGAGATACCACAGTAGAAAAGTGGGGTATAAATCTCCGATAAATATTTTCGAAGCCCAAAAACTGTTGAACTTCCTTGATGGATCTTGGGGCTCCCAATCGAGGATGGCCTGCACCTTGGACCTATCCATGGAAATTCCATCAGGAGTGATCACATATCCCCGGACTTCTACTGTTGTAGCGTGAAAAACACATTTTTCCAGGTTGGCGAAGACATGATGCTCACGAAGCCGTTGTAAAACCTCTCTTACATGCCCTATATGTTCCTCAGTGGAAGACGAATAGATCAAAATGTCATCTATGTATACCGCTACACAGATATCCAAAAACTTCTGCACCACTTAATTGATGAAAAATTGAAACGCTGCAGGAGTGTTACACAACCCAAAGGGCATCACTGTGTACTTAAAGAGTCCGAATTTAGTTCGGAATGCCATCTTCCACTCACCCACCATCATCACTCGGATCAAGTGGTAGACGCCCCGGAGGTCGAGTTTAGTATAAATGGTCGACTGACGTACTTGATCTAAAAGTACCGGGATCAACAGAAGTGGATACCTATTTTTTATGGTCACTGCGAGATAATCTATACAGGCGCGCAGCTCGTGATTCTTCTTGGGCACATAAGAACAAGGACGACGATACTGGTGTTGTTGAATGACGAAGGAAACCCTTAGCCAATAGATCATCCAGGTACTCTCGCAGGTATCGATTCTCAGGCTCAGAAAGAGCATACACCCTACAACATGGTAGCGTTGCCCCTGGAATCAAGTCTATATGACAATCATATGACCTATGTGGCGGCAGCTGGGTGGCCTTCTGTTCACTAAAGACATCATGGAAGTCTTTATACGGTGCAGGAATGGCCAGTGTGTCATCCGGCTTGATAGCCGTACTATGTGTGGACTCATAATGCAAGGGAGTCACTAGTAATGCTTTATCTTGGTAACAGGAGTGCCAGCAATGATTAGAGTCTAATGTCACTGTCCTTGCTGCCCAGTCAATTTTGGGATTATGTAACTGAAACCAGGGTATCCCCAAAATGGCTCCAAATACTGGGGTATCTATGAGGTCAAACTGAATTTGTTCTGTATGGTTGTTTGCACAAAGCATGGACAAGGGTATTGTTTGATAAACGATAAGCCTGGAGGACAATTCTGAGCCATCCATGGCTCTGACTGGTTCAGGGAAGTCTTTTCTGACAGTTGTAATATTTAGGGTTTTAGCACAACCCAAGTCTAAAAAGTTTCTGGAACCCTCAGAGTCAAGCAATATGGGAACGACCTTACGAACCTTAGGGGACAAAACTAACATCACAATAAGAGTTAGGTGTTGAGGTACTGGACTGGTGGTATTAGCCAGAAGGTGTGAGACAATATTGAAAGAAGGGTTCAATAAAATGGTCTCAGAATTTATCGAGCCAGTTAGTTTTCTGCCTTGTCAGGAAGATAGAATTCAGGCCCTGTTACCGCTCTGATGGCTTTCTTTGGAGCAGTAGGCTTTTTTGGACATTCCCGAGCAAAATGCCCTGCCTTACCGCAGTATAAACACAGTATACATTTTTTCCTACGTTCTTTCTCTTCCTTAGATAGTGGGCCCCGCACACTGCCAATTTGCATGGGCTCAGGTGTGTCATGAGTGGGAATGGTGGACTCCTTTTTCTCAGTTTTGAGCACCACTAAGCGTGTGTCACGCCGTAATTTTTCTCCCTTATGTTCACTCAAGCGGTGATCCAATCGAACCACCAGGTCAATGAACTCGGAACACTTTGTAGGAGGTTCCACAGTTTGGGCTAGAACATCCTTGAGATCGTCCCGAAGGCCACAATAGAAGACAGAGGTCGTCTTCTCCTCAGGCCACTCAGTCTCTGCCGCCAACCTGTTGAAAGAGGTGATATAGGACAGTAGATCCTTGTTTCCCTGGCGCAAATTCAGCAACTCATTGTCACTGGCTTGCACGAAGAGGTGTTTGGTAAACAGTTTCCACAAGGCTTCCTTGAACCAGTTGAAATCATACAGTATAGGGTCATTGCGCTCCACCAGCGGAATAGACCAATTTGCTGCATTACCTCCCAAATAAGAGATAATAAAAGCTACCTTTGCAGCATCGTTGGGGAATGCAGCTGCCTGACACAAAAACTGTAGGTGGCACTGTTTAAGAAAAATGTTGAACATGGCACTATCCCCCAAAAAACTTTCTGGAGGAGATAAGATCACAGGGGTTGGTGTTGTGACCATTACCTGCATGGGTTGTGTGGTGGAAGTCGTTAGGCCTGAATCGGGTCTAGGAACATGATTAGATGGGTCAAACCGAGGGGCCTGTAGTACTGGAGATCTTTGTTTTAGTTTGACTCGTCCCCAGGGGGTGTCTTGTTGTTTTTACCGCTGTAGTTCAGTGTGCAACTCCAGGTTCTCTTGCTTTAAGGAAAGAACTTCCTTCTGTAATCCCGCTAGGGCCCTAGTTAAATTTAATAAAGATGGAGCATCCTGATCAGCTGGTAAAGCCTGTGCTAAACCTTTGAAAGTACCCATTGAGGAATCCATCGCCCAGGCAGCCCTGTATGTTGTGGCTTGGCTTTATGTCGAGACAGGGCCACTCACCTGAAAAGCAGGATGTCTGCAGGGGTGATGGTATGCCCCCGACCTCCTGGAACACCTCTCGGCACATCCTGGTGGACACAGAAACCTCTGCAGGTGTTCCAAAAGGAAAGGGGGAGAGGAAGGGAAAGAGACAAAACACTGCCACGTCTTGCCGGTCCAGCCACGCACCCTGTATCTTTGGGGGGGGGGCAGGTCGTTGTTGACAGAGTGATAGTAGAGTTAGTGCACTCAACTTCCTTGAAACTGAATATCTCGTTCTGATATGGGCACAGGAGCGGTAGAAGAACATCTGGATGCTCCAGCACTTTTCTTGGATAATATTAACTGTTGGCACAATTATTAACACTGCATTACCAAAAATACAAACTGAGCACCATAACAATAAGTACTGCGACACTAGGGCTGTCTTCACAGAGATTCACTGTTGCACACTACAACTAGAACTGTGGTTGCACTTATCATGCACAAGAAAGACAAACAAGGGCATTAATTATATCACGTATAACTTTCATGCATGCATAGGGTTAAACTAAAAGGAACAAAAACAATCCAAGAAATACAAATGTCCACTCTGGGTTTAAACAGTTAGGGTGGCACAGTTTGGTTTGGTTTCACTGTGTGTGTGAAAAACCCTTCAAAAGCAAATTCCTCAAACCAGAAACACAGGCATGAGTGACACAATTTAAATCCAAGAGTTATGCTATTAGAGAAAGAAAAGTCACGTAAATGCTCTTTTAAAATTGCACTGTCACTTTTTGTAGTACTTAAACTCAAGCAGATTTCCTGAAGCACATTTAGGCAAGTAACTACAATAGTAATGTAGAATGTTCAGAAATGCATTTGTCTCTTCCAGATAAGCACTCTGCCAAAATACCAGGCCTGAAATACACCAGCTGTTCTAGGAAAGTGCGGCGCTCAAAGAACAAACTCCCTGGAGAATACTAGTCACTTAAATGCAGTCTTTTCCGGAGTGCTGGGGGAATGCCTGGTGTCAGCTGGTACAGGAACGAAGAAAAGAATTGCCTCTAAAGTCCTGAATACGAGGATGACAGCAGGGGCTGGACTGCCAAATCAGATGCTGAGATCAGGAAGCAAAAACGTAGGCATGCTTCACTCTGCTATTTATTGCCAATCAGGAAAGCAGTTGAGTTTCCACATGTGGATGAGTCACCACACCCAATTAGAAGCACATGTCTACACCACACCCAATTAGAAGCACATGTCTACACCTGCTCACATTAGCAAATAAGCATTGGTAAAACAAACATTGATAAAACCAATTGTGTAACACAGCACATTATGTCTACTTGAAACATGAAGGTTTAACCAAGAACAGAGATATGATTTAACCCTAATCCCTGGGGATGCTGACAGATAACGCAGGAGGCACCTTGGGGATTTCTGACAAGCTGTAAAATCTGGATAAATAGAGATCAAGAATCCCTGGTACTGTAATGGTCCATGTTCTCGGGCTAGTTGTTATGCGGCATCTCGATCCCTATAGTTCAGTACGTGTGCTATAAGTGGACGGGGAGGCACGCCAACAAGGGGTTTGAGGCCAAGCTATCTGTGAGCGTGCTCAACCACAATGGTGGAGGAGAAACTGCCATGATCAAAAAGTTCTGTAAGGAGTTGTTCCACAAATGTCTCTGGGAGACCCATGTTGGTGGTTTCCATAATTCCCATGATTCACATGTTATTTTGGTGTGAGCGCACCTCCAAGTCCTCATTCTTGGCTGCCACTGTTTTGAGAATACATACCATTCTCTCTAGGTGCTTTTTCATGGCGTCAGTATCATCCTCCAGGCCAGAAATTCTCTCTTTGGCCCCATCTAATCTGGTAGACTGGAGCTCCAGCCATTCGCCTATATGATCTAGGTGACTATTGAGTGGAAGCCAGCACGTAATTCAGCCTTTATAGCTGCGGCAATTGCACTGGTGTCAAGTATCATGTCCCCATCCCCTGGGTCGTCTGCAGCAGTGGGAGAGTCTGGGAGTCTACTGGGTCGGTGCTGTTCAAAGAGTCGTCGCTTTGGGTCTCCACACCCCATTTTGGGTAGTGTGGGGGGAGGGCCTGAATAAAGTAGTGTAGAGGATAAGAATTTGTTACCAAGGATACGCTCTGGGAAGTACCCAATGGAGGGCTGGTAAGGCAAGCCATGTACAGTGGGGGGCAGTTCTCTGTGTTCCCCAGTAGCCTGGGTCACCAAAAGGGTCAGATGTGATAGTTGAATGAGATATTTCAGTTAATAGCAATCACCTTGTGTGTCTAAAAAAGAATAACGATGTGCAGAGGTGTCTATGGCCCAGATGAATAGAATGCCACAAGCTCGCAGATACCCTTCCTGTAACGTGCACTGGCCAGGTGGGAGCCCATTCAATAGAGCAAGCAATCACCGATCCCTATTCCAGGTAGTGATAAGGCATTAAGGTCCTACATTATTGGGTCATAACTTACAGTGCCCTGCAGGCAGTGTTCTAACATGAGTGGTGGCCTTCAGGCTCAACAGGCCTGGCGTAATTAACAGGTCACCTGCGGAGTATGGAGCGGGCAGTCTGAAGACGAGGAGGGTTTTGGGGTAACAGCAGGAGCGCATGAGCCCAGTTCAAGCAGTTGCATGAATCATGCCGTGAGTTGCGGTCAGGCAGGGTCCATACAGCAGCCTCCTCAACAACTATGACTCAGCGAGTTGAAGGAAGTGGAACGGAGAAACGCCACTGCTCATGCCCCAGGCAATCAGTCAAGCATGTGCCCCATGGGCCTCTGTGATGAAATCAAAAGTGCAGACATTCACTCAAATCATCCACCAGGCCCCTTCCGCAGTCACAGCTGGTGAGTGAAGGATGGGGAAAGAAGAACATGCCACCGCCCGCACCCCTCCAGGCAGACCCAGTATGCACCAACTGGCCCAGTGGCCATGCAGCAGGTGTAGGCACCTCCAGAAATCATCCTTCGGTGTCCACAGCAGACAGGAGATAGGTTTCAGAAGAGGGAGGGACTGGACTAGCAGCAGCGGGGCTCGGTAGTCTCTGCCTCAGGCTCACCCTCGACACCTATTGCAGCAGGCCCTCAGAGGTGGTGCTGGCACATGGTCTCCCTGGTCTGATATAAAAGTTCAGGGCCTCCCCCCCCCGCCAGCCATCCGCTGTATGGTCAAGTGCTGCTCTTCTCAGCTGATGTTTTTGGTGCCACCTGATGGTTAAAGATAGAAAGTGGGTGCAGTACTGCCACACATTTTGCCCGCTTCTGATGGAGCTCCACGCTTAGGCAGCCATGTTGGTCACTGGCATGGCCATGCCCCCAAAAACAGTTCATTATTAATCCAGCTCTTATCTAATACACACCCTAGAATTTGAACATAAGGTGCCACAGATCAGATGAGTACCACTAGTGAATAGTTGGTGCACAGTAGCCTTATTTGAACTAATGGGGTGATACACAAGCTTGCAGTACTCAGTGTGGAGAAGGACACATGCTTGGATACATCACAGCACATCAAGAGTACTTAATGAGTGGGTACTTAAATGCTGCACAAATCAAAACACAGTTTGGGTGGATTTACTTCTTAGGAAGAGGACAAAGAGCAATGCTATTGCTACTTTACTTAGTTTGAAAAAAAAAACCTTAGGTGCAAGACCTTAGAGATTTCCTTAGGTGGAACCCACAGGAGCGATTGTAATAAATTCGTCCATATACAGTGTCTTTTTCAAGAAAGCCCCCTTGCAAGGTCCAGTGATCCACCAAGCCCAACTAGGTTTGTACAACACTACATAAACACATTTGCCTTTTGATCTTGTTTCAAATTAGCAACATTTCCATTTAAGAAGCAATGCATTAACCTCAGTTGCTTTAGATCCTGCCTGCGTAACGTGTCCAATGTTATTTTTTTGCCTTTGCATTTTGTGAATTTTTTAGTCTATTATCTATCATCGAAAACAAATCTTAGTAGCAGAATTCTGTGACAAAACATAGGTGTATAAGTTAAAAATAAGTTAAAATTAACCCCAAATTTACTGTGGCTGAATTTCTAAACCTTAATCTAAATCGGGCCACGTCACTTGCAGACCAACCAGTTTTTCCCGCATGAATGAATGGTTCAGTAGCAGGTGCGCCAGAAGGAGACAACTTGTCTGGTCAACTCAACCAATGGTAGGCAAGCAGATGGAGTGTGCGGTGGAGTTTGGGGAAGAACTTCTGTGATACTGATAGCAGCGACTTTTACTGTCCTAGCCGAGACATTCCTGAAACAAAAATGTGAGTTCTACCCTGTATAATGTCCTGATTGCAACACCTCAATTAAGAACCGGAGCCAAAAACTCAGATGCTGAACACTTGCTGATATTAAGCACCGGTTATATTTATGGACCTATGAAACAGTACAGAAATTAAAAACCTTATGAGGACCAATTAAATAGCTGGGCATGCTATTTTAGTAAGACGTGACAGACATCTAATAATCAAACCATTTTCAGAAGTGCAGGGATCCCAGGGGAGCCTGGTCCCCAGTCCATTTTACAGGATAGAGCAGGAAACACTAAAAAGATGGCAGCCATGGTTATATAATATGCTCTTTCTCTGCCACCAGGCAAATTCCACAGAGAAGTCGTGAAAATCCAGAACATCTTTTTAACTGTAAAAACAAAAAAACAAAAAAAGAGTATAGCCTTGAAAAACCTTTTAATGTTGAAAAATCTTATCCTACCGGATGCAAGCTATCGTATTATGTCATAAATCATTTGGATAAAGACATGCAGGATAGCGGCCTGGTCTTGGTGATGCAAAAAAAAAAAAAAAGCCAAGCTGCTTGCTGACCAAAAGAATACAGACAGAGACACGCTGATTAGGAGCAGCAACTTTGATCACCCAGTATGCTGACATTTGGAAAGACATGATCTTATATGACACATGGAGCGCCCGAAACTGAAAGAAAGTAGGATAGCAGAACTCCCTGTGGAATTCATTGGGAAAATATTCTATGGAAAATATATCAAGACATGAAAATGCATATAGTTAAAGAGATCTATAAAGAAGAAAATACACAGTAACTACACTCACCAGCAGGTTTTATACGACTGTGATGCACTAAGACGACTGTGCACAGCTCACCTTTAGTAAAGTCTCAGAAGCCCTCGCCTAATTGTGTAGTTATGTGCATGCATCGAAATGTTCTGGCTAGTTTGCCCATAGAAAACTCAAAGCTCATAGACAGAGTGCGGAGTTTTAGGACTAATACAGGAACACGACCTTAATAGTTAATTAGGAGAGAACCAATGGCAGAAAGAATGTTTTCTATCTTGCAATACCTTTGCATCTGGATCTATCTGCAAATCTTCCAGGTATGACATACAGAAAGGTTGCCTTATGAGCAGCAGCAGTAGTAGTAAGTTTCCCACATGTGCAAATCAGGTATAAGACAAAAAGCAGCAGTGCAAACTGTGTGCACTCTCTCCTTTCCTCTCTCTCTCTCTCACACACACACACACCAACACCCCCCAAACACACACACGCAGAACTCTGCTGAAAAATATGCAAATGTGTAAATTATCAGGCGACTTATTTAAATTTAATGATGAATAGAGTCATAACAGATGAATTAATGATGCTGCACTTGAAATAAATATATTATTTTGCTTTGAAATGTAATTATTCTGACAATAGTTATTCCACATTTTCGCGTGAGACACCATTTATTTTAAAATTGGATGCAGATTCTGGTGTGGTGTTCTACTCATCTTGCTCCTACTCATTCCCTCCCTGCTGCAAACGATTTCTCCTCCCATTTCTGCGGAAAACCAAATGAATGACGTCAAAGGTTACAGATGAACAGCTGTGTTAGGAAGTGTGTATAGTGAATGAAGCTTCCATCGTGTACCCAAGGAGTCATATTCCATGATTTGTGCTGGAAGTTCTGTTGTAGGAATGCTCATCCTATGCATCACTGACAGAATTTCAAGGAACAAAAATATTGTGTTGCAAAAATATTGTGTCAAAAATATTGAGGATTAAAATATTGAGAAAGTAAGTGCAAATAGGTAAATTTAGATTTGCTATTCTTAACTGCATATTTATTTATATATAAATTCATTATACACGCATTGACTGTGGTTGCGTTTTTTTCAATCAAAGAAGTAAACATGTCAGTCCGTGTTAGATGCTCAGATCTTGCAACGCAAACTCCATCTCACACCATTGACATTCCTCTCACCCAGCACTCACATTCCTCTCACCCTCCACCCATACCTCTCGCCCTGAACTCAAACCGCTCATCCTGCACATCCTATTGACATACTGCTTACCCTATACTCGCACACCTCTTGTACAGGGTGACATCTCTCACTTTGTACACTCACACAGTTATCATTCTACACAGAGCGCACATCAATCATCATGAATTCAGGCGCTTTCACCCTGCACTCAGACACTTATCAACCTTCATTCATGCACCACTCACCCTGCACAGAGAGCACTCACACCATTACCCATGCATTCATACACTGCTTCCACACCTCTTATTATTAATCCCATAGTTGAAACATAATCTATTTACCAATGCGTGTTTGTGTTTGTTTCCAGGGCTGCTGTCACATCAGCTACTGCAGGGGTGACTTTTCATTTTCCTTCTGAAACGTTGTCCATTTGTCTTAGATTAACTTTTGGGGATCCTGCCTGTATTATTTATGGGGTTAACTCTGGGGATGTGTATAGACTTTACTAATTGAGGTTAAGTTTTATGAATTTGCATTTCTGTATTTGGGCGTCCCTGGCAATTCATGCATTTTCTTCTGTATCACATGTTATCATTAATTCTATAATAAATCCATTTTGTCTTACCTTTTGATCTAGAACCCAAATATAATGCTTTCACTTTTATATTGTTCCTTCACCTAAAGTGTATCTCTTTTCTGATGAGGAGTGCAGATACACTTTACAGGCAAAAAGGCGCTGAAGGTTCAAATAAGAAGGGGCAGATTTAGAGGTGATCAGGAGGTATGGTAGGTGTGCAGACAGGATGTGCAGGTCTACAGGCAGGGGACACGGAGTTCAAAAGTGCAGACACAAGCATCAAACGGGGTGAAGTTATCAAGGAAGCAACAAGGAAGCACCTTCTGAAAGGTGTATTTGGGAAAGAGGGCCATTAAATAATAATTGTGGCACAGTGGTGCAGGGTTGTGCAGTGGTGCAACTTGACAGAAATAACAAAATAACATTGCTATGCATGCATAGCACATTAGTTTATGTGAAGAAAAGTAAAGGGTGGCACAGGGGCAATGAGTCATGGGCAGAGAGGCGAGAGAGGGACACAGACAAAAGGAGTCATGGGTGCTGCAGAAGGTTCTAAAGGAACCCAAGCTGGAAAGTGTAGGATGGGTGTGAGCTGGGAATGATTGGAGGGGTGAAAGAAGGAAAGAACTGAAAGGGGCATGATTGGGGTAGACTAGGATATGTATGGGAATCCTGGCAGAAGTCACAGATGCCCAGGTAAGGCAAGGAGAGGGTAGCAGAGATCAGATAACAAGGCCAGGAGACAAGTTGAGTAGTGAAATTTAGACTCCATCCTTTACAAGTTATCATTGTATAATTTCACATTTATTTTTGACATTATATTTACTGTGTGTTTTAAACAATATTGACAGGTGTGAAGACTTAAATGCATTAATGGAACATAACTGTTGAAAAACTGAAGTTTATAAACTTGCACACTAATGTTCATTTAAATTGCTTTCATCTATCGATTATTCATGTTCATGTCTACACTTTAAGTTGTATTTGCAGAAGTAACATGTGTTTCATTAGCTAGAGAAAGGAGTATTGTTGTATGTTTTAGTTTATTGATAGAAAGGTCTAAGAAGAGAAATCCTGGCCAAAAACGTGAAGACGTTATGAGCAGATGAAGCCTCCTACTCATTGTGTATCAGGAAAAGGGGATGCTCAAGGTTGCAGTAACTGTCCAAGGCCTGTGGGATGAGAAATTCAAGTGGTGTTGCAAATCCACACCCAGGAAGTGAAATTATTGGTTCCTGGTGGGGTGGGAAGAGATATGATTCTTGTTGAAGTTTTATTGGTTTTAAGTAATGTTCACTCCATCAGATGTTAGAGCAGATTCCTTTAGACTTTGAGGAGTACAAACCACCCTGCTTCCTTTAATCTTGCAAGTGTGAAGCTTCATGCTAAACATTTATTCCAATTCTGGAAGACTTCTTCTGGAGTCTTAACCATGCTGAAACCTCATCACATTTCTGAATTTCCTTGAGACCCACTCTATAAATCATCCCTATTCTCAACTTGAAACCATGATTAGATGACTTTAGAATGTATTTATGTTTAGGAGAGAGAATTGAAGATTCTTTAAGGAGCACCTATTTCTAATTCTCAGTCTCTTTATTGATGTAGCTGTGATTATTTTTTTATCTTATCTTACTGAGACTGATGATGTTTCAGCTTGTCAGCTGTACTCTTGTATCTTTTTAATATCCCCTGGCATGCATATATACTGGACTAATTATCACTTGGTAATAAAATTACATAACTCTAATTACCGATTCCTGGTCCTTATTGTGTGACCAAATGGGCTTCACGAAAGTTGAATTTTTCATTATCGCCAACTCACTTGGTGTCTCAGTCAACTTAAAAAGATCCATTTGAGAGATTTTAAATCATGCACCTGCACTCACTCCCAAGTAAGCAACACAGGAGAGCATAGAAGAGTATGACACAGCTTTGTGGTCCAAAACGTTATAGTACAATAACAGGGCAACAGATGCAAGTGGCATTCTAATTCACAGGTGGAAATGACACCATGAGGAACTGATGTAGGATAGCAAGGCAATAAAGTAAGGGTAAGAAAACAAAAGGAGAAACAGGGTCCCAGAAAGTCAGTTGCTAAGTAGAGGTAAATGAGAGGAGGTGTCACTGATGGAGTTAAGATAATCAGAAACCCTATAGGAGAAGAAGAGTCACAACAGGAGAGGCACAGAATGGGGGGACCACATGAAGCAAAGGAAAGTCGGAGAACACAAAGGGTCAGTGTATCTCAGGAAGGTCATTGGGCAGGGGAGGATAGGGACAATGGCACTCAGTAATAATGAGAGGACAAGAATACAGAGTGGCAATTGGTTCATATAGAACATGCAGTACAACTATAAGATTTGTTTCCACACTAGAGGCAGAGCATGAACAAAAACTTTCTTACAAACACCAAAGAGGCACGGTAAGGAATACAGAAGGGCAAGTCACCCCACCCAACAATAAGACACTAAGAGGTATGATACAACCAGGAGCAATGAAAGAAGCCAACCACTGAAGACAGGTTTAGCATGAACAATATCAGTGTAATATTTACACACACAAAATAGGGACAAGACAAGCATAAAAAAAAACAAGGTTCCTTTGTACTTGAGCTTCTTGGACTGCTCAATTTAGGGTATATCAAAGCGAGACAACAATATGATAAGGTTACTATAAACTTCAAAATGAATGTTGTGATGAAATAAGAAAGATAGCAAAATCAGTAGAAAATATAGTGTACTGCCTGCCCAGTGGTCCATATTTTGGGCTTGATTTCGGTTTCAGTGGCAAAATGGTGATGGATATCCCAGCCACCTATAAATCCCATTATGTCCTATGGGATTTATATTTTAGTGGACAGGATATCCGTCATTGTTATGATGGAGAAAGCCATCTGCCAACATCTAAATCAGGTCCTTTACCTCCACCTGTAAAGTAATGAACTAAGGGAACACACCTTTAACAAAGTACATCATTTAGTACACGCATAGGAAAATATACACACATTTTATTACACCCCTCCAAAGCCATAAGAAAGATCTGCTTTGCTTCACTATGACAACCTTAAGATGAAGGTTTCTTCTGTTTGTTTTCCACAATCACAGAGTTCGACAACAGTTGAATTGGTCATATGGTATTGGAAAGGTTATTTTAAAAGCCCATATTCATTCTTAAAGTTCAGATTTCTCCTGGCTGGCAGTTCACAGACACCATACTTAGCATAAAATGAAATATATTTGTGACTTTGAATGGATGAAATCAAGACAAACTAATGGAGACATTTTATTGCCTCTTCCAGTTCTTGCTGTCTCGGATGGTAGGGTGGTACTTTGCTTTTGAGAGTAGTATTGTTTAAATGAATGCTCCTGATGAAGGAGGTCCATCATAATTGCATAGTCCCAAACTGTTGACAATACAGATTTAGGAGGACAGGTGCACATAGGAAAACACCAATGGAATTAACAATGTTAGAATGTGAATATATTGACTGTGAGAGTATGTCATACAATGGTGTATGGATATTTCCCCTGGTAGGATTGTGCAAGTTACTGTGCATGTTCATTGAAGCAATGTAGATAAGAAATAAAGTTGTTGCCGGGAACGAACTAGACTGTAGGATCAAATTTAATGTATTTTTGTGTAATGAATTAGTATTAAAATCTATATAGTTTTCCGTATGAGTGTATTAAAGTTTGTGCTTTGTGTCCACGTAGTGAAACTGCTTATAGGTGGAGATAAAATCTCATTCATGTATGTGTATGTAAGAAAAATATTTTATTTTATACTAATATGACTAAACCTACTGTTAAAAGTGGGGTACATTTTTTCATCTGTGTTTTTTGATAGGTTGAATAGAGTTAACACTTCAACTTTGTAGGGATATCAAGGATTAAAGCTTCAAGAAGATACGTACCATGTGCTAGGTATTTGCACCTTGACTATGAATGACTTCACTTCCTCACTGGATTCAAGCTAGCCTGGCTGATGAAGGGTGATACCCTGAAACCGGTCCCAGGATGCTTGTTTCCGGTCCAGGGAGGATCAGGGCTGGCAGTTCGGGCTGGACTGTTCCCATGAGAACAGGGTCAAGACTGATTTGCATATGGCTGGGTCCAAACTGGGGTGGCATGGTGAGCAAAAGAACGATGGATTAAACCCAGATCTGTGACTGGGGGTGAGTGTTTGCATTGTTCAGCACTCTGTCCATCATCCTTTTGTGTTGCTATGAAGGACTTCACAGCAGGTTTTTTTTTTTTATTACATAATTTTTATGTTATTTTTTAAAAGAGTTTAGGTGCAGGAGGTGGTAAAGAGACATAAGGGTAATTTTAGGTTTTCGGGATGGGTAGTGGTAAAGGGAGTTAAGGGTTATTTTTGGGTTTAGGGGTGGGCAGTGGTAAATTGAGGTGAGAGTAGTTTTTTTAGGGTTTGTGGTGGGTAATAGTATAGGGAGGTAAGAGGAATTGAGGGTTTAGGGGGTGGGCAGTGGTAAAGGGACCCAAAGGTAATTTTAGGGTTTAGGAGAGGGTAGGAGTGGGTAGTGTAATAAATGTTAAAATCTATAGTTATATATATATATATATATATATATATATATATATATATATATATATATATAGAGAGAGAGAGAGAGAGATTGATTTATTACACCACCCACTCCTAAACCCTACAATTACCCACATCTCTCGGCTTGCTGACCCACCTCCTCTTCACTCGACAGAAAAGCGCAACACCATCAACTTCTTTTTCAGTGGAAAAATACAGTGTTCAAACAGAATATTGACAACACCAGACCTGCTTCAATTCCTACTCTCACTCCATGCGGTAAAATCCTACAATGATCAGCCTTCAAATCCCTATCTCTTGCAAATTTTGCTGACATACTGAACTCCCTCAGAGCCGCTTGGTATGATGATGAAGCCTTACCCTTATCCTTCCCTTCATCCTTCATCAAAGCTCTCTCTGGGGATATTCTCTCACCCCTACTCAATGCATCTTCAGAAGAAACTCCAGATTCTCCCACTCCTAAAAAAAAATCCCTACACCCTGATGATCTTGCTAAGTATGGCTCATCACTCACCTACCATTCCTCATTAAGATCAATGAAAAAGCAGGCTATGTTCAACTCTAAGAACACATCAATGCTAACAATCTCATGCATGGCTCCCAGTCTGGCCTTGGATCACACTGTGGCATAGAGACTGCTACTTTACACATGCCCTCTTGACAACAGATGAAAATGACCCATGCCTTGTGATATTGCTGGACCTCTCAACTGCCTTTAACAAATTTGACCAAAATACCCTCATATGTACCCGGGAGTCTCAAACAGGGTTCACCAGCAATGTCCTTCACTGGCTCTCTTCCTACCTTTCCAACCAACCAACATCAGTTTGTTCAAATGGGCACCTCCAAGTCACAAAAGATCCCTATTACCTTGGAGTCCCCAAAGATTCCATACTGTATCATGTCATTGTAAACCGTTACATGGAGCTGCTTGGTACTCTGCTCACAGATAACAGCAAAAAGATTCACTAATATAATGAAAACATAGACAGAATAACAGCATCAGATTCACTAAGATGGTGAAATCAAGACAGAATTCCTGTTATTTGCCATAGCAGCAAATAAGATATGTTACATAACTGGCCCAATGACTTGCACCTTGACAGATTTAAACCCCCACATTTTACCGAATGCCAGGCCATCTGTATTTACACTGGTCATTCCCTTCACTCTCAAGCAACACATTACAAAAACAAAAAAAAACAATGACAGCCTGATACTAGTTCTCTCTTCTAAAGAAAGTCAATCTGTTTTTTCCAGAAAGCGACTTTAGAACTGCTGTTCAAACCTTCATATGCTTGCATTAGGATATTTAATTTTAAAAATAAATCACATTTATGTTTTAGGCACCAGGAGGTTAAATGATTTGGCTAGAGTCACAGGATGTTGAACGTGCCGAGACTCGAATCTGGTTCCCCAGTTCTGGTAGCTCTGGGTCTAAAGCCACATCCTCTGCCTCGCTTCTCACTCCTCTTGTTTCCTATGTGTTTCATTCTGAAATTCCAATTACAATATTGCCTTTCTTAGCGTACCAGTATCTTCCGAATCGTGCACCTCAATATTTGGGACAGGAAACCATGCCCGTCACTCGTTCTTTCTGCGTTGCCATGCAGAAAGGTAATCAAACGCTCCAGAGGCCCGATACAGCAGAGTCTCGTCCATATATCTTTCCCGGCCGCCGTTACATTGAGTCCCACCTCGTTTTCTTTCGCCACATCTGCGCCGTTGTTCGATTTATCAGTCCGCTCTTTCGGGGGGATGTTTTCTGCTGAGTATGTTTTCTGCTGTAATACTCAGCTGGGAGTCTGGAGCTTTGAGGAAGAATATCAGGGGTAAATGTCTTCAAGGCTTCTAAGATTAGAGATAAAGCTGGCTGTACCCCACGAGGACACAGCAGAGCACAGACTATTGTAAGTTCTCTTATCCGTTCCAACTTGGCACAGAGCCCGAGCTAGGCCTTGGTTCCTCGGCATGGCGATAGCACAAGTCTTGCCTGGAGTGGGAAGCGGCAGTGGCGCTGGACGATATGAGCTGATACCCTACCAGACGATGGCTGCTAGCTGTCTCTCCCAGCCTTCGGTCAGTAGGGAGTGTGTGGGCATCTTTTAAGACACGGGCGCTGATAACTTCTGTCTGCGCCTCAGTGCCAAGGCATAACAGCAGTGAGTGAGGGAGGGATGGCGAGAACGTGCAGCCAGTCATTATGGGTTTGTAATCGCCCTACCATGCGCCGCCAGGGTCCCAAACCACAAATCAGGAGCACCTGGTAAAGTCATCTTCACTGAACACTTACAGGCGTTATTAATATTTGCGGTGAGATGTTATCATAGCGGAAAGTTAATACAAAGCCAAGCCGGGATTTCTCTAGACTCATTTCTTGAGACTGAATGTGGAATTTATAAAGAAGACATTTTAGAAAATGTTATTGAGCAAATTGTATAACCCCCGCCCACACCTCATTATAAGCAGCTTTGGCTTCTCTGTTGGTGTTTTTAAACCCTTCGCTGCCAGGCCTTTCCCCCTCAGGTGCCAGGCCTTTTTTGACTATTTGGGGCAGTTTGCTCTTTGGCCCTCATAACTTTTTGTCCACATGAGCTACCCATGCCAAATTTGAGTTCAAAATACAGCAAAAATGTAGTTAAAAAAAAAATGGGAAAAAGGGCTGCAGAAGAAGGCTTGTGGTTTTTCCCCTGAAAATGGCATCAACAAAGGGTTTACGGTGCTAAAATCACCGGCTTCTCAGCTTTCAGGAACAGGCAGATTTGAATTAGAAAACCCCATTTCTCAACACAATTCTGGCATTTTACCGGGACATACCCCATTTTTACTATTTTTTTGTGCTTTTAGCTTCCTTCCAGTTAGTGGCAGAAATGGGTGTGAAACCAATGCTGGATCCCAGAAAGCTAAACACTTCTAAAAAGTAGACACAATTCTGAATTCAGCAAGGGGTAATTTGTGTAGATCTTACAAGGGTTTCCTACAGAAAATAACAGCTGAAATAAAAAAAAAATCTTGGTAATTTAATGATGCTAGTATCCCATGGAGTTCATGCTATGGACTATTTAAGCATTGATATGAAAGCCATTGAGCTTTTTGACACAATGACAGTTTTTTCCCTCCTTCGGTTTTGAGTATGGAGGGTATAATGCTCAGTCTGAGCGCTATACAATATGAGTATGTGGTTATCAATTACAGCGACACGAGCACTGAAGAGAAGGTTTGTTTATCTTACTACTGGAGAAAGAGGATTACAATGTGCAGTTGGATACAGTTAATACATTTTTCAATGCACAGTAATTTCACAGTGTTTGCTATGCAAACCTGTTCCACGATGGCAGCTAAATTTTATAACGCGCCCTCTACAAGTTCTGTGACAAAATGGCCACCAACTTTCAGCGTGTTTTGACTCGTATGCGGTTAGGCTCAACTTCCGAGAACTGGCGTCTGGAAGGAGCTCCCTTTATGGTTCGAGGACAAGGTAAAGAGGATAACGAATCGCCTAGCCTTGTCGCCTCGGAACGAACTTGTCCGAGTGCGTTTTCTACATATTCTATTTGAAAGCTAGCTGAAGGGCAGCTCTGGTAATTGTTTCAAGAAGCAGTTAGTAAGTACTAAATACTTTTGAATAATGCCACAGAATAACTTGGAGGCTTAAATATTGTCTTACTGACCATTACATAAATACTATTTTTTAAACTATTTTCAGAATTTTAAAGCACAGATTACAGATGTAGGTTGAGCTGAGAACTAAAGGTAAAGACATTGGAGTTTTGTAGCAGAGATCAAATGGTTTGACAACTACACAGTTGATCCACAGACACTAGGGTTAATTAATTATAGAAAGGGAGCTCACAAATACACCTAAATTAATAGAGCAAGAGTATTATTTGGCACCTTTGTGGTGCTGTGTATTTGATACCTCACAATAGGGGTTCTTCTATCTTTCTCTTTTTCTCTCTCTCTCTCTCTCTCTCTCCTATATGGTAGAGGAGTTATAGACCGTTTTGGTTTTTAATAATGATGTTCTCGTTTATGTTTAATAGGCATTGTTCTCTCTATTAGTCCTGATGAGGCCCAAATTTGAAGGGGCCGAAACGCGTCGACTGTTATGATACATTGCGAGGTTGTAAGGGAAATCTACTTTACCTCTAAGGACTATGGAACACACCTCTCTATTATATAGGATGAAAAGTTCATAGAATTTGAGATGTGTTTTTGAGTACAGCCATCCTATTAATGTAGATGATAGCATAATTAACAGATATAACCACATTGTTTTCAAATCAGGAGAGCAATGGTGAATTGTTTGGTGATATTTAAATTTTGAGTATAATTGTTTGAACAAGTCTTGTTCATATGTATTTGTGATGTTTATTTCACTGACTTTTCGTCCTTGTTTTGCAATTCAATGAATTAATAAACTTTGTAATTTATTTTCATTGCCAATGATGGATTGATAGCCTAATTTTGTGCGAATTAAGTTTAGAAATTCTTCCCTACCTAATGACCAATTTTATATATATATTTGTTGTGTAAAGCCACAACAAGGCACAAACCGCTTTACAGTCCATTCACACACCTTTCAAACATGACATGCACAAGACCATTCACGCTGCGAGCCACGGGCCCCACACATTACAACACTCGAATCAACAGACAGCGCCACTCAAGGGCCCATCACTTACATACGCCCACATGCCTGATACAGCAATCACACCAACTGATGGGAGTGTGTGGACTGGCGCCACTCCACACACAATGGCATAACTTTTTTTTTTTTAAACAAAGAAACCACTAACTAATTAGAAATAATTACAAAACTACAAACACAAAAGCTCTAACTAAGTACATGACAGAAATGCCTACCATGAAACTGAACACATGAAAATATAAAAAAGGCAGTTTACACTCATGGTAGTTCCCAGTAATTCTTCTGGGTGTGGTAATTCCTGAAACAGCCACCCACACACAGCCCAGGCTTTGAAGGACAATCTGGGTAGTACATACGAGTCTCCCTCTGGATACCTCTTCGAGCACAGACTCTGCATTTCTGAGCTGGAAAGTGTTTTTTGGGCGTGGGAGGAATGTGCTCAGCAAAGTGGTGATCTTTCAATCTAGCCAAATCTCCACCATTGCTTCTCTAGGAACTCTTGCCTGTTCCACCACAATAAGGCTCTCTATCACTGACTCCTGAAATTTCACAAAAGTCATCTTTGACTCCGGAGACCTATCCTTGAATACAATAAAAGCATTAAAAGTTGGAAGAGGTGAATTGCTAACCTCTTATACCAAACATAAGACTTACGAATAGCAGTATAAGGTTCCAACCTCTGATCAACTCTATCTACACCTCCCATGTGCTTATTGTAATCTACAATTCACACAGGTTTGCTCACTTCAGCACCCTGGCCCCAAACAGTCACGGGGGAAGTACTCTCATCATGGATGGTACTTAACATGTAGACATCCCTCCTTTCTGAAAATTTGAAAGCTAGCAGCTCATCATTCCGCAAGGCACTGCACTGTCCCCTCTCAAGTTTTTTACAGACAAGCTCCCTTGGATAGCCTTTCTGGTTACAACAAATTGTGCTACAAGCAACAGTGTCCAATCTAAACAATTCCTTGAACAACTGCACTCCAGTGCAGAAGTTATCTACATACAAATGGGGACCTTTGTTAAAAAGTCGTCTACCAAGTTCCCACACAATTTTCTCAGTAACTCCAAAAGTTGGAGGACAACCAGGGGAGTCAATACTGTAATCCCCACCAATGTAGACCTGAAAATTATACATATATCCTGTACTACTTTCAGACAGCATATACAATTTAATTCCATATCGTGCCCTCTTGCTAGGAATGTACTGCCTAAAAACCAAACGACCCTAAAAGAGGACTAAAGACTCGTCCACAGCTATTTCTTTGTCTGGAACATAGACCTCTGGAAACTGATCTACAAAATGATCAAGGACAGGCCTAATCTTAAAAAGACGGTCACAATCAGGGTGATCTCGTGGCAGGGCTAAAGCATTTTCTACAAAATGTAGCATCCTTAGAAGAAGCAAATACTGATTACGACTCATGGTTGCAGGAAATATTGCCATTGCCATCAAGGGACCAGTAGACCAATAAGAAGCCAGTGACGGCTTTCTTATCAACCCCATCAAAAGAGTCAAACCCAAAAACCTTTTGAGCTCTTCCAAATTTGTGGGAATCCACTGGGTAGCTCTAGAGTACGGCTAAGTCTGGCAGCATTGTCCCACAAATACTGCTCTGCATACAAATTAGTCTGCTCAAACATCTCTTCGAAAAACACATCATCCATAAATAACTCAAAGAAATTGACAGGCAAAAAGTTATCCGTATTGACTCTACACCCTGGGAGACCAGTAAAGGCAGGCAACTCTGGCTGCTCCATCTTTGGGGCAACCCAGAGTTCAGGTCTTCCAATGGGAAACCTTCTGCCCCAGGTTGCTGCACTAATGGCACATCAGTGTCCTCCTCTAAAACAGGCCCTTCATCTGCACTGAGAGTGGCTTCCTCATCAGAAGATTCCTCTCTAACAGAAACTTCACTGCCAGAATCTCTCACTTCCTCCTCTTCCTCAGTTGCAGAGTCAGTCTCATAATCATGATCAGACAATGACTCAAAAAGCATTCAAACAACCTGCTGAGTGGTCATCCTGCGGCTAGCCATGATCCTTCCTACGAAAAGTAACTGGACAAATGCACCACCAACAACCAGCACTGTGTAAGATAAGTAGTAAACAAAGTGTGTACTGAAAAACGCTACCGCTCACTTGCTGGAAAAACCTACTCACCAGCAACTACTCTGCACAGACACAGCAATCACCAATGATATCCCACTAAAAAGAGGATAGAAAAGCATATTAGAAAAAAGACACACAAATTTCATTGTGCACAAATCTGTGAACAATTTCACACACAATCCTGCATTTAGTGCACCACCTATAAACATGTCATTCATACATGACAACAATACTCCTTTGGAGTAAATTGTTTTTACATACCTAAAACATGCAACTATGCAAACCAGAGGTCAACCACCGCCAAAACCGCAAGGAGCCAAAGCAAAGAAAGCAAAAGCTTTGAAATAGAACAAAAAGGAGAAAAAAAACTGTTATCACAAATGCAAATACTTCGCCAGTTGACAACACCCACCATCAAGCATTTAGAAATCAGTGCCTAAGTGGATTCTGCCCCCCCATAGGGGCAGATGGGCCTACTAAAAATAGGCCTATCTACCCCAAGGGGGGCAGAAAATACATTTAGTAGTGTGCCCCCATGGGGGGCGACCCTTGCCCCAGGGGCCACCCCCCAAAAACAATCACACACACACACTATCCCTGGTGCCCAAGTGGCTTCTGCCCCCCCTTGGGGACAATGGGCCTAAACAAAAATAGGCTGAGCTGCCCCCAAGGGGGGGGGCAGAAATGGCCAACAGTTCTATGCCTCCCTTGGGGGGGGGTTGACCCTTGCCCAAGGGGCACCCCCCACAGAAATACACAAATAAAAAAAAATCTGTGGCGTTCCAGTGGTTTCATCAGACTAAAAATAATAGGCCGCTCAGCCCCCAAGGGGGGGGCAGAAATGGCCATAAATAATATGCCCCCCTAAGGGGAGTGACACCTTGCCCAAGGGGCCGCCCCCATCCAATAACCACACACATTATCCCTGGTGCCTAAGTGGCTTCTGCTTGGTGGCAGATGGGCCTAAAAAAATAGGCCGACCTGCCCCCAAGGCAGAAATGGACTTAAAATATATGCCCCCCAAAGGGGAGCGACCCTTGCCTAAGGGGCCGCTTCCCGATAGACACAAAGCACAATCCTCCCCCCCCCCCGGTGTCTAGTGGGCATTCCTGCTGCCCGATCAGAATGCGATCGGGCAGCAGGAATGCTCAGAGACATCGGGGGAAAGGAAAACCCGTAACTTTCCCCTGATGCCTCTTTGTCTGAAACCCCCCCCCTCCGCCGGAGGAGAAACTCACCTGTTTCCCTGTGATCGCGCTGGTAGCAAATTGCTTCCAGCACGACCGGCACCCTCTAATGATGTCAGTGCGCTGACGTCATTAGAGGGGGTTTAGAGGGGGTCAGGGGTGGAAGGGGAAGGGCTTTCCCTTCCATCCCTGCCTTGGGGGTGGGAGGGAAGCCCACGGAGGGAGCACAAGTGCTCTCTCCGAGCTCATGCGGCATGACATAATGGTTACATCCTCGGCACAGGAGCACTGTGCCGGTGGAGATAACTATTACGTCCCTGGCACAGAAGGCGTTAAGGAGACACTTAAAACATGTTTCAGGTCTGGCATTGCAGCCTGTGTGCAGTTTTAAACTTCAAATTCTGCTTGGCAACATAACTCCCTTGCCAAGCCCTAAACTCCCCTTTTTTGCATGTGAGTCACCCATAACATAGTCCCTATTTAGCCCATAGGGCAGGGTGTATTGTAATTAAAAGTTTGGACATGTACCTTTATGTTTTTCATGTCCTGGTAATGAAAAACTCCTAAGCTCATTTTTCACTAAAATCCATAGGATGACATTGGGTTGTCTTATTACATTTAAAAAGTGATAGCTTTTGATTGGGGACAGAGAAGGATTTCATGTTTGGTATCTATGACATTGTAATTAAAAATATTTTTTAATATTAAAGTCAGATTTTAAATTACAATTTTGAAAATTCCTCTTTAAGAATGTTGGCATTTTCCTGCCTTTACCCATTTAGTGCCTCTTCAGGGTCACATGTTTGGGTGTAACTGACAACGTTTGTGAATTCCTCCCATTCTGTCACACAATAGAGGGATTAGGTGGGCCGGAATGGGCCATGTGCTGGATGGATGTGGGGAGGGGTGGGGAAAGCCTGGCATAGCCCCATTTGCAACTAAATAGGTGGTGATTTGCCTTCATACAAGGTGCTTGTGACCGCCCCATTGTCCCTAATGCCAGCTTGGAGCCAGGGCAAGGGTGTCAGGAAATTCCAAGCACTTCAAAGGGAAATCTGTACAATATTCTCTGAACTTCAAAGAGGTCCCAGGTATAAAAATAGGTTACTCAGACCCACTTTCAGTTCACTTTCTGGGCCTGCAGAAGGACTCTCAGGGGAATGCCTGCTGCTGTGGCCTGCTATATATCCCACAGGACTGTTTTGCTGAACCTGGGAGGACTGCTTTGCTGCCTAGAGCCTCCCATAAGCCCTTAGAGGTCAGCCCTACTTTTTGAGTCCTGCATCTTCACCTGCAACCAGAACTATCACAGTGACTCCAAGGATTAGCTTGCTGGACTCCTTTTCAGAACAATAAGAACATAAAATGCTCCCACCATCATTATCCTGCACCTAGACCCAGCCGGAGTAAGTCCCGAATCCCCAAGTGGTGTCCCACCAGTCCTGGACCCTTGGTTGTGGTGCTAAAGGTGCCCAGATATTCAAAATGCAAAACTTAGGGCTTAAAAATGTTCTGAGAACTGGAGGAAGGCCAGGACCAGTCTGCTCCTTGAGTCACCTGATGTGAGTCGCGTTAAGCCTGGCTTCATGGCCTTGTGCCCATGTACCCAGGCAGCACACATGATTCATGCATGTTCCGCCACAGTGGAATTTACAAGCAACTGGCACAGGGGGAATGTGGTGATGGATTCCTGCTTGATAAGTTTACTCCATACTTATTGCACACACTAACCAGGTGTCAGCTTGTCTAATTATTTACCCAACCATGCTCCAAAGGTGACAGTGCATATGCCTTACGTCCATGGATCCTTACACCATACCTGACTGCTTGGACATCAAGTGAGCGACGATAAAACCAGGCACACAAAGCAATACACTCATCATAAGGATGAATTTGGCATACTGAAATCCTGCTTCAGGATCATCCATAAGACAGGAGGTGCACTACTATGCAGGCCACAAACATGCTGTAAGATAATAGAAACCTGTGCCCTGTTTTACAACATTGTAATGCGGAGGGGACTACAAGATGTCACTATTGAACCAGAATCAGACAAAGATTCTGATGATGAATAACAGCCACTACAGGGACAACAGGATGGCACCATTGCAGCTGAGGGACGGGCTACATGCACAGATATCAGCAACGACTACTTCTGAAGTAAGGCATGACATGTCATGGTATCAACGAGAGAACTCACACTTGGCTTAGTGCTTGGTGCACAAAGAAATCACCACTTTTTAATCGGGGTCCATGTTGTCATTTAAAAAAGAATTGTTCAAAGAAAAATAATTGCATGCCTTCAAAAAATAACTACCTGGAATGTGTCATGTCTGCCTATTTTTTACGTCTTCTTCCAGTACTTCTCTTCCCAAGCACATTGTGCCTCGGTCCTGCAGATGCATCATTTTCAGAACATTATTGGAGATCATTCCTAGTAGCACAGGTGTCCAGGGCGGACACCTCACTTATGCTCAAACCATCCTCGCTCTCAGGGGGTGGTGGGTTGGCTGACAGAGTGAAAATGTGAGTCTGGAGACTTTGAAGAGACGTTGTCACCTGCACAAGGCCCCTGGAGACATCCTGGCAGCAATGTGACATTTCTGTCTGTATATTTATTGTACGCCTTGCCAGGCTGGACATGGCATTGGCCAGCCAGGTCATTGCACGGGTGTGGGCGTCAAAGCTGGCCATTAATTGTCTATGATGCAGGCGCTGCTGCCTGTGCTCCCTCTTCATAGAACTGGTCCAGCACTCATACCACCTCTCCACTATTTTGATGAGGAACTGCAGCTCCCTGATCACACCACTGATTTCCCTGTTTTGCAGGTGCTGAGTTCTGATGATTGCTCTCTCCAGACCACCATATGTGGCTGAACATGGTGCAGCTGATGGAGTGGACACAGTGGTCATGCTGACTGGACTTGGGGCACCTCTTGTATTATTAGCTGCAGAGTACTACTCTCCCTCACTGTCCTGGAAGCTTGGCAGTGCTGTGGTCTTATGTCTCACTGCTGTTGGTGTGGAGGTGGATGGGTCACATGACGGTGTTAGTGTCAGCTCCATCTCTGGACCAATAGCTGCTGCAGTGTCTGTGACATCAGGGCTAGGATCTTTTGGACACATATGCAGCACACACTTGGTATGAATGAATAATACTGTTTTGGACACAACAATATTGTGATGTTGTGATTTGTGTGTTTGTGCTGCAGCAGTTGTGACTGATTGTTACATGTGGCCATTGGCACTCTATACAGCTTTGGGATGGAGTGCACTGTAACTCCCAAGATGCATTGGATGAGTGGTTGGAACAATTGACTGGAGAAGTCCAGGCTTTCATTACTCTAATGTGGTTTGCCAAACTGTGTAGTATACAAACAACATACAGGTATGTCACTTACCTTGGCTGGTGGCTTCTGGGAGTGAGGTGTCTATCTCTCCAACTCCAGGAACACTGTTGGGTTCCAGTGGGCCCTCTATGAGCCGCTCCATGGCAGTCAGTGGCAGTTGGGTTCCGATTTTGTGCCCGACTTTCTTGTGCCTTGTTTAAGTTGTTTTTCGCCCATTGGGCGCTCCCCCTTGCTCTCCGCTCCCTGCCGCTGCCTCCCTGCGGCCCCGCCCCCATTCGCTGCTCCCTCCCGCCTCCCGCCTCCCAGCTGCTCCTCCCTCCCCCCTCCCTTCTTAATGGCTGGCGCTGCGCGTCGTGAGTGAGCGACCTCTGACCTGTTTTAGGTCTAGAGCTCGCCCCCCGCGTCCGCAGCACCAACCTGCTGTCTCCTGCCTCTGACCCCCGCCCACGCTGCTGCTAGCGTGTTCGAGGCTCTCTTGAGCCGTTGTGCCGTGTATTCCGCCGTCCTGTAAATGGTTTCTGTTTTCTTCTGCGCCTCGCCTCTTGCGCGTCTGCCCCCGTTGTGCCCCTCTGATTGCTGTGCCCCGATTGTAGTTTGTGCCAATACTGTATTTTGTGACTGTTTTTCCGATTTTGTGCCCGACTTTCTTGTGCCTTGTTTAAGTTGTTTTTCGCCCCTTGGGCGCTCCCCCTTGCTCTCCGCTCCCTGCCGCTGCCTCCCTGTGGCCCCGCCCCCCTCGCGCCCCCATTCGCCGCTCCCTCCCGCCTTCCGCCTCCCAGCTGCTCCTCCCTCCCCCCTCCCTTCTTAATGGCTGGCGCTGCGCGTCGCGAGTGAGCGACCTCTGACCTGTTTTAGGTCTAGAGCTCACCCCCGCGTCCGCAGCACCAACCTGCTGTCTCCTGTCTCTGACCCCCGCCCACGCTGCTGCTAGCGTGTTCGAGGCTCTCTTGAGCCGTTGTGCCGTGTATTCCACCGTCCTGTAAATGGTTTCTGTTTTCTTCTGCGCCTCGCCTCTTGCGCGTCTGCCCCCGTTGTGCCCCTCTGATTGCTGTGCCCCGATTGTAGTTTGTGCCAATACTGTATTTTGTGACTGTTTTTCCGATTTTGTGCCCGACTTTCTTGTGCCTTGTTTAAGTTGTTTTTCGCCCCTTGGGCGCTCCCCCTTGCTCTCCACTCCCTGCCGCTGCCTCCCTGCGGCCCCGCCCCCCTCGCGCCCCCATTCGCCGCTCCCTCCCGCCTCCCGCCTCCCAGCTGCTCCTCCTTCCCCCCTCCCTTCTTAATGGCTGGTGCTGCGCGTCCGCGCAGCAGGCGCGCAGCTGGCGCGCCAGAGGCAAGCCCGTCTGCGCCCGTCCGCGCCTGGACTGTGCCCAGCGCCACCCCCCCGGTCCTCACGCCCCCGCAACTCCTACTTCCGATACTCTGCCAGCGATCTCCTCGCCCTCAACCCTGGCCCCTCCATAGAGTGCTTCCTGGCCACCCCGAAGCACACCAAAGGACCTTTTTCCTGCCGCACCTGCAACTTCTCCTGCAACAGAACAACGAAGCCAGCAACAAACAACACTAACCACCTGCACTGCATCCTCCTCAACACACGCTCCGCACGAAAACACGCCATCGAGCTCTGGGACTTGCTCGACACCACCGCCCCAGACGTGGCCTTCCTGACCGAAACCTGGTGGAACGACTCTTCGGCCCCTGACATCGCTATCGCCATACCGGATTGATACAAGATCACCAGAAGAGATCGAACCAACGGAATCGGCGGAGGAATAGCCATCGCCCACAAATCCACCCTCAAGATCCACACCCACACGGACGACACTCTCAAGACAGCCGAACACCTCCACTTCCAGATCCACACGGACCCCAACACGACCCTCAGAGGAACCCTCATATACCGCCCTCCAGGACTAAGAGCCCCTTTCAGCGACACCATCTCCGACCTCGTAAGCACCCACGCCCTCGCCTCTCCAGACTACATCCTCCTGGGAGATCTAAACTTCCACCTTGAAAACTACAACGACGCCAACACCGCTTCACTGACCACCAACCTCCACAACTTCGGACTCCACCAACTGGTCAACACTCCCACCCACATCGCCGGTCACACGCTTGACCCCCTCAGAAATTTGTATTTTTCGCTTCCTGCTGCATCCAGCATCCCATGTCTTCTCTCTAACCATGGTGTGGAGTTCTCCTCTTTCCTTGTGTCTACAGCAGTGTGTCTGGGCCTCTCCCTACTCCCTGTAGCTGAGTGAGGAATAGGGTGTGGCCACATCTTTTAAATCACTTCCACCTAGGCTTTTGCTGCATTTGGGCCTTGATTTCTTAAATTGTGATTTCTTATTAAGAAATCACAATTTTGCAATTTCTTAATTACCGATTTCTTATTTGCGATTTTTTTCCTTTTCCCACACACTGGAATCACAAGTGCCCGAAGCACTCGAAAAATGATCAGAACGCATCAAGGATTCTAATAATGGTCACATAGTGAGAACAGCTTTGCATGTCCTTACAGTGTACGCAAGACACATGAAGAAAGCTGATTTCTGGTTTTGCAAACAAGCATATAAGCACTCATGACTTTACACAGGCCTATTTACTGTAATATCAAACACAAAAAGCATCCATGAGCCAGTATTTCTGGTATGTGTGGTATGAGTGCATATATGAACATCATCTCCCTCACATGTGCGAGTAACACATGTATAGGTAAGTACATAACAGAAATATAGGCACAAATACACTCAACCTGAGCACGCATGTGGCACCTATGCCAATCTCTGATAGACAGCATCACTAATAATGCTCTGATACCCCTCATCTTTCCCTAGTCATTATATGTCAAGGTTGTACCACAGTTGAAACATTAATTTTTGATGAATATATACACCAGAGACCCTGTCATTGGTGCTTCTATTAAAGAGCACCTCATTCTGAGCCACAGCTGTTGGACGCCTTGTTTTATATTCTTCCTTCCCTTAGTTCCAAATTTCCAGCCAAAAAAGGGTGAAGCAGAAGCCCAGGTCAACATACAATAGATGTTTCAAAAGGAAGTGCACAGTGCATTGACTTAGGAAGCAGTGACCACTGGTAGAACAACACTGAATACCACAAGAGAGCTTGCCAACCGAAGAACAAACCATGAGTACATTTGCTCAGTCTTAAAGGTTCATAGTCAAACTCCCCTTTCAACCAGACCCAAACGTAATCAGGCTTACTGTTCTACCCATATAATAGGACATCACCCTACAAATACCCAGACAGCTGAATGATGCCTCTTTTCGCCTCCTTTGGCGAAGAAGGTTCAGAAAAAACAGAATGCACACAACAGCCTCTTTTCTATAGAATCTAGACAATGCCTACTTCACCAGCCCAGGACCTTATTGTACAATAATATGTTAAATACAGATAATTGATATACATAGCAAGACCTAGCCTTCTTAACCTCCACACTGACAAAGTCTTTCAAGAACCTTGTGGTAGAGCAACTGGAAATGGATGTGAATTCAGTATCTCTATTGAGACTGGGCATAAGCTAAGGTATGAAGGGGAACACAGGAGGAGAGCACAGGTCAGAGTAATGGGTTACAGAGATTAAGAAGGTCATCCATTAACTGAGCTACTACTGCAGAAATAATAAAATGTTGGGAGATGCGCATTCTCCATGGAGGTAAAGACATCCATCACTGGAATTTCTAAGACATTCTAAAGCGTGTCCCATGGGATAGGCAAGACAAATGGGAGAAAGTAAGGGCAATTCTTAAATAATCCTCCTAATAGGATGTTGAATATTATAATTGTATATATCCTATGAGATGTAGTACTTATGTTGCGTTTTCACTGTCTACATTTTTAGAGATTTGTTTTGACATATGAGGGACCCGATTCGATGCATTTTGGGCGCCTTTTTTACGGTTGCACCTGTTTACCATCAGATCCAATTCAATAGTGATTGTGTTTCCTAAATGCCCATTTTGGGACTATTCACACTTAGGAAATGCTATGTGCATGCAGTAATGAATCACAAATAGGAAATCCCTATTTGTGGTTTCCTATTTTGCGACTTGCACAATGCAATTTCTACTGGGTAGAAATTTCATTTTGTGATGCTTCAAATGCCTTTCATACATACCGAAATGTAATTTTGCAATGCCTAACAGCCTGAAATAACGATTTAAATTGTTAAGAAATGCAAAATTGCTTTGTGCTTATGAACCTTTAACTCATGCCCTAAGGTACCTATAACTTCTGCCCCGCCATGCACAGTTTTTTCATCAATAATTTTACAGCAGATGTTGCAGTGATATTATCAGTGATGCCATAGAAGATTTAATGAGTGATGTAATATGTGGGAAATTAGCAGTGCATGACAAGGGCGCAAGTTATGGTTACTCTAGGGAACGAGTTATAGTTACTTGATATAACTCTAACTACTGGATTTGTAAGGTTTTGTACACGTAAAATGTCAACGTAACAGTAATGTCCTTCTAACCTTTGTTTTTTAGTGAATTTCTAAGGTTTTTCAAAAACTATGAATTCCTACATATAGGGGGTCATTCTATCCCTGGCGGTCGGTGATCAAGCGGCGGCCAACCCGCCAACAGGCAGGCGGTCCAAAAAATGGAATTCTGACCCTGGCGGGAACCGCCAACACAGCCCGCCACATTAACACTCCGACCGCCACGGCGAGACTGACAAACAGCGCAGCGGTCACCGCCAACAGGCAGGCGGCAGACAATGTACCGCCCACCCTATCACAACTCACCAATCCGCCACCTTTTCCGGGGCGGGAGCCCCGCTGATAAAAACACGGCGGAAACAGACTACGAACGGGAAAACGCTCACCTAGACACACTCCACGAGGAAGGAGGACAGCATGGAGCCCGAATTACACATTCTACCGGCTATTGTCTACCTGATCATCTACCAGGAGTACGAACGCCGGCGCAGACGACAACGGTGAGCACTGCACCTACAACACAGGGGAGGGGGGAGGAGGAAAGCTTACGGGCACACACATACGCGATACACCCACCCCCCCAACCCACCCCCCCAATACCTACACACCAATGCAGGGCAACAAGTCAGAGTGACACCCGCCAAACCCCCCGGAAGAATGCAAAGACATAATTCAAATGAAGTTTAAAATTTATGTATAAAATAGGTTCATTTAAGTCATGGTAAATATGCCATATGAAATATACAAAAGTAATAATGAACATAGTGCAAAGTATAAACATAGTCAACAAGTCCTGCACAGTCCGTTCAATATCCATAGTCTGTGGGCCAATGTGTACAAACACATGGGCCAAGCCCACACAGGAGACCGGAAACCATTGGAGAGAACACTGCTGGGGCATCAGATGAGAAAACAACAGGCACCTCAGGGGGAAGGGAAAGGGGGGCACCTCAGCCACATGAGTCCACGACGCCAGATCCACGAGGGGCCTCCATGCCCACTGTACCATCCTGGGGAGGGCAAAGCCACAGTCCATCAGATGGATAACCGACTCCACTGGTATTGGAGGAGGCATGGTGCCCAGAGTGCTTCGTGAACACCTGCTCAACACAGAACCGGCACTGTCAATGGACCAGCGGTGCTTGAGACGGCGGTGCCCAGCGGAGCGGTGCTTGAGATGAAGGGCCCAGCGGAGCGGTGCTTGAGAGGAAGGGCCCAGCGGAGCGGTGCTTGAGATGAAGGCCCTAGCGGAGCAGTGCTTGACAGGAAGGGCCCAGCGGAGCGGTGCTTGACAGGAAGGGCCCAGCGGAGCGGTGCTTGAGACGGCGGTGCCCAGCGGAGCGGTGCTTGAGAGGAAGGGCCCAGCGGAGCGGTGCTTGAGATGAAGGCCCCAGCGGAGCGGTGCTTGAGATGAAGGCCCCAGCGGAGCGGTGCTTGAGATGAAGGGCCCAGCGGAGCGGTGCTTGACAGGAAGGGCCCAGCGGAGCGGTGCTTGAGATGAAGGCCCCAGTGGAGCGGTGCTTGACAGGAAGGGCCCAGCGGAGCGGTGCTTGACAGGAAGGGCCCAGCGGAGCGGTGCTTGACAGGAAAGGCCCAGCGGAGCGGTGCTTGAGATGAAGGCCCCAGCGGAGCGGTGCTTGACAGGAAGGGCCCAGCGGAGCGGTGCTTGACAGGAAGGGCCCAGCGGAGCGGTGCTTGACAGGAAGGGCCCAGCGGCGCGGTGCTTGAGACGGCGGTGCCCAGCAGAGCGGTGCTTGAAAGGAAGGGCCCAGCGGAGCGGTGCTTGACAGGAAGGGCCCAGCGGAGCGGTGCTTGACAGGAAGGGCCCAGGGGAGCGGTGCTTGAGACGGCGGTGTCCAGCGGAGCGGTGCTTGAGAGGAAGGGCCCAGCGGAGCGGTGCTTGAGATGAAGGCCCCAGCGGAGCGGTGCTTGAGATGAAGGCCCCAGCGGAGCGGTGCTTGAGATGAAGGCCCCAGCGGAGCGGTGCTTGACAGGAAGGGCCCAGCGGAGCGGTGCTTGAGATGAAGGCCCCAGCGGAGCGTTGCTTGACAGGAAGGGCCCAGTGGAGCGGTGCTTGACAGGAAGGGCCCAGCGGAGCGGTGCTTGAGACGGCGGGGCCCTGGTCAACGGTGCTCTTCACGGCGGGGCCCTGTTCAGCGGTGCTCTTCACGGCGGGGCCCTGTTCAGCGGTGCCTGTCTTGGCGGGGCCCTGTTCAGCAGTGCACTTCACGGCGGGGCCCTGTTCAGCGGTGCCTGTCTTGGCGGGGCCCTCTTCAGCGGTGCTCCTCACGGCGGGGCCCTGTTCAGCGGTGCTCCTCACGGCGGGCCCTGTTCAGCGGTGCCTGTCTTGGCGGGGCCCTCTTCAGCGGTGCTTGTCCTGTCTTTCAAGGGAGCCAGACCAGGCCAAGACTCCCCGCTTAGTCGCCCTCCGACCTTGCGGTAGCGGGGCCCTCCTGTGATGGAGTCTTGTGCCCGTGGGTGTCGTCCATCACACCCGGTATGGGGCTGGTGGGGCCCTCCTGGTGCGCTCGGCTGCTGCATGTCTTCTCCGCCCTGCTGCCCTTGCCCTCCTTCGCTGCAGCTCTCGGGCCCTTGCCTCCCTTAGTTTATGTAGCAGGTGACGTGGCAAGGCCACTCTCCGTGGTGGCAGCCGTCTCAGGCTTTTCGCGCCGGCCCTTAAGTTTTCATGTCCTCTTCCCAGGGGGTGGGCTGGCTGTTCCCTTGCTGCTGGCCGATGTTCCTTCCCTAGGAGCTGGTGGACTCCAATAGCCCTGCACTATGGTGATACTAGATGCAGGGCTGGTGGTGGCTGAGGTGCTCTTTGGACTCTTACCAGATGGAGGGGGTGGGTCAGGTGATGCAAAGAGGTTAATTTTGGAGAGGAAAAGTTTTTTTAGGAGCAATGGGAAGGGTAGGTGCAGTGGGTATGGGAGTGGAGGAAGAGGATGTGGTTGTAGGAGAGTCAAGTGTGCTGTCTTTGGGTGCAGGTGCTTGGGCTGGAGGCTGTCGTGAGGTGGATGGCTGTTGGGTGGGTGGCTGCCTGCGTTTGTGTGGTTTGGAAGAGGGGGTGACAGACACAGTGGGAGAGGACACAGGGGACGTGTAAATGGCAGTGGGGGTGGTGACTGCACGTGTGCTGACTGTAATGGAGGGTGTGCTGGTGATGGAAGTACTGGCTGATGGTGGTGTGCATGCAGGTGTGAGTGGAGTCGTCACAGGGAGGGAGGAGGGAGACGAGGAAGAGGGGGACACAGAGGTGGTAGTGACTGTTGGCATGTCTGCATCTGGATGTTGTTTGTGTGAATGCTTGTGGGATCTGTGGTGCTTATGTCTGGATGAGCTTGCCTTAGGTGTTGAGGTGTGTGCAGGCTGGTCTGATGGTGTGGATGGGATAGGCTGAGGAACAGGAGACTGGGACTGGGTGGAGGGAGTTAGAAGAGGGAGGCTGGAGACAGGGACAATGGCTGCCGTCAGTGCTGAGGCCAGAGCGTTGAACGATCGCTGATGGGCAGCCTGACCCGAATGAATGCCCTCCAGGTATGCATTGCTCAGATGCACCTACCTTTCCACCCCCTGGATGGCATTCAAAAGGGTAGACTGCCCAACAATGAGCGTCCGGAGGAGGTGACCTCCTCACTGAGGGCAGCAGGGGTGACTGGGGCAGGGCCTGAGGTGCCTGGGGCGAAGGAGATGCCCACCTTGGTGTGCGAGCGGGCACGGGGCGAACGCTGAGGGGCTGCTTGGAGGGCGGAGCTGGTGCGCTGGGTGGCGGCTGTACCTGTAGTTGCGGTGGGCACGGATGTTGCTGCCACCGCAAGGGAGCTCCCTTCCGAGGACGTGTCGGTGTTGCTGACGTCTCCCCGGGTCCCCGTTGTGGAGCTCCCCTCGCCCTCCGTCTCACTGCTGAACTCGGAGACCGTTGCATGGCCCTCCGGGGCCATGTGAGATGCAGCTCCCTCGTGCGCCGATGCCACTTCTCCTCCGCCTGATGATGCTAATGCACACATGCACAGGAAGAAAAAGAAAATGGGTGGGGGGGAAAAATGAAGACAATTTGAGTGCATGCATTGGCAACACCGTTGGCGGAGAGGACAGACACAGAAGCCCCCTGAACTGCGCTGCGCAATCGGGGTACACTACTCAGTTCTTGTGACTAGGCCTACAGGTCTATGGACGACAAATGCACACATGGGTGATGCAGGACCATGGATAGCTGTACTTGGCACCCTACAGAGGTGGGGGGCGGGGGCACAGGGCCATGGCTAACGGAGGGGACTAGCCTACAGAAAGCACCCTGGCCTTGAGTTACCCACAGCCCTCCTCCCCCACCCAGATACCTCCACTGCGCGCAAAGATAGCAGAATGTGCTGATACTCACTCCCTTGTGTCTGCTGTGATGTCCTCACACGCCCATCCAAATCGGGGTAGGCCACCGCCAGGATCCGGGACATCAGGGGGGTCAATTGGCGGCTGGCACCCCTCCTACGTTGGGAGGCCATCCCCAGCAGAGACTCGGCGGTCTTTCTGGTCCCGCGGCGGATGTCCTCCCACCTCTTTCGGCAGTGGGTGCCCCGTCTGTTGTGGACCCCCAGGGCCCGGACGTCCTTGGCGATGGCACGCCAAATGTCGACCTTCTGATGGGCGCTGACCTATTTGACATGTACAGGGTGGGAAAGGAAATATCATCACTTTTCTGCATGGTAGATGTGAGTGGCCCCCCTCCCCAACCTTGCCATGTGGCACATGTTCCCATCTGTCGTGCGTTGCACTCCTCATTCGCTCCCCTCCCCACCATCTTACATACACCCCACTCAACACAGGCATAGCCCATTCAGCGTGCACCCTGTGTACTAACCTGTTGGTCTGGAGGACCGTGGAGCAGCGCATACTGGGGGAGGACCCCATCAACAAGTTTCTCCAATTCTTCGGAAGTGAAGGCAGGGGCCCTTTCCCCAGTCGCAGCAGCCATTGTATCTCCCAGACCGAGGTCACAGCAGCACTTGCAGTATAGGTTCTCTCCTGTGGATGATCAGGTCTCGAGTGATTAATCAGATAGAAAATGGCGGTCACGCCCGCGGCGGTGCGTACCGCGGCGGTGCGTACCGCGACCGCCGGCGCACATCGTCATTGGCTCCTGAGACCCATAGGGTTCAATGTTAACCAATGCTGCTTTGCGGCGCGGTCTTCGACCGCCTACCGCCACGGTGTGCCACGCCAGCGCAGTGACCTCACAACCCACTGTCACACTTCACAGGTCAGGCAGCCGCCATTTCAAGGGCCCAGATGGCATGATTTCTACTGCGTCACACAGGCCTAGGCCTTGCATTGCTACTCATACAAGCCGTTCCATGCATAGCGATTCGTGTACTGTGCAAGCTGTGTGAACGAACCTGTGGGTTGGTTGACTCTGTGCTCCATGTTGTCCTTCCTATGCACCGTCCGCTGGGACTTGCAATGAGAAGGATGAATCCTCGCGTGTACCGACCGCTGGTGGACCTGTCGACAATGGAAGAACGACATATCATACTTACATACCGGCTTGACAGAGCAACTATACATGGACTATGTGCCCAGCTGGAGCCAGACCTGATGTCCCCCATCCGCCAACCCACAGGGATTCCCCCTCTGGTGCAGGTTCTGTCAGTACTCCATTTTTTGGCAAGTGGGTCGTTTCAGACAACAGTGGCCATATCATCTGGGATGTCTCAGCCTATGTTTTCTAAGGTTTTGTCCAGAGTGTTGTCTGCCCTGATGAAATACATGCGGAGCTACATTATTTTCCCTGAGGTGGGCGAATTGGCTACAGTGAAGGGTGATTTCTATGCCCTTGGACATATCCCCAACATCATTGGGGCCATTGATGGGACCCATGTGGCTTTGGTTCCCCCCAAAGACAGTGAGCAGGTGTACCGAAACAGAAAAAGTTATCATTCGATGAATGTCCAGGTGGTCTGTTTGGCTGACCAGTACATCTCCCATGTAAATACCAAGTTCCCTGGGTCAGTGCATGACGCGTATGTCATGCGAAATAGCAGCATCCCTTATGTGATTGAACAGCTACAGAGACACCGTGTGTGGCTAATTGGTGACTCTGGTTACCCCAACCTGTTGTGGCTACTGACCCCAGTGAGGAATCCCAGGACAAGGGCAGAGGAACGCTACAATGAGGCCCATGGGCGAACTAGGAGGATCATAGAAAGGACCTTCGGGGTAACATCGATGAAAGTAGGTCACCCGGCTAGGTCGGCTCCACTAACAAACTAAAGTGGATTGCTTCAAGTAGATGCTCTCCCCGATGAGGCCCTACATTTAATTTTTTGTGGGCTTTGTTCTCCCTATTATGGGATGTCCAAGTGTTTAAAGGATTAGGTACGTCTTTAAGGTCCTGACGAATCGCGTAAGATCATTTATTGACTATAAATTAGCGAGAAACATGTTGACCTATGATGTAGAGTAACACAGGGGATCCTGTGTTTACTTGTTTCGTTCTTACTACTCCCCAATGTGAGAGCTAGTAGCTGTAATAAGTAATTCTTCTTTTTATGGGGAGTGTAGACATTATTTTACTATATCCCTATTTATTGTTTTTAATCTTGCCAGAGGTACTAACATTGAATTAAATTTATGATCATATCCTACCTCTAGGCATTTTTAACCATTACTATACCAATCCACAAATTCTTTTGACCGGTTGTGCATTTTCCTCCAAAAGATCTCCGGCACAGAGCCCCCACGTGGGGCCCGTCAGGCATTGCAGCACCAGCCTGACGAGGAGCACAGCCCTATGATGAAGCATGTCACCGATAGGTGAGTGAGGGCTCGTGCTTCAAAAGAAAAAATTTCTTTCCTTGGTATGCAGAACCTATCGGTCTAAAAGGAACTCTCTTTTTGGAATCGTGTGTGCAATTTTTGATTCGGCCAGGTTTAGGTGCCTGCATATGACAGGGGGATCCCTAATGTACTCACCAAAGAAGGTGTGCCAGATTATCGTGGCCTGCTGTATGCTTCACAATCTTGCATTGCGACGCCAGGTGCCTTTTCTGCAGGAGAATGGTCCAGATGGTGGTGTTGTTGCAGCTGTGGAGCCTGTGGAGAGTGAAGAAGAGGAAGACGACGGGGACGACACGGACAACAGGGATACAGTCATACAACAATACTTTCAGTAGCACACAGGTAAGAAACAGCCACCCCATTTTACATTTACTTAAGGCCTCATGCGTCTCCACTGTCTGTGTTTCCCCCCAGTTCCTGTTAACTGATTTGTGACTTTCCCTTCCCTTTTCAGAACAGTATGACCCACTGCCTGACTTCAGCTTTGTTTGCCCATGGACTAAAGCTTATTGAAATTGGTATGTTGTCATCACAAAGTAACTGGACAATATTGAACCGTTATGCGTAATACATTTGTTAAGAATACAAGCAGACTCCTGTTTATTTAAGCGGAATAAGTGATTTATTTAAAGTGCTAGATATAGGTAAATGATTGGGAAGCGGGGATGGGTGGGGGTGGAGTAATGTCCATGGCAGAGTCCAGTTCTCAGTCGCACAGGTGCATTGTCCATATGCCTGTGGAAGGATGGAGCAGGGGCAGTTCAAGGTTGGACAGGGTGACAATGTGGGACAGTGGGATGACATCAGGGGGTATCTTAGGCTGGCGGGGGTTTTGCAATCCTACTCTGTCTTCTTGTGAGATCTCAGCTATTATTACCAGACATAACTGTAAGTTCACCCTAACCTTTGGGTTTTTCAGTGAATTTCTAGGTTGTTTTTTTTAACTCAAAGGAAGATCGCAAAGTTAACTCTAACTCTAACATCACTGGCCTCGGGAAGATAAACTCTGCACCCAACCCCAATAGAAGACAGTCAAACCTCACATGGGTTCAATAAAATAATCTGTGTAAATATCATAATCGAAATAGCTTTCAGTAGATTTGGCATAATTAGGGTAATTCGCAAAATCCTAGATCTGCTCCCAGAATACTCCAGGAGGACAGTGGTCCGTGCCCTGGTGAGTTCCCGTTTGGATTATGGGAACTCCCTATACCTAGGTTCCCCCAAATATGTTACAAAAAACTACAGGTACTACAGAATGTGGTGGCAAGAATGCTACTGAAAATTCTCAGGTTAGGACCAGTAATAGAGGCATTGAAAACACTGCACTGGCTGTCCATCGAAGCAAGAGTTAAGTTTAAAGCCTTAAGCCTCACACATGAACTGGTCAACTCTAAGGCCCCACACAGTCTGAGAGGCTTAATCTCACCACACCCCATGGCTAGATATCTTAGATCAGTACAGGGACATCTTATGAAGATCCCAATAATTCTTCAAACTAGATGGGGACGGAGGTCATTTACTTACCTTGCACCTAAACTTTAGAATGCTCTACTAGTGGATATAAGAACGATAAAGGAGGAGCCAAGGTTCAGGAAGATGCTTAATGCCTGGCTTTTTCCATAATTCATTTTAAACCAATATACACGTCGATAGTCTGTATGACTCCATCTGAGCAGCTCTTTCTTCACTTAGTGATGGGAGACCTTAGGATAGCCATAAGCTTTATTAATCATAAACATAAGGATGGATATAGTTATAGAATTGATACTGGTCATGTTAGAAATGGGGTTTCTGGTTGGCTAGGGTATGCACCTAAGCCAGGCAGAACCCACCCACTCTAGTCAGGGCAAGGGAGTTACACATCCAAGATAACCCCTGCTCACCCCCTTGGTAGCTTGGCACGAGCAGTTAGGCCTATACCAGAGGTAATGTGTAAAGCGTTTGCATAACACACACAACACACGTGATGCACTAGCCCCACCACAAGGAAAACACAACACCAAGTTATATGAAAATATACTGTATTGTACACAATGCAATTATTAGACCAAACATCACATATCAGTAGTATCCTGCTACCTTAGCAGTTGTCAGAACATTACACATTAGTTACTCTGCAAACTAACAGTAGTCACATATAACACACAAGTTACTCAGTATTCTGCAACATAAGCAGTAGTCAGGAAACACATTATTACACCAAAGCGCTTGTCATAAGAATATCATAAACGCCACTATTAGGAACATTATAAAACATATGGCAAGTCAGAAAAACATATCACCATGTTCTGCCCATTTGCATACACGTGTGAAAACCTCATCAAACAGGTAGGCAACATATAGATCAAGAAAGTCTTTAAAAAGAACTTAGGTTGTATATACATTGTCATTGGGTAGTATCTGCTTTGAAATAGGCACCTCTAGTGCCTGAAGAATGAAAAATGGGGCCCCTCTGCGCAAAATGGGGGCCTCCTATCAACTCTGTGGCAGATAGGGGCGGCACGCACCCCCTCTGTACTGCTGAATGGCTGCTCTGGGGGCCCGCAATCACTGGGGGGCCCCCAGGCCTCCATTGGCCCTCACGAGGGGGTGCCAAAGTCAGGGAAACTCTATTGGATCTCAGGAGCGATCACGCTCCTAACGCAAGGCATAGGGGAGAGGGATTCTCCCTCGCCTCCCGTGTCCTGCTTCCTGAACGGCCCTGGGATCCAAAGGGAGACCTCCAATGAGGTCTTCCTTCCTCCTAGGGCCACCTGTAGGCACTCGCCCGCACCCGGTCTGGTGCGTGAGTGTCCTCGTCTCTCTTCCCGGCTCGCAGCGGTGTTAGGCCCAAGTAAGGGCCTTCTGGTGCCCAGGGGGCGCTCCTCTGAGCAATCCTTGCCCCGGGGGCACCGCTAGGAGCACGCTTGCTCCAAACTCAATTTTGCAGGCTGCTTCATGCCCTGGAAGCACAGAAAACAGCCTGACTCCGGTGCTGCCTTTTCATACAACCCAGGTCGCGGTGGTGCTGTCGGGCAGTGCTCAGTTGAAGCACTGCCCAAAGGGGCTAAAAATGAGGAAACGGAGGCGCTTCCAAGGCGCTGGGGTCCACTTATGATAGAGGGCTTTCCAAGTGCTATGAAATGGAAGTGAAGCGCTCCTCCTACGCTTCAGCAGCTGATAACAGGGGACATGGGCCACAGCACCCTGCTCCTGGGGGACAGAGTTAAGGAAAAAAGCTCACAGATGGAGCGGCCCAGCAACAGGGCAGCACACAGTGGATGCAGCAAGTGGAAAGTCCTTACAGTTACCCATCAGGTCACAGGTCAGCACAGCAGCAGCAGTCCATGGCAGTCCCTGGTGAGTCCTTCCAGCCCTTTGTGTCCAGTTCCAAAATGATTCACTGAGTCTCCAAATTGTGGTGAAAACTCAGTCCTTACAGTGTTTAACAATGGTGGGGGAGAGAAGTGGGCTCAGGCTCAGCACAGGCTCCAAACATCAGTTGGGGGTAAATTACCCTATTGTGTGAGGCCACGGAACAGCCTTTACAAATGTAGGTGTGTCCCGCCTCTCCCTTCTCTCAGCCCAGGAAGACTATTCAGTATGCAGATGCACTGTACAAGGGAGTTACAGGTAAATTAAATATGCTAATTAGGTATAAGTCAATCATACGAACTTTAGATGGGAGAGCACCTGCACTTTAGCACTGGTCAGCAGTCCTAGAGCCAACAGTGACAGGTCAGAAAAAATTGGAGGCAGGAGGCAAAAAGACTGGGGAAGACCCTGCATAGGGAAAAAAGTCCAGAAGGTCATAAAAAGGTCAAACATGAAGTGAGAAGTAGATCTTGTCATTGACTATTTAAGTGAAACTTTTAGGAAGATTACAAGTCTTCTTGGGCAATATGTTATTGTTAGGTCTCTTTATTATGGACAATAATCAGCCATGAAAAAATTTAGTCTATCTTCCATGTCTACTAATGACCTATATTTTGTAAATTCACTAATATTGGATTCTTCTGACTTCATGTGAATAAGGTCCCTGGAGGACCGACATGCATTGTCTTGGTTTAAACAATGGTGTGCTTTTCCTAATAAACCAATTTGAAGCATTACTCCTGGATAGCTGTTATATGCTTGCACAGGACTGAAAAAGTGCAGCTTTGTTTGGATTCATTCATGAGGGTTTAGCCCAACCCCAGGGGTTGTTGTGCAGCAGCTCTGCTTGGGTACACTCCGAAAATACCATATGGCCGGGTAATGCCAAGGTCTCCTACCACCAAACACCACTCACCCCCCCACGTAAACTTGAATTAAAACCTTAGATGCACTTCACTTTGGGATTAGGGGCCGTAAACCCCCGGCTGTATTTTTATTGACAAAATATTGTTAATCATAATCAAAATGATATGCAGTAATCACAATCATGTTCACAAAGTATTTACAGAGTTCAAGGGATGCCGAGCCTTAACAGAGTACGCTAATACATCCACATTCCTATCACTGACTAAAAACCGTTTGTTCCTGCGTACCCAATGTTGGTGGCTGTGAATGAGATCATGGCTGTTTTTCCATACCCCAAACACTACCCCTCTTTACACTACAAATCCCAGGGGTACGATCTCCATCAGTGTGTTCTCATACCTTCCAAACTGGATTGCTGTGGATGGGGCCCAGCTGCCCGCTAAGATACCTACCTCGGGCACCCCCGCCACCCTGAGACTCCACCCCCCCAGGGCCAGTGCTCGTTTCAGACCTTCTGCGCATGCTCAGGTGGTTGGCCCTATGGGGCCAGATGCCAGCGACCGCTCGCAACCCCCCGTGCCCCTGTGTGTCGTCCACTCTTCCCAGCCAGCACCCCCAAATTAGCTTGTCACCCAATTTTGTAATAAAAAAGGTACCCATTAATATTTCCACCCATGATCTCACCCCGCCACAGGCCCACATCGTTGACTGACGATGTGGCCTCCTCCTCCCATCACGTATGCTGAGAGAGCCAGGCGAGTATATTCTGTAAAAATATTTCATAGCCTACTCACGAAAGATGAACTCCATCCTGCAGAAAAAACCTGTCTCCTTTAATGCAGCCATGTGAGATCACAGTCAACCTTGGAGTCCGAAACAACTTGGCCAATTTGCTATTGATTCTTCTCACTGAGTCATTGAGGGCTTTCACTGAGATCCCGCCCCTCCAGAGAGAACAAGGAATCATGTTTGACCAAGAAAGGACAGTCTGAGGGACTTTTCCGCCAACCTACCAATTTCGGATATTACCAGTTCACGCAGCCACCGGCTACCTAGAGCAACCAGATCATTACCCCCAGGGTGCAGCACAATGATGTCCGGTGATGAGTAGCCTAAGGGGGGGCATTAAATCCAGAAATGTCCTTAATTGAGTGAGCTGCAGCCCACCTTGGCCAAAGAAAGAGATGCAGAAACCAGCATCCGATGCGCGTGAGGCAAAGGCACTCCTTGTAAATAGTTCACCTGCACGTCGGACATGGGAATGTCTGATTACCCAACCTTGATGATACCAGCAACTCATTCATGCACCGGAGTCTTCGGAACCGTCAATTGCTTGTGGCGGGTGTCTACAAAGAGTGCAAAGAAAGCGAGGTGTCAAGGACATGAACTCATAGCATATGCAGTCTCACATATCGCTTGTAGCAATCCGATGACCACCCTCCAATTCTCTTAACCGCTGCTCCTGGGAATCCCATTGCCACAGCCACTGTGGCTGCCCCTATTCTCAAGGAGTGAGAGCCAAATAATGAGGCATCCAAACCCTCTGCCAGAAGGGAGCGCTTGAGTACCTGTGAGAATTGGTACCTAGTAAGTGGCGTGCCATCCGCATGCACCAAAACCGCACCCGTCTCCCCTGGAGCGCGCTGCGCTAGGAAGACCTCTAAGTTCCGTATAGGACAACATGCATTACCCGGAGCTCTATGCAATAGAATATGGTCCCCATTTCCATCCTGATCCACCTTAGAACAGGGAACAGTAATCACCAGACACCCAGTCCCCTCCGGCCAATGAATACTCGCCAACTGCAGAACCCCCAAGGTGTCCCTTTTATAGCGCGCAACCAGTTCACCTAATCTATAAGCACCATAAAAGGAAAGGGTAAAGGCTGACTTAAATAAGGTGACATCCCAGGGAGAAGTACAAACATGATCCAACAAGACTAGCAAGGCCCCCAACTTTGCCACCTCAATGGGCCGTTGAGCGTCTGGCTTAGAGCCCTGAATGCGCTGCCATCCCCTTAGGGCCCTTCTTACCAAAAATGATTTTGTACCATTGGGCAGCCCCCATAGTTGCACAAAGAAAGAAATAGCAGTGGAGTAACGTCTGGCGCAGGCAATTGACTTCCCCTCAGCCCTCAAAACTTCTGAAAATGCCAGGATTGAAGCCGGATCAAAACAAGTTGACAATACCGCCCCACCCCTGAAATCAACATATTCTGCAAATGCTCCCTGGTAATCTTTCAGTGTTCTGGGTGCTAAGCTGGCTGCCACAAGGTTTAGTATTGCTTGGCACTAATCTGTCACAGATGCTCTGGAAAGGGCTTTGGAAACTCCTCAGCTCTGGGGAGGTGAGACCTGAAAACCTGCATCTTAAAACAGGAGAGTGCATCAGATGTTTTATTCAACACTCCAGTTAAGTGCTTAGCTCTGAAGGTAACATTCAGCCTTAAACACAATAATACTATCTCTTTCAGCAGCCTTAGGATTATCTTGCACTCAGCTGCTTGCTGGTTAATACACTCAACAACTGACATATTATCTGACCAGAAAATCACCGACTGATTCCGAAATCCCTCCGGCCAAATAGACAAAGCCACTAAAACTGGGAACAGCTCCAGGAAACCCATATTAGCCACTAGGTCCTCCTGGACCCAGTGTAAAGGCCATCGCTGAGCGCACCATCCTGTACCAAATATAGCCCTAAAGCCTTCGCTCCCAGCTGCATCAGTAAAAAGTCTCAATTCCTCATTGGACCTTGGCGGACTGGGCCACACCACCGTCCCATTAAAGTCACGCAGAAAGGTTTCCCAAATCCTCATATCTTGTTTGACTTCATTGGAAAGACTGGTGTGATGATGCTTGACTTTTAACCCTGAAATGGCTTGGGCAATTGACCGAGAAAAGGGGCGCCCCATGGGTATGATTTGCAGCGCAATGTTGAGCTACCCTACCAATCACTGCAACTGATGAAGTGTCACCTTCTACAGCAACGCGTGTGAAAAAGATCCCACCTTCTCCCAAGGCAATCTGGGCACACCTGCCACTGAATCCAACTCTATCCCTAGGAATAGTGGAACAGGGGCCCACCATCTTTCATTCTGCATGTGGAACCCCAAATTCCCTCATGAGTTTTTTAAATATGTCCAACCCACCAGCACATTGATTAGATCCAGCGAGCCCCAAAAAAGGAAATCATCCAAGTAGTGTAAACCCACCTATGCTGCGCCCTGTCCCTATATACCAACTCCAAAAAGGTACTAAATTTCTCAAAATAGGAACATGACACAGAGCAGCCCATAGGCATGCACCTATCAAAGTAATACTTTCCTTCCCACGAAGTCCTCAGGATGCACTGGCAACAACCGAAATGCAGATTCGATGTCTGATTTTGCCATCAAAGCCCCAGGCCCCAGCTCCTGCAGCATTTGAATTGCCTGATCCAAAGAAGCATACCTAACCGAACACAATGCCCCATCTATGGCCTCATTCCCCGACAGCCCCTTTGGAGCGGACAGATTGTGAATCAGTCTGAACTCCCCTGGCTCTTTCTTGGGAACTACCCCTAAAGGAGAACCAACAAAGCCCTGCATGGGAATTTCATCAAAGGGCCCTGCCACCCACCCCAAATCCACTTCCTTCTTGATTATCTTACTTGCCTCCCCGGAGCTGGAACGCAAAGTCAGCTGATTCTTACAATGGGGCGAGCCAACATAGTCCTGAGCCCAAATACAACACCTGCGCAGCTGCTTGGTTGGGGTAAACGTTAAGCCAAGGGCCCATAGCCAAAACATTAACGCGGGACGAAGCCTTAACAAAAGATACCATGCAACCCAGGCACTGAAAATAATCAATCTTGTTTCTTAACAACTTTATCTCATGACTTTGTAAAACACTTTAATTCTGGGTGGGAGGCCTGTCCACAAAAGGAACTGCAAGAAAGTGCACCAGTTGAAATCCCAGCACGCACCCATCTTGGCCCCAGTACCCCTGAGGCTCCTAAGCCCGCCCCTGTAGGCCCACGAAAGGCCTGCTGACCTGGCCCCTGAGTGAGATTGGTATAACACAACCAAGTGATTATGTGTATCTCATCCCATGCCAACAAAGGCTTATATGCCTTAATTCTCCTGAATTCCTTATCATAGTCCTTCCATGCCGTGCCACCATATTCATTGTGCGCCCCCACGATCCTGTTCTGATAGCAAGCTAACTGCGCACCTAAGTCACTGAAATGTTCCGCTTATATGGCCTGATAAATGGAGAACGCTCTAACCCAGTTGGACAAAGACTCCTACACTCTCCTTCTTTGTGGCCCATGCCCACACTCTCTCGAATACGAGCACTCTTTGCAACACCACACCTCGTCCTTCTCAGCTTTGTAAACCAGTAAATCGAAGCTATCGCTGTATGCCCCTGTTAGGCTTTTCATCCTTGGCGTGGTCTCCCTTAACTTTTTGATTCTGTTTCCCAGACTCTGGTCTCTGGACTCTGATTTTGCTCTTTTTGTTACTCTGGACACTTTACCACTGCTAACGAGTGCTAAAGTGCAAATGGTCCTTTACAAAATGTATATGTAATTGGTTTATCCATAATTGGCATATTTGATTTATTAGTAAGTCCCCAGTACAGTGCACTAGTGGTGCCCAGGGCCTGTAAATCAAATGCTACCAGTGAACCTGCAGCACTGATTGTGCCACCCACATAAGTAGCTCTGTAATCATGTCTCAGACCTGCCACTGCAGTGTCTGTGTGTGCAGTTTTAACTGTAAATTCGACTTGGCAAATGTACCCACTTGCCAGGCCTAAACCTTCCCTTTTCTTACATGGAAGACACCCCTAAGGTAGGCCCTAGGTAGCCCCAAGGAAGAGTGCAGTGTATGGTTAAGGTAGGACATATAGCAATGTGTTCTATATGTCCTGACAGTGAAATATTGATAAATTCGTTTTTCACTGTTGCAAGGCCTGTCCCTCTCATAGGTTAACATGGGGGCTACCTTTAAATCTGATTTAAGTGTGGATTCCCTTCGGGAGCCGATGGGCATGTGGAGATTGGGGTCTCTGAGCTCACAATTTAAAAATACACCTTTTAGTATAGTTGATTTTAAGATTGTGTGTTTGAAAATGCCACTTTTAGAAAGTTAGCATTTTCTTGCTTATACCATTTCTGTGACTCTGCCTGTTTGTGGATTCCCTGTCTGGGTCAGTTTGACAGTTGAGCTGGTTGCACCTCACAATAGACAGTGGCACAAAGGGAGCTGGGGTGTAGTCTGCATTTCCTGATGAGCCATCTGTGCTAGGAGAGAGGGGAGGGTGGTCACTCACTCCTGAAAGTGCTGCGCCTGTCCTTACACAATGCAGTCTCCAACCTCCTGGTGAGTGTCTGGGGCCTGGCCTTGGCAAGGCAGGATTTCACCATCAAGAGAGACTTTGCTTTGAAGTAGGCCTACTTCAAAGGAGAAAATGGGTATAAGAAGGACACCCAAAACCACAGACTTTAGAACACTTCTGGAAACCAAGAGGAACCTCTGCCTGGAGAAGAGCTGATGAGCTGAGGAAGAAGAGCTGCCCTGCCTGTGACTGTGCTTTGTGGAGCTATCCTGCAGTTGCTGCTTCTGCCAGAGTAAGAGGGCAAAGACTGGACTTTGTGTGCCTTCCATCTTGTGAAGATCTCCAAGGGCTTGCTTTAGAACTTGCCTCCTGTTGTTTGAAGCCTCAGGGACAGCAAAGACTTCTCTCTGCCAGCACCTGGAGTCTCTGGAGAGACTCCTACTCTGCCCTGTGGTGCCCATCCAGTTCTTGGGACCCTGAAAGGAGAAGCTGGCAGCCTAAGAGGAAGAAATCCATGCACAGGACGCCGTGCGGGGGAAAGATCGATGAGACTCCAAACTGTGGCTGAAAAATCAATGCGCCGCTGGCTTCGCGGCTGAAAATCGATGCTCACCTGCAACGTGACCGAAGAATCGATGCACGGAGCTGGGGAAACGGCGCACTGCATCGCTGATGGAGGCTGGTGAGATCGCAACCTGCGCTGTGTGGTTCTCGCATCATCGTGCGGCTGGATTTCCGATGCCGGCCGCGTGACGTTATCCCTGTGCGTGACCCCGGAAGCACAAAGAGTGCTTCCGGGCTGCAAAATAGTTTTTCCGGGGCCACGAGCCCCTCTACAGCCAATCAGCTGTGTTTTCATTGTGGGGTGGGGGCCGGGGAGCCTGCCACTCCCCAACCCCCACCCCTTCGTTCTGGCCCGGCGCCACCACCATAAGCTCGTCCCCTGTGATTGGGGTGGCTCTGTGCATAGTGACTGACACACGTGAAAAAAACATAGACTTTCCTTAATACATGAGATAATTATTTCCCTTATACTGAAAAGTATATTTGTAATGTTTTGTCACAACACCTGTGAAAAAAGTATTTCTTCTATCTCTATTGTGATCACTTGATGAGAAATTACTTTATGTGCAGGAGGTGTCTGGAGTACTGAAATGCATAAAAATATAGACACAGTCGCTGTGGACAATGTGACAATAGCCCAAAATCCCCATATCACATCACTTAATACTAATCATACTAGGTTATGGTAATAAAATATTGTATTCCACAGCTCCACTGTGGCACAGCACTATACATTGGACTACAAAAGACTACAAAAGTCAATTAAAAAACACACTTTATTATATTGTAATAAAATGTACACCACAATGCACCCCATCCATTGCATGATACATCAGGATAAACACAACATATTTTCGCTTATCGCTGTGCACTTTACCAAACAATATTACACTATATTGTCCGGCGTGGCATATCACCTTACACAACAATAACTGCACTTCATCAAACTAGATCCAACACTTTATAACACCTTTCGACGTAAACTGATGAATAAATAGAAGAACATTATTAAAGGGGCATTGAAGAAGGGAGAACCTTAGTAAAACAGCATAATTTACTGAAAAATGTCAGATCAATTATACAGTACTGATGCTATAAACACTTTTTAGTGGACCATGAATTCGGAGTTTAATTGAACAACACTTTACAGACTAAAAGCTGTGCAAGAACACTTCCCTTCTTTCTAGACGACTTGAACTCCTTCTGAGTGCCATTATTTTGCGAATTAATTCATGCTCGCTGCACATATTCTGTCATATCCACTTTGTCAGCTCTAAAATTGTAAATTTTCAGTGTTTTTATTTTTAGTAGCTGGCTTTTTTAATAGTCACCTGAGTTGTGTTCTGTGTGAGGAATCTATGCCACTTTCTGATGCAAAGCAGTCAGCTCCAATGCCTACCTCCTCTATTCCTCCCGCTCGCTATTTGGTGATTTATGCACCAACTACTTAACTTCGCCCCAACTTCGCCCCAATCCTACAAAAAATGTTGACTGATGTTGCCGCAGCGGCGCAGCCCTCCCTAGAAGTGATTTCTGTGTGACGACAGTAGTAAAGGGTTATGTCGGGCCTATATGTCGATTCGTAGTTAAACAATAAAGACCACACCAGGCAGGCCGCGGCAGTCCGCCCCCCATCTGAATGTTTTTTGACGAACAAACGAGGACCAGATGGAAGGGGCAGGGGGAGCCCAGGCTGAGACATTCTGAAAACATAAGGGTCCAACCTGGCTCTGAAAGTAAAAGGAAGGAAAACAAACCGAGGGCAGCAGATGTTAGGAAGATGTGCAGAATCAGAAGGCAAAGGGGAGAGGGAAACGATCTCAGACTCCATCAGTGACGCTGTGTGGGATACCCTGTGGTGTAGCAGCCCTGCTACTCATACCTCGAGTGAAGCTGCTTGTTTTGTTGTGTGTCGTTGAACTCACTTTCTCATTTATTTTGCAGAAAAAAGCTGATTTCCAGAGCAAATAAATAGCAGGGTAATGCTGAAATACTTCCAGCCATTTTTGGGTGGTGATAAAATCTGCTTCTTTATGGTTCCCCTAGATCATCTTCATAACACATCTCTCCTTTCAGCAGTGGGGCTTGTGTGATGTGCAGACTTTCCTAATGAACTTTAACCTTTCAGCTGCATTTTTGTATGCTTGGGTGCACGACTGCTTAGAAACATCTGTCCGGTTTCTAGTGGACAAGATACACCTATAAATGAGAATGTCACAAAGACCATGACGAAGGATTTAAGATAACATTACATCTCCCTTGGTTTTCTGGAAGCTCCTATTTGCGCAGCAGCATTGAACATCATAGTGTGAGCGTTTCACTTTTTAATCAACATTTGCAGAATTAAAACACATTGTTCTCCTTTCTGCGAAATAAACATGCAATGGTGGGACGTGTCAGGGGAACTTTGCACTGGTGTAATAAATCAGGACAAATCTATTGACACAATATTTGCCCAATCTGTAATAGAAAATGATTTAAATATGTTTTGTTGCACTCTCTGCCAAAGAAAGACAGGAAAAAAATGAAACAAGCATTTGCAATGGAATATGTCTTGCATTTGTTTGAGTTAGAGCAGTTGGCATTGCAAATTCGTAACTGGACTTTTCTTGCCACATAAATTGGTCAACCAAATTTGGTCCTCTGTGCCACATAATTCCAGTGGCCCTGCATATAAGTAAAGCACTTCCATTTACCTTCTCCCTCTATTTGCTGCAAAAAAATGAAAACATTGCCATTATTTATTATTATTTTAGGGTCCCTCTATCTAGTGTGGGGACCCAAAGATGACATAGACAAAATAGCACATTGTGCAGAACATTTTGATGGTGGTCCTATTTTCCTAGGACCACCATATGGTGAGTTTTGGGCAAAAACGTTTTGTAAAACGAATGCCCTGCAAAGCATTATGAGGCAAGTTTCCGAGTACAGTAAATATTGTAGCATCTTGACTGCAATGCTCAGAATAGCCCCTGGGGGACACCACAATAAAAATAGCATTTGTAAGAAACATGGTCATGTAACCATCTAGTCAGCCCCTAAAGGGCATAACAACATGAAAGCAGAATGGCAGAAAATAATGTAGTATAGCCACATATCTAGCCCCTAGAGGACTTCGAGCTATATGTACGCAGGTTTGGTTTTGCGACTCGCAATTTGCGAGTCGCAAAACCTTATGTTGAACAGTGTCAATGACACTATTTGCGATTTGCAAGGGGGTCACAAAAGCCCACCTCATGAATATTCATGAGGTAGGTCGCAATTTACAAAGTCCTTGGGAATGGCTGCCCTTACAGGGATGGTGGCCTGCTGGAGACAGCAGACCACCATGTCTGTGACTGCTTTTAAATAAAGCAGTTTTTTCCTTAAAGGAAAACTAGATGAATTTCAAAAACAAAAAATAAAACGTTTCATTTCTTTTTTTCAGAGCAGGTAGTGGTCCATAGGGCCGCCTTGTTTTCATGGTTGGACACTTTCGTCTTCTCTAGAATGTGCTTCCACTTTCTGTGATCTAATGCTTCCTTGACCTGATTCAGTACCACATCTGCTTTGGTAGCATCCACAATGTCTGCTACACCAAGGGCATTGCGACATGCCGATTGTACGACCATGTTGACGAACACTTCGGTGCTCTCCTCATCTTGCTCTTGGTATTCATCTGTCGTTATTGGCGGCGGGTGACGAGATAAGTAGTCAGCTGGGTTGTTCACCCCCGGTCGATAGACAATGGTGAACCGGTAGGGTTGAAGCAAGACGATCCAACATTCTATTCGTGGAGGCGCCAGACGTGGGCTTCGAGCAAATAATGACACTAAAGGCTTATGATCAGTCACCACTTGAAATTCTTGCCCATAGAGATAAAAGTGAAAGTTTTTGAATGCCCATTGAATCGCTAAGGCTTCCCGCTCAATCTGGGTGTATCGTGTCTCAACTGAAGATAACGCCCTGCTGGTGTGTGCAACCAGAACCCACCCCTGATGATTTTGTTCCTGGAGGAGAACGGCACCAAGGCCCACTGGGCTGGCATCTACTACCACATTCGTCCGTCAGTGAGGGTTAAAGTAGGCCATGGTTGACTAATCCAATAGCGCTGCTTTGATGTCTGCAAATGCCTTGTCTGCGGCCGGGCTCCATTCCCACCTGTGCGCTCCTTTGATGAGCTGTTGGAGAGGTTCCGCCATTGTAGCAAGCTGTGGAATGAACCTTCAGCAATATGTTACCATGCCCAGGAAACTTCTCACTTCCGTCGGGTTTTTGGGAATCTGGGCTTGACGAATGGCATCAGCTTTACGCGGGTCCACCTGTAAACCATCTTTAGAGAAAACATAGCCAAAGAACTCCACCAATGTTTGATAAAACGCACATTTTCTCTTGTGGAGTGTCAGCCCCACATCCGCTAGCCTCTGCAGCGTGGCCCTAAGATGGCGATGATGTCGATCTCTAGTCCTGGAGTGTATGAGGATGTCATCACTCAAGTTGATCACCCCCGGCAACCCTGACAAAGTCTCTCTGATGGCATTCTGGAAGACCTCAGCTGCCGAGGATACCCCAAAGCTCAGTCTCTTATACCGCCGGAGTCCCACGTGCGTTGAGAACGTGGTGATGTTTCTGCTATCGGGATCCAGTTCTAGCTGATGATAACCAGTGTTAAGGTCCAGTTTCGAGAACCACTGCGCCCCATTCAGGTCTGCTATGATGTCATCCATCGTAGGTGTTATGTGTCTCTCTCTTTGGATGGCTTTGTTGGGTATGCGCATGTCAACACATAGGCGAATAGCTCCAGGTTGCTTGGGTTTTGGAGCTATCACCAAAGGCGAAACCCACGGTGTTGGCCCCTCCACCTTTTCTATTACTCCCTGGTTTTCGAGCAGCTGCAATTCTTTTTCCACCGCTGGTAGCAAGTGGAACGGTACACGGCGGTGTCTTAAGGCAACTGGAGTGACACCTGGGTCTATGTGAAGTTTGATTCGTTTGCCATTTAGCCGTCCCAACCCTTCGAAGAGCTGCGGAATCTCCCCAATGAGCTGTTCAACATGGAAGTCATATACTTGTCAAGTGAAGAATACCAACTCCGGCTCCTCCGCAGTGTGACACCCCAACAGAGTGTCTCGGTCTCCAGTTACCACATAAAATGTTGCTTGTGTTGAAAGTTTTCCACTGGTTACTGACACTTCCGCCGTGCCCTTCAGAGGAAGCGGCTCTCAACCCCCATAGTTGTATATTTTGGTGGTGGTTGGGGTAAGAGATGGTGTAGGGATCAACTGTCGGAACAGGGTGTCATCCATTACGTTGACGGACGCCCACATATCTATGAGTGCTGTTGTTGACGTGCCGTTGACTTGTATGTTGCTCATTGGTGGTGGTCACTTCTTCTGTTGTCTCCCGCCAGTGAAAGAGATTACAAAGATGTCTTCGTCCTCATCTTCTTCAAAGACGGGCATTCCTTGAGCGGTGTTTTCTCTAGAGTCGTCATTTTCTTTGATCACGCTCCTGACCTTGGCGTCCTTTCCCTTCTGGTCTCCTTGTCTGTTTCTTCCTGACTTGCACACTTTTGCAAAATGGTTATTTTTGCCACACCGATTACATGTTTTTCCTTTCGCCGGGCACTCCATCGTTAGTTTGTGCTCATACCTGCAACTTCCGCAGGTGCGTTCACTGGGTCTGAAAGAGGTCGGTCTGTGTCCTGGTGGTTGGCGGGTTTGAATGGCATCTATCTGCTCTTCTTTCACCTTGACTGGACGTGTGGTTGAAGCAGCTGCCAACGATTGTCCTCTCACCACCGCCATGGCATCTGCCCGGACCACTGATAGTTCGTGTGAGCGTGACAGGACCAGGATTTCGTCGAGGGGGATGCCTTGCTGGCATAAGATGAGTTTTCTCAGGGCATTGGACCGGCATCCCTGAATAATCTGGGCTCTAATCTCCTCTTGCTGATTAAGTCCTACTCACAAGCTTGCTAGCTTTCTCAGTCATGCGTAAGACATGTCCACTGACTCGACATCAGTTTGTTGAGCCTGGCGAAGTTTGAAGTGTTCATAGTCTGGATTTAGCTGTGGGTCAAAATGTTTGTTCAGGGCTACGACTGCCGCATTAAAATCCGACTTATCGCCTGTGTCTGGGAGTGAATCAAATAACTCTTGCAGCTCATCTCCGCCCATCAGCAACATGAGGGATCTGCGCAACGCTCCATCTGTTTCTCTTGTGGCGCAGAAATAGTTTTCTAGGCAATTTAACCATAGGCGCCATCTTGGCGCTGCAGTGGCCGGGTCAATCAGTTGGCTGAATGAGGGCAGCGCAGTGATTGAGGAATGAGCACTGGTGCTCACTTGCGCTGCAGCTGGGGGTTGTCTTGCGGTGGTGCACTCATTTTGCCACCCCTTGTGTGATCACTTTTTATTGGTTGCTGCTAAAATGCAGATGTGCTGGTTTTTTTTTTTCTGTTTGTCTTTATTTTCCCTGTCCAGTGTTCTTGCTGTGTGTACACTTTTTTTCTCGATTTCTCAATGCCATTATGTTTACATTTCACACTTCTCCCTTTTTTTTTTCTTCTGGGGCTCCCCGAGGGTATGGCCTTTAATTACACGGGGCTCTTGCCCCTCCGGCACTGTTCAGCACGCTCCTTCCTCCAGGGAACGCAGCTCAGGTTTACAGTTGCCGTTGCTAGGCAACAGGGTGTGTGCGTATGCTTCCCAGCATGCAGCCACCCCCACGTGGTGTTTCCAGGCCTCGGGCGGGAGCGCCGGACTCGCTTTACCACCGGAGGCAGGACAGCCTCCTCCTTCCTTCAGGCCGCGTCAGGGGAACCACGAGGCACTGAGCAGCACAGCGGGCTCAGGTGAGGTGGCGACTTAGATCACGTCGCAGCCCTCACCGATGAAGAGGTGGGGCTCGCTTCTTCGGAGTAAGACGCGAGGCGTGCTTCCTTCGTTCACTTGGCCGGCACAGATCAGGGAGATTTGACGGTCCGTCGTGGGTTCATTCAGCGTGGCGCCGGACTGGCTGTGCTCATCGACACGCGGCGCGGGGTTCGTAGGCCCGCTTGTCGCCAGTGTAGTGGGCCGACTTGCAGTAAGGAATAACGCACACACATATGGGTTGAGTGCACTGGGGAAACTGCGTCAGCGCAGCCCCGTCTTTATTTTATAGCCTCTGTCCCGCGCTCCGCCCGGACGCGCAGAACAGGATACAAAGTATAGGAGAGTCCGGATGGCTCTCTACAGTGGGGACGGCAGACATGAAGAGGAAACTGAGGGATGGACCAGAGGTGCTGGGGACAGCAGTACAAGCCAATTCACAGCATCATAGCTGCCATGAGCATGAGCGTGTAGGAGAAACACAGAAGAAAAAAGTAGTTCACTCACATAAAACTTATCAGCACTTGTGTGATAACTCATGTAACAGGGTCAGTCTGCAAGGCGGTAACAAAACCAGTAGTCAAACGTAAAACATTTACCAATAACATCATGAAATTTTTGAAAGGCAAGCCAACGAATGAGTGAAAGTGGCAGACGTGAGGAGGGTGTGGCTGAAACCTACAATACTTACAACAGGTCAAAGCACTTGCGCGCTGGACCTACAAACACAACAACAGACTACGAAACCATATGCAACTAACATGTTGCTTATAAGTAATTGAAAGGGAGGCATAGAGAGTTAAAAAAAGGCATCTTATTTTATGATTAACTATTTTTTTGAAGAAACAAGAAAGCATACTTTAACTAATGTTTTGATACTTTTGTAAAGGAAAATAATAACAGATCAATGTGATTTTGCTTAAAACCGCAATACATATTTCACAGTCCAAAAGCTGAGAAGAAGCATCTTATCCATCCATTACTATGTAGAGCGCAAAATTAGTGAAATCTATGTCCTCTATGTTTAGAACTGGAGCAAATACCTTTCGGTTAAGTGCCATTTGTTTTCCTATATATTACAAGTAACACAGGCATTGTCAAAGCCAATAAGTCTCCCCTAAGCAAGAGCTTTTGGCTTTGGCCATGTGTTTTAGCCATGTTGTATAACAGTGTTGCTGCTGAAAAGCACTGATAAAAGTTAGAGGCACAGAGGAGAGTGGCATGGAGTGCAGTGTCATAGGGCGGAGTGTCACAGAGTGGCATACAGTGGAGTGGTGTATAGTGGAGTAGTGTGTTGTGGAGTGGCATATTATGGAGTAAAGCGGTGTAGAGTGAGCTGTGTAGAATGGAGTAGACTGTCATGGAGTGATATATAGAGTGGCATAGAGTGGAGTAGAGTGTTGTGGAGTGTTGTAGAGTGGAGTGGCATAGAATGAAGTGGCATTGAGTGAAGTGGCATAGCGTAGAGGGCCATAGGGCACAGTAGAGTGAAGTGAAGTGTTGTAGAGTGGAGGGACATAGAGTGCAGTAGAGTGTCAAAGGGTGGAGTGGTGGAGTGGCATAAAGTGGCGTAGAGTGGAGTGGCATGCAGTGGAGTAGTGTAGAGTGGAGTAAAGGAGTAGAGTGTCATAGAGTGGGGTGCCATATAGTAAAATGGGGTAGAGGGGAGTAGAGTGTCTAAGAGGGGAATGGCATTGAGTGGAGTACAGTGGAGTGATATACTGTAGAATAGTGCAAAAGAGTGTGTAAAGTGGAGTGGCATAGTGTGGAGTAGAGTGTTGGGGAGTGGAGTGTCGTAGAGTAGAGTGGAGTGTCATAGAGTAGAGTGAAGTGTTGTTGAGTAGAGTGGAGTGGTGGAGGGTGCAGTAAAGTGGTGTGGAGTGGCATAGAGGGAATTGTGTATAGTAAAGTAGAGTGACATAGAGGGAATTGCATACAGTGGAGTAGAGGGGAGTGTAAAGTATTGTAGAGTGCAGTTGAATGTCATATATTAGGAATGGACAATCATACAGTGGAATGATGTAGAGTGGATTGAAGTGTCTTAGAGTAAAGTGGCATGGAGTGGCATAAAGTAGAGTAAAGTGTTGTAGTGTGACGTAGAGTGAAGTAATGTGGTGTAGAAGGGAATAGAATAGAGTGGAGTAAAGTGGCATAGAGTATAGTGGAGTGACATAAAGTGCACTGAAGTAGAGTGGAGTAAAGTGATGTAGAATGGAGTGCCATTGAGCAGAGTGGAGTCAAATCATGTAGAGTGGAGTAAAGTATTATAGAGTGAAGTGGCATAGAGTGGAGTGGCATAGAGTGCCATAGAGTGGAGTGACATATAGTGGAGTGGTGTAGAGTTGACGAGAATGAAGGGGAGAAGAGTGTCGTACAGTGGAGTGGTGTAACGTGGAGCATGCACAGTGTGGTAGCGCACTGCCTTTAAAGTCAACACTTTTCCAATTGAAATGACCATTACATTTGCACATACAGTTTTACTGATAAAATTGTACAGTGCACAAACTATAATGTGAAATCATATTAAAATATTTGCTTCCACCACACTTCAGAATTACCAAAGCATGTGCACAATTAGTTCTTTCCTTATTCTTCAAAATTCTGAAGCATTTGCACAGTTCGTTTACGGACATTTACATTTTGTTGTGTGCTAGAAAAAAAAAACTTTCCTTTCTGGTACCCAACAAGATTTTCACATAATTCCTCTCACTTTGAAGTAAGAGAAAGAAATGTAAACACCAAGCTCCCTCAGAAGACAGAGCCTGACATCTGACCTCTGTGTTTGAAAGCACAGCAAATGTGACAAGATAACCAAATTTAAAGGCCTCTTCATAGAAAGTGAGCACTCATCACACGTCACATCCGGGATTCATAATTTTGTTTTAAGCATTCCCATAGTCCATATTGCTCTATGTACAGCCTTTGATGCTGGAGATCGCCCTGTTACAAGAAAACTTTTCTTCCTAAAATGTTTGTCTGCTTCTTGGACCTTAGTAGGCACCGTATCACGTACCTCTGCAATGTTTCTCATAATATCTGATAGCTACCTGAAGTGAAATGTGATTGCATCCTGGGTAGAAATGCGATTCACCTTTTTCTAATTAAAACAACGTGAAAGAGATGGTGAAAAATATCGACTGTGTGTAAAGTCCTCCAATTCTCCCTTAACGAAGACACAAAGTTGGTCATTATAGCAATGTTTAGGTCGTAAAATCGCTATATGTGTTCATCTGAAAGTGCAAGACATATATTAGAACTCAGCAATTTAAAGTACATACATAAACCATAGGAGTGGCACTTCCAGTACTCAATGGAAGGTCCTGGCGTAGGACCCCATTCACAACAGCTTTGTACATTATTCATAAATGCTCATGGCTTGGCTCAACTAGACCCCTTTCGACTTCATCGACAAAACAAATTGTTGCTTTACACAGCCAATAATTATAATCATAGTCTCTTCTGCTTAAACGATGGCCGGTATGTCAACACATATCCCAAAATGAAGGTTGCATCTCTAAGGAAAGTGCTATTCCTTTGAGCACAATGGGCCACACACCTTAAAATGTGTCCAAACTACCTAATATTTTTAAAAAACACAAAACAAAGGTACTTTTACGTTTTGACTCTTGACTTGCATTGGCAAGTAACTACCTCTTTCTCAGCCATACTATCCTTATAGAGCCTTGGTAGGGCAGCACTGGACCTACATTTCAAGGAAAAAAAAATATGACCTGTCATAGCACCGCACCTGTTTTCAGGATTCCTTCGTCTGAAGGGTCTATAACCCACCCAGCCTAGACAGAATCCCCGAGGGAATAGGGTTTTTGTTACGTGCAAATATCTGCAGATACATAACATTCCACCTTAAAGTGATGACATTTGGGGGCATATTTATACTCCGTTTGCGCCGAATTTGCGTCGTTTTTTTCGACGCAAATTCGACGCAAAACTAACTCCATATTTATACTTTGGCGTTAGACGCGTCTAGCGCCAAAGTTCATGGAGTTAGCGTCATTTTTTTGCGTGAACACCTTCCTTGCGTTAATGATATGCAAGGTAGGCGTTCCCGTCTAAAAAAATGACTGCGATGCTATTGCGTCGTATTTATACTCCCGGGCAAAAATGACGCCCGGGAGTGGGCAACACTAAAAAACCCGCATTCGCGCCGGATTTTCGCCCCTGGGTCAGGGCAGGCGTTAAGGGACCTGTGGGCTCAGAATGAGCCCAGAGGTGCCCTCCCAAGCCCCCAGGGACACCCCCTGCCACCCTTGCCCACCCCAGGAGGACACCCAAGGATGGAGGGACCCATCCCAGGGAAGTAAAGGTAAGTTGTGGTAAGTTTTTTTTATTTTATTTTTTTTGGCATAGGGGGGCCTGATTTGTACCCCCCTACATGCCACTATGCCCAATGACCATGCCCAGGGGACAGATGTCCCCTGGGCATGGCCATTGGGCAAGGGGGCATGACTCCTGTCTTTGCTAAGACAGGAGTCATGTTAATGGCGTCTGGGCGCCCAAAAAAAATGGCGCAAATCGAGTTAAGACGTTTTTTTTGCCTCAGCCTGACTTGCCCCATTTTTGGACGCCCAAACGCCATTTTTCCCTACGCCGGCGCTGCCTGGTGTACGTGGTTTTTTTTCACGCACACCAGGCAGCGCCGGTCGGCTAACGCCGGCTAACGCCATTCAATAAATACGGCGCCCGCATGGCGCCTCAGAATGGCGTTAGCCGGCGCTAATTTTTTTGGCGCTAAACTGAGTTAGCGCAGTTTTGCGTCAAAAAGTATAAATATGGGCCTTGTTATCTCAAGGTCACGAGGGTAGGCCGCTGCAGCTTCTGCAGTGCAGCCACCCTCAAGCAGGACGTCATTCAGAGTTAGGCCTATGTTTGGTACCAGATGCTGGAGTTTCAGGGTCACCTTGTCTCATTTTGCAGAGGGTCCCCTCACTTTCTATTACACCACTAGTTTCTCTTCGCAGCTGACTATAACCTTTTAACCAATGTATATTTTTGAAACAGTGCTGTGAAAAAGTCCTTTCATGGCAATTCATTACAAAATCATTTTCAGGGGACAACTCGCCTTGCTTAATTATAGCCATAGGGAAACGCTATCGCAATATAAGCCAGTACCGCTTTTTCTCCCGGTCCATCTCCAAGCACTGGCCTGCTGTGAAGTCTCCTCATTTCCCAAAAGTCCAGTCCATGAGTGGCTCATTTGCTCTGTGACTGCACCAGGTTCTGGAGGGAGAGAAAGAGCCCGGGGGCATCTTCCCCTAGCAGCACTCAGCTCTGTGATACTAGACAGGTCAGAGAACTAATGGAAACAGACAGGGGGCTCCTTGCAGACTCTAGTCCTCTCCTAACAACAATCATCACCGAGGCAGCTTTTCAGCAACACATCAGATATGAGTGACTTCATGTAATACCTGTCAAGAAAAATAAAGAGGTAAAAGCTTTTTTCCTAAAGTTTTTGGCTGCCGTCGCCCTTAGCAAAACAAAATTTAATGCAAAACTGAGATGCTGTGACTGTGGACTTGATCACAGAATAGACTCCCTGCTTACTAAAGCAGCAAGAAATATATACAAAATAAGAATATTTCTTATGTAGGGCAGAGTAAGCTGGGTGTCATTTCCCACCTCAGAAGCGCCCTTTACAGAACATTTTCTGAAAAGCACTCAGGCTGTGTGCGAAAAGATCATTTCCACAAGCCCCGGTCTGTTCCACATCTGTCAGGATCTGTATGGACTTGGGGCCCATTGATGGTTCTCCAAAGTACACATGCCAATCACTCCATTTTACCAATTGGAAAATGTTGCCTGTCGCTGTTGGCTCAGCATGTTTCTAAATATGGTGTGGCCATCATTTTACTGAATGGAAATACACTGCCTTAGTACAGGTGATGTGCACATACAGTGAATGGGATAGCATGCACGCAGAGTAGTTGTCCATAGTGTTGTCTGGCACACGGCCTGATGTTTGAACAGCCCCGAGTAACATTTGGCTGTAGCTTGACTACCGATATGAAGCAAAATTATTTTTTCTACTTCCGCATTTGCGTTGGAAGTGGTTTTCAGAAATAATCACGACTTAACACGTTTCCGAACAGCTCTTCAAAGTAATTCTCCCAAGTCGCACCCATGATCGCCTATGCCTGTTTGTAGCTTTAGGTTTATAGCCCTGGTGGTTAGATTCACCTTCAGCTACATGAGAGATTGATCAGTCCTGACAATCTATACATCATAGGATGGCTTGAGGAGCACGGCACTTCTTACTCCGAGGTAGAGCAGTCAGTGTGGGTTTTCAAGACTAAGATGACCTGTGCTTAAAATAGTCAAATGGAGTACTTAGTGAAATGAATGAGAGTGAAGGTCAGACCTAAGGGGCAGGCCTACAGGTTAATGGGTAGAATAAAATGACAATACATTAAATGGAAACTCTAGATTTACTACGTTTACATTTTGTGCGTAAGTGCAAGTGGGGAGTTTTTCTGCAAAATTACCAATTTTCAATTCTTTTAATTTTCCGTTTCTTAATCCATCCCATGTCCACCATCCCTCATATCTCATCCTGCCCCTCCTCCCTCGATAACAAAATACATCTAGTAGTGCAAAGATTTGTATATGGTTTAGAAATAGTTGGTGAACACATGAACATTAAAAACTAGAAGAGGTTGCAATTGCATGACTAAAGCCACTTCGTGGTTAGCATGAAATATGGCTATTCATTAATAAGATGAAAGAGAACAATGGGAAACCAAGGTTTTCTTCTCACTGTTGTTACATCATAATGGAAGCACACCCTTTTCTTCTGCCTCTCTTGTGTCTCTATAGACCTGAGGGAGGTGGGAGAACACAGGCAGAGCTATACCTGTGTCAAACGCCACATTTCCCTGTCGGCTCTGGAGACCCAAGCTGACAAGAGAAAACAAGTTGTGGTGCTGGCTCTTCAACTAAATAGGAATAGGTATTTTTTTTTATAGCTGGGTGGGATGGGTAAATATAGAGAGGGATGTGGCTAGCTGGCACAAGGCTAGGTATTTGTGGTCAGGGTAATGAATGGAGATGTAAACGAAGGTGTATGTGGGTTGGAGGACCCCAGATGCTCTTTGTATTAAAGTGGGTGGAAGGAAGCCAGGTCCTTTTTTTGAGACCTTGGGTGGGAGAGGTGGTTTAAAGGCTCTTCCATTACTCTTTTCTTCCTGTGTACATTTTGAAAGAAGGGGCAGATGATTTGGAAAACTCTCGACCGTTACCCCCAGAAAGTCGGCCCTTAAATAGGAGGTACTTGGTATTTACTCTCAGTAGTATCTGGTGTTTGCTTTCTAGGGACAGCAGTGATATCTGTTACTAGGATTACTTAGCTGTGCTGTTCACAGCAAAAACAATTGGAACAACACTATCGACCAGAACGTGAATAGCTGCTAATTTCGGCACTCATGGATTTTGCACTTTTTTTTAAAGAGCAAAATGCACCATTGCGTCCAGGACTTAAGGAGGCAATAGGTGCTAAAATGATGGACCAATTTCTGGTTTTGCATTTCACTTAGTGTGAAATTTCGTTTAATTTTCCCACATTTTCATGTAATGCCATTGACACGAATTTCGCACCATTACTACGCAACTCAGATAATGTGGCCATTTCACATGAGCAATAACTGACCTTACTAAATATTTTTTACAGCATCAGCAAGGACATTGTAGGTCTGTGGGAACTGCTAAAGGATCCAAACCAACCCTCAAAAGGACTCGGAGATGGAGAAGGACAATAAGTGGGTGCAGACAAAAACCTGAAGACACTTTCTGTACCTGACTAGATAAAGGCAAAGTCCATACTTGAAATTCTTTAACCTATTATTAGAGTGTTTTCAAAAATGTCTTCATCAAATGAGTTGGCTTGGATTTTCGCATGAGTCACTGCACACTATTGGCTTTTCTTGATTCGATACATTGTCTTACCCAGAAGCTCTTTGGTCTCAAAGTACTCTTATTGGTTGACTTTTATCATACCACTGCATCATTTGCTTGAATTCGGGCTACTGTTTTTTCCTTACTTTAAGCACTTACCGGAGTGCATTTGTTATCTTGCTCTTGCAAGCAGAGCGACACACCTATACTATCAAGAACATACACAAACAGGCTCCCATAGGCACACTTAGAGACACTCATCCATACAATCAAGCATGTAGGAACTTGTATACATAGACTGAGAGACGTGTTGCATTGGTTGCTTATAAAGCCAATTTTCAAAGTTCACCTCAAAGCACTAGAAATGCAGACAAAAATCGGGCAAGAGAGAGGGAAAGAGGAATAAATCTTCCAAATGGAAAGGTAATCATCAAAACGTAGTCACCGTCAGAAGTCAACCTCCTCCTGTTGTCAAGAAAAATCAGGAAAGGAAAATCGTTTGTAAGGGTACTGAGAAAGAGATTAGATGGACTAGAAGGTAAACATTAAGGAGAAGAGAAACACTGTGAGGGATTTGGGCATGGACCAGTTGGAGATAAGCTAACATGAGACAGTTAACCATGTCCTCAATGCAAAACACAGCTGCTGACACAAACTGACAACAGACATTATGACATGGATACAGTCCCACACAATAGTGATAATGTCAGCATACAAAAAGGTGGTGGGATATATAGATCTGATATATAGATGCAGGTTTAATGCCACTATACTCTTTGGTGACAAATTAAATGAGGTAGAGGAAAGATTGTGCCCATGCCTGATAAATGAGTTACCTCAACTTATAACAAGCATTTGCAATGCAATAGGTCTTGCATTTGCTCGACTTAGAGCTATAAGCGCTGTTAATTCCTAACTTGACCTTTCTTGCCACATAAATTGAAAATAAAAAGTAAAACAGTTAACATAAGCATGGTGATTCAAAGTGCCACGGCTGCTATGAGCATGAGCGCGAACGAGAGACACAAAAGAAAAAAGAAGTTTACTCGCAGTCAAACGTATTCCAAATGTGCAATTATCCATGCAACAAGATTGATGGCCAAGGCAGTAAAAAAAGTACCCCAAGGAGGGGCAAAAGTATAGCATTTATGAATGATGAGAAAGGATTTTCGATAGGCAAGCCCATGAACGAGTGATAGTGATGGGTGTGCGGTGGGCATGGTTAAAAACCGACAGATAGATTACAACACATCAGAGCATTTGCGCGCTTGACCTAAAAACAAGGGTTGTGGGTAATGGAATACTTCAGCCACCTTGCCCTTTCAGTCATAGCCCTGTTTGGAACAATGCCCTGTCGGTACTGTGCAGTGCTATGTATACCTATTTAATATGTGGACTCACTTCTGTCATTCTGCATATTTATCAATGCGACTCAGCACATTACTTTCGTTAATACTAATATATGATGTAACTTAAGTTTGCCAGATTATTGATCCTTCCAAAACAAACACTGTGTATTCAGTACAGGACTTTTTCATTCCAATCCATTGGTAATTAGCGCATTGTTAATTGAAGTAAATGAAGAGTACACCTACACTACACTAGAAAATGGCTGCCGTTACCACATGACACATGCTTGCCATGTACCTCACCCATGTGTAAGCATCTGCGGCCATCTTTAAAATCCATTATAAGATGGCTGGATCTGCATCCTCATATGTTTGCATATATCATGGGTTATGCATGCACATGCTTCATGACGTAAGTGTACATTCATGGAAATACAATAGCAGCCATTTCAGCAGGTCAATGCCAATAGCAAATGGATTGGTAAAACCAGTTGCGTGGATTTTTATTAGTTTGCTAATGCCTGTTCTAAAAAAAAAAAATGTAAGCTCGCTTTTTTCCTAAAAGTCTCAGGACTGCAGATTCTAATAATGAGTAACTTCAACCTGTTGATCAACAAACCAAATGCCAGAAGAGCTTAATGTCTCCTGAAATATATATTTGCTATGGACTGCCATCAAATTATGAATGGCCCACGTCATGCAGCTGGTCACATGGTTGATTTGATGTTTTTTTCATAGTGTCAAACAACCAATCTAATGGTACAACTCAGAGTTGGTCTGACCAATTCTTAATAGCCCTTGCTGACAAGCTTGATATATCAAACACAATCCCATAAAAGGTTGGAACCCAATTGATTCAAATCCAACTATTTAAAAAAATAGGTGGCAATTTCGATGAGTCGTACAAAATAATGTTGAAAAATCTGTCAAACCCAAACTCTGGAGACCTAGGAGCCAGACTAGACACTCTCTATGGCAACCTAACTAATTATCTGACTAGGATGGACCCATGTACAAAAAAATGAAAATTAAAGTTAGTGCCAGATTCACCAATAAATGTCTCACCAAAAAGAATAAGATACTTACTTGATCAACAAATGTGTGTTATGTCATTCATTGAGTATAACATACAGTTTGAGGTAAATGAGAATAAACACCGCAAAGCCATATATTAGATCAGACCAAAAGACATATTGCATAAGACACATCAATGGATCACCAAACCAATCACTAAAAACGTTCTGTTTCTTCCAAGAAGTTCTAAATCAAAAAATCATGCAAAGCACTTCTGGGAATTTCTGCAACACTGTACTGCTTCCTGGCATTGGTTGAAATAAAAATCATAACATTCAAGAATCCAACATGGTTCAATGCACGGATCCACCTATTCTTCCATCAACTGTACAAGTAACATCTGTGACATTCAAACAACTGGAAGAGGAGTGGGTAATAAATCTAATGCCGAAGACGATGCCTCCAATCTGCCAACAGATTTATTCTTAGAAGGTTAGGTCCACAAATCTCTCACACAAGCTGTCATTACACCATTGCTAAAATACCAGCAACAGATCCAAAGATTTTAGCTACTTACTGGCTGAGATTGAACCTGAGGTATCTTAGTTATGTTCCAGAAGGAGAAGTGGCTAGCAGCTACAATACGATGTGGAACTTAATTTCCTTGTGTGTGACCATCGATCAGTGCTCAGACCCAAAAGCGACACAAAACCACATTGGCATATCAACAGTGAGGAAATATTTTTTACTTTGGAGGAATACCATCCATCCGTTCTGATATTCCTCGGCCTCTGGGGCACATGATGCAATTGATTACACAATTCTATTACATAAGCATTGCAGTAAGGCTAATTTGCATGTGGCGAGGTCCAGCCTGTTGCAGCACACTGTGCAAAAACTGACAGATTGGAAAGCGTTCAAAACGAATTATAAGTGGCTGGAATTAAATCAAGCATTACTGTCAGTTACTTGCTCCCCCCAACCCCTAAATCATGGGTTAGATACCAGCAAGAGAGCCGCTGTAAGCAGTGTGGCACAATAGATGCAGTGATTTCTAATGGCCATTTAATTGTCAAACTAGACATGTAAATTAGGAGGTGGCATCCTGTACTCACCTGGAGAGGTGCCTGATATGGCAGACACACAAGAGAGGCATGCTCTGTCATTTTCAAATCGCACTTCAAGACGTACGTTCAAGCAGTATCCCTGCATGCACTCCCATGACAGAGGTGTTTAACAATTTACTTCTGCACACTCATCACAGACATGGCTTGACTCGATAATCCACAGCATGACATAAGGACATCACTTATTAATGACCACTCCCTGTGAGATCTTGGCAAGTGACGAGCCTATCACAGAAACACCTTGAACAGCTGCCCATCGAACGTTGCCTAAAACAAGCGTACGTTAAAGACATACTCCTGTGAAAGCCATGTGCTTGAAGAGTACTCAGGGTGCTGTTGGTCACCCCCCCAGCTTCTCCATGGTGCAGCTCAACTCCAAGCCCAGGGTGGTGGTGGTGGGGGGTGCCTGTGAGCCCGTCATGCAGTCCTTGGTGGCCCATCAGGTCAGCGAAGTTAAGACCACAGGATCGGACCAGGACCTCCCCAGCATACGGAGGCCCGGGCATGCCCTTGCATGTCTACAACTTCACCTTATCGTAGTCGCCATGGCCAGAGAGCACCAGGCAGTGGTACATAGGCTCAGCTCCTCAGTGGGTGCTCCAGCTGCCGGCTCTGTTGTTGTTTCTCTGGTGCTGACATGAAACAGCAGGTAAAAGGAGTTCTTCCTAGTGCCTGTTGTGCTCTCCAGCTGGGACTACCAGCAGGTAGGGAATTGTTCATCCCCAACTCGACAAACCCTCATCAGACACCACTTGAAGGGCTGGAAGAAGAGGCACTACAAGAGCAGTCACCAATTGGCATGAAAGTCAACGGACTAGTAGGAGCATCTTATTTTCAGACACAGCAAACTTGTCATCACTATGGTCGGACGTTTGTCCTAAGCGTGCACCAATTTCAAGTCAGGCAATATCTTTTTCACAATTAGGATGACTAAGTATTGTTTGTACATAATAAATACTAAAATGGCCATTTACGAAATACATTCTAAAGAATTAATTAGCGCATGGCATTTTGTATACGGCCCTAATGCTGCTGCCGGCAGAATGCTGCCACATCCTGGAAATGTTATAACAGACAAAATGGCATCCCATTGAGCCAGGGAAGACTAGAGCAAGCGTTTGTGAAAGATAAAGCATGGCGTCCATGAAGCTGGTGTCTCGCTGAGCCAGGCAAAACATTCATTAAAATTTTTAAAAAATCCCTGACCAGAAAGTAAGATAGAAAAAAGTGGAGGCATCCAAGTCCTGCGGTGATACTCCAGGGGAGTGAACAACTTGGAAAAAGGAGGAACCAGGAAACCAAATTACCCACTAGCAAGTAAGACAACCGACTAGACAAACCAAGGGAGGAGTCAAAACACACAAAGTACATACTACAGATAATCCTGACAGTGCAAGTGCTGTCTAGGCTCAATCTAAAAATAAGACATCACAGAGCCAATAATATAGTGGCCTGTCGCCTCTACTTTTTTAATTAGTGCTGGAGCCATTGGAATTTGCCATATTCTGCTCTGCTAGCATAGTGGGCAATGATACCCCGGCTGAACATCTCATAATCATGCTCTTTGCAAATGATTCTCCTCAATCTGGGCTCTCCAGAATGATCAAGTCTGAATGCTAATGTCCCCCGTATCTATTTTCTCGCAGTTTTCAGGTTACAAAGTAAACTGGGCCAAAAGCAAAGCTCTACTCATGACACTTCATACCACAGCCCACTTCATTAGCACCTACCCATTTTGGTGGATGTCAACCAACATTAAATATTTGGGGATACTGATAAGTAACAATTTCCATGCAATGATCAGAGACACCTTGGTGATACTCATGGATCACACTCACAGAGACTTTGGGAACTGAAGTAAACCACATCTATCTCATGTGGGGCCATATTCAAACTATAAAGTTGGTAACACCTCCTTGTTATAATTGTAATTTCAGATTGTTGTCAATTCTAATAGCACAAGCTCTATTCAGATACATGGATGCTCTTGTTAAGCAACATATCAGAAAAACTGAAATGCTGAGAATAGCCAGCATGTTCAAGCTCCATACAACTGCCTCTAGTTGTCTTTATTTTTCTAAATGGAACTATATTATGTGGTTCAACATTTATCACAGTTGGCATATCATTTCACTGCTGATATGGAGCTACCAGACCACCATACTGGTTGACCATCAAGAATCACCTACATAACAATGCAATGGGACTACAAGTGATATATTTGCAGCATATCCCAGTAATTCACAAAGAGAACCCCATTCTGAAAGGATAAAGACAGATATGGAATATGGCCCATAAACTCCTTCAAAAAACAGTTCTCTCAATATGGGAGTTCCGCTGTGGAACAATGCAGGATTTTGTCTTGCAGGCCAACCATTATACTGGACACTATAGATTTAGAAATAGATAACAGTAATAAACCAATTTCTTCCTAAAGTTTCTTTCAGGCCGTTCATGCATCCCTATGAGGAATTTCCTCTGAACTCTAATCACTTCGTGCACTGCCTGCAAATGAAACATTGCCTTAACAATGCAGGAGGCAATCACTTAGTAGCTTTTTCAAATTCCACTCTTCACTCTTATCTGGAGACATTTGATAACTGCAAAAACGTATTTCTGGACTCTATGGCACCCTGATCAAGAAACAAATTTCCAACCAAACAGTGCTCTACCTCTGACTATTGTTCTCTTATTATAGTAGTGAGTATTGTAGGCTAAGGACCAGTGAGTGCAAATTGATGCTCTATATGCATGTTTAAGGCTGGTTCTATATTTGACTTCTTTAAGACTGATTTTCTGTTCTGTGGATTATTTCTATAACATGATTGATTGTTCTCAATAAAAAATGTTCAGACAGGATCATACCTGGGCGTTCCAACATTGCCACCCATGGTTTTTGATGAAAAGCTAGATCTACAAAGATTGTCAGAGCTTTGTTTGCATTAAAAAAATTAATGAATTCTTGAAGAAGGTGAAGAAGGTACTAAGTTGGAGAAATACGTTTTCTTTTAACATTTCAAACATTGCATGTGTGCTTCACTATACCGAACACACCGAATGATTGAAAAGAGAAAAATATGCCTAACTACCTGATATTCTTCTAATACAAAACTCCTGCTAGACTGCACACACACACCTATGCACTCAGTTGGTAAGTGTGTGAGTGGTGCTAGGCTGCTGGTGGCACCACCGCAGGCAAAGAGAGCATAAGCAAGCCATATTTAGTAAATATGGGTGTCCTCTGACCTCTAACCCTGTGCAGCGCAGCAACTTTAGTTGCTGACCTGAGTTGCTAGGTTTTTTTGTAAACCTGCCCCTTTGTGATTCTGGACAATTACTTCATCCCCTTCTGCCTCAGTTATGATATCTTCCAAGTATTAGAAGCAGTCGCAACCTTGCTAAGTGTGTGTAAGAAGCACTATAATTTAAATGTTTAAATGTCACGTTTAACAATTTATTTATTGATTGATTTATATTGCGTCTTTTGTTGAGAGCTGCAGCGACGGGAAAGTGTCAGCGAACCCTGCTAACAAATCGACAAGACAACATAATATTGTTCAGGATTAACAGAAAATGGTGTTGGCAGCTTTTGCTAATAAAATGTATAATTCACTAACAGTGGGCTGGAGCGGGGGACTATTTTCTCCCTAGTTATCCAGTCATGAAACGTTCTTAACAAGTGGTTATTTTTCCACTTTATCGCTCAAGAAGCATCTGTAGTCAAAAGCAATTCTCCGATAGAGAAAATTTTTACCTCGCGAAAAGACGCCATAGTAGATGGCCAGTGTTTTTTGGTATCTACGCAACGTGCATTCTCCAAGTCCTTCCACCCGTTGCTGGCCATTTTTGGGTACATGTGGTATTTTTCATGGTCTGATAGCACACAGAAGGGGCGCAGAAGGGGATCCCAGACAGACTCTCTGATGGCATGCTCCAGACAGCCTTCTCAGTCCACTGCCTCTGAGTCACACAAAACTTTCACCTCAGGGGATACCAGTCAGCAATTGCCAAAGAACTAGAGCGAGGAACGGTGCGGACTCAGCTGTCAGAGCCTGCCATCGAATAGAAACCAGCCGCCTCCTCCCTCTAAGCCTGCGGCCACGGGAAAATTAATTGGTATACAAACCATGGGTGCAGCATCCCTTGTACCTTAAGACTTAAGTCAATTAGAGGGGTAATTCAGTCCCCATGGCAGAGAGTATTATATGAACCTGGCTTTAGAGTTTAACAAATTGAAATGGTTTCAAATGTTCAGCATAAATATGCATCATATAACATCAAGTAATCGCAAACTCTGGATAACCATAATACATTCACATTTGTTGCTGAGGTAAAATGCAGTTCTTAAAACATGTATTTTGACAGCAGATAAGAATAGCAAATCGAGTTACATTGCCTATTTTCCTCCTTACTTACAATACACAAACCAAGCTCGTTATTCAGTTCGTTTCTTTGTTGGTTTCTGTGTTTTGGAGTGTTTGGAGAATCACTAGAATTGTCTAGTGCTTCGCTACTTGTGCTTGGCATCCATCTCAATTCCTTTATTTGTTAGTGGCGTGACTGTTACTCTGTTTTCCTATCATGATCCAACCATCCAGACCATGAAGACCAATTTTCCAATGTTACTCTTTGATTCCCAAAGGCTACAAAATTAAACCTGAAAATACTTCAATTGTATTATGATTTCGAACTTATCGCGTGGGATCGGGAGTTTATTCATGAACAACTATTCAGTGGTGTCATCAATCGAGTGTGTAAGGAGGTCTAGAAGTTGGCAAATATTTTAATAAACTGTATATTAATATGTCAGGGATGAATAAGCAAGGTATTGTGACCATCATAGATTGCCAGATCATCGATTTGGCCTCTCTTTAATTCAGTTGAAGCGTGAGAAGGCAACAGTTTTTTCCGCTTCCTCATAGTAGCACTATTTAAGTAGGTAAAGGGTTTTCTCGGCATGTTGTGTAATTAGAGTATTCAAATCGTATTTGTTCCTAGCCGACCTGTGCAAGTTTTCTACAGTAGGATCAGAATTTTAGAGCCTGTGTTTGAAGATTTACACTTTCAGTGACTCTTTCTGTTCGAGATGCGTTTTACATGCCATAGTTGAATCCAGCATGAGTAGACCTCGCATATATGACTTTTTTGTGGCCCAGAGGATTTGCGAGGAGGTGACTGAGTCCATAATAAGAACAATATAATCCCTAAAATACCTCACGAAGTTCATTTTTTCTTCCGACTTTTTATACTATCTGTTAGACCTGACAGCCTTAGGGTGGTCACCCCTAACATTTTGCCCTCGCTCCCTCCACTTTTTGGACACTGTTTTTGCTGGCTTTTAGACTCTGCGCACATTACCACTGCTAGCCAGTGCTAAAGTGCATATGCTCTCTCCCTTTAAACATGGTAACCTTGGATCACACCAAATTGGACTATTTGATTTACTTGTAAGTCCCTAGTCGAGTGCACTATATGTGCCCAGGGCCTGTAGATTAAATGCTACTAGTGGGCCTGCAGCACTGGTTGTGCCGCCCACTTAAGTAGCCCCTTTACCTTGTCTCATGCCTGCCATTGCAAGGCCTGTGTGTGCAGTTTCACTGTCACTTCGACTTGGCATTTAATAGTACTTGCCAAGCCTAAAACTCCCCTTTTTCTACATATAAGTCACCTCTAATGTGTGCCCTAGGTAACCTCTAGGGCAGGGTGCTATGTGGGTAAAAGGCAGAACATGTACCTGTGTAGTTTACATGTCCTGGTAGTGTAAAACTCCTAAATTCGTTTTTACACTACTGTGAGGCCTGCTCCCTTCATAGGCCAACATTGGGGCTACCCTCATACATTGTTGAAGTGGTAGCTGCTGATCTGAAAGGAGTAGGAAGGTCATAGTTAGTATGGCCAGAATGGTAATACAAAATCCTGCTCACTGGTGAAGTTGGATTTAATATTACTATTCTAGAAATGCCACTTTTAGAAAGTGAGCATTTCTTTGCACTTAAATCTTTCTGTGTTTACAATCCACGTCTGGCTGGGTTTAGTTGACAGCTCCTTGTGCATTCACTCAGACACACCCCAAACACAGGGTACTCAGCCTCACTTGCATACACCTGCATTTTGAATGGGTCTTCCTGGGCTGGGAGGGTGGAGGGCCTGCTCTCACACAAAGGACTGCCACAACCCCTACTGGGACTCTGGCAGACAGGATTGAACTGAAAAGGGACCTGGTGCACTTCTAAGCCACTCTTTGAAGTCTCCCCCACTTTAAAGGCACATTTGTGTGTAAAACAGGGCCTCTGCCCTACCACCTCAGACACTTGCTAGAGAAGAAACCTGAACCAGAACCTGCCCCCTGACAAGAAGAACTGCCTGGCTGCCTAAAGGACTCACCTGACTGCTTTCTACAGAGGACTGCTGCCTTGATGTTGCCCTGCTGCCTTGCTGAACTCTTGCCTTGCTGCAGAAGTGCTCTCCAAGGGCTTGGATAGAGCTTGCCTCCTGTTCCCTGAAGTATCAGGACCAAAAAGACTTCTCTGTTCCAACTGGACTCCTTGTGCGGCGGAAAATTTGACGCACAACTTGCTCCGCAGTGAAAAATTCACCGCACGCCGGACCGGAAAGACGCCGCTCGACTTCACGAGGAAAAGATCGACGTGGCGCCTGTGGTGCAACAGGAACTTCGATGCACGGCCTGCCTGGACAACGCCGCGCAGCTTCCAGAGAGGAAATCTACGCAGCGCCTGCCGTGAGGGAGAAAATTCCATGCACAGTCCACCAGAACGACGCGCAGCCGGACTACAAGCCCAGGATTCCATGCACAGACCCCCAGGCGTTTGAAAACCCCGCGACCCAAAGAGGAGACCTGTCCGCGCACCGGAACTCGACGCAACGTCTTCCCCGCGTGAAAAATAAAGTCCATGTGTGAAAGGGCGAAACTGACGCACACACCATTTTCCACGCATCTCCTCCTCTGCGGCCCTTTGCGGAGATTTTTCACTCCAAACCAGGTACTTTGTGCTTCAAAGAGACTTTGGGGGTCATTCTAACTTCGGCGGGCGGCGGAGGCCGCCCGCCAAAGTTCCCCCGCCAGAATACCGCAGCGCGGTCAAATGACCGCCGCGGTAATTCTGACTTTCCCGCTGGGCGGGCGGGCGACCGCCAAAAGGCCGCCAGCCCGCCCAGCGGGAAAGCACCAGCAACGAGGATGCCGGCTCCGAATGGAGCCGGCGGAGTTGCTGGTGTGCGACGGGTGCAGTTGCACCCGTCGCGATTTTCAGTGTCTGCCAAGCAGACACTGAAAATCAATGTGGGGCCCTGTTAGGGGGCCCCTGCAGTGGCATGGGCACTGCAGGGGCCCCCAGGGGCCCCACGACACCCGTTCCCGCCAGCCAGGTTCTGGCGGTGAAAACCGCCAGAACCAGGCTGACGGGAAAGGGGTCGGAATCCCCATGGCGGCGCTGCTTGCCGCGCCGCCGTGGAGGATTCCCTGGGGCAGCGGGAAGCCGGCGGGAAACCGCCGGCTTCCCTTTTCTGACCGCGGCTGTACCGCGCGGTCAGAATAGCCCCTGAAGCACCGCCAGCCTGTTGGCGGTGCTTCCTCCGTCCCCTACCCTGGCGGTCTCGGACCGCCAGGGTAGGAATGACCCCCTTTGTTTGCTTTTTAAAGACTTAAGACACTTTGGCCCTCATTCTGACCCTGGCGGTCGGTGATAAAGCGGCGGCCAACCAGCCAAAAGGCCGGCGGTCCAAAATATGCAATTCTGACCCTGGCGGGAACCGCCAACACAGCCCGCCGCATTAACACTCCGCCCGCCACGGCGGAACAAACAAACAGCGCGGCGGTCCCCGCCAACAGCCAGGCGGCAGACAATGTACCGCCCACCCTATCACGACCCACCAATCCGCCACCTTTTCCGGGGCGGGAGCACCGCCGATAAAAACACGGCGGAAACAGACTACGAACGGGAAAACGCTCACCTCCACATACACCACGCGAGATTCCGGCAGTATGGAACCCGAGTTGCAGGTCATCCCCGCACTCCTATACCTGCTCCTGTACCAGGAGCACGCCCGGCGGCGCGGAAGACATCGGTGAGTACTGCACCTACGACACAGGGGAGGGAAAAGATTACCGGCACACACCCACCCGCCCACACCCACTACAACACACACATCAATGCATTCCCACAGATCACTGTCACAACCCACAAACCCCCCCCTTCCGAAATAATGCAAAGACCAAAAGAAGAGATCTCAAACGGGCAGATATATTGAAAAATGGACAGCAGTAATCCAAATAAATAAATAAACTATGTACAAAATATATACAGCTACTAAATGTAGTCCAACCACTGTCCGTGGACCACAGGGGTCCTGAGCAAAGGGGCAAGGCCCAGTCCCACGACAAGAACTCCACGGAGAGAACACTGCAGGGGCATCAGAAAGAAAAAAGGACAGGCACCTCAGGGGGAAGGGAAGGGGGGGCACCTCAGCCACTTGAGTACACGACGCCAGATCCACGAGGGGACTCCATGACCACTGGGCCATCCTGGGGAGAGCAAAGCCACAGTCCAAACAGTCCATACAGTGGGTGGCCTGCCCACTGGGCCATCCTGGGGAGAGCAAAGCCACAGTCCAAACAGTCCATACAGTGGGTGGCCTGCCCACTGGGCCATCCTGGGGAGAGCAAAGCCACAGTCCAAACAGTCCATACAGTGGGTGGCCTGCCCACTGGGCCATCCTGGGGAGAGCAAAGCCACAGTCCAAACAGTCCATAACAGACTCCACTGCCACTGGAGGAGGCATGTTGGCCAGAGGACATCCTGCAGCCCTGCCCGAGACAGATCCTGCCCTGCCACGTCTGCCAAAGGGCCAGCGGTTCCTGCCTGGAAGGGCCCAGTTCAGCGGTTCTTGAGACGGCGGTCCCCAGCGGAGCGGTGCTGGAGACGGCGGGGCCCAGTTCAGCGGTTCTTGCCTTGAAGGGCCCAGTTCAGCGGTTCTTGAGACGGCGGTCCCCAGCGGAGCGGTGCTGGAGATGGCGGGGCCCAGTTCAGCGGTTCTTTCCTTGAAGGGCCCAGTTCAGCGGTTCTTGCCTTGAAGGGCCCAGTTCAGCGGTTCTTGCCTTGAAGGGCCCAGTTCAGCGGTTCTTGAGACGGCGGCCCCCAGCGGAGCGGTGCTGGAGACGGCGGGGCCCAGTTCAGCGGTTCTTGCCTTGAAGGGCCCAGTTCAGCGGTTCTTGCCTTGAAGGGCCCAGTTCAGCGGTTCTTGAGACGGCGGTCCCCAGCGGAGCGGTGCTGGAGACGGCGGGGCCCAGTTCAGCGGTTCTTGCCTTGAAGGGCCCAGTTCAGCGGTTCTTGAGACGGCGGTCCCCAGCGGAGCGGTGCTGGAGACGGCAGCCATTCTATGGCCAACTGCTCATTGCCTGGTGGTGCCCTCCTGGGCAGCGGGGATGGTGCTCCTTCAATGCCCACCTGGGCTGTGGGTGGTGGGGCCTTCCTGGCCAGCTGGGCTGGGTCCTCCCTGGGCAGCGGCTATGGGGGTGGTGGGCTCTCCCGGGGCAGCTGTGCCGGTTCCTCCCGGGGCAGCGGCTATGGGGGTTGCGGGCTCCTCCTGGGCAGCTGTGACGGGTCCTCCATGGGCAGCAGGCCTGCTGCCTGACTTCTCCGCCTTGCTGCCCTTGCCCTCCTTAGTCGGGAGTCTGTGGCCCTTTCCTCCCTTTGGAGCTGTGGCTGTTGACGGTGGCTGGCTAGTGTCCTGGGGGGATATCGAATCCGGGCTCCGGCGGCGGCCCTTCCGCCTTCTGCTCCTCTTCCCAGGGGGTGGGCTGGCTGTCCCCTTGCTGCTGGGCGAAGATCCAGACCTGCGGGCTGGTGGGCTCCAATACCCCTGCACCCTTGTCAAGGGGGCTGCAGGGCTGGTGGTGGCTGAGGTGCTCTTTTTACCCCGACGAGAAGGAGGGGGGGGCTCAGGGTCAGGAAAGAAGGTAGCAGTAGAGAGATAGATTTTCTTGGGACAATGGAGAGTGGTAGGTACAGTGGGTATGGGAGTGGAGGGAGAGGATGTGGTTGTAGGCGAGACAAGTTTGCTGTCTTTGGGTGCAGGTGCAGGGGCGGGAGGCTGTCGTGAGGTGGATGGCTGTTGGGTGGGTGGGTGGCTGCGTTTGTGTGGTGTGGAAGAGGGGGTGACAGACACAGTGGGAGAGGACACAGGGGACGTGTAAATGGCAGTGGGGGTGGTGACTGCACGTGTGCGGACTGGAGTGGAGGGTATGCTGGTGATGGAAACACTGGCTGATGGTGAGGTGAATGAAGGTGTGAGTGTAGACGTCACAGGGAGGGAGGAGGGAGACGAGGAGGTGGGGGTCACAGAGGTGGTAGTGACTGTTGGCATGTCTGCATCAGAATGTTGCTTGTGTGAATGTCTGCGTGATCTGTGGTGCTTATGTTTGGATGAGCTGCTCTTGGGTGTTGAGGTGTGTGCAGGCTGGTCTGATGGTGTGGGTGGGACAGGCAGAGGAACAGGAGACTGGGAGGAGGGAGTTAGTAGAGGGAGGCAGGAGACAGGGACAATGGCTGCCGTCAGTGCTGAGGCCAGAGCCTGGAACGATCGCTGATGGGCAGCCTGACCCGAATGAATGCCCTCCAGGTACGCATTGCTGCGATGAACCTCCCTCTCCACCCCCTGGATGGCATTCAAAACGGTAGTCTGCCCAACAATGAGCGTTCGGAGGAGGTCAATGACCTCCTCACTGAAGGCAGCGGGGGTAACAGGGGCAGGGCCTGAGGTGCCTGGGGCGAAGGAGATGCCCGGCTTCCTGGCAGAGCGGGCACGGGGCGAACGCTGAGGGGCTGCTGGGAGGGCGGAGATGGTGCGCTGGGTGGCGGCTGTACCTGTAATGGCGGGGGGCACGGATGGTGCCACCCCCGCAAGGGAGCTCCCTTCCGAGGACGTGTCCGTGTCGCTGCAGGGTCCAGTCGTCCCCGTTGTGGAGCTCCCCTCGCCCTCCGTCTCACTGGTCCAGTCAGACTCTGTGGCATGGCCCTCCTGGGCCATGTGAGATGCAGCTCCCTCCTGCCCCGATGCCACTTCTCCTCCGCCTGATGATGCTGATGCACACAAGCACAGAAAGACAAACAAAAAGGGGGGGGGAGAGAGAAATAAAGAGATTTTGAGTACATGGATCACCAGTACAGTTAGCGGACATGACAGACACAGATGCCCCCTGCACTAAGTTGCGCACTTGGGGTCCGCTACGCATTCCGTGGAACATGCCCTACACGCCTAGAGTTGACAACTGCACCCATGGATGACACGGCCCAGGGATGGCTGTACTGACACACTACTGAGGGTGGTGGCTGGGGACACAGGGGCTTACGGGGGTGCCCAGCCTACAGATTTCGCCCTGGCCTGGGGGACCCACAGCCCTCCTCCCCCACCCAGACACCTCCACTGCGCGACAACAGAGTAGATAATGCTTGTACTCACCCCCTTGTGTCTGCTGTGCTGCCCTCACGCGCCCATCCAAATCAGGGTAGGCCACCGCCAGGATCCGGAACATCAGGGGGGTCAGTTGACGGCAGGCACCCCGCCTACGTTGGGAGGCCATCCCCAGCAGAGACTCGGCGGTCTTCTTGGTCCCGCGGCGGATGTCCTCCCACCTCTTGCGGCAGTGGGTGCCCCGTCGATGGTGGACCCCCAGGGTCCGGACTTCCTTGGCGATGGCACGCCAAATCCCGATCTTCTCATGGGCGCGGACCTATGTGACACGTACAGGGAGGGAGAAATACCACGTTCAAGTTTGTCTGCATTTTCGTTGCCAGTGGCCCAACGCCCCCCATCCCCGCCAGGCCCCCCGCCAGGCCCCCCGCCAGGCCCAACATGCCCCCCATCCCTGCCAGGCCCCCCGCCAGGCCCAACATGCCCCCCATCCCCGCCAGGCCCCCCGCCAGGCCCCCCGCCAGGCCCAACATGCCCCCCATCCCCGCCAGGCCCCCCGCCGGGCCCCCCGCTAGGCCCAACATGCCCCCCATCCCCGCCAGGCCCCCCGCCAGGCCCAACATGCCCCCCATCCCCGCCAGGCCCCCCGCCAGGAACAACATGCCCCCCATCCCCGCCAGGCCCCCCGCCAGGCCCCCCGCCAGGCCCAACATGCCCCCCATCCCCGCCAGGCCCCCCGCCAGGCCCAACATGCCCCCCATCCCCGCCAGGCCCCCCGCCAGGCCCCCCGCCAGGCCCAACATGCCCCCCATCCCCGCCAGGCCCCCCGCCAGGCCCCCCGCCAGGCCCAACATGCCCCCCATCCCCGCCAGGCCCCCCGCCAGGCCCAACATGCCCCCCATCCCCGCCAGGCCCCCCGCCAGGCCCCCCGCCAGCCCCAACATGCCCCCCATCCCCGCCAGGCCCCCCGCCAGGCCCCCAAGCCAGCCAGTGGCCCCAAATCCATATTGAATTAAACTCACTTGTTGGTCTGGAGGACCGTAGAGTAGCGCATACTGGGGGAGGACCCCATCCACAAGTTTCTCCAACTCCTCTCCAGTGAAAGCAGGGGCCCTTTCCCCAGTCGCAGCAGCCATTGTCCCTTCCAGACCGAGGTCACAGCAACACTTGCAGTATAGGTCCTCTCCTGTGAAAGTTCAAGTCGCAAGTGGATAAGTAGATAGGAAATGGCGGTCACGTCCGCGGCGGTGCGTACCGCGGCGGTGCGTACCGCCACCGCCGGCGCCCTTCGCCATTGGCTCCTGAAACCCATAGGCTTCAATGTTAACCAATGCGGCTTCGCGCCGCGGTCTTCGACCGCCGACCGCCGCGGTGTGCCATGCCAGCGCATTGACCTCACATCCCATTGTCACACTTCACAGGTCAGGCAGCCGCCATTTCGAGGGTCCACATGGCTCAATTTCAACTGCGTCACACAGGCCTAGGCCTTGCATAGCCACTCAGACACGCCATTCACTGCATAGAGAATCGTTTACTGTGCAAGCTGTGAGTACGTACCTGTGGGTTGCTTGACTCTGTGCTCCATGTTGTCCTTCCTAGGCACCGTCCGCTGGGTTTGGCGAGGAGACGGATGAATCCTCGCGTGTACCGACCGCTGGTGGACCTGTCGACAATGGAAGAACGCCACATTATCCTGACCTACCGGCTTGACCGTGCCACTATACATGAACTGTGTGCCCAGCTGGAGCCCGACCTGATGTCCCCCATCCGCCAACCCACAGGGATTCCCCCTCTGGTGCAGGTCCTGTCAGTACTCCATTTCCTGGCAAGTGGGTCATTTCAGACAACAGTGGGAATTGCTTCTGGGATGTCTCAGCCCATGTTTTCGAAGGTGTTATCCAGAGTGTTGTCTGCCCTGATGAAATACGTGAGGAGCTACATCATTTTCCCTGAGGTGGGCGAATTGGCTACAGTGAAGGGTGATTTCTACGCCCTTGGACATATTCCCAACGTCATTGGTGCCATTGATGGGACCCATGTGGCTTTGGTTCCCCCAAGAGACAGGGAGCAGGTGTACAGGAACAGAAAAAGTTACCATTCCATGAACATCCAGGTGGTGTGTTTGGCTGACCAGTACATCTAGCATGTAAATGCCAAATTCCCAGGGTCAGTGCATGACGCCTACATCCTAAGGAATAGCAGCATCCCTTACGTGATGGAACAGCTAGAGAGACACCGTGTATGGCTATTGGGGGACTCTGGGTACCCCAACCTGTCGTGGCTACTGACCCCAGTAAGGAATCCCCGGACCAGGGCAGAGGAACGGTACAATGAGGCCCATGGGCGTACTAGGAGGGTGATCGAACGCACCTTCGGCCTCCTAAAGGCCAGGTTTCGGTGCCTGCATATGACAGGTGGATCCCTAATGTACTCACCTAAGAAGGTGTGTCACATCATCGTGGCCTGCTGCATGCTTCACAACCTGGCTTTGCGCCGCCAGGTGCCTTTCCTGCAGGAGGATGGTCCAGATGGTGGTGTTGTGGCAGCTGTGGAACCTGTGGAGAGTGAAGAGGAGGAAGACGACGGGGATGAAACAGACAACAGGGACAGAATCATTGCACAGTACTTCCAATAGGACACAGGTAACAATTCAAACATAATTTAGTAAATGTGAACTACTCTCCTGCATCTCTGCTGCCTGTCTATTTGCCCCAGTGTATGATGACTGAGTTGTGGCTTTTCCCTCCCTATTTCAGATCTGCCGTCCCCACTACGAGTCCTGTGCTTCGTTTCCCCATGGACTACAGCTTTGTGGCAGCTGTTTGTTGACTTCTCTATGTACAAGGACATATTTGCACTGTCATGTCAATTACAATATTTTGAAATCACAGCCAGACTCCAGATAGTTTTGTGCAAAATAGGTGTTTATTTCAGTGCTCAAAATGGGATGGGTGGTTTCAAGTGGGTGGGGGCTATGGTGAAGGAATGTCCATGGCAGAGTCCAGAGTAACAGTCACACAGGTGCATTGTCCAGAGGCCTGTGGAGAGATGGAGCATGGGCAGTTCAAGGATGGACAGGGTGACAATGTGGGACAGTGGGATGACATCAGGTGGTATCCTTTGCTGGCGGGGGTCTTGACATCCTACTCTGTCTTCTTGTGAGATCTCAGGGCCCTCTTGCGGGGTGGTTCTTCTCCTGCAGGAGGTGGGGGTCTGGTGGGCTGCTGTTGTGCGGGGGCCTCCTGTCCACTAGCGCCGGCGGAGGTGGTTGGCTGTTCTTGGTCCAGGCTAGTGGCAGGGGCCCTTTGTTGTTGTTGAGTGTCCGTCCTGGTGTTGATGAGGTCCTGCAGCAGCCCTACCATGGTAACCAGGGTGGAGGTGAGGGCTCTGATGTCCTCCCTGTACCCCCGATAGTGTTCCTCCTGCAGTACCTGGATCTCCTGGAACCGGGCCAGTACCGTCGCCATCGTCTCCTGGGAGCGGTTGTATGCTCCCATGATGGTGGTGAGGGCCTCGTGGAGAGTGGGTTCCCTGGGCCCGTCCCCCCCCTGTCGCACAGCTGCCCTCCGAGTTGCCCTGTTTCCCTGGGCCTCTGCCCCCTGGCCGGTGTGCCCACTACCACTGCCCCCAGGTCCCTGTTGTTGTTGGGGTGGTGGGTTATCCTGGGTGCCCTGTAGTGGTAGACACACCGCAGATTGACGCGCCCTGGAGACAGAGGCATGGGCCCGCTGGGTGGGAGCTGTGCTGGTGTTCCCAGAGGGGTTTGGGTCTGTAGTGGCCTGTGCCTGTGTGAGGGGAACCGACTGTCCAGAGGTCCCCGATGGTCCGGGTTGGTCATCAGTGTCCAGGTCGACAGAGCTGCTGTCATCGCTGACGGCCTCTTGGGTGGGGGGTGTGGAGAATTCTGGGCCCTCCGTGGCAGTGTGTTGACGGTCGGGTCCTGCAGGGGTATAGAGGTATGGTTATAGTTTCAATGTGTGGCATATGGGTGTATCTGTGGGTTCCCGTGTCCCCAAGTGCTGGCATTCGTGTGTGGGGGCTTTGGTGAGGGTGGATTGTGGGGGGGATGTGTATATGCATTGGGCATGCTTTGGTGATGGGTGTCCATGCTTAGTGGACGCATGCAGGCCTAGGTTTTGGGATGTGTGGGTTGTGATGGTGAGACATTGGCAGGGAATAGGTGTGCTGGGGGTGGGGGTGAGGATGGTGGTGGGGGTGAGGATGGTGGTGGGGGTGAGGGTGAGGGTGGGGGTGAGGATGGGGGTGGGGGTGAGGGTGGGGTTCGAGGATGGGGGTGAGGGTTGGGGTATGATTTGGCATGCAGGTGGGGGGGAAGCAGTAGTGAAGCTTCAACTTACCACTGTCCATTCCTCCGCCGACTCCTGCGAGGCCGTCAGGATGCAGGATGTTCAAGACTTCCTCCTCCCATGTTGTAAATTGTGGGGGTTGAGGTGGGGGTCCTCCGCCAGTCTTCTGCACGGCGATGTTGTGCCTGGATACCATGGAACGCACCTTCCCCCGTAGGTCGTTCCATCGCTTCCTGATGTCTTCCCGATTTCTGGGGTGCTGTCCCACAGCGTTGACCCTGTCGACAATCCTCTGCCATAGCTCCGTCCTCCGGGCAATGCTGGTGTATTGGACCTGTGTGCCGAAGAGCTGGGGCTCTACCCGAACGATTTCCTCCACCATGACCCTGAGTTCTTCGTCGGAGAAGCGGGGGTGTCTTTGGGGTGCCATGGAGTGGTGTGTATGATGTGTGGGGTGGAGTATGTGTAGTTAAGTGTGTTGAGTGTGGTGGTGTGTGTTGTTTTGTGTGTGGATATTGTGTGGGTGATGGTGTAGTGTGCCTCTGTGTGATGGTATTCTGTGATCGCTGATGTGTCTCTCAGTGCTTCTTTCTGAATTTTTTGTCGTAGGGGTTTGTGGGTGATGTGGGTGTGTGTTTTATATTGTATTGTGTGTGTGGGAGTGGTGTGTGTATGTGTATCAGGTGTGTGGAATTCAAATCGTCCACTGTGGCTGAGTTTTGTTCGTTTGTGTGTATTCTGACCGCGGCGGTGTGTACCGCCAATGGAAAACCGCGTTTGAAAGACCGCCGCGTGGATTCGTGGGTCGTAATGGCATGGGCGTATTTCTGTTGGCGTGACGGTGGAGGTTTGGTCACCTCCACTTTTCCGCCGACCGCTGGTCTGGCGGTCTGTTGTGGCTGTCGGATTTTCGGAGGTTTGGCTGCTGCGGGTCAGAATGACCGTGGCGGGTTACCGCGACCGCGGCGGAATTATGGAGGATTTCTGACCGGCGGTAGGCGCCTTTTACCGCCGAGGTCAGAATGACCACCTTTATGTCACTTTCCAGTGATATCTTTACATTTTCATATTGCATCTTTTATCGTTTTGACCTGCAAATACCCAGATAAATATGATTTATTTTTATAAACACTGTGTGGTATATTTTTGTGGTGCTATATGGTGTTATTGTATGATTTATTGCACAGGTACTTTACACATTGCCTTCTAAGTTAAGCATGACTGCTCAGTGCCAAGCTGCCAGAGTGTGGGCACAGGATAATTTGGATTGTGTGTGACTTACCCTGACTAGAGTGAGGGTCCTTGCTTGGACAGGCAGTAACCTGACTGCCAACCAAAGACCCCATTTCTATCACTATCCATCAACCACGTTGGAATCAAAAGGCAATGGACAATGTAAGTTGATCAGCGCATGATCAAATACAAAGCTAGTTCCACTAGAACAATTGGAAATTTTAGGAAGGGTGCCAGATATATGTCAAGAAATAGTCTTGTCTGGATTCATGCTATGTGTGCAAGACCAGTAATTATAGTCTAGTTCTGTATGGTGGAGAAGCCTCCACATAACGGGAGAATGAGCTGACATTAAATCCCAGAGGAAACCTCAATCTTATTTGTTTTGAATGTCTATTCACCAGGACTGACCAACCACTGTATCTATTGCAAGGCTCCAGTGTTCTTGTGATCACAACTGGTCAACAACCAATTTCTGTTAGGACCTGCTGAAGCTGGTGAAAGAGGATTATTCGTTTTTGGTGGCATAGATCAGGTCAATTCTCATAATGTGCTCTTGGAGTGCAATTTTGAAAAAAATATAGCACCCCTACAGATCAGCCCATGTCCTCAGTATCATTGCTGGTAAGTTATTTGGCTTCCGGATAGCAAACTCTTTCTTCCTGCAGCATCGGTTATCTGGCGCATCAGGAAAATCTTGAAATTCAAGTCAGATGCTGCAAATATTTTGCGAACCCAATCTTGTTGTAACATGTCTGCTTCTGCTAGGGACACGTGCATTGTGAGTCTCCTGCAATATGGCAGCGTCTGGCTTCTTATATTAACCCATTGGGTGACCGCACTACCTCCCTGGTGCGGGTCACGACCAGTGGGCGACACCAGGGAGGGGGTTAATAAATCCTCGGGTACGTCACCCCCGAGGATTTTTTATTTTTTTTTATCCCCGAGAGACACGGAAGCTTTTCCATGTCTCCACCCGCCCCTTTGTGACGTCAGCACGTCGCGAGGTTCGCTGACGTCACCATGTTGATTTCCCCATTGGTGCAGGAAGCGGCCGTGAAGCCCCTTCCTGCTCCGATGGGGAAAACGGCCCCAAACGGCCTTCCCCACGTTCAGGAAGGCCTCATAAGAAAGGGGAGACTCTCCCCTTTCTTACAAGGCCTTCCTGAAAGTGTTTCCTGGCCCCCGATCGCAGCACAGCTGCGATCGGGGGCCAGGAAACACCACTAGACACCAGACATTTCACTTGGGGGGGTCGGCCCCCTCGGAAAACGAGCCACCCCCCCCGGCATATTTTTTTTTTTAAAAGGCAGATGCCCCCTGGTGGGGCGCGATCACTTTCGATCACGCCCTCCCAGGGGCTAAATTTTATTTAAAAAAAAAATTAAAAAAAAGAATAAAAAACAAAAAAAAGAAATGGACAGGGGGTTGCCCGTGGGCAGGGCAACCCCCTGTGGGGGCAATATTTTTTTTTAGTAGTTGTAACTACTAAAAAAAATATTGATCTATATATATATATATATATATATATAGATAGATAGATATATCTATGTAGATATATCTACATGGATATATCTATAGATAGATCTATATATATATATACATATATATATATATAGATCTATCTATAGATATCTATGTAGATAGATATATCTATTTAGATATATATATATATATATATATATATATATATATATATATATAGATCACTTTTGTCAATACATGTGTGGTTTCCCTGGGGGCTGCGATCGGCCCCCAGGAAAACCAGACCCACATATAAAAGTGATATATATATATATATATATATATATATATATATATATATATATATATATATATATATATATATTTGCCACCAGTTGTCTTGCAGTTGCAGCTTGCGTCTTCAAAGCAATGCACATTCTTCAACTGACGCATTTAAACTGTAGCTTTTAGGTAGCAATAAAAAAGTCAAGTAAGTATTGTGATTCTGTTTCTGCTACAAAAGGATCAGACTTTTGTCTAGTGGCAGTTTTAGTGCCATAAAGAAGCGCAGAAGGTTTATATGCCTACTGCAAAGAGCAAATCTGTATTTTATATCAATAGCTGAGTACATTAGTAAAGTCAGCCATTACCTGCGCTATAATACAAATGAAATGTATGTGCGGGGTGGGGGCGGCTATGGAGAGATGAAGGGCACTTTTGCTGGGTGGTAATGAGGGAATCCGAGGAGGAGGGAGTGGGAGCACCAATAATGATTGTTGGACTGGGAGCAGGAGGTGCTAAAGACTGTGACGAATGGTATGTGACAAGGTGTTTTTTGAGTGTCTTGAAAGAACGTGCTGATTGAGGGAAGAAGCACAGGTAAGTTGGCCTCTACTGTTGCACGTACCTCACACACACCATCGATTTTGTGACTGTCTACGTAGGCTAGAGTTTTAGAGCAAAATTTTAGCCAATAGCAGAGATGGCATCTTGATGGATGACTGCTGCCGTCACTCGGGTTATGGAGGACCGCTCTGAAATAGGATCAGAGACTGAGACATCAGATACTGAGACAGCATCTGAGGGATAGGACAATGGCGCAGACTCTGGGAGCGATTTTTCAGTCGGAGGAGTTCCATTCGATAACTCTTCTTCCAGTAAATTCTGAGGGAGGTGATGAGGACAGTCCTGCTGTCCCTTCGCAAGCACAGTCTGTGCAACGGGGTAATAGTGGGTTAGCCCAACCCAGAGAGCAGGTGAATGCGGTGGCAAGCAGAGAGAGAGATTGCTCTCTTGGGATCTCCCAAATTCCACCGCCTAAATCGTATCGTGGAGACATCAAAATTATCTATCACAAAACAAACTGGTTTTGTAAGGCAGGCACTTGTGTTTTTGGTCCTGGGTTCGGCGGCCATATAGAGAAACATACTAAACCCAAACATTTCTGGAAACTAGACATTCGGGGAAGTCCACAGAGGTGTGACTTGTGTGGCTTCCCTGAAGTTTTCTTACCTAGAATACCCTGCAAAGCTGAAATGTTGAACAAAAACTCTATTTTTATTGCATTTCTGTCACACAAACTACAGGAATATGCTGGGATCTACAAAATTCCTACCACCCAGTGATTCCTCACCTGTCCTGATAAAAACACTACCCCACTTGAGTGCCTATACCTAGTGCCTGCGTCAGGAATGGATCACCCCAGGGTCAACAGCTGCCTCATGTAAGGACCAACATTGACCGTAGTGTGATCTATTCCTGTCAGGGGCACAGGCCTACCCACACAAGTGAGGTACCATTTTTATCGGGAGACTTGGGGGAACTCTGGGTGGAAGGAAATTTGTGGCTCCTCTCAGATTCCAGAACTTTCTGTCACCAAAATGTGAGGAAAATTTGTTTTTTTAGCCACATTTTGAGGTTTGCAAAGGATTCTGGGTAATAGAACCTGGTCAGAGCCCCACAACTCACCCCATCGTGGATTCCCCTAGGTGTCCAGTTTTCAGAAATGCACAGGTTAGGTAGGCTTCCCTAGGTGCCGGCTGAGCTAGAGGCCAAACTCTACAGGTAGGCACTTTGCAAAAAACACCTCTGTTTTCTGTCAAAAAATGGGATGTGTCCACGTTGTGTTTTGGGGCATTTCCTGTCGCGGGCGCTAGGCCTACCCACACAAGTGAGGTATCAATTTTATCAGGAGACTTGGGGGAATGCTGGGTGGAAGGAAATTTGTGGCTCCTCTCAGATTCCAGAACTTTCTGTCACCGAAATGTGAGGAAAATGTGTTTTTTAGCCAAATTATGAGGTTTGCAAAGGATTCTGGGTAACAGAACCTGGTCAGAGCCCCACAAGTCACCGCGTCTTGGATTCCCCTAGGTCTCTAGGTTTAAAAAATGCACAGGTTTGGTAGGTTTCCCTAGGTGCCGGCTGAGCTAGAGGCCAAAATCTACAGGTAGGCACTTTGCAAAAAACACCTCTGTTTTCTGTCAAAAAATGGGATGTGTCCACGTTGTGTTTTGGGGGATTTCCTGTCGCGGGCGCTAGGCCTACCCACACAAGTGAGGTATCAATTTTATTGGGAGACTTGGGGGAATGCTGGGTGGAAGGAAATTTGTGGCTCCTCTCAGATTCCAGAACTTTCTGTCACTGAAATGTGAGGAAAATGTGTTTTTTTAGCCAACTTTTGAGGTTTGCAAAGGATTCTGGGTAACAGAACCTGGTCAGAGCCCCACAAGCCACCCCATCTTGGATTCCCCTAGGTGTCTAGTTTTCAAAAATGCACAGGTTAGGTAGGCTTCCCTAGGTGCCGGCTGAGCTAGAGGCCAAAATCCACAGCTAGGCACTTTGCAAAAAACAAGTCTGTTTTCTTTGGGAAAATGTGATGTGTCCACGTTGTGTTTTGGGGCATTTCCTGTCGCGGGCGCTAGGCCTATCCACACAAGTGAGGTATCAATTTTATTGGGAGACTTGGGGGAAAGCTGGGTGGAAGGAAATTTGTGGCTCCTCTCTGATTCCAGAACTTTCTGTCACCGAAATGTGAGGAAAATTTGTTTTTTTGGCCAAATTTTGAGGTTTGCAAAGGATTCTGGGTAACAGAACCTGGTGAGAGCCCACAAGTCCCCCCATCCTGGATTCCCCTAGGTGTCTAGTTTTCAAAAATGCACAGGTTAGGTAGGCTTCCCTAGGTGCCGGCTGAGCTAGAGGCCAAAATCTACAGCTAGGCACTTTGCAAAAAACACGTCACATTTCAATGTAAAAATGTGATGTGCCCATGTTGCGTTTCCTGTCGCAAGCATTAGGCCTACCCACGCAAGTGAGGTACCATTTTTATCGGGAGACTTGGGGGAACACAGAATAGCAAAACAAGTGTTATTGCCCCTTGTCTTTCTCTACATTTGTTCCTTCCAAATGTAAGACAGTGTGTAAAAAAGACGTCTATTTGAGAAATGGCCTGTAATTCACATGCTGGTATAGGCACCCCGGAATTCAGAGATGTGCAAATAACCACTGCTTCGCAACACCTTATCTTATGCCCATTTTGGAATATGGTTTTCTTGATAGCTATTTTTCACTCTTTATATTTCAGCAAATGAATTGATGTATACCCGGTATAGAATGAAAACCCATTGCAAGGTGCACCTCATTTATTGGCTCTTGATGAACCTACAAGCCCTGTAGATCCTCGCAACCGGAAGAGTCCAGCACACGTAACGGTATATTGCTTTAAAAAATCTGACATTGCAGGAAAAAGTTACTGAGTAAAACGTGGAGAAAAATGGCTGTTTTTTTTCAGCTCACTTTCAATATTTGTTCATTTCAGCTGTTATTTTCTGTAGGAAAACCTTGTAGGATCTACACAAATGACCCCTTGCTGAATTCAGTATTTTGTCTACTTTCCAGAAATGTTTAGCTTTCCGGGATCCAGCATTGGTTTCACACCCATTCCTGTCACTAACTAGAAGGAGGCTGAAAGCACCAAAAATAGTAAAAATGGGGTATGTCCCAGTAAAATGCCAAAATTGTGTTGAAAAATGTGGTTTTCTGAGTCAAGTATGCCCGTTCCTGGAAGGTGGAAAGATGGTGATTTTAGCACCAGAAACCCTTTGTTGATGCCATTTTCAGGGAAAAAACCACAAGCCTTCTTCGGCAGGCCTTTTTTCCCTTTTTTTTTAAAAAAACGAAATTTTCACTGTATTTTGGCTAATTTATTGGTCTCCTCCAGGGGAAGCCACAAACTCTGGGTACCATTAGAATCCCTAGGATGTTGGAAAAAAGGACGCAAATTTGGCGTGGATAGCTTATGTGGACAAAAAGTGAAGGCCTAAGCGCGAACTACCCCAAATAGCCAAAAAAGGGCTCAGCACTGCAGTGGGAAAAGGCCCAGCAGCTAAGAGGTTAAAGGTAACAAAGCTGGTAAGCCCATTCACATTAGCATACCAAAGAAAAAGATCCTTGGCTTCGGTCATCACCAAGATATTGGGCATTGTTCCGCACCTTTACACAATTTTAGCATAGTTTGTAGATATAAGATTCAGCAATGAGAAAGTACTTCAAGAAACATTTCCAAGAAGAACCATAGGATAACTGAACCACTATTGTGAACACCAAAGTAGGAGGGTACTGTGGAGCACTAAATTCTAACGGCTTTACAAGTGAGAGAATGTCCTCATATAGTCTGCAAACCACCCAAGTACCATCCATGAAATGCCTCCTTAAGACAATCTTGTACACAGTGCTTATTGTACTACAAAAAGGGAAAGTTTCCTGGGCTGCAAAGTATATAGTATATTAAGAGGTTATGCCACTTTGTCTCATTTTGAGTAAATTTGTGGTGACACAAAGTCTTGATAAATATGCCCTATTGTATGACCATGTTGCTAAACTGTACTTTGACGCAATATTACTTGAGCCAATGACAACATCTTAATTTGTCTACTATTTTGCATCTCTGCTTAGTCCTAAGGCATAGAATTTTCTTAAATGTCATTATTGGTAAATACAATCTGTGTAACAGCTATCCAACTGCATGCAAGAGTGACTCAATTTGTTTAATAATACCGATCAATATGAATATCTGGAATTAACTCTATGTGTGTGTAATTACCAATGGATGCACATACATAACTGGAGTTCATGAGACACTGGAGGCAAAAACTCAAGGAAAAAGGGCAATGATTTGGGGACAGTAGACTATGCTACCCTGTGATCCAGCTTATTACCGAACTGTACCCATGTCGAATGTGATCGGCGGTATTCACTGAGTCACTTATTGTCTGACTCACTATCTCATTCACGCATCTTAGCAGTGCTAGATGATTGGGAATATGAAGTCAGTATAAAGAACAGAAGAGGCAATGCCGTAAAGAGCAAACGTATCGGTCAATTTATTTGCATTATTCTTGGTGTTTGTGTGACAGGGAAAGGCACACAATATATTTGCACCAAGGCAAAACGGGGAATCGACTTATTTACCTGTTAATGGTGACTTTATGGATAACGAATTAAAAAATATATATTTTCAAATATGAAATATGATACTATTATTTTGCACTAAATGACTTTGTTTAATTGTCGTTGCTTAAAGATAAAAGTTCGTTGCAATACCAAAGGGGCATGACTTAATTCATTTTCTCTGATGTGCAGATGGCTTAGTCATTCTTTAGGAGTACAGATTTGAGGTTCTCACATTCTACTTCCTTTGTGGAAAATGCAACACCAGACAAAGGAGCAGGTTTGTGGAGTTGACTCTGTGCTGGTGTACCTACTACCCCATTTTTTGATACCAGAAAACTAGTGCTCCTTCCATTCAGCTGGTTGCTTGATCAAGGATAATCCCCCACCTCACCCTATTGATAATGTTATCTCAGGAGAATGGTGGCTCAGAGGAAAAGAAAGGCTTTATTGGTTATGGAATGTGTGAGGGTCAGCCACTGTGCCGAGTTGTATGAATTACTGGTGTCAAATGTGAGAATTTGTGCTTGGAAATGGTGGTACTGCCACTATCCAAGAGTCTGTTCATTCCAAAAATGTCTCTGATAGAAATCACAATAGCATTAACAAAGCAAGTGACGTGTGCCAAACCCTGTCCTCAGTCCCGGTGCTTACTTTGTAAAAGAATGAGTGCCAGCATGCCCAATATCAAGACTGTGCAGCCTTGAATCCACCTCATGCTTCTTTAGTGTTCTACCAGACATACACTTCCCCTTTATCTAACTATTGCACATTCTAGCAATGCCTCCATTTGTGATAGTTCGTTCTATCCTTTTCTTCCTCCCTTTTCCCTTTGAATTTTATTCCACTTTCTTTTTTCTCCATCAATATCTGCTGAGAAAAAATACGTGCCAGTCCCCAATAGGGAGTGATGGTGAGACTCACCAGCAACCATTGGCTCAAACTAAGCACTACTCAGACCTAATATGGGCTTAACCTACATCATAGAGGGTATGTCTCTTCACAGTAGAAGTCTGGCGCAGGACCTCACATTCCAGCAGGGGCCGAGCTAAGCACCTGTTTGGCCATAAATCACTGTACAAAGCCGTTGACTGTGCAGAAGAGAAGATGACTGCAGGGATTGGCCGTAAGACAGACCTTGCACCTATCCCCTAAATAGATAAAACTCAATGCACATCGCTAAAGGTCATGTGCAGCTGCGGTTCACTTCAGGTTTTGACCTTCAACCAAGTCTTGCGCACATCTCTCAAATGAACAGAACCCACTGTGCGCAGTAATTTTTCTATGCGCAATGGTAAAAGAAATAAGGATCTGTCTATGGCCCGAGTGGAACTGGTCTAATGCTCAGAGTTGTGGGGTTTGAGATCAAGGCCTCACTTTTCCATAAGCCAAGAATCTAGCCGGCATGCAGAAATAACTTGCTCCATACGGCTCATTGCATTCAGAAATCACTCACAGTTACATTTTGGGTTGCTCTTTTTATTTAAAAAACATTATTTAAATCCATTGGATGCAGAATTGCAGATCCAAAATGGCATCTAGGATTTATAGAGTGGTAAGTGTATCCTCGTACTCGCCGAATTTGTGTCAGATTTGCAGAGGGCATAATCACAAAACAGCAACTCCCGGAAATTGTGAAAAAGTGTACCTTGTAATGGTTTGCCATCACCAATAATTACTGTTCTTCAGTAGATCCAGACCCCTGGATCTAAAATGACAACAAGGATCAGAGGTTTGAAGCAGCTCCTTGAGCACTACAAGGCTGTGTCAGCCTTATTAACCCGTTCGGTGCTGAAGATGAAACAGTTCCGTCCTCAGCCACGGTGTGCTGTTCCATCCTTATCACATGACCACCAAATCCCATTGCTGTAAACAGCAGATGGATTTCCTTTTTGTTTGTTTTTTATCTATGGAGCTGGGGAAGAGCTTCCCTAGCAACCTGAGGCATTTTGTTTCAAAGTAATGACGAACGTGTTTATGATGCACTGACTACATTACATTAAAAGTGAAATGAGCCAATCAGCTCATATCAGTGCTCACTGCACTGCTTCACACTTATTTGTAGGCCAATCTGTGCCCTTGGGGCAGAATACCACTAGACACCAGAGTGGCCCCTTGGGAAAGGGCTGCTCCGCATTATGGGGTGATTATTTTGGCTGTCTTCTGACCTCAGGGGGCAGATTGGCCTTATTTTTAGGCCAATTTGCAATGCGGTGGGCGGGGGGAGGGGTGGCATAATATCACTAGACACCAGGGATTAAAAAAAATATAAGTTGGGAAGTGGCCACTTGGGAAAGGGCTATTTGTATGGGTGGGGGCTGCCCAGCATGGGCATGGCCATGCCCACACCCACCACCCAAAAAATACAAACAGTCTTTCTGCCCCCCTGGGGGGCAGATGGGGCAGTTACTCCCATTTGCCCCCTTGGGGCAGAAATCCCACTGGATGCCAGGGATGAGTTTTTCTTAATTATTTGTATCAGTAGGGGCTGCATGCTCCCCACCCCTCAAAAAAAGAAAACAGTCTTTCTGCCCCCAGGGGGTGAGGCAGATGGGACCAATTAACCCCATTGGCCCCCATGGGGGCAAAAAGCCCACTAGACACCAGGGATTGTTTTTTTTCTATTTGTATCGGTGATGGCTGCCCATCATGGACATGGCCGTGAGCATCCCCCCCCCACAAAAATGGGGGCAAATAATCCCATCTGCTCCCTTGGGGGGCAGAAATCCCACTTGATACCAGGGATTACTTTTTGTAGGGTGAGAGTTCCCCAACATAGGCATGGCCATGCTCCACACCCCTAAAAATGGGGGAAAAGTCTTTCTGATCCCCTGTGATCTAAAGCATCTCTTCTCAATGGAAAGCAAAAGGGTATTCAAATGTTTTGGGTGTCGCTTTTACATGTGGGCCGGGAGAGATTGGCTAACTCCTAGGATCATCCCGCTTGCAATGGTGAACAACTGTACTTTTCGGCTTGGGTAGGCTGCCACCTGCAAAAACCTAGCAGGCCCAGACAGTTCTGAAAACTAGACATGTGGGGACGTTCGTGGTGGTGTTCTTTTCATCCTTCCCACACCATTTACCTCAATGCCTTGCAAACCTCAAATGTTGACTAAAACACACATTTGTCCTCACATTTCTGGAATGGAAACTTCCAGAATCTGCAGGAATCCTCAAAGCACCTACCATCCAGCATTGTCCCACTTCTGCTGATAACAATACTGTACCACTTGTATGGGTGGGCCTAGGGCCACAGACTGGAATGTATCCAACCGATGCCATTTGGAGTGCCCAAGAAAGGACTTCCATTGGTTTGATAAGTTCATGTCACTGGCACTAGGCTCAGCCACACAAGTGAGGTACCATTTGTATCAGGAGACTTGGTGGAATGCTGGATGGAAGGAAGTTTGTGGCTATGTGCAGATTCCAGAACTTTTCATCACAGAAATGTGAGGAAAATGTGTTTTTCCAGTCAACGTATGAAGTTTACAAGGCACTCTGGGTAACAGAACTTGATGAGATCCCCCCAAGTCACCCCATCCTGGATTCTCCTTAGTATCTAATTTTCAAAAATGTACAGGTTTGCTAGGTTTCCTTAGGTGCCGGCTGAGCTAGAGCCCAAAATCCACAACTAGGCACATTGTAAAAAAAGGGTCTATTTTCAGTGGAAAAATGTGATCTGTCCATGTTGCGTTTTGGGCTGTTTCCTGTCATGGAGAACTAGGCCTACCCACACAAGTGAGGTACCATATTTATTGGGAGACTTGGTGGAATGCTGGGTGAAGGAAATTTGTGGCTCCCTCCTGCACCCAGAACTTTCCATCACAGAAATGTGAGGACAATATGTTCTTTTAGTCAAAGTATAGGGTTTGCAAGGGATTCTGGGTAACAGAACCTGGTGAAAGCCACACAAGTCACCCCATCCTAGATTCCCCTTGGTGTCTAGTTTTAAACAATTTATAGGTTTGGTAGGTTTCCCTAGGTGCTGGTGGGGCTAGAGTGCAAAATGAACAGCTAGGCATATAGCAAAATTAGCGATCAGTTTTTAGTGGAGAAATGTGATCTGTCCATGCTGCGTTTTGGGTCATTTCCTGTAATGGATACTAGGCCTACCCACACAAGTGTGGTAGCATTTGTATCAAGACACATGGTGGAATGCTGGGCAGAAGGAAGTTTGTGGCTCCCTTCGGTTCCCACAACTCTCCATCACAGAAATGTGAGGAAAAAATGCATTTGTAGTCAAAGTCTGAGGTTTGCCAGTGATTCTGGGTAAAGGAACCTGGTGGGAGCAACACAAGTCACCCAGCCCTCGATTCCCCTTGGTGTCTAGCTTTCAAAAACTTACAGATTTGCTCATTTTCCCTAGATTACGGCCAAAATCCACAGCTAGGCACATTGCATAAAACAAGTCATTTTTCAGTGGAAAAATGTGATGTACCCACATTGTGTTTTGGGCCATTTGCTGTCACGGGCACTAGGCCTATCCACACAAGTGACATATCATTTTTATCAGGAGACTTGGAGGACACAGAATAGTAGAACAAGTATTATTATCAATAGTCTTTCTCTGCATTTATGCCTTTCAAATATAAGACAGTGTGTAAGAAAGAAATCATTTTGAGAAACACCCTATAATTTAGATGCTAGTATGTCTACCCACAAATTCAGAGATCTGCAAATAACTACTTCTAAATTCCATATTTTGTGACCATTTCCAAAATGCGTAGGTTTCCTTGACACCTATTTTTCACTCTTAATATTTTACCAAATGAATTGCTGTATACTCGGTACATAACGAAAAACCATTGCAAGATGCAGTTCAGTTATTGGCTCTGGGTACCTTGGGTTCTTGGTGAACCCACAAGCCCTATATATCGCTGTTAGAAATGGGGTCTTTGGTTGACAGTCAGGTTACCCCCTGTTCAAGCAAGGGCCCTCACTCTAGTCAGGGTAAAAGAGAATCACCCTCAGCTAACCCCTGCTTACCCACTTGGAAGCTGGGCAGAGCAGTAGGCTTAACTTCAGAGTGCTAGGTGTAAAGTATTTGTACCAACACACACAGTAACTTAATGAAAATACTACAAAATGACACAACACCAGTTTAGAAAAATAGGAAATATTTATCTAAACAAAACAAGACCAAAACGACAAACAATCCGACATACACAAGTCAAGTTATGAATTTTTAAAGATTAAACTCAAAAATAGCGCTTAGAAACACAAAATGTTTTGATGAGGTGTTAACACATTGTCGTGACGGAGTCGTTCCCAACAAGCCGACACCAGCGGAGCCGGACATGGAGTCGCGTAGACCCCCAAGTACAGTACCTTTGGTGAAGAGTGAAAACAAGCCGATGAGTGAAGTTGGGGATCGCGGCATCTGTGCGAAACATTGAATCTGCGCACTTCGAGCGGCGTCGGTCATGACGTGGTGCGGCGACTTTCACAGAGTCACGGACTTGAGCGGTGCTGCAGCGCCGTCGGGCCTGCGATGGTCGTCGCGTTCCAGTGACGATCGCGGCGTCAGGTGCAGGCGTCGTCACCGGATTCAGCAGCGGCATCGGTCCGAAGTCGTTTGAAGTCGATTTCCTTGGATTTCTACCAGCTTTCTTTTCAAGGGCCCATGGACTGTGTAGGGCACCACTTGTCAGAGCAGGAGTCCCTCCAGAGACTCCAGGTGCTGGCAGAGATAAGTCTTTGCTGTCCTTGAGACTTCAAACAACAGGAGGCAAGCTCTAAATCAAGCCGTTGGAGATTTCTTCACAAGATGGAAGGCACACAAAGTCCAGTCTTTGCCCTCTTACTCTGGCAAAAGCAGCAACTGCAGGATAGCTCCACAAAGCACAGTCACAGGCAGGGCAGCACTTCTCCTCAGCTCTTCAGCTCTTCTCCATGCAGAGGTTCCTCTTGGTTCCAGAAGTGTTCTAATGTCTGTGGTTTTGGGTGCCCTTCTAATATCCAGTTTCTCCTTTGAAGTAGGCCTACTTCAAAGTAAAGTCTCTTTTGAATGTGAAATCCTGCCTTTCCCAGGCCAGGCCCCAGACACTCACTAGGGGGTCAGAGATGCCATTGTGTGAGGACAGGCACAGCCCTTTCAGGTGTAAGTGACCACTCTTCCCCTCCCTCCTAACACAGATGGCTCATCAGGAAATGCAGACTACACCCCAGTTCCCTTTGTGTCACTGTCTAGTGTGAGGTGCAACCAGCCCAACTGTAAAACTGATCCAGACAGGGAATCCACAAAGAGGCAGAGTCACAGAAATACTATAAGCAAGAAAATGCTCACTTTCTAAAAGTGGCATTTTCAAACACACAATCTTAAAATCAACTTTACTAAAAGATGTATTTTTAAATTGTGAAATCAGAGACCCCAAGCTCCACATGTCCATCCACTCCCAAAGGGAATCTGCACTTTAATCGGAATTAAAGGTAGACCCCATGTTAACCTATGAGAGGGACGGGCCTTGCAACAGTGAAAAACAAATGTAGCAATATTTCACTGTCAGGACATAAAAAACACATTACTATATGTCCCACCTTAACCATACACTGCACCCTGCCCTTGGGGCTACCTAGGGCCTACCTTAGGGGTGTCTTACATGTAAGAAAAGGGAAGGTTTAGGCCTGGCAAGTGGGTACACTTGCCAAGTCGAATTTACAGTTAAAACTGCACACACAGACACTGCAGTGGCAGGTCTGAGACATGATTACAGAACTACTTATGTGGGTGGCACAACCAGTGCTACAGGCCCACTAGTAGCATTTGATTTACAGGCCCTGGCACCTCTAGTGCACTTTACTAGGGACTTACAAGTAAATCAAATATGCCAATCATGGATAAACCAATCAACAATGCAATTTACACAGAGACCATACGCACTTTAGCAGTGGTTAGCAGGGGTAAAGTGCTCAGCGTTCAAAAGCCAACAGCAACAGGTCAGAAAAAATAGGAGGCAGGAGGCAAAAAGATTGGGGAAGACCCTACATAAGCAAAAAAGTCCAACACAACCCCCTACCAGCCTAAAGCCAGGGGAGAACAATCAATACCTTGATGTACTTCCCTGATTGGGGCGATAGAACAAGGACCCAGGCCCACAACAGCAAGGGCATGTTCCTGTTCTATGCCTTCCTGACTCCAGTTGGATCCCTCTGTCCATACTCTCAGGGCACACTAAGCTAACCCATGGGGAACCCTTCTCCACATCTGCAGACACCATCTGTGCAGCACCTAATTTACTTTGCTCACAGATATATCCCAATGGGCAGATAGTACCTCCAGGGCCAACACAGTGGTGTTGCCCACTCCACCCTGGGGTGTGACTCTCGTCCCCCCAGGGGAAACTCTGTCCACCTGGACAGCAAGCCATAGTGACCCCTGACAACTGTCAAGGATGAGAGCCCGACCTTAGGCCTCTCCAACCACTGTGACTGTGGAGAGTGGGGGCGGTAGCCCCAGGTACCTGGCACCCTTTGACCACTCTCCTTTCCACCAGGGATGACAACCTGACCCTGGTCCTCCCCTCTGGGGCTCTGTACCCTCCCTGCAGGAGCGGCACCCCCAGAGTCCAAAATTGTCAGGGTGCTTTTAGAAGCAGTCCTGCACAATTCTCCCACCAGGACAGGGATGTAAACCTGCAACTGGTCCTCCAACCTGGGGTCTGTACCTTCAGGTTGGACAAGGGCCAGGGGTGAGGCTTCCCTTCCCCTGCCCTCCCTTCTGGGGTCCTGCACCCCCCAACAAGGAGTGGCCCCCTCAGAAGATAACATGGTAGGGGCACTTTTAGCAGTAGCCCCTTCCTCCAGGTCATGGGGGACACCCTGAACATGGCCTTCCAATCCAGGGTCTGTACCCTTAGATTGCACTGGGGTCAGGGGTGAGTCTCTCTCTCTCCCCTGCCCCTACTCTCAGGGTTCTGCACCCCAACCTCAGAGAGAGTACCCCTTGAAATCACACCGGGGGGGTGAATGGGCAAACCCCCCCCCCCTTTCAGGTCAGGGTTTACCACCTGCACCTGATCCTCCCGTCCTTTGTCTGTACCTTCAGACTGGACCACTGCCTGGCAACCCAGGACTTCCTGGGGGGCATACCTACCCCCCACCAGATCAGAGTTTACCCTCTCAACCTGGTCATCCAACCCAGAGTCACCACCCTGCGGTTGAACCACTGCCTGGCGCATCAGGACTTCTTTGGGAGCACACCTACCCCCCATCAGGTCAGAGTTTACCCCCTGAACATGATTATTCAAGCCAGAGTCACCACCCTGCGGTTGAACCATTGCCTGGCACACCAGGACTTCCAGGGGGGCACACTTACCCCCTTCAAGGGACACATTGGGCCTGATTACAACTTTGGAGGAGGGTGTTAATCTGTCCCAAATGTGACGGATATCCTGCCCACCGTATTATGAGTTCCATAGGATATAATGGACTCGTAATACGGTGGGTGGTATATCCATCACATTTGGGACGGATTAACACCCACCTCCAAAGTTGTAATCAGGCCCATAGTCCCCAAGGTCCACACAAGAGTGTGGCTGGTGCAGGTCTCCTGACCTCTGCCCATCTGACAGAGTCTGGATTCCCCCAACCCAGAAATGGTCTCACCAAGGTCATTCCTGGGGGGCTATGCTCTCAGAGCTGACCCCTGACCATCCAGGTTCTCTACTGGGGTCCGCAACCCCCTCTCAGCCCTCTGTCTGGACTTCTGCACCCCCTACTAGGAGTGGTACTGCCAGACACCCGAACTGGTGGGATGCTGGCTACAGCCGTGCCTCAAGTTCTCCTGACCCTGTGGGGTCTCCCTCAACAGATGGCCCTACAGTACAGGCTAGGCTCCCCTCCTGGTGTTCCCTCATGGAACTCTCCAGGACCTGGGACCAGATCTCGGGCACCTTGGGCCTCAACCCATCCCCATTCCCTCTCCACTGAGACTGGACATGGGGTCCCTCACCCAGCCCACTACACTGGGACACTACAATCCTTCCCTACCTCACCTGGTTGGGAAATACCTAGACCACTCCTCTCAGGAGCACCCCCAAATGCCTCTTCAGACTCTCTTGGACTCACCCAGAAGTCTGCCTCCATTGTAAGCTCCGTGGGGTCTGAGAACTCACACTCTACCTGGTGTTGGCGTAGCTCTGGAAAATAAGGACTAGACATATGTTCTCCAGCAATTACATCACACAGCCCCTCACATGAATTAACAAAACTACCCTTCACCCAACCATCCAGTGACTCTGCTTCGAAAAAGCACCCCACATCATCCTCCTGAGGCTGGTGAGCCAGTACCTGACTGTCCCTGACACTCAACCCACACTCTTCTGGGATGTCTTCACACTCCATAACCAGGATTTCTACCTGTGGGGAACCCCTCTCCCTGTCACTCTCACCTAGAGTCAGTACAGTGTCCCTCCCACCAGTAGGAATATGACTCCCCATGCCAGTTCCCCAATCCACCTCAGGGAGCCTGTGCATCACTGGAGCTACCTCATACCACTGAACCTCCTGGTGTGTGTTAACTCCCTCCTTCAAGTAGGGCACCACATATCTGGGCATGTGCACCTCATCAGCAGCACTGGAAATAAAATTGTTGCTGCCACCATTCCAGCTGGACTCAGCCCTCATGACTTCCAGCTCCTTCATTTTGAGCTCATAGGCCCAAATCCTCTTTTTGATCTCCAAGTCCCTCCTCCTTTCTTCCAACTCCTTCTCCCTTTGCATCCTCAACTCCTTGAACCTCAACCGGTGAGCCCTCTCTGCCTGTCTGTCCTGTAACTCTTCAGGAGTCAGACCCCTGGGTGACACCCTGCTACCCCTACTGGGGACCCTCCCCCCAGGCGTAACAGGTACCTCCACTACACCACTGTGTATCCTCTGCACTTCCCACCCACATTTTCCTCCTCTGTGTGACCTCCAGCCTTCTTGACTGTCACCCAGGCCCTCTGTGCCTTTTGCAGCTCCCACTCCCTGGTGGAGATCTCAGTGGGACAGTCAAGATCTTTAAGGAACTGTTTCAATTTAGCAACTGAGTACTCCTTCAGTTTCTCTATTTCAAACACAGCTCCAGCTGTTGCATCTCCAGATTGAGACATGATGGTCACAAGTGCAAAGTTCCAAAGGCAGAAAATAAGTTCCCAATGAAGTAAAAAGAATCAGTCAAGGAATCAGCAAAATCATGGAAGTAGAACAAAAAGGAGTCCTTAAGAGAAAAAGCAAAAGATCACCAAACAAGTAGTATGTGGTCACGTAGTGGTCTGAACTCAAACAGTAGTGTACACTTAATCACTGTATGTCAAGTACAAATACAAGTCCAAATCCCAAAGGCTGATGACCAATGTTAGAAATTGGGTCTTTGGTTGACAGTCAGGTTACCCCCTGTTCAAGCAAAGACCCTCCCTCTAGTCAGGGTAAAATAGAATCACCCTCAGCTAACCCCTGCTTACCCCCTTTGTAGCTTGGCAGAGCAGTAGGCTTAACTGCAGAGTGCTAGGTGTAAAGTACTTGTACCAACACACGCAGTAACTTAATGAAAACACTACAAAATGACACAACACCAGTTTAGAAAAATAGGAAATATTTATCTAAACAAAACAAGACCAAAACGACATTAAATCCGACATACACAAGTCAAGTTATGAATTTTTCAAGATTAAACTCAAAAATAGCGCTTAGAAACACAAAATGCTTCGATGAAGTGTTAACACGGTGTCATGACGGAGTAATTCCCAACAAGCTGACACCAGCAGCGCCGGACACGGAGTTGCATAGACCCCCAAGTACAGAACCTTTGGTGAAGAGTGAAAACAAGCCGATGAGCGAAGTCGGGGATCACCGCATCTGTGCGAAACTTTGAATCCGCGCACTTTGAGCGGCGTGGGTCAAGACGTGGTGCAGTGACTTTCCCGGAGTTGCGGACTTCAGCGGGGCTGCAGCAGCGTCGGGCCTGTGAAGGTCGTTGCGTTCCAGAGAAGATCACGGCATCGGGTGCAGGCGGCGTCACCGGATTCAGCAGTGGCGTCGGTCCGATGTCGTCCGAAGTCGATTTCCTTGGATTTCCACCAGTTTTCCTTTCAAGGGCTTATGGACTGGATAGGGCACCACTTGTCAGAGCAGGAGTCTCTCCAGAGATTTCAGGTGCTGGCAGAGAGAAGTCTTTGGTGTCCCTCAGACTTCAAACAACAGGAGACAAGCTCTAAATCAAGCCCTTGGAGAATTCTTCACAAGATGGAAGGCACACAAAGTCCAGTCTTTGCCCTCTTACTCTGGCAGAAGTAGCAACTGCAGGATAGCTCCACAAAGCACAATCACAGGCAGGCAGCACTTCTCCTCAGCTCTTCTCCATGCAGAGGTTCCTCTTGTTTCCAGAAGTGTTCTAAAGTCTGTGGTTTTGGGTGCCCTTCTTATAACCATTTTCTCCATTGAAGTAGGCCTACTTCAAAGTAAAGTCTCTTTTGAATGTGAAATCCTGCCTTTCCCAGGCCAGGCCCCAGACACTCACCAGGGGGTCGGAGACACCATTGTGTGAGGACAGGCACAGACCTTTCAGGTGTAAGTGACCACTCCTCCCCTCTCCTAGCACAGATGGCTCATCAGGAAATGCAGACTACAACCCAGCTCCCTTTGTGTCACTGTCTAGTGTAAGGTGCAACCATCCCAACTGTCAAACTGACCCAGATAGGGAATCCACAAACAGGCAGAGTCACAGAAATGGTATAAGCAAGAAAATGTTCACTTTCTAAAAGTGGCATTTTCAAACACACAATTTTAAAATCAACTTTACTAAAAGATGTATTTTTAAATTGTGAGCTCAGAGACCCCAAACTCCACATGTCCATCCACTCCCAAAGGGAATCTACACTTTAATCAGATTTAAAGGTAGCCCCCATTTTAACCTATGAGAGGGACGGTCTTTGCAACAGTGAAAAATGAATTTAGCAATATTTCACTGTCAGGACATATAAAACACATTACTATTTGTCCCACCTTAACCATACACTGCACCCTGCCCTTGGGGCTACCTAGGGCCTACCTTAGGGGTGCCTTACGTGTAAGAAAGGGGAAGGTTTAGGCCTGGCGAGTGGGTACACTTGGCAAGTCTGATTTACAGTTAAAACTGCACACACAGACACTGCAGTGGCAGGTCTGAGACATGATTACAAAGCTACTTATGTGGGTGGCACAAACAGTGCTGCAGTGCCACTAGTAGCATTTGATTTACAGGCCCTGGAACCTCTAGTGCACTTTACTAGGGACTTAGTAGTAAATCAAATATGCCAATCATGGATAAACCAATCAACAATACAATTTACACAGAGAGCACATGCACTTTAGCAGTAGTTAGCAGTGGTAAAGTGCTCAGAGTTCAAAAGCCAACAGCAACAGGTCAGAAAAAATAGGAGGCAGGAGGCAAAAAGATTGGGGATGACCCCGCATAAGCAAAAAAGTCCAACAATCGCCACAGCGAGAAGGGTCCAGCGACCATAACGGTACATTGCTTTCAAAACTCTGCCATAGATAAAAAAATTACAGATCAAAACATAGACACAAATGGCTGTTTTTGTGAACTCAATTTCAATATTTTATTTCAACTGTTACTTACTATAGGAAAACTTTGAAAGATCTACACAAATAACCCCTTGCCGAATTCAAACTTTTGTCCACTTTTCAGAAATGTATAGCTTTCCAGGATCCACCATTGGTTTTATACCCATTTCTACCTTTAACTGGAAGGAGGTTGAAAGCACACAAAAATTAGGAAAAATGAGCAGTGTCCCATAAAATGCCAATGGTTTTCTGATTCAAGTCAGCCTGATCCTGAAAGCTGGTAAGATAGTGATTTTAGCACTGAAGCCCCTCGTTGATGCCATTTGCTTGGAAAACCCAGGTGCTTTCTTCTGCAGCAAATTTTCTCAATTTTTTCCAAAACATCCAAATCTAACTGTGTTTTGGCTATTTTCTTGAACCATAAACCGTGGGTAACTTTAGCATTACGGGGATGTTGGAAAAAAGGGTGCAAATTTGGAGTAGATGCCTCATCTGGACAAAAAGTTATGGAGTAGTAAGCATGACCTTCTCCAAATAGCCAAAAACAGACCTAGCACAGGGGAGTACGTTCTTCACTTTATGAGGGAGCAGCTATCACTCTAAAACACCTCCATGTCTTCTCTGAGGTAAAGGAAATGCTTCCTAGTCCCACTCATACACTGATCCACATGCATTCACTGAGCATTTGCACTGCATTATGGCGATAATCATAAAATCTTTCCTTCACAGCTATTCAATCACATTTTGAGGATCCATGGTGCAGTCGTGTGTCTTTGGATCCTGCAATAGAGAAATCAAATATACATTTTCTCACTCAATCACTTTTGTTAACATTTCTCATAATAGATTTCCTCTGATCCCATTGTGGATGTAGAATTACGGATAACTCAATGATACATTTTCAAACAAGTTGATTAGCCCTTCCAAGTCCCCCAAGAAATGCTTATAGCACCGATATTTAAAAACTGTTAAATGGATATTAAGTACACAATGAAAATGTTCTATGACGAGTAAAGTTCTAATTTCATGCCAGGTTGATGTATCTGTTTGTCAGTTGTTTGTGTAAGAGGGAATAACAATTTGAATGGAACATAAAATGGAAAATTCTACTTTCATGACTCCTCTTTATATTCTCCACCCACCTCTGACGCATCAGCATGTACTCGGCATATCTAACCTTGTAAATATGCAAATCATGTCATTTTTTCAAACCTGACCAATTACATCCATGTTATCAGCAAAGCCAAACAGCTGTTTCAATGGCAAGTGAAACTGAGGCATAACTATAGATTTGCTACATATAAATATGTGCAAGTCACATTTGTGCTAATTTCCACTGCCTCTCTAAGGCCTAGCTGCTTTTATCAGGTGAAGGCAAAGGGAACTGACTCTTAAGTTCCTTAGAATTGAGCAAACCTGAAGTTCATACTAGAGATGTGGTCATGCTCTTTCCCTAGATTCTGGCCACTTTTCCCTACATAATCCACACGATTGGGGCTCACTGCATGATCATTTCATACCACGCTTAAACTAGCGATGGCTGAAGGTGGCTGTGCTGTGTGCCACAAGGGAAGCACACACAACCCTGAAGACGCAGTCCTCTTCCTTGTTCCACCCCAGAATCATGGCGATGAGATCTACGTTGGTGAATAACGTCGCTGGGAAATAACGTGAGTGAGACTGAATCTAAATTATGTTATACTTGTGTTGTTTTTGTTGTTTCTTTTTGGACATAGTTGGTCTTGAATTTTTCATCTCCAAATGAAGCGATGGCATCTCAGCATCCAAATATTTTAATGTTGTATCCCTGGAATGTGAGAATGGGAGTACGGATTAATACCTCAAATTCATATATAGGAAATACTTATGCCAATCTGGGTGATAGCATACAGCTCCAACCCAGACATTTATCTCAGATTACCTACCACTCACACTCAAAATTGTGCTCCTGACAAGGAGTTGGTTGCTGAATAATTTTCACTGCATATGGTTGCCGATCACAGACTTTTAAAATGTGGCTGTCGACACTCCCGATTCTAATCTTCTGGTGAAGACCATGTCCTATTTGAAAGTTGCTTTTTTCAAATATTCATTTAGATTAGAGTGGCACCCCCTAGTTACTTATTAATCACCTTCCTTTTTATTTTCTCTTTGAACTTGCAAGGAGGTCAGTCTTGCTTTTCCAGTTCCGCTAGGGCTGTATTGCTAGAGTAATGTCAAAGCATCCCCTCTTGAGTCCAGGTGGTCCAACACATAAATAGTGCTCGAGGGGATTGCAGTCCCTCTGCTGAGACCTTGGGCGAAGGTTTAACATACGCAGCAGCACGCCGTGCTTTGCAAATGATACGATAACAGCTAATGCACATTAAAACAAGGGAGTTGGTCCCTTTTCCTTGAAATACTGTATTATCATTTTAGCAGACAACGTGCAAATCCTTTCAGCAGTTTGTAAGATAAAGACAGTGAATGCGCACAAAAGTCTACTTTTAGTTCCTACACGGTGCCAGCAGGAGATAAACAGCTCCTTACACTTGCATCTACTGTACATAACTGACATTTGGATGAGAGTAGTGTAACATTTTGTCTAACTTTGAATAGCTTGGGATGCAGTTCTCGTGGGCACGATCCCAAGAGACTGTATGGCTTTCCGTGTAATGTGTGACACTTTCTCCGTTTGCCAAAAAGTTGGCGGTGGCGCCGGCCAGTCGAATGGGGACTTTCAAATGTACAGCAATATTTCATTCATTATTTCCATGGGTAAAGCTGCTCAGGCCCTTGTTTCCGTGACGGAGAGGCCTTTGGCGAGGGGGAGGGGTGGGGATCGCTCTGAAAGTGGAGGATGAGGAAGAAATCCTCAAAACGAAAGTGCTGGGATACATGAAGTGGGGAGACAAGTGCTTAAAACAAAGCCAATTCTTCCTGGTAAAGGGTTCCGAATTGGTGCCAGTTGGCATTCTTTATTCCATTCTGGCCTCCACGCCCCATGAGATTTGTTAAAGTAATTTGAAAAGTAAAGTATAGAGCAAGGGAACAAATCATATGGGTTGACTTGCTCGACTGCTCTTAGTCACGGAGTGAGCGAGATTACTTTGGAAGTGATGTTAATAGGCCACTTGAGGGCATTATTACCGCACACTTGCAAAGCGAACAGGGTGCCTATGTGGAAAACTGAAACACATTGGGTCATGACTGGACACTCAGAGAGAAGTACCACTTCCACTCCTGGCAGCTGAAGATCTGGGAAGACAGTTCAGTGAGTTAGATGCTTGTTATTGTCATCTGATGTGACATAAGGTTTACACGCGAGTAAGGCAAACTCATATTTTTATCCCTTTGAAGTTGGTTAATTGATCATTTGCTAACGGTTCATAAAGAGCTGAAACATAACTACACAAGGTTACTAACATGTGACTTTCAAAACATAGAAAACATTTTTATAGCTCGTTAGAGTTTCATCATATGCAGTATCAAAGTAATTTTCTACTCTAGGTAAGGTAGTTAGATCCCCAGCGCTTTCAACAATAGGGTGCAATAACTACAGCTGAATCACTAGTGTGAATGATTACAACTCTTAGTCCTGTAACCAGGCGCAGCTCCTCTGCTATAGCGGAGGAGTGTCGCCCTGCCCCCGCCTCCAGCAGCAGGTGCAAACCTTTAAAAATAGAACAATAATAAACATAGTTTATAAAAGGGGCGTAGCCATGGTTCGTGACAGGGACAGAGTGACAGTGCACAGCAGTCCCTTCAGTGCGCATGTGTGTTTGGCCGGCCGTCTCTGGCCATCCAAACACTCATACGCACTGGGCTCTTTCCAACCCAGCACTGTGTTGGTGGGTTGGAGAGAACAGGCAGAGACTCCCAGTCTGCCTCGGAGTGCCAAGCCAGGGCACTCCAGCCAATCTGAATGCTGCTTTCAGGCTGCCAGCAGCATGAGAGCGCATTCGGATTGGCTTCAGGGCAGGCTGGGAGCCTGTATCTGCAGTAGAGACAGCGCAGCAGTGGTGGGGTATCAGATAAGTGTTTATTTGTTATTTTTATGTTTTCTGTTTTCCCCCAAGCCCCCCTCATTCTACACACTGCCTCCCCGTTCCGCACTGCGGGCGGCTCCTGCATGTAACTTACAACAGTTACAGGAAGAAAGACACTTTAACCAGAGGCGGAAACATTTCTTCGATCTAAGTAGAACAGCAACATAATTACATGACATTGTGTCATTGTTTTCGCCTTTTTCTCACTAGAAAGAGACACTTCTGCAACTCTAGTTCTGCTTTTGAATGACTAGAAAACAAATAGCAGCTAATGGAAAGTTCCCATCCAGAGGAATATTAAACTTAAGCCTGCAATGACTGTAAAACAACCAGACTCTCATTTTCTTATTGCATTATCGTTTTGAATTAGTAAGGAATTCTAGTTGAGCAACGCTTACTTTGACTGACCAAACCACCTTGAAGTTCAAAAACTGCTAGTAATGTCGGAGAATGCTTTGGAGCATTCTGGGCTTATGAAGGATTTGAATTATGCCGGAGTAACTGGAGTAACTCTGCATCAAACGTAATGCAGAATTACCAACAATCACATGAGTACTTCTGCTTGTGTAATTTGAGGAAAATAATTCTACTGCAAGAGCACATTTAGGGCCAGATGTAGGTAGCGTTTTGTATGGAGCAAACTGCGAAAATCGCAGTTTGCGCCATGCAAAACGCGCATCGTGATGCACATTCCCATTTTACGAGTCGGTACCGACTCGCAAAATGGGAATGCGACTCGCAAATAGGAAGGGGTGTTCCCTTCCTGTTTGCGACTCGCACCACGATGGAGAATTGCTTTGTTACCGCGACCGTGTCACACTGGTGGTAACCCATTCGCAAAAGGGAAGGGGTCACCATGGGACCCCTTCCCCTTTGTGAATATCGCCGTTAATGTTTTTTCAGAGCAGGCAGTGGTCAAATAGTTTCGTTATTTTTTTGTTTTGCAACTAGTTTTCCTTTAAGGAAAACGGGCTGCAATACAAAAAAAAAAAACTGCTTTATTTAAAAAGCAGTCACAGACATGGAGGTCTGCTGTCTCCAGCAGGCCACCATCCCTGTGAATGCAGGGAATCACAATTGGGTCGCAAAATGCGACCCACCTCATTAATATTAATGAGGTGGGTCTTTGCGACCCCATTGAGATTCGCAGACGGTGTCTGAGACACCGTTCTGCATCCGATTTTGGGATTCGGAAATTGCGAGTCACACCGACTCACAATTTCCGAATCGCAAAATCGGAATTTGCTACATCTGGCCCCTAGTGAGTGGCCACTGACGATCATTCGCACTTGCTTATCATGTGCTGCTGTGAGGGGACATTTTTGCACTAAGAAATAGCACTAAAAACAGACACACGTTTCTTGTCTGATTCTGCGTAAAAGAAAGATAAACATTGCTACTTAATTATAACATGAGAGTGAATTTTTGCTAATTTCATTTGAGATGCGACTTCACAAAGTCTTGTGGCAGAGCCGATAGTGCATAGTCACTGAGCAGATTTACCACAGCTGTTTCAGCAAATAAATGATGACAAAACTTTGCAGTTCTCTTTCATCTGAATATGTACATGTCAGGGCACTCGAGAATGGAAAGTCAGTTTGGGCCGACAATCGTCACAAAATTATGAAAAGTCATCATTAATCGTAATCGGATCGGAAATAAAAATCATAAGAACAATCCCCCAGTAATCCAATGTCAATTTAATGACAAAACTTTAAGTCCATATGGAAACAACTCTTCTGAAGTCCAACAACAGCCAACACGTGTTTCGTCCAATGAGAATAAATTCTTCTCAAAGACTTCATCAGGGCTACAAAACATAATTATTACTATGATAAATATAATGACATTTAATCCACACATTATCTATAGAATGTCCCAACACCAGTGACACTTGTGAGAAGAAATCTATATTACAACATAAGTGATAAGAGGTGACTTATTCTACAAGGAAACACCATATGGAGGTCTCAAAATTCAAAAACAAAATTTAAGTGATGAATAGATATATTGAAGTGATCATGGTACTCATATCACAACTTATATTCAAAATATAAGTCAAATAAACCACCCAAAGAATATGATACAAAATGTGCAAACATAAGGTATAGAGAACCACTAATCAAACCAATTCAAGAAGGTCAATCACCTATGTAGTGCAATTATTTAACCCGTATTGATCTAATGCACGAAAACTCAGCACATACCTTCATAGGTAAGTAAGAAATGTAAAAAGATGACGAACTGATATCACGTCATCAATTGAATCTATAATGCAAATAAAAAAATAAAAAAAAGTATCAATATTCTAAATTATTATTCCAAGATACTCGGAGTTCAATGATTCAAATAATATAAAACTGCCTGAGAGTACATACCTTAATATTGTATTAGCCAATCAAATATTCCATCCAGTACCAATATCGTATGATTGATTAACTATAGGAATAAAACAAAAACACCTAATTGTAGAAAATGTCCAAATTTAAAACTTAATCGCCCGATACTGTATAGCTATCCGCTTACCTCCAACCATGTAACGTGGATTAACCAATAATCCAAACGTGTTCGTTGCGCGCCTCGGTGTGTGTAAATACCGAAGCCGGCGCCCGGGAAAGCCCGATTTTTTAAAAGCCAGAGCTCTAAACGTACGTGATACGTGCCATCGAAATAGAAGATGGACTACATAAACTCCACACCTCCTATCTATAACGAAGTATAGCAATCAAAAAGGGACTACAAAAGCCCATTATCAGCGCCATATTGAAATAAAGAATATAAACATAAACTGGTGTAATCACTTAAGTCAAAATAGATTTAGTAATATAAGGTAAGTCTAAGGCAAACCAAAATCTTGAAAAACATCTAATGCTTATAACTCATGCTAAATGCAAGAAAACCGAGCAATAAGAAAAAGACCAATCACAAGCCCCACTAGATCAAAGTATAACACAATCTAACAAGGCATCAATTTAAATTGCTAGATCCATAGAATCTAAAGAAATCCATATCAAAGCTCAGGGAAATCACCATATGTGTATCATGACCACTCCAATATATTAACAATTCGATAATCACTCAAACATTTATAATGAAAATATTATACAATCATATTGACAATCCATCATCATAAACACTCATTATGCACCTGAATATTAACAAGTGATGAAGTACAAAATAATATATAATAAGTCTGCTACATACATCACTAATCATAGCCACATACTATAAATAATATGTAAATTGCTGCTAAATTGGTTCAATTACCCAGAAAATATTCCATTTCGAAATCTGAATTAAGACCCCATTCAACCGCTCATAATTTAAGAATCCAGTAGCACTCACGCCTCCTAAGGGCCAATTCTCTATTGCCACCCCTAGGATTTCTAGATACATGATCAAAACCAAAAAATTCGAATACCTTAGTATTACCTTGCTTCGGACAGTTTTTCATGTGACTGACTATAGGATATCTATCATCGTCATGTCTTAGTGCCCTAAAGTGTTCACTCACTCTGGTCTTTAATGACCTGATCGTACTGCCCACATAATATCGATCACATTTGCAAATTATCATGTAAATCACATAATTACTATCGCAAGTAATATTGTATCTGATGGTGAACTGATCCCCTATTGAACTCTTAAATGTGGAGATACCTGACCTGGTCAGTCTACACATGCCACATCGTCCACACTTGAAAAAACCTTTGTTACGAATTGTGAGCCAATTTTCTTGTAGCGGTTCCGATCGAAAACTGGGGCACAATGTACTCTTTAGAGTATTTCCCCTACGATAAGACAAAATTGGAGTATCCGAGATTATATGTCTAAGAATCGGATCAGACTTAAGTAAATGCCAATGTCTTTTCATACATTTACGCAAAATTGCTGATGTTGTAGTGTAGTTAACTACACACTGAATATTAGAATTATTAGGTCTAGATTTTGAAATAAGTGTGTCTGCTCTATCAAGACGCATAGCTCTATCATATGCCTTATCCACCACATCCCGAGGATATCCTCTATTTTTAAATCTCTCTTTCATGTCCTCTATACATTGTACAAACTCTACATCTCGACTACAATTTCTCCTTGCTCTTACCATTTCACCATACGGTATGGCATATATTTGATGTCTCGGGTGTGCACTTTGCGCGTGTAAAATAGCATTACACGCTGTACTCTTTCTGTGTAAACGACTTTCCACTTTATTATCTTGAATGTAAAGTTCTACATCTAAAAATGCAATATTTGTTGAACTATATTCAAAAGTAAATTGAACATTGAGTGTATTAGCGTTAAGATAACTTATAAAGTCATTCAATTTTTGTATATCACCCGTCCAAATCATGAGACAATCATCTATATACCTACCCCAGAATAAAATATCAGAATTCCATATATTACCTTCTTTGCTCCAAATAATAGTATGTTAAAAAAAAAACATAAAAAGGTTAGCATACGCTGGGGAAAATTTAGACCCCATAGCCACGCCCTGTTTTTGGCGATACCAGTCTTTTTTAAAAAGAAATACATTATTGTTTAAAATCAATTCAACCATTTTGATTAACATTTCTGTATGGTCATATAGATTTGCTGGTCTATTGTAAAGAAAATGACGTAGGGCTGTCAGTCCCAGATCATGACTAATGCATGTATAAAGAGAGGTAACATCCAATGTGACTAGAACCATACCTGGCTCCCATATAATGTCCGACAGTATACTTAAGATATGTTTGGTGTCTCTGATATGAGATGGTAAGTTAACCACATATGGTTGTAAGAAAATGTCCACATATTCAGAAAGCCTCTCTGTAGGGCCACCTATACCTGAAACAATGGGTCTACCAGGTGGAGAAATGGGATTCTTATGTATTTTAGGTAATATGTAAATACATGGATTTTTTGGTTTGAAAATTCTAAGATACATATATTCATCGTCTCTTATTAAGGATTTACTCAAACAAAATTGTAAAAATGTATTAATCATATTTGTGAGTGTAGGGATAGGGTCCCCAACTACCTTTTCATAACAGGTGGTATCATCAAGTTGTCTCTGAATTTCTAGATCATAATCCAAGGTGTTCATAATCACAATGTTTCCACCCTTATCAGCCTCTCTGATCGTGATTTCTGTACTCATCTGTAACTGTCTCAAATTGGTGCGTTCATCATAATTCAGATTATGAAAATTCGGATTTCGAAAATTATTTTTCTTCTTTGATTCAAACCTGATCAAGTCTCCCCAGACCAACTTGAAAAATTTATCAATGCTGTTACCGCTGGCAAGTGTGGGAGTCCACTTAGATTTACATTTAAGACCACTATATTGAGTGTCTAACGGCACATCAAGATCAGCTAGAGTCTGGGAAATAATGGTAGGATCTTGTTCACAGTCTGTGATAGATAATAATGTGGTAATATCATGAATGTCCTTAATGGACAGAGTTTGGTGGTCCATATCTAAATCTGGAAATATATTTCTTTCTCTATTATCATCATGTTGAGAAAAATATTTCTTAAGTTTAAGTCGTCTGATAAATTTGAAAAAGTCAATTATAGTTTTTTGAAAATCACCATAATCAACAGGGCAGAAACCAAGGCCCCTGCCAAGTAATGTAAAATCCTGTGTTGTAAGTGTCCTATTGGATAAATTCATGATATTAATTGACCTATCATTTTTATCGATTATTTCACATTTGTCCCTTTGTTCCATGACCTGGTCTTCATCCCTGTTCTTCCTTCTGTTTGTACCTCCTCTCCTGCCCCTCCTGATGTGCCCAGATCTACCTTGCGTCTGTTTGTCTCCCATTGTCCTTGTCTTATTCTTTGTACTTCTGCTAAAAAAGAAGGAGTTTTTTGTTGCAATGTGACATTATTTCTAGACAGGTTGGAGACCTCACTTGAATCACTCAGACTAGTCGAAGTACTGTTTTAGGACGATGTAGAGCCAAGATCCTGAAACTCTGCATGTTCACCCCTTTTAATCAGATGATCATATTTTCGAGAAAATGTAAATATTCTTCCATTTTTATAGTCTAGTTCATCTCGTCTGAGTTTGCGTGTTTTTCTTAGGGTAACATCCCTCTGATGTTGTTCAATAATTTCATTTAAAATTATGAAATTTTTGGTCGTTGCTTCTTCTAAATTCATGTCCTTGATATCTTGTTCTAGGGCAGCTATCTCTATTTGTAATTTACTTACTTTCCTATCTGAATTTTCGATTAGAATATTCATCAATCTTAATGAACTTGAAATCAGTTCCTGTTCCCAACTAGTTAATAAGTCAGGGTCTAAATCATCAAATGTTGGAAATATATGGGACCTAAGTCCTCTGGGTATTCTATTCAGTTTAACATATTGCTTCAATGTGGCGCCATCCCACCATTTAGAGACCTCCTGTTTTTTCAATTTCTCAAGTTTAAAAAATGTATCCCTTAGACTAACTGTAGCTTTAGAAAGACCCGATGTATGAGAGACTGATTTCTGGTCTAGCTCTTTCATCTGAATATTTGTCCTAGAAATGTACTTCTGGTGTTCACTTTAGAAAATTACCTGCATGCCTCACACTCTGCAGCCCAATTTTTTAAGTGACTTACTTTAAATTCCTTAGCTGAAATGTTTGCATATTAGAAAATGCACTTTGGTACGTTCCACATGTTTCTATATATCTCCATACAAAAGATATCTCTCTATGGTCACTCTTTGGATTTGACCCTAACAGGTTGCACTATGTTTTGAGTTTTGACCTATATCAAATTATGTTACATTTAAAGTAAGAAACAGTAGATGGACCCCAGTAGAGCTTCATAGAGGTCCATGCAGATACTGTTCTAGGGAGATAGGCCTTTTCACCACCAACGTCCAGCTGGCACAGGTATCCTGTAGAGCAGTAGTTCCAAACCTTTTGTCTTCTGTGAAATCCCACTTTATTATTACTGGAACCTGGGGGACCCCCACTGAATCATTGGAATCCAGGGACCCCTCCACTGAGTCATTACTGAAAGCTGGGGACCTAATCTGTTAGAATTACTAAATTTTCTAAGCAATGGCGGACCCCCTGAGGAGGCTTTGCCGACCCCCATGGGTCCCCGGACCACAGGTTGGGAACCAGTGCTGTTCGCCCTTCAGAAGCACTTCCTAAAACTGCTTGGATCTCCAACTTATATTATGGGTCAACTCCTAACTAAGGGATACTAATGTATGCTCCTCCCTTTTCTCCTGGAAATCACTTCCCTCACTGCTACCAATAAATAATATATCCCCCACCTAGCCTTTCACAATGAGGGCTGTAATGCTAAGTTCCTTCTTTGATTCCTATCGGGTCTTTTTCAACGGGTGGAATTGTGAAGAGCATCACCTTTTTTCCTTTGAGTCACATGCTATTGCCAACCCTGTACAATGAAGTGCGACTTCTTTCTTTGTAGGCTTTGAATTTTAGTGGATGGTGAGGTCAAAAGCCTGAAGGCTTACTTCTGCAGTTTGATTGTGTGTGTGTGTGGGGGGGGTCAAATACAGTAAACACAAGAATAGTACACAACAAATAAGCTTGCCTGTCCCTTCTAGCTCCTCAGTAAGATCAGAATTGGAGTTGTGTGTTTAAGGTAAATCTCTATGACATATAACCATTACATTTGTTAGTGCATAGAAATGGGTGAGGTGTGGAACATCTAAACAGTGAGTACACCGGGCAGACTAAGCACTATTTGCATGGTTCTTAATTTACAACACATACAACAGCAATTGCATATGTTTACATGCCCTTTTGTGTTAGAGTACATTGGTGCATTTTAGGGGAGTGTGGAGCTCTAGTTGCCATCAAGACCTATCATTATCTATCATGGTGCTCGGGTGTGTGTCAAGAACCAGATAGCCTCAATAGCAAATAAAGATGAAAAGGAGCAGGGGTGTAGGTGTACATTACTTTACATAAAGAGACTCCTAAAGAATGGTGACTGAGGGAGTACGGAGGTGGGTGCATCATATCGGCAGGTGGAACAGCAGCTTCTTGGTATGATTGTCACATTTCTGCTGCAGCAGGTAGCCAGTTGGAAGGCCAATTGCATAATGAGATGTTGAAAATGGAAATCAGTGCAAAGGCATGACTGTGAAGTTAATATTATCTCTGGCAGATCTGCAGTCATGAGTGGTCTGCTGCTCCACAAACCTTCTTGAGCTCTGACAGTGAGGCAGTGCTTGCAGTGGCATTCTCTCACTCATTGGTCTCTCTCACACATAGGATGATGTAAAGAGACTGGCACATAAATCTTATCGTAGTGTCATCTTTATGGTAAGGTTTAGCCATGGTAACAGTACTAATATCTTTGAACCATATTGTTCTTCTAGCAAGTGCTCATAGGTCTCAGTTCACAAGCCAGTTAATCTTTTTACCAAGAAAGAGCACATTTTTGTCTTCATTCCTGAAGTATGATCGTATTCCTTTTGGGGAGTAGTCAAATCTCCTAACCTTGACCCAGTCCCTGATTCTGTGCTCGTAGGTAGTTCTCCTTATAGTAGAAAGTTGAGTCTGGCATCTGACTTACAGGACCAATCTGGAAACTGTGTTACTTTGGCCCAATCTAATTGGCCACTCAGAGCTACACAGAACAATTTGGGGCAACACATTCAAAATTGTGTGAAACCTAGTCATAGAAGGCATTGCATGCTGACACCTGAATATGTGCATCAGACCCACACCACCTCTGGCAAATCAGGGGATGTTGTTGAGTTCAGCTCCTACTGCCCAAGGTCAGCATAGGATGGGGAAATTGGTTGGCAGTCAGTTCCTTCTGAGACGCTGTTTTGTAGTCACCTTGCCGTTACCCACGGCTACACTCCTTTGTCCAGGTGCCCCCCAACAGGCCTCTGACCAATCAGCTAAAACTGCCTTGGCAAATGGAAGGAGAACACAGCGACACCTTTCTGCACATTTGAAAGAGTTGTGAATTGAAACCCAGGCACAGAAAACCTCATATACATTTGCTAATTCAGGATGTGAGGAAGAGGGGAGGTAGCACCACAGAGACAAATGTATAAATAAGAGGCATCCTATTTTCTGCCTACCAATAAATTTATGAGGTGCACTACTAACCTGGGTCTGCAAAGTTTCAGGAGGATCCTAACACAGTGGTATGTCACCCATCATGTATCAAAATACTACTTACACATGCTTCTTACACTTACTTGGAATGAGAAGACCCAGTCATGACAGACTGTGCAAATTTCAGGTGGAAGGGAAAGCAGGTAATCACAGTTCTTTGGAAGTGTGTGTGGCAACGCATGTAGCCCCTGACAATAAAACAGCTGCCACCAATGAATAGTCCTGACTTGATGCAGTCAAGAGCATAGAAGCCACATATAAAAATGGGTTCTTTGATAGGTTGACTCTTATAGTATAGCAAAGTCTAGAATACAAATTACATAGATCACTTTTTTGGGGAATCTGTCTCACAGATCACCTGAACATGAAATGTTGTTACATACAAAATAATTGGGAGTAGCATGATCCATGCATACTGCATTAGAGACTTTCATCTCTGCAAATAGACTTCCCAGAATTCCAGTGTTAGAAAAATTGAAAAACATTTAGAAAGATGCAAGAACCAGAGCTATTTAGTGCTTTGCAGATTCGAATCAGCCAGAAAAGAATGATTTACTTCCAAAAATAGGACATTGTTTCTATGTTTTTATATTTATATTTTTGATGATAGAAGGAAGATAAAAGGAAGAAGGTGCAAACATGAGTGTTGGTCAGAGTAACTGGATAGACTATCTATGGTAGTGCTGATTTTTTAAACTATTTTTATTGATATTTTTATGTTTGAACACATTTGAATCATCAATTAATCAAGGATCTACAGTTTTCGGCAAGAGTAAAAAAGCATCAATAGTGAGGACATGCACAACGCAACAAGTGTGCAGGTTATTTGAGACATTAAGGTACAGCTTTGACTGCAAGACTGCAATTCAACAACTTTGCATTGTGGAGATATTAACAGATTGAACAATGGGGTAATATGTGAGATGCCATGGGTAGAAGAAGTGGCTATGCTTGATAGACAGCAGGCTAAGCTAGGGGTAGAGTGTAGGAGTAATATGGGTAGATAGTGTTGTTAGCATTTGCACTGGGAATTGATTAGGGCTACTAAGGGAGTGACTGTAGAAAGGGGCCTGCATGTCGTCCAGAAGGGAGATGATGTAAAGTGAATATCTGGTGAGGCCCCTCTGTTACTAGGCAGAAGGGCCAAGTGTATGCAGCTCAGGGTGGAAGAGTGTCATCTCTATTCAATGCCTGCATTTTCTCCAGCATGGCATCCCACTCCATTGAGATTAAGTGTTTACAAAGGTCCCTCAACTCTTCCCTGCATATTGCAGTGCTTTCAATGGTGACTCATCAAGGCAGTATGTGTCCCTAGAAGGCTATCTGTAGAGGGGCTTGTGCGCACCATTGCAGTGTTATGGCTTTCTTGGAAAGATGGAGGGCAGATCCATTAACCGGGTGGCCACTTTGCTTTTGTTGCATGTGTATATATGCCTAGTACTGTGGTGTCCCACCTGTTTAGGCCATTGACCTCGGTGATGTCTGTTATCATTGTGGTTATCGCTTACCAGTATTGATGGAGCGCAGGACAGTCTCACACCATGTGATGCATGTCCATCTCCTATATGTGAATAAGAGGAGGAACACCAAACTACTCTGGTCAAAGGTCAATCAAATTTCAATAGGAGGCAAGAGAAGTCTGAACGCAAATATGTCCAAATCAGCCTGGATTTGACATTGCACTTCTCAATAATCAACTCTCAGGAGTTCGTCAAACCTAATTCATTGTCACTAATACGAGTACATCATGAGTACTCTCAAGAAACAAAAGGAAACAAAATGAATCTTGAAACAGGTCTGTTACACATAGAAGTACTTTACAGACTGAAATTGGAAAGAAGGGGGAAGGACAGGGCAGCTGGTCTAAATGGTGTCCAGTCATCTCTATTCACAGCAGATGCCTTGTTTTGTTCTAAGATACTCGCCCTGTTGTTCAGATACTAGGTTTCCGGAATTCTGGCAAAAGTCAATCATCATACTGACCTTTAAGGGTGGATTAAAATCTAAGCCCAGCCATTGCATCCTTATGGCACTCATAGGCAGCAACACCAAACTGTATGCAAGAATTTTGTTATACAATTTAAAAGCACAGGCAAATGAGGGACAGATCATCTCCAGGAACCAGTGTGGCTTTTTTTAATTTTTTTAATATTTTTTATTCACATTTTATCGTGGGTTAAATACAAACAATAATATGACTCAACAGTTTCTTGTCGTATCATTCGCCAATGTTACTTGCTTCCACAGTGCACGTTTGTATTCGCCATTTATCTTATCTATGTTACCTTGTCTCTATGAGTGTGTTTCGTTGTTACACTTTCTCTGTCATGTGCTTGAGTGTAGCTTCTCCAGAAACCTCTGTCTTGTAATATGCTATCCCTCCCTCTCTTTCCATTTATCTTAACCAAACTCTTAACAACCTATTAACATGATGGCGCGCGTGGGAGCATGCTAAGGATAGTTACTGTAGGATGTGGGGCAGGCTCGTACCGGGGGGGTGCCCGGTTCTCCTTATCGTCTACATCCCTGTGTTGCCTCTCAGTGCATGTCTGGGGTCTCCCCGGTGTGTCGTGTTACTCTCCGGGCACGATTGGTGAGGGGTCTGAGGGGGCCTATATCTCGGTCTGATTCCTTAATATGTCTCACCCTTCTATCGTGGGCCTGTCCTTCCCTCTCTACTCGCTTGTCCCAACCCGTAATACGTGTCCTCTGTTTCACATTATCAGGTCTCATTTGTCCGCTGTCGCCTTCTCCGCTCCTTCCTCTCCCTTGACTATTTGTTCCCACTTCATCAATATTTCTTCCCATGTCGGAGCAATGGGTGTTAGTCATATGCCCCTCGCTTCTTCACATTTAAGGGCTTGTAGCTCGGCTCTGGCCCATTTCAGCCCGTCGCGTCTCCATTCACTCAGGGAGGGGCTCCTAGATGACCCCAACCAGTGTGGCTTTAAAGATAATTGTGCACCTCTACAAACTTAATGGTGATGGCCTTGATGAGTGACAAAGTGGCTCAGTGCTTTATTCGAGTTTTAAAGATTTCAAAACTGCTTTTGCATTCCTAGAGATTCCTTGTGGTGGACACGGAAGGGCTGGGGCCTTCAATCATACTTACTGGGAGCTATTTTACTCAAACACATGGGTGCGGGTATAGCTGGGGAATGGTGCACACATTTTGTGGAAGATTCCTACAAACAACGGGCTGAAGCATGGTTGTGTGATGGCACATCTTCTACTCAATCTATACAATTCTGATCTCTCAGAAGCCCTAGACACCTTCAATTGCCATCCCCCACAATTGGGAGGCCAATTCGTGGCACACCTACTTTATACAGATGACATTGTTCTGTTAAGTTATACCATTAAAAGGCTTCATCCGCAACTATCACTCCTGGACTCTTACATCAGTAAGAATAGCCTTGAAATAAATAACAACAAATCCAAGATTGTCATCTTCAGAATAGATCTATGGAGTAGAAAATCGCAGAATGGGGAAAGTGGCATTTAAATGGGGAGTGGCTCTCCCAAGGCGCAGTGTATAAATATTTGGGTATCCATCTTGATAGTAGAAGCACTTTCAATACTCACAACATCTTAAAAACCACAGGCAATATCCTTCTATTTGGCTTCATGACTCTATCTCAGCAAATGTGGGATCTGAGTCTAGAGCCTTTACTTCAAGAGATGAAGGCCAAGGTAATACCAACGCTAACATGTGGGACCGAAATCACTCTGAGCAAGGAGGCTAACCTGCTAGACAAGATCGTTATTAGAATCTACAAAGCAGTATTTCACTTGCCAGCGAGAGCTTTGTCTGCTCAAATAAGGCTTGAAGTCAATCTCACAAAGCAGACCTGGTCCAGAAGAAGTTCCTATTTACATTTCTGCACCAGACTCAGATTTGTCCCACAAGATAGCCTGAATGGCCTAGTCTGGTGAGACGTAAATGGCTCGGAACCCCCTTCCACCTATAATCACCATCTCCAAGGCAAGTTTAGCCAGCTCTCGCTTATAGAAGCATGGCGAAAAAATCTTTCTTAGTCAGCATTAAAAAAACTGACAACAGTTACTGCAAAAAACCTGTCTAGGCTAGATGATGATATGGCTGTTTTGAACTGGCTCTCACATGCCTTCGAAGTAATTAATTCCTATGAACCGCAAAAACAGCAGCCACATATTACTTGTCTGAGGTGATAAAGTCTAGGATTGTAGAACTCAGACTTGGGGAGTAGAATTTGTGGGGCCACATCCCAGCATGATGAATCACACAAAAAAAGCAAACCATCATCCTCAACTTTTGCATCTGTCCTTCCTTGTTACAGTTAGGAAAAAACCTACTTCGTAGAGACTCCATCTGCCTGAGGGTTCCGAATATGCCGCCAGGCTGTAATTGCAGGTCTGAACTCAGAGAAATCTATGATAAACGTTAAGCACAGCTGAGATCAACACTGATTATGAAGCTGGACATAAAAAATAAATTACTACCAAATTCTGTGACCTTGCTTCCATATTACCCTGTCTCCTGTCGCTGTATCCTAACATTCTGGCTTTATTGGCATCTCTCAGCCTTTTGCATATGGGCACTATGGAATTTGGTCACTTTCACTACATGTGCCCAATCATGTGACATTAGTCCTTTTATCATGCTCACCATTTTTCACTTTCACCATTGTATTTTAACATCTTGGTATCCTGCCATTTTGCAGAAGTTCTGCCGCTACCTCGCACTTGAGGGCATAGTTAAGAAGAGTGGTACTGCACACAGTGCAGCACCACTTTTCTAGCACCCATTAGCACTCCCCTAACACCACCATGTGGGTGCCGTATTTAAAATACAGTGCACCATTGTGGTAGCTAGGGGTCTAGCGTCTGAATTGTTTACTCTAGTCCAGCACTTTGCAAGATTAGCGTAAAGAATTCTGATGCTAATCCTGCAAAGCTCCCATAGGCCCACTGTAAGCAATGGAAGCCTCCTTTTAATGCCTGTTCTGAGCTGGAAAAAAATAGTACAAGAGAATTTCTTAGATTTCCATGCGCATTTTTGGGCCTCCTAATGGGGGAACACCCCCTTTGCAAGCATTATGCCTGGCACATGCATAATGTAGCGCAGTGGGTTACAAAGTGGTGCAATGGGAGCATTGCACCACTTTGTTTATATGGTGCAGCGTTTTTGGCCTTGTAACTGCAAATTAGATTTAAAAAATGATGGTAATGTGGCATTGGAATTGCACTAGGGGCTCCTAAAAATGCCCCTTTGTACCTATTATCACGCACCTTATTTATTGCTCAGGCTGGAAGATTTGAAAGCGCTTGAACATGCTTTTTTACCATCTTTACTATCATTCACCTTTGCACTTTCTCCACTGCACTTTAATATCTCGCCCTGCTGTCATTCTGCTGCAATTCTGCTGCTACCCTGCACTTTGCACCTTTCATTAAGCACTTTACTTACTGATTAGGGGTGAACGATGTCAAAGTGCATGACAATCCTATGTTGGTAACTCAGTCGGGTTTGAGGTAACTTCATTTGTTTGTGCCAACCGAAGGTGTTGTGTTTTGCTACCATCCTGCTGCTATACTGCATCGCGCACCTCTTATCATGCACTTTATTTACTGCTTAGGAGCGGACGGTCTTAAGGGCAGACAGACATTAGGATGATAACTGCGACACTTAGGGCCAGATGTAGGTAGCTAAAAAATAGTGAATCGGAAATAGCGCCTCCATGCGAATCGCTATTTCCGACTTGCGAAAACCAAATGCAATAAAGACTCGCGATACCAAATTGCGAGTCGCAGATGTGTCGCACCGCATTTTACTACCTCCGTTTTTAGCGATGTCGCACTTTGCGACTTAATGTTTGCGGGTTGCAAAATCAGGTCACAATTTTTGCGAGTCGGTGCTGTGTCGTATCGCTATTTGCTATTCGGAAATGGGATTTGTGCATCCCATTTCGGATTTTTCGAGGTCGCAAATAGCGATTCAGGCCATTTGCGACATCTGGCTCCTAACTCGGGGTGAGGCAACAACACTTGCTTTCGGCAAATCAAGACATCATGTCTTGTGGCACTTTGCACTTTCCCACCAGTATTTTAATTAACATTTTCACACAGCGGAGCTTAATGTTTTTTTTGCAACTTTTTATCTTATATTTGTAAACTGCTGGTCATGGTGCTGTAAACATTATATTTAGTTATTTTATTCTGCATGGCATAGACTGGCTGCTCTTTTGTTGAGGTTTTAACTAGCTGGACAAAAACCACATTATTGTTGTTATTATTATTATTATTATTTTTATTATTATTATTATTATTATTATTATGTGATGCAAGTCTGTCTCATTTGAGTTACATCTGGGACATGTATATTTTGCATCTGGGTAAATTCAGCTCAGATATGCTAGTATGAGATAAGCCTTGTGCTGGAGGTAGAATTGTATGAGTTTGAAAAACGCAATCCTGGAGATTGTGTGGGTACTCTAGCTCCTTTTGCCAGTCTGAGTCATGTAGCCTCCCCTACATAGGTCCATCTCCTAGAACTCACAGAGTTATGTGATAGGGCAAGGGTATGTTCCTTCAAGGTTTATTATAGCCAGGAAACTAAGGCCCATATTCATGCATTTTTTAGCGCCGCATTTGCGCCGCTTTTTGATGCAAAAGCGGTGCAAACTTACAAAATACAATTGTATTTTGTAAGTTTGCACCGCTTTTGCATCAAAAAATGACCCAAATGCGGCACTAAAAAAAGTATAACTATGGGCCTAAGTGTTGGGCTTCACCCATCATCAATAACCTCTATACTATCCCAAGTGTGGCCTGCTTTGCGGTGCTAATATCCCACGGCACACTGCCTATCCACTTGAATTGACCCATTGGGAGACTCCTCTCCAGTTGTTGAAGGATGAGGAACTGCTGTCCCAGAATAAATCTCCTCAGGTAAAGATGTGTCTGTTATGCCAGAGGTATAGTTCTGTAGATGTAATAAAACATCTGACTATCGAAAGGCCCCATGGTAGGATTTTCAAGGCATAGAGACGTAGTGCAGACATAAGCTAGAGCACTCTGCTGACACATTGCTTATGAACTGCTATCGATCTGAGTGGGCTAGGGTCCAGTTTGGTAAGGGGGAGGATGAGTTGGAGGATGTCGCTGAGGGACTGTGTTCCCTGGGACCATGCTACCTCCTTCAGTCTGTGAACCACAAGCCAGCGGTGCAGCCACTGGAGGTGGGATGCCATGTAGCATTTTTCAAACCAATCCGCCCGACCCACCAGAAATTGGAGTTTACTGAGCACTACCAGTCTGTGTTGATGACCCCAAATGAGGTCCATCAACAAGCTTTCAAGTTCCCTGAAAAATCTTCTTGGAGGGGTGACTGGGACGTTTGCAAAATATTAGAGCAGGCGTGGTAGCGTCATCATTTTTGCAAGGGCTAATTTCACCTTAGTAGCCAGTGGGAGGCCTTTCCAGAACTGAACCTGATGTCTTAATTCAGTCTGAACCCCCAGGTAATGGAAAGTACAATCTTCACATAGAATTTGGCCTCAACTAAGGTCTATTCTTTGCCGGAGAATGTCTCTGTTTAAGGGATCGATCAGGTTTTCTGCCTGTTCACCCAAAGACCTGCTGCATCACCAACCTTCTGTAGTGTCACCTCTATCGAGATACAGCCTAGACAGGAGATCCCTGAGATAAAGTAACAGATCATCACATAGGGAGACATCATGTGTAATTCCAGCAAGTGAAATATCCATGGAAGCTTCCTTTGCCCGTAGCTTTATGGCTAGGGATTCCATCACTATGGCAAAGAGAAGTGTTGATGAGGGACAGTCCAGTCTGGTTCCTTGTGGAATGGGAAGGAGGCGAACGTGAGTTTGACAATGCATAAACAAGAGGTTGGGGACATATGTTTATGCCAGGTGAGGGTCATCAACCACAAGCTTATTCCAACACCAGTTAAAACCTGGATTAGCTAATCCCAGTTCAAGGTGTTAAATGCTTTCTCATGGTCGAGTACTAGATAGGCAGAGTATGGGAAGTATGGCAAAGCCTGGGCCATGATGGAGAATAGTCTGCGGATGTTCAACTGAGCATTTTGGCCTGGGATGAACTTATCTTGATCAGGATGAATTAGAGCTGGTAGTATTTGGAGATATCCCTCTGCCAGGATCTTACTTAGTAATTTATAGTTTGTCTTCAGTATCAATAGTGGTCTATAGGATGTTAGTCATGCGGGATCACGATCAGGCTTGGTGATCGAGGACAAGTGCGCCTCTCTAATAGTGGAAGGGAGCACTCCCACGTGTGTCTTTTCGGTGTACAGTGTACCAAGGCAGGGGATCAGTTGCTCACCAACTGTTGTATAATATTCCAGCAGCAGGCCATCCAGTCCTGGGTTTCCCCGATGGCCAGCTCCCAAATCGCAGCCTTTATTTCCTGAGTCATTAGTGGGTCGTCTAGTCCTGCACAATGGTCTGCCGGAATGTGTGTGTTGCAAGAACGAGATGCAAGAAAGTGGGAAGCAGCTCCAGCCATAGGTCCATGGGTGTCTCCATAGAGGTGCACATAATATGCATAAAATACATCTAATATGGTTTCTTGGATGTAAAGTGTATCAGAATGAGAAATGTGTAAGGAAAATGTAGGGGCAGTGTGCATGTCCTGCATAATCAGCCAGACTATGAGTTTTCCAAGTCTATCACCTTCAGTGTGATATTTTGTGATGAGGAATTAATAATTTAAGCAATGCATTCTCTCATAGGTCAGCATGCTTTCCCCAAACCATTGTTAATGTGATCATTCCTCATTCCAGCTGCATTACAGAGTGCTCTATTTCAGCAATCATGCACTTGAGTGCCCTACATGTTCCCACTATGGTACGTATGCAGATTGCCCTTGTTACCACCTTGAAAGATTGCCATTCTATTGTGCGAGTCAACACTGTGTTCTGATTTTCGGCAAAGTACTATGTGATGTGGCCCAAGAGAGTGGCACAAAAAATCAAGTCCTTCAAGGTCTCTGGCTGGAGGTGCCAGGTAGGTATGCTGGACCAAGGGACTATTGTGAGGTCCAGTGTGTGAATTGGTCGGCTGTGTGGACTGATAGGGCTTGTGGTAGAGGAGGTTCTGATCTGTCTAGGCGCTTGTTGAGGACACAGTTGAAATAAGCCCCTCACACAGATCCAAGGCACGCCCACCCAGCACATCAGCATGTGTGATAGCCATGTGAAGAAGGTGGTGTGCTCTGAATTGGAGATGTAAATGCTTCCCAGCAGAAGAGTAGTGCAATGCAGACAACCCTTCATCAAGAGTACAGAACCTACTCGCCAATGACTGTGTGTACTATCTGAAATGTGATCCCAGGCCTCACCCAGATCATTGTGGCCCTGGCTAATGCTAGGTGGTTATTGGAGTAAAGTGTACCCTGTCAGTGCTTCTGCAATTTTGTGATCTCTCCCCCTATTGTGTATGTTTCCTGCAGCAAAATATTCTGTGCCCACTGCCGTTTGATGTAGGAGTAGATAGTGTTTCTCCTACTCACTGTGTGCATTCCTCTAACATTCCATGTCATTAATCAGTATTTAGGGATTAACGCTGTTATTACATGAGAAAGTGGGTGGCTTGTAACTGTGGAATGGGTCACTCACTCCCTGTTGATTTACTCTTCTCTAAGAGCCTGTACGGTGCCTTGTTGCATGCCCATGTGTAGTGTGCATCTATTTCAGGCTGCTCATTCGGCTTATCAGAACTGGGGCAAACATTGTAAACAGTCACGTCTCGCAGTAGTGAGGGGGGAAACCCCCAAAAAAAAATATATATATATATATTTTTTCCGCGCTGTGTCGCACAGCTCCATCCGCTCTGCTTCATCATTGCAGGCTGCAGGCACAGGCTCCCAGCCTGCCCTGCTGCCAATCCTGACGCTGCTCAAAGCAGCATTAGGATTGACTGAGAGCTCCCAACTAGGGCACTCCCAGGCAGACTGGGAGCCTGTGTATGCTCTCTTCAGCCCTGTAACACAGTGCCTGGCTGGAGAGACCACAGTATGCATGTACGTTTGGCAGCTCGAGACGGCCGGCCAAACATACTTGCGCACTGAGGGGGAGTGCGGTGCACTCCCCCTCCATCCACGTCATGCCCGTGGCCCCACCCACTTTTATAGAAACAACATAATAAACTGATTTTATTATGTTGTTTCTATAAAAGTTTTGCAGCTCCTAGGGGAGGAGCGGCCCCTGATTGTAAATACTACGGACCTTCGACAAACGGTGGTACGTCCTAGCTGTTTCAAACTAGTGACCCACTTACGAATGAGGAGGGGGAGTTAGCGTTCAGCCCAGTGCTTAATTTGTGCTTGTTGAAACCAGTGCTAAGCACCGGGACTTATTTTTGAGGGCCGGAGCTTATTGTTCTGCCTCAAGCATTTACAGCGAGCAAAAGACACATTTGGGAAAGACGGGGGAAGAGAAACACGAAAAAGCTTCACAATGGGAGAAAGCAGAAAGCTGCAAGAGTGAGCTGAAGGGTCAGGTAGGGGCTTTAAATGGATTGAAGAGGCTCGAGATGGCTTTGGGATTACGCTGCCTCAGTATTCCGTGTCAGCACATTTAATTGCAGCAGCCGCATCTTTAAGAGAAGGGCTTTGAGCACCGGCACGTTTTATTTACAAATTAAGCACTGGTTCAGCCAATATAGCGTGCAGCAAGAGTCATGTGCCTTTGTCTGCACTGTGATGACATTTAGCGCCTTTCGTACTACATTACTCTTTCTCAGTCTAGCCATTTGACTTGAGGAGCTGTTTTAAGCCTGAATACACAAGATATTTCTACTATATTTTTGTTTTTTTTTATTGTGTTACATACACAATAATCCTATTATACGTGAGCAAGTCCTGGACGGTCTCAGTGCAAGAATCCAACCCATAGACAGCATGGGGCATGGCTTACAACATTAGCATTCTGGGCTGCAAGGTGTCGTATTGTCCCAGAGGTGAGGTATTCATTACTCATCACTTGCCGTTCCCCTCCCCTCGAGTATTGTTCCAACGTGTGCATTTTGCAAATCTTTGCATTTCATAGTGGGCTTTCACTCATCACTATGTATGCTAACTTTCTCTGAATTGAGCCTTCCATGTCAACATGTACAATTGAAATCTATACTCTGTGGACTCTAATGGCTCCACTGTAAGTCAAAATGCACTGCTGAGGCAGGGAGCCAAAACCCATTTGTAAGATTTTATTTCCTGTTTACATGTAGAAGCTCTTAACGCAAAAGGACAGAAAATGTATTAACCATATGCAATTCAGATCTTACAAAGTGCTGTATCATTTTGCAGCCTCCATCTGAAGGACCCAACATGTGGCTCAGCAATGCACACCCAGCGAGAGCATGTTTAAAAATTCTTCTTTTACTGATTGGTTCTCGTTGAGTGTATTTGTTTTTTTTCTTTTTTTTTAGGGACAGCTAACTTTTTTTTCTGGGTGGATTTATTGCCACTGAGTAGTCGTGTTAACAACAGCACCTCTTCATTCTTACATCTGCGGACTCACTGCTAGGCTCAACTAAGGGGTGAAATGGTCAATCAAGGGGACTGTCACTAAATAGAAGTCACTTCTTAAAAGGCAATTAAAGCGTTTCAATAAAAGGAAGCCATCATTCTAAAATATAAAAAAAATTCTAGTTATTGTGTGCTATGTGAAAGAGACTTGAAAGCTGTTAATTAATGGGAAGAACATTTTACCACCACAAGGCTTGCAAGCATTGGCATTGTCACGGATGTCTTCAAAGTTTAGCCTGATAGGTTAGCGGAGTAGCAAAGAAAATGAACACAATTGTAAGAAACTTGCACATCAATGGCTTGGCTCCAGATAGAGCTGGCTTTGCTATTCATGTTTCCAAGTTAGATTAAAAAAAAGTCATATTAGCTGGTTAATTGTAGTATTATAAAGTACAGATTCAGTCATCCAGACTGCACGTTCATTTTTGTACGAGGAACAACCTGAAAATTACTAGAGAAAGGTCTCTGCATAACTGCAGTAACTACCACATTGTTATGCTCCAGCCATGCTCCTTCATTTAACATTTGACCATCGGTATACATTGAAGGTCTCATGTGCCATCATAATAGATAGTGGGGAAATGCCTCTGCATGTCTGTAGAATCTGACACATCATTATGCTCCAACCATACTACATTATTAGAAGATTGGAATGTTGGGAGCTCAATTGGAGACAATGGAGTGCTCTGGGCTTTTACTGACTGGTAATAGACCGGAGCATCAACCTTCCAATGTTCTTTGTTCACAGCAACAGCTGTGAGTAAAGGCCTCACAGAGTCTGAAGGGATTTTAATCCCCTCAGAGTCCATGAGGACATTGTTTTATCTATTAGAACATTCTGCCCTCTAGTGGCAACATTTTCTCATAGCCTTATAGCCCTTCGTAGCTGGACTATTATGGCAATTTAAATCCTGGTCTCTTGTTAAAGGCCCTCGCTTCAGCTTGGGCCTTTAACGCGGGAGTGGGCATTTAGTGCCCAGTATAGCCCGCTAGGCAGGCTCTAAAGCTATGTTAAAAATTAGCTCATTGGGCGAATGACATTTATTCAAAATAATGAAACATGGACTCATAAATCTGCCTGTACCTTCACATAGGCTCTGGAAAGTCCCAACTCGACATTTAAGGCCTGAAGCTAACCACTTGCCTGTTTATATGGATTAGAGATTCATTGTCCTCTTTCTTTCTGGACTTCCATTTTCATTCATGTGCCTGGTTCTTTCATTAACGCATATTGAAGGCACCATGGAGTACATTTATGAAGGATCTTACTGGATCAAAATATGGAAGGAGCTGATTGCCACCTTATAGACATTTTAAACCCTCGAAGACTAGACTAACACCCATCTAGCATTCCATGGTCGATGGCCTAATTATCCTCTTTCAATTGAATGTCTATCTAAATAATGCAGTTTCCTGATTCGTGGGCAGTTTGGCTCAGCCCGAAGGCACAAAGACCCTCCTCTAACCCAAGAGAAGATTATGGGGGTCATTCTAACCCTGGCGGTCCAAGACCGCCAGGGCTAAAATGACGGGGGCACCGCCAACAGGCTGGCGGTGCCCCGCTGGGCATTCTGACCGCGGCGGTTTGACCGCGGTCAGAAGTGGAAAACCGGCGGTCTCCCGCCGGTTTTCCGCTGCCCATTTGAATCCTCCATGGCGGCGCAGCTCGCTGCGCCGCCATGGGGATTCTGACAGCCCATACCGCCATCCTGTTCCTGGCGGTTCGCCCGCCAGGAACAGGATGGCGGTATGGGTTGTCGTGGGGCCCCTGGGGGCCCCTGCAGTGCCCATGCCAACGGCATGGGCACTGCAGGGGCCCCCGTAAGAGGGCCCCACAAAGAATTTCACTGTCTGCATTGCAGACAGTGAAATTCACGACGGGTGCCACTGCACCCGTCGCACCTTCCCACTCCGCCGGCTCCATTCGGAGCCGGCGTCCTCGTGGGAAGGTAGTTTTGCACTGGGCTGGCGGGCGGCCTTTTGGCGGTCGCCCGCCAGCCCAGTGCAAAACCCAGAATACCCTCAGCGGTCTTCCGACCGCGGAGCGGTATTTTGGAGGGGGAAGTCTGGCGGGCGGCCTCCGCCGCCCGCCAGACTTAGAATCACCCCCTATGTCTGCACGACAATAATTATTATTAAGGTTTATGACATCTGCACTATGCCTCTTTTATATGCAATCCCTTTGTCCTGGGCACAATGTTAGGAAATGGAATAGAAATCTTCACTGACAAGTTTAAATAAACTATAAATTGTGTTAATCTGCCAACCTGAATATATAAGCTTTACAGATCTGTAGACAGTGTGAATCTCACACTCTTTACTAAGAACCCAAACTCCACACCACCTCTGCTTATAAAGAGGCTTGCTAAGTTAATACGAGCTAAAATAAATGATAGTTTTTTCTATCCTAACACTATTGTTCTGCTGGGGTGCTTCACAAAATCGGAGGTCCCCATATCATATCTTCTAGCTCCTTTTATATTTCTTATAATTAAGAATGAAGTTGAGGATTTGCATTTTCCCTTATTACTACATACTATATTTGATGCAGCAATCGGTTTAGGTTCACTTTGACTCAGCTAGACGACAGCACACTGTCATGCTGCAGGCAAGTATATTGAAGAGAACTATGGAAGATTGATGTTCACCACCTCTCACTCACTACAACATGATCATTTGTGTTTCTAGCCCTCCCCCATCTTTCCACTGTGGTTTCATGAAGACCCATCGCACAGCTATACGTAGTGTGTTAATCCTTTTCTCCACCTGCTACTAATCATGTTGTGCTTTTCCCTCTCTCTCGTATCCATCACTCTCATGGTATACCACCCCCTTCTTATCTCAAGAAACAACTTATCCAAATAAAACAACAGATCATTTATCGAAGGTGGCGTCAATGGGCATCTCCATCAGGCACAAAGCTAGAACACCCACGGTTCTTGTACCCTACTTTGGACTGACATCTAGTGTGTGCCTGCATGCCTAGTCAACACCTGACATATCTTCATTTTAATGAAGAATAATTACATTTGAATTTTATTTGAAATCCTATACTATGATTCCTTGCTCTACTGGCTTCTCTAACCATCCTTATTTTAAAGTGTTCTCTTACTCCTCAGGCCAGTCTGAAGGAGTGATGCCCAACCAATCTACACCAATAGAGCCTCCTTTTTAGACATAGACTTGCTGTGAAACCACTGTATGTCACAGTAGATAGGTATTTTTACAACGAAAATTCTGGTAATTCTAGTTAACAACTAATGAGTACCTACATGGATGGAAACAAATAGCAGCCCATTAATCTGCTCTCGACTTTCATGTCTGGGCTTTTTTCGTACAGTAAGTCACTTTTTCAAACCTCTTTTTAATATACAGGTCTGAGGATTCCAAGAAACCGACTCATGCTGAGCAGTTTGATAAGAACAACATATTAAACATTCCACAGGAGCCCGTCGGAGGGATTTTGTGAAATCGAATATGAGAAAAAAATATCTGGTTTATTACCCCTGGCAAGATTTTCCCAATAACACATTTCTGAATAGAGACAGATTTAGAAACTGGAAACGGCACAGGGTCCAAACATTCATTTTTTTCTCCACTTTTAGTACTTAAAGACAGTAAAGTCTGTCTTTTCACCAACATCACCAGCGTTAAAAAAATAAGTTTAAGATGTGTGTTTTTCAGACTCGAGATGTTCTCTGTAATTGAATTATGTGGTGTCTCTGGCGAGGAGAACGTTGAAGCAGTTCTAACCTGCATGACTAACAACCAACACCATATAACTCAAGCTTTGAGCGCCCAATAAACACATTATAAAAACGCGGTGTTTTTGGACACTATCTTGGGAGTCCATGCAGGTTTCCAGCGACTTAAAGACGTCCTTCGACGACCTCTTTAAAAAGGGGTTGGCAAGACCCCTTGAAAATTACTTTATACTCGGGGAGGCAGGGAAGTATAAGAATTAGTCGGCGACGCCATTCACCTGCCTACCTACTGGTGATTTTCTGCAAAACAGTTACCATCAAAATGGTACACCGAAGGCTTCAAAATATTATATAATTTTGAGAAATTTGCAGTATTTCAATTACCACACATTTCTGCCACTCTTGCAGATCTTGCAGCTCACTGCATTACAATACAGAAATGTCAGAAATGGTTCAGCTAAGAAAAGACTGGTCCTAACCACATACAAATTAATATAATCAGAGATACTGTACAGTGAGGGTGGTATTAGCACCTATTGTACCACTTTGTTTACCGCCTCTGCATGTGAAATTTAAGGGTAATATCACCCTTGTTAACTGAGTTGCAGGCTACAGTGGAACATTTTTGTACTGCAGAAAATAGTTGAAGGAAATATTTATGTTCCAGAAGACGAAAGACATGGGCAGATATACCTGCTTTACGAACCAAGCCCTGAGTGGGGAGGCTGGTAGGTACAGAGAAAGAGAACTTTATTGATCAATGATATTCTAATATCAATCTTTCCCTTATATTGAGAGTTAATGCAGCCTGAGAAGTAGTCCCATTCAGTGGCATAACAAGTGTTTCATAGGCGTTTATGCAAAGAGGGAAATGGACACACACAAGCTCCGGTGCTGTAGTAAAAGATACACACAATTGGTATGGAGTTGGTCCTCACTGTTCTGGAAGCTGGTGTCACTGCACCTGCTGTACAATTGTCAGCTACTCTTCTGGTCCATTTACTGTTTACCTTTTAATCTCTACAATATGACACATATAGTGCATATTTTTTTAAATAACGTATTCCATTTTGAACAATGGAAAATATTTTTATAAGGCTTAACACACTTTAAAGTTTGTCTGAAGTTTCCAACAAAACTATAACAAGTGGCTCAGTGGAAATGCAACAGTTAGTTTTGCAACCGTGCATTATGAAAATACTTGTGATTTCCAAAAGACGACCATGCAGATGGGTTTCTGCATGCCTACTTCGACAGAGTATACATTTTCCCATGTGTTCGATTGCACCTTTTTTCATCACAAGGAAATAATTTAGTTCCGTCTGGAAAAACCCCATTCCTTACACCCTCACCAATTTTTAGGGTGTTTACTCCCCATTCCTTCAGTGGAAAGGGGTTTTTATGCTGCATTTGTGCAAATAGATAAGAAAGAATCCTGTTTTCCCAAACTTTCCAGGGAAATCTCATTCAGTTCATTCAGTATAGCATGCTATAAAATTGCTGTCATTCAATGACAACATTGAAGATGCTTTGAAAAGCCAAGCACCTTTTCTCAAGCCCATTATGGCCTCTCACGGTGTATTGCTATTGCAGCAATACTGTCTGCAAAGATGTTTCCCTTACTTATCAAGTGAGCATTGTGGCACATGTATATTTTTAGGTCTTGCCTACCAAACAGCATGTTACCTTTGGTGAGCTTACCAAAAACATACAGTGGGCTTACAGCCTGATATTTTTTACCATTGGTTGCTTTATTGTCACTTTTATTTGCTTGCTTCTTATTCAATGGCTTGTCTTCCTCTTCTTGTGTTTGTCCCTCCCTTGGTCATAGCCTCTTTGCCATCCCTTTGAATGGCTGACTTGCAGGGCCGTACAAGCCATTTTTTCCACTGGACATTTCCCCTTTGGGCTGCAGCCCCTGGAGTCCAGTTCTGAAAGCTGAGACCCTCATTTGATGCCTTGTCACTTTCCCCAGCTCCCTAAGGATAATTGCAGGAGGGACTGGAATTCTTGAAGAGAAAGGGAGGGAGTGGGGAAGGTAGAGAAAAACAATCAGAGAGGGAAGAGAGAGGAGAGAAGGAGGGAGAGTGAGTGGATGGAAAGAAAGAGATTGTGTGATGGGAGGAAGGAAGTGGGGGCTGGTTTGAGCATTATTGTACGAGTCATTTTAAAGATACCTTTACAGCAAAAATCCCAATTAACCGATTATCAGAGCAGCAAACAGCTTTGGGCAGGAAAAACCTGTTTTTCTTCTCCACCAATGGTGTGACCTTTCATCCTTATAGGAAAACAAGATGCAATTCAAAAACAAAAATGAAACGTTTTCTTTTCATTTCTGAAAAAATATTTTCGCTGCCATTCACAAAGGGGAAGGGGTCCCATGGGGACCCCTTCCCAATTGCGAATGAGTTAGCACCAGTTTGAAACTGGTGCTAACTGTGATTATTTTATGACAGCATTCACGGTCACAAAACAATGCTACATCACGCTGCTCTCGCAAATTAGGAAGGGAACGCCCCCTCCTAATTGCAACTCGCAAACCTATTTTGCGATGTGGTAAATAGATTACCGAAGATCAAATTAGGGTCTGTACATACCAAAATGTTTTTTTCCTGTTGCAAACGGTCCGACTCTGCGAATTGGGCTGTTTGCGGCAGGAAAAAGCTTCGTACCTCTGGCTCTTAATCTCTAAAATGGAAGTCAAAATCTTTCTGCAGGTTAAAATCTAAGGCTGTAGCCAGCGAGGCTCCCTCAAAGTCAGATACATCATTGCTAAGCTCCTGTTGAAGCCATTTGTTTTGGTGGCAAAAGCTCAGAGCAAGACAACACTATGGTGGTCATTACAACCCTGGTGGTCGGTGTTAAAGTGGCGGTAAGACCGCCAACAGGCCGGCAGTAAAAGAAATTGCAATTACGACCGTGGCGGAAACGGCCAATAAAGACAGCCACTTTAACACTCCTACCGCCACGGCGGTACAAACAAACAGCTTGGCGGTCACCGCCAACAGACAGGCGGAGAACAATGTACCGCCCACAGTATCACAACCTACCAATCCGCCACCTTTTCAGGGGCGGATTCACCACGTACAAAAACACAGCGGAAACAGGACTCCAAAGGGAAAACGCTCACCTCTACACACCCCACTAGGAATCCGGACGCCATGGAACCCGAGCTCCACATCCTGCCAGCCCTCATCTTCTTGCTCCTCTACCAGGTGCACGAACGCCGGCGGCGAAGACAACAGTGAGTACTGCACCTACGACACAGTGGAGGTGGGAGGGAAAATACAGGGACACACACATGCAACACCCCCACCCTCACCCACTACAACACACACACACTAATACAGCATGATACATTACAGTTACAGCCCCAAGCCACCCGGAAGAATGCAAAGACAAAGCAAATGAGTGTAACCAATGTAATCTATTAAAAGCCAGGACGCAAAAATATATATACACCATTAACAAATATATACACCAAGAATAGTAGTCCAGGTAGTGCTCCATTGAAGTCCGTGGAACACTGGGCCCACATGGCATGGGCGAAGCCCACACTCAATCCCCGAACATGACGGAGAGAACACTACAGGGGCATCAGATAGCAATAAAACAGGCACCTAAGAGGGAAGCGAAAGGAGGGGCAACTCAGCCGGTTGAGTGCACGACGCCAAATCAACGAGGGGGCTACATGCCCACTGTTCAGTCCTGGGGAGTGCAAAGCCACAGTCTCTCAAGTCTCTACAGTGGGTGGGTTGCCCACTGCCATATCCTGAAGAGTGCAAAGCCACAGTCTCTCAAGTCTCCACAGTGGGTGGGTGGCCCACTGTTCCATCTTGGGGAGTGCAAAGCCACAGTCTCTCAAGTCTCTACCGTGGGTGGGTTGCCCACTGCTTTATCCTGGGGAGTGCAAAGCCACTGTCTCTCAAGTCTCTACAGTGATTGGGTTGCCCACTGTACCATCCTGGGGAGTGCAAAGCCACAGTCTCTCAAGTGGATGCCTTTCTCCACTGGTTCTGTAGGGGGTCTTGTGCCCAGAGTGCATCTTCCTGCCAAGGACAGAGGTAGTGGATGTAGCTCTCCACTGGTTCTGGACGGGGCCTTGTGCCCAGAGTGCTTCATCCTGCCAAGGGCAGAGGTAGTGGATGTATCTCTCCACTGGTTCTGGAAGGGGCCTTGTGCCCAGGGTGCTTCATCCTTCTCATGACAAACTCAGTAGCATCAGTGCCCTTGGCGCTCATTGGCCAGCGGTGCTTGTTGCGGTGGTGTCCTTGGCAGCAGTGCTTGTTGTGGCGGTGTCCTGTTCAGCTGTGCTTGTGGCGGCGGGGTCCTGTTCAGTGGTGCTTGTGGCGGCGGGTCCTTGGCAGTGACTCAGCTGCTGGCGGTCCTTCATGGCCCAGGTGGGCTGGTGCTGGCGGTCCTGTCTGGCCCAGCGGGACTGGTGCTGGCGGTCCTGTATGTCCTAGCAGGGCTGGTGCTGGCGGTCCCATCTGGCCCAGCGGGACTGGTGCTGACGGTCCTGTCTGACCCAGCGGGACTGGTGCTGGCGGTCCTGTCTGGCCCAGCGGGGCTGGTGCTGGCGGTCCTGTCTGGCCCAGCGGGGCTGGTGCTGGCGGTCCCGTCTGGCCCAGCGGGACTGGTTCTGGCGGTCCTGTCTGGCCCAGCGGGAATGGTGCTGGCGGTCCTGTCTGGCCCAGCGGGACTGGTGCTGGTGGTCCTGTCTGTCCCAGCAGGGCTGGTGCTGGCGGTCCTGTCTGTCCCAGCGGGGCTGGTGCTGGCGGTCCTATCTGGCCCAGCGGGGCTGGTGCTGGCGGTCCTGTCTGTCCCAGCGGGGCTGGTGCTGGCGTTGGCCTCTTGGGCAGCGGGCTGGTGGTGGCCTCCTGGGCAGCTGGGCTGGTGCTGGCGGTGGCCTCCTGGGCAGCTGGGCTGGTGCTGGCGGTGGCCTCCTGGGCAGCGGGGATGAAGGCGGTGACCTCCTGGGCAGCGGGGATGATGGCGGTGGCCTCCTGGGCAGCGGGGATGATGGCGGTGGCCTCCTAGGCAGTGGGGATGATAGCGGTGGCCTCCTGGGCAGCTGGGCTGGTGCTGGCGGTGGCCTCCTGGGCAGCGGGGATGAAGGCGGTCTTCTCCGCTGTGCTGCTCTTTCCAGACTTGCAGACTTTCTTGTGGCCCTTCCCCACCTTGGAAGGTGTCGCAGCTGACTCCACACTCCCACCTGTACCCCTGGGAGCGGCTTTGGTGGCTGGAGTCTTCCCCCTCTCCCGCCGGGCACTGGCCAACTTTTGATGTTTGACAGGTGGGGGACTGTCCGTGCTGTGGCTCTGTGCCACACTGGCTACTCGGCTGGCCGGTGCACTCCAGATTCCGGTGGCTACAGGCACCACTGGTCCCGGAGATGTTGTGGCTGAGGTGCTAGGTTGGGATCTGGAGAGTTGGGCCCTAGGAGACTGACGGGGTGGGGGAGGTGAGGGAAAGAGGTCAAGGTTGGACATGAAAAGTTTCTTCGGGACACTGGGACGGGTAGCTGGAGGGGGTTTCGAAGTGGAGGAAGAGGTAGTGGTTGTAGGAGGTGTCTGTTTGGTGTCTTTGGGTGAAGGTGCATGCGCTGGAGGCTGTTGTGAGGTGGATATATGTTGGGTGGGTGTGTGCCTGCGTTTGTGTGTCTTGGGAGATGGCATCACAGACACACTGGGAGAGGACACGGGACGTGTGAATGGCAGTGGGGTGGTGACTGCACGTGAGCGGGGTGTGGTGGTGTGTGTGCTGGTGATGGAAGTAGTGGCTGTAGATGTAGTGCATGCAGGTGTGAGTGTAGAAGAGACTGGGAGGGAGGAGGGAGATGAGGAGGATGGGGACACAGTGGAGGCAGTGGATGTTGGTGTGTCTACATGTGTGTGATGCTTGCGTGAGTGCCTGTGGGATGTGTGGTGCTTATATTTGCCAGAGCTTCCCTTGTGTGTTGAGGTGTGTGCATGCTGGTCTGAAGGTGTGCTAGGGATAGGCTGAGGTAGAGGGGATTGGGTCTGGGTAGAGGAAGTTGGAGGGGGGAGGCTAGACACAGGGACAATGGCTGCCATCAGTGCTGAAACCAGAATCTGAAAAGCTCGCTGAAGGGCCGTCTGACCAGAATGAATGCCCTCCAGGAATGCATTTGTTTGTTGCAACTGCCTCTCTACACCCTGGATGGCATTCAAAATGGTAGACTGCCCAACAGTGAGGGACCTGAGGAGGTCAATGGCCTCCTCACTGAGGGCAGCAGGGGTGACTGGGGCAGGGGCTGAGGTGCCTGGGGCGAAGGTGATGCCCACCCTCCTGGGTGAGCGGGCACGGGGCAAAGGGTGAGGGGCTGCTGGGAGGGCGGAGCTGGTAGGGGGGCTGGCAGCTGTACCTGTAGATGCGGGGGGCACAGATGTTGCCACCACCACAAGGGAGCTCCCATCAGACAATGAGTCTGTATCACTGGTCTCAGCTCCTGTCCCTGCCGTGGAGCTCCCCTCACCCTCAGCCCCACTGGTGAACTCCGAGTCCGTGCTCTCGCCCTCCAGGGCCATGTGGGATGCAGCTCCCTCCTGCTCCGGTGCCACTGCTCCTCCGCCTGTTGATGCTAATGCACAAAAGACCAGGGAGACCACAAAAAGGGGGGGGGAAAGAAGAAAGACATGCTGAGTGCATGCATTACCGCTACCGTTGGTGGACACGACAGACACAGAAGCCCCCTGCACTACGCCGCGCACTTGGAGTCCACTGTTCAATCCCTGGGAAATGGCCTACAAGACTATGGCCGACATCTGCACACATGGATGACACAGGAGCCTGACTAGGTGTACTTGGCACTGTACACAGGTGGGGTGGGGTGCCACAGGCTCTGCCAGAAGAAGGGGACCTAACTAGCACACTTGCCCTGGCCTAGGGAAACCCACAGCCCACCACCCCCACCCAGACACCTCCACTGCGTGCAAAATCAGAAGAATGAGAGTGTACTCACCCCCTTGTGGCTGCTGTGATGACCTCAAGCGTACATCCAACTCCAGATATGCCACCGCCAGGATCCTGAACATCAGGGGGGTCATGGTGCGACGGGAACCCCCTTCCACGTTGGGAGGCCATCCCCAGCTGGGCCTCCGCTGTCTTCTTGCTCCAGCGGCGAATGTCCTCCCATTTCTTACGGCAGTGGGTGCTCTGTCTGTGGTAGACCCCCAGGGTCCGGACATCCTTGGCGATGGCACGCCAAATATCCTTTAGTGGGCACTGACCTACATGAATTGTACAGGGGGAAAAGAAAAGTTATTATCAACTGCACCGTCACAGTCATTGGCCCCCATCCCTACCCTTGCCATGTGGCACATGCACTCACTGTTGTTTCATGCACGCCTCAATCTCCCCCCCCATCTTTCATCCACCCCACTCCACACAGGCATAGCCCATGCAGCATGCTCCCAGTGTACTTACCTGTTTGTCTGGAGGACCGTGGAGTAGCGTGTACTGGGGGAGGCCCCCATCCACGAGTTTCTCCAACTCTTCTGATGTGAAGGCAGGGGCCCTTTCCCCAGACGCACGAGCCATTGTCTCTTCCAGACTGAGGTCACAGCAGCACTTGCAGTGTAGGTCCTCTCCTGTCGAAGATCAGGTATCGAGTGATTGAACAGATAGAAAATGGCAGTGAAGTCCGCTGCGGTGCGTACCGTCACCACTGCCGTACATCCTCATTGGCCCCTGGGACCCATAGGGTCCAATGTTAATCAATGCAGAATTGCGCCGCGGTCTTCGACCGCCTACCGCAACGGTGTACAACGCCAGAGCAGTTACCTCACATCCTATTGTCCCACTTTACAGGTCAGGCAGCCGCCATTTCAGGGGCCCACATGGCTTAATTTCTAACTGCGTCACACATACCTAGGACTTGCCTCAACACTCATACAGGCCAAATTTCTGGTTATGATTGGTGTTCTGTGTAAGCTGTGGGTACATACCTCTGAGTTGGTTGACTCTGTGCTCGCCCTATTGTCCTTCATAGGCACTGTCCGCTGGGACATGTGAGGAGATGGCGGCATCCTCCGATGTACAGACCGCTGGTGGACCTGTCGACAATGGAGGAAAGACATGTAATCATCACCTACAGGCTTGATCGTGCCACAATCCTGAAACTGTGTGCCCAGTTAGAGCCAGACCTGATGTCAGCTATCCGCCATCCCACAGGGATCCCCCTCAAGTGCAGGTGCTGTCAGTACTCCATTTCCTTGCAAGTGGGTTATTACAAACTACAATGGACATAGAATCAGGGATGTCCCAGCCTATGTTTTCCAACGTGTTGTCCAGAGTGTTGTCTGCCCTGCTGAAACACATGCGGAGCTACATCGTTTTCCCTCAGGTGGAGGATTTGCCTACAGTGAAAGGGGACTTCTATGCCCTGGGACATATCCCCAACATCATAGGTGCCATTGATCGGACACATGTGGCTTTGGTACCCCCCACCCCTGCAGGAGTGAACAGGTGTACAGAAACCAGAAGAGTTATCATTCCATGAATGTGCAGATGGTGTGTTTTGCAGACCAGTACATCTCCCATGTTAATGCCAAATTCCCTGGCTCAGTGCATGACGCTTACATCCTGCGGAATAGCAGCATCCCTTATGTGATGGGTCAACTCCAGAAGCACTGTGGAAGCAAGTCAGATGGAATGGTTGTCTGGGTCTGGGGATATCCCTACAGGTTAGTGTGTGTCTAACAGTTGTCCCTCGCCATTTGCAGGTGACTCTGGTTACACCAACCTGTCATGACTACTGACCCCAGTGAGGAATCCCAGGACAAGGGCAGAGGAACGCTACAATGAGGCCCATTGGCGAACTCAGCGGATTATAGAGCGGACCTTTGGCCTCCGTTAAGGCCAGGTTCAGGTGCCTCCATATGACAGGTGGATCCCTATTCTACTCACCAAAGAAGGTGTGCCAGATCATTGTGGCCTGCTGTATGCTTCACAACTTAGCTTTGCGACAACAGGTGCCTTTTCTGCAGGAGGATGGTCCAGATGGCAGTGTTGTTGCAGCTGTGGAGCCTGTGGACAGTGAAAACGAGGAAGCAGAAGAAGAGGAAATGGACAACAGGAACTCAGTGATCCTGCAATATTTCCAGTGAGACACAGGTAAGAATACAAACATGCTTACTACATGTACTTTAACACTACTACCTCTCAACTGTCTGTCATTTTCACCCAGTGTATGGTCACTGAGTTGTCACTTTCCCTTACGATTTTACAGATGTGGGTCCCACTGTGTGACATCTGCTTTGTTTCCTCATGGACTAGAGCTGTGTGACATAGGTATGTTGACATTACATTTGAAAGAGCATTTTGACACTGTAATTGCTAATACACTATTTCGAAATCACAGACTAACTCCAGATTGTTTTGTGCTTCAAGGGTGTTTATTTAAGTGCTCAATATTGGAGGGGGTTGTAAAATGGTGAGGGGTGATGGTGGAGGAATGTCCATGGCAGAGTCCAGTCTATTAGTCTCACAGGTGCATTGCCCAAATGGGCATAGGAAGTGGAGCTGGGGCAGTTTGAGGATGGACAGGGTGACAAGTGGGACAGATGGATGACATTCAGGGTGGTCTCATTTCTTGGCGGGGTTCTTGGCCTCATTCTCTGTCTTTGTCCTGGATCTCAGGGACCGTTTGCGCGGTGGTTCACCCTCTGCAGGGGGTGGGGTGCTGGTGTGGTGGTCCTGTGGCAGTGCCTCCTGTCCACTAGCGCCGGCGGAGGTGGTGGGCAGTTCATCGTCCAGGCTAGTGTCAGGGGCCCCTTGTTGTGCCACAGTGTCCCTCCTGGTGTTGAGGACTTCCTTCAGCACCCCTACGATGGTGCCCAGGGTGGAATTGATGGATCTGAGTTCCTCCTTGAAGCCCAAATACTGTTTCTCCTGCAGGCGCAGGTTCTCCTGAAATTTGGCCAGTACCATTGCCATCATCTCCTGGGAATGGTGGTAGGCTCCCATGATGTTGGAGAGGGCGTCGTGGAGAGTGGGTTCCCTTGGCCTGTCCTCCCCCTGTCGCACAGCAGCCCTCCCAGTTCCCCTGTGTTCCTGGGCCTCCGTCCCCTGGACCGTGTGCCCACTGCCACTGCGCCCAGGTCCCTGTTGTTGTTGGGGTGGTGGGTTATCCTGGGTTCCCCGTAGTGGTGGACACACTGCTGATTGACGTGTCCTGAGGTCGGAGGTATGGGCCCGCTGGGTGGGTTCTGTGCTGGTGTTTCCAGAGGGGGGGAAGATCTGTCCTGAGGTCCTTGATGGGCCGGACTGGTCATCTAGATCCATTTGGACAGAACTGCTGTCATCACTGTGGGTCTCTTCTGTTGGTGGTGTGGACATGTGTGGACCCTCCTGTCCGTGACGTTGGGTAGGAGTCCGGCAGGGGTATAAAAGGATGTTTATTACATCTGTGTGTGGCATGGTGTGCAATGGGTGGGTGACCGTGTACCCCAGTGCTTGCATTCTTGTGTAGGACCTTGTGAGATAATTTTTTAGGGGTGTGTGTGGGTATGTGCAGTGGCCATGCATTGGTGATGGGTGTCCATGCTTTGTTGTTGCATGCAGGGCTTGGTGTTGGGATGGGTGGGTTGTGATAGTGGGACATTTGTGAGGAGTTGGAGTGATGGGGGTGGGGGTGAGTGTGGGGGTGTGTGATAGCATGCATGTAGGGTGGGGGATGTAATATTTAAGATTTGACTTACCAGAGTCCATTCCTCCATCTACTCCTGCGAGGCCCTCAGGATGCAGATTCGCCAAGACCTGCTCCTCCCATGTTGTTAGTTGTGGGTGAGGAGGTGGGGGTCCGCCGCCATTCCGCTGAACCACAATGTGGTGTCTTGAGACCACGGAACGCACCTTCCCCCGTAGGTCGTTCCACCTCTTCCTGATGTCATCCCTATTTCTTGGATGCTGTCCCGCTGCATTGACCCTGTCCACTATTCTGCACCATAGCTCCATCTTCCTAGCTATGGAGGTGTGCTGCACCTGTGATCCGAATAGCTGTGGCTCTACCCGGATGATTTCCTCCACCATAACCCTGAGTTCCTCCTCAGAGAACCTGGGGTGTCTTTGCCATGCCATGGGGTGGTGTGGGTGATGTGTGGGGTGGTGTGTGTAGTGATAAGTAGGTGGATATGTAGTGGTGTGTTGTGTGAGGTGCGTGGAAGTTATGTGGGTGATGGTATTGTGTGCCTGTGGATGCTTGGTAGTTGTTTGTAGTGTCTCTCTCTGGCCTTCTCTCGGTAATTTTGTCATAGGGGTTTGTGGGTGATGTGGGTGTGTGTTTTATATTGTATTGAGTGTGTGGGAGTGGTGTGTGTATGTGTATCAGGTGTGTGTATTTTGAATTGTCCAATGTGGCTGTGTTTTGTAAATGTGTGTATTTTGAGAGCAGAGGTGTGTACCGCCAATGGAATACCGCAGTTGAAAGACCGCCACGTGGATTCGTGTGTCGTGATAGTGTGGCCATATTTCTGTTGGCGTGAGGGTGGAGGTTTTGTTTTCGCCAGTTTATCACTGACCTTTGGTGTGGCGGACTTGTGTGGGTGTCTGAATTTTGGCGGATTCCGAGCAGTGGTTCATATTGACCGTGGCGGAATTCCGCTGCCGCGGCGGTGTGTTGACGGTCTTCTGCACTGCGGTAAGCGGCTTTTGCTGCCGATGTTGTAATGAGGGCCTATATTTCATGTCCGCCAGTGGTGATTTGTTGGTTTGATAGATTTTTCTCCTCATCACAGTTCAAGACTTTACTCTCAGGTTTAGCCATTTTTTTGGAGGTCAGGGTAATCTTTAGGCCAATCCTGGAACCTGTAGCTAGACAGGCCTCCAGGAGGCCAGATTTCTTTACTATGATGTCCCGCTTTACCTGTTTTCTGAGCGGGAAAAAAGCTCTGGACAGGACAAACTTGGTTTTCTTCTTCATGAAGGGTGTGACTTTTCTGGACAATACTCAGCACCTTGTCCCAGTCCCCCAGAGGTCGACACAGTGACCCTAGTTTCTCTGTCCAACTGCTAGGAAAGTTCCATCTGATCCTCGTAGCTCTCCAGGACAGGCTTCTATGCATTGGTCTGTCTCCATTCTGGACCACTATAGGGTCCAAACCTCTGTAGTCACCTGGGCTCTCAGGAACCAAACCATGTGATTGACCTTTGAGCAGTTCCAGTGTGTAGGTACCCTAAGGAGCCCAGAATTCCTGCAGTCCTTAAGTTCTTAAGTCAGTCCATTTCTTCTAGCGTCAGGAGCCTTCTTTCTTCCAGCAATATCTTATTGTTTAAGTGGAGTCTTCCTAAGTCCAGTAATGTTGTGAGTAGGTGGTGGGTGAGGTGCAAGATTTATCCTGTGCATCAGTCAGTGATTGGAGAAAGTCTGACCCCCGATCACAGCTATTTTCTCACTGTCACTCCATCTTTTTTTGTAAGTCCTTCTTGTCTTACTGTAAAATTACCTGATAATTCCTGTTTAACTATGCCACACATGCTCTGCCACCAGACAAGTAAGTCTTCAACTGCTTTTTCACTCCCATATTTAGGTGAGCTCTCCTCCCCCTGAATTTGATCCATATCAGTTATTTCTTTCACTGTGAGAATGTAAGGGTACTCCAATGGCACGTATATATAAAAAATCTACTTACCTATACTCACCCAGGATGGGGTCCCCCATCCTATGGCATACCTATTGTGTGGGTGGGGGTGTTCTTGAGGCTTATGGTGGGCATCTGTGGGCACATTCCATGACATCAAAACTTTTGGCGCTACAATGGCGCAAGCCAAGTATAAATATGCACCTTATTCTTGTACTCTGGGCGAGGATGCGCTCATTGGTGGGAAATGTGCACCCTGCACCAAGATGCAAAACTAGAGGAGGTAAATGCACAATTATGTTCCTCAAGGTGTAGGATTCACACCAAAGGAGTGAGCCTGTGCATTCATTTGAGGGACTAGTATCAAATGAGTAAGGCTGCGTTAAAGCATAACCACAGATCCATATATTTTAAGTGACAAGTCATGACCAAAATATTTTGGTGCCCTAGGTGTCTGTAATTTCTTGTCGCACTTTTGCTTTCAGAAGCCAGTGGTCAAAGCCAAACAGTGGCTCTGTAGCCATTTCAGAAAACCTTCTGGTGTGTCTCAATACCTCACAAAGCTGGTAAAGCCAGACATACAAGAAGGAAACCTAGCCTTTCTTGTTTAAGGATTGCATGGTGCCACCAGTGTAGGACTTTCTAAACTTTACAAAATCACAGGTATTTCTGAGCTTGACCCCAACAGGATGGAGGCAGGTAGATGATGGCCATCAATCATCCTGTGCATCCCAATCCCGACTCAAAGACTCCCTGGGTGAGCAGAAGGCAGCCTACTTATCCGAAATGTGTGCCTGACTCAGTCACTGAATCACAAAGGGTATTGTGCTCTACTGCTTTCAAAGATTACCAGATACTGCTGATGCATACCTAGCAAATTCTCAGTCCTATTCAATGCTCCCATTTAGGCATCCTCTATGTCCCAGGCTAAACCCTGCCCCCAAGCCCATGGTCCATCCCCACACTCAGGATGATGAGTACCCTGCCTTCTGTTTTCTAAATTAATGCACTTGTTATAAGCAATGGAACTACATTTTATGTAGACTACTACAAGCCAATTTTCTATCAAATGCCTGTAGAGAACACGATCAACATGTGGTCTAGCCACAGGCCCTCTCGTAGTACAACTTCTTAAAGCTCTTATTCTTGTGAACACATTAGCCCTTTCAGAGAGCTCTGCCATCAAGCCAGGACTAAATACCAATTACATTTTTTTTAAAATAGGGTTTGTCAGAGGAAGTGGCCAAACCTTTGCCTGCTACTGTAATCTTTGTGAATACATGGTAGAAAATATGTGTATCTAGGGTTTTACAGAGTGTAACAACATTTCAGCCATAAAAATATTTTGGTATGAAGATGTGCTTTTCATGATAAATAACTGTAGCCTGATATCTTTTTCATACTTTCATCATAAATATATCAGACCTATTGCACCTGATACACCACTTTCCAAGAAACCATTCAGGCAATCAGTCTTGATCATTTGGCTTGCCACCATATTCAACTATACTGTACGGTGCCTAATCAATGCAATACAAGCACTTTTTTAGCAGACGTACACAATTTGTGCCCAATCAAATCAGTAGGGAGGAAGATTTACATGTGGATGGAGCCAATGTCCCTCTCTCATTGGTAATAATTAAAACTGTTTTGTATAGATCCACATAAGGTTTAGTGACTGCTGCACTGTCAGATTAAACATAAAAAGAAGATCCATAAACTTTCCTGGAGAACAGTAGGAAAGGTGTGACTTTTGGAAAATCCTGAAATGCGTTGAACTACGACCATGGGCAGGAACAACTATGGCATAGTTTAACACAGCTCTATGTTATTCAAGCACAATGAATCAAAATTTGCTTGATTGATTATCAGTGAGTGAAATTTAAGGCAAGACAAACTGGCATGGCCCTAACAAGAAGGCGAATTCTGTTTGAGATGTTTAGTCGAAACCTCTTGGCAAAGGTTAGTTTTCAGTGACTGAATGATAGTAAGGTGAATAGTGTTCTCATATACAGGTTGAAAAAATTCCAAAGGTACTCACTTTGGACTAAGGTGGATTTTCAACCAGTTTTTTTCTCCTGTTTTTCTGTAGATTAAGCAATATTGCATTAGTTGATCTGAGACTGTGACTACAAGTGCAGAGAGGGTTTGTTGAGTCATTGGGTGGAGGCTTTAGTGTGGGACTAATGTGTTATTGATATTTTCGAAGATATACAGGTTTTGAAGAAGAGTACATTTTACGAGGGTCTTGTCTATTGGTCGGCAGAGGCTTGACTGAGAGTTGGTAAAACACTCCAGACTTGGTGAGGGAGTTGGGTAAAGGCATCAGAATCTATAGAAAACATCCAATCGCATGTCAACATTCAGCAAACAATTGCTGAATGTCTCATTCTATATTGTCTTTTTCTTAGTGTATATATCTCTCAAGTTCCACAATAGTGTTGCACTTGATGAGATGGTTAGTCGTAAGATTCCTATTCAATGTAGGCTTATTCTCGCTTTTCTTTTTTGGTGTGCTCGTTCCAAACCGCATACAGTATTCAAAGACACAAGAGAGCAGGATCCCAGCTGTCCACGTCTGTGTTTTTTGGCCTGAGCATAGAGAAACCTCACCTTCTAAAGACTACTGAAAACACATCAAGTCTAAGCGAAGGAGGACGCCCTCTCAGTGTATGGCGAGCAGCTTAATACAGGAAAGCCAGGACACTTGTTGGGATTGTGAGGCGTCTCTCTGATTTCGCTTTCAGTACAACCCGCAATGTACCCAGAAAGATTCCAGCTTGGCACGGGTTCCGCTATAAAGCATCACGTATGAGATGACCATCTGCCTTTGGCAGAGAGACAGACAGTACTGAGTAACAACTTAACTACTGGAGCTGCCAAGCAATATCGTGTTCAGCCCAACTAAACGAGATAGCTTTGAAAGAGGAGAGGTCTGGAAAAGCCCTACAGTAGCGAGATGTTTTCCCTCGATGAGGATCAGCTGCGCTGCTAATGCAGCCTGAGTATTACTCTCTTCTTAATACTAATAATAAAGCCGGAAAACAGCTTAGGCGTACTTGAAACGCACATTATTTTGAGAATGATTAATTATTGCTGAATATCGCACCGAAATTGGACAGCATACAGTATTGTACATCATCAATTCTGACTTCCAATCAAACGCCAACAAGAAGAGGCATGGCGAAATAGGTAGTTGTATTCACAACATAATCAAGAAAAGATATATATAGCCTGGCTGACACACTATTTCAGAAGATGAGGTAGACTAAAACAGAGATCCCAAAGGAAACCGGATGTGTATGAAAGAACACGTTCCGCAATGTAATTGTGCTGAGATTTTTGGCACTACTACAAAATGCGAAAGAGATTTTCGGTGTTTAAAAGGTTCTGGGGCGTTATGTGTATTCTGCACAGGAACGGCAGAGGTCGGGGTCAAGTGTTTCCTTTATCTCCAAGTTGAAAATTATGTTGTGTGGATTTCATGTTGACATTTCCAACAATTTGGTGCTGTTTTTCTTCATGTTTAAAACAGTCTGCAATATAAGATCACAACATTTCACTTCTGTATTACCAGTATTGTGTAAGGGAATTCCCCCTTTCTGCATGTCTCCCCCTTCTTGCGACCCATTGTGAGATATGGGGTTACTGGTTAAGAGGGGTGAACCCCTACTCAAGCAGCAACACAATCCTTGTCAGGGTAAACCAAACCCATAAGAACCTGTGCTTGAACCCTCTGGTAGTTCGGACCAGAGCAGTAGAGTCAAACTTAGAGGCAATGTGCAAAGTATTTATTCAGCACTTCAGTCAGCAATAAAGTGAAAACACAACACAAGAAATCAAGACAAAAATGACAAAAATAGGATAAGTAGAACAGGAGATATGTAGCTTTGAAGATTTATATGAAAATGGCAGCAACAAGCCCAAAATTAATTTGCAGGTATCTGGTCATGCGAGACCTGGAGAAAGTCACAAATATTGGGCAACAGCAATGGAGCATGGGTTGGGTACAGGGACAAGGTTAGTACTGCTGAAAAGGTACCTTTTCAGTCCAGGGCAAAGAATCCCCTTGGGGTGGAGGGTTGCCAGGAGAATGCAGAGAAGCATCACAGACCATTGGCGATGTAGTGCGAAGAGCAGACCTGGCATTGTTGATGTTCATCATTGTCGTGCAAATATCCAATTGTCATCACCAAATCATCGGCCAGAGCTTCACGAGAGGTAGTTGCTGTAGTGCGAAGAGTTGGGTTGATGGAACGTCATGTTGGTGGGCTGTGAGCAACAAGGTTTTGGTGCCAACAGGCCTGCTCATGGTCACAAAGAACCAACAAAAATATGGGCCTGATTTACTTAAAAACGGCTGTGCCAAAACTGGCAGCACCATGCTGCATCACTTCAGAAATGCAGTGGTGCACCGTATTTAAAACAATATAGTGCACCCCTGTGTTTTTTCTAGTGCTGGCTCTAAAATTAGCTGCCTAGCACCAACGCAGGCACTCTTGCACCTAGTGCTAGGGTGCCTGTGTTGCAGGGAATGATTGTTTATGTGCAAGAAAGCACACATTCCTGCACATAAACAATCATTAATAGTGTTTTGCTCTTCCTATTTGTGCTGCAGAATGCAGCACCCATAAGAAAAGCAAAAACTAGGAGAAATAAAAATATTTATCCTCGTAGTGTACTAAAAGTGATGCTCCGGAGGCACTATGGCCTCGTAAATGAGGCCGTATAGGTTACATTCCCATATTGTTGGTAACTGAATGTCCCCTGCAGACTGCCATATGGTTAATGATAGAAGAATAGGAGTGAGACTGCAGATTCTGTTGTTAGGGAAGTCTCTGGGAAAGCCTTGCTCCTTTTCTCTCTCTCTGAGCACTACTTTATGGAGGCTGACAACAAGCTGCACATATTTCTGACCTGACGGCTGCAGAGATTTCTAATTCCACTGGGATTATATATTTTGAGCCACTCTTCCTCTTTGAGTGGTCTGTGTCTGATCAATGGTCAGTGGTGCGTGACCGTAATTGAGGTCACAAAACATTGAGGCATCCTGTCCAAATTGCAGATAGCAGGGTGATGCCCCTGTCGTGCTTCTTCGTATTTGCAATTTGGACTGGGTCCCAAAACCCCTTTTAGAATTTGGAAAAGGCTTTTTGGACTTGGGCTTTTGTGAAGAGTAAAAAGGTATTTTGCCATCATAACCTCTGTGATTTATCAAATTGGAGTCCTTGCGGCACAAAAATACCTTTGTACACCAGGCCCCTAAGTACTTACACGTTGTCTATACTGTGTACAAACTCTATTTATTTTGACCCTTGAAGCATGAGCACAGAATAACAATACTGAAATTAATATTGAAAATTCAGGAATACTTACAATCTGTTACCGCAGTACAATACCTCAGAATGTCTATTACAATTTAAAAAGAAATGGAATTATTTCGACCGGAAAGAGTCATCCCTCAAAGAGAACAGAGGCTGACCTTGAAAAGCAAGCATGCTCAAATAAACAGTAACACTTTCCAAATGAGTGTGTTAATCCTCGTAAAAGCATTCATTGGATGCAAGGTGTGCATTCAATTACTCGACAGTCACACATTACCGTATTTAATTGTCTTAATGAAAAAGCACAGATTTATTGGTAAAGCTAATAAATGCATGAAAACACAATACACAGCTAAACCACAAGGCAATGTGTGGGCGAAAATGGCATTTTAAAAACAACAAAAAACAAGAGCCATTGAAATAAGACAAGAAGTGTAGCAATCATTCTAAACCCAGACAGGAGGCCTGTGATATTTCAGACACTTTTCAGCACGATTCCCAAGGCCAACCGCCTTCAGACAAAGCACTTCCGCCACTATCTTCCACTTTCTGAGATGTCTCCGTGGAAGCGGAGATTAAAAGAGGAGATGAACAGTGAAACATAGCCACTGGGGAGTCCAGCTAATTAACCGACAAAGCCTCTCTGTGTGAACTACATTTAAAATGGCTTAAGTGCTGGTACATGCAACTGAGCAGTGCATTTGCTCAAATGAAGAAGGAAGGTCAGGTAGTAGATCTTCACGGAGGTTTAGTTCAGATTGTAATTACAGTACAAAAGGTTTGTAACAGAGCTACTACTATCCAACGGTGTTGGTTTTCTTTTTATCAGTAATGGAGAGAGGTGAGTGAGCCTGAGTAGACCCAAATAGTTATTTACTGAAGCTGTGGCTTGAAGGACATACACAGATCTTTGCACAAGAAGCACTTTATAATGGAATTTGTGGCGGATAAGGCCTAATTATGGCATGATACTCGGGCCACCAACCTAACATTTTCATTCTGCTGGACAGGAATGGCCCTGCATGGTAAACATGCATGTTATTTTCCATAGCACTATCTCTTTGTTTTTCTTGTGGAAAATGGTACACACACTTTTTGGCGGGATAATAGCAAGGGCATTTATTTCTTCTTCTGTTTTTTTCACCTGGTCAACAAGGTTACCAATGGTCACTTTTCACTTGATCTTTTCACTTGATATTATGCACGATATAGCTGTGCTCTCTTGAGACACTGGTTGAGGGAATGCTCTCTTGACCACTCCTTCACCAGCAACTCTTCATCTTAATGTGTGGTTTATTATGCTAGATCCTTGAAAATGTTCTATTCAGAAACAAAACGTGTCAGTTGTTTTCCTGCACCCTACATTCTAACAGACTCATATTGACCGCAAACATCTACAACATCAATATTTTGTGTCTCTCCATACCATTTGTAGTTGACGCCTAAGCAGGTTGCAACTTGACTTGCAAATAAAAAAGCTTGGTTTCAAATGTCACGGACAAACATCACTGGGTCTAACCCTGCACCAAAAAAATGCACACTTGTTTTAGAGAAACTGTTTGTTACTTCACCAAAATACACTGTTATTTATATGATATTACTTTGAATTTTGAAGCATTTGCTTGCTGACCCTAAATGTGCTCCTGCCTGGCGACAGAGCCCTGGACTGGGTCACCTCCTTTCTCACCGGCAGAACCCAGAGAGTCCGCCTCCCCCTATTCTGCTCGGAGGCCACCAAAATCATCTGCAGAGTACCCCAGGGTTTGTCCCTCAGCCCGATCCTCTTCAACATCTACATGGCCCCGCTCGCTAACATCACCCTATCCCACAACCTCAACATCATCTCATATGCCAACGACACTAGGATTCATCTTGGACCCCTCACTATCTTTGACCCAGCAAGTCAACGCCATCTCCTCCTCCTGCTTCAACACCCTCTGCATGCTCCCAAAGATCTATGAAACCAGAAGAACAGTCACCCAAGCGCTCGTAGGCAGCAAGCTGGACTACGGCAATGCCCTCTCTGCATGAACCACGGCCAAACTCCAGCTGAGGCTGCAATACATCCAGAACGCCTCTGCACGCTTCACCCTGGACCTCCCCGCCACTGCCACATCACAAACCACCTAAAAACCCAGCACTGGCTCCCAGTCAACAAGAGAATCACCTTCAAACCTCCTCACCCACTCTCACAAAGCACTGCACAACAGCCAACCAGAATACCTCAACAGACGACTCTCCTTCTACACCCCGACCTGGCATTTCCGCTCCACTGACCTCACAACAGTCTCACACATCAGCAGAACTACAACTGGTGGTAGATCATTCTCACACCTCGCCGCCAAAACGTGGAACACTCTTCCAACCCACCTTTGCCAGACCAAAGACCTCCTTACCTTCAGGAAACTTCTCCAGACCTGGCTGTTCGAGCAGTAGCAGCACCTCTCGCACACCCCCCTTCTCCCCCCCTCCCCTCCTCAGTACCTTGAGACCCTCACGGGTGAGTAGTGCGCTTTACAAATCTCTGATTGATTGATTGATAGGCGTGTGAATATTTATGCCCTGTGTGACCCACTGCATGTGAAACTGGCATCCTGACTTTTTGTCTCACCCGGTAATCATTTTAGATAGTCCAAGGTTTTTCATACACAAGATGGAGGGTGGATACAGATCAAAAAACTATGGAATGGCATTGACTTCATTTCCGTGGCCAGGGGTGTAGCTTGTTCAGTAAGATTGCAGAGTGTGAGCTTCAGATTTTTCCAACAATCATGATGGCATATGATGTTAAAATACATTGTAGGACAAGCAGGATGCATGAGAGGGGCCTAAAGCACAGTGGAGAGAAATTATGATTAATAGGAGTACTAAGTGAGAGAAAAACAAAATATTTTGTAAAATAACCAACATATTCAAAATAGAATGGGAAAAGTGTGTGTGTGTTTTTATCTGTGTGTATGTAATAATTCCTGGAGAAATTCAATAGACATCACATAATACCCGACTAAAATCACCTGTATCCAACTATTAACTAGAAAATACATTCATTAGGGGGGTGTAATGTCCCATGCATACACCCCTGAAGCGACATCCCTGTCCGTGGCTATAGGGTGAAGATCCAGAGAGTGAAGTGAGGGAGTTTGGAGACATAACTATCCTTAGAAATTCAGTTAGAGCATTGTAAGTGAAAGGCTTCTGATTAATTCTTCCCAAGAACTGTCATTTAGGAGACAGTAGGGGTGAGACTGTAGTTTCTGTCGTTCAAGGTAAAGAAGGTTCCATGCAGGGCATGGTCTTCTTTCTGTTTCTGCTTACTACTTCTTGAAAGCTGATGACAACTATGTGCAAAGATCTCCCACTTCATGTTTTTGACTACACTGTTTGGAGCAGCATCATTACAACATGCTGGGAGAACATCCCCTCGCCATGTGAGGTTGCTGTCTTGGCCCCTGCAGTAAAAGAGCTTCTACAGGAGTAGGCCTAAATCCAAATCAAATCAAATCAAATAAGGATTTATAGAGTGCAACTACTCACCCATAAGGGTCTCAAGGCACTGAGGAGGTTTGCCCTCTGTGCTTCAGTTGAAGAGCCAGGTTTTAAGGTCCTTCCTGAAGTGAGGTAACAATAGTGACTGCCTGAGGTGCAGGGGCAAGGTGTTCCAGCTCTTTGTCGTGAGGTAAGCGAAGGATCTTCCTCCAGCTGAGGTCTTCCGTATGCAGAGTATGGTGGCTAGTGCCTGTTGAGTGGAGCGATGAGGTCTGGTGGGGAGTAGAAGGTGATGCTTGGTTGAAATGTGTGGGTTCTAGGTCATGGAGGACCTTGTAAGTGTGGATGAGGAATATGAAGCTGATTCTTTTCTCGACAGGAAGCCAGTGGAGAACTCTTAGGTGACTGGTGAAGTGTTTGCGGTGAAGAACATCTGTAGTTTCTTCAGGTTCTTCTTGATGGTGCCGTCTTAGAGGGTGTTGCCATAGTTGAGTCTGCTGGTAACCAGGGCATGAGTCACGTATCTGCGGCGATCCTTTTGGATTCATTTGTAGATCTTCCAAAGAAGAAGACGGAGTGAGTGAAAACCAAAGGTTGCGACTGAGTTGACTTGGTCTGTCATGGTGAGCAATGAGTCCAGGATGAAACCGAGGTTGCATGCATGAATTGTTGGGTTGGGGGAATGCCAAGGGTGGCTGGCCACCAGGAGGTGTCCCAGACTGATATGGAGGGTTCCAGGAGGAGGATCTTAGTCTTGTCAGAGTTGAGTTTGAGGGCAAGGTAGGCAAAGGATCTTCTGGGATCTGACTGTACCTATCCCACACAGCCAAAAATGCATTTACAGCAACAAAATAACCTTTGGACTTAACTGTAATTGGAATGAGAGACTACAAGAGAAGAACATGTCTGCTGTACACACTTAAAGATTTTATCAGGTGAACCTGAATTGTTCAAAATAAACTTATCCATTATGCACTATTAGAAATGGGGGGTCTTTGGTTGGCAGTCAGGTTAGCCCCTGTCCAAGCAAGGACCCTCACTCTAGTCAGGGTAAAGGAGAATCACCCTCAGTTAACCCCCGCTTACCCTGTGGTAGCTTGGCACAAACAGGCAGGCTTAACTTCAGAGTCTAGGTGTAAAGTATTTGTATCAACACCACACAGTAAATCAGTGAAAACCATACAAAATGACACAACACAGTTTTAATAAAATAAAAAACATTTATCTAAACAAAACAAGAACAAAACGACAAAAATCCAACATACACAAATCAAGTTATTAATTTTAAAAACAAAAGAATCTTAATTCCTTTTGTAAACAGGTAAAACACTGTTAGCATTGAAAAGTGCCTGGGTAGCATCAAAACAACACGCACGGGCGAGTGTGCGTCGAAAAAGGTTAGCGATACGTCGATTTCTCACCCGCAAGCGAGACCATGCGTCATTTCTCCTTCTGGACGGGTCAGCGTGTGTCATTTTTCCTCTCCACAGGAGAGCCTTGCATTGATCCGGAGAAGCACTCGGGTCCGGGTAGGCGCTGCATCATTTTCCCACACCCAGCAAGGTTTGCGTTGAAAATCCTGCTGCATGGTATCAGCAAAACTGCGCAATGTGGGTTGCAATGTTATAAGCCTCCTTCAGCGGGTGTTGCACATCGTTCTTCCAGCTACGTGCATCGATTTTTCAGCCGCGATGCTGATCAAGCATTGATTTCTGCTGCGAAACCGGTGGCGCGTCGTTTTTCAACCACGTCTCAGAAGGTGCAGCAATATTTTCCCTGAATGGCTATCTGTGCATGGATTTTCAATCTTTGTCTGCCAGTTTCACCTTCCAAGGCCCAAGGAACTGGATAGGGCACCACTTGGCAGGGCCCTCAGCAGAGAGTCCAGGTCCTGGCAGGAGAAGTCTTTGATGGCACTGAGACTTCAACAACAGGAGGCAAGCTCAGGACAAGCCCTTGAAGATTTCTTCACAAGCAGGAAGGCACACATAGTCCAGTCTTTGTCCCCTTGCACAGGCAGAAGCAGAACCTGCAGGATAGCTCCACAAAGCACAGTCTTCAGCCAGAGCAGCACTTCTCCTCAGGTCTTCAGCTCTTCTCCAGGCAGAGGTTCCTCTTGATGTCCAGAAGTGATCTAAAGTCTGTGGTTTTGGGTGCCCTTCTTATACCTGTAGGAAAGTACCATCTTGCCTGGCATGTTACCCCCATATTTCACTGTATATATGTTGTTTTAGTCTATGTGTCACTGGGACCCTGCCAGGCAGGGCCCCAGTGCTCATAAGTATGTGCCCTGTATGTGTTCCCTGTGTGATGCCTAACTGTCTCACTGAGGCTCTGCTAACCAAAACCTCAGTGGTTATGCTCTCTCTGCTTTCCAAATTTGTCACTAACAGGCTAGTGACTAAATTTACCAATTCACATTGGCATACTGGTACACCCATATCATTCCCTTGTATATGGTACTGAGGTACCCAGGGTATTGGGGTTCCAGGAGATCCCTATGGGCTGCAGCATTTCTTTTGCCACCCATAGGGAGCTCTGACAATTCTTACACAGGCCTGCCACTGCAGCCTGCGTGAAAAAACGTCCACGTTATTTCACAGCCATTTACCACTGCACATAAGTAACGTATAAGTCACCTATATGTCTAACCTTCACCTAGTGAAGGTTGGGTGCAAAGTTACTTAGTGTGTGGGCACCCTGGCACTAGCCAAGGTGCCCCCACATTGTTCAGGGCAAATTCCCCGGACTTTGTGAGTGCAGGAACACCATTACACATGTGCACTATACATAGGTCACTACCTATGTATAGCGTCACAATGGTAACTCCGAAGATGGCCATGTAACATGTCTAAGATCATGGAATTGTCACCCCAATACCATTCTGGGATTGGGGGGACAATTCCATGATCCCCTGGGTCTCTAGCACAGAACCCAGGTACTGCCAAACTGCCTTTCTGGGGTCTCCACTGCAGCTGCTGCTGCCTCCAACCCCTCAGACAGGTTTCTGCCCTCCTGGGGTCCAGGCAGCCCTGGCCCAGGAAGGCAGAACAAAGGATTTCCTCTGAGAGAGGGTGTTACACCCACCCCCTTTGGAAATAGGTGTGAAGGGCTGGGGAGAAGCAGCCTCCCCCAGCCTCTGGAAATGCTTTGATGGGCACAGATGGTGCCCATCTCTGCATAAGCTAGTCTACACTGGTTCAGGGATCCCCCAGCCCTGCTCTGGCACAAAACTGGACAAAGGAAAGGGGAGTGACCACTCCCCTGACCTGAACCTCCCAAGGGGAGGTGCCCAGAGCTCCTCCAGTGTGTCCCAGACCTCTGCCATCTAGGAAACAGAGGTGTTGGGGGCACACTGGACTGCTCTGAGTGGCCAGTGCCAGCAGGTGACGTCAGAGGCTCCTTCTGATAGGCTCTTACCTCTCTTGGTAGCCAATCCTCCTAACCTGGCAGCCAAACCTCCTTTTCTGGCTATTTAGGGTCTTTGCTTTGGGGAATTCTTCAGATAACGAATGCAAGAGCTCACCAGAGTTCCTCTGCATCTCCCTCTTCACCTTCTACCAAAGGATCGACCGCTGACTGCTCAGGACGCCTGCAAAACCGCAACAAAGTAGCAAGACGACTACCAGCAACATTGTAGCGCCTCATCCTGCTGGCTTTCTCAACTGTTTCCAGGTGGTGCATGCTCTGGGGTCAGCCTGTTTCACCCTGCACCAGAAGCTCAGAAGAAATCTCCCGTGGGTCGACGGAATCTTTCCCTTGCTAACGCAGGCACCAAAAGACTGCATCACTGGTCCTCTGGGTCCCCTCTCATCCTGACGAGCGTGGTCCTTGGAACTCAGCAACTCTGTCCAAGTGACTCCCACAGTCCAGTGATTCTTCAGTTCAAGTTTGGTGGAGGTAAGTCATCGCCTCCCCACGCTAGACTGCAATGCTGGGTACCGTGTGATTTGCAGCTGCTCCGGCTCCTGTGCACTCTTACAGGATTTCCATCATGCACAGCCAGGCCTGGGTCCCCAGCACTCTTTCCTGCAGTGCACAACCTTCTGAGTTGTCCTCCGGCGTCGTGGGATTCCCTTTTGTGTCTTCATGTGGACTCTGGTTCACTTTCCTTCCAAGTGCCTGTTCAGGTACTTTTGTGGGTGCTGCCTGCTTCTGTGAGGGCTCCCTGAGTTGCTGGGTGCCTCCTCTCTCTCCTCCTCCAAGTGGCGACATCCTGGCCCCTCCTGGGCCACAGCAGCACCCAAAAACCTCTACTGCAACCCTTGCAGCTGGCAAGGCTTGTTTACGGTCTTTCTGCATGGGAGCACATCTGCAAGCTTCATCGCGACGTGTGACATTCATCCTCCAAAGGAGAAGTTCCTAGTCCTCTTCTTTCTTGCAGAACTCCAAGCTTCTTCCAACTGGTAGAAGCTTCCTTGCACCCTCAGCTGGCATTTCCTGGGCTCCTGCCCACTCTCGACACTGTCACGACTATTGGACTTGGTCCCCTTGTCTTACAGGTACTCAGGTCCGGAAATCCACTGTTGTTGCATTGCTGGTGTTTGTTCTTCCTGCAGAATCCCCCTATCACGACTTCTGTGCTCTCTGGGGGTAGTAGGTGCACTTTACACCTACCTCTCAGGGTCTTGGGGTTTGCTATTTTTCTAACCCTCACTGTTTTCTTACAGTCCCAGCAACCCTCTACAAACTCACATAGGTTTGGGGTCCATTTGTGGTTCGCATTCCACTTGTGGAGTATATGGTTTTTGTTGCCCCTATACCTATGTGCTTCTATTGCAATCTATTGTAATTCTACACTGTTTGCATTACTTTTCTTGCTATTACTTATTACCTAAATTTGGTTTGTGTACATATATCTTGTGTATATAACTTATCCTCATACTGAGGGTACTCACTGAGATGCTTTTGGCATACTGTCATAAAAATAAAGTACCTTTATTCTTAGTAACTCTGTGTATTGTGTTTTCTTATGATATTGTGCATATGACACCAGTGGTATAGTAGGAGCTTTACATGTCTCCTAGTTCAGCTTAAGCTACTTTGCCATAGCCACCTTCTATCAGCCTAAGCTGCTAGAAACACCTCTTCTACACTAATAAGGGATAACTGGACCTGGCACAAGGTGTAAGTACCTCTGGTAACCACTACAAGCCAGACCAGCCTCCTACATTGGTTGTGCAGCGGTGGGATAAGTACTTGTAACTACTTACCACTTTGTCATTGTGTACTTTTCATAAGAGAATCATATACAAAACAGTTCAGTGTATGTACAGTTAACCAAAAAATTTTGCTTTTATTCTCTAAAACGTTTTACAAAGTTCTGAAAAGTTTTCTAAAACGTCTAAAAGTTTTCTAAAAGTTAGAAAAAGTTTTTTTCTCTCTTCTTTTTAAAAGTTCTGAAACTTTGTCTTCCTTCTCACTATCTCTAACCCTTTTGCTATCATGTTTGTGGTAGAGTCAGCTCTTAAAATGGTCAATACAACTTATGACAATTTGAATTACAAGAGCCTAAGGAGTCTCTGCTTAGATAGAGGTTTAGTGATAGGAAAGAACCCTACAAAAGAGTTTCTGTTTAACATGCTTATTGTAAATGATGAGTCCCAAGCAGGCACATCAGATGAGAGGTTAATAGAAGGTTCCCATTCTGACTCAGGGGAGCACCTTGAGGAAGGTGGGGAGGGTTCTGAACAGGATCTGCCCCCTAGCAGAACACCTAGTAATGTTGGTAGTAATAGAGGTTCCCATCACAGTAGGGATGTCTTTATTCCTAGAGGCCAAGTTGCTAGGGTCCAGTCAGTTAGGGACAGATCTCCCTCTGTTGTTTCCAATGTATCATCTGTGCCTAAGCATTCCCAACCCACCCACCCTGAGGATAACTTGTTAGAAAGTGAACTCAAAAAGTTGAGGGTTGAAGAGACCAGACTGAAGCTTAAACAGCAACAGCTGGCCTTAGATAGGGAATCCCTAGACCTGGAGAAGGAAAGACAGAGATTGGTGTTTGGACCCCATGGTGGCAGCAGCAGTATTCCTGATAGTAATCCTGTTAGAGAGCATGATTCCAGGAATCTGCACAAGATAGTCCCCCCTTACAAGGAGGGGGATGACATCCACAAGTGGTTTGCTGCACTTGAGAGGGCCTGTATGGTACAGGAGGTCCCTCAAAGGCAGTGGGCTGCGATATTGTGGCTATCTTTCACTGGAAACGGTAGGGATAGGCTCCTTACTGTTAGAGAAAGTGAAGCTAACAATTTTACAGTTTTGAAGGATGCACTCTTGGATGGATTTGGCTTCACCACTGAACAATACAGGATTAAGTTCAGAGACACCAGAAAAGAGTCCTCACAAGACTGGACAGACTTTGTAGACTGTTCAGTGAAGGCCTTGGAGGGGTGGTTACATGGCAGTAAAGTATCTGACTATGAAAGCCTGTATAATCTTATTCTGAGAGAGCATATTCTGAATAACTGTGTGTCTGACTTGTTACACCAATATCTAGTGGACTCAGATCTGACCTCTCCCCAAGAATTGGGAAAGAAGGCAGACAAAGGGGTCAGAACAAGAGTGAACAGAAAAGGGGTGACAAGATGGCAAGAAGAAGGATGGTAAGTCTTCTGACAAGGGTGGGGACAAAAGTAAAACTGAGTCTTCATCAGGCCCCAAAAAATCCTCTGGTGGGGGTGGTGGGTCCAAATCCTCTTCCAATAATCAACCTAAAAAGCCTTGGTGCTATTTGTGTAAAGTCAAAGGCCATTGGGCAACTGACTCCAGTTGTCCAAAGAAAAACACCAAACCTCCCACTACAACAACGCCTGCTGCAAATTCTAGTGCCCCTAGTAATAGCAGTGGTGGTGGGAGCAAACCTACAAATAGCCAATCCAAGGGAGTAGCTGGGCACACTATTGGTAATGTAGTTGGGGTTGGTCTTGTTAGAGAGACCACAGAGGCTGTGTTAGTCTCTGAAGGTGCCATTGATTTGGCCACCTTGATTGCTTGTCCCCTTAACATGGATAAGTACCAGCAACTTCCCCGAATAAATGGTGTTGAGGTTCAGGCCTACAGGGACACAGGTGCCAGTGTTACCATGGTAATAGAGAAACTGGTCCACTCAGAACAACACCTACTTGGTCACCAGTATCAAGTGACAGACGCTCATAACAACACTCTTAGCCACCCCATGGCTGTTGTGAATCTCAACTGGGGGGTGTTACTGGTCCAAAGAAAGTTGTGTGGTTGCCTCAGATTTACCTGTAGACTGTCTACTAGGAAATTATTTAAAGACATCAGCTTGGGCAAAAGTGGAGTTGGAGGCTCATACAGCAATGCTGGCCATTCCTGGGCATATTTTTGCTTTGACAAGGGCTCAGGACAAAAAAGCAAAAAGGACAGGGTAAGTTGGGGCCAGATGTAGGTAGCCTTTTGCGCCTCGCAAATGGTGAAAAACGCAGTTTGTGAGGCGCAAAAGGCCTTCCGTGATGCAGAGTCACATTTTGCGAGTCGGTACCGACTCGCAAAATGTGATTCCGACTCGCAAATAGGAAGGGGTGTTCCCTTCCTATTTGCGACCGCATCGCGATGTAGAGTTGATTTGTGACCGCGAAAGCGGTCGCAAACCAACTCGCAGTTACCATCCACTTGAAGTGGATGGTAACTCATTCGCAAACGGGAAGGGGTTCCCATGGGACCCCTTTCCCTTCGTGAATGCAAAACAAAAATTTTTTTCAGAGTAGGCAGTGGTCCTATGGACCACTGCCTACTCTGAAAAAACCCAAAACTAAATGGTTTCAGTAATTTTTCTTTTTGCAGCTCGTTTTCCTTTAAGGAAAACCGGCTGCTAAAAGAAAAAAAAAAACTGCTTTATTTAAAAGCAGTCACAGACATGGTGGTCTGCTGTCTCCAGCAGGCCACCATCCCTGTGAGTGCCTAGACTCGCTCTGGGGTCGCAAACTGCGACCCACCTCATTAATATTCATGAGGTGGGTCTTTGCGACCCCATAGCGAGTCGCAGAAGGTGTCTGAGACACCTTTCTGCATTTCCTTTTGCGAGTTGCAAATTGCGAGTCGCTGGGACTCGCAATTTGCAACTCGCAAACGGAAACCTACCTACATCTGGCCCTTGGATCCTGAAACAATGGACCAAGTGCTCCCTAAAACTAGGGGTTGCAAGGGAATATTCCTACCCACTGTCCCTCCCTCTACAGATGATTCTCCTTCTGAGGAACAAGAATTTCCGCCCTGTGCAGAACCTTCACCAGATGAGCTGGCAGCAGACACTGCTGAGCTTTTGGGTGGAGGGGGGCCTGCCAGGGAAGAGCTGAGTGTAGCACACCAAACCTGTCCCACATTAGAGGGTCTTAGACAGCAAGCTGTCAAGCAGCAAAATGGGGATGTCAGTGACTCACATAGAGATTACTGAGAGGACAACCTCTTGTACACAAAGGCAAGGGACCCAAAACCTGGAGCAGCCAGGAGATTGTTCATTCCCCTGCAGTACAGAGAGTTCCTCCTAACTCTGGCACATGACATTCCTTTGGCTGGGCATTTGGGCGAGATCAAAACATGGGAAAGGCTTGTCCCCCTGTTTCACTGGCCTAGGATGTCAGAGGACACTAAAGATTTTTGCAAGTCTTGTGTGACCTGCCAAGCCAGTGGCAAGATTGGTGGCACTCCAAAGGCTCCCCTTATTCCACTACCTGTGGTTGGGGTGCCCTTTGAAAGGGTAGGGGTTGACATAGTTGGCCCCCTTGACCCTCCTACTGCTTCAGGCAATAGGTTTATCTTGGTGGTTGTGGACCATGCCACAAGATATCCTGAAGCAATTCCTCTAAGGACCACTACAGCTCCTGCAGTGGCAAAGGCCCTCCTGGGAATCTTTTCCAGGGTGGGTTTCCCTAAAGAGGTTGTATCAGACAGGGGTAGCAACTTCATGTCTGTATACTTGAAAGCAATGTGGAAGGAGTGTGGTGTTACCGACAAGTTCACCACTCCTTATCATCCACAGACTAATGGACTGGTAGAGAGGTTTAATAAAACTCTCAAAGGTATGATAATGGGACTCCCTGAAAAACTCAGGAGGAGATGGGATGTCCTGTTACCTTGCCTCCTTTTTGCTTACAGGGAGGTACCCCAGAAAGGAGTGGGCTTCAGTCCCTTTGAACTCCTCTTTGGGCACCCTGTAAGAGGTCCACTAACACTTGTGAAGGAGGGTTGGGAACAACCTTTAAAAGCTCCTAAGCAGGACATAGTGGACTATGTACTTGGCCTAAGATCCAGAATGGCTGAGTACATGAAAAAGGCCAGTAAAAACCTTCAGGCCAGCCAGGAGCTGCAAAAGCAATGGCATGACCAGAAGGCTGTTCTGATCCAGTACCAACCAGGACAGAAGGTGTGGGTAATGGAGCCTGTGGCCCCAAGAACACTCCAGGACAAATGGAGTGGACCCCATCTAATAGTTGAGAAAAAAGTGAGGTTACCTATCTAGTAGACCTGGGCACTGCCAGGAGTCCCCTTAGGGTGATTCATCTGAACTGCCTGAAACACTACCATGACAGGGCTGATCTCACCCTGCTCATGGCAACAGATGAGGGACAGGAAGAAGAGAGTGACCCTCTCCCTGATCTATTTTCCACCACTGAAACTGATGCTTTAGTGGAGGGAGTAGTTTTGGCAGATTGTCTGACTGCAGAACAGAAAGACAACTGCATAAACCTCCTTGGACAGTTTTCTGACCTCTTTTCAATTGTGCCAGGTACAACTTCCTGGTGTGAACACACAATTGATACTTGTGACAGCTTGCCTGTCAAGAGTAAGATTTATAGGCAGCCTGACCATGTCAGGGACTGCATAAAACAAGAGGTTCAGAAATTTTTTGCTCTAGGAGTGGATGAACCTTCTGAAAGCCCATGGGCGAGTCCTGTGATGCTTGTACCAAAGCCTCACTAAAAAGATGGAAAAAGGGAGATGAGGTTTTGTGTAGACTACAGAGGTCTCAAACAGGTAACAAAAACTGATGCTCACCCTATACCCAGGGCAGATGAGCTCACTGATACACTGGCATCTGCCAAGCATCTTAGCAACTTTGATTTGACTGCAGGGTATTGGCAGATCAAATTGGCTGAGGATGCTAAACCAAAAACTGCATTTTCAACTACAGTATAGGAAGGCATTTCCAATTTACAGTGATGCCCTTTGGTCTGTAAAATGCACCTGCCACTTTTCAGAGGTTGGTGAACACAGTCCTGCAAGGGTAGGAGGCTTTTAGTGCAGCATATCTAGATGATATTGCTGTCCTTAGCTCCACCTGGGATGAGCACCTGGTCCACCTTTGGAAAGTTTTAGAGGCCCTGCAAAAGGCAGGCCTCACTATCAAGGACTCAACGTGCTAGACAGGGCAGGGAAAGGTGGTTTATCTGGGACACCTGGTAGGTGGAGAAAAGACTGCACCACTTCAAGGGAAAATCCAGACAATCATGGATTGGGTTCCCCCTACAACTCAGACCCAGGTGAGAGCCTTCTTAGGCCTCACAGGGTATTACAGGAGATTCATTAAAAACTATGGCTCCATAGCAGCCCCTCTTTATGATCTCACTAGTAAGAAAATGCCTAAAAATGTATTATGGACAGCTAGCTGTCAGAAAGCTTTTGAGGAGCTCAAACAGGCCATGTGCTCTGCACCTGTCCTAAAAAGCCCATGTTACTCCAAGAAATTCATTTTTCAAACTGATGCATCTGAATTAGGGGCAGTCTTATCACAACTGAATTCTGAGGGCCAGGATCAACCAGTTGCTTTTATCAGCAGAAGGTTGACCCCTAGAGAAAAGCGTTGGTCTGCCATAGAGAGGGAGGCCTTTGCTGTGGTCTGGGCACTGAAAAAGTTGAGGCCATACCTGTTTGGCACTCACTTTATTGTTCAGACAGACCACAAACCTCTACTTTGGCTAAAAAAAATGAAAGATGAAAACCCTAAATTGTTGAGGTGGTCCATATCTCTACAGGGAATGGACTATACAGTGGAACATAGACCTGGGAGTACCCACTCCAACGCAGATGGACTCTCCAGATATTTCCACTTAGACAATGAAAACTCATCAGGTCATTGCTAGTCTTCTTGTCCTTCGTTTGGGGGGGGTTGTGTAGGAAAGTACCATCTTGCCTGGCATGTTACCCCTATATTTCACTTTATATATGTTGTTTTAGTCTATGTGTCACTGGGACCCTGCCAGGCAGGGCCCCAGTGCTCATAAGTATGTGCCCTGTATGTGTTCCCTGTGTGATGCCTAACTGTCTCACTGAGGCTCTGCTAACCAGAACCTCAGTGGTTATGCTCTCTCTGCTTTCCAAATTTGTCACTAACAGGCTAGTGACTAAATTTACCAATTCACATTGGCATACTGGTACATCCATATCATTCCCTTGTATATGGTACTGAGGTACCCAGGGTATTGGGGTTCCAGGAGATCCCTATGGGCTGCAGCATTTCTTTTGCCACCCATAGGGAGCTCTGACAATTCTTACACAGGCCTGCCACTGCAGCCTGCGTGAAATAATGTTCACAATATTTCACAGCCATTTACCACTGCACATAAGTAACTTATAAGTCACCTATATGTCTAACCTTCACCTAGTGAAGGTTGGATGTAAAGTTACTTAGTGTGTGGGCACCCTGGCACTAGCCAAGGTGCCCCCACATCGTTCAGGGCAAATTCCCCGGAATTTGTGAGTGCAGGAACACCATTACACACGTGCACTATACATAGGTCACTACCTATGTATAGCGTCACAATGGTAACTCCGAACATGGCCATGTAACATGTCTAAGATCATGGAATTGTCATCCCAATACCATTCTGGGATTGGGAGGACAATTCCATGATCCCCCGGGTCTCTAGCACAGTACCAGGGTACTGCCAAACTGCCTTTCCAGGGTCTCCACTGCAGCTGCTACTGCTGCCAACCCCTCAGACAGGTTTCTGCCCTCCTGGGGTCCAGACAGCCCTGGCCCAGGAAGGCAGAACAAAGGATTTCCTCTGAGAGAGGGTGTTACACCTTCTCCCTTTGGAAATAGGTGCGAAGGGCTGGGGAGGAGCAGCCTCCCCCAGCCTCTGGAAATGCTTTGATGGGCACAGATGGTGCCCATCTCTGCATAAGCCAGTCTACACCGGTTCAGGGATCCCCCAGCCCTGCTCTGGTGTGAAACTGGACAAAGGAAAGGGAAGTGACCACTCCCCTGACCTGCACCTCCCAACGGGAGGTGCCCAGAGCTCCTCCAGTGTGTCCCAGACCTCTGCCATCTTGGAAACAAAGGTGTTGGGGGCACACTGGACTGCTCTGAGTAGCCAGTGCCAGCAGGTGACGTCAGAGGCTCATTCTGATAGGCTCTTACCTCACTTGGTAGCCAATCCTGCTAACCTGGTAGCCAAACCTCCTTTTCTGGCTATTTAGGGTCTCTGCTTTGGTGAATTCTTCAGATAACGAATGCAAGAGCTCACCAGAGTTCGTCTGCATCTCCCTCTTCACCTTCTACCAAAGGATCGACCACTGACTGCTCAGGACGCCTGCAAAACCGCAGTAGCAAGACGACTACCAGCAACATTGTCGTGCCTCATCTTGCCGGCTTTCTCGACTGTTTTCAGGTGGTGCATGCTCTGGGGGTAGCCTGCCTTCACTCTGCACCAGAAGCTCCGAAGAAATCTCCTGTGGGTCAACGGAATCTTCCCCCTGCTAACGCAAAAGACTGCATCACTGGTCCTCTGGGTCTCCTCTCATCCTGACGAGCGTGGCCCCTGGAACTCAGCAACTCTGTCCAAGTGACTCCCACAGTCCAGTGACACTTCAGTCCAAGTTTGGTGGAGGTAAGTCCTCGCCTCCCCACGCTAGACTGCATTACTGGGTACCGTGTGATTTGCAGCTTCTCCGGCTTCTGTGCACTCTTCCAGGATTTCCTTCGTGCACAGCCAAGCCTGGGTCCCCGACACTCCTTCCTGCAGTGCACAACCTTCTGAGTTGTCCTCCGCCATCGTGGGACTCCCTTTTGTGACTGCTCGTGGACTCTGGTTCACTTTCCTTCCAAGTGCCTGTTCAGGTACTTTTGCGGGTGCTGCCTGCTTCTGTGAGGGCTCCCTGAGTTGCTGGGTGCCCCCTCTGTCTCCTCCTCCAAGTGGCGACATCCTGGCCCCTCCTGGGCCACAGCAGCACCCAAAAACCTCTACTGCAACCCTTGCAGCTGGCAAGGCTTGTTTGCGGTCTTTCTGCGTTGGAGCACATCTGCAAACTTAATCGCGACGTGTGACATCCATCCTCCAAAGGAGAAGTTCCTAGTCCTCTTCTTTCTTGCAGACCTCCAAGCTTCTTCCAACCGGTGGCAGCTTCCTTGCACCCTCAGCTGGCATTTCCTGGGCTCCTGCCTCTCGACACTGTTGTGACTATTGGACTTGGTCCCCTTGTCTTACAGGTACTCAGGTCCGGAAATCCACTGTTGTTGCATTGCTGGTGTTTGTTCTTCCTGCAGAATCCCCCTATCACGACTTCTGTGCTCTCTGGGGGTAGTAGGTGCACTTTACACCTACCTTTCAGGGTCTTGGGGTGGGCTATTTTTCTAACCCTCACTGTTTTCTTACAGTCCCAGCGACCCTATACAAGCTCACATAGGTTTGGGGTCCATTTGTGGTTCTACACTGTTTGCATTACTTTTCTTGCTATTACTTACCTAATTTTAGTTTGTGTACATATATCTTGTGTATATAACTTATCCTCATACTGAGGGTACTCACTGAGATACTTTTGACATATTGTCATAAAAATAAAGTACCTTTATTTTTAGTAACTCTGTGTATTGTGTTTTCTTATGATATTGTGCATATGACTCCAGTGGTATAGTAGGAGCTTTACATGTCTCCTAGTTCAGCCTAAGCTGCTTTGCCATAGCTACCTTCTATCAGCCTAAGCTGCTAGAAACACCTCTTCCACACTAATAAGGGATAACTGGACCTGGCACAAGGTGTAAGTACCTCTGGTACCCACTACAAGCCAGGCCAGCCTCCTACAATACCCATTTAGGCTTACTTCAAAGGAAAGTCTCTCTTGTTTGTGAAATCCTGCCTTGCCAAGGCCAGGCCCCAGACACACACCAGGGGGTTGGAGACTGCATTGTGTGAGGGCAGGCACAGCCCTTTGAGGTGTAAGTGACCACTCCTCCCCTCCCTCCTAGCACAGATGGATCATCAGGATATGCAGGCTACACCCCGGCACCCGTTGTGTCAGTGTCTAGTGAGAGGTGCAAACAGCCCAACTGTCAAACTGACCCAGACAGGGAATCCACAACCAGGCAGAGTCACAGAATGGTTTAAGCAAGAAAATGCGCACTTTCTAAAAGTGACATTTTCAAACACACAATCTTAAAACCAACTTTACTAAAAGATATATTTTTAAATTGTGAGCTCAGAGACCCCAAACTCCACATGTCTATCTGCTCCCAAAGGGAGTCTGTGCTTTAATAATTTTCATAGGTATCCCCCATGTTGACCTATGAGAGAGAGAGGCCTTGCAACAGTGAAAACCGAATTTGGCAGTATTTCACTGTCAGGACATATTAAACACATTAGTATATGTCCTACCTTAAACATACACTGCACCCTGCCCATGGGGCTACCTAGGGCCTACATTAGGGGTTTCTAACATGCATGTAAGAAAAGGGAAGGTTTAGGCCAGGCAAGTGGTTACACTTGCCAAGTCAAATTGGCAGTTTACACCTGCACACACAGACACTGCAGTGGAAGGTCTGAGCCATGTTTACAGGGCTACTAATGTGGGTGGCACAACCAGTCCAGCAGGCCCACTAGTAGCATTTGATTTACAGGCCCGGGGCACCACTAGTGTACTGTACTAGGGACTTACCAGTAAATCAAATATGCCAATCACAGATAAACCAATCAACAATGTAATTTAAACAGAGAGCATGTGCACTTTAGCACTGGTTAGCAGTGGTAAAGCGCTCAGAGTTCTAAAGCCAACAAAAACAGGTCAGAAAAAATATAAGGCAGGAGGCAAAAAGATTGGGGATGACCCTGCATAAGGGAACAAGTCCAAAATGCACAGTTAAACTTTACCATAATTTTAGTGAACTGCACCTGTACTTAATCAATGCATAAACCAGTAATATACATCTGGGTTTGTGAAGACATAGATATTCTGGATAGCGGGACAGAAGGTCCTGAAGCGGTCTGGTGCAAACAGGAATACAACTCCGCAACTGAGAATCTTCATTTTGCTCTGTAGTATTGTGCTTTCCTGTGTGATTTGTGCTTTCAATGAGCTAAAAGATAAGCACTGGCCTGGTCAATATATTTTTGAGTCTGTTGATTGACTCTTTAGGTCCTTTAGTTCTGAGCTTTTACCACACTGTACCTCCCTCAGAAGTCTCCAACCACTCACTTTAGCTAACCTTGTCTGCCCTGTAACTCCCTGAGTAACCAACGGACTACTGTATCAGTTCAGTGATGAAAGGAAATAATAAATACATTTAAAAACTGAGTAATATGTTTAGTAGTACAAGGAATGTAATATGTGACACTGCTCTCTTGTTTGTGCACTTATTCATCATCCATAATCTTTACAAGGTTGAGCTATTCCCAAGCTGCGAAGCCACCATGTATTCTTGACTTGACAAAAAGCCCAGAAATTCGAAAGAAAACTTTGTGTTCCTGTCCCAATTCTGACTTGCTTCCTCTTTAATATGGAATTGCATTTTTCAATCGAGAACTGGTCTTGCCCATCTAGACTATGACAGTGAGACTGCCTTCATTCTCCTGTAGCCACAGAATTGTCATTCAGCACATATCCAGTGTTTATAAGCGCAGACAAAAAATTACATGATGGTGCTTCATGCAAACTATCAGAGGTGGTTGCCCCTCTCCGCTGTTGGAGCCAGCATGTCAGAGGTTGCTTGAAAATGCCATTTACATGGGTGAATTATTCCCCGCTTTTCATGGAGGACAAGTGCATATCGAGAGCCTCTGGTAGTTTATCCACTACAAGCTGAGTGAATCTGCAACACTGAGATTAGGGTACAGATATATTTATCGATATGTCCTCTTTGCTGACTTCTACATTTTATTAATTTAGTACTCTACACATTGATGCAGCGTTAATAGAAGTTATAGTGTTGCATGGTTGTTTGATGGCCTGCACGAGCTCCTACAGCTAGAGGAAGGAGAAACTTCCTGTTTTAGTTGCAACCAAACACTTCCTTGCCGATCTTCAACCCTGAAAAGTTACATCTTGTTGAGGCTGCCCCTGGAGAATCGCGGCCAGGTTCAACTAAATGCAGCCCAAAGAAAATAGACTGTGACCTGCTCAGATGGCAGTATGTAGATGGTGCTTTTAAATGATGATATACAAGGGGTGTGTGCATGTAATTGACTCCCCTTGGACAGAGAACAGCAACATATCCCAGTCTCTTGCTCACCCAGATATCAGCCTTGTGTTCTCACAGTTAGTAGTTTCCAATTGTACTGAAATGTTTTTTGGGGATGGAATGAGTTATAAGGCTATACGCAGTTACGAGAAAATGTCAGGGGTAGTCTCCTCTCTGTCCTAAATATCTTTCTTAAAATATCTGGCTTGGCACAGCAGAGGTATCACTTAGGGTCTGGCAAGGTGGGAGCTTCATTGCAAGCTGTCAGACCGCCTGAGCAGCCAACCAAAGGGAACCATTTGGATGCCTGACTATGAGCTGGCTCCGCTGTCAGAAGCGTTTGAATGGAGGCCTAGCTACCACACGAATGCACTCTATAAATATCAGAAACGTTGTATAATTTACAGTGAAATTAATTTTTACCGACCTGGGATTGCCATGCAGGACATGGCCGCTGAGACAGAAAAACAAAGACAAGTATTAGAGATAACACTTGCTGCATGGCATGTCTGGCGAATTTCGTTTCTGGGTGTTTGTTTCTGTGAAATAAAAAAAAAAAAATGCTGAGCGGCCACCCAAACATGATATGGCAGCCTACCAGACACAGTTGTCCTAAGGGTCCTTCACAAGTTGGCATGTCATTGATACTAAAGTAGCAGTACACCCTATTCTATGAGCTATCAGTTTCAAATCTGCCCAATCTTGCACAATGTTTGTGTAAGAAAATGGGTGTACTATATGACAAGGTTGGGGCCTTGTCGTCAGCACACTTGCATTTATCTCCTCGGTTCCAGTCAGAGTTATTTGCCCAACCTTCAGCCCAAAACCCTTGGCATCTATGGCACAGAGCAACAAGGCTTAGCAAAGGAAAAATGTGTAAAGAATTTAACAGCAACAAGCAACTAAATAAGAAAGTCACCAAACAAGATGGAGACACAACAACACTTAAAGCATATTTTTACGAACTTTTAGAGTCCTTGATGACAAAAATCTTTCAGAGGGTTACTGAGATATGACTTTCCAAAGATTTTAAATACTTTAACATCAAGGTCAATCACGCATTTGTAAGTCAAAACTTTGCAAACTTTAAAAAAAAGTTTGTAACATTGAGATTGGCAACTCTGACCAGGATTGGGTGACCATATCCGACAGGATAGAGGTCTAGGGGTCTAGGAAGAAAAGTCTGGACAGTATCCTGGTCACCAGAGTGTCTTAGAAGCAAAGTCCAAAGCTTATAGGACAACCGCCATTGGCTTCTAAGGAGTGGTTTGATGCTGAGGGATGCATGATTAAGGATTCACAATGGAAATTCCAGATGCTGTGCGGTTAATGGGGGTAAAGTCAGGTTGAGGCTTCAGTCAACAGGTGAGTGGGGGCGAATCCGGCCACGTATATAAGGGTCCAATAAAGGCCTCTATGCAGGGGTCAAAGGGCTGCTGATGCGACCCTCCGTTCTTGCAGTGCAATGGTTCCGGTGCAAACACTTAGTGGGGCTAGTGACCTTGTAGTCCAAAGAACCAGTCTCTGACAGCTCTCTCAGGTCCAGTAGACTCAGGTACATACTTTGGCAAGGGGATGAGCCATGTGATTGTTGGAGCCTCTGTTTTGAACTGGGACAGGAATCAACCTTTCCCCAGGCCAGGCACTCAGAAAAGTGTCCAAACTCCACTATCCCAGAGTGCAGCAGGTGCAGTTGCTCCACAGCCCAGCATCTCTTTATGCACTTCAAAAGGGTACATAATGGTCTTCTTCTTTTCCTTATTCCAAATCCAGCACGTACTAAAGCCTTGGTGACAAGGGTGCTCATTGTGTCCCGGTAAGGTGCCCGCGGGGACAAAGGGGTCACTAGCCATTGTGCTAATATGTCCCCTCCTAGCTGGTGACATAGTTCGAGTAATGTGTGGCATCTGGCTATCCCTGAGTGCACTGTGCATGTCACAACCAACATTGCTGAGGTCTTCCTTGAGTGTGAGGACCTTGGTAACCACTTGTGGGGTTGTGGCTACCATGGGCATCACACCATAGAAAACTGTTTCTGAACCCAGTTATCCCTCCTTTGGCCCTGACTCTACCCTGTCTATGGGAAACAAAATGCTCTCTGCATGGGAATGTTGTCACAGCAGACCTGAAAAGGCAGCATCATCCTTTGTTGCCTGCCTTTTGGGCTAACACCCATTACAGCCCCTCCTATGGGTGAGGGATCACACCTCCAGTACATCATCAGCCTTTGTCTCAGCCTGGGAGTTGTTCACACATTTTCCCAAGTGGGCAAAAACCTGTCTTAGTCAGTGAAGCCACTGGTCTGCCGGTCAAAGTATGGCAACTTTTGTAAAGGTGGCTCACACTAAAGGGGACATAAATATTGACTGCACCATTGAGTCACATTTGATGTCCCCTTTACTTTGATACCTTACATGATATGGTTAGGTAGCATCTGCCAGAAGTTAGACACATTGGAGTGCCAACTGTTAACTCTGCGATTACCCTATAAGGCTACTTAACTGTCCTCGGCAAACAGCAATACTTTAGGGCTTTGCTGTACAGACATATTGAAAATATATGTCTATCTTAACAATATACAGTTTGTTGCCATAGGGCTACGTAGGCCTGCCTTAGAGGAGACTTATATATAAAGTTAAGGGACTTTGACATTAATGGTAATTGCAAATTCGGGTGTGCAGTACATTCACAGTCTCCTCAGTCTGCATTGGCCACTAAAAGTCATATTTTCTATTGGTCTCACACCGAACGGCATGACCAGGTCTACAACTATTGTGTGGACAGCTAGCCTTACATCCCCTTGTTACCTGGGAACCATATACTAGGGACTTGTGAGTAAGTCAGCACATGCCAATTTGGGTATCCAATGCAGTATATACTTTAGACAAGGGAAAGAATACTGCCACTGAGGTGTGGACAGCAGGCCTCAGTGTACTCTCAGAGCCGAAAACCAGCAGCTAATAGTCCAAAAAGGGGACAAAAGTTGGGGAAAACCTGTTTTCCTACAGTCTGAACCATAAATGTAGGATAGTTGTCTTTTCAGGGATTCATAAATGCATCAGGAATAGATATTCAGTACATATCTCATGCCAGCCTGAATCATCTTAAAACCACATATGCCAGATTTGCAAGTATTTGATGAAGGCTGTTGTTCTTCACCCAAAAGCACACATCTAGTTATACCAGTGTGCTCTAAGTTTCAATGTTGGACCTAGTGCAGGATTATAATTGTATCCCTCTTGAGCACATCATAATCAATGATGTAGGGTAAAGAGAAGTGTCCACATTGATAAATTCAAATCATATAGAACTTTTAACAGAGACCTGATCAATTTTAGTATGTCACAGTTGGTACTAGTCCTTTTAAGCCTTGTTTAGTATTTGTCAGATGGAGTAAAATCCATTGGGATTGTGGAGAACATTTCCTCTACCATCTCAATGGTACTCCACCTACCATATTAACAGATGATCGCTGGCCCAGTGGTCATCTCAGTACATTGTGGCAGTTCCTTTCATTGTGTTAAAAATTGGTAAGCAGATGCTGTCAATTTTGAAAGCTGAAAACCAAACATTTGACTTTTTTGTTTTTCAGAAAGAACCTCATAAAGTAAGAGTTTGTTTCTGAAAAGCAAAAAAAACGAATGACCCCCAGTGCCTAGGAGTTTTCTTCCATTTGGTGGTTGTCAGTACTGTTTATTTCCTGTCTCTCATCACCAAGTTTTTCCGGGAAGCGATGGACAGGAAGAAAAGGCATTGCACGGTCCACTCTAAATATGGTGGCAATCTAATGTCCTGCCTCTGACGGACTTTATCCTGTCGAGCCATCAGAGGAAGAATTCTGGTTGTGGATCCAACAGGGGATCTGTTGATGGAATAATTAAAGTATGCCCATCTCTAAATGAGGCAGCTATCCAAAGATTTGGCAGGCAGGGGACACCATTGCATTTGTAGCAAAGTACCCTCTCTGCCAAATTCAAAATCAGTACGTTTGTACAGAATGAGCGTAGATCAAAGGTCTTCAGACTGGGGGACAAGCCTCCCTAGGTGGGCCTTAATTGATACCAACAGGGGCGCCAGGCATTGTCCAAGAGAAGCATCGTGCCGATAATAGTGCTTTGTTTTTAGTGAAAAAAGAGCGACAGTCAGCACTCTGTACTGGATAATCAATAACCACTTTTGTTATTTATATCCTGGCTGGAAGTAGGTGCCAAAGGTGAAGACCCTAAAATTCAGTGTATAAAGTATCACACTGTGAATATTTATACACTTTAGAAAGACCTGGATGACCAGAACAGTATGTTGGCAATCATGTATTTTATTGCATTTTTTTTTTTTAAAGGAAAACTGAACATAACTGCAATCTTTAAATATGTTTAAACATACTTAAACATTGTCAATGTTATAGAAAAATAGTGTGATTTTTTTAAATTCTGGGAGCTTGTTTTGTTGTTTGTTTTTATTAATGTGGGGGCGGAGCATTAAAATATTTTAAGACCACTGTCCTCGATTAATCTAGTGCATGTGGTGCTTAAGAAACCCTGTGATCTAAAACATGTTTGTCTCTCTTTTTCCAGTGCTTGCTAGACAGAGGATCTGCATGCCCTGAACAAAACCCTTGAAGATAACTCAGAGGTCATATTTTATAAGCATTATTGCATGGGTATTATTATTATTATAGCAGAGTGCCTACATATGATTGTAAAGATCATGTCGTCAATATACAACTCTCGAGGAAACACCCAGTATGGACTGCAATTCAATCAACAACACTAAGAAGAAGCTTTTTAAAAACAAATAAAACGCATTGTACAGGTGAACCTTTATTGCACTTACTACATTAAAAATGAAAATAAACGATACACGTCTTGGTTACAATGCATCTAGGAAAAAACATGTTTCTCTTCTCACTCGTCGAGCCCTGTCATTGAGTCCTAATTCAGAACTTTACTTCTATTTTTTGCTATTTCATCCAGTATGCGTCTATTCACCTGTCCGTAAATGTGGACATGGGAGCCTTAGCACTGTGATATTCAATACAATAGGGGATTTTATTCAATTCAAACCTCGAATCTTGCAGGAATTGAACCACAGCCCAAGAGGCACACTAAAGGGTTCATTGTTTGTTCACTTTCCAGTAGTACATATCCTCTCACTTCAATGTGACTCAGACTTGACGCAAGACATTTTTACCACAGACGCATTACAAATCTCACCGTGCCAAAGGAAACTCCAAAAAGAATGAGTCCAACTGTTCCTTTTGTTGCAGGTTGGTCTGTTAACTTAATGGCCCTTAATGCCTGGTTTTACATTTATAGGTCACCGTGATTAATGTGGTTGGTTGGTCTGTAGATGTTGAGAGAGGAAACTTACTTCACAGTTATGCATTTTAAAACATACGCCTTGTTCTAGGCTCAAACAGAGAATCTAGCCGAGAGCCATGAAGCCAGATTTGAAACTACCCATCTATGCAGCTTTTTCCTGTGCTGGTGATCTGCCAAGAGGGTAGGTCTTCTTTTTATCTTTTTGCGATCTGAAACTAGTGGTTGCAGCCAAGCGATTGTCTTTTAAAGGCCTATTCTGCATACTACTGATGCCGGGATTAAAATGCCTGGGCAGCTCTTATTAGGCAAATCCGGTCATTAGTGATGGTTGAATCACGTCTGTAAAAATCCGCAAGTAACTGTTTAGTGGCAGTTCTGTGAAGTTTGCACATTTATTACATGCTGCTCTTCATCACAAACCTCTCTAAATTGCATTAATGAACATTAGTTTGTGAAAGTTTGTAACCACTTAGTAAGCTCCGGGGTGACCTTAACCAGGCTTGCCAAAGAAGTCAAGCCAGCCCCACAAACAGCCCTGCTAGCCAGTCTAGGAAAGGAGCCGACCCCCTGGAGGGTGACCTGGAGAGGTGCACTCAACCTGAGGCTAAATAACCAATTTCTCATGTATTTTCAAATAAATCGGTAGCAAAATTCAATTGACATTTTTACCCATAGGAGATCCAATGAAATATTCCAGTATTCCACGGCTCGCCACACTATTCAAGAGCAATTCTTCTACCAAACACAAATGCATGTTTTTATGCATAAATTACGCGGCACATAGAAAACCGGACAGCTAGTAACCTTTGTATATTTTACTCTGTCCCCCACAGATTAAATGAATATTCAAAATCCCATGCAGAGCGAAAGCACAAGATTTAAACAGTGCCCTTCGCTGTCTCTGTACTCAGTTCATCATCCTTCAGAACTATTATGTCGTTGCTAATATGGTGTTGAATTTTCTATGCTAAACACTCGGAAGTTCTGCTCAAAATGCTAGATGTGATCAGCAATACACCATAAGGTCAGTAGTGCTCAATGTAACAGGATAAATGAAGCTCCGAGTGTCGAGGGGTTGTGAACTGTCAGGGTGTCTTGTTTACAGTATTTCGATTGGTACAGGTAGCTCTAATGCCGCAAGCTGATGCCTCAGACATTGAACTTATCCATTAAATTAGACATAGCGAGAAGATGCCTCTAGAAATTGCCACGTCAGTTCCTACTTTGCCCAGTACGTAAAATGCTGTCATGTCAGTACCCACATTGGCCCCGTGTGTAAATCACTACGGTCGTACAATTTACATTGCCCAGGCTTATACAGAATTATTAATGATGCTAGAACTCACATTGACAAGTTATTAGAAGCACCATTGTCATGTCATAATTCACATTGTGATTGTATGTGTAGTACATCTGAGTGACTGACACCACATAGCTCCAAAATAGAAAAATAGACCAATTTGAATGCAAACCCAATTATCAGCATTCTACTCAGCTTATTTCGTATACCTCCCCCATGCACAGGGGTCTATGCTGTGATACTTTCAGTTTTGCTGCTATAAAAGAGTACTGTTTTGATTCAGAGAAGCAAGCAGAGTGAGAGTTCATGTGGAACACTGAAATGGGGGAGGGACTAGAATGAAGGTATGAATACCTAACCACCAGGTGATGTCAGCCAATCTAGTTCTTAAATCAGAGGAAGGCTTCAAATATAAATACTCCAGAATGGCTATTATCCAGCGCAAGGTGGTTCAAAGACATCACCAGGTTCCCATCACACTCAAGCAGCTCCTGATAGAGGCAAGGTGCATCCTCAAGGTAGCCTGCATTACCTGTACATTTCTGCTATTTAGCATCCCAACATATGTTGCCCAGAAAAATCACCCTATTTGGAGGCTACTGCACCGTGCACAGCAATAATTTTGGTACTCCTGGAACCTAAAATAAGCAGAAAACTGAGCTCACTACTCTAGAGAAACACATTCGCACTTCTCCAGTGTTAGCATGTCTTACCTTATTTGGTTTCTTATCTTTAAATTACAAGGGGACGCTTTAGAGGCTCAATGGATCTTTTGACTGCGCTTAGAGGAAATCCCACCATAAGTCTCAAATTCAATTACCAAACAAAAACAATATCAATCATTAATAACCACATCTTTATGTAAAAGTTAAAATGTTTATTTCCCTATATAAACAATGCTAATATCACGTAACTTAGGTGGTCATTATGAACACGCCGGTCCGTACCGCGCTGCCGGTGGTGGCGGTAAAAACCGCCAGCAGAGGAGTTGTCAGGACCGCCAAATAATGAACCAATCGAAACACAGGCATCCAGAAAACCACCCACCACCAGTAGAGGAGTGCCTACGACGACGGCAGAGTTCGCCCACAGGTCGACAGGAAGGCCCAACCCACCCGTCAACTTACGACCCACTAGTTCACTGCCAGTTCCAGGGCGGGAACCACTGCCACGCAAAGACAGGCGGAAATAAACCAAATTCAATGAAACACTCACTGGAGGCCAACACAATGTGCCGAAGCAGACATGGATAGAGAGCTGCAGATCATGCCAGCCCTGCTCCTTGCCATATACCTCCATGACCAAGACCACCGACGAAGACGGTGAGTACCACAACCTACGAAACCAGGGAGGAAAGGGCACAGTTACATACACACGCACTCCACCCACCCTGCAACGCCCCCAACCCTTCCCAGCAGCACAACCCATACACCCCACAGCAAGAGGTACTTACCTGACACAAGGCAAATCCAACTTGACCATAGTACATATAAATGCCCCACACCCACAAACAATGAAACAATAGACCAGGGTGCAACAGTGTGCTGCCAAAACATAGGCCACACAGAAATATTTATTAAAGCTCACAGAGCCAACAACTCCAACAAGGCCAATGGCCAGTCCATAGCGCTACAAGTGCCATGGGCCACAACGGACCCAACCTGACTCCCAGAAGTGCACGGTACTCCAGCTAATGGGGCAACAAAGGGGCATCCAGGCACCTCATGGAACGGAGGCAGGGGGTGGTGGGGGTAGGGACTTGTGACAGGGGTGGGGCTTGGACTTGCGCTTGGAAGGTGGAGGGGGTGTGGGTTTGTCCTTTGAAGGATGGGGTGGGTTTCTTTGAGCGGGTAGAGCCAGATGGACTTGGCTCTGCACAGGGCTTCTTCTTCTCTGGGGAAGGGGCACAGGAGGGGCAGACAGGGGTGGGCTGTTGTAGGAAAGTACCATCTTGCCTGGCATGTTACCCCCATATTTCACTGTATATATGTTGTTTTAGTTGTATGTGTCACTGGGACCCTGCCAGCCAGGGCCCCAGTGCTCATAAGTGTGCCCTGTATGTCTTCCCTGTGTGATGACTAACTGTCTCACTGAGGCTCTGCTAATCAGAACCTCAGTGGTTATGCTCTCTCTTTGCTTTCCAAATTGTCACTAACAGGCTAGTGATCAATTTCACCAATTCACATTGGCATACTGGAACACCCTTATAATTCCCTAGTATATTGTACTGAGGTACCCAGGGTATTGGTGTTCCAGGAGATCCCTATGGGCTGCAGCATTTCTTTTGCCACCCATAGGGAGCTCTGACAATTCTTACACAGGCCTGCCACTGCAGCCTGAGTGAAATAACGTCCACGTTATTTCACAGCCATTTACCACTGCACTTAAGTAACTTATAAGTCACCTATATGTCTAACCTTTACCTGGTAAAGGTTGGGTGCTAAGTAACTTAGTGTGTGGGCACCCTGGCACTAGCCAAGGTGCCCCGACATTGTTCAGGGCAAATTCCCCGGACTTTGTGAGTGCGGGGACACCATTACACGCATGCACTATACATAGGTCACTACCTATGTATAGCGTCACAATGGTAAACTCCGAACATGGCCATGTAACATGTCTAAGATCATGGAATTGTCACCCCAATGCCATTCTGGCATTGGAGAGACAATTCCATGATCCCCCGAGTCTCTAGCACAGACCCGGGTACTGACAAACTACCTTTCCCGGGGTTTCACTGCAGCTGCTGCTGCTGCCAACCCCTCAGACAGGTTTCTGCCCTCCTGGGGTCCAGCCAGGCTTGGCCCAGGAAGGCAGAACAAAGGACTTCTTCAGAGAGAGAGTGTTACACCCTCTCCCTTTGGACAAAGGTGTCAGGGCTGGAGAGGAGTAGCCTCCCACAGCCTCTGGAAATGCTTTGATGGGCACAGGTGGTGCCCATCTCTGCATAAGCCAGTCTACACCGGTTCAGGGATCCCCCAGCCCTGCTCTGGCGCAAAACTGGACAAAGGAAAGGGTAGTGACAACTCCCCTGACCTGCACCTCCCCTGGGAGGTGTCCAGAGCTTCTCCAGTGTGCTCCAGACCTCTGCCATCTTGGAAACAGAGGTGCTGCTGGCACACTGGACTGCTCTGAGTGGCCAGGGCCAGCAGGTGACGTCAGAGACTCCTTCTGATAGGCTCTTACCTGTGTTGCTAGCCTATCCTCCTTCTTAAGTAGCCAAACCTCCTTTTCTGGCTATTTAGGGTCTCTGCTTTGGGGAATTCTTTAGATAACGAATGCAAGAGCTCATCAGAGTTTCTCTGCATCTCTCTCTTCACATTCTGCCAAGGAATCGACCGCTGACTGCTCTGGATGCCTGCAAAACCGCAACAAAGTAGCAAAGATGACTACTGCAACCTTGTATCGCTGATCCAGCCGCCTTCTCGACTGCTTTCCTGGTGGTGCATGCTGTGGGGGTAGTCTGCCTCCTCTCTGCACTAGAAGCTCCGAAGAAATCTCCCGTGGGTCGACGGAATCTTCCCCCTGCAACCGCAGGCACCAAAAGACTGCATCACTGGTCCTCTGGGTTCCCTCTCAGCACAACGAGCGTGGTCCCTGGAACTCAGCAACTCTGTCCAAGTGACTCCCACAGTCCAGTGACTCTTCAGTCCAAGTTTGGTGGAGGTAAGTCCTTGCCTCACCACGCTAGACTGCATTGCTGGGTACGGCGTGATTTGCAGCTGCTCCGGCTCCTGTGCACTCTTCCAGGATTTCCTTTGTGCACAGCCAAGCCTGGGTCCCCGACACTCTAACCTGCAGTGCACGACCTCCTGAGTTGTCCTCCGGCGTCGTGGGACCTTCTTTTGTGACTTTGGGTGAGCTCCGGTTCACTCCTCTTCGTAGTGCCAGTTCCAGCACTTCTGCGGGTGCTGCCTGCTCCTGTGAGGGCTCCCTGTCTTGCTGGGCGCCCCCCCCCTGTCACCTCATGCAATTGGCGACATCCTGGTCCCTCCTGGGCCACAGCAGCATCCAAAAACCCTAACTGCAACCCTTGCAGCTAGCAAGGCTTGTTTGCGGTCTTTCTGCGTGGAAACACCTCTGCAAGCTTCTTCACGACGTGGGACATCCATCCTCCAAAGGGGAAGTTCCTAGTCTTCTTCGTTCTTGCAGAATCCACAGCTTCTACAATCCCGTGGCAGCTTCTTTGCACCCTCAGCTGGCATTTCCTGGGCCTCTGCCCACTCACGACTTGAGTGTGACTCTTGGACTTGGTTCCCTTGTTCCACAGGTACTCTCGTCTGGAAATCCATTGTTGTTGCATTGCTGGTGTTGGTCTTCCTTGCAGAATTCCCCTATCACGACTTCTGTGCTCTCTGTGGAACTTAGGTGCACTTTACACCTACTTTTCAGGGTCTTGGGGTGGGCTATTTTTCTAACCCTCACTGTTTTCTTACAGTCCCAGCGACCCTCTACAAGCTCACATAGGTTTGGGGTCCATACGTTATTCGCATTCCACTTTTGGAGTATATGGTTTGTGTTGCCCCTATACCTATGTGCTCTCATTGCAATCTATTGTGACTGTACATTGCTTGCATTGCTTTCTATTGCTATTACTGCATATTTTTGGTATTGTGTACATATATCTTGTGTATATTTGCTATCCTCATACTGAGGGTACTCACTGATATACTTTTGGCATATTGTCATAAAAATAAAGTACCTTTATTTTTAGTATATCTGTGTATTGTGTTTTCTTCTGATATTGTGCATATGACACCAGTGGTATAGTAGGAGCTTTGCATGTCTCCTAGTTCAGCCTAAGCTGCTCTGCTAAGCTTCCTTTTCTATCAGCCTAAGCTGCTAGACACCTCTTCTACACTAATAAGGGATAACTGGACCTGGTGAAGAGTGTAAGTACCCCTTGGTACCACTACAAACCAGGCCAGCCTCCTACATTGGTTGTGCAGCGGTGGGATAAGTACTTGCAACTACTTACCACTTTGTCATTTTGTACTTTTCATAAGAGAAAAATATACAAAACAAGTTCAGTGTATGTACACCTAACCAAAAAGTTTTGCTTTTCTTCTCTTACTCTATTGCTAAGTGCTGAAAAATACCTCTAAAACTTTCAAAAAGTTTCTTAAAAGTTGAAAAAGTTTTTTTCTGTTTCCTTAAAAAGTTCTGAAACTTTTTCTTTCTTTTTCTGTCCCTTAAACTCTTTTCTATCATGTCTGGTACAGGTCTTACTGTTGATCTGGCCAGCACAGCTTATGACCACCTTAACTGGAAAGGTGTAAGGAGTCTCTGCATTGATAGAGGTTTAGGGGTAGGGAAGAATCCCTCTAGAGAATTGTTAGTTAACATGCTCATTGAAAATGATAAGGCCTTAGCTGGCACATCTGGTGAGAAGGTAGCAGATGGTTCACACTCTGATTCTGGGGCAGCCCCAATAAGAATGTTAGATGGTATTCTTTCCAACCTGCCCCTTAGCAGGCCACCTAGCATGGCTGGTACTAATGTGAGCTCTCATCACATTAGGGATGTAATTCCTTTAGGCCAGGTTGTTAGAGTGCCAACTGTTAGGGACAGGTCTCCCTCTGTCCATTCACACCATTCTTCTTCATTCTTCTGTGTCTAAGCATGCCCAACCCACCCACCCTGATGACAGAATGTTAGAAAGGGAACTCAATAGATTGAGAGTGGAAGAGTCCAGACTGAACCTTACACAGCAACAGCTGGCTCTAGACAGGGACACTTTTGACTTAGAAAAAGAAAGGCAGAGGTTGAGGTTTGGACCCCATGGTGGCAGCAGCAGTATTACAGATAGTAATCCTGTAAAAGAGCATGATTCTAGGAATCTGCACAAGATAGTTCCCCCTTATAAGGAGGGGGATGACATTGACAAGTGGTTTGCTGCACTTGAGAGGGCCTTTGTTGTACAGGGGGTCCCCCAAAGGCAGTGGGCTGCTATCCTATGTCTATCTTTCAGTGGAAAGGGTAGGGATAGGCTCCTTACTGTGAAGGCAAGTGATGCCAATAATTTTACAGTTTTAAAGAATGCACTCCTAGATGGTTATGGCTTAACCACTGAACAGTACAGGATCAAGTTCAGAGAAACCAAAAAGGAGTCTTCACAAGACTGGGTAGACGTTGTTGACCATTCAGTGAAGGCCTTGGAGGGGTGGTTACATGGCAGTAAAGTTTCTGACTATGAAAGCCTGTATAACTTAATCCTGAGAGAGCATATTCTTAATAACTGTGTGTCTGATTTGTTACACCAATATCTAGTGGACTGAGATCTGACCTCTCCCCAAGAATTGGGAAAGAAGGCAGACAAATGGGTCAAAACAAGAGTGAACAGAAAAGTTCATACAGGGGATGACACGGATGGCAAGAAGAAGGATGTTAAGTCTTCAGACAAGGGTGGGGACAAATCTAAAAATGAGTCTTCATCAGGCCCACAAAAACACTCTGGTGGGGGTGGTGGGCCCAAATCCTCTTCTAATCAAGTAAAGAAACCATGGTGCTATTTATGTAAAGTAAAAGGTCATTAGACAACTGATGCCAGTTGTCCAAAGAAAAGCACCAAGCCTCCCTCCACTACAACCCCTGCTGCTACACCTAGTGCCCCTAGTAATAGCAGTGGTGGTGGGAGCAAACCTACTAATAGCCAATCCAAGGGAGTAGCTGGGCTCACTTTTGGTAATTTATTTGGGGTTGGTCTTGTTAGGGAGACTACAGAGGCTGTGTTAGTCTCTGAAGGTGCCATTGATTTGGCCACCTTGGTTGCTTGTCCCATTAATATGGATAAGTACAAGCAACTTCCCCTAATAAATGGTGCTGAGGTTCAGGCCTACAGGGACACAGGTGCCAGTGTTACCGTGGTAATAGAGAAACTGGTCCACCCTGAACAACACCTACTTGGTCACCAGTACCAAGTGACTGATGCTCATAACAACACTCTTAGCCACCCCATGGCTGTTGTGAATCTCAACTGGGGGGGGTTACTGGTCCAAAGAAAGTTGTGGTTGCCTCAGATTTACCTGTAGACTGTCTACTAGGGAACAATTTAGAGACATCAGCTTGGGCAGAAGTGGAGTTGGAGGCTCATGCAGCAATGCTGGGCATTCCTGGGCATATTTTTGCTATGACAAGGGCTCTGGCCAAAAAGCAAAAAGGACAGGGTGACTTGGATCCTGGAACAATGGACCAAGTGCTCCCTAAAGCTAGGGTTAGTAAAGGTAAATCCCTACCTACTATCCCTCCCTTTTCAGATGATTCAACTTCTGAGGAAGAAGAATTTCCCCCCTGTGCAGAACCTTCACCAGAGGAGCTGGAAGCAGACACTGCTGAGCTTTTGGGTGGAGGGGGGCCTGCCAGGGAGGAGCTGAGTGTGGCACAGCAAACCTGTCCCACACTAGAGGTACTAAGACAGCACGCTGTCAAACAGCAAAATGGGGATGTCAGTGACTCTCACAGAGTTTACTGTGAGGACAACCTCTTGTATACAGAGGCAAGGGACCCAAAACCTGGAGCTGCCAGGAGATTGGTTATTCCCCTGCAATACAGATAGTTCCTCCTAACTCTAGCCCACAACATTCCCTTGGCTGGACATTTAGGGCAGATGAAAACATGGGATAGGCTTGTCCCCCTGTTTCATTGGCCTAGAATGTCAGAGGACACAAAGGAATTGTGTAAGTCCTGTGAAACCTGTCAAGCCAGTGGCAAAACAGGTGGCACTCCAAAGGCTCCCCTTATTCCACTACCTGTGGTTGGGGTCCCCTTTGAAAGGTTAGGGGTTGACATAGTTGGCCCCCTTGACCCTCCTACTGCTTCAGGCAATAGGTTTATCTTGGTGGTAGTGGACCATGCCACAAGATATCCTGAAGCAATTCCTCTAAGGACCACTACAGCTCCTGCAGTGGCAAAGGCCCTCCTGGGAATCTTTTCCAGGGTGGGTTTCCCAAAACAGGTGGTATCCAACAGGGGTAGCAACTTTATGTCTGCTTAGTTAAAGGCCATGTGGAAGGAATGTGGTGTAACATACAAATTCACCACACCTTATCATCCACAAACAAATGGACTGGTTGAGAGGTTTAACAAAACTCTCAAAGGAATGATAATGGGACTCCCTGAAAAACTCAGGAGGAGATGGGATGTCCTGTTACCTTGCCTCCTTTTTGCTTACAGGGAGGTACCCCAAAAAGGAGTGGGCTTCAGCCCCTTTGAACTCCTATTTGGACACCCTGTAAGAGGTCCTCTAACACTTGTAAAGGAGGGTTGGGAACAACCTTTAAAAGCTCCTAAGCAAGACATAGTGGACTATGTACTTGGCCTAAGATCCAGAATGGCTGAGTATATGAAAAAGGCCAGTAAAAACATTCAGGCTAGCCAAGAGCTCCAAAAGCAATGGCATGACCAGAAGGCTGTTCTGATTCAGTACCAACCAGGGCAGAAAGTGTAGGTCTTGGAGCCTGTGGCACCAAGAGCACTCCAAGACAAATGGAGTGGACCCCACATTATTGTTGAAAAGAAGGGAGAAGTCACCTACTTGGTTGACTTAGGCACTGCCAGGAGTCCCCATAGGGTGCTCCATGTCAATCGCCTGAAACCCTACTATGACAGGGCTGATCTCACCCTGCTCATGGCAACAGATGAAGGACAGGAAGAAGAGAGTGACCCTCTCCCTGATCTCTTCTCTTCCACCGAGCAAGATGCTCTAGTGGAAGGTGTGGTTTTGGCAGATTGTCTTACTGCTGAGCAGAAAGACCACTGCATAAATCTCCTGGGTCAGTTTTCTGAACTCTTTTCTACTGTGCCAGGCACCACTTCTTGGTGTGGGTACACTATAGATACTGGAGACAGCTTGCTTGTCAAAAGTAAGATCTATAGGCAGCCTGACCATGTCAGGGACTGCATAAAACAAGAGGTTCAGAAAATGCTTGAACTGGGAGTGGTTGAGCACTCTGAAAGTCCATGGGCCTCTCCTGTGGTACTCGTACCAAAACCTCATTCCAAAGATGGAAAGAAGGAAATGAGATTGTGTGTGGATTACAGAGGTCTCAACCAGGTAACTAAAACTGATGCTCACCCTATACCCAGGGCAGATGAGCTAATATGTACACTGGCATCTGCCAAGTATCTAAGCACCTTTGATTTGACTACAGGGTATTGGCAGATCAAGTTATCAGAGGATGCTAAAGCAAAAACTGCATTTTCAACCATTGGAGGGCACTACCAATTCACAGTAATGCCCTTTGGTTTGAAAAATGCACCTGCCACTTTTCAGAGGTTGGTGAATACAGTCCTGCAAGCGTTGGAGGCTTTCAGTGCAGCATATCTAGATGATATAGCTGTCTTTAGCTCCACCTGGGATGATCACCTGGTCCACCTGTGGAAAGTTTTGGAGGCAGGCCTCACTATCAAGGCTTCAAAGTGCCAGATAGGGCAGGGGAAAGTGGTTTATCTGGGACACCTGGTAGGTGGAGAACAGATTGCACTACTTCAGGGGAAAATCCAAACTATTATAGATTGGGTTCCCCCTAAAACTCAGACCCAGGTGAGAGCCTTCTTAGGCCTCACTGGGTATTACATGAGGTTCATAAAGAACTATGGCTCCATAGCAGCCCCTCTTAATGACCTCACATCTAAGAAAATGCCTAAAAAGGTATTATGGACAGCTGGCTGTCAGAAAGCTTTTGAGGAGCTGAAACAGGCCATGTGCTCTGCACCTGTCCTAAAAAGCCCATGTTACTCCAAGAAATTAATTGTTCAAACTGATGGATCTGAATTAGGGGTAGGGGCAGTTTTATCACAACTCAATTCTGAGGGCCAGGATCAACCTGTTGCTTTTATCAGCAGGAGGTTGATCCCGAGAGAAAAGCGTTGGTCTGCCATAGAAAGGGAGGCCTTTGCTGTGGTCTGGACACTGAAGAAGTTGAGGCCATACCTGTTTGACACTCACTTCATTGTTCAGACAGACCACAAACCTCTACTTTGGCTAAAACAAATGAAAGGTGAAAACCCTAAATTGTTGAGGTGGTCCATATCTCTACAGGGAATGGACTATACAGTGGAACATAGACCTGGGAGTACCCACTCCAATGCAGATGGACTCTACAGATATTTCCACTTAGACAATGAAGACTCATCAGGTCATGGCTAGTCTTATTGTCCTTCGTTTGGGGGGGGGGGGGTTGTGTAGGAAAGTACCATCTTGCCTGGCATGTTACCACCATATTTCACTGTATATATGTTGTTTTAGTTGTATGTGTCACTGGGACCCTGCCAGCCAGGGCCCCAGTGCTCATAAGTGTGCCCTGGATGTGTTCCCTGTCTGATGACTAACTGTCTCACTGAGGCTCTGCTAACCAGAACCTCAGTGGTTATGCTCTCTCTTTGCTTTCCAAATTGTCACTAACAGGCTAGTGACCAATTTCACCAATTCACATTGGCATACTGGAACACCCTTATAATTCCGTAGTATTTGGTACTGAGGTATCCAGGGTATTGGGTTCCAGGAGATCCCTATGGGCTGCAGCATTTCTTTTGCCACCCATAGGGAGCTCTGACAATTCTTACACAGGCCTGCCACTGCAGCCTGAGTGAAATAACGTCCACGTTATTTCACAGCCATTTACCACTGCACTTAAGTAACTTATAAGTCACCTATATGTCTAACCTTTACCTGGTAAAGGTTGGGTGCTACGTTACTTAGTGTGTGGGCACCCTGGCACTAGCCAAGGTGCCCCCACATTGTTCAGGGTGAATTCCCCGGACTTTGTGAGTGCGGGGACACCATTACACACGTGCACTATACATAGGTCACTACCTATGTATAGCGTCACAATGGTAAACTCCGAACATGGCCATGTAACATGTCTAAGATCATGGAATTGTCACCACAATGCCATTCTGGCATTGGGGAGACAATTCCATGATACTCCGAGTCTCTAGCACAGACCCGGGTACTGCCAAACTACCTTTCTCGGGGTTTCACTGCAGCTGCTGCTGCTGCCAACCCCCCAGACAGGTTTCTGCCCTCCTGGGGTCCAGCCATGCTTGGCCCAGGAAGGCAGAACAAAGGACTTCTTCAGAGAGAGGATGTTACACCCTCTCCCTTTGGAAAAAGGTGTCAAGGCTGGGGAGGAGTAGCGTCCCCCAGCCTCTGGAAATGCTTTGATGGGCACAGATGGTGCCCATCTCTGCATAAGCCAGTCTACACCAGTTCAGGGATCCCCAGCCCTGCTCTGGCACGAAACTGGACAAAGGAAAGGGGAGTGACCACTCCCCTGACCTGCACCTCCCCTGGGAGGTGCCCAGAGCTCCTCCAGTGTGCTCCAGGCCTCTGCCATCTTGGAAACAGAGGTGCTGCTGGCAACTGGACTGCTCTGAGTGGACAGTGCCAGCAGGTGACGTCAGAGACTCCTTCTGATAGGCTCTTACCTGTGTTGCCAGCCTATCCTCCTTCCTAAATAGCCAAACCTCCTTTTCTGGCTAGTTAGGGTCTCTGCTTTGGGGAATTCTTTAGATAACGAATGCAAGAGCTCATCAGAGTTCCTCTGCATCTCTCTCTTGACCTTCTTCCAAGGAATCGACCGCTGACTGCTCTGGACGCCTGCAAAACCGCAACAAAGTAGCAAAGACGACTACTGCAACCTTGTATCGCTGATCCAGCCGCTTTCTCGACTGCTTTCCTGGTGGTGCATGCTGTGGGGGTAGTCTGCCTCCTCTCTGCACTAGAAGCTCCGAAGAAATCTCCTGTGGGTCGATGGAATCTTCCCCCTGCAACCGCAGGCACCAAAAGACTGCATCACTGGTCCTCTGGGTCCCCTCTCAGCACGACGAGCGTAGTCCCTGGAACTCAGCAACTCTGTCCAAGTGACTCCCACAGTCCAGTGACTTTTCAGTCCAAGTTTGGTGGAGGTAAGTCCTTGCCTCACCACGCTAGACTGCATTGCTGGGTATCGCGTGATTTGCAGCTGCTCCGGCTCCTGTGCTCTCTTCCAGGATTTCCTTTGTGCACAGCGAAGCCTGGGTCCCCAACACTCTAACCTGCAGTGCACAACCTCCTGAGTTGTCCTCCGGCGTCGTGGGACCTTCTTTTGTGACTTCAGGTGAACTCCGGTTCACTCCTCTTCATAGTGCCTGTTCCGGCACTTCTGCGGGTGCTGCCTGCTCCTGTGAGGACTTCCTGTCTTGCTGGGTGCCCCCTCTGTCTCCTCACGCAATTGGTGACATCCTGGTCCCTCCTGGGCCACAGCAGCATCCAAAAATCCTAACCACGACCCTTGCAGCTAGCAAGGCTTGTTTGTGGTCTTTCTGCGTGGAAACACATCTGCAAGCTTCTTCACGACGTGTGACATCCATCCTCCAAAGCAGAAGTTCCTAGTCCTTTTCGTTCTTGCCGAATCCACAGCTTCTACCATCCAGTGGCAGCTTCTTTGCACCCTCAGCTAGCATTTCCTGGGCATCTGCCCACTCACGACTTGAGTGTGACTCTTGGACTTGGTCCCCTTGTTCCACAGGTACTCTCGTCTGGAAATCCATTGTTGTTGCATTGCTGGTGTTGGTCTTCCTTGCAGAATTCCCCTATCACGACTTCTGTGCTCTCTGGGGAACTTAGGTGCACTTTACACCTACTTTTCAGGGTCTTGGGGTGGGCTATTTTTCTAACCCTCACTGTTTTCTTACAGTCCCAGCGACCCTCTACAAGCTCACATAGGTTTGGGGTCCATACGTTATTCGCATTCCACTTTTGGAGTATATGGTTTGTGTTGCCCCTATACCTATGTGCCCTCATTGCAATCTATTGTGACTGTACATTGCTTGCATTGCTTTCTATTGCTATTACTGCATATTTTTGGTATTGTGTACATATATCTTGTGTATATTTGCTATCCTCATACTAAGGATACTCACCGAGATACTTTTGGCATATTGTCATAAAAATAAAGTACCTTTATATTTAGTAAATCTGTGTATTGTGTTTTCTTATGATATTGTGCATATGACACCAGTGGTATAATAGGAGCTTTGCATGTCTCCTAGTTCAGCCTAAGCTGCTCTGCTAAGCTACCTTTTCTATCAGCCTAAGCTGCTAGACACCTGTTCTACACTAATAAGGGATAACTGGACCTGGTGCAGAGTGTAAGTACCCCTTGGTACCACTACAAACCAGGCCAGCCTCCTACAGCTGTGAAGTGGAAGGAGTGGAAAGGGAAAGGAGGTGTGCACGCTTAGGGACAAGACAGGGTGGGCCAGTGGGTTGGAAGAGGTCAGCACGGGAGAGGAAAAGTTTCTTCAGAGCAATTGGGGTGGTCCTGAATGAGGACGTGGGAGTGGAGGCAGAGGGTGTGGACGTATGTGGTGTAGGGGTGCGTGTAGTGGGTGCAGGTGACTGGACAGTATGCTGTGGTGTGGTGGGTGTGTGATGGGTGGGTGTCTTTGTGTGTTTGTGTGTTTTTGAAGGAAGGGGAGTGGACACAGTGGGAGAAGACAGGCTGCCAGTGTGGATGTATGTTGTGTGGGTGTCTGCAAGTCTGGTGAGTGTGCTGCATGTGTCAACTACAATAGTTGTGGTGAGTTCAGGTCTGGTGTCTGGGGTGCATGTATGGATGCCTGCTATTGTGGTGAGCGCAGTTAAGAAGAGCAGCAACAGTGACTGAAGGTGCAGTGCATGAGGCTGTGGATGTAGAGGGGACAGACAGGGAGGCAGAAGAGGTGGGCACACTGGGGGAAGTGGTTGTTGTCGTGTGTGCATGTGTATATTGGTTGTGTGAATGCTTGTGGTCGGAGGTGTGGTGCTTGTGTTTTGAAGTGTGCTTCTTGTGTGTTGATGTGCTTGACTGCGTGTCAGATTGTGTGCTTTGCATGGGTGAAGGGAGTAGGGTGCTGGAAGGGGTAGAGGAGGTTGGAGGGGGACAGAATGGCCAGGGAAACTGAATGCCTTCCAAGAGGAGGCCAGAGCCTGAAAAGATCTCTGTAGGGCAGGCACGGCACCATGAATGCCATCCAGATAGGCATTTGTCTGCTGCACCTCTGATGCTAGCCCCTGGAAGGCATTGACAATGGTTGTCTGCCCTACAGAGATGATTCTCAGGAGGTGAATAGCCTCCTCTGTGAGGGCAGCAGGGCTGACTGGGGCTGGGGAGGAGGTGCCTGGGGCGAAGGAGACGCCACCCTTTCGGGGTGAGCGGGCACGGGCAACTCAGTGGGGAGCAGAAGGGAGGGTGGTGACGGAATGGGGGTTGGCGGAAGTTGTCACTGTAGTGGTGTGGCCACTAGGGTCCGCCACCGCTGGGGAGCCCCCATCGGAGGAGGTATCGAAGTCACTACCTCCAGTGGTAGTTGCCTGCCCCGTGGTAGTCCCCTCACCCTTCCACCCACTGGTCCCCTTGGCGTCGGATGTCTCTGCCTCTGAGGATCCTTGGGCCACTGCTTCCCCACTTGCCGGTGCCTCAGCTCCCTCGACAGATGTTGCTGCTGTACAAAAAAAACACAAGAGAACAGAGATGGGGAGACAAAACAGGAGAGACACTTGTAAGTAGTTGAATGGAGGCACATAGTTGGCAGACATACACCCACCCAGAAGACACCCCCAACAGGCAGCACCATTCAGTATGCCCATGGCCATGCCTACTGACCAGAACCCTGCTCTACACCCATCCCCTGAACGACCTAAGGACCTGACGTGTGGGAGACCTGACAAAGACACCCCTACACCCTTTGGGGACTATCATGTAGATGGACAACAGCCAGAGTCCCTGCCTCTAGGGATGCCCCTGGCGTTGGGGCTGGAAACGTGGTCAGGGTGCTCTTCTGTGGGTCGCTGTGCATCTCGTGTATGGTGGTGTGCGGTGTCTGCTTCTGGTGCTCTCCGTCTTCTTTGGCCTGGTTTTGTTGCAAAGGATTGTGGGGTGTGTCTAGGAGTGTTTTATGGAGGTATGATTGTGTGTCAGGTGTGTGGTTTTCACGTTTATCCAACGTGTGCACTTCTTGCTGTTAAGTCCACTTGCCGCCCGTGGCGGTCGGCACCGCCAATGGTCATTCGACTGCCACTGACTGTCAAGGTGATTTGTGCATCATTATTTGGAGGGCGGGATGTGGGTGTGCTCGGTGGTGGCGGGGTCGGGAGGTCCAGTATTCCCGCTGACACGGTCGTGGTGGGGACTGGTAGTCTGGTGATTTTTGGCAGGGTGGGAATTTTCGATCATTATATGGCGGGTTTCCATTAACCGCCAATGGCTGCCTTCTGTTCACTGCAGCCATGGTGGTCGGCAGTGTTTACCGCCTACATAATGACCGCCTTAATCTCAAAATCAAGTGATAAACATACAGAAACAATACCGGTTGACCGATTCTTATACAGAATCTCAATTTAATCAATGCATGGATCACCACACATTCTAGAGTTACAGTACAAATCAATAACAAGAACAACTGTGCAATGGAAATAGCATACATTTAGCTTTGGCAAAGAACTGACATCAATTGTTGTTAATAATTAGCAAACATCTTCAGTGACTCTCCTAGCTAACCTTCTGATTTGAATAGCATGTTTGGGCTTCATACAAAACAATTTAGTCAACACAAATTTGAAAAAACATCTAGCTATGGCTCTATTAAATTTAGCAGTTGGTACCTAAAACAAAAGCAAATTAAATTGGGAACAATAAAGTTTAATTATACCTTGCCTCAGTATGGATCAGTATGCTGTGATAGCCTTCATCATTTGGACATCTGTTCGGACAGCACCAGCATCGGGAGTTAGCAATAAAGTTCAAGATAGAAATGTCGGGAATAATCGAGATGTCACTTCTCAGTAAAAGATTTAGGAACAAGGTGAGCCCTCTTCCCTCTGCACAGTCTGGCTAAGTTAAAATTCCCTAGGACTTCTTCCAACGTTGCTATTGGTCAAAGAATCGTACATTTACATTCTGTCCAATGAAAATATAAACTCAAATCTGTAACTAAAACAAAGATGTAACTAAACTGTCAATGATTGGCTCCTCTTCTCCTGTTCCTGTTGTCAGACTAGTCAGGTAACAATTTTGTATTGTCTTGTACTCCAGTCAGTGCATCCATTGTTAGCTCCTGGGAACATCACTTTCACACACACTAAGGCCCTCATTATGAACACGGCGGTTCAGCCTGCCATGCCGGCAGCGGCTGAAAAGCCCACCACCGGCATGGTGGGCTGAACCGCCATGTAATGAACAGATGGATCTGAATTAGGGGTAGGGGCAGTTTTATCACAACTCAATTCTGAGGGCCAGGATCAACCTGTTGCTTTTATCAGCAGGAGGTTGATCCCGAGAGAAAAGCGTTGGTCTGCCATAGAAAGGGAGGCCTTTGCTGTGGTCTGGGCACTGAAGAAGTTGAGGCCATACCTGTTTGGCACTCACTTCATTGTTCAGACAGACCACAAACCTCTACTTTGGCTAAAACAAATGAAAGGTGAAAACCCTAAATTGTTGAGGTGGTCCATATCTCTACAGGGAATGGACTATACAGTGGAACATAGACCTGGGAGTACCCACTCCAGTGCAGATGGACTCTCCAGATATTTCCACTTAGACAATGAAGACTCATCAGGTCATGGCTAGTCTTATTGTCCTTCGTTTGGGGGGGGGGGTTGTGTAGGAAAGTACCATCTTGCCTGGCATGTTACCACCATATTTCACTGTATATATGTTGTTGCCTCCTCTCTGCACTAGAAGCTCCGAAGAAATCTCCTGTGGGTCGACGGAATCTTCCCCCTGCAACCGCAGGCACCAAAAGACTGCATCACCAGTCCTCTGGGTCCCCTCTCAGCACGACGAGCGTGGTCCCTGGAACTCAGCAACTCTGTCCAAGTGACTCCCACAGTCCAGTGACTTTTCAGTCCAAGTTTGGTGGCGGTAAGTCCTTGCCTCACCACGCTAGACTGCATTGCTGGGTATCGCGTGATTTGCAGCTGCTCCGGCTCCTGTGCTCTCTTCCAGGATTTCCTTTGTGCACAGCCAAGCCTGGGTCCCCAACACTCTAACCTGCAGTGCACAACCTCCTGAGTTGTCCTCCGGCATCGTGGGACCTTCTTTTGTGACTTCAGGTGAGCTCTGGTTCACTCCTCTTCATAGTGCCTGTTCCGGCACTTCTGCGGGTGCTGCCTGCTCCTGTGAGGACTTCCTGTCTTGCTGTGTGCCCCCTCTGTCTCCTCACGCAATTGGTGACATCCTGGTCCCTCCTGGGCCACAGCAGCATCCAAAAATCCTAACCGCGACCCTTGCAGCTAGCAAGGCTTGTTTGTGGTCTTTCTGCGTGGAAACACATCTGCAAGCTTCTTCACGACGTGTGACATCCATCCTCCAAAGCAGAAGTTCCTAGACCTTTTCGTTCTTGTAGAATCCACAGCTTCTACCATCCAGTGGCAGCTTCTTTGCACCCTCAGCTAGCATTTCCTGGGCATCTGCCCACTCACGACTTGAGTGTGACTCTTGGACTTGGTCCCCTTGTTCCACAGGTACTCTCGTCTGGAAATCCATTGTTGTTGCATTGCTGGTGTTGGTCTTCCTTGCAGAATTCCCCTATCACGACTTCTGTGCTCTCTGGGGAACTTAGGTGCACTTTACACCTACTTTTCAGGGTCTTGGGGTGGGCTATTTTTCTAACCCTCACTGTTTTCTTACAGTCCCAGCGACCCTCTACAAGCTCACATAGGTTTGGGGTCCATATGTTATTCGCATTCCACTTTTGGAGTATATGGTTTGTGTTGCCCCTATACCTATGTGCCCTCATTGCAATCTATTGTGACTGTACATTGCTTGCATTGCTTTCTATTGCTATTACTGCATATTTTTGGTATTTTGTACATATATCTTGTGTATATTTGCTATCCTCATACTAAGGGTACTCACCGAGATACTTTTGGCATATTGTCATAAAAATAAAGTACCTTTATATTTAGTAAATCTGTGTATTGTGTTTTCTTATGATATTGTGCATATGACACCAGTGGTATAATAGGAGCTTTGCATGTCTCCTAGTTCAGCCTAAGCTGCTCTGCTAAGCTACCTTTTCTATCAGTCTAAGCTGCTAGACACCTGTTCTACACTAATAAGGGATAACTGGACCTGGTGCAGAGTGTAAGTACCCCTTGGTACCACTACAAACCAGGCCAGCCTCCTACAGCTGTGAAGTGGAAGGAGTGGAAAGGGAAAGGAGGTGTGCACGCTTAGGGACAAGACAGGGTGGGCCAGTGGGTTGGAAGAGGTCAGCACGGGAGAGGAAAAGTTTCTTCAGAGCAATTGGGGTGGTCCTGAATGAGGACGTGGGAGTGGAGGCAGAGGGTGTGGACGTATGTGGTGTAGGGGTGCGTGTAGTGGGTGCAGGTGACTGGACAGTATGCTGTGGTGTGGTGGGTGTGTGATGGGTGGGTGTCTTTGTGTGTTTGTGTGTTTTTGAAGGAAGGGGAGTGGACACAGTGGGAGAAGACAGGCTGCCAGTGTGGATGTATGTTGTGTGGGTGTCTGCAAGTCTGGTGAGTGTGCTGCATGTGTCAACTACAATAGTTGTGGTGAGTTCAGGTGTGGTGTCTGGGGTGCATGTATGGATGCCTGCTATTGTGGTGAGCGCAGTTAAGAAGAGCAGCAACAGTGACTGAAGGTGCAGTGCATGAGGCTGTGGATGTAGAGGGGACAGACAGGGAGGCAGAAGAGGTGGGCACACTGAGGGAAGTGGTTGTTGTCGTGTGTGCATATGTATATTGGTTGTGTGAATGCTTGTGGTCGGAGGTGTGGTGCTTGTGTTTTGAAGTGTGCTTCTTGTGTGTTGATGTGCTTGACTGCGTGTCAGATTGTGTGCTTTGCATGGGTGAAGGGAGTAGGGTGCTGGAAGGGGTAGAGGAGGTTGGAGGGGGACAGAATGGCCAGGGAAACTGAATGCCTTCCAAGAGGAGGCCAGAGCCTGAAAAGATCTCTGTAGGGCAGGCACGGCACCATGAATGCCATCCAGATAGGCATTTGTCTGCTGCACCTCTGATGCTAGCCCCTGGAAGGCATTGACAATGGTTGTCTGCCCTACAGAGATGATTCTCAGGAGGTCAATAGCCTCCTCTGTGAGGGCAGCAGGGCTGACTGGGGCTGGGGAGGAGGTGCCTGGGGCGAAGGAGACGCCACCCTTTCGGGGTGAGCGGGCACGGGCAACTCAGTGGGGAGCAGAAGGGAGGGTGGTGATGGAATGGGGGTTGGCGGAAGTTGTCACTGTAGTGGTGTGGCCACTAGGGTCCGCCACCGCTGGGGAGCCCCCATCGGAGGAGGTATCGAAGTCACTACCTCCAGTGGTAGTTGCCTGCCCCGTGGTAGTCCCCTCACCCTTCCACCCACTGGTCCCCTTGGCGTCGGATGTCTCTGCCTCTGAGGATCCTTGGGCCACTGCTTCCCCACTTGCCGGTGCCTCAGCTCCCTCGACAGATGTTGCTGCTGTACAAAAAAAACACAAGAGAACAGAGATGGGGAGACAAAACAGGAGAGACACTTGTAAGTAGTTGAATGGAGGCACATAGTTGGCAGACATACACCCACCCAGAAGACACCCCCAACAGGCAGCACCATTCAGTATGCCCATGGCCATGCCTACTGACCAGAACCCTGCTCTACACCCATCCCCTGAACGACCTAAGGACCTGACGTGTGGGAGACCTGACAAAGACACCCCTACACCCTTTGGGGACCATCATGTAGATGGACAACAGCCAGAGTCCCTGCCTCTAGGGATGCCCCTGGCGTTGGGGCTGGAAACGTGGTCAGGGTGCTCTTCTGTGGGTTGCTGTGCATCTCGTGTATGGTGGTGTTCGGTGTCTGCTTCTGGTGCTCTCCGTCTTCTTTGGCCTGGTTTTGTTGCAAAGGATTGTGGGGTGTGTCTAGGAGTGTTTTATGGAGGTATGATTGTGTGTCAGGTGTGTGGTTTTCACGTTTATCCAACGTGTGCACTTCTTGCTGTTAAGTACACTTGCCGCCCGTGGCGGTCGGCCCCGCCAATGGTCATTTGACTGCCACTGACTGTCAAGGTGATTTGTGCATCATTATTTGGAGGGCGGGATGTGGGTGTGCTCGGTGGTGGCGGGGTCGGGAGGTCCAGTATTCCCGCTGACACGGTCGTGGTGGGGACTGGTAGTCTGGTGATTTTTGGCAGGGTGGGAATTTTCGATCATTATATGGCGGGTTTCCATTAACCGCCAATGGCTGCCTTCTGTTCACTGCAGCCATGGTGGTCGGCAGTGTTTACCGCCTACATAATGACCGCCTTAATCTGAAAATCAAGTGATAAACATACAGAAACAATACCGGTTGACCGATTCTTATAAAGAATCTCAATTTAATCAATGCATGGATCACCACACATTCTAGAGTTACAGTACAAATCAATAACAAGAACAACTGTGCAATGGAAATAGCATACATTTAGCTTTGGCAAAGAACTGACATCAATTGTTGTTAATAATTAGCAAACATCTTCAGTGACTCTCCTAGCTAACCTTCTGATTTGAATAGCATGTTTGGGCTTCATACAAAACAATTTAGTCAACACAAATTTGAAAAAAACATCTAGCTATGGCTCTATTAAATTTAGCAGTTGGTACCTAAAACAAAAGCAAATTAAATTGGGAACAATAAAGTTTAATTATACCTTGCCTCAGTATGGATCAGTATGCTGTGATAGCCTTCATCATTTGGACATCTGTTCGGACAGCACCAGCATCGGGAGTTAGCAATAAAGTTCAAGATAGAAATGTCGGGAATAATCGAGATGTCACTTCTCAGTAAAAGATTTAGGAACAAGGTGAGCCCTCTTCCCTCTGCACAGTCTGGCTAAGTTAAAATTCCCTAGGACTTCTTCCAACGTTGCTATTGGTCAAAGAATCGTACATTTACATTCTGTCCAATGAAAATATAAACTCAAATCTGTAACTAAAACAAAGATGTAACTAAACTGTCAATGATTGGCTCCTCTTCTCCTGTTCCTGTTGTCAGACTAGTCAGGTAACAATTTTGTATTGCCTTGTACTCCAGTCAGTACATCCATTGTTAGCTCCTGGGAACATCACTTTCACACACACTAAGGCCCTCATTATGAACACGGCGGTTCAGCCTGCCATGCCGGCAGCGGCTGAAAAGCCCACCACCGGCATGGTGGGCTGAACCGCCATGTAATGAACAGCGTGAGGGCCGCCATAGGTGGCCCTCACCCACCGCCAGCCTGCCTCCGTTGCTGCCCTTTGGATAATGATCCCTATTGCCCCCAGCCTTTCCCTGGCGGGTTCCCCCGCCAAGCAAAGGCTGGTGGAACGGGTGCTCCGGGCCCCCCCTGGGGACCCCTGCACTGTCCATGCGCTTGGCATGGGCAGTGCAGGGGCCCCTGTGCGGTGCCCCATCGCGTAGGTCACTGCCCGATTTACGGGCACCCGCCGCACAGAGGCATTGACCCACCATCAATGTCCCGGCCAAGCATTCCGACGGCCCAACAAAATGTTTATTATGCGGCCGGTGGGATCGCAGGGGGGCTAGCGGTCAGTAGAATGACCGCCGGCCTGAACACAGCAGTGGAAACTGCTGTATCCATAATGAGGGCCTAAATTCTACATTGTAACAATAGCTAATACCACATATTCTAGCAAGCAGTTCTCACAGGAAAGAAAATCAGTTACTAGCATTTGGTCACCACGGTGAAAAATCATAAATCTATTTCTCTATGGAACCATTTTGTGTGACTCGATTAAGCGATGTAACTTAACATGAGAATGTGCAACTACGCACAAGACCTCGCTAGTTTAAGGCCTATGATCAATAAAGCAAATACATAACATGACCATTCATACAACCTACTACTACATTAATCTGAACATGAGCACAACATTTTACATTAATAAACAATTAAAAAGGACACTTTGTGATTACTGATGGTCACTCATGTAGGCACATTTTCAAAGTTGTGTTTTATTTTCTATATTCAGTAATTTTCTTTGCAGATTCAACATTCAGAATACATGAATATTCATTAGTAAAATGCAGCATTAACACCAGCCACCTTCAAAAGGAAAGTCAAATCCCGTCTCATTGAGTAATTCCTGACAAGCTAAGCACTCTCTCCCACCCCCACTCTCCCCGGTCAGATGGAATATGACATGTGTTTTGTAAAATGTCCTGTGTAACCAGATCAATGATGTCCTTGTACCTGCTGAATATGTCATGTAAATCCCATTATAAAGGTCTGTGTACCCTCTTTGCTCTGTAATCACATAAATGATTGCCTGGCTTGTCCTTAGCTTTGTGTTTCTTACCTTGTTGAACTTTCTGTTTATGCAAAAGATGTTCTGTGCAGTGCTGTGATACCCCGGGTCTAGTTCGCACTTCAGAAAACCTTTAAAAAAATAAATACATTTCGAATGGCAAAATTCACAGTCTGAACGGTGGGACATCACAAAAACATTTCTGTTTCAGCTGTCAATGCTCAAACAAAGTGCACAGAACCCGGTATTGGGAAAATCAAAAGGAAAATAGCATATGTGAGCATGTTGAATACAAAATGATTCATATTAAAGAATTTGCGAATCCTATGCTGGGTTGGTTGATCTTGGACACCCCCTGAGTCCCTTGGACCCTCCTGGGTCGTGAGATTTACAAATTCACCATATAATTAGTAGGTGCAGGCCCTTAGCAATTTGCCCATCTAGCTGTCTACAGACGAACAATCTATAGGTAATTTACATTTGGAATAACAAATTCTGTCTGAGCTGCTTTCTAGTGTACTATACATTGGACCGAGGTTTAATATAAGTAAACAATATAAACACAGGGTAAGAATAAGGACTGAGAAGAGTCGTCACCAGAGCACCCACCCAAAGAGCGATAAATATTTCAGATTTGCAGTCATCTTTGTTTTTCATCGTCGGTTGAACACCTTAATTAGACTTAGGGATGCCCTACCTGTATTTCTAACCATGCCTCAGAACTAACCCTTGTCACTGCAGCTGCTTCAAAAGTGCTGGGTGTTGCGCCGCATTATTCTGATGCACCTTAAGCTGTGCCCATCCCTATTCTTGGTGATGTGCAACTAAAAGTCCTAAATTAATTCTGAAGAAATGAATAAAGTATAAAGCATGTCCTTCACTTTCAGTTTACACTTTGGGCCCAATGTACTAAAAACTTGCAACCAGTATTTATAAGACCAGTAAAATGTTTTACAAACTAATCTATGTAGTATTAGGGAAGTTCGAGAAATTCCGATTTGGAGTGTGTCAACCTACCTCATGAATATTACTAAGGCAAGTAATAAATTGTGACTCATTCAGATTGAAGGCCTTCACAGGTATGGTGGCATGCTAGTGTCAGCAGAAAACCAACTCTTTGATTGCTTTTGAATAAAGTAAACTATTTGTTAATGCAGCACATTTCTTGTAAAACGTTACTTTTTGAAGATTTTTTGGAGAATTGGCAGTTGTGCCTGGACCACTGCCTACACCCACAAGGTTTTGTTTACAGTCACAAAGGGGAAGGGGTCCTAAGGTGACTACTCCATCTTGCGAGTGCCTTACTACCACGACTCAGGAGTTGATATTTTTTTCATATTATATGATCAGACCAGTTTTCAGTAGCAAAACATTGATATATTTGACACTGAATCACTATTTACATTATCATCAACAGACCCCTTCCAAATAGCAAATCAGTATGAAATTACTAAGGGCCATATGTATGAAGCTTTTTTCTGGCTGCCTACGGCACATTGGGCCGTTTGTGACCGGAAAAATGCTTTTTTCTTTGTACCAAAGCAAAATGAGACTTGGTAACTTGTTTATCAAGTCACATTTTGCTATTCTGTATTTGGAAGGGGCGTATTTAGGGCATCTGTAGTAAAGGATTTACAGGAAGCCTCCTTGAAGTTAGAAGTTGTGAAGTTTATTCTCCGGAATAAAGCGCAATCCTCCTCCCCCGGCCAGCTGACACCAACTGCCGCGGTCAGAACGATCGCTCACCCACATTCCACATTTCCCCACCGCAACATAAACAATAGAATACTACACATCCCCCTCCCTTCCGATCTTCCCAAAACACCCACACGCACAAGAAAAGAGAACAGAGAATAACAAGATACTAATATAGCAACATAGCAAAAGTAATTAACCTAAAAATGATGTTAATAACTGAAAAGCAAAAGTAAACCTAGATACAGTTCAAACAAACTGAATATAATCTCTTAAATAACCAGGCGGGTTGCGACCACCATCTGTAGAGCCATCAATAGAAACAGGTTCTGCTGAACCAGAATCTGCTCCCTCCTGAACACACTCAATACCACTCATAACCGGACTATGCAACACTTGCTCTGCAGCCCCGGAAGAATTCTCATCCGACTTTGCAATGAACACTTTAACACTTTATCATTCATGAACATAAAACTATTGTAGTCCCTACTAAAAGGAGAATTGTCCTTAACCACCACATCACCTTCTTCCCTCCTTTGGTAGAGCGCAACCTTCCTTTTATTCCATTTGTCCCTATTTTCCAACTCGACATGATTAGCTCCCACCTTTCTGACTTTAAAAGGACCCCAGAATTTAGAAAGACCACCAACAACTCTGCCATGCCTGATATTTACCCAATCACCTTCCTCAATATAATTTTTCCTTGTTTCTTTGTTTCAAAACTGTGTATTACACACAGCACCATTCAATAATCATGCTGGCCGTAATTTCAAACCTGGCTTCCTTCCCCTCATTCTTTCAAACGGGGTTGTATCTGTAGACTTATTTAACGTAGTACGGTGGGCCCAAATCATCTCATTCACAATTTCCTTTACATCTTTTCCACTCTGGACACCCATTAAAATTATGCCTTTCACCAATCGGTTTATCCTCTCTACCATTCCTTTGGCTTGAGGATTATATAGAGCAGTACGCTTATGAATGATCCCAGAGTTTTCTAAAAACCTCTTCATTTCATGAGAAGTAAGTTGAGTTCCATTGTCTGTTATTAGGATTCTGGGAAGACCTTCTTCCAGAAAAATTTCCCTCAACATTTCAATAGTGCTCTTGGTGGTTATTTCACGTACAAATCTTACGGCCACCCATCTAGAGTACACATCAACCATGATCACAGCATTTTTGTATGTATTTCCTACACCCTGCATGGGACCAATGAAATCTAAACACACACTCCACCACGGTAACCCAGGATCTTCAATATGGCCCTGAATTCCATGCACACCAGTTTTCAACCTTTTTTCGCTCTCTTTACACGTTGCGCAATCTACAACCCACCTTGAGATCACATCATCCATGCTAGGTCACCAAAAGTGTTCCCTGACTCTCTTCTTAGTAATGGTTTGACCCAAATGACCCTCAAGGGCCAACCCAAAAATCCTCTCCCTTAGACCTTCTGGTGGAATAAACTCGTCATTTCTCATAAACAAGTGCAAATCTAGAACAGATAACTCATCCACCAATTTTAAATAAGGTCTCAAGGAAGGAACAACTGTGCTGTCCCTCCTTTTACCTTCTACAATCATATGTATGACACCCTTGAGTACTGAGTCTCTCTCCATACACGTCCTCCACTCCTCTGCCGAAAACGTGCCTTCGCCCCACTCCTCAATGTCACTCAACCAAGCCACTGCTCCTTCTTGTTCTTGAAGTATATCCTCACCCTTGACCTAACCCAATGAGTCTACAGGGAGTCTAGAGAGGCAATCTGCTCGAGCAATTTCCCAACTGGGAATATAACTCATACTGAAGCAATATTCTTGGAGTCTAGTAGCTAATATTGCAAGCTTAGCGGAACCTTTACCCGCACCACCAGGACTCAACACTTTGAGTAATGGTTTGTGATCGGACCGTAAAGTGAAATCTATGCCCCAAAGAAAGGTTCTGAAGTACTCAACAGACCACACAGCCACCAAAGCCTCGCGTTCAATAACAGAATAATTCTGTTCACACGCCGTTAATGACAGCAATGCAAAAGCCACAGTAGCTTCTTTCCCTTTACTTACTTGAGACAGTACGGCCCCCAAACCACACGCACTCGCATCCACAGTCGGGATTATCCTTAAATGAGTATCAAAAGGAGACAAAATACCAGCTCCACAAATATCTTCCTTTACCATATCAAACGCAAGCTGTTGCTCCTTTCCCCACTTGAAGTTGGACCCCTTCCTCAGCAACATTCTTAAACTTTCAGTTTTCCTTGCAAAATTCCCAACAAACTTGTTGTAATACTCTATCAAATCCATAAATGAGCGCAACTGATCTTTAGTACTAGGAATGGGTGCTGACCGAATAGCATTTAGCAAGTCTTCTTTGGGTCTGTACCCATCTCCAGATACTGTATGACCTAAGTAATCAATTTCCTCCACCAAAAATTTACACTTGTCTCTCCTCAATGTCAGACCACTCTCTTTCAATTTGTTAAGAACAGCATTAAGAACAGAATTATGTTCACTTACTGTTTGACCAAAAATTGAAATGTCATCTTGAAAATACAACACATTATGTAATCCCGAGAACAGGCTCGACATGACTCTCTGAAACACACTTGCTGCAGAGGACAGTCCACATGGCATTCTGGTGAACTGAAATGTACCTCCCATTAGTCGCAAAGGCAGTGAGGGCATGAGACTCATCATGTAATCTAATTTGGTGGTACACACTCCTCATATCCAATTTTGAAAAAAACCTCCCCCCTTTGAGGAGAGCCAAGAGTTCATTTATGTTTGGAAGAGAAAGGAGTCTGTGACTACAAATTTATTCAAACTGCGTAAATCCACACAGAAGCGAAGCTTGCCATCCTTTTTTTTTGTAATGACAACTGGTGAAACGCAAGGTGAGGCCTCGATAGGTTCAATTATGCCCTGATTTTCATACTTTGCAACAATTTCTTCACTTCTTCTCTCACCACCAACGGTACTCAACTCACTTTGTGTTTCATTGCCACAGCACCCTCTTCCAGCACAATGTTGTGGACATACCCTCTCAACTCCCCCAACTTCTCATCAAACACATCTTTAGAATCATCAAGAATTTTCTCTAAAAGTTAATCTTCTGATATCAAGACCTTATTGTCAGAATGGGGGACAATGATGATGTGCAAATCATACTGATGCTCCCATCCTAAAATCGGTGGACCAGATTCTGCCACATAAACTTTCCCTTCCACACAACGATTTTCAAACTTAATGCTAGAAGTAAAGTAGCCCATAACATCGATCTCCACCTCTTGATACCCTCTAGGATTTATATCTTTAGGTAACAAAGAAATATCATGCTATAACTCAAGCCACAATGACTTTGGGACAATAGTATACAGTGAGCCCGAGTCCACCATTAGTATCACTTCTTTGTCGGCTATAGTAAAGATTTCTTTCGGCCTGGTTTTTCTCCCTTTGTCTGTTCCAGAAGCCTGAACAAGTACGATGCGGTCACTATCACAGCCTTCCTCCGCCGGATCAGCTACAGCAACTCTCGTTTTGAAGCTGTCTTTACACATTTGTGCAAAATGCCCCTTGCGACCATACTTCCTGCAGTCTTTATTAATAGCAAAACACCATTTAGCATCGCTGGTATGCGCAAAGCTCCCACACCATGCACAAACTTTAGGCGAATCTCTTGATCCATGTTTGCTATTTGAAGCACCACTGTGCTTGAACTGATTAGGTTTCTTAGAAGTCACAGCAACTTCCTCTCCACCTTCACTGCTTCCATTCCCTTTTTTGTTCATCTCTCGCATGCACAAATCTGATTCTTCTACGATCTTCGTGATGGAAATTGCATCCTTCAGGGAAGGGTTCTTCGCAGCCCATAACCGCTCTTGCACTTTTTTTACTCCTGCACTGTACAATTAATAGATCTCGAATTAGCTCATCAGTCATAGGACCAAATTCGCACTTCACCGATAGGTCACGTAAACTAGAGACACAACATTGGCGGTAAAAGACGCTTACCGCTGTGCAGAAGACCGCCAACACACCGCCGTGGCCGCGGAAATCCGCCACAGCTATTATGACCCACAGCGCGGAATCTGCCAAAATTCAGACACCCACACAAGTCCGCCACACCAAAGGTCAGTGATAAACTGGCGAAAACAAAACCTCCACCGTCACGCCAACAGAAATCCGCCCACACTATCACGACACACGAATCCACGCGGTGGTCTTTCAACTGCGGTATTCCATTGGCGGTACACACCGCCGCACTCAAAATACACACACTTGTACAAAACACAGCCACATTGGACAATTCGAAATACACACACCTGATACACATACACACACCACTCCCACACACCCAATACAATATAAAACACACACCCACATCACCCACAAACCCCTACGACCAGAATCACAGAGAGAAGACCAGAGAGAGAGACACCACAAACAACTACCAAGCATCCACAGGCACACAATACTATTACCCTCAGAACTTCCACGCACCTCACACAACACACCACTAAATATCACCCCACTTATCACTACACACACCACCCCACACATCACCCACACCACCCCATGGCACGGCAAAGACACCCCAGGTTCTCTGAGGAGGAGCTCAGAGTCATGGTGGAGGTAATCGTCCGGGTAGAGCCATAGCTATTCGGAGCACAGGTGCAGCACACCTCCATAGCTAGGAAGATGGAGCTATGGCGAAGAATAGTGGACAGGGTCAATGCAGTGGGACAGCACCCAAGAAGTAGGGATGACATCAGGAAGAGGTGGAACAACCTATGGGGGAAGGTGTGTTCCGTGGTCTCAAGACACCAACTTGCGGTTCAGCGGACTGGCGGCGGACCCCCAAATCCTCCCCCACAACTAACAACATGGGAGGAGCAAGTCTTGGCGATTCTGCATCCTGAGGGCCTCGCAGGAGTAGATGGAGGAATGGACTCTGGTAAGTCATATCTTAACTATTACATCCCTTACCCTACCTGCATGCTATCACATACCCACACCCTCACCCTCACCCCATCACTCCAACTCCTCACAAAAGTCACAATATCACAAACCACACATCCCAACACCAAGCCCTGCATGCAACAATAAAGCATGGACACCCATCACCAATGCATGGCCACTGCACATACCCATACACCCCCCCAAAATCACTATCACACAAGGTCCCACACAGGAATGCAAGCACTGGGGTACACGGTCACCTAGTTATTGCACACCATAGCACACACAGATGTGATAAACATACTTTTATACCCCTGCAGGACCCCTACCCAACGTCACCAGACAGGAGGGTCCACACATGTCCACACCACCAACAGAAAAGGCCCACAGTGATGACAGCAGCTCTGTCCAACTGGATCTAGATGACCAGCCTGGCCCATCAGGGACCTCAGGACAGTCGGTTCCCCTCACACAGTCACATACCACTACAGAGCTTCCCCCCTCTGGAAACACCAGCACAACACCCACCCAGCGGGCCCATACCTCTGTCCCCAGGACACATCAAGCAGCAGTGTGTCCACCACTACAGGGAACCCAGGCTAACCCACCACCCCATCAACAACAGGGACCTGGGGGCAGTGGTAGTGGGCACACCGTTCATGGGACGGAGGCCCAGGGAAACAGGGGACCTGGGAGGGCTGCTGTGCGATGGGGGAGGACAGGCCAAGGGAACCCACTGTCCACAAGGCCCTCTCCAACACCATGGGAGCCTACCACCATTCCAAGGAGACGATGGCAACGATACTGGCCAAGTTTCAGGAGACCCAGCGCCTGCAGGAGGAACAGTATTTGGGCTTCAGGGAGGAACTCAGATCCATCAATTCCACCCTGGGCACCATCGTAGGGGTGCTGAAGGAAGTACTCATCACCAGGAGGGACACTGTGGCACAACAAGGGGCCCCTGACACTAGCCTGGACAATGAACTGCCCACCAGCTCCGCCTGCGCTAGTGGACAGGACGCCCCGCCACAGGACCACCAACCAGCACCCCACCCCCTGTAGAGGGAGAACCACCCCGCAAACGGTCTCTGAGATCCAGGACAAAGACAGAGAACAATGCCAAGACCCCCGTCCAAGAAATGAGACCTGATTGTCATCCTTTTGTCCCACTTTGTCACCCTGTCCAATCTCAAACTGCCCCAGCTCCACTTCCTATGCTCATTTGTGCAATGGACCTGTGAGACTAAAAGACTGTACTCTGCCATGGACATTCCTCCACCATCACCCCTCACCATTTTACAACCCCCTCCAATATTGAGCACTTAAATGAACACCCTTGAAGCACAACACAATCTGGAGTCAGTCTGTGATTTCGAAAGAGTGTATTAGCAATTACAGTGTCAAAATGCTCTTTCAAATGTATTGTCAACATACCTATGTGACACAGCTCTAGTCCATGAGGAAACACAGCATATGTCACACAGTGGGACCCACATCTGTGAAATCGTAAGGGAAAGTGACAACTCAGTGACCATACACTGGGTGAAAACGACAAACAGTAGAGAGGTAGTAGTGTAAAAGTACATGTAGTAGGCAGGTTTGTATTCTTACCTGTGTCTCACTGGAAGTATTGCAGGATCACAGAGGTCCTGTTGTCGATGTCCTCTTCTTCTTCTTCCTCGTCTTCACTGTCCACAGGCTCCACAGCTGCAACAACACCGCCATCTGGACCAACCTCCTGCAGAAAAGGCATCTGTCGTCGCAAAACAAAGCAGAGATCACACAGTGGGACCCACATCTGTGAAATGGAAAGCCATTGACAAATCAGGGTCTATACACTGGGTGAAAGTGACAGACTTATGATAGTTCAAACAATAGTATGAGATGTGTGAGGCAGTGATATCTTCTTACCTGTGTCTCACTGGAAGTATTGCTGGATAACATTGTTTCTGTTGTCGATATCCTCTTCTTCTGCCTCCTCTTCTTCACTGTCCACAGGCTCCACACCTGCCACAAGACCTCCAGCTGGACCATCCTCCTTCAGAAAAGGCACCTGTTGTCGCAAAGCCAGGTTGTGCAGCATACAGCAGGCCACGATGATCTGGCACACCTTCTTTGTTGAGTAGAATAGGGATCCACCTGTCATATGGAGGCACCTGAACCTCGCCTTCAGGAGGCCGAAGGTCTGCTCTATTATTCGCTGAGTTCGCCCATGGGCCTCATTGTAGCATTCCTCTGCCCTTGTCCTGGGATTCCTTACTGGGGTCAGTAGCCATGACAGGTTGGGGTAACCAGAGTCACCTGCAAATGGCGAGGGACAACTGTTAGACACACACTAACCTGTAGGGATATCCCCAGACCCAGACAATTATTCCCACTGACTTGCTTCCAGGTGCTCACCTAATAGCCACACATGGTGCCTCTGGAGTTGACCCATCCCATAGCGGATGCTGCTATTCCGCAGGATGTAAGCGTCATGCACTGAGCCAGGAAATTTGGCATTAACATGGGAGATGTACTGGTCTGCCAAACACACCATCTGCACATTCATGGAATGATAACTCTTCTGGTTTCTGTGCACCTGTTCACTCCTGCGGGGGGGGGGGGGTACCAAAGCCATAGGTGTCACATCAATGGCACCTATGATGTTTGGGATATGTCCCAGGGCATAGAAGTCACCTTTCACTGCAGGCAAATCCTCCACCTGAGGGAAAACGATGTAGCTCCGCATGTGTTTCAGCAGGGCAGACAACACTCTGGACAACACGTTGGAAAACATAGGCTGGGACATCCCTGATGCTATGGCCACTGTAGTTTGAAATAACCCACTTGCAAGGAAATGGAGTACTGACAGCACCTGCACTTGAGGGGGGATCCCTGTGGGATGGCGGATAGCTGACATCAGGTCTGGCTCTAACTGGGCACACAGTTTCAGGATTGTGGCACGATCAAGCCTGTAGGTGATGATTACATGTCTTTCCTCCATTGTCGACAGGTCCACAAGTGGTCTGTACATCGGAGGATGCCGCCATCTCCTCACATGTCCCAGAGGACGGTGCGTCTGGAGGACAACAGCGAGCACAGAGTCAACCAACTCAGAGATACGTAAACACAGCTCACTCAGAAAACTATTCATAACCCGAAATTTGCCTGTATTAGTGTTGAGCCAAGGACTAGGTATGTGTGACGGAGTTAAAAATTAAGCCATGTGGGCCCCTGAAATGGCGGCTGCCTGACCTGTAAAGTGGGACAATGGGATGTGATGTAAGTGCGCTGGAGTTGTACACCATTGTGGTAGGCGGTCGAAGACCGCAGTGCAATTCTGCATTGGTTAACATTGGACCCTATGGGTCCCAGGAGCCAATGACGATGTACGCCGGCGGTGACGGTACGCACCGCAGCGGACGTGAATGCCATTTTCTATCTGTTCAATCACTTGATACCTGATCTTCAACAGGAGAGGACCTACACTGCAAGTGCTGCTGTGACCTCGGTCTGGAAGAGACAATGGCTCGTGCGTCTGGGGAAAGGGCCCCTGCCTTCACATCGGAGAAGTTGGAGAAACTCGTGGATGGGGTCCTCCCCCAGTACACGCTACTCTACGGTCCTCCAGGAAAACAGGTAAGTACACTGGGAGCATGCTGTATGGGCTATGCCTGTGTGGAGTGGGGTGGATGAAAGATGGGGGGGAGATTGAGGCGTGCATGAAACGACGGTGAGTGCATGTGCCACATGGCAAGGGTAGGGAGTGGGGCCAATGACTGTGACAGTGCAGTTTGTAATAACTTTTCTTTTCCCCATGTACGATTCATGTAGGTCAGCGCCCACCAGAAAAAAGGATATTTGGCGTGCCATCGCCAAGGAAGTCCGGACCCTGGGGGTCCACTACAGACGGAGCACCCACTGCCGTAAGAGATGAGAGGACATTCGCCGCTGGAGCAAGAAGATGGCGGAGGCCCAGCTGGGGATGGCCTCCCAATGTGGGAGGGGTGCCCGTCGCACCATGAACCCCCTGATGTTCAGGATCCTGGCGGTGGCGTACCCGGAGTTGGATGGGTGCTTGAGGGCATCACAGCAGCCACAAGGTGGTGAGTACACTCTCATTCTGCTGATTTTGCACGCAGTGGAGGTGTCTGGGTGGGGGAGATGGGCTGTGGCTTTCCCTAGGCCAGGGAGAGTGTGCTAGTTAGGTCCCTTTGTTCTGGCAGACCCTGTTGCACCCCACCCCACCCCACCTGTGTACAGTGCCAAGTTCACCTAGTCAGGCTCCTGTGTCATTCATGTGTGCAGATGTCGGCCCTAACCTTGTAGGCCATGTCACCGGGATTGAACAGTGGAGCCCAAGTGTGCGGCGTAGTGCAGGGGGCTTCTGTGTCTGTCGTGTCCGCCAACGGTAGCGGTAATGCATGCACTCAACATGTCTTTCTTCTGTCATTGTCCCCCTTTTTATGGTCTCCCAGTTCTTGTGTGCATTAGCATCATCAGGCGTAGGAGCAGTGGCACCGGAACAGGAGGGAGCTGCATTCCACATGGCCCTGGAGGGCAAGACTACGGACTCGGAGTTCACCAGTGGGACGGAGGGCGAGGGGAGCTCCACGGCGGGGACAGAAGCTGACACCAGTGACACAGACTTGTCCTCTGATCGGAGCTCCCTTGTGGTGGTGGCAACATCTGTGCCCCCCGCATCTACAGGTACAGCCGCCAGCCCCCCTACCAGCACTGCCCTCCTAGCAGCCCCTCAGCCTTTGACCCGTGCCCGCTCACCCAGGACGGTGGGCATCACCTTCGCCCCAGGCACCTCAGGCCCTGCCCCAGTCACCCCTGCTGCCCTCAGTGAGGAGGCTATTGACCTCCTCAGGTCCCTCACTGTTGGGCAGTCTACCATTTTGAATGCCATCCAGGGTGTAGAAAGGCAGTTGCAACCAACAAATGCATTCCTGGAGGGCATTCATTCTGGTCAGGCGGCCCTTCAGTGAGCTTTTCAGACTCTGGCCTCAGCACTGATGGCAGCCATTGTCCCTGTGTCTAGCCTCTCCCCTCCAACTTCCTCCACCCAGACCCAATCCCCTCTACCTCAGCCTATCCCAAGCACACCTTCAGACCAGCATGCACACATGTCAACACACAAGGGAAGCTCAGGCAAACATAAGCACCACACATCGCACAGGCACTCACACAAGCATCACACACATGCAGACACACCAACATCAACTGCCTCCACTGTGTCCCCCTCCTCCTCGTCTCCCTCCTCCCTCCCAGTCTCGTCTCCACTCACACCTGAATGCACTACATCTATAGCCACTACTTCCATCACCAGCACACACACCACCACACCCCGCTCATGTGCAGTCACCACCCCCACTACCATTCACACGTCCTCTGTGTCCTCTCCCATTGTGTCTGTGACGCCCCCTCCCAAGATACACAAACGCAGGCACACACCCACCAAACAGCCATCCACCTCACAACAGCCTCCAGCGCATGCACCTTCACCCAAAGTCACCAAACGAACACCTCCTACAACCACAACCTCTTCCTCCACTCCCAAACCCCCTCCAGCTACCCGTCCCAGTGTTCCCAAGAAACTTTTCCTGTCCAACCTTGACCTCTTTCCCTCACCTCCCCCACCCCATCCATCTCCTCGGGCCCGACTCTCCAGGTCCCAACCTAGCACCTCAGCCACAACATCTCCGGGACCAGTAGTGCCTGTAGTCACCGGAATCTGGAGTGCACCCGCCACCAGGGCAGCCAGTGTGGCATGGAGCCACAGCATGGACAGTCCCCCACCTGTGAAGCATCAAAAGTTGGCCAGTGCCCGGCGGGAGAAGGGGAAGACTCCAGCCACCAAAGCCGCTCCCAGGGGTACAGGTGGGAGTGTGGAGTCAGCTGCGACACCTTCCACGGTGGGGAAGGCCCATAAGAAAGTCAGCAAGTCTTGGAAGAGCAGCACGGCGGAGAAGACCGCCATCATCCCAGCTGCCCAGGAGGCCACCGCCACTGCCCAGGAGGCTACCGCCATCATCCCCGCTACCCAGGAGGCCACTGCCAGCACCAGCCCTGCTGCCCAGGACAGGACTGCCAGCACCAGCCCTGCTAGGCCATGAAGGACCGCAAGTACCAGCCCGGCTGAGCCATGAAGGACCGCCAGCACCAGCCCCGCTGGGCCATGAAGGACCGGCAGCACCAGCCCCGCTGGGCCAGACATGACCGCCAGCAGCTGAGTCACTGCAAAGGACCCCTCCACCACAAGCACCGCTGAACAGGTCACCACCACCACAAGCACCGCTGAACTGGGCACCGCCGCCACAAGCACTGCTGAACAGGGCACCGCCGCCACAAGCACCGCTGCCAATGACACTGCCGCAACAAGCACTGCTGGCCCATGAGCGCCAAGGGCACTGGCGCTACTGAGTCTGTCATGAGCAGGATGAAACACTCTAGGCACAATGCCCCCTCCAGAACCAGTGGAGTATCACATCCACTACCTCTGTCCTTGGCAGGATGAAGCACTATGGGCACAATGCCCCCTCCAGAACCAGTGAAGACAAACATTCACTACCTCTGTCCTTGGCAGGATGAAGCACTCTGGGCACAAAGCCCCCTCCAGAACCAGTGGAGTATCACAACTAATAACTCTGTCCTTGGCAGGATGAAGCACTCTGGGCACAATGCCCCCTCCAGAACCAGTGAAGTTATCCACTTGAGAGACTGTGGCTTTGCACTCCCCAGGATGGAACAGTGGGCAAACCACCCATTGTAGAGACTTGAGAGACTGTGGATTTGCACTCCCCAGGATTGAACAGTGGGCAAACCACCCACTGTAGAGACTTGAGAGACTGTGGCTTTGCACTCCCCAGGATATAGCAGTGGGCAACCCACCCACTGTAGTGAGTTGAGAGACTGTGGCTATGCACTCCCCAGGATGGAACAGTGGGCAACCCACCCACTGTGGAGACTTGAGAGACTGTGGCTTTGCACTCCCCAGGATGGAACAGTGGGCATGTGGCTCCCTCGTGGATTTGGTGTCGTGCACTGAACCGGCTGAGGTGCCCCCCATTTCCTTCCCCCCTGAGGTGCCTGTTTTATTGCTATCTGATGCCCCTGCAATGCAATGTTCTCTCCGTCATGTTCGGGGATTGAGTGTGGGCCTCGCCCATACCGTGTGGGCCCAGTGTTCCACGGACTTCAATGGAGCACTACCTGGACTACTATTCATGGTGTATATTTTTATATAGTGTATATATATATATTTTTTTTTACGTACTGGATTTTAATATATTACAATGGTTACACTCATTTCCCCTTGTCCTTGCATTCTTCCGGGGGGGTTGGGGGTGTAACTGTTATGTATCATGCTGTATTAGTGTGTGTGTTGTCGTGGGTGAGGGTGGGGGTATTGCGTGTGTGTGTCCCTGTTTTTTCCCTCCCCTGTGTCGTAGGTGCAGTACTCACTGTGGTCTTCGCCTTCGGCGTTCGTGCTCCTGGTAGTGGAGGAAGAAGATAAGGGCTGGCAGGATGTGGAGTTCGGGTTCCATGACGTCCAGATTCCTCGTGGGGTGTGTAGAGGTGAGCGTTTTCCCTTCGAAGTCCTGTTTCCGCCGTGTTTTTGTTCACGGTGAATCTGCCCCGGAAAAGGTGGCAGATTGGTAGGTTGTGATACTGTGGGCGGTACACTGTCTTCCTCCTGTCTGTTGGCGGTGACCGCCAAGCTGTTTGTTTGTACTGCCGTGGCAGTCGGAGTGTTAAAGTGGCTGTCTTTGTTGGCGGTTTCCGCCACGGTCGTGATTCCATTTTTTTTTCCGCCGGCTTGTTGGCGGTCTTACCGCCGCTTTAACACCGACCGCCAGGGTTGTAATGACCACAAAAGTCTTCTAACGACTCTCCATCCTTTTGTGGCCTGGTATAAAACTTGTAACGTGACAACACTATGGGGGTCATTCTGACCCCGGCGGGCGGCAGGAGCCGCCCGCCTGGAGGGAACCGCCAGATTACCGCTGCGCGGTCACAAGACCGCCGCAGGTATTCTGGGTTTCCCACTGGGCTGGCGGGCGACCGCCAAAAGGCCGCCCGCCAGCCCAGTGGGAAACACCCCTCCATGAGGATGCCGGCTCTGAATGGAGCCGGCGGAGTGGAGGATGTGCGACGGGTGCAGTAGCACCCGTCGCGAATTTCAGTGTCTGCTAAGCGGGGGGGGGCCCCTGCAATTGGCATGGGCACTGCAGGGGCCCCCAGGGGCCCCATGACACCCCATACCGCCATCCTGTTCCTGGCGGCCGAAGCCGGTATGGGGGTCAGAATCCCCATGGCGGCGCAGCAAGCTGCGCCGCCATGGAGGATTCTACAGGGCAGCGGAAAACCGGCGGGAGACCGCCGGTTTTCCCTTTCTGGCCGCGGCTGAACCGCCGCGGTCAGAATACCCTGGGGAGCACCGCCAGCCTGTTGGCGATGCTCCCGCCGACCCCGGCCCCGGCGGTCCTTGACCGCCGGGGTCGGAATGACCCCCTATATTTTCTTCCTTGGCAAATCTCTTTTCAAAACGTAGTTTTGCCTCTTCATAGACATCACTCGGTTGTCCATCGTCATTACAAATTTCCGGTAGATATTTAAAATTATGATGAGCTTCTCTGCCAACTGTACCTAATAACAGTGCTTTCTTTCTGTGCTCAGAGAAATTTTGCCCATCTAATGCCACCATGTAGTTTTCAAATAGGTCTATCCATTCTCCCATTGTATAGAGGGTTGCCCTTTTTTATCCAAGAATGGTGCCAGTATATTTATAGCAGAAGCCATGACAACGTTGAGTTAAAAGTGTCACTTTCAATCTGTGTGGTTGCTAAGGACCTTTCCTTTCCCTTAGCTAAGGAACGAGTGGTGTGCTTTCCTCTAATAAAGAAAATAGGGCGGGGCTTGTAACTCCCTCGGTTCACACCGTGATTTTCTCACAACAGTGCCAAGAACAAGACAAGGCAGACAAATTGGAAGTTCATAACAAACGAATTACTAGGTGAGAAAACACGCGTTCCTCCTTGACGACATTCTGCTTGTGAACTCCATACACCATCCGCTCGCACACTTGGATTCATTGGGACCGCGTTTATTCCACTACAGCTGGCCTTCGTCGCCAAAATGTAGTAAAGGATTTACAGGAAGCCTCCTTGAAGTTAGAAGTTGTGAAGTTTATTCTCCGGAATAAAGTGCGATCCTCCTCCCCTGGCCAGCTGACACCAACTGCCACCCACATTCCACATTTCCCCACCTCAACATAAACAATAGAATACTACAGCATCCCTTCCTAATACCCACCTCCAATGGCATGTAGGAATGTAGTGCGGCCATGAATACATTGCGGCATGGAGAAGAATTTGTTCGTGTGCAAAAAGATTGGGTTTTGGTGCTCTCTCGTGAGCACTACGATACTCCTGGGTAGCTATCGAGGGTTCACTAGCGTTGCTTCCGGCCACAATGGCATGTAAAAAAGGCCTGCTCGTGAGCACAAGTGCACCTGGAATAGATTTTTTACTCCAGATACATCTAAATATACTTAAAAGTGGTTTTTGGGTGGATTTGTTTCTTCAATGGACACTTCATGTTGGTTTTTAGATTGAGAAGTCTTTGTTTGCAAACAGGAAGAAAGTGCCCCAGAAACTCCAACTTCTCTTCCTGTCCAGCAGGCTACTCCCAGTGCTTGATCCATCTCCTGGTCACTATTCGCTTGGATCTCAAGGTGGAAGGATCACTCTCTTTGTCTCATGGATCTACCCTCAGATTTAAGGACTTAGGCCCATATTTATACTTTTTGACGCAAAACTGCGCCAACGCAGTTTTGCGTCAAAAAAATTAGCGCCGGCTAACGCCATTCTGAAGCGCCATGCGGGCGCCGTATTTATTCAATGACGTTAGCCGGCGTTAGCCGCCGGCGCTGTCTGGTGTGTGTTAAAAAAAACAACGTACACCAGGCAGCGCCGGCGTAGGGGGGAAAATGGCGTATGGGCGTCCACAAATGGTGCAAGTCAGGCTGAGGCAAAAAAATCGCCACAACCCGATTTGCGCCATTTTTTTACGACGCCCATCCCCCATTGAAATGACTCCTGTCTTAGCAAAGACAGGAGTCATGCCCCCTTGCCCAATGGCCATGCCCCGGGGACTTCTGTCCCCTGGGCATGGTCATTGGGCATAGTGGCATGTAGGGGGGCACAAATCAGGCCCCCCTATGCCACAAAAAAAATAAAAAAAAATACTTACCTGGACTAACCTTAATGTCCCTGGGGTGGGTCCCTCCATCCTTGGGTGTCCTCCTGGGGTGGGCAAGGGTGGCAGGGGGTGTCCCTGGGGGCAGGGGAGGGCACCTCTGGGCTCATTCTGAGCCCACAGGTCCCTTAACGCCTGCCCTGACCCAGGTGCTAAAATCCGGCGCTAATGCGGGTTTTTTAGACCCGCCCACTCCCGGGCGTCATTTTTGCCCGGGAGTATAAATACGACGCATATGCATCAGAGTCATTTTTTAAGACGGGAACGCCTACCTTGCATATCATTAACGCAAGGAAGGTGTTCACGCAAAAAAATGACGCTAACTCCATGAACTTTGGCGCTAGACGCGTCTAATGCCAAAGTATAAATATGGAGTTAGTTTTGCGTCGAATTTGCGTCGAAAAAAACAACGCAAATTCGGCGCAAACGGAGTATAAATATGCCCCTTAGTTTTTATAAATCACACAGGTTAAAAAAACTATTGAATAAAGGTGTTGTTTGTTTACTTGGGCATGCACCACTATTTATTTTTACTTTAATTTAATTTTACAATATTTACAGTGGTGGGTGGCCTGGAGTTTAAGTATGATTAAACAAATCAAGGAAACCCAGTAACCCTCAGGCCCGGGTGTATAACTATATTGCAAAAAATCTTGGTCCTCAAAGGGGAAGTGTAGCCCTTAACTCCCACGGCAATATTTCTATCAATCTTTCAACACAATAAGATTGTTGCAAAAGTTGCACATTTCCTTTAATACATAGTTCAATATTGGTTCAAATTTTAATGGTTCATTCCACTGAGGTGCTCCTAAAACGACTGCGCAGAGAAAGGAAAGGTGCACATTTTGCAACAATCTTATCATTTTGAAAGATTGCAATGGGAGTTAAGGACTACACTTCCCCCTTGAGGACCAAGATTTTTTGCAATGGAGTTTAAGTAAGGGCCCAGTTATTTATTTAACATTTCATTGATTTTTCATATTTTGCAAAGGAAAATTGTTGTACAGCTCAGTACATTTTCTATATATTTGTAAAATTTTCAATATTATTTTCCTATGTGGCCTAGACGGCCAAAGGGCCATCTAGCTAGTAGGTCCAGTACTAGTAGTCATCAGTGCATGAAATACACATTTCCGTGATATATGCTTTTAAAACTTAATTTAAGGCAGGGATGGCATTGGATTGCATTAGAAATGTTGGGTATATTTTGCATTTCATTTTTTGTTTTGCAAAAAGTGTATATGTTTTGTGGTAATATTTGATGGCATAGGAGGATGTGTGTACTGTTGTGAAATTTGTATAGTCGAGTTAATTGTTTTTCATTGCTGAATTAACTTTAAAGTATTCTCCAGTGTCAACACCATGTCTCATTATAGCCAGTTTGTGTGTGTGTTTACCATTGTCCACCCTTTGCCTTTATTCTCCATGCCATGTGGCCAGGGGCCATTTTTTGTTGTACAAGTCCATATGCTTGCATGTGTTCTTTGTTCTCCATGCCTCCTTGTTCACACTTGTTGTTTGACCTTTTGGCTGGTGGCAATTTACTGCATCCGGCTAGTGTGTCCTTGCTTTAGGTTTGCATGTGTTCTTCTCTGATCTCCTTGCTCCTTGTTGTTGTTGTTTGACCATGTGGCTTGTAGCCATTTTGTGCATGCAACCCGTGTTCCTTTGCCATAGGCTTACATGTGTTCTTCTTTGTTCCCCATGCCTCCTTATTGTCGTTGTTAATCCATTTGGCCGGCAGCCATTTTGTGAATGCAGCCAGTATTCCTTTGCCATAGGCTTGCATGTGTTCTTTAATTGCTTGCCATTCCTCCTTGTTGTTGTTGTTTGACCATGTGGCTGGCAGCCATTTTGTTCAGGCAGCCAGTGTTTCTTTGCCATAGGATTGCATATGCTCTTTCATTGTTTGCCATGCCTCCTTACTCCTTGATGTTGTTTTTTACCGTGTGGCTGGTGACCATTTTGTCCATCCACCCAGTTTTCCTTTGCCATAGGCTTGCATGTGGTCTTTGTTTGCCATGCCTCCTTGCTCCTCGTGGTTTGGATATGTGGCTGGCAGATATTTTGTGCATGCAGCCAGTGGTTCTTTACCATAGGCTTGCATGTGCTCTTTCATTTTTTGCCATGCCTCCTTACTCCTTGATGTTGTTTTTTACCATGTGGCTGGTGACCATTTTGTCCATCCACCCAGTGCTCCTTTACCTTAGGATTGGATGTGTTCTTTGTTCCCCATGCCTCCTTGCTCATTGTTGTTGTTTGACCATGTGTCTGGCAGCCATTTTGTGCATGCAGCCAGTGTTCCTTTGCTATAGGCTTGCATGTGATCGTTCTTTGTTTGCCATGCCTCCTTGCTGGTTGTTTGACCAGGTGGCTGGCAGCTATTCCATCCATCCAGCCAGTGTCCCTTTGCCATAGGCTTGCGTGTGTTATTTGTTCCCCATGCTTGTTTGCTCCTTGTTGTTATTTTTGGCCATGTGGCTGGCGGCCATTTTGTCCACCCTGCAGTGTTCCTTTGCCATAGGCTTGCATGTTTTTCTTTCTTTTTTCCACATGCTTCCTTGCTCCTTGTTTTTGTTGTTTGACCATGTGGCTGGCAAATATTTTGTGCATGCAGCCAGTGATCCTTTGCCATAAGCTTGCATGTGTTCTTTCTTTGTTTGCTATGCCTCCTTGCTCCTTGTTCTTGTTGTTGTTTGACTATGTGGCTATTATCAATCAATAATTGAACATGCCCATCCCCAGACCATCATGACACATCTAAAGTTCTAGTACATTCGAGTAAATGTTGACCGTAGGATAATCTATCTTCCATTTCCTCGGTCCACCCCCCTGACATCAGGATTTTTCCAGTTTGTGTGTATCGGGAGCAGCTCCCATCCACATTTGTCTTGTGTGTATCTCTTCGCTCCTAATCTTCCTCCGTGTTCACTTAACAGCCGTCCCAGATTCTCCCAAATTTCTTCAAGTAACCTCTGCACTGAGATATCTCGCATTCTGTCACCTTGCATTGTGCCATCCCTACCTCCAATCATGCAGCAGCGAGCTGACGCAGACGCCCATCTCTGACCAATGTTGCATTTTGCAACCCAAGTTTGCCGATATCTTCTGATATCAATTAAGATCTGCTGGCCCCCACACACACAGGAGCGCCAGCCGGGGATGTAATTCCAGTGGCTGCTGGAGGTTCTCTCCACAGACCTAGTGAATGCCTCCCAGAAGTGCCTTAGGCGGGGACAGCTTCAGAGTATGTGAAAGAAAGTGCCTTCCAATCTGCACCCTCGAAGACAGCATTTATCTTCCACTTTACCCATTTTTTGTAGCAATGTACGTGTGTAGCATACTCTGTAGTGCATTTTCATCTAGACAAGCCTGAAGCTTGCTTTTATGGCTACCTCCGCCGTGAATCTGAGTGCCTCCTGCCAAGCCTCGTCTTCAAGGTCACCAATACCTTTTTCACTTTTGTTGAATAATTTTGTCAGTGCGGGGGGAGTATTGCCCATGAGTTTGCTGTATGTCAGTGATATAAGTTTCTTATCTACCCTCCCATCCAGCAGTCTTCTTTCTAGTGGAGCATCCTCTTGTGTTTCATCGTCTAGTGATCCACACTGATGGATGACGTGGTGTAACTGGTCATATCATAGCCATTGGGACTCTGGCATTTTATATTCTTTTCTCAAAACCTCAACTGGGATATTCCCATTTGTGTCCCATACAGCCGCCAGTGTGGACAAACCAATATTCTCCCACCCATGAAATCCCTGTAGGGTTGTACAGCACCCAAACGGGTTTCCTCCCACGGTGGTGTCTTTGGAGTCGGTTTATCTTGCAATCCCAATTCCTAGTCAGCTTCTTCCAAGTGTATACTACTGTCTTAGTTGGAGAGCATGTCCCAGGGTGCAACTGTCCACCATATAAGCCATGCATATAGCTTTATTCGCCCATTCTCAGTTGGTCATGCTGGGATGCCGGGTCATCCAATTCTGCGTATGCCTAATTATGGACTATGCTAACTTGTGCTGCCTAGTAGTATTTGCGGACACATGGCAAAGCAATACCGCCATAGTATTTTGAATGTTGTAATACAGAAATTTATGTTCGGAGCTGGCCACCTGCCCACAACAGCTTCCTAACTTGTGTGTCTATCCTGGCTAACACAGCGTTCGGTACCTTGTAAGGACAGTTTTTTTAGGATATAAAGGAGTCTATGTAAAGCTATCATGTTAAACAAGGTGGATTTCCCTAGTAGCAAGAGTGGTAGTGATAGCCAGTGTTTCACATTCATTTCTAGCCATTTTAGCATGGGGACTAGGTTGGCCTCATTGTGGGATTCAGGTGTCTTACTTATCCAGATGGTCAGATATTTGAAATTTGAAACAGATATGTTTCCAGTCTCAGGTGCAGTGCTAGGAATTCCTCCTTTTGCTCATCTCTCATTGTGAATAATTGGGATTTGTTCCAGTTAATTGTAAGCAATTAGTGGTGCTGGTGTAGGCAAAGCTGGTGTAGGCAAAGTGTTTGTGCAATGTTGGAGATGTATAGCAGGATGTCATCTCCGTAAAGTGAGATATGCTCGGTCCACCCATTATTACCCAGACAGCCCCATGTTTCTGCGGGTATTGGGACCCATTGTTCCAGTACCTCAATGGCCAGACCAAATAAGACTGGCGACAGTGGGCAACCCTGTTGGGTGCCTAGTCATATATTGAACTTGCATGAAATGAAATTATTCACTTTCATGCAAGCTTTTGATCTATCATATAGTAGCCTGCACCATTTAAGAAAGTTCCGTCCGAATCCCATCTCCACCGAGTCAAAGGCCTTATTTACGTCCAGTGAGGCTATCACCTGTCCAGTGGGTGAGGCCTGCATGACTGTTAAATTGTTGTATAATCTTCTCAGATTTAATCTGGTTGAGCGGCATGGCATGAAACAATTTTGGTCTAGGTGTACAAGGTCCATCACCACACCATTCAATCAATTCATATGAATTGTAGCCAATATTCTTACATCCGAGTTCAATAATGAGATCGGGCAGTAGGAGGTGCAGTTATCCCTAGGTTCATCTGCTTTAGGTAGTAGCACAATCACCACCATCCTCATATCATCTGGTAGCCTACTGTCTTTAAACGCCATCTTGAAGGCTGTGTGTAGCTGTGCTGCTGTCCTTCTGGATATTTTATGGTACAGTTCCATTGGGAACCCATTTGAGCCCGGTATCTTACCAGACTGCACCTGTCCTATTGCCAATGTCACCTCCTATACTAGGATGTCAGTGTCCAGGCCCACCAATCACTGCAGTTGCAGTCATTGATGAATTCAAGCACTTTATCCTCAGGGCCATGTGTCTGTGCCTCATCAAATGCTTCTAGATGAGTGGCAAATACCTCTGCTATCCCTACTGGCTGTTACTGTGTTTCCATTGTCAGTCCTTAGCTCTCTGCCCATCATACCTTCTTTTTCCATGTTCGCTTTCCAGGCTAGGAGTTTACCTGTTTTGTTTCCTGCTTCGTAGACCCGCTTCTGTTTCGCTACTAGAGCATTTTAATTTTGTATGTCGTGGCCAATTGGAATTCAGCCCGTTTAAGGGCCCTTGTTGTTTTGAGGCATGGTGTAGGGGTTTCCACGTATTCTCATTCTGACTGAGCTAGTTCTCTTTCTAGTGTAGCTAGTTTGTGTTGGTGGGTTTTCCTAGCTTATATTCCTCCAGTCAAAATAACCCCCCTCAATGTTGCCTTATACGCATTCCAATGTTTCACTGGGTTCTGTATTTTTATTTTCCTCAAAGTAATGGCTGGAGACTCCGCAGAGGAGTTTGATCTCCTTAGCATTTGAGAGGAGCCACATTTCCATCCACAATTCTCCTCTCGGTTTCCTCCTGTTACCAGTCAGCATCACCTGTGGGGGTAAGTGGTGGCTAATCCCAGGGGATAGATATTCAGCTTCACTAAATCTTGGTAGCGAGTTGCCAGGTGTAAAGATACAATCTATCCATGAGTGCATGTTATGACACTTGAGTAGAAGGAGTACCCCTTCTCCTCCCCATGTATTGAATGCCATATGTTGCACATACTAAGTGCTTGGGTGAAGGCCTGTAGTCTCCCTTTGGTTGTCTCACTTTCTGCTTTCTTGCTGCTCATATCAAGGTGTGTGTCTAGTGCTAGGTTGAAATCCTCCCCTGTGATTGGCAGGGCCTGAGGGACCTCCTATAATGCCCTTCCTATATGCTAGAGGATTACCAACTAAAGCCCAGGGGGTGCAAATACATTGATTAGTAGTACATTTTTACCTTTACATTCTAGCAGTGCAGCTTGGTAGCAGTCCTGGGTGTCTATCCATGTACTTTTCATTTGGAGTGGTAACGCTTTCCTGGTGAAGATCATTATGCCTCCGGAACCAGATGTATATTGTGAAAAGCCCAACACTTTATACTTGCTTCTCCCCATACTGCAGTGCTGATCATCCACAAGGTGTGTTCCTTACAGGAACACCATGCCAGGTTCGTACCTGCCTTGAGCTTTGAGGATCACACTTCTTTTCACCCGGTTTCTTAGTTTATTGATGTTCCATGTTAGAAACTTTAGTGTTTGAGGGTTATCTATTTAGGTGTATGTCTGTTATGCCATGTGTGGATCTGTCACCTATCGGTAGGTATTCCAAATATTTCTCTCCGTGATGTGTAATGGTGTTGGAAGCTATGTGTAAAGCAACCCCCCTCCTTACTTTACCGTGCAGTGATTTTGAAACTAACCACCCACCCAATTCACGGCATGTGTGGACCATGAACAGTAACAACTCTAAACTATTGATTATTACAATCGCTAGGTCACAACCAGTGTCAATTTTTTGGTAACTGTGTTGTAGATTATCTATAGCCAGAGGCATTTTCTAGCTGTTTAATTCATCACCTCTATTTCTGACCTCTCCCGAGGACCCAAAGCAGGGTATCATCTTACAACCAGTCTCAGTCTGTGTAGGCATCCCTACCCCACATAGTCAGACGTCACCAGGTTAATGTGTGGCAGCTGCTTCTCTTCCATGTCTTGTTCCATTTCTGTCTTTTCAGAGCTGCTGCTCTCACCCTTTGACACTAGTGGACACCATTTATTTCCATTCAGTAGTCAGGTCTGTATTGCTTGATTTCGTATACTGTTTTTTTCACGAGACACTTTAACTTGTGCTTTCGTCGGTAGGGAAGTTGGTGTCTTGTTCTACCTGCATCTCATATATGCTAGAGACCATCCTTCTTCCTTCCTGTCATCCTGTTGCAGGCCTGACTGGAGTCCCTGTTTCTCCACAATATCCAGGCCTCTTGTGCTGTGCACATGAAGTGGGTGTTCCCTCTGCACACTATCCTGAGTTTGGCTGGGAAAAGGGATGCATATTTAAGGACCAATTATCATAATACATTCTTTACCGGGATGTGGGGCTCCCGTTGGACCATTGTAGTATAGTCCAGGTATGTATTCACTCCTTGGCCACTAATCATCCAAAGTCCATGCTTCCTTGCTGCCTGTAAAATATTGTTCCAGTCTCTAAGGTTCATCAATCTTGCCGTGATCTGGCAAGGGGAGGCTCCCGGGGGAGCGGGGTGGGGTTCCGGGATTCTGTGTGCCCTTTACACAAAGAAAAAACAGGAGGGCTTCACCTGTAAAACTGTTTTTTCCAAGCCAATCTTCCATGCATAGTTTTGTGTTTGGGCCTTCCTCTCTTTCAGGCAAATGTACAAGTCTGATATTATGGCGGCAGAACTTGCCTTCTACATCTTCCAGTTTGTAAGCCACTAGTTTTACTTCTCTTTCCATAGCTGCATATTTTTTGGGCAGTTCTTGCACACACAGTGTGGCAGTGCTTAATTGGTCTTCCATTTCCTTCACTCTAATGGCCAGTTTTTTGTGGTCATCACTCAGGAGGCCTACTTCCTTCACAACTGTCACGACATGTGCTTCCAGCGATATTTTTGTGTTCTGAATAGCCTCCAATATTGCCACAGTGTGGGAGTGCAGTGCTGTGTGAGTCCCCCCTGTTGCTCATGGTCTTTCATATTGGTCTCAGCTAGGGGGTCCCCCCTTTCCCAGATGTGGTTACCCTATTGTGGTCACCTCCTGTCTTCCACTGAAGGGTTTCCACTTTCTGACCAATGTTCCAAACAGGAGCTTAAGGGTGGGTTTATTTGCTCTAACCTTCCCGCTCTGACTGAGCCCAATGTGTAGCAAGATATGAGTGGTGCACGCTTACATCCCGAGGTACCCAGATTTCACGTGGCCCAATTTGCTTTCCTTCCAGGCCACCCAAGTCTGGTCCTCTATGCCGTCTCTTTAGTTTCCCACCTGTAGTATTTGGACTTATATCGTCTAAGGGTTTCTCATTGGTTGTATTGCACTCCGGTTGGGGCTTAGTCGTCTAGCTGTCTCCTTTACTACTTTTGTGGGGTAAGATTATGTTCTGCCTTGTTATTAGAAGTATTTCCCCATTGTCTTCTCTCTCCCCTCCTTGAAGTCTCTTTGGGGTGGCTTCTGCATTCCTCCCTCCTCACTGTGGTTTCCTGCTATAGAGATTTTCGTCCTCCACTCCTGTGCATTTATGGTCCTCGGGCATGCAGTTTCTTATTACCTCCCTTCCAGCTTACTGACCCAATTTAGGGGTAAGGGGCAGGATTTACTGTGGCATGGAGATTGTGGGTGAGGGTGAGAGAGGTCTCTGCCTGCAGGTATTGGGATCCTGGTTCAAGCTCATCCCTTCGGTGTCTGCTCCTGCCACTCCTACGTCCTTGATTTCGTCATCTGGGCCAGCTGCCAGTTATTTCCATTTCCAGCTGCAGAATATCCTAGTCTGTGCCTCTGATATGTAATGCCCTGCTGTTGCACCTCCCAATACCTTTTAGGGACCTCCATCAATTAGGACTGATGATACATCCATCCAAATCCATTCCTCCATCCATCCACCAAAAACGCACAGCAACACTTCAGCATTCGGTTTCTTTAGGTGTATAATAATTCCATTTCCTCCTCTACACCCTGGATGCGGAGCACTGCAGACAAATCAGCAGCATAATTCATTTTTTTATTATTATTCCATTTCTCCTAGAGCACCTTGCAATCATAGGTTTTTTAAATGATTATTCCATTTACCCAGGCACCTCTCTTTGAGAAAAGAAGGCTTTACACTTACTTCAGTACTCCAAACTCTTCTGCTTGTACATCTTAGTGCCACTTACCACTTAGAGCTTAACATGGCCACAAAGAAAGTTGCTTCCAATAAAGTGGCCAGTGAGAAGAAGCAGCTTTTTACTAGTGGCGTGCCAATAGCAACCTTTTTTGGGAGACATGAGCTTGCCACACTGGCCTCAGGGGAGGAACCTGGGAGTTACATTCCCACATCAACAGCACCACCCCAACCTAAGCCCAAGACCATGTCTGTCAGTGTGGCAGCCACTGCAATCATGCAACGTCAACAACCAGTGATGTTGAATTGGATTTGCCTCTTTCAAAAAGTAGTACCCAATTGTGTCAGGAAACAAAGCAAAGTGGACAGCAGCCACAGTCAGCAATAGTAGGTCTTCCCAAAGTTGGAGCACAACAGGAGGTCGAGCTTCCTGCCGAGCAAGAACTCTTCTTTTAGAATCAATGGTTACCACATCTCAAGGCAAAAGGAAGTGTACCATCTTCTCCAAGCACCACTTTTGTTGACGGGAGACACCAGTCAAGGCAAGGCAAGGGAAAAGAAAAGTCCCAAAAAGCCTTAGAAACATGGAAGGGGGTGATGATGAGGTGGATGATGACAACGAGACAGTCATTGTGAAAGATGGCACAGAGGAGTCCAACATTACTATCTAACCTGCTATGAGGGATGTGGCACATGCAGCACCACCACCTCCTATATTTGTAAGACCCCAGCAGAGACCTGTACCAACCCATACCTCAGTAGAAGTATGCACTGCAGAGAGGCAATCAACACACCCACCTACTTCAAGTTCTTCTTCAGGCATTTGGCAGTGGCCCAAAAAGAAAGTACTTCTCCCCACTTTGGGACTTTTTTACAATTAGCAAACAAAAGGAGAACATTGCAATATGCTCCATTTGCTACCTGAGTTTTCATTGAGGTAAGCCTGGTTCACACCATGGTACTGGAGGCCAGAAGACTGATATGAAAAATATCTCTCAATCTGGTGGGAGGAGCACCTTAAAATAATTGCTGAACATGGTTGCAATGGTGAAGGTGAGGAGAGCCAGGAAACCTCAGCTGCAACTTGTCAAATCACGCTGAAAGGTGTGGAATAAGATGGTGACATCCACACACAAAGCAACCTTTTCCCTAGCAATGCACCAGAATCACCCACTTCAGTGACCTCACAAAGGAACAGGAAGATTCAAAGTCAGATGGAGACACCACAGTATACAGTGACTGCACCATGATGCACATTGAGTCTGCCACCACCTACATCTCAAAAGTCACCTGCATCACTGGCCCCATAAAAGAAGAAAATTCAGGCTACAATTACAAGCATGTTTAGGCAGAAGGGGCCCTATGACCGCAACCACCCAATGGCAAGTTTCTACAAAGGGAAGCTGGCAAAAATGGTAGTGCTGGACCTCCTCCCTTTTGCTTTTGTGGAATGAGTGGGATTTTTAGAGTTTGTGGCAGCCATCTGTCTGAAATGTAAGGTTCCAAGTTGGACCTATTTTGCCAGAATTGCTGTTCCAACACTGCATTCGGATGTGCTGCAACTGGTTGGACAAGCTTTGCAGCAAAGTGTTCTTCACACTATCCACCTAACAACAGTTGTCAGATACAGATTACAAGTGCATCACTACACACTAGATCTTTTTTGTGGTGGTAAAGTAAAAGCTATTTACAGGTCCTGGTCCTGAAGTAAGTTCTAGAAGCATTTGGTGGCATGCAACAGTAGCCATGTTCATAATGTAGAAATCACACACAGCTTCAAACATCTTGCAGGAATTTAATAGCAAGGTGTCTGAATGACTGCAACCCAGAAGTCTCAGAAGTCTCAGAATTGGATTTGTTGCAACAGACAAAGATAGTAACATAGTCCTGTGTTTGGAGCATTGCGTCAACCTGGTTGTGCAAGACTTTCTCAAAAAAGAAAACATAGTCAGCAGCATACTAACCATCTGCAGATGAATCCGAATTCATTTCAGCCATTCTTTTAAAGCCCAGAAACAGTTGTGAATTCTTCAGCGTGGTAACAGAGTACCAGTTAAAGCCCTGATAAAGGAGGTGCCAACACTTTGGAACTCAACCTATTACATGTTGTAAAGTCTGTTTGAGCAATATAGACATATCAATGACTATTTCATTCAAAGAGGAGCTAATGCAATTGGGAAAACTAAGGCCATGGATGCGCATAAATGGGGTCTAGTCAAATGCCTGACACAGATGCTGCTCCCTTTTGAGGTTTTCACATGGGAACTTAGCAAGGACAACAGTACAATGGGCCAAGTTATCCCGTTGTTGCATATGCTACTGTACCAGCTAAAGAAGGTGTCTGAAAGGTTTGCACTCAGAGGTGTGAACAAAAACCCAGAAGAGCATGCCTTTGTTGAGAGCCTACACTATTGCTTGACTTGTAATTCAAGGCTGCAAATGACACTATCAAGTCCAAAGAGTACCTCTGTGCCACCCTACTTGATAATATTTTCTCTTTCATTTGTTTTTCTGAATCGGATGTTCCAAAATACAAGAGGTGGATTATTGAGCAAGCCAGAGAACTGGAAGATGAACAGCTGGAACTTGGGCCCTGATTTATACTTTTTGATGCTAAACTGTTCTAATGCAGTTTAACGTCAAAAAGTATACCGCAGACTAGCACCATCCCAAGATGCTAGCCAGGCATCATATTTATGGTATGACGGTAGCTGGCGGTAAGGCCCAGCTAGAGTCATGAAAAAGGACGTTAGCTGGGTGGAGGAGGCATGGGGGCACAGGGGGTTTGGCACCAAAGGATGATGCCAGTACGGGCAGAGGCATAAATAACGCCTCTAACCAGACTAGCGCCATTTTCTGATGTTAAAAAAATCCCATGGACATGACTCCTGGCTTAGTTAAGACAGGAGTCATGCCCACCACCCCAATGGCCAAGCCCAGGGGACATGTGTCCCCTGGGCATGGCCATCGGCCCCAATGCCATGTAAGGAGACACAAGTTAGGCCCCCGTGTGACACTACAGGAAATAAAAAATAATACTTACCTCAACTTACCTCGGATGGGGTCCCCTTTACTCTGCTGTCCCTCTGGTGTGGGTGAGGGTATCCCTGGTGCTAGCGAAGGGCACCTGTGGGCTCTAACCATGGAAAAAGGCCCACCAGTCCCCTTATGCCTGCCCTGACCGTGGTGTTAAATAATTTCGCTGAGCAAGCTTAGCGCCATTATTTAATGCCCCATCCCCCTATGCTTGATTTTAGCAAGGGGGATAAATATGGCGTTAAGGCCATATCATCATTTTGTGCCCAGGAACCCCTACCTTGCATCTCATTGACGCAAGGTAGTTTTCCACAGGCAAAAAATTACTTTAACTCCAAAATGTATATATATTGAATTACATCTGCGCTAAATTAACATAAAAACATTTGCACTATTTCAGCGCAAACTGAGTATAAATATGCCCCTTGGTGTCCCACTCTGCTGTTCTGTCGTGCCGCTTCCAACTTTCACAGAGGGAGGTTTTGTCTTATAACAGCCAACACCATCAACAAGCACATCGACAATAACAGCATCAGAAGAATCGACTCCCAACCTCTGCACTGGCTTGGTTTCAAGTGGCAGGTTATAAGTAAAGAGCTGAGGTGAAAGCTAAAGCGGTCCAGCAAGTGGCAGCAGCAATGACACTTCTCAGGGTGCTCCAGGAGTAACTGGATGACCCAAAAGAGGTATATTTGGATCATTACCCATTGATTTATTAGAATGGGAAGACACATCAATGGCCAGAGCTCAGTAGGATGCCAATAAAGTATTTGACTTGTCCTGTACCTAGCAAGTCTGCTGAATATGTGTTCAGTGTAGCTGGTGCAGTTGTTAGAGTGAGAAGGACCAGACTCTTACCCCAAAACATGGAGAGGTTAATCATGATCAAAATAAACCAGCATTTAGGACCGCCTAATTACACTGTTCCCGAAACACCACAGGACAAGGAATAGGATGATTGGCCAGAATCAAGTGTATTTGCTGACCAACTTCTGGGTGAACCACCCCAGTTTGAGGAGGAACTCTACTTCCTGGACAGAGTATGCCAGTTGCACCATAGAACATTTTAATTTTTTCTCATTGAACTTTCTTTCTTCACATTGCAAAAAAAACTAAAAACTAGTGGAACATTATTTTTGTGTCCGATTGATGCTGCTCTACTATTTTTTAGTCACAAAATATTTTATGGCTGGATTGGAGTTGGACGCATGTGCAGTGAAGAAGCCCCCACATTTGCTTCAGGACATTGGAGAAGATTCCTGCCTCCCTCGCATGTTATTGCCTATCTTTTTTGTCATCACCTAGCAGGGCTGCCCTAGAGGATCATTGATTAAAAGACTGCCAACGCCAATGGCAATGCTAAATTCCAATGTATTGCTAATTGCTACCAATAGAGGAGATAATATTTTGTTCAACCACATGCTTGGTTTGGAAGAGGTATTTATTAACTATTGCACCAATGTGTGATGACGTTTAGAGTGATTGTGAGTGATGATTGATGATGTCTGTGGTAGCTGACAGTGAGGGAGGGAGTTCAACATTTTTTTTAACTTGCTTCTGATGATTTGCAATGTTTTGGGGCTGATGGGTGATATTTTTTTCCAGATAATGATTGATCTTTCAAACTTAGTTAAATTTACCTTCAGGTCCACCTCTTTTTTCTGGTTCCTCAGACCAGCCCAGTCACTTTGGTTACCAAACACAAATCTACACAAAATACTCCACTTCTGTTTCTCTGTTTTTTTTTCAACAGCAGTGCACTTGACTACACGGGTCTACCTCACTCGGTTTGGGACTGGGACAGAGTTCCTCAGAATCAGGAGGAGGAGAATGGAAGGACTCGGGGGGGACTAACTCAATAGCTTGAAAGTTATTGACTTCAAAGAGAAACCATAATGATGGCGAAGACTCTCAGGCCTAGTACTCACTCTGTGGACTCAAGAGAGGTGAGTTGTTGGGAAATGCTGCTATGTATGTGTTTGCTGCATTGCTGGCTCAAACGTCAAACTCCGCTTATGTTCTTGCTCTGCCTCTGAGTCTTCTTGGTACACTCCTGACTTCTAATGAAGCTTACCTTGCTTCCTTTTGTCCTTCTCCTTTACTCTATGAGTTACTGTTTTTTTCAATATGCAGGTCTTCTCCTAGGTCTTCTCCTAGTCCTCTCCTGCATGAACAAAACTTGATGGAAGCTCAAGACTCCAGCTTACCTACCAGACACATTTAGCCAGGCACCCAAGAGTGACTGACATTCCAAGAAGAATGGAGATGCACCGCCTAATTTGGCAAAATAGTATCATTTTCTTTTTAACATTCATAATTTTCCGAACTGGGTAGGTTAACTTCACCCCTCCATAATTTGTATTTTTCAAACCTAGAAAACATAGCATTTAGAGATACACTATCTCGGGTCTTTCTGAGGCAGAAGAAGGATGGTTTGCAAAGCATTTTTGCACAGACTACTCTAAAAGACAGCATTGCAAACTAAAACACCAACATAAACATATGAGGCATAAATCAAGTAAAATAAATTATTGCCTTTTTGTTTTTAACAAATACAAAAATCCACTATTTCCACTCACAACAGGCCTACAACCTCCCCAAACATATAGCCCTGCTACCAAAAAGATTATCTAAGTTCCAAGATGAAGCCCGGTCCCAACTCCCTCCCTATCCTCTCCACCCACGAGTCCCTCCCTCCAAAACAAAAAAGTAAAAAACGGCCTAGAAGAAGGCATTGTCCATATGGGTCTGGAGCTGGTCCAGGCTCTGCTCTATGCTCCCTAGCCGACTTTCAATGCGGTCAAGCTGCTGCAGGACCATGACCTCGAATAGGTTGTCCAAGTGGGAGGGAGTGGCAGCAGTGGGTGTCAGGGACCCTGACCACTGGATGTGGTATCAGTGATATAGAGGCCGGGAGGCTGGAGTTGGTGCTGGAAAGCTTCAGGACTGGGTCCTGAGTTAGAGGCAGCTATTTCAGCCTCTTCCTCCTCTAGGACCACCAGCCGCTGGTATTCGGCCTGGATGTTCTCCAGCCTCTGGCACTGCAGATGGCTGCTATATCCTGCCTGGTTGGTGGTCATCCAGGAGGAGTAGCTATATTAAGAAAACACAAAAAAAAAAGACAATTTGTAAACAATGCTCTGAACAAGCACTTCTTCAAAAGTAGGTAGTGGGTGGCACAGTACATTGCTGGTGCCCTAGTAATATTGGAATTTGATGTGATTATGATTAGGAGAGTCACAGGGCCAATTTTATTTGTTTACCCACACATGCCTCACATAAAAAGCACTGACTGTCTGGCAAAAATGAATAATGCAGAATAACACCATATTAAAAAAACTGTGATTTCAAAAAATGAATTACCTCTCATTCATGAGTAAGGAATTATGCACTATGGAGTACACATTTTTGTGCCAAGTTACTGGAGGCATGCTAGCCAGCACTTCGAGTACTTTGATACTGTCTGCAGCTAGTGCAGCTGTCGTTAACAATTATCTATCTTTAATTCCAATGGCCCTGCTCCTCCCCAAATGCCTTTCAACTAGGGGCATATTTAAGAGCCCCTAGTGCCATTCCAACACCACTTTAACATCATTTTTACACACTATTGCGACATTAAAGGCCAAAAATGCTGCGCCATATTTACAAAGTGGTCCAATGCATGAATTGTCCCACTTTGTAACCCTTTGCGCTAAATATGCCTGCGCCATGCATAGTGTATGAAAAGGGGGCATACCCCCGTCAGGGGGGGTCAAAAAAGTGGTGCAAGGAAATCTCAGAGTTTTCCTTGCCCCATTTTTTCACCACTTTTAATGCCTTCTCAGAGCAGGCGTTAAAAGGAGGCTAACATTGGTTACAATGGGCATCTGGGTACTTTGCAGGATGAGCGTCAGAATTTTTTATGCTTATCCTACAAAACGCCGGACTAGCATACATTTGTTTGATGCTAGTCCCCTAGCTATTGTCATGGTCAGCGTATTTTAAATATGGTGCACACATGGTGGCATTAGGGGGTGCTAAGGGGTGCAAGAAAAGTGGTGCTGCACTGTGTGCGGCACCACTTTCCTTAAATATGCCCCTTAGTTTCTACACTGACTCCAAAGAAGCAGATTAATAAATAAGGTGTGTCACACATGCCATGTATAAAATGCAGATATATTATTTATCCTATCTGCCTTAAATAGATGGTGGGGAAAATGATGCACTGCACTACAAGGAAATGAACAGGCTATATAGATTGTATTTGGCACCTTCGTCACAGAGTATCCCTTACTCAAACTTGAAATCAAATCAGGCACTTATTATTCCCACTTTACTCACTGGCCTTACCCACCACCACAAATTCTTTCCAACAAAATCATTTGTTGGGCAGTAAGGAAAGGAAACTTGACAGGTGGATTAGGCTGGTAGGTAGAGCTTTTGCTATAGAATAGAGCGGTATCGACGATCACCGATTCATCATGTGCCTAAGCTTTGGCTTCTTCAGTCACTTTGTAGATGAAATTGTAAAGGGACAAATCTGAAACAGGCATAAAATAAATCTGTTATAGGAAACCATGAAATATACATTTGGAAACCCTTCACGTAGCCATACAAATGTGGCACATGCCAAACATGGATTTTTCAATTTGTTTGGTAGGCTGGGATGGAAGAACTTAGGAAAAAATAAAAGAGTGAAGTACTAAGAGGTGACTGAGTGGGTGAAGGGACAACTACACTGCTTGGGCCTCATTACGAGTTTGGCTGTCTCAGGACTGCCATGCTGGCGGTAGCGGTCGTACCATCAACAGCCTGGCGGTGAAGACCACCAAATTATGACATTGATGCATTTAATACAGAGCACTGCCAAAGCACCGCCGGCAGTGGTCTGGCCACCACGGACGATGGTAGCCACCTGCAGGCTGGTGAGACCATGTTTGTGCCGGACAGATTACCAGGTTCCACACGGCCAAGATTTCCACCGCGGTTGCGCCACCATGGAAACCCAGTGGGAAACCAACTACTTAAAAAGAGACACTCACCTTCAGGAAGCCATAGTCGTCGAAGCCTCCATAGAACGAGAACTACATGTCATCCAGCAGCTCCTGCTCGCCTAACGACTCCGGATCTGTGATGAAGATGACAACAGCAACTGTGAGTACTCACACTTATCTACTGTTGTACATTGTCAATTTTGTACACTCACACAACATACATTTGGGAAGGGGGTGCGAGGGTGACACTCACACGTGACAGCATACAAACATGCATACTCACAATCAGCCACACACATGCATATCCACAACAACCATGCTATAGCCAACACACACACACGTACACACACACAGGTACCCACAGAAACACTTCACAGGCTCACACTCACACAGTACCCCACAACATCTCACAACCACAACACAATTGCACAATCTCCAATCACATGTCTTGAACCCACAGGGGATACTACCCAGGGACACATCACACATACATCACTACGTAACATCAAGAGGCAAAATATACACAATTACACAACCACACTACATACCGATGGACGTACACAGAACATTGTGCCTAACATACCAGGCGCAAAACACACACATGCACACAGTTAAAGCACACAAAACCACACAACACACCAACAAGCACATCTCAATACAAACAACATTCAGTCCCACCACTACTAAAATATCTTGAACACATATCACTCTATCACACAACACACATGCTACAACTTACAGACAACAACACTGCACACAACCTCACATACTGGCTAACAACACAGTTAGCCCAAGCAGCACACACATACAGACATACAGACACACAACTAATGTTAGCCAGGAACACCTCCATACTAGGGAAATAAATGCATGGCAAAGATTTAAGCAGGAAACGAACAACAGGTTGGCTCTAATGATTATTGAATACAATAATTAGTAAAAGCAAAAACCATAGGCCTGTCCATAATTAAGAGTCACAACGCACAAAGTGCACATATGTGTGTCCCGAACTTGACTTCTGACTGCCATGTAAACTCCACAGGTAGGAGCATATATGGGGCAGTCAGGCATCTCAGGGGATATGGGGGGAGGTGGAAAGGGGGTTGGGTTTAGCTCTTGGAGGGGGGCCTTTGGGATCTGCTTTGTAAGGGGGGGTCTGGGATTCACCTTAGGTTTAGGGGAGGGTTGGGTTTTCTAGGAGGGGTAAACTTCTTGGCAGGGGAAGGGGTATGGGTACTTGCAAGTGGAGCTGGGGAGGGCTTGGAGATGATAGGGCCAGACTTGGGGAGAGACACAGAACGTCTACAGGTATCACAGGAAAGGAATACTTTTTTAGACACACAGGGATGGTCATAGCAAAAAGGGTTTGTGTATGGAGGGAGAGGGAGTGGTTGAGGTGTGGTGTGGATTTAACGGGTGCATGTTTCTGTGAGGTATGTTTGTGGGTGGTGGTTGTCTGTTGGGTGGGTGAGTGTGGATGTTTATGTGCCTTGAGATGAGAGGGGGTGGAGGTGCTGGGTGACTGTTGGGGTGGTGGTGTGTCAGTGGTAGTGGTGTCTGTTGGTGTGGTGACTTGGGTGGATGTCTGAGGGTATGCTATGGTGCTGTCTGTGGGTAGAATTGGTATGGTGACTGGATCTTTGAATGTTGCTTTAGTACCTGCAACTGTATCAGGTGGTCTGTCAGTGATGCTGGGGGTGATGGGGGTGTCAGGGGAGGTTGTAAGTGTTGGTGTGTGTGCATCTGAATTTTGCTTGTGTGCATGCTGGGGTGTGTCTTGTGGTGCTTGTGTTTGCCTGAGCTACCCTTGGATGTTGAGGTAGATGCATGCCTGTCTGCCTGTGTGCTTTGGATGGGGCGGGGCCGAGGAATTTGAAATTGTGAAGAGGAAGGTGGAGGGGAAATGGGAGACAAAGGGTGGCTTGCTGCCATCAGTGTGGAAGTCAGAGCCTGAAAGGATCTCATTAGGCCAACCAGTGCACCGTGAATGCCCTCCAGGAAAGCATTACACTGTTGGATCTAAGTTGCAAGTTCATGGATGGCATTCACGATGGTCAACTGACCCACAGAGATGGACCTCAGGAGGTCAATAGCGTCCTCACTGAGGGCAACAGGGCTGGCAGGGGTGCCTGCAGCAAAGGAGATGCCCACCCTCTTGGGTGAGCGGGCATGGCCAACTGGGTGGGGAGCTACAGGGAGGGCAGTGATAGTAAGCCGGGTGGCAGACTTAGATGGTGCTGTGGTGGTCCCAGATGGGTCCGCCACCACCAGGGAGTGTCCCCTGGAGGAGGATTCCAAAGATGATGACGTGGATACTGTCTCCCCTGTGGCACTCCCCTTGCCCTCCAGGCCACTGGGTCCCTCGGTGTTGGTGGTATCAAATGGCCAGCAGCTTCCCCACTCGGCTGTACCCCATCTCCCTTGCCTGACGATGCTGATGCTGAGAAATAGAGAGAGAGACAGGGTCACCACATTCGTTACATACACATATATTACACCGTACACAAAAGCAACATCACATCTATGTGTAAAACACCCCCATGTAGGAAACATTTTGAGCCAACATCATGTCAACACAACATACTTCTCACAACCCTGTATGACAACATCACACCCAACATAATCCTACTATCTGACCACTATATCACCACACTATTAGAACAGCTAAAACGCAAACTATCCCTGCACAAGATGATTTGCCAACATGAATAGCATGTCCCTATACAGAGCATCATTGTGGAACAATAAACCATCAATGGAAATCACTGTTCACTTTGATTTCAAATTCATACCTGCTGTAAATCTACACTTGCTCAGTCCATTGCCAGATGTCATGTTCTATGAAAGTTACCTCATCACATTCCAATTACAGCACAGCATGTTGCTTAACTATCACATCTCTAAAATGTAACTTGTCTAAAATACACAATGGGAAATGACTCAGTTGCATCTACACCATTTGCAATATCCATTTCTCCAACACATGAATCAACTGTGTTTTTGCAAAGGATTGCACAGACATTCAAGACCTACTCATCTTAGTCATTCTCACATAGAAAATAAAGTCATGTACATCAATAGGCGTCTACTTAGCACACGGTATACACCCACAGACAAACACAGGAATCATACCAACACCTTCAATATAATGGACACCTTTTGTGTGCATGAAGCTCAGATACAATTCCACTAATCATGCAGAGTAGCAACCTCAAGATGACCAGAACAAATGACCAACATCACTGTCAACAATTCAGACGAGTCACCATACATGTTTGGAGTACACTGACATAAATCAATTCTAAAGTAACCATGATTGACACATACACCTAGAGTCAAGTTCTTGACTTACAATATATACCATTCCACCAACATGTAACTGTCAACTACAACACATGCAACATTATGTAGGCATGGAAACATGAGCTTATCCATACTAAAATACTTTAAAACATATTCAGAATAGCAAAAGTAAGTATTCAATCCAAAATCTAAAATCTTACAAATGGCAGGAGGTACCAATATACACATGATGTTTGCAAAAACAGTGGATGTAGGACCTGTATAGGAGATGTACGACCCTATGTAGCATGGAAACCCAAGTATATTCATTGTGATTGAATTACCAGCTAGTTTTATAGGTGAGTAATGCACATGAGGGTTGCGACGGATAGGTGATTGTCTATTGATGTTATATGAGAAAAATGCACATTTAAGTGTGCGTCTGATTGAGAGGACCGTTGCTGGCAGAGTATAGTTATTGACTCCACTTTGCTTAAGGTACATTACCACGGGTTAGTATATTATTATTATTACATCACTGAGTAGCTGAAGTAAAGGACAACTCATCCCTAACAGATAGTTATCATAAAAAGTCCTTTGTAGTGAGATGCATATTAGCCGGTCAATATACTCAATCTGTGTAAGAAAATTATTTGGTATAACATATATACTATTTCTCATAAATTCATCATATAACAAAAGGATATGTCTTAGACAGTAACATGTGTGTATCTAATCATAAAAATGATAGATTAGAGACCTTATAGGTGAGCGTAAAATGTAATCGAAACCATTATGAAGGTGTAAAACAATCATGGTTGTATTTATGTCAGGTTAACAAGAAATCAAGAAACTGAGCGTAATTTACACATGTACAGGGCATAAGTGTAGAATCTATAGTCCCAAGAGAGAGTGCTAATGAGTAATGAGTCCATGTAACAGGACCCTTGTCCCCTTAAAAGTATGGGGCATCGTTTGAAAATATACATGCTCCAAGCTAAACCGGAACTTATGTCACGGATAGTATCTAAATTATGTAGGGGGTCATTCTGACCCCCGCCGGCGGTGGAAGCCGCCCGCCTGGCGGGAACCGCCAGAAGACCGTACCGCGGTCAAAAGACCGCAGCGGTCATTCTGACTTTCCCGCTGGGCTGGCGGGCGACCGCCAAAAGGCCGCCCGCCCGCCCAGCGGGAAAGCACCAGCAACGAGGAAGCCGTCTCCGAATGGAGCAGGCGGAGTTGCTGGTGTGAGACGGGTGCAGTTGCACCCATCGCGATTTTCAGTGTCTGCTAGGCAGACACTGAAAATCAATGTGGGGCCCTGTTAGGGGGCCCCTGCAGTGCCCATGCCATTGGCATGGGCACTGCAGGGGCCCCCAGGGTCCCCACGACACCCCTTCCCGCCAGCCTGGTTCTGGCGGTGAAAACCGCCAGAACTAGGCTGGCGGGAAGGGGGTCGGAATCCCCATGGCGGCGCTGCTTGCAGCGCCGCCGTGGAGGATTCACAGGGGCAGGGGAAAACCGGCGGGAAACCGCCGGTTTCCCTTTTCTGACCGCGGCTTTACCGCCGCGGTCAGAATTGCCCTTGATGCACCGCCAGCCTGTTGACAGTGCATCCTCCAACCCCGGCCCTGGCGGTCCATGACCGCCAGGGTCGGAATGACCCCCGTAGTCTTCTAGATTTATCTGAGTTTTAAGATTAGCGTTCGGTGAGTAAACGAACCGTGGACATGTTATCAAATCTGCATGTCAAAAGTCTGGAAATGTATGAGGTATTATATGTCGACAGGTGTTTTTCTGGGCTAAATCCCACGTATTAATACAGCGTTCTGGCCCAGTGCCATATTTATTGTTGTCAGACTCATTTATCCTTCTTCTATTGTAATGGCCCAATGGAACAGAAGCATAATGGGTACGTTAAGTTGGTGGCCATGATGGAGAGGAGGTTGTATGTAAGAGAGTGAGATTTCAAAAGTGAAATAGAGATATAGTCATGGGCAAACAGAGCATATATCGTAATTTGATTTCTATAGAAAAACGTGGTTCATTACAAATTAACACCAAGGATAGATGGAGTTCGAATCATGATTGAGATATTATCACAGGCAGGCGGAATGTTTAATCTCCCTTAACCTGCATCGAAATGGCCATGATTTGAAACACATCAACACCCAGTTAGAGAGTCAAGTGGTTCCACATGAATGCAGGTGAAGCACCCGCATTGAAATCGGAGAAATGCGTAATGTATGTTCGTTTTATGTTAGGCTGGCATTATAGTCCCTAATTATACGGACATGTTAGGAGAAAGACTAACATGTGATATGCACGTAAGAAGGAGCCAGAAGTGCATAGTATGATTTGATGTGAAGAGGAGGGTAAGAACATTCTTAGAACTGGAAAGTGTGATTATCGTGTATGGGTATCTACCCGTATTTTCATGATTCCATTCCTATGTGAACGGACTAATTGTTATTGAGTTACAGACATTTACTATGGGTCCCAGACCAATGAATAAAACTGGTGTAGTGTGGATGTGTAGTAACAGTTATCATGACTGAGAGGATATTATGTGAGTGTAGTTTACCCACTTAGGAAATCTCAATGTTAGATATCCCTGTATATAGGTATTGGCAGTTTTATACATGGACCTGGGTGATAGTGAAAAACATCCTGCATAAATGTTGGATTAGTGTGACTTTTTTCGATTCATTAGAGGAGCCAGTAATGCCATTCTGCATCTTTGTTGAGGCATTTATGTACTGTGTTGAAGCGAATAATAAAAGTGCTTTCACACTGTTGCAGTTTAAGTTAGAGGTCTCCACTACAAGTGTGTTGTTTTAATTTTTGAAGACCACCAAATTTGAAGGTTAATGTGAAGGGATGACATTTGACGATATGTTCAACCAAAGGGAATCTTACGTCATCTTTTTGCATATTGTGGTAATGTTCTTGTATTCTCACTTTTAATGCTCTAGTTGTGCTTCCTATACGGACATTCTTACAGGGACATATGATGAGATAGATTATTTTGGTGCTCTCTCAATAGATGAAGGCACGTATTGAAAAGTGTTGATCATTAATTACTATCTCTTAATATTTAGAAAGTCCCAGTTTGCAGATACAATAGTTGGTACAGGTGTTGAAACCAGTGATTTGTTGCAGACTGTGTGTGGTAGTTTTCTTTTCTTGATAAAATTAGAAGCATATTTTTTCTCTGAGGTTGGGTGCTCTTTTGAAGCCCATCTGAGGGACTGGTGGGATGAACTGTGAGATTGAGGGGTTTTTAGTAAGTAGGTTCCAGTATTTGTGAAGTAATTTGCGGATGTGTTCAAGACCATTATGAAATTGAGTAATGAAGCGGATAGGCGTCTGATTGGTAATAGGCTTGTCCTTGTTCAGAATGTCTTTGCGGTCTAATTTGGCAAAGTATTATTTTGTATGGTTTAGTCCTCTAATGGTATATCTTCTTTTTGATAGACGTTCTGAGATTTCTGATGCTGCGGTCTCATAATCTTCTGAAGTGCTGCAGTTACGTCTGGCCCATCTATATTCACCTGCTGGATTATTTAGTTTTGTACTTTGTGGATGAAAACTTGTGGCATGAAGAATGGAATTGGCAGCTGTTGTTTTTCTGTGGTTGCAGGTATGTAACTGATTGTGGCCAATATAAATTGTAAGATCCAGGTATTCAAGAGATTTCCTTGAAATTTGATAGGTCACTTCAATGCCCCATTTGTTGGGTATGAGAGTATGTAAGAATTGTTGAAGATGTTGAATTGTTGCCAGATAAGGAGGATGTCATCAATATATCTATCCCAGATGATCAAGTGTTGTGAGAAGTCCCCTGTGTTTTTATTCTAAAGCCAATGTCTTTCCACTTCCCCCATCAGGATACAGGTATACGGTGGAGCAAAGCGAGCTCCCATCGCGGTCCCTTGTTGCTGAGGATAGTATTCACCTTTGAACAGAAAGAAGTGGTTTTTGAGGCAAAATGTCAACATAGCTATGATAACTTCATTTCTTTCAAGGAGATGTACTGATCGTGTGGATAATGCATCTTTGTACTGCCTTGATACCGTCTTCATGTTTGATTGAAATGTTTAGACTTACCACGTCTATAGTTGCTAATATGTAGTCTGGTTGCAAGTCAATATTTTGGAGTTTCTAAAGTATATCCTTTGTATCCTTGATGTAGGAGGGTACGTTCTTCATAAATGGTTGTAATTCGGAGTCAATAAAAATGTCTAAGTTGGAGCAGATGGAATTTACACCTGAGATGATTGGTCTTCCGTTCACATAGGAATGTAATCATGAAAAGTCTGGGACCCGTACTTAATGTTTGTAACTCAATAACAATTAGTACATTCACACAGGAATGGAATCATCAAAATATGGGTAAATACCCAGACATGATATTCGCACTTTCCAGTTCTAGGAATGTTCTTACCCTCATCTCCACATCAAATCACACTGTGCACTACCTGCTCCTTCTTACATGCATATCACATGTTAGTCTTTCTCCCAACATGTCTGTAAAATTAGGGACCTATAATGTCAGGCTAACATAATACGAACATACATTACGCATTTCTCTGATTTCAGTGCAGGTGCTTCACCTGCATTCTTGTGGAACCACTTGACTCTCTAACTGGGTGTTGATGTGTTTCAAATCATGGCCTTTTTGATGCAGGTTGAGAAAGATAAAACGTTCCGCCTGCTTGTGATAACATCTCAGTCTTGATTCAACTACCTCTACCCTGGGTGTTAATTTATAATGAACCTTGTTTTTCTTTAGTAATCACATTATGATATATGCTCTGTTTGCCCATGACTAAAACCCTACTTTGCTTTTGAAATCCCACTCTCTTCCATACAACCTCCTCTCCATCATGGCTGCCACTTTAATGTACTCATTATGTTGCTGTTCCATTGGGCCATTAAAATAGAAGAAGGATAAATGAGTCTGACAACAATAAATATGGTGCTGGGCCAGAACGCCATTTTACTACGTGGCATTTAGCCCCGAAAAACACCCGTTGGCATATGATACTTCATACATATCCAGACTGGTAAGCGACCTGATGTAACCGGCTAACAGACTGCTAGTTCGTCCTTTTGACATGTGTATCTTATACACTTATGCCCTGTAAATGTGTAAATTACGCTCAGTTGCTTGATTTCTTTTTAACCCAACAGAAATACAAACATGATTGTTTTACACCTTCATAATGGTTCCAATCACATTTTACGCTCACCTATAAGGTCTCTAATCTATCATGTTTATGATTAGATACACACATGTTACTGTCTATGATATGTCCTTTTGTCATATGATGAATTTATGAGAACTAGTATATATGTTATACCAAAACATTTTCTTACACAGATTGAATGTATTGACCAGCTAATATGCATCTCACTACAAAGGACTTTTTCTGATGACTATCTGTTAGGGATGAGTTGTCCTTTACTTCAGCTACTCAGTTATGTAATAATAATAATATACTAACCCGTGGTAATGTACCTTAAGCAAAGTGGAGTCACTAACTATACTCTGCCAGCACTGGTCCTCTCAATCAGACGCACACTTAAATGTGCATGATTCTCATTTAACATCTATAGACAATCACCTATCAAGTGCAACCCTCATGTGCATGATTCACCTATAATACTAGCTGGTAATGCGATCACAATTAATACACTTAGGTTTCTTTTTAACATGAGGTACCATTTTTAACTTTTCCTTTGTGCTCACTACGCACTGGACACATTGGGTACATCTTGGCATTTTCCTTGATTACACCAAAGAATATGCATGATTGCTCTCAAATAGCCTCACCCAACACTGACTTGGCCTTTATACTTCACAGCCTTGAAAAAAGCCCCTGGCAGACCTGCCACAGGGGACGAAACAGGTGTCGGCTCTCTGCTCAAATGTCTACGACCTATTGTTCAATAGAGCATCAATAAGCTACTTTGATCTTAATAACTTGGATCTACGTGATAATTCTATACTTTATATTACTATACACTGCAAGTCGGGAATCTTACAATTGGATATACTATGGGTTTCACAACTTCTTCCAATTTAAAGTCTTTAATTGGGGTGTAACTGGATGCATGGTTCTAGGCTGGACCGGAAGTACCCCGGGGGTACTGCTCAGCATGCCGGCGTAGAGGTCAAACCTCTACGTCATGCTGACTCCGTAGCGCAGGAGGTGGGGCCACAACAAGCAGGAAGACGCCGAGAGGAAGTGAAAAGATGTCGGCAGGGAAATGAAGAGGAGGAGGATGTCAGAAACGAGGAGGAGGTCGGAAACGAGGAGGTGATTGGAGACGCAAAGGAGGAGGAGGTCGGAAACGCGGAGTAGATCAGAGACGCGACTGAGGGGGTGGTCGGACAAACATGAACGAGGAGGACGAAGACAGCGGGAGAAAGATGGCGAGAATGTGGGAAATTGCGGTCGGACAGCAGGGAACATCACAGTGGACTTTGCATAGGCTGAGAGGGAGACCACGTGAAGGAGACAGCCATGGAGCTTGGGAAGGGAAGGACAACAAAAGGCACAAAATAGGGGAGCACTAAGTTTTGTATTTAAAACCTTTGAAAACCCACTGGGTGAAATGACAAACTAAGGAGAAGGCACTGAGTGAAAGGAAATGGGATACTAATTTTAAGAGAAAGATAGGATGCTAAACAAAAAGAAGGTATCTAAAAGGTCAGAAAGATAGAGTGAAAGAGCCTCAGACAAAGGACATAGTGGAGATTCACCTAGAAACTAACAGAATCACAGAAGAAGAGGGACCGGAAGACACAAGAAAGAAGAAAGAAAGAGAGAAAGAATAGCCAGAGAGGAAAGAGCAATACCCACCATAAAAACAAACGTACCTATCAAAACGGTATTCCTGTTTTTCTCTCCCTCTCATGGAGGATGATCTTCTGGATCCCCGACGAACCAACCTGCAACCGGAAAAGCAAAAAGAAAATAAGGAACAGGGAAAAACAAAAGGAAGAATACAAGCTACAGACATACAGACAAGTAGAAATAGAAAAACGATAAAAAGGAAGAGACATTTATTGGAGAAGATAAATAAACGGTCAAAACTGTAAACCTAATTTGCGTAGTCACGTATCCATTTGTACTTGCCTGTCACATGGGGCAAATTGGTCCATACCCCATTCAATAACCCACATTTGGTTCAGAACGGGCATTATGAAGTATGAGAGAGTTGGACCTTAGGAACCCTGCCTCTTGAATGTCAAATAATTGTTGCCTGCTGCATGCTCCACAAACTTGCCCTGAAACATCAGAAACCATTCATATCAGATGAGGGGGAAGCAGCAGAACCTGTGGGTGGAAAAGAAGATTTGCCAAGTGACGAAGAGCCAGATGAAGATGAGGCTGGAGACTCCAGGGCAGATCTCATCAATCAATAATTCAACTGACTCAAGGTATGTGGTGTCTTCTTCATGGTGAGATTTAATTTTATAACCTAGAGTTGATGGTTTGGATGTCACCTCCTATTTAATATCATCCATGAGGTCTTAGGTTGCTCTGATGCCAATGAGGCAGTTGTGCATACTGTTTATAAATTGGTATTGTGCACAGAACAGAGTGGTATACAGTGTCACGATTTGTTACTGCATTTACAAAGTCACACTTGTGAAAATGACTTGTCAGAATTGATGTTTGTTTACAGCTATGTCCTATCCCTCATCTCTGTCAATCATAGATTTGCTCAGTTTCTCTTTGGCTCTTTATCATTGGCAAGTCACAGACAGTGTCAGAGGCCGATGGGAATTGCAGGCAGACATAAGCAGTGGACATGGATGAAACCATGTACTGATTGGAATGAGTATGTGGAGTGCAACTAATATGGTTAGACTGTCTGGACACTGGGGTGGAATTGTGTTTTCCCACAAAGAAGACCTGTTTGGTACTGAAGGTGGTCAATTGGTGTCATGTGTGTGTCCATATGTGCGACACATGTGAAAATGCTGAACCAGTGCCTCTATCATCATAACGTTTTCTGTTGTATGTGACCTACCTGTAACATAGCTGTCAGTGTGTTCCTATGTTGCAGACAAATGTGCATGTGTCTTTGGACTGACAGAGGGGAGTGGCAAGCCTACAGGTACGCAGGCAACAGTACTGATCTCTGTCTGCACAATGGGGTATGATTATTAGAAAGCTAAGGTATGGGTATGTGATAAGCCTTTACATGGTGTTACATAGGACCAATCTGTATGCCTCTTGTCTTGTAGGAAGAATGACATGTCCATAACTTCTCTATCCAGTGGGTTAGTAGTGTATGGCACCTAAGCTGACAATTATAAGTCACCAGCAGTACTATTCCATCTGCTGTTTGCTAATCGAGGATAACGTGTGGTGATGTAGAATACAGCTTTATTGGCTTCTATTTTACAATCCCAATTTAAGGAGTCTCCTGGTGATAGAGTACACATATGATGTCCATAACAAAGGTCCTACTATAAAGAGGGACATATTGACACTATAGTTGGCATACATGACAGTTGTACCTGGTTGTTGAATGACACATACACAGGACCTTTGTTAATGTATTATTTATTGGGTAGTGCTAATCAATATGTGTGAATAGAAACAGAAAATACACAAAGTGAAAAGTGAAGGGTTCAGTTGTGGTGGCTGAAATCATCAGGGTCGCTGCTATACCATTAGAAAACATAAGTCCAGTGTCCTTGGACCAAAGGAAAACGGAGTTAGGTTTCAGAACAGTCAACAGGGTGCATCTATGGTACACAAGGGGAACCAGTCAGGAGAGGTTTACTTCCTGGCAGTGAGTTTGGTCTTGGCATCTGCTCCTTCTGGATATCTGGGTGGACATCTATGTTTGCAGGGGTTCCTCTGCTATATAGGGTGAGGTGTTTGAGGCATGTCCTTCCCCAGGCAGGGCCTCCATTCCACTAGCAGCCACTGATGTTGAAGGGCCTGAAGAGTCATTACTAGTGGAAGATCGGTGTTATGTGGCAGGCCTCCTCAGGGTAGTAATAATGTCCCTCAGCACCCCAGCAATGGAAGCCAGGATGACATTTTATGCCTGCCACTGCTGCATGACTTCCTGGTGGATGTCCCTCTGCAGCTTTTGGATTTCCCCTATCATGGTGACTACCTGGCTCATCATGCCTTGGGAGTTTTGGTAGGCTCCCAAGACTTTGGAGATGGTTTCCTGGTCAGTATTGTCACTTGGAAGCCCCATCCTCTGGGCCCTACCATCCCTTCTGCACACCCTACCCTACATTTCTGTCCCCTTGGCACAGTGTGCCCACTCCCAGTGTTAGCAGGACTATCATTGTCAGGGGTGACAGGGTGAGACTCAAGTATCTGTACTGGGACACACAATGGATGAAACAGTCCTTGTCACACAAGTTTGGGGGCATATGGTTGTCTGTGATGTTGAGACAACAGGGCTGGGAGGAGTCACTGTGGGCAGTGTGAGGCTGACAGCTTTGTCCTCGGTGTCCACACATCCAGGGGTGTTGTACTCACTGGGACCTTCATCCAGAGGGTTAGAGGCAGTCTCTGGAATGCTTCTATTGTGGCAATGGCAAGGTTACCTGTGTGAGAAATGGATCACAGAGTTGCAGTAAGTGATACAAGTGATGTTTCATTTTGAGTATTAGTGATGCTGTGTGAGATGCACAAGATCCCCAGAAATGACAATGACAGCTGCTGCACCTCCTTCCTCACCGACCGGACCCAGAGAGTCCGCCTTCCGCCCTTCCACTCCAACACTACCAAGATCACCTGCGGAGTCCCCCAGGGGTCCTCCCTCAGCCCCACACTCTTCAACATCTACATGATCCCCCTAGCCAACATTCTTTGAGCACACGGAATCACTATCCTCTCCTATGCAGATGACACCCAACTCATCCTCTCCCTCACTCACAACCCCACCACCGCCAAAACCAATCTACACTCTGCTCTCCTCGACACCGCCAACTGGATGACCACTAACCACCTCAAGCTCAACTCCAACAAAACCGGAATCATCATCTTCGGCCCCAACAAAACCACATGGGACGACTTCTGGTGGCCCACCGCCCTAGGTCCCGCACCCACCCCCGCAAACCACGCACGCAACCTCGGCATCATCCTGGAACCCTCCCTCTCCATGACACAGCAAATCAACGCTCTAACCTCCTCCTGATTCCACACACTCCGCACTCTAAAAAAATCCTTGAAATGGATTCCCCCAGAGACCAGGAAGACAGTCACCCACGCACTCATCAGCAGCAGACTGGACTACGGTAACTTCCTCTACGCCGGCACCACACTCAAACGCAAACTCCAGAGAATTCAGAACACAGCCGCACACCTCGTCCTTGGCCTCCCCCACCACAATCAAATCTCACCACACCTCAAATCCCTTCACTGGCTCCCCATAGACAAGAGAATCACATTCAAGATCCTCATCCACGCACACAAATCCCTCCACAACTGCGGCCCAACCTACCTCAACGAAAGAGTGAACTTCCACACTCCCACACGCTACCTCCGATCAGCCTACCTCGCCCTAGCCACAGTCCCCTTCATCCAACGCACCACCACAGGAGGTAGGTCCTTCTCCTACCTCGCCCCCAAAACCTGGAACTCCCTCCCCACCAACCTTCGCAAAACCAAAGACCTCCTGCTCTTCAGAAAGAACCTCAAGACATGGCTGTTTGAGCAGTGACCCGCCCTGCCCCCCCTTTTTTGATCCCCCCCGGCGCCTTGAGACCCTCACGGGTGAGTAGCGCGCTCTACAAATTATTTTTGATTGGTTTTGATTGCAGATCTTACTTTGAACAACATGAGAGTCTGTAAGTTCAATACCATACACCATGGTTAAAGATGTTAAACTATGTTGGTAGTCATTAGGCTGCTGATACCATCTTATCTTGTCTGATTATTGACATGGGTGTTCACCTTTGTTGCCTAGTGAAGTGTCTGGCATGATATATGGCAGACACTGAAATACAAAGTGGGGCCCTCTTACGGGGGCCCCTGCAGTGCCCATGCCATTGGCATTGGCATGGGCACTGCAGGGGCCCCCAGGGGCCCCACGACACCCCTCACCGCCATCCTGTTCCTGGCGGGCGGAACCGCCAGGAACAGGATGGCGGTGAGGGGGTCAGAATCCCCCATGGCGGCGCAGCAAGCTGCGCCGCCATGGGGGATTACCAGGGCAGCGGAAAACCGGCCGGAGACCGCCGGTTTTCCTCTTCTGACCACGGCCGAACCGCCGTGGTCAGAATGCCCAAGGGAGCACCGCCAGCCTGTTGGCGGTGCTCCTGCGGTCCCCGGCCCTGGCGGTATTTACCGCCAGGGTCGGAATGACCCCCATAATGTTTAGAAATACATGAACCTTCTAAAATACTGTTTTCAGAATAAACACTGCTTTTTTAACATGAAGACCAAAAGTCAGTCTGGAACAGTTCCTGGAAAACAATTGGAATTGTACCAGGGACTTAATATGCAAAAAGAACGTCACATTTTGAATTTAGCATCTTCACAGGAAAAACCATAGACTCAGGATAAATGTGTGCAGTTCAACAAAAATTACATATCAAAGTTTTAGTTGCCATGAAATGATCGCGCACACCTTTGCAGATCTGAACACCAAGTTTACATGCTGGAAATGAATCACGCACACTATCGATTCTAACAAGAAAATGCAAATGCAATGAAATGATCGCGCAAGCCTTTGCCGATCTGAACACAAAGTTTTACATGTGGGAAATGAATCACGCACACTGCCGATTCTAACAAGAATGTGTAAATGCCATGAAATGATCACGCAAGCCTTTGCCGATCTGAACATCAAGTTTTACATGTGGGAAATAAATTGTGCACACTGCTGATTCTAACAAGAATATGTAAATGCCATGAAACGATCGCGCAAGTCTTTGCCGGTCTGAACACTAAGTTTTACATGCGGGAAATGAATCACGCACACTGCCGATTCTAACAAGAATATGTAAATGCAATGAAATGATCACGCAAGCCCTTGCCGATCCGAACACCAAGTTTCACATGCTGGAAAAGAATCGCGCACTCTTTCGATTCGAACAAGAATGTGCAAATGCCTTGAATTGATCGTGAAAGCCTTTGCCGATCTGAACTCCAAGACTTATATGCGGTAAATGAATCGCGCACACTGCCGATTCTAACAAGAATGTGCAAGTGCCATGAAATGATCGTGCAGGCCTTTGCCGATCTGAACACCAAGACCTATATGCGGTAAATGAATCGCGCACACTTCTGATTCTAACAAGAATGTGCAAATGCCATGAAATAATCGCGCAAGCCTTTGCCGATCTGAACATCAAGATTTACATCAGAGCAATGATTTGCGTACTCTGAAAGTTTCACGAGTAGGCCCAAAAACTCAAGAGTCTTTTTAGAATGGGGTCGGGGGCCCAGCCAGACCTCCGCCTTACCACCCTGCTCAAGGATCACCAAGATAATGCATGACAGGCCTGGAACGTCAAGGTAGGCCTCCGGAACAGGAGCTCAGGAAACTCCGGGACCTCTGAATAGTGAGCACGTGGAGCTTGGCTGGCTCCCTTATATAGAGTCTGGCCCAGCCCACAAACCACACCGAGTCATGCTGTAGAGAAAGCTTCTAGAAGGTCCTAGAAGGGACCACACCCTAACACACTCACTCAGTCTGCAGCAATGCCTTACAAATGAACAGTTATTGCAAACATCATTAATAGTGCTTTTCAAGGTTAAAGTCTGCAATGCAAAAGGTTAACATACTGCATATAAACACAATGCATGAATTATGCTCTTGCATAAGGGCTGGGTTTTTGCATTTTTGTCACCTGTAGAGAGCGCACGGTCCTGATGTTGACAGTATGGGAGTAAGCAGTAGACATTGACCTCTAGCTGGATGTGTTGCATGTGCATCCATTTTGGCATCTGGATTTCCAGCCCAGGTGAGTATATATCAATCCTAGGTATGTTTTTTCTAAGGGTAGTTTAATGGGGCACTCAGCCACAGTTGTATTTTGCTTGTAATGATAGTGGGAGTGGACCTTTGCATTGCTGTCATTGCCATAAACTGTTTCACAGTTGGATGTCCATGATAGATTAGATTGGTATCTAGTTGCACATGCATGACAACTCACTTTAGGTGCACTGTTCAGGTTTTCATAATGTTGGGATATTGCCTTGTGGGAGTTGTAGTGCTTTTAGTTCCCAGTACTTCACATTCCATTCCCTAGAGTTGTGGTACCAGGTGGGTTTAGTGGACTTGTGGCATGCCAGTGAGGGGTATTAGGATCTTTTGGACTGAGGGGTGGTGGGTGGTTTGTTAATTGAGGTGGGGTAAGGTGGTGAGGGAGCATGCAGAACAAAACAATTGGGTGCAATGAATGTTGTGTGGACTTATCAGACTCCACTCCCCCAGGTATTCCTGTGAGGCCCTCAGAATGCCATATGCCCAAGACCTTCTCCTCCCAAGATGTGTAAGTAGGGGGAGGAGATGCGAGCCCAAAGCCAGTCTTCAGTACCGCCAGCTGGTGCCTGGATGCCATGGAGCGTACCTTCTCCTGGAGTTCGTTCCACCTCTTCCTGATGTCCTCCCTTGTGCATGGGTAGGTGTCTACAGCATTGATACTGTTAAATTTTCTTTGCCACAACTCCATTTTCCTGGCAATTGATGTTTGCTGTACTTGTGATCCGAACAGCTGTGGCTTTACGCTGACATTTTCGTCTACCATGGCCCTCAACTCGTCATCTGGGAAACATGGGTGTTTACGTGGGGATATGATAGTGGTTGCAAAGATGGTGAATTAGTGTTATTAAAGAAAAAGTTTGCAAAAAATGTGATTGATCCGCTGTAGGTGCTGTGATGTGATGCAGTGACGGCTGTTGTGTGTTATGTGTAAAAGTCAATTGTGTGTTGTACAGGTGTGTGATGTATGCGTGGTGAAATGTGTGTGGGTGCGAAAAGTATTTATTGAGAAGTCTGTGATTGTTGTTCCACCTTTGTGGTTGTGAGTGGTGTTCTGTTTGCAAGGTTATGTGTTGTATAGGGGTGTGTGTGGATATGTGTCAGGTGTGAGGTATTCAAACTATCCAAGGTGGTGATGTGTTCAGTGTGATGTGTGTTTAGACCGCTGCGGTTCGCACCGCCAATGGTTTTCCACCATAGAAGAACTGCTGTCACGATTTGTGGATCGTAATCTGATCAAAGTATTTTTGTCGGGCAGTTGGTGCTGGTGGTGGAAATGCCTCTTTTCCGTCCTCCAGTGTCCTGGCGGTTTTAGAAAATTGCCTGTTTTTTGGTAGACTTCACTGTGTAACTCTTAATGCAGAGGTCATACTACCGCCAACATGGCTGTCTTTTAGGGGTTGCCACCACAACAGTCTTCCTAAAAGATCCCTCCCTTGTGTGTTTTGTTTGGAATGCATTGAAAACTTTGTAAATGCCGCATTAACTGAAGCAGATTGTGCACATTGCACAGCCAACACTGGAGGCACAAATTGAACTATACTGCACTTCTTCGGTCATGGGTGGCAAAATGCCATGGGCAGTGAGGGGGTTGATAAATGATGATGATGGGTGGGATACAGTTCTGCTTCATGTAACAAATACAGTGAGCCAAGGGATAGAACACAAATTAAAATACCCAGCACTTTGAACCATAGCTTTGAAGCCATGAAGCATAACGTAAGCAAAGTTGGTGAGCAGCATGCTCCTCTACAGAAGAGCTCCCTTGTTTATTCATTTAAGCAATTACCCAATCACCCTTTCATTCTTCCTACTGTATTCACCCATAGCCACCATGATTTCAGCTTTACTTTCTCTCAACCAGTCTTAAACAATTCACAATCTATTATCCATCCATTCAGTATCCACTATCCACCTTTTCTTTCAATCATCCTTTCACCCATTCATCCATTTGCCCAATACTGACACACGCATCCTTTCACGGACCCACATATCCTTTCCTTTTGCTCATTCCACTCATCCTTTCTTTTAACCTTCCGTTCTTTCCCGTTTTCATCAAGCAATCATTTTTAGAACATATTATGTGTGATTTTGCTTAGTTGCAGATAGAAGAGGCCGTATTCAACCCAAGCACAGCTGTAGCAGTAACACAGGGGTTTCATAATCACAATGACACTCTGGTAGTTAGTAAGAGTAATTGTCAATAAGCAAGCATTGTGACTTACCACCGCCCATCCCTGCCGCTGCTTCTCCCCCTGTTCCATCTGGTCCTGCAGTGGAACTTGAGTCAGCTCCACTGGTGGTCAGTGTGGCTAGAAAAAAACATTATACAGTTTTTCGATGCATGGTACTTTTTAAATTGTGAGTTCAGAGACCCCAAATTCCACATCTCTATCTGCTCCCAATTGAAAATTACACTTGTAAGATATTTCAAGGCAATCCCCATGTTAATCTATGGGAGACACAGGTCTTGCAATATTGAAAAACGAATTTAGCAATATTTCACTATCAGGCATATAAAACACACCAGTACATATTTTACCTTTTAAATATACTACATCCTGCTCATGGGGCTCAATTAGTCCTACCTTAGGCTTGACTTAAATGTACTAAAAGGGAAGGTTTGAGCTTGGCCTCAAACTGGTAGTGTAAAACTGCACACAGACACTGCAGTGGCAAGCCTGAGACATACTTACAGGGCTACTCATGTGGGTGTCACAATCAGTGCTGCAAGCCCGCTAGAAGCATTTGATTTACGAGCCAGGGGTGCACATAGTGCACTTTACTAAGACTTAGTAGTAAATCAAATATGCCAATCATGGAGAAATCAATCACCAATAAATTTAGACAGAGAGCACTTGCACTTTAGCACTGGTCAGCAGTGGTAAAGCTCCCAGAGCCCTAAAGCCAGCAAAAACAAAATGCAGTACACAGTCAAAAATAGGAAGTCTGAGGCAAAACGTTTGGGGATAACTCTTCAAAAAGGGCCAGGTCCAACAATTTCCCTTGAAGCCCCCTCGTGGGGGGCATGGGTCAGGGGGAAGATGGTTGCCAAGTCTCTTTATTGTGGTAAGTATCACATCAGGTATGTGTTGATGGTCTCATCCAGGTGCAAAGTAGAGAGAGGCAGGAGGCTCCCCCAAAAGTTCACCTATCAGTCTTGCCCCAGGTGCCCTTGCGATGGCTCCATCCCTGGCACCAGCAGCCCCAGCTGTCTCAAACAAAAAATGGGGAGAGTGGGAGGGAGCAATGGAGGTCAGATGAAGTGCAGACCATCAGGGCTATGAGGGAGGAGAGAAAGCAGCTCCTTTTAGTCCCTCCATCTTGTCTTTCTGCCCCCCCTTCAATGAGTCTTCCTACCCCTCTCCCACCCTCTTCCATACCCCCGACATACACACACCTACATGCGCAAACATACACACTCATACACACACATACCCAAATTCACCCACGCATGCATACATGCATACATACACACCGCAACATGCACTTACATACATTGAAGTACACATGCATTCACAACACACAACATACAGGTACACTCACATCCATTCATTCACACCCGCATTCCACATGACTCACACCCGCATGCACGTATACAAAAACAGACACCCCCTCCACACACACACACAACACCCCCACCCCTTTTGAAGAACCCAACTTACCTGCTTGCAGAGGGTCCTCAGGCAGGAGACGGTGCGCGGTGCTGCTGCCAGCAACAGCGTCCGCCAGCAGAAAACCGCCAGGCCATATCATGGGTCATGATACGGTTGGGGGCGTTCTCCTGGCATGGCTCTGCTGCTGGCAGCAGCACCACCTTACCGCCGTCCGCCACCATGACCGTAGCCAGAATTCCACCAGCCTTCTGGCGGAATTCCAGCTATGGTCATATTATGGTGGACAGTAGGTTGCCGCGACGAGGGTCTTTTGGAGGCCCTCGCCGTGGCGGTAGGCGGAATTTTCCGCCAATGTTAAAATGAGGGCCATTGTCTCAGAAATAATGTTTACAAAAATATTCTCTCATTCAAGTTAATAGTAGTAAATCAACATCCTCTGGAATGACATTCATGTAAACAATATTTAGCGCACCAGAAGATATTATTGCCAACAACATTCTGGCACACAAACATAGACATATTGATAAAACTTGGTAACTATTGGAACAGAGAGATTTTAGACATGATTACGAGTTTGGCGGTCAGCAAAGCTGACCCGACCACCAGACTGATGGTGAGGAGATTGCGCGGTCAAATTGGCAGTCTCACCACCGGCCCTATTACTACTTTCCCATTGGGGTGATGAGCGGGAACCAAGGTTCCCACCCATCAACCCAGTGGGAAAGGTGCAGCAGCATTGACACCAGCTCATAATAGAACCGATGGCAATGCTGACGCACGCAGAGGGCACCAGCACCCTCGAAATGCGCATTTCGAGGGTGCTGGGCAGGGGTGCCCCTGCACTGGCCATGCCATGGGCCTGGGCAGTGCAGGGGCACCTCTGAGGCACCTGCAGTCCGCCATTCTTTTCATGGTGGCAGAGAAAAAGGTTGTAATCAGCAAGGCAGCGCTGACTTCAGCCTGCACCCGTTATCCCTTCGGAATTGGAGATCCTGGCGGGGATGGTGGTACATTGGTGGGTCTGCCCACCAACCTCGTAATGTGGTGGTGAGACCGCCACAACTGTAGCGGTCCGACCGCCACCCTGAATCTGGCTGTCTGTTGAACACCAGACTCGTATTAAGGCCTTTTTCATCTGCATGGCTGTATAATGACTGGTATATGTGCTGTCACCTGTAAGACTAACCTGTGCTTGGATATTGCTTTTAATTTAGGTGACAGTAAAAACTACGGTACAAAACAGAAAAATATGGCAGCAATAATATGAGGTATCCAAGATATTCCAGATGTTGTGATTCAAAGCAGGTTAGCGATCTCAATAAGTGTTTGTGCCGTAAGATAGTATAGAAAGAAAAAATATATTCAATAGTTATATGTATATTGTGAGATGGATACGAATGCTGCAATGACGTGTTTGTAACGAGGAGGAACAGTTTCATGTTGATGGTGAAAATATGTCCAATTGGTGCACCTTTCAGATGGTGTGGCCATATGGTCCATGTTGAGCATTGGTGTGCTGCTTTCCTAGGACAGTCCAAGTCTTAATGTTGTTAAATATTTCACCACTGAGCCAAGGACTCTCACCTATTTTAAGTCTATGACAAGGATTTATATGCAAAGCTCATACACAATTTAGAAGAATAAAGGGCCGAGTGAGCCCTGCTGGTAGTCAAACCTGTGACACGCTTACAATTACAGCCTTACTTAGAGTTGGGTAGATGCCGAACATCATTTGAAGAGTGGTGGATGTCACATCCACTGGATTTAGAGTGCCTTTGGAATCAATGTACCCTTACTACAGTGGATGATACATCTGCCATGTTTTTTCGGTGATCCTGCACCTCTTACCAGTTGTGACACCCAGCCCTGAAAATAGCTTAGTGTGAAACTTAAAGGCTTTATACATCCTGGTATAGCTGATAGTCGGCTCTGATTACTCCCTGAATTTTTCCCAGAGAGCGTAGCAAGAGGGCATACAGATAAGAGACACTAGGCCATCATCAAATGCTATGACTATTTCAATTTCGGCAGCACCAGAAATGTCTGTCCAAGTCAGGATTACAAGATGTGCAATAATAACGGTTGTTGGGGCTATATGCTAAATATATATGAGGGAAAGTGACTAGAATTTAGAAACAAATGTACAAATCGGTACAGAAACACTTTAAGATACATCTTATAATAGTGCAGTAATAACAGGCAAGGTAATCATCTTACCCCACCATATTGGGAATATCTGCAGCAGTGTTACTGATGCGGTTTGCCCACATCAGTTGTAATGAGGCCCCAGGAGGAAACTTGAGTCCCGATAAAGCTGTTTTCCATGCTATAAAAGGTGCATGAGGTTTGGTGTTACATAACATGGATTAAAAAAAATTATTGTCACGTTAAGTATATACAGGTAAGAAGAGATTTACAGTTCTCAATTTCACACCTGGGTACCTTGAATATCCATACATTGTCAAAGAACATTGACATTGAGTTAAGTATAGCAAAGCAATAGTTACCTATATTGCTTTGACAATATTTAAGTATTCAATGTAATGTAGGCTTTCCACTATATTCTCCTACAGAGTGAACAGATAACATAACTATGGTCACTCAGGGCCAGATGTATCAAGCGATTTTGCATTCGCAAACGGTGCGAATCGCAAAATTCGTCCGTTTGCGAATGCAAAAATGCCTTTCAGAATGTATGAAAGGCATTCCCAGTGCAATTTTAAGGAATCGCTAAAATAGCGATTCCTTAAAATTGCGACCCCATTTAGAGAATTGCAAATTGCGATTCTCTAAATAGGAAATCGCAAATAAGGAATCCTTATTTGCGATTTCTGAAGCACATGTATCAAGCATTTCCTAAAAGCGAATTGGGCATTTAGGAAATGCAATTACCACCAACAAAAGTTTGGTGGTAACCATGTGCAAATTGTAAAAATGCATTTTGAATGCATTTGTAAAATTGACATGTAGCACACACATGCCCCTAAGGCATGTGTATGCTTCACATGTCCGTAAAAATATTTTTGGGGTGCAGCAGAGGGGGCCTTAGGCCCCCAGCACCCTGGGATTTGCATTTCCTAAATTACGAATTCCTAACTGGAATGCACAATTTAGGAAATGCAAAACCATTTGCAGCAGGCCCATAGGTGCAAATGGAGTTGGATTCTCTATTTGCGATTCGGTAATAGCATTTGCGAATTTTAAGAAATCGCTATTACCGAATCGCAAAAATCATACATACCATTTTGCATTTCTTAAATAGCGATTTCTTAAAATTCGCTATTTAAGAAATGCAATTTGTTTTTTTGATACATCTAGCCCTCAGTGTTTGGAAAAAAATAGCAATTTTAAAATTTTGAGTTGCAGAAATATCAAGTTTTTAATACTGTAACACCGAAATATTGTGTGCAAAAATATTGTTGACAAAAACATTGAAGGTAAGAAATATTGGGGCATATTTATAAGCCCTTACTGCTGCCTTAGCATCATTTTATTTACGCCAAGGCAGAGCTAATCAGTAATTAATGTATATATTTTTTAATTGATATTAATTATTTGAATATTAGTTATGTAAATTGTGTAAATAGTACCTTTAAGTTATAGTTTAGGTGCTGGTTGTTGGGTTTTAAGGGGTAAAAGGTGGGAAGTTAATTAAATAAGTTAATTTTTCATTATTGATAAGTTTTTAATTATTTAAGGGCTAATAATTATGTGATTTTGTAGGTGCAGGTTGTTGGCTTGCAGAGGTCATCATATGTTGGTTTTGCATTTGTCACACTAAGTGCGTAGGGTATGACGAGCCAATGGTCCTAGGCCCATTATGCCCACTATGGATTCAAGTTAGCTTGGCTGATGAAGCGTGATACCCTGAAACCAGTCCCAGGATGCTTGTTTCCGGTTCAGGGAGGACCTGGCCCGGCAGTGTGGGCTGGACTGTTCCCATAAGGAACAGGGTCAAGACAGCTTTGCATATGGCTTGGTCCAAACTGGGGTGGTGTGGTGAGCAAAGGAATTGCTAAAATAAACCCAGAACTGTGACCAGGGTGAATGTTTGATTGGTTCCGTATTCCATCCAATATTTGTGTTTGTTTGCTTGTGACACCCTAACTGTGTCAGGTATGTCCAGACATGGGTCCCAGGCTCATTATGCCACTGGATTCAAACTAGCCTGGCTGATGAAGGGTGATACCCTGAAAACAGTCCTAGGATGTTTGTTTCAGGTTCAGGGGGCACCTGGCCTGGCAATTCGGGCTGGACTGTTCCCATGGGAAACAGGGTCAAGACTGATTTCCATATGGCTGGGTTCAAACTGGGGTGGCATGGTGAGCAAAGAAATTGATGGATTCAACCCAGATCTGTGACTGGGAGTGAATGTTTGATTGGATCCATATTCTATCTATCATTTGTGATTGTTTATTTTGAGAAAGTTTGCATTTTCTAGTCCTAATGATTTGGTGCCTGCAGCTGGTTTCCTGATTAGATGACTAGGTGTAGTTGTCAGTTGGCCTTTGTATATTCCTTCCAGTCAATGTCATATGGGGGAATGGATGTTCACAGGATGTGTCATCCTGACAAGATGGGTGGGAGCAGAGCTGTCCCCTACCACACTTGCACTTCAATAGGGTCTGCCTCCTCCACTCGCAAAGAACTTCACACTTGGCTTTTGTCACCGTGAACATCCTGGGACCAGTGCAGGGGGGAAGGAAATGTCAAATCCATCTCTGGGGGAACAATCTGTGGAAGTTTCTTTTACTTCAAAGCTGGCAGTGGTTATAAATATTGGACCCTTGACCTTTGGATACTGCCGAAAAAGTACTGCCCTGCTCCCAGGTGACTGCCCTGATGCTTGAGGCCTGCCCTGCTCTCTGAGAAGGAAGATTGGAACTGCTTACTTCATCCCAGGCAGTTAACTCCAAGGATCAGTTGGCTGACCTCCTGATCTGAGCTACAGGAACAAATTAAGCTACAGAGGCCTCCCTGAAACTGCCAGCTGACCTGCTACACAAGATCTGCTTGGACCTACAACTGGCCATACATGAGCCCTCCATATCGCTTCTAGAGTGAGTTCCTGATCCCCGAGAGGTGTCTTGTCAGGTCTTGGACCCATGGCTGGCATCTGTTGACCTCTGCCTATGAAGAAAATTAGAAATCCTGAAGATTTGGGCTCTTCACAAATGGGACAGTTCCCTCCAAGATCTTGCCACCCACCACATCTCCAGAGCACAGCTCTGTGGGACCCAATTCTCCGTGCTACAGCGACCACCAGTGACAACCGACAATGCAAGATCTCCACTTAATGCGACAGCATCCATAGCCTGCCGTGACATCCAATGAGAAGCTCCAACAACCTCTGTCTGCAATACTCAACAAGATCCTCTGGCTACAGGATTGACCATCTGTAATGCCCTTTCTGCTTTTCACACTACAGTGATAACTATCCACGACCCTCTCCCTGCTTCTTGTGGCCTCGTCCATTGCAAACTGGACACTTCGCACTGGACTTTGAGAAGGTAAATATTTTTGCTGGAATAATCCGGTTCCTGTATCCAGCCTGCACACCATCATAATCAGCCTGAACTTGTGACTTTCCCCTGTCTATCATGAGAAGATGATAAAAAGGCATGTGTTGTTCTTTTTTTTGGGTGCTATACTTACCATAATCTTTGAAATTGCATATCCCCGGTTCTGCTTATTGGATTTTTGTTATTTAAGTGTTAAGTAATTTACATAATTTTACTCTCTGTTTCTAAATTAGTGTAGTATTTTTCTTGTGCTGTGCTTTTCTCACTATTACTGCATGCATGATACATTATTCTACTAAATTAAGACTGACTGCTTTTGTGCAAAGCAACCAGATGGTTAAGCAAATGTTAATTTAGTGACCTTTTGTGGATCACCCCCTGGCAAAGATTGTGGCTGTTGCTTGAGTAGCTTTTCACAGTCTAAACAGTCTGATTAACCTCTGCCCCATATACATAACTTTTAAATCCGCTCCATGGAAAGTATTTTCTTATTTCAAAGTGTAGGTATTTTTAATGTTTTTATGTTAATTTATTGAAAGCCTACTGTACTTCTGTTTAATTACTAACTGGGTAATATGTATTTGTATTATAGTAAAGATTTAAAACAAATAAATGTGAAACTCAATCTACATACATTTTGAATTTGTAAACAATATACATGCTGAAAAACATCTAAGTAAACAAACATTGGAAAATCTTAGCAAGGCAAGTTTTCGAAAACAATTGACAAAATTGCTAATCCAATAATCTCAAATGCTTACTTTCTAGTTCACATTAAATGTTTATAAGGTTTTACAATGCTATAAAAGCCATAAATAAAGTTCCAGACTATTTAACTGCCCTTTGTAACTGCTTCAAACTTCTAAATGATGTTTTAATAAATTTCAACAATAAGAAAGATATTTTCAGATTTGCAATAACATTATTTTAATTTTTACAAACGTATAAACTAACACTTCCAAGACATTCGGATTGAAAAAAGATGATGTACAAGTTCAAGTTTCTGTATTTCTGATAGGGAACTCTTAACGAGGTCCACATGAAAACTTTACGCTCAACAAATAAAGTATATCATATTTAAAATCCATATGATTAATATAGATTTAAAAAGCATTAAAAAAGATTAGTAATACTGAATCAGAGCAGTTCATTAAAAGGGCCATAGAGGTATTGGAAGACCTCTGAAACCTAAGACATTTTCCTGACACTACAAAGTCCCGAGTCATCCACAAGCATTACACTCTGCATATGAGATACAGCATCTTTAAATTCCATATACTTAATATAAATGTAAAAAACACATTAAAATGTTAAAAATTCTAAAACAAAACCGTTCATTAGGAGGATCATACAAGGACTGAAGAAATGCCAGTACAGACAGAATAGAAAGCTGGAGACAAAGGGGTTTTAGCCACGTATGACAGAAAGGAAGGAGAACGGAGCAGGCAAATAGCACATGAATTACATCTTGGACCTCAGCTTGTCATAAGTTACATTCCATTGGGGAGCCATACCACTTCCCCATAAGAACATTCAATGGAAGTAATCCATAACCAAGCTAAATCAAGAACCACCTAATCCTGTGAGTTAGATTCCATGTAAAATAAGGTTTAACTTAATTTACTAAAATGGAATCCACTAAGTTCAGGAAGCTGCTCTTTTTTGCACAACCTTCTTTATCTGTTCGAAAATTTAAAGACCACGTGGTCTGTTTCAAGCAGATTTTCAATTGTGAAGAGGTGATAGTCGAGACCTGATTACGGTACAACTCCAGCATTTCTAAAGCATAAAACTGTAAACTGTAAACTTTGCACTTGTATAGCGCACTACTCACCCGTTAGGGTCTCAAGGAGCTGTACGCATACCACTGTGGAACCCCTCCTGGCTTTTCCCTGTGAGGCACCCACTACTGGACAGCCCCAGGGTGAAGCCAAGCATCCAAGTGCTGTGAGGGCCGTTGTGGAGATTAAGCAAGCTATTGCCCAGAGTTACAGAGTGGGACCCATTAATTAGATTAGGCACCAAGGTGAGAATTATCTGGTCCAAGGGCATTGAGCCCAAGACCCGCTGAGGTGGGAATTGAACCCTGGTCCCGGACCAGATCTCTGCATCAGGGTCTGCTGCTCCAACCATTGTGCCACACTTCTCCAAAGCATAGGAAAAATTCCTACAAATAGTGGACATTGAATTATTATTTGCCAGAATTTCTTTCCTCAGCAAGGACCTTAATGTTTTATCTTCATTCCTTGCAAGGCAGGCAACCCAACGTATGAACCCTGCTAAACCCTGAGCAAACCCGCTTCCTAACCCCATCTCCAACCGTTAGGCCGCAACAGAGGTAGCCAATTTAACAGAAGTGAGTTTTCCAAGAGTTTTTCCTTCCATCAAGTTAAAAAAAAAACATTTTGAAATATCAACCAACTCCGAACCATAAAGGAGGGATTCTAGAATTTTTGCATGATAGACAGCTAGAAGATGTGCAAAGTGCCTCCGCCCAGTAGCACTATCCAAGGCCCCTAAAATCTCTTGCTTGGCAGCCAGCTTTACATTTATTGTTTTCTATGTGAGGCTTATCACTGAGATTCCCACAAATTATCTTCCCCAAGAAAGTATATGAGTTCACAATTTCAAGCTTTTGAGCCCCAAGGGATCAATGAAAATTAGGGAACTTAATTTTTTGTTACCATCGAAGCACATAATTTTGCTTTTATAAGCATTAACCTTTCAAAAGTGGGCATCAAGATGTTTGTTTAAGCCTTTAGCTGTTAAATCTAAAATTATATCATCATCAGCGTATAATAAGCAAACTACAGATTTACCATCGATTTGTGGGGAAAAGCCCTCACTCTGAGAGAGTTAAGAAGGAAGATCTGAAATATATAAAGAGAAGAGCAAAAGCACCAAGAGACATCCTTGTATTAATCCATTCAAAGTGGATGTCACTTGACAGACCTTTATCCCTCCCTAATAAAATTCTACACCAAGTAGAAGAGTGAAGAGCAATCACTAATTCAAGTAAGATGTTTGGTGTACGCAGATTAGCAAGCTTTCCCCAGAAAAAGTCTCTATCCACTTTGTCAAAAGCCGCAGAAAAATCTATAAAAGCAGCATAAACTGCTCCACCTCTTACTTGCATGTACTTTTCAGTGATTACTTGAAACGCTGCAATATTGGCCATAGTGCTATGATTACACCTAAATCCCGTTTTCTCCTGAGGAAAGATATTGTTTTCATCAGACTATATAATTAGTCTCGATGGCAGACATTGAACAAAAATTATTCCCACTGTATCCAGAAGAGTGACATGCCGATAGTTGGCAGGACACTTTTGATCGCCCATCTTAATTAAAGGCATGATGATACTTCCGGTCCAAGAAGAGGGAATACTTCTGTTTAAGAAGCAACTTGTCCACGAGCGAATATCCTGCTTTATTACAGTGAAGGGTAATTCATCTGGACCCATTCCAGCAGAAAGGCGTATAGCTTGAATGGCCAGCTATATCTCCTTTTATGAGGGTGAATCATAAGAGTGAGAAATCTCACTTACTAGGGGCCCCATTTAATGTGTAAAGTTTGGAAATAAATTAAATTCAACGAGCCTCAGCTGTGGCTACAGGGGATAAGGGCATTCTTGACCCTCAGCCTTCACCAACCAACGACCAAAAATGTCTAGCCTGCCCCTTTAAGGAGGCTTCCCTCAGGTGAATCCAAAGCCTATCCCAAGAGTCCCTTGCGAGACAGGTCTTCAGACACCTCCTTCTCCTTTTCAAAAGGGACAACCTTGAGTTTCTTTCGGATGAATACACTAAGGGGGTCATTCTGACCCTGGCGGTAAATACCAGGGCGGAGGTTGGCGGTAGCACCGCCAACAGGCTGGCGGTGCTCCGCCGGGCATTCTGACCGCGGCGGTACAGCCGTGGCCAGAAGCGGAAAGCCGGCGGTGTACCGCCGACTTTCCGCTGCCCATGGGAATCCGCCATGGCGGCGCAGCTTGCTGCGCCGCCATTGGGATTCTGACACCCCATACCGCCATCCTGTTCCTAGCGGTTCGCCCGCCAGGAACAGGATGGCGGTATGGGGTGCCGTGGGGCCCCTGGGGGCCCCTGCAGTGCCCATGCCAATGGCATGGGCACTGCAGGGGCCCCCGTAAGAGGACCCCACAAAGAATTTCAGTGTCTGCTTTGCAGACACTGAAATTCGCGACGGGTGCAACTGCACCCGTCGCACCTTCCCACTCCGCCGGCTCCATTCTGAGCCGGCGTCCTCGTGGGAAGGGTGTTTCCCGCTGGGCTGGCGGGCGGACTTTCGGCGGTCGCCCGCCAGCCCAGTGGGAAACCCAGAATGACCGCCGCGGTCTTTTGACCGCGGTACGGTCTTCTGGCGGTTCCCGCTTGGCGGGCGGCTACCGCCGCCCGCCAAGCTTAGAATCAGGGCCTAAGTACTGAATCCTAACCAAATAATTAATTTCCCTATTCAAGGCAAGCGATGGACGATGGATCATCTTAGATCTACTTTTAGGAGATCTTAGAGAAGATCTGACTAATAACTGCTTCATAAACTTATCAAAGTGTTACCCTCCCAAATATCCGGCTTTGTAATAGCAGATTCTGTTATCTTTAACACGCCTTTATGATCCCACTGGGTCCTCCCTGTCTTTTTATCAAAATTGGAGACTAGTTCATACAAATCCCAGAACCCCGCCGATAACATGTCCAGATCCAACGAGAATAAAGACAGGCTATGGTCACTGACAGGAGTATTCATGATCTTTAAATCACTTAACAGAGAAAATGAGGTATAACGTAGCACCAGATAATCTAAGATTGCATTTCCCCAGGGAGAAACATGAATATATGAAGCTTGCGAATCCGAGCGAGACCTCCCATTTGCTATGATACAATTGTTTCTCCTAAGGAGATCAAGTAGTAGTTTTCCTCTCTTATTTGTTCTTATTGAGTGGGGAAAAACAGTAGGCAGGTTTCACAGGGCTTCCTCTCTCTCTATCTCATGAACTTGAACCAAGGTGTGGTTAGGTATGTTGAAGTTTAAATCTCCTACTAGAACTACGTGGGGGGGGTTGCTCGCTATGAAGAGCGCTATTATATGAGTGAAAACCCACTGCCAAGGAGCATCATAGACCACTTCACAGGGGATATAAGCATTGACCAATAGCAGAGGGATAGAACCCTGGATCTCATTATGAGCATGAAAGATTAAAGCCATAATAAAATACTGAGATCTTTGTAACAATTATACTTCCAATTAAGTTTAGTTAATAGTTGAGAGGCAACTCTCCCCTTAGAATGTCCGCTTCTGGAAGGTATGGCCTTAAAATCTATAACATAGTAATCATCCCACAACAGATCCCTGTCACACCATGTCTCCTGGAGGCAGGACTTAAAGAACTGCAAAGATGTAACTTCTCCCTATTATACGTTGCACCTATGGCATTCCATGAGACAACTTTTAGGCTAATGCTAGTTGTGGGATCGCAGCAGGAATCTAGACTCCTGGGCCTAATTTAAGAAACTCGGTAGCCAGCCACACCCATCTAAACCATTATTACATTTTTGATCGGAAGCAATTGAAGCTTCCCACAGTGACACCTGCCTACCACCCCCCCACCCCCAAGAAAATTGCCAGGTCCTGCAAATCTCTGTGATCAATACTGGTCGATAAACTTGAAAGACTCATGGAATATATCACATTCTTTTTCCCTTTCCACTGGTGTCCCTCCACTGGCACAATTTCCTTTCATAGCCAGATAGGAAACAGAATCAATACCGCAATGCTGCAGATAATCAGCATTTTGTAGGACCAAGTTAGTCAAACGCTTAGAACAAAAGGTAATCCTTGACTTAAAACCCACATTAGAATACAATAGAGTTACCAGGTCAATGTCGCAGATTTGAATTAACCTCAAAGGGCCAGACTCCAAAACACAGTTTAACAACGTAGATTTATTCAAGATTAAATCTGCGTCAAAGATTGGGATAAAGTCTAGTATACATGAATCCATATTGGAACCAGATAATGTGATTCCTTCTGGGGGAGCAAGGCCATTAAAATCTCCCTTCAAACTGGGGAATGTAAATGACGGGGCCATGAAGTTCAATGCAAGTAGCGACCCAGAAGGATGTTCATTGGCGGACTCAATCACTGCCCCCCTCAAAAACTCCCCACCAGCTACTCCTCTCTCTCCTCCTCTAGTCCTAGATTCGATCCCTAGCACTGAGGGAGAAGGGGTAACCTATCACTTCTGAAAATTGACTTTCCTTCTTCCTTTCTCAGGAATCCTTCAAATTGGTCTTTTCATTCCTCTCAATTTTTTCCTCTTATTTTTCATTCCCACTATTCTTCTGGCTAGACAAAGCTTTGAATATTGGGAATACCTCCTGGTCAGCGGGAATAGTCTTTACCGACCGTTTACTCTTAACCACGGAAGAGCCAAAAATAAAGCGTGTAGATTCCACTGGGCTTTCAACTGGAACCCCTTTATCTATAATCTCTTTGCACTGGAGTTTTCCTGCCTGAGTGCTAACGTCCACATATGAGCGCGCAATTACATTCTCTGGTTCTCTCGATGACAGCGAGAGGTCACCCTCTGATACTAAAAGGCCTTGGTTCAAACTGCCAATTTTATTCTGCTTAGTCAATTCCTTCAGGATGACCGTCACAGAACCAAGAATACAATCAGACCCTCCTACAAATTTCTCCAAAAGTTTTAAAATTTAAGAAATCAGATTTTCTAGGTTAACCAGGGAAGTGGAAAACCTAAGCTCCTGGTCTGGAGGATGACTAGTCAGGTTTCCGCTTACATCCAAGCCTGGAGTCTCGGACAGATGAGAACACACAGAATCAGTAGTGGAAGGGGTGCTACTAAACAGTGCAAATCTACCGGTGGAAGCATAGACATAGGACCCTCTAAGGATGGATAATAATCCTTATCCTGATTCCCATACCTCCTGCAGAGCTAGATCCAAATTGGGCAAAGTGAAGTCTCGTAACCCAATAACCGGAGTCCCTACAGCCCTCAATTGCAGAGAAATCTCCTGAAGAACATCAGAGGGTTTAACTGTTCCTCCATGGGCCACTGGAAATGGGGAAGGAATGACAAATAAGTGGGGGGGGGGATGAAGATCAGGCAGGTCCTGGGTTCTCTGTAAAAGGGCCTTCTGGGGGTCTGTACCCTCTGCAACCCCTCATTATACTATCATCAGAACAGGGATCTCTTGAAACCCCTGCAACAGGATTTCCTTTAGCTCCATGCCAGATGTCATGCCCAATGATGTGGCAGGATTCTGCACCTCCTGGGGTTCTTTTCTTTTTCCCACAAAGTAAAGGTTTGCTTCTGCTCTTTCAACCGCAAGGCCAAATTAGTCTTATTCTGTAGGGGGCTAGATTTAGTTGTTATACATGTTCTTCCTAGGAGCAAGCACTCTAAGTGCAATTTCTTTAAAGTCATAGGGGGTCATTCCGACCCCGGCGGGCGGCGGGCACTGCCCGCCGGGCGGAGACTGCCAAAAGACCGCACCGCGGTCAAATGACCGCGGCGGTCATTCTGACTTTCCCGCTGGGCGGGCGGGCGACCGCCAAAAGGCCGCCCGCCCGCCCAGCGGGAAAGACCCAGCAACGATGAAGCCGGCTCCGAATGGAGCCGGCGGAGTTGCTGGGGTGCGACGGGTGCAGTGGCACCCGTCGTGATTTTGGGGCCCTGTTAGGGGGCCCCTGCACTGCCCATACAGTGGCATGGGCAGTGCAGGGGCCCCCAGGGGCCCCACGACACCCGTTCCCGCCATCCTGTTCCTGGCGGTAAAAACCGCCAGGAACGGGATGGCGGGAAGGGGGTCGGAATCCCCATAGGATTCCCTGGGCCAGGGGTAAACCGGCGGGAAACCGCTGGTTCCCCTTTTCTGACCGCAGCTTTACCGCCGCAGTCAGAATGGCCCAGGAAGCACCGCCAGCCTGTTGGCGGTGCATCCGCGGTCGTTGGCCCTGGCGGTCCAAGACCGCCAGGGTCAGAATGACCCCCATAGTCTTAGGAGTAAAGAAAGGAGATTAGTACCACAATCTGCAATCAGCTACAATCCGCGACACCCCCCCCAGCTCAGAACAGCCCTCTCACTGCTGGGGCTGCACTCTGAAATCACTGCTGGGGCTGCACTCTGAAATCAGGGGATGGACGGTTTGGCTGGGGGGGTGCAATCGATCACAGAGCCCTGCCACGGCCTTCTCCACCTGTCAGCTCGAGTGGAACTGCTGGGAATCTGCTAGGTGGTCAGCCAATGGCCGTGCCTAATGGCACTTGGCCATGCTTGCCGCTCGGCGCTTAGTCCATGGCCCACGTTTCCTCCTCTCCTTTCTGGTCCGGTCTGAGTTCCCTGTTCCCTGTGCAGCGGAATGAACCACTTCCGGAGCACTTCTTGAGCACTCAGCAATCTGTTGTCTGTGGACAATTTAGGGCAAGCGGAGCACAAGAGCTATGTATGGCAAGCTACACTGGTCTAATGCCAGCTGCTTCTGCTAATAGCAAACTGCCTGCAACCTAGTGCATCCCACTCACCCCTGGCCTTCCAGTCACCACTGTTCTCACCTGATGCTTTTGCCAGGGGCTGTTTTCTGGCCGTTTTCCAGCCCCCGCCTAGTGCCTGCTGCTGGGCCTCTGCTAGGAGCTGGGCAGAATGCTGATTGCAAAGCACTGGGAGCCCAGCAGAAAAGGATTGCTGACACCACAGGCCCACAGAAGCCCCCGCTCCACTCCCCTGTGCCACCACATGGGTGTCGGCGGTTTGATCAGAAGGAGTGGTCTGGTCCAAAAGCTATTGTGGCGGTTACAGCAGAGGTAGCAGTTACAGGTGTTGGTGGCCAGCAGCAAACACAACTCGGCCGATGCTCCTCCTTCTTTCCTCCTCCTTCTCCTTTTTCTGGCAGCCCCTGCAACAGCTCAGACGTCATGCATAATATTTTAGTTTAACTCAGTCGAAGACGTTCGTTCATATAATTGAGGTATTATCTGCAGGTGTTTTAACAAAATGTTTTGTTTTAAATTAATTTGACATTGGATGAAATGATGTAGGAAAGTACTTTTTAAAAGCAGAGCGTCGCAATAAATGGCCCGAAAGCGACACGAACCATCTATAAATTTGGGCCATAGTGTTTTAAAAATTATTCTTGGTTGCATTGAAATACAGTGTAAATTATGTCTTGAATTTATGCTGACATTTCCACAATTCAAGAGCAGTCTCAACACTGTATTCTGGATCAGTTCAAGATGAAAAGAAGTGTTTCAGGCACTCTCAAAAAACAGTTTTTGGCATAAAGAAGTCTGCAAAGAATGGATGCTGTCAATCCAGTGGGCCACAATTCTTGCAGGATTATGCTGATACTTTTTCCAAGGAGTTTGATTTGATAGGACCATGTGGACACCACAGAGTTCATCTGTGTTTCAATACAAAGGGCCTGATTATGACCTTGGTGGTCCTAGGACTGCCAGTGCCACTGTGGCAGTTGGATCACCTTACTCCAGGTGGTCCGACGGCCACATTACGTCCTTGCTGGTCAGACCACCAGGGGACCACCGTGCCCGTTAGGAACATGGTTCCCGACAGACTTATAGTGATCAGAGTCGTGGTCAGCTATGGCGGCGCTGAGTCATGAGTCCATTTTCTGCCAGCCTTTTCATGGCGGGGACCTTGCCATGAAAAGGCTGGCAGAAACACAGTGCAGGGGGCCATGGGGGGCAGCACTGCTTATGCCCTAACTCATGTCATGGGCAGTGCAGAGACCCTCTTGGCCAGCACCCTCAAAATGTGCACTGTTTGCAGACAGTGCACATTTTGAGGGTGCTGGTGTGCTACTGTATTGGCCTTGGCTCCCTTAAGGGAGCTGAACCCAATATTGTAGCACTGTTCCTGCCGGGCTGACTGGCAGGAATGTCATAATATGATGTTCCCACTGGTCAGCCCAGTGGAAACATTGTAAAACGATGGGGAGGGTAGAGGGTTACCTCATCCCTGCTAGTTTGGTGGTCGGCTCATCCAACCGCCAAACTCATAATGCACCCCAAAGTTCTTTATCATTTTCAAAGACAAGATCTTCCCCTTGTTAACAGCGTTAGGTGGAGTCCCTATTGTTACATGTCAAAGGCTCTCTCATTCCAAAGAGAGTTTGGGTTGCATATCCAAAACTTTGTTTGGTGTTTAATTTCAGCTTACTTTTGCTTATCCATGATGGAATAGCAGGGGGCGTGGCTAACCGAGCCATCATGGAGGACGCTTAATCTACGAGCTCAGTCGAGGCCCTGAGTAATCCTGACTTAATTGACCCCCTCTGCGGGTCACGCAGATAATTCAGGTGTGGAGGAGTCGGAGTACATGAGGGAGGTCAACCGACTTGATTTTTGGTGCCTAGGGAGTGGATCCAGTTGTTCGCCAGGAGCCGGCTTGGGTGGTGGCCTGTGCCCGACCGTAGTGGACCTGCGCTACATTGGAAGCGCTTGACCACGGTGTGGAGGACCTGGAAATGGAGAGGGGACCGTGCACCTGAGGTATCGCCGAAGTTGCAGAGGCGGCTGGGGTGGCAAGGAGCCCCCTCTGTTTCTCATTGATAACTACGACCCGCCAGTGTGGAGCCTTTGGGTGGCAGCTCACTGGTGTGGCCTAGGCGTGGCTCAAGTCCGGATTTGGAGGAGGTGACAGGCGCTGGAGCGCTTCGATCTTGGACTATGCTGAGTCCTGGCTGGGTTAGCAGATCGGGTTACTGGGGCGCCGGGGACCTGTTGAATTAAATCGCCAGCGGAGAGGCCCGGCCCTGCTTGCCTGCCGGCGGCTGACCTGATGGCAGCCCGCCTGAGAGGGTGAAGTCGCGGCCTGGTGCTGGACGGGCGTGAGCCTCCGCCCGGAGCTGCGGAGCGGGCGATGCGGAAGTAAGCGGGCCTCCTCTGCCCCCTTAATGGCTCCTGGGCTGGAACTTATGCGGCAGGCCTAGGCGGTACGAGGGGCTTGCGGTTTGGAGAATCTCCATTGGCCGGCCCTAGGTCGGGGCGAATATTGTAAGCATCGGCCGTTTGGGATGGCCGATCCCCACAGCGGACAGAGATTGCCTGGGACAAACCTGCTGGGCGTTTGTCATAAAAATTTAACTTGCTTTTCCCCCTGTGACGTCGGAGGTCTGGGTCCGGGCAATCAGTGGCACACGCTGGTTTGCTGAGGTGGATCATCGTATATGGATGGTGGGTTTCCTGCCTGTGTGTGCCTGCTGCCTCCTCTGAGGTCAAATAGTGCCTTATTGTTTAAAAGGGGGAGGTGACACTCCCAGTGGTAGCAGCGAAGGAGACTGAGGTCCTAGCTACCTGAGTTGTAGCCCTTGGGTTTGGTACTGCCCCTGGAGGGATCAACGTACATCGACAGGACTTTGAGGACGACATGAGCACTGGGAATCCTGTGGGTGCGACGTTCTGTTGGAACCTCAGGAGAAACGTGTGGAGACCTGCACACAGTGTTTACTGCACGGCTTATCCGTACTTCAGGTACTTGTGTGAGTCCGCCTGCCCCTGTGTCCTGACTGAACCCCCTCTCTCCTAACTGGATGTATGGTTGCCCAATGCCCCGGGTCTGCGCGCCTTCCTGGGGGCCTGCACCCTGGCAAAATAACTCATCTTGACCCGGTTGGGGATGGAGCTGTAGTCGCAGCGCGGGTGTTCTGTGCTAGACTTGAGTTGCGATGAGGCACATGCTCCAGGATCAATCTTAATCAAAGGGCTCAGTAACGGACGTTGTACTAGGGATTGACTTATATTTGTGTGTGAACTCATATAGGTCCACGACGCAGTGGTGGGTAGCCCACTGCTCTGTTTGACGCCTGGATCATAGCACCGTAAATCCCGGATAACTTCCAGATGCAAAACCAGAAGTAAGGCAGCGCACTGCAAGTCTACTTGCAAACCCGGAAAAAAGACTATGGAGGATCTTGCGCAGCCTTCGGTTCAGGCTACCCTCGAGAAGATCCTGGGCGCCATTGAAGACACGAAAACTACTTTGAGGCACGACATTAATCAGGTGGCAGTGGAGTTGGGATTGCTAAGGGCTGATCACCACAAACTGGCGGACAGGGTGAAGGAAACAGAAGCCACAATATCCAAACTCATCCCAAAGCATGATGACCTCGCAGCCACGGTCTCGCATCTGAATGATCGGGTACAGTGCCTGGAAATACGAGTAGAAGACGCCGAAGGAAGGAAACGCAGGAACAACATACGGGTCGTGGGCCTCCCGGAGGGCGCAGAGGGATCAAACATTGTGGAGTTCCTGGTGGGGTGGCTGCGTACGGTCGTGGCACCAGACTGCCTTACGCCTGTTTTTTCCTTGGAAATGGCGCATCGAGTCCCCTCCAGACCTTTGGCACCGGGGAGACCGCCGCGGGTGGTGGTGGCGAGGTTAATGCATTACAGGGATAGAGACTCACTACTCCAGAGAGCCAGAGAGGCAGGACTCTTTGCAGTGGAGAATGGAGTGGTGATGCTGTTCCCTGACTTCACCTTGGAGGTCCAGATGAAACAGGCTTCATTTTTGGCTGTGAAAAAGACCCTACGGGAGGCAGGGATTCCGTACTCACCCCTCTTTCTGGCTAAATTGAACGTTATTCGAGATGGCACAACCACATATCTGCAGACGCCAGAGGAGGCGTGGGAATGGCTTGAGGCGAAAGGTCTAACGGGGATCCAGAGCAGCCGAGGTGAGAGGGCTGGCCGAGCGGGCCCCGGAGGACCAAAGAGACGGTGTAACAGGGATCGACCACCAGCAGGACCGACCATGGCCCAAAAAGAAATGGCGAGAAGGGAGGCTCTGGATGCAGCAGCATCAGTATGCGGGGGTACGCCATCGGCAGACAACAGCGGGAAAGATTCAGATCGTGTGTCTATCTCCTCTGAAGAGGTGACTCCACAGGCAGCAGATGAGCTGGCCTAACTGGCTTCTACCGTTGGCCCTGCTGAGTGGAGGGTCTTACTGGTAGGGTCTTGGCGGTCATGCAACAACCCCCCCTACTGGTTTCTCGACCATTCGAAGCGGAGGGGCGAGAACTTTTACTATCTTGCTGTTATTACTGCACTGTTGCAATGTTTGTTGGGCAACCTATAGTTTAAGAGGCACCCTGGGGATTTGGAGTTGGGGTTTACGATTGGGTTTATTGATGGTGACTTGGGTGCTAATATTTGTCTACATACAGTTCACAGCGTGCGAAGAGGAAGGGCCAGATCTCCGAGAGTATGGGGGAGTTGGCTTCATTTCCTAATTATGAAATGGTTGAATATGACTTTTTGACTTGGAACATCCGGGGTATGGGTTCGCCCTCTAAAAGACATAGGGCCTGATTCTAACTTTGGAGGACGGTGTTAAACCGTCCCAAAAGTGGCGGATATACCATCTACCGTATTACGAGTCCATTATATCCTATGGAACTCGTAATACGGTAGGTAGTATATCCGCCACTTTTGGGACGGTTTAACACCGTCCTCCAAAGTTAGAATCAGGCCCATAGGGTGTTAGCCTATTTGAAGAGGAGGAGAGTACATGTAGCTCTGTTGCAAGAGACCCACCTTACTGCCCCTGAAATAGATAAATTGAAACGCAGATGGAGGGGCCAAATATTCTGCTTATGCTTGTGTGGGTCAGATCGGGTGTCCCCCTTGAAGTTAAATCTACTGATGTCGATGAAGAAGGTTGGTTTGTGATTGTGGAGGGCCATCTTCACGGACTTCCAATTGTTATATGCAGTATATATGCCCCTAATCAGGACCAGATCCCCTTCATGCAGCGTTTGTCTGGTCATCTAACATGTCAATGCGGAGGGGAGCTGTTACTTGGTGGGGACTTCAGTGGTGTAGTAGACATAGACCTGAACCGTTCCACCCTGCCACTTGTGGGTGCAGTATCATATAAAGTAGCCAAGTCCTTATTGGAGTGGATGCAAGGGTGGGGCCTGGTAGATGCCTGGCGCGCTCAACATCCAGCTGACAGGGACTATTCATATTACTTAAGCCTGCACCGCTTACACACTAGGATAGACAGGATACTTTGTTCCACAAATGTTTTACAGAATGTAACCCATACTGAATATTTGGGGCGCACCCTGTCTGACCATAACCCCTTATTACTCACATGGAGGACAACGGAGGACAGGCCCCCCATACCGATATGGAGACTAAGTCCAGCGGCCCTAGAAGACCAGGCTTATAGAGAGACACTCTGGTCCTATCTTGCCGACCACATCACTTTTAATGCGGGTTCTGCATCCTCCAGAAGTACAGAATAGGAAACCCTTAAGGTGGCAGTTAGAGGACATTGCATGAGTCAATCAGTTGGGATCAAACATACACTAGAACGGGAGTTCATAGAGTTGGAAAAGATCATTCATACAGAAGAGAGAGACGAGCATGGAGTAGGAATGATGGGAGATAGACTTAGAGAAGCGAAAACGTCATACGCCCAGATTGAGGAGCGGTTGAGATGCCATAGCGTGCAGAGATATCTGGCATCGGTGCAAGCGGAAGAGGGCAGATCTGGGAAGATGTTGGCATGGTTGGTGAGGCTGGGAGATGAGGGGTTCCCTATCGTGAATGTGCGAGATATGAGGGGGGAGCTCAGATGCATACCCCAAGACGTTAATGTAGCATTTAAACTTTAAAGAATACTATACCTATCTTTACAGACGACCAAATGTCATGGGGCCTGAGCAGTTCCAGGCATATGTACGCCCATTGCCGTTGACTTCTTTGACAGGTGAGGATGGGGATAGTTTGGGCGCCCCGGTGACCATAGAGGAGGTGCAGAACACCATATCACAACTGGCAGCCAGGAAATCCCCAGGCACCGATGGTCTATCAATGGACTTCTATAAGAAGTACTCTGCGCTTCTGGCTCCTAGGTTGGTGGAGACATTCACAGAGGCATTCCAACGGGGCTCTCTTCCTGACTCGATGAGGGAGGCCCTGGTGGTCCCCTTGCCCAAACGGGACACTGGGGAGGTCTCAATGACGGACATCAGACAGTTATCTATGCTGAATTGTGACTTTAAAATTCTGAGTAAACTTTTGGCTAATAGGCTTCTCCAATACATCCCCAATCTAATACAAAAAGATCATAATGGGTTTATTCTAGCACGAAATACCTCCTTGAACTTGAGATGCCTGTTTACCATCTTGCACATGCCACGCACTGAGAAGCCCCTTGGGGCGACCTTATTAGCAATAGATTTTGAAAAGGCCTTTGACTCCTTAAGATGGGACTTTCTACGAACTGTGATGCTCCGGATGGGATTGGGTGCAGACTGGGTGTGCTGGGTAGACATGTTATGTACATCTCCTTTGGCAAGAGTGAGGACCGTTCGATCGATCTCGGAGGCATATCCGGTCCACAGGGGCACTAGGCAGGGGTGCCCACTATCTCCATTATTATTTGCCCTGGCCATCAAACCACTTGCTGCCCGATTCCGATCGGAGGGAGTAGGTAGAGGGGTGGAGTGGGGATTGATCGAACATATTATCTCACTATACGCAGACGATGTCCTAATATATTTAAGAGACGGTGAGACTGGATTGCCCTGGGCACTGGGGGAATTGGATAATTTTGGGAATCTCTCTGGACTCTGCTTGAATAGGGGTAAGTCCTTTGTCTTCCCACTCTGGGTGGGTGGAATGTGTCCCTCGTTGTGTCCGGAGGATGTGGTGTGGGCTCCGCACACCTTTAAATACCTAGGCATACAGGTGTTCCATGACCTGACGTATCTCTGTGAGGGTAACATAGGCAGAACATTGCGTTCACTCCGTTCGTCTGTGGGATTTTGGAGATCTCTTAAATTAACAGTTTCGGCTAGGATTTCATTGTCCAAGATGATTATGCTCCCGCGCCTCCAGTATTATTTTACTAACTTACCAGTGTCTGTGCCTTTGACATGGTTCCACGAGTTAAGGATGTTATCCAAAGACCTTGTATGGGATGGGGGTCGTAGGCGTACCACGGTCCCCGTCCTATGTAGGCCGGCGCTTACGGGGGGTCTCAGTGTCCCAGACTTTGAACTCTATTACCTAGCTTATCAGCTACAGTGGGTCACTAGGTGGTTTTCAGGAGAAGGTCATTTGGACAGATACACTGACAGTGGCGTGAAGGGTAAGGACTGGATCCTACCAGGTATGATTGCTCGAATGGGGGTACAGAAGGAGGAAAGTGCCCTACAGAAAGTTCCAATAGATTGCTGGAAGCGCTGTGCACGTTGAGTGGGAGTAGGAGTGGCCTACTCCCCGATTCTCACCTTATCGATGCTAGTACAATACCCTACGGCTGGGTCAGAGCCGGGCTGCGTTCTGGGGTCCTGGGCTAGAACAGGGGTGGAGACCTTGGGTGATTTTTTTCAAGACGGAGTAATGAAGTTGTTCGCAGACTTAATTGAAAGGAATGGAGTGACGGCTGGGCAGTTTCTGTCCTACCAATATTTGTCACATCGTAATAAGACAGGATGGGGGACGATTAATGCCGAACCTGATACACACAAGATTTTGAAACTCCTCTTGACATCGGGCGAAGACACTCACTTGGTTGCTAAGATATGCGGCACAGGTCTAATGCAGATTGACCCCTATGCAGCCACTGCAGGCGAGTTGGGAAAAGACACTGGAGGGCGACCTGACGGAAGCGGAGTGGAGGAGAGCACTTGCATATCCTAGGGTAGTATCACGGAACACACGCTTACGTTATATTCAATATAATTACTTACACAGGACGTACCTCACACCACACAGGTTAAACATCATTTACGGGGGAGATTCCAGGGCATGTCCTAGATGCATTGAGCTGGACGCAGATCTGGACCACTTGCATTGGTCCTGCCCTAGTATCCAGTGGTCCTGGGAGGGGGTACTCAGTGACTTGGAAACGTCATTGGGAGTCAGATTGGCCCTTTCCCCTGCGGTGTGCTTCTTGGGTCGCCACTCTGGGGGGCCCACTAGGTCGGTGATTGCCCAGTTCCTAGATCTGGAATTAGTACTGTATAGGAGGCAAATTGCATTAGGGTGGAGATCACCTGGGAGCCCCCCTCTGGAGGTATGGAGGCGGGATGTCAAGCGGTGGGCCAGGGCTGAATTACAGATCCTAAGGCGCGAAGAATCAAAGGGAATACGCCAGATGCCCATTGACCACCTATGGGAGGAGATCCTGGAAAAGTGGGACCATCGAGAAAGCGAAGAGGCAGCCCCCCAAAGCTAACATAAACACCAGTTATTCAAGTGCGGAGTGAAAGGACAGGCACACTGGGATAATAACACAGACTATTGACAGACTCCGTGGGAACCACCTATACCCAGGGAGTGTAAGATAAGAGTGAAAGAAGCAGACGACAGTTATATGCAGTTATATCTGATCTGGACTGATTGTGATGATGCCTTAACATACCTGCTCTCATTATTGGAGGCAACTTCCCATGCCACCGCAAATTACAGTGAATGCATGCAATGTAGGTTTGTATTTGCCTGATATCATGGCTCTTTCTATACACAGTGGACAATCGCCCCAATTAGTCACCATCGTGTAAATAGTTCCCTGGATATCAGATACGAATTATGTATACCAAGTGTACATAGGACACTTAGGCGGTCATTACAACATTGGTGGTAAAAGCCGCATACCGCTGTGCAGAAGACCGCCAACACACTGCAGCGGCCACGGAATTCCGCCACAGCTATTATGACCCACATTTTGGAATCCGCCAAAATTCAGACACCCACACAAGTCCGCCACACCAAAAGTCAGTGATAAACTGGCGAAAACAAAACCTCCACCGTCACGCCAACAGAAATACGGCCACACTATCACGACACACGAATCCACGCGGCGGTCTTTCAACCGTGGTATTCCATTGGCGGTACACACCGCCGCGCTCAAAATACACACACTCTTACAAAACACTACCACATTGGACAATTTGAAAAACACACACCTGATACACATACACACACCACTCCCACACACCCAATACAATATAAAACACACACCCACATCACCCACAAAACCCTACAACCACAATTACGGAGAGAAGGCCAGAGAGAGAGCACCAGCAAGAACAACAGCATCCACAGGCACACAACACCATCACCCACAGAACTTCCACGCACCTCACACAACACACCACTACATATCAGCACACATATCACCACACACTCCACCCCACACATCACCTACACCACCCCATGGCACGGCAAAGACACCCCAGGTTCACGAAAGAGGAGCTCAGGGTCATGGTGGAGGAAAATGTCCGGGTAGAGCCACAGCTATTCGGAGCACAGGTGCAGCACACCTCCATTGCAACGAAGATGGAGCTATGGCGAAGAATAGTGAACAGGGTCAATGCAGTGGGACAGCACCCAAGAAATCGGGAGGACATCAGGAAGAGGTGGAACGACCTACAGGGGAAGGTGCATTCCATGGTCTCAAGACACCACCTGGCGGTTCAGCAGACTGGCGGCGGACCCACACCTCCTCCCCCACAACTAACAACATGGGAGGAGCAGGTCTTGGAGATTCTGCATCCTGAGGGCCTCGCAGGAGTAGGTGAAGGAATGCACTCCGGTAAGTCAAATCTTAACTATTGCAACCCCCACCATACCTGCATGCTATCACATACCCCCACACTCACCCACACCCCCAGCACCCCAACTCCTCACATATGTCCAAATATTACAAACCACTCATCCCAACACCAAGCCCTGCATGCAACAACAAAGCATGGACACCCATCACTAAAGCATGCCAACTGCACATACCCATACAACCCCCTAAACCATCCTCACACAAGGTCTCACACAGGAATGCAAGCACTGGGGTACACAGTCACCCACCCATTGCACACCATGACATACACAGATGTAATAAACATCCTTTTATACCCCTACAGGACCCCTACCCAGCGTCACCGGACAGGAGGGTCCACACGTGTCCACACCACCAAACGAAGAGGCCCACAGTGATGACAGCACCTCTGTCCAACTGGATCTAGATGACCAGTCCGGCCCATCCAGGACCTCGGGACAGTCGATTCCCAACACCCAGTCACAGGCCACTACAGACTTTCCACCCTCTGGAAACACCAGCACAACACCCACCCAGCGGGCCCAAACCTCAGTCCCCAGAACACGTCAATCAGCTGTGTGTCCACCACTACAGGGAACCCAGGATAACCCACCACCCCAACAACAACAGGGATCTGGGGGCAGTGGTAGTGGGCACATGGTCCAGGGGACGGAGGCCCAGGAACACAGGGGAACTGGGAGGGCTGCTGTGCGACAGGGGGCGGACAGGCCAAGGGAACCCACTCTCCACGAGGCCCTCTCCTCCATCATGGGAGCCTACCAAAACTCCCAGGAGACGATGGCAATGGTACTGGCCAAGTTTCAGGAGACCCAGCGCCTGCAGGAGGAACAGTATATGGGCTTCAGGGAGGAACTCAGAACCATCAGCTCCACCCTGGGCACCATCGTAGGGGTGCTGAAGGAACTTGTGAACACCAGGTGGGATACTGTAGAACTAAAAGGGGCCCCTGACACTAGCATGGACGATGAACTGCCCACCACCTCCGCTGGCGCTAGTGGTCAGGAAGCACCGCCACAGGACCACCACCCCACCCCCTGGAGAGGGAGAACCACCCCGCAAACGGTCCCTGAGATCCAGGACAAAGACATAGCACAATGCCAAGACCCCCTTCAAGAAATGAGACCACCCTGATTGTCATTCTGCTGTCCCACTTTGTCACCCTCTCCATACTGAAACTGCCCCAGCTCCACTTCCTATGCCCATATTGGCAATGCACCTGTGAGACTAATAGACTGGACTCTGCAATGGACATTCCTCCGCCATTACCCCTCACCATTTCACTACCCCCTCCAATATTGAGCACTTAAATAAACACACTTAAAGCACAAAGCAATCTGGAGTCTGTCTGTGATTTTGAAATAGTGTATTAGCAATTACAGTGACAAAATGCTCTTTCAATTTGAATGTCAACATACCTATGTCACACAGCTCTAGTCCATGAGGAATCTAAGCAGATGTCACACAGTGGGACCCACATCTGTGAAATCGTAAGGGAAAGTGACAACTCAGTGACCATACACTGGGTGAAAACGACACAGTAGAGAGGTAGTAGTCTTAAAGTACATGAAGTAGGCAGCTCTGTATTCTTACCTGTGTCTCACTGGAAATGTTGCTGGATCACTGAGACCCTGTTGTGCATGTCTTCTTCCCCTGCTTCCTCGTCTTCACTGTCCACAGGCTCCACAACTGCAACAACACCACCATCTGGACCATCCTCCTGCAGAAAAGGCACCTGTCGTCGCAAAGCCAAGTTATGAAGCATACAGCCGGCCCACGATGATCTGGCACACCTTCTTTGGTGAGTAGAATAGGGATCCACCAGTCATATGGAGGCACCTGAACCTGGCCTTCAGGAGGCCGAAGGTCCGCTCGATCACCCTCCTAGTTGGCCCATGGGCCTCATTGCAGCATTCCTCTGCCCTTGTCCTGGGATTCCTCACTGGGGTCAGTAGCCATGACAGGTTGGGGTAACCAGAGTCACCTGCAAATGGTAGGGACAAGTGTTAGACACACACTAACCTGGAAGGATATCCCCAGACCCAGACAACCATTCCCACTGACTTGCTTCCAGTTGCTCACCTAATAGCCACACACGGTGCCTCTGGAGTTGACCCATCACATAAGGGATGCTGCTATTCCGCAGGATGTAGGCGTCATGCACTGAGCCAGGGAACTTGGCATTCACATGGGAGATGTACTGGTCTGCCAAACATACCATCTGTACATTCATAGAATGATAACTCTTCCAGTTTCTGTACACCTGTTCACTCCTGTGGGGAGGGAAACCTAAGCCACATGTGTCCCATCGATGGCACCTATAATGTTGGGGATGTGTCCCAGGGTATAAAAATCACCTTTCACTGTAGGCAAATCCTCCACCTGGGGTAAAACAATGTAGTTCTGCATGTGTTTCAGCAGGGCAGACAACACTCTGGACAATACGTTGGAAAACATAGGCTGGGACATCCCTGATGCCATGGCCACTGTTGTCTGAAAGGAACCCCTTGCAAGGAAATGGAGCACAGACAGCACCTGCACTTGATGGGGGATTCCTGTGGGATGGCGGATTGCTGACATCAGGTCTGGCTCCAACTGGGTACACAGTTCCTGGATTGTGGCACGGTCAAGCCTGTAGGTGATAATCAAATGTCGCTCCTCCATTCTCGACAGGTCCAGCAACGGTCGGTACACCGGAGGATGCCGCCATCTCCTCAATTGTCCCAGCGGACGGTGCCTATGAAGGACAACAGCGATCACAGAGTCAAACAACTCAGAGGTACGTACCCACAGTTTACACAGAACACCTATTATACACAAAAGGTGGCCAGTATGTGTGTTGAGTCTAGGCCTAGGTATGAGTTACGCAGCTGGAAATGAAGCCATGTGGGCCCCTGAAATGGCGGCTGCCTGACCTGTAAAGTGGGACAATGGGATGTGAGGTAACTGCACTGGCGTTGTACACCGTTACGGTAGGTGGTCGAAGACCGCGGCGCAATGCTACATTGGTTAACATTGGACCCTATGGGTCCAAGGACCAATGGCGATGTACGCCGGCGGTGACGGTACCCACCGCCGCGGACGTGACCGCCATTTTCTATCACTTCAATCACTCGATACCTGATCTTCGACAGGAGAGGACCTACACTGCAAGTGATGCTGTGACCTCGGTCTGGAAGAGACAATGGCTCGAGTGTCTGGGGAAAGGGCCCCTGCCTTCACATCGGAGGAGTTGGAGAAACTTGTGGATGGGGTCCTCCCCCAGTACACGCTACTCTACGGTCCTCCAGACAAACAGGTAAGTACACTGGGAGCATGCTGTATGGGCTATGCCTGTGTGGAGAGGGCTGAATGTAAGAAGGAAGGGGGGAGAGTGCTGCGTGCATGAAATACGGTGAATGCATGTGCCACATGGCAAGGGTAGGGATGGGGGCCAATCACTTCGACGGTGCAGTTGGTAATAACTTCTCTTTTTCCCCTGTACATTTCATGTAGGTCAGCGCCCACCAGAAGAAAGATATTTGGCGTGCCATAGCCAAGAACGTCCGGACCCTGGGAGTCTACCACAGACGGAGCACCCACTGCCGGAAAAGATGGGAGGACATTCACCGCTGGAGCAAGAAGATGGCGGAGGCTCAGCTGGGGATGGCCTCCCAATGTGGGAGGGGTGCCCATCGCACCATGACCCCCCTGATGTTCAGGATCCTGGCGGTGGCCTACCCGGAGTTGGATGGGCGCTTGAGGGCATCACAGCAGACACAAGGGGGTGAGTACACTCTCATTCTGCTGACTTTGCGCGCAGTGGAGGTGTCTGGGTGGGGGAGGAGGGCTGTGGGTTTCCCTAGGCCAGGACGAGTTCTGTAGGCAAGGCCCCTCCATATGTCAGGCCATGTGGCACCCCAGCCCACTTCTGTAGAGTGCCAAGTACAGGTAGTCATGCCCATGTGTCATCTATGTGTGCAGAGGTCGTCCATAGCCTTGTAGGCCATTTCCCAGAAATTGAACAGTGGGGCCCAAGAGCGCGGCGTAGTGCAGGTGGCTTCTGTGTCTGTCGTGTCCGCCAATGGTAGCTGTAATGCATGCACTCAACATGTCTTTCTTCTGTCTTCCCCCCCTTTTTGTGGCCTCCCTGTTCTTGTGTGCATTAGCATCATCAGGCGGAGGAGCAGTGGCAACGGAGCACGAGGGAGCTGCATCCCACATGGCCCTGGAGGGCGACACTACGGAGTCTGAATTCACCAGTGGGGCAGAGGGCGAGGGGAGCTCCACGGCGGGGACAGGAGCTGACACCAGCGACACGGACTCGTCCTCTGATGGGAGCTCCCTTGTGGTGGCGGCAACATCTGTGCCCCCGCATCTACAGGTACAGCCGCCACCCCACCTACCAGCACCGCCCTCCCAGCAGCCCCTCAGCCTTTGCCCCGTGCCCGCTCACCCAGGAGGGTGGGCATCACCTTCGCCCCAGGCACCTCAGGCCCTGCCCCAGTCACCCCTGCTGCCCTCAGTGAGGAGGCCATTGACCTCCTCAGGTCCCTCACTGTTGGGCAGTCTACCATTTTGAATGCCATCCAGGGTGTAGAGAGGCAGTTGCAACAAACCAATGCATTCTTGGAGGGCATTCATTCTGGTCAGGCGACCCTTCACCGAGCTTTTCAAACTCTGGCCTCAGCACTGATGGCAGCCATTGTCCCCATCCCTAGCCTCCCCCCTCCAACTTCCTCAACCCCGACCCAATCCCCTGTACCTCAGCCTATCCCAAGCACACCTACAGACCAACATGCACACACATCAACACACAAGGGAAGCTCAGGCAAACATAATCACCACACATCCCACAGGCACTCACGCAAGCATCACACACATGCAGACACACCATCCACTGCCTCCACTGTGTCCCCCTCCTCCTCGTCTCCCTCCTCCCTCCCAGTCTCGTCTACACTCACACCTGCATGCAGTACCTCTACAGCCACTACGTCCCTCTCCAGCACACCCACCACCACACCCGCTCATGTGCAGCCACCACCCCCACTACCATTCACACGTCCCCTCTGTCCTCTCCCAGTGTGTCTGTGAAGCCCCCTCCCAAGATACACAAACGTAGGCACACAGCAACCCAACAGCCATCCACCTCACAACAGCCTCCAGCGCATTCACCTTCACCCAAAGTCACCAAACGTACACCTCCTACAACCACCACCTCTTCCTCTACTCCCAAACCCCCTCCAGCTACCCGTCCCAGTGTCTCCAAAAAACTTTTCCCGTCCACCCTTGACCTCTTTCCCACACCTCCCCCACCCCGTCCGTCTCATAGGTCCCGAACTAGCACCTCAGCCACAACATCTCCGGGACCAGTGGTGCCTGTAGTCACCGGAATCTGGAGTGCACCCGCCACCAGGGCAGCCAGTGTGGCACGGAGCCCCAGCACAGACAGTCCCCCACCTGAGAAGCATCAGAAGTTGGCCAGTGCCCGGCGGGAGAGGGGGAAGACTCCAGCCACCAAAGCTGCTCCCAGGGGTCCCAGTGGGAGTGTGGAGTCAGCTGTGACACCTTCCAAGGTGGGGAAGGGCCACAAGAAACCTGGCAAGTCTGGGAAGAGCAGCACGGCAGAGGCCACTGCCAGCACCAGCCCAGCTGCCCGGGAGGCCACCGCCAGCACCAGCCCAGCTACTCAGGAGGCCACCGCCAGCACCAGCCCAGCTGCCCAGGAGGCCACCGCCAGCACCAGCCCAGCTGCCCAGGAAGCCACCGCCAGCACTAGCCCAGCTGCCCAGGTGGCCACCGCCTGCACCAGCCCAGCTGCCCAAGAGGCCATCGCCACCACAAGCCCAGCTGCCCAGGAGGCCAGCACCAGCACCAGCCCAGCTGCCCAGGAGGCCACCGCCAGCACAAGCCCAGCTGGGCCATGAAGGACCGCCAGCAAAAGGCCCGTTGGGCCATGAAGGACTGCCAGCGCCAGCCCCGCTGGGCCATGAAGGACCGCCAGCAGCTGAGACCCTGCAATGGAGACCGCCATCTGAGGCACCGCTGAACAGGGCACTGTCATCTGAAGCACCGCTGAACAGGGCACCGCCATCTCAAGCACCGCTGAACAGGGCACCGACATCTCAAGCACCGCTGAACAGGGCACTGCCATCTCAAGCACCGCTGAACAGGGCACCACCATCTGAAGCACCGGTAGCCCATGAGTGGCAGGGGCACTGACGCAACTGAGTCCGTCACGAGGTGAATGATGCACTCTGGGCACCATGCCCCCTCCAGAACCAGTGAAGACTGACATCCACTACCTCTGTCCTTAACAGGATGAAGCACTCTGGGCACAAATCCCCCTCCAGAACCAGTGGAGAAAGGCATCCACTATCTCAGTCCTTGGCAGGATGAAGCACTCTGGGCAGCATGCCCCCTCCAGAACCAGTGGAGACTGACATCCACTACCTCTGTCCTTAACAGGATGAAGCACCCTGGGGAGCATGCCCCCTCCAGAACCAGTGGACACTGCCATCCACTACCTCTGTCCTTAACAGGATGAAGCACTCTGGGCACCATGCCCCCACCAGTGGAGACCCAGGATTGAACAGTGGGCAACCCACCCACTGTAGAGACTTGAGAGACTGTGGCTTTGCACTCCCCAGGATGGAACAGTGGGCATGTGGCCCCCTCGTGAATTTGGCGTCGTGCACTCAACAGGCTGAGGTGCCCCCTCGTTTCCCTCCCCCTAAGGTGCTTGTTTCTTGCTCTCTGATGCTCCTGCAGTGTTCTCTCCGTCATGGTCGGGGATCTTGTGTGGGCCTCGCCCATACCGTGTGGTCCCAGTGTTCCACGGACTATCTTAGTGCACTACCTGGACTACTATGCTTGGTATATATTTTGTACATGGTGTATATATATATTTCTGCCTACTTGTTTTTAATATATTACAATGGTTACACTAATTTTCTATTGTCTTTGCATTCTTCCGGGGGGGTTGGGGGTGTTACTGTGATGTATAGATTGGCATTTGTGTGTGTTGTAGTGGGTGAGGGTGGGGGTGTTGCGTGTGTGTGTCCCTGTTTTTTCCCTCCCCCCTCCCCTGTGTCGTAGGTGCAGTACTCATCGTGCCCTTCGCCGCCGGTGTTTGTGCTCCTGGTAGAGGAGCAGGAAGACTATCGCAGGGAGAATTTGGAGTTCCGGGTCCATGGTGTCCTCGTTCCTCGTGTGGTGTGTAGAGGTGAGCGTTTTCCCTTCGAAATTCCTGTTTCCGCCATGTTTTTATCCGCGGTGAATCCGCCCTGGAAAAGGTAGGTTGTGATACTGTGGGCGGTACATTGTCTCCCACCTGTCTGTTGGCAGCGACTGCCACGCTGTTTGTTTGTACTGCCGTGGCGGTCGGAGTGTTAAAGTGTCTGTCTTTGTTGGCGGTTTCCGCCATGGTCGTAATTGCAATTTGTTTACCGCCGGCCTGTTGGCGGTTTTACCGCTGCTTTAACACCGTCCGCCAGGGTTGTAATGACCACCTTAATGTTTAAAGGTTATACTGATATCCAGAACCAAATGCGACTTATCTCCTAAATGTAAAATACACAGAAGGTCCTGACTGTTATATTATTTGTCGGAAGTCATCAACGTCTCTCGGGGAAGCGCGTTGATGCAGGTGGAGGCGGCGTCCCGTATTCTCAGGGCAGGAGCCCTTTAAACTGAACTTGCACTCCTGCTACCGCGGGAAGCGCGTTGACGCAGGTGGAGGCGGCATCCCGTATTCTCAGGGCAGGAGCCCTTTAAACTGAACTCGCACTCCCGCTACCGCGGGACGCGCGTTGACGCAGGTGGAGGCGGCGTCCCGTATTTTCAGGGCAGGCGCCCTTTAAACTGAACTTGCGCTCCCGCTACCGTGGGACACGCGCGGGCGGCGCCCGGGCCAAGCACGGGCCAAGGGCGGGCCCGTCTTGCACCCGTAATCGCCCGTCAGAGGCTGGCCTGGGCCACCCCTCTTTCATCTTCAGTGGAGGGTGACTATATCCACTGATATTTGGAGTATATTTTGGAGTATTTTAGTGGGTTTTTTAATAGTTTTAATCTCTTATTTATTAGTCTGTTTTGTTTGCTGTTTTATTGCTGAAAACTTTTATAAATGGGTAGGAAAAGAGGCCCGATAACTGGTCCATTGGGGGGTGGTGGGGGTGGTAGTAGACAGGGAAGTGGCACCACTACATTGGATTCCTTCCTCGCAAGAGCTGTCGGGGTTGTAACAAAGGAAATTGATCTGACAGAGAGGAGGATATCTATGGAACTGGAGGACTGGCGTTAGGCCAAATAGATAGTGGTCCCCATGAGGTCCAAGGCCCCTCCAGAAGAAGTAAAAGACTTTTATTATCCTCTCCCCCGGCCTGCTCCATGGATAAATGTAGCCCTCCCCCAAGGAAAAAAAAGGCCTTAAAGAAATTGATGCCCAAAACGAAAGCACCTCCCTTGGGACTCCCTAAGGGTACGAGCAGTGACCCTGCACCTTGCCAGCATCTGGGTTGTGATGTTACTATTTTATTGTCAAAACTTCGCGAAATGATCCAGGAGATTGTATCCCCCGTTGTGGCAAAACTATCGGCCATAGAAAAAGCAGTTTCCCTGTTATATGTGCAAGGTAAATCCAAGGGGGGAGGGACCGGGAGGTTATCTGGTCTAGTGTACAGTCTCCCAACAATAGTAATGCGTATAAAGGTACACTGTTCCACTTTTCTGTCTGGATAGTTTGAACCCTCCAGTCACTATCAGAACAGTACGGCTTAGAGCCCCCTTCGGGGAGCCCGTCAGGTGTTGCAGTGCCGGCCTGGCGAGGAGCAATTCCTGATGATGATACTAGCCATCCATTGTGATGGTTGAGGGCTCTTGCTCCTGAGATTTCAGGTCCCCTAGGCCATCTGTGCAAGGTAGTCAAGGGAGGCACTGTGTAGGTGAATATGTGGCCCCGACCATGCAATCCCATCCCAGTGAGTAGTTGCTCCAGCTGGAGGAAGCTGCGGGGTCGCTGGGGCCTCTGGGGAAAACTTCTCAGTCATTGGTTAATCCTGGAAATTCTGGGGGGCGGGGCTATCGTGTTGAGATTGCTCCGGCTGCACTGACTCCCCTATCAAGGGTAGATAGGACTGCCTAAAGGCCTAGTTGTAGTAGGCAGCCTGATCCTGATTCTGTGGCAGCTGGGGGGGTCGGCCAACAGCTGGTTGGGAACGACAATCTGAATCCGTCAACGACCAGGCCTTCATTGGCCTGTTTAGATCTCCCCCCAGCCTGTGCCCCTTACGTGGTGGTGTTGACGAATGTATCTGCTCTTGCTTCTGGGGCAACCGAGTCTACGGCCCAACTCATAAATAAGGCTGGATATTGGTTGAGTAAGAACTGTGATTTTCCATGTCAGGATTTCAAGGATATTTTGTTTGCCAGAAGAATTGGCTGGGTCGGGCCCAAAAATAAGGTGGGGAATGAAGATTGGATTATCATAAATGTTAGATATCCTGCCCTGGCTCAAAGGCTCCTCTCTACTTATCGTCCTGCTGTTCTTAGAGCTGGTACAATAGGTGTGGTCCCTCTGGGTTATTTTTATGACCACATGCGACTGAGTGCCGGGGTGTCTCTTGGCTTTGGTAGGAAGCCCCCCCGGGTCAAAACAGCCTGCAGGCAATTAGCAGAAGAACTGTTACCAACAGTAATTTATCCTTGGAAGGGGTGGACTGACTATGCGCCGAGACCCTGGCTTTACGGGAAGAGGTGCCCCCACAGTGTAATCTTATTTCATGGAATATTGCGGGCTATGATGCTAAGTTATTTGATCAGGCGTGGGTTAGGTGTGTGGTTAACTATGATGTCATCATGCTTCAAGAAACCTGGTCAGAGGGGTTGTCTGTGTGGGACGGGTATGACAGATTTGCGATTACAGTTGTGCAGTCTCTTGGTGGCCACTCGAAAGATGGCCTGGCTACCCTAATTCGCCTCTCTAAGAGAGTGGGTGCTTTTCAAAGTAATTGCAATCACCAAGGTATATTACTGGTATGGGTGATTTTTTCTAATAATTTTAATATTTTGCTGGTAAACTTCTATAACGCTGTGTGGGCTGAGGGGTGCCAAATTGGGGCCCTGTTCTCCGTTCTTCAGGTTCTGAAATATAGAATGGAGGAGGCGGGGCTAGAATTCTGTGCTATTGTCTCTGGAGATTTTAATGCTCAGTTGGGAAGGCTCAGTACTGTGGTTAATCCCTTTATCTGGGGCTGCGAGGATTATTTAGAGGATGGCATGCAGGACTCCAGAGGCAGGGTTCTAATTAAGGAACTCAGGAAGATGGGCCTTCTGAATTTTTGTGATATAGAAGCAGTAGGCACTCATCAACTTCCAACCTATGTGAAAAGAGGATTTGGATCCACTATTGATTATATTTTTGTGTCTCCACTTATGAAAGACCTGGTGATTGGGGGTGAGGTGCTTGGGGAGTGTTTCAGTGATCATAATCCCCTTATAGTGTCCTTTAAACTCCCTGGGGCTCTATGTAAATTAGGATGAGGTAGGCCTGTAGCAGTGGAGATAAAGGACCAGGGTAGGTGGCTTGGGTGGAAGCAAGTGGATCCCCAAAAAGTTGTAGGAAGGGTGGTGGGGGAAAAGTTACATTTATTTATGCATATACTTTTGACAGAGGCCCCTAATCCTAAGGCTGTTATGGATGCAATAACAATAGTAAATGCAGCAGTGAGAGACTGCCTTCTTTCAATAGGCAGCCACCCCAGTAAACGTAAATGTGGCTGGTATGATAAGGCCTGCTATGATGCAAGGGCAAACCTGAAGATGGTCACTAAGAAACATCCTAGAGATTGGGTCCTCGTAAATGAAGCTAGAATGAAGTACAAAAGGGTCTTGAGGGATAGCAAGCTAAAACAAAAAGATAAAGCTTGGGAAGAGTTACAGCGTGCCACAGCTCTGAAGGATTCTGGTCTGTTCTGGAAGGTGGTGAATAGAGGTGCCTTTGGAACAGTAACTTCTGAGGGACTTGGCTGTAACATCGCCTTGGAGGCACGGGTAACTCACTTTTGTAGAATTTTTGAGGGTACTCCCCTAAGAAATAACCGGGAGAACGAGTATGAAATGGCTCCGAATCTAGCAATTAGGTTTTCACTCCAGGAGGTTATGGATGCGATACAGAGTAGTGCGAGTAGTAAAGCTCTGGGCCCGGATTCGATCCCGATGGATCTGTATAAAGCTAACCCCCAGTTATGGGCACCTATTCTCTTAAATGTCCTCAATGCAGCAGTTACTGTGGGCATTCCTGCTTCTTGGAGACTGGCATGTATTGTCCCAGTGTTTAAAAAGGGTGACCGAAATGATCCTAAGTCTTATCGCCCTATTTCTCTCCTGGACTCTTCTGCGAATATTTTGGGACGGATTATTTTAAGGCATCTGGAGGCCTGGATGATAGGAAATGATATTCTAAGCCGGGACCAGTATGGGTTTAGGGAAGGCCTCGGTACGCGAGAACAATGTCTCAACCTATTAATGATGATTGGTAAATATACGCAGGCCAGGAAAGGTACCCTCTATCTTGCTTTTATGGACCTTAGCTGTGCCTTTGATAAGGTGAACCGGTCCATTCTATGGGAGAGGTTAAATCAGTTAGGGTTGGATCCTAATATTGTAGAGCTGCTCCGATATCTCCATTCTGGGACGATTGCAAATGTGAGGGTAGGGCCGAATGGGGAATGCTCAGAGGCTTTTAAGCTTTCAAGGGGTGTTCGCCAGGGGTGTGTTTTGGCTCCTACTTTGTTCCTCCTATATACAAATGGACTGTCTGGATTTTTGATGGAACATTGTAAGGATGTCCCAAAGGTGAATGGTATTGATATCCCTGTGCTGACGTACGCTGATGATGCGGTCCTCATGGCCCGCACTATGAATGGTCTCCAGGAAATAGTTAGAGCTTATGCCTCCTTTATGTCAGCCTTGGGGTTAGAGGTCAATTTTAAGAAATCACATTTTATGGTTTGTGGAAGACCCTTAAGCAGGGTGGGGGAGCTAAGGGTGGAGGATCAAATTATCAGCAGGGTCCATGAGTTTCCATACTTAGGAGTCATTTTTGATGAGAAAGGATCTTGGAAACCCTGTATTGCCAGAAGGGGGGTGCTTTTTCATGCAACAGTTGGTGCGACTTTTGACTTTGCTGTAAGGGTAGGTAGTAAACCTATCAAGCCTTTGCTTGAAATCTATAGGCGGAAATGCCTCCCTGTCCTGCTGTATGGTGCGGCACTGTGGGGGTATAGGGATACCCGAGCCCTTACGGTGGAAGAAAAACGGTTCTGTAGAAGGCTTTTGGGAGTTGGACAAAATATCCCTGGTTTTTGCCTTCATTTGGAACTGGATCTTGAGTGTGTGCAGGACACTATCCAGTTGGCTCACCTTCTGCTATGGATCTCAATCTGGAGTAACGAACATGCCTCTCTTAATAGGGATATCTTAAGGGATTGTTTGGCTTGCGACAATGCAAAGAATATTCCCTGGTTGACGCATATAAGGAAGATGGCTCATGATCTGTGGCGGCCTGATTTGTTTGACTACCCTGAGGGCCTGACTAGTTGTGATAAGAAATGGGCTACTGACAATTTTTTGAGAATCCAGGAGACCAAGAGGGAGGGGGAGGCCTTAGGGAAAAAAATTGATCAGGGATTTTATCATGTTGAAGATGTGGGTGGGCCCTGAGCGCTCTCTCTTAGAGATAAAGCATGTGAGGGAAAGGTCTCTTATAACTCGATTCCGTTTGGGGATCATTAGAAGTAATCTGTGCTTCCCACTAGGTCAGTATGGGGAAAAATCTTTTAGACCTTGCCCCTGTGATGGGGTGTCCCAACAGACCCTGTCCCATTTTACATTGTTTTGTGTTTTTTATGCACCGTTTAGAACTCGATTTCTATTACCTCTCCTAAGGCCCAAGGGTTTCGTGCAATATCGTCCTGCTTTTATGTGGTTGCAAATGGCCTCTGATGTATTGGTGTGGAAGGGCCTGGGATCATTCCTGAAGGGAGCTATTACTTGGCGTAACAATGTAGAGTTTTTACAATTATTTTACTGTTTTCTATGAATGAGGTTTTATATGTTTATATTTTTGATGGATGTTTTTACATTATATGGTTTTACTGTTATATTAACAATTGTATTGGTGTTTATTTGTTGTAATGGATGAATCTTTTTCATGCCGAATAAACGTCTTCTTCTTCAACGTCTCTAGTTATGAAGATTATATTTGTAATGTCCTTGTTTGTGTGAAAATGTTAATAAAAATATCTTTAAAAAAAGAAATCCATGAAGAATAGCAGCAAGGGAGTGTTTAATAAATTATTGGTGGATCTCATCAACGCGACGATCGAAGCAAAAAGAGAGCTGAGTATCATCACCATATGACATGCAGCCTACGTCAAAAGAACAAATGAAATGGATCTAAGTACATTTATAAATATTAAATAGAATCAGAGCTAATTATGAGCCCTGAAGAGCTCCCATTTCACCTTAGTCACTCTGAATCTGAATGGCGACATTGATGATGATTGGAAGACAAGAGGAACATTAAGCAACAGCAATGCTCAATAGTCCTTTTCCCACTGAAAGTCGATTATGATAGCATGATCCAACATTTAAAATGTTGTGGAGAGGTCTAAAAGGATGATTCCCCATGGATGGAATTGGAAATGCATAATAAAGTAATTGATCCGACTTTTAAAATATAAAAGATTCCTCAAAACTCTCTGGCTATTACTGCTAGCCACACTGTTTTCATAAGTAGGACTCCGTTACAATCTTTGGGAAGCTATAGCTGAAAATATAATAAATGCATTTTAAACTGATTGCTCTTGAGTGTGAAGCGCCTTTGATTTCACAATTTCTGTTCTTTTGTTTTTTCCGCTATTCCCTATAAAGTGTTGAAGCTTGTCAGATGTTGCCTATAAATGGCATTGTGGGATTGTAAGGGTTTTGTCAGTGCTGTTTGTTTACTGTGTCTCGTGGCCTCCTTGTGACCAGGTATATAGATGCATGAACCTCAAACATATGAGGGAAGAATAGTGGTGTAGCGAGGACTGGTGTAGCTGCACAATATATGCAGGAAGTACTTTATGTACTTTTGGGTGGAGTGGTTCATCCGTTGTGATGGCCTGCAGGTTGCTTTGACATTCAGACTTTCTTGATTAATTGCAAACAGGGCCTTGTATCCCACACACTATAGGAATTACTGATTGGTCCTGCATCAAGAAGAAAGTGTTTTTAACTCAAAAGTGAACAGAGGCGCAGTGGCTACAATATGGAAAACAGTGAGGCTATTTTCCTGCTGATTTAACTCTTCCAACACATTGTTACTTTTTTTGATCCATGTGTTGAAAAATATGACACTGAAATGGAAAGTGAAAGGTCCCTAACCCATCCTCCAAACAGTATCTCATCACGGGACATAATGGAAATCCGACCTGTCTTCCAGTCGAGAAAGGGATTTCAGCCAAAAACATGCAGTCCACCCTATATGAGACATGAGGGCTAATGTGGAAAAAATTGAATATCAGTCCAGCCAAACAAGCTGAACACGTGAAACCATCACATGTGATCTTGATCAAATGCATATCTCTTGTTTGTAACAGGAAAAGATTAGGTGAAAGTCAGCAAGAGGGTGAAGTCACCAAATACTGTTTATAGAGGAGAGTTGGACGAGCCTATTTACTTCCCACATGTTTTATAAGAAACCTTAATCTAAGGGACTGAGAAAGAACTCAGCAAGGGTAGTAAGGATTTGACTGCATGAGCTAGGCTCAGGGATCTAAGGATTACGGTTTCATTTCCCATTAAAAAGAGAAGCGGCTGTTCTAATCAACTGATATAAGTAGCAAAATAAGAACCAAGGTTCAGGCCAAATATTACTTAATATCAGGGATTGTTGAGTTTGTGAGACGTTCTTTCTTCTAACCCCGCAGCAAAACCTGTTTTCGAATGGGTTAAAAAGCAGCATCAGGGCACCAATGCATCAAAACTAAGTAGAATATGTGTTTCAAGAAAACATAATTAAACTGCCTAAGAAGAATGCCATAGGGAAATTTCACACACAAGTCTAAAGAGATGCTATACATTGTACCCAGTCCATTTACCTATTTGAAGGCAGAAGAATAACTTTCTTATTATATATTTAGCTGTTTTTCTCCGAGTTCTTGATGGAATAAAGGCGTGGGACATGTACAGTGTTGATGTCACGGTGGGCAATCTCCCTTTGTATTTGTGGTGGCATTTATTCATTGGGAGCACCCCATTTACATAGTAGAAGACTGGTACGTAACTGGTAAAGCATTCATACAGTCACTCCTTCCTCTGACAACAGTTTAGCAGGCTAATGCTGCAAGCATGGTTGATTGGCAAGCTCGATTCTGCAGAAGTTGCAATTAAATAAGACTAGGTAAACGGATAAAAATTCCACTGCCATCTACAAATGATATTCTGAAAAGAGCTCCTTCACATTTTTTATGCGAGACTACTGTACGCGGCCAGAAGGTAGCTGTGTCTCTTGGCGCGCGGCGTAATCTAATAACGCATCACCTTACAAAAGACAAAAAGAAAAGGTCTTGGACACTGGTAACGTCACCTCGGCACGAAATATATTCCACAGTCAGTTTGTGTTTTTTGGACCATTGTAGCTTAGAAAAGTTGTTATCCCAAGACCATGCCACCGGCGTCGGAATTAATAATGTAAACCCTAAACCCAAGCTGTGACTGACAGTTTAGATTCTCCTAATACCTCCGGAGTGTCTTCTATCGCGGTCACAAGTTAACATTTATTTTGACAGGCTTTCTGTTGGGTATGCAGCCTCGGAGCTTTATACCGGGTTATCCCATGATAACGAATATCTGGCATAGATTAGGAAAAACCAAAGCAGAGGTCTTCCAGACCTCCCGATGACAATAAAGGATTTCTGCCGGGCCTAGAACTTGGCTTTAATTAAGTGATTACATTCCTTAGTAGGAAGTGACTGTATCTTTGCTCGTGTGCAGACAGTATCTGAGTGTGGAATGTAAACAGTTCAACGCAGGGATGGCTGGATGTGGCTGAGACACAGGTAGGCAGAGGCGGCAGCCCCGATTGTTTATGGAACTAGGAATAGGCTAGGAACTCCGGCGTGGCCTGCCCTTATAGCTCTAAAATGGCATAACATCCAGCGGTCTGTTAAATTTCAGCTTGTGTTTATCTGCTAATTGTTACCTTTGCTGAACAGAGGCATTGCTTGGACTGGTGTCAGTGTCTCAGGAAGTAATGGGCACAGTGACTGAAATCACTATGCAAGCAACAGAAGCAATGTAGCACCATACCGTACAACCACCACAACCTCTCTGAACAACCATAATCACACCCGTCTAGAACTTCTATAACAAGAGGCAAAGAACTACACTCATGAAACTCAGAAAAAAACAGTAACATACATTTGCAAATGTTAACGATAACCCTATGTCCACATAATAGTATCTATGCAGCTGTCATTCATAGACAATTCACAAACACATATGCTCACACTTTGGCCCCCTTTACAAGAGGCCCATATATCTATGTAATGTGTGGTCACTACTGTTACTGCACTCAGAATGAGGGCCTTTGTGTGTGTAAGTGTGCATGCCCCAAAAGCTAATAAATCTCACCCAGTCTCTAAAAAAAAACAAAAAATCTACATAGGGTGCAACTGAAGGACATAGTAGTATGCAATGAGTAAAACACAATAATTGTGTTTAAAAAAAGTAAAACTAAAACCCGTGAACGAAATATGGGACAATGGTATCCATGTGAATCCCAATTATTCTTGAATGCTGACAAGGGAATAGAACCATGAGATGCACATACATATGTATACCTAGCCGCCAAGGCGAAACTAGCAGCTCTATTATCCTGGCGTATATCTAAGGGAGCATCATACAAATAACTATGTAGCCGATTTTGGAGAACTGGTTCCGATGGTCCCAGGGCAATCAAAGATTACTGGGCTCCAATTTTGGCAGTTGGAGTTGTTTACCACTGGTGTAATTGGCCCAACATAGAAAGATCATGTGAGCTAGACACTCAAAACATAGCAAAATGCAGCAATGCCACTACTTTGATAGCTATTTAACTCTGAAAACTCTGGTCTGGCTTTCTCTGCGACAATTTAGTCCACCTATCCACAAATACCAGCTTTGGTGGCTAATACAAAGCTGGAGGCAAGAGGCTGGGAATTCAAATGTAGATATCTTAGTACCCTATTTCACTTCATTTACACACAGTCATTTATTTCTAAATTAGTAAGCCATAGCTAGTTAACTCTCCAACTTACTCACGTCAGAGGATGGAACCAAGTAAGTTCTTTGACGCATTTAAGGACTCACAGAAGTTGCCCTACAGTGAGGCCAGGGACATGAAAAAAGCAGCCTCTCTAACTACTATGTGGGCAATTAAACTTTCCCTAGCCCCCAGTCAATGTAGACAGTTGTTCTTATATTCTATTTCTGCAAGGCAGCTGGTTGATCTCTTTTCTTGGGATGTTACAGACCCCATTACAGCTCAAACAGGCCCTCAGACATCAGTGTTTACACTTTCCTTTTAGACATGCAGTAGGGTAGGTGCAGCACATCATGCTCTCTCGCAGCAGGCAAGGCTCTCTTCTTTACAAGTCAGTTCCAGCAGCACTTCAAACAGAGTTTTTGTTCAAGACACAGTCCTAGTTTGGCATGGAGGCAGAAGCCAGGCAGTGTCTCCCTGAAATTAAGACCTCCTCAACTCTACTGCTGCTCCACTTCTTCCTTGGTCACAAGGTATTATGAAAAGAGTACATAGATCAAGTTGTGAAGTATTTGTCATCAGAGCTGATCAATCATCTCTCTTAACTTGTTCAAATCTTACAATCATTGCCACTGCTTGATCAGTTCATGCCTGGGTAACAAATAATAGGTCCCTTAACATCTATTGGGGCCAGACAGAAGACCGCATCTTGCTGATGCTAATCATATATAATTGAAAGACACCATTAAGTGACGCTTTTACATGAGGGCCTTATGATGCAGACAGGTAAAAAGACCAGTCCTTATATTAATAATAATAGTGCAACCACCAATAGATTCATAAAGACCGTTCAAGGTCATGCTTTTAAAGAGGAGTCCACTTGGGTTGCCCTTTCAATCTCACAGTAATACTCTAGGGTGTCAGCACATTTTAACAGGAAGACGCTCAATGAACTTGCATGATTGTCAAGCTAATGATGCCACTGAAAATGGAAACATCCAACTGGAAATGTCATTGGGAATGGGAGCATAGCTACCAGATGTATACGCAGAACTTTCCACACAGTGCAACCATATGGATCCAACAATAATACTTACATGTTACAACCACTACCTAAACCATCAACACACTGACAAAGTGGCAAACAGGTGATATCCTTGCAAACAGCTCTTATATATCTGCAGGAGCACAGTAGTACAGTTGCAATGGGTGCAACAAGTGGCAAGCCTATGGACAGAGCCAAGTGGTTGCTCCATCCACAATAATAGTGCTAAACCAAAATGTAACCCATTTCCATGCACCTGAGCTCATAGAGCACAGACAAAAGGCAGACAAGATGGTGGAAGCTACATTTGATACAGCTCTAAACCTGATTACTCACACTTTATGACAATATCTCATTGCAAAGGATGATGGCTTACCTCCTGCAGACCTGCCTGTCCTGGATTTTACAGATGACATGAATGACCAGTTGCGGACTATCAATGAGGAGACTCTCTAGGATGTCCTAGAATCCCTCCAGTCGCAGGGAGGACACACAGCGTTGCAGGGTCTCCACATGAACCACCCAGCGTCCAACACACACCACCAGCCAGTACTGACACATACCTGAACTCCGAGGACCCAAAGATCATCTTTCAGAGGATAGTGGTAGGAGTGCAGTGGGAGCTGGCCAAGCAGGTGCAGGTGGGGATGGAGACCATGGCAGGCAGCCTAGAGGGAGTACAGAGGTGCCTAAATCCATTGAAGGACAACTCAGCTGCCATCAAAGGCACCCCCTCTCCGCTACGTGGACTCCAGCAGTTGCTGGCAGACACAGCTGCTGTCATGAGGCAGAGGCAACAACCATTGCCCCCCACACTGGCAGCAGCATGACAGACAACAGGATGGTGGCTATGCAGAAAACCCTGGAGTCCATACAGCAGGAAGTGGCCTCCCTCAGGGAAAACATGGCTGCCTACCACCGTGATGTTGCTGCAGTTTTGAAAAATCAGCAGTTCCTCCATGCTGCAGTGATGCCTTAAGATTTCCCACAAATGGCAGCTGCAGGGTCATTTGACTTCACATCTCTATCCCCTGATATGTGTGGGGGCCTCTCTACCTCTCCACAGCACCAGCCATGGCACAGGAGGCACCACACACATCAGGGGATGAAGATGTGGACGGAAAAACGTACACAAGGAAAAACACCCGTAAGCACAAGTCTGTGCCACATGGGCAGTATCTCCATAGTTCTGGGCTTAAGATCATGACCGTTCTTACAGTAGAAAATGTGTTCTCTTCACTCAACCACTGTTGACTTGTCTGCTATAAACTGTCATTGTCTCTATTCTTACCAATTGGCAATTTTAAACCTCCTCTCTAATGCACACTTCTCATAACCATGTCTTATGACATGTCCCTCTGTCTCTGATTGTGCTACATGTTGCTAAGGTTCACTCATGGGTTCTGTGAACTGGACATTAATAGCAGTTGAAAATACATTTGCACCTGTAAATAGAGTAGCTTGTATACATATGCAGCATTTCTACGTTTACTGTGATTCATCTACCCAGCTAAATGATTGCATTGTGTGAATCCATGTCAATGAGCACAGAACATCATTACATGAGTGCATTACTGTTAGACACAAAGCCACACACTAGGATCCTAACATGAGAAAGGTGAATTATAGTGTTGTCAGCTACAACTAATGTACTGAGTATTCTATACAAATATTGAACAGCTATCCTTTGAAGTTGACATAGGGCATGTATGGCTAAGAACCACTTCAATGGTAACTTACCCAAATGGGAGTACCAATACAACTAACTTGCGTGGTACAGAATAGGCTATCCTTATCAGTGATGGGCATCTGTCAGTGTTGCAGGATACAGTTCAAAATTTGCCTGTTGTCATATGTGCCACACTTGCCAGCAATGAAACTGCAAGACCCCACCAATGATAGTTGAAGTTCCATACTTACCTGTCTTGGATAAATTATATATACAGATTATGAATGACTGGAACATGGATGACAAATGTATGGACTAGTTGATGTTATTTAGCAGCGGGTCTAACAACTCCTTGGTCAAAGGGGATGCACATGACAATCCAAGGAAATTAAGACTTGGCCATTCCTCCAACTTCACCAGTGCGCACATGAGAACCCCCAGACACTCAATCAACATGGAGAAACAATTGCCTTATACAAACAGGATTTATTGTAAATTATTATTAACTACATACCTAAAGCTATCCTAAAAACTACCCTACACTAAACTAACCTAAACTAACAATTTATCTTACAACTATACCTATCTACCTATCTAACCTGTCCTAAACTTATCTTACACATGTAATGCCAAATTCTAACCATTGTTCCCCCACACCCCGAAGAGACAAGATACAAGTAAGAAAACATACACTATGATTACACATGTACTAACTTAACCTATAGCCTAAACATACATCTATATATACATATATATATATATATATATTTTGTTTTCTTTTCTTTTGGGGGGAGGGGTGTGTTTTTATGCAAATACCCCAACATGACCCCCCAACTAAAAAAATAAGTATTACAAACAACTATACTTAATCTAATCTATGCCTACCCTACACTACTACACTAACCTAACACAACCCATCTAAAACCCAATCTAAAACTATTTACAACAGTAAAAGGGAGAGGGTAGGAACTAGGAGGTAGTGCCTGTGCCACATCACAATTTATTAAGCTTTTCTTTGCAGTACTTCAAAAGTTTCTGATTTTGAGTGCTTTCCTTCTCTAAACTGAACCATCATAGCGGCCATGTCCCTTTCAAAGTTCGCGCTAAAAACTGCAGCAGGTGGCTGCACATGTTCCTGGCTTGTGACATGTGCAGCAGATGTGGATGGGGTTGGACCTGAAGAGGCCCCCTGGACTCCTGATGGTGTTGGCAATGTCAGCTGCTTCTGTGGTGGCTGCTGCGGAGGTCCCCCATGTAGGAACACATGCCATGCCCCTGTGGCCTTTTCCTTCTGGTACCTCCTTGTCATCCGCTGGTACCCCGCATCGACATCCATAACGTGGTGGTACCTGTCTGCCCTTTAGTGGAAAGCATGGCATTGCTCATGTGTCATTGGCAGCTGAAAAATGAGAAGAATCAAGATTTAACTAAAACATTGGGCGGACGTAGAACAGATGTATAATGTACACTGCATCCGCAGATGACACATGCAGCCCACCACACATTCCTACAACAACGACTTACTTCTAATCCAAGATTATTTCCTACCAGCCATCTTTGGTATAATGTAAATGTCACTCGTATGAAGGCTCTCCATTGTTGACCATCAGGCCCCAGAGGTGAGTGCACCAATGCGTCCTTGCTCAACATCTGTATTAACAAACTTGTGAGGTTCACGTGACCCTACAACTCTAGATTTCCTGCGTCTTTTTCAATATCAGGGGCATTGTATGCAATCCACCTCCCTGACACCCCTGGTGCTACATCAGTGCTTGACCAGGCATTATTTATGCAAGGTGGGGGTCATCAGATATGGGTTATGGAAAGTTTCCACCGGCTAATGTAAGGTTTTGAAAAGCTTCATTCATGTGTCCTGGTTTAAGACCTGGTCTGAGCATGCGTTACGAGAGGGCACACCATTGCTAAAGATGTGCCCACATGTACTAATTATGCTATGTCCCCATTAAGTTTGGCCAAAGCATGACAAGCACATCAGATATGTCTAAAGTTTAAGTGACTAATGCCCCCTACCCTGTGCTATGCTGTGCTTAATGTGTAAAGCGGCACTCACATGGTGGCTGTATGGGTGCCCTTAGGGCCAGAGTGAGTTTGGCATTGCACTGGGTGCTGCTACGGTATTCTTATATATTGAACATCATGTGCACATACATGTCAGACAACATCAAAGTACCAGGTATGCACACAGCATTCACATCATATCCACATGTGATGTAACCAAGATCACTCACAATATCATGGTGGCAGGTCCATGTTCGTAATTCTGCTGAGGTCTAGCTTGGGACAATACTAAGATTTTTCCCACAGCCATCTGGAGCTGAGTTGTCTACTAATTGTGTACACTATTGACTGCTGTCCAGCACAATATGGCTCCTTGCAGTACTGCATCTTCAATTAATATCTGAAGACTACTGAGGCATCTGTGGTGCAAGTGCCTCCTACACGAGTCCCCTAGAGGCCTTTATAAATTTCCTTCCTCCGTATAGTTTTGTAAGTGTAAGCTATGTGTGGCACACAGTGCTGTCAACAGTGCTGTGACAAAGTTGCTGATAACAGGCATGCTAATTACATTAACAGCTGCTCTGACACCTATCATGATAGACATCAATGATAATGTGGCCATGCCACTTGTGCTACAATCAAGCTATTCTCAAAGCTCAACATTCTAACAGACATGATGTCACCATCCTAACTCCAATGATATAGCAACAGTCAGGCAAAACTATTATTCATTTTATTGCACACATGAGACTGACTCACCCCAAACCCTGGATTGGCACACATGACGCACAAGGTGACACTTACTGACTGCATTGGGGTCTTCAAATCTGGTGACCTCTCCAACGGTGTAGGGCCACCTGCAATACATTAAAAGGAAAAGAGCTTTGTGAAATTTGGACATTTCTGTTAAAGTACGGCATTGTTTATTATCAAGTTGGTAGGCTGAGTGAGCAAATCATCCTATTGGTAGATCAGACCAACTGTCAAACATCTAGGTTCAGCCAATCACGCATAGGCCCTCATTATAACATTGGTGGTCAGCTGATCACCACGCCAGCGATGACGGTAGTCCTGCCACCAGGCTGGTGGTGAAGATCATCAAATTCTGACCACGGTGGTAATCCCTCCCATATACAGCCAATGAACCACCTGAACTGCCAGTGTGGTCCGGCCACCGACCATGGTGGTTGCCATCTTCAGGCTGGCGGAACACCATTCCCCAACCAACATACTATGACATAGCAGACCACCAGGAAGGAATTCAGGGGCGGGATCACCGCCACGAAAAGCCTGGTAGAAATAAATCCCATAAAAGGAGACACCCACTTCCAGGGACACAAAGGGGTCCGTGGCTGCCATAGAACCCAAACAGGCAGCCCTTTCTATGCTGTACAATGCGATGGCAGTCCAGGAGCAGTAACTCCGATGACAATGGTGAGTACAGCCACCTAGAACACCAGGGCGGGAGGGGAAAGTGACCCACCCACACACAAAACACACATCACACACACATACTACACATGGAGAACAATCCGCTGAACAGTACAACAACAATAGGAGCCAGAAGTAAAAAAAGCCAGGACAAATACCTTTGGTCCAACCACTATAATCCAGTGGAAATGACAGAAACCAAAGTAGCAATGAACAATATATACAAAGGGCCAGGGCCAGTCCAATTGTCCATGGCATCCCACAGGGCAATGAAGGAGGTCCAACTTGACTCCTGACAACCCAAGTCACTCCACTGGGCAGGGACATCATAATGCAAGGCAGGAACCTCAGGGGCGGGGTTGGGGAGGAGAGTGGGGAGGTTTCTTGGGAGGGGGGTCCTTGGATTTGGGCTTGGGAGGGGGCAGTCCTTTGTTCTTATGTTTTGGGGTGAAGGAGTGGGCTTGGAGCGGGGGGGGCAGAGTGGCAGTCTTATACCCCTTAGTGCGAGGTTGTGCTGCGGCGGGGGGCATGGGCAACACCAGGGGCCATGAGAGGACTGAGAGCTGGAGGTACTGGGCTACGGGGGAGCAAGACCTTCCTATTATGGACAAAACGGGGGTGGAGGAGGGAAGGCGGGCAAGAAAAGTTTTTTTGGTACAGTGGGGCGGAGTGTGGGAGGAGGTTTGGGAGTGGAAGTAGAGGGAGTGGATGTAGGAGGAGTAGGTGTGCTGGACTGGGTTGCCGGGGTATGTACAGTGTGCATGTGTGAGTTGGGTGGCTGTTGAGTGTCTAAATGTTTATTTGTTTTGGGGGAGCAGACAGGATGGGAGAGGATAAACAACTCCTGTGCATGTATGCTGTGGTGGTGTCTGCAAGTGACGTGGGTGTACTGCATGTGGTTGTGATGGTGGTGGTGACTGCACATGTGGTGAATGGGTTGCTAGTTTGCATGCCTGCTGTTGTGGTGACTGTGGGCAGGGCTGTACAGGTAGCAGGATCTGTGACTGAAGAGGCAGTATTTGCAGGTGTGAGTGCTGATGTGACTGAGGGAGGAGGAGGAGGGGAAGACAGTGGAGGCAGTGGCTGTTGTGTGTGCACCTGGGTGTTGGCTGTGTGTGTGCTTGTGATGTGATCCGTGGTGCCTGTGCTTGTTTTTGCAAGTCCTGTGTGTTGTCTTGAGTGCATGCTGGTCTGACTGTGTGCTTGGGATGGGTGGGAGGAGAGGGCTTTGGGACTGGGAACAGGTAGTTGGAGGGTGGATGGAAGCACAAGGGACACTGGCTGCTGTCAAAGAGGAGGCCAGAGCCTGAAACGATCTCTGTAGGCCAGCCAAGCCACAATGAATGCCCTCCAGGCAGGCATTGCATTGCTGCATCTGGGATGCCAGCCCCTGGATGGCATTCACTATGGTTGACTGCCCTACAGAGATGGAACTCAGGAGGTCAGTAGCCTCCTCGGTGAAGCAGGGCTGACTGGGGCAGGGCCTGAGGTGCCTGGGACGAAGGAGCTGCCCACCCTCTTAGGTGAGGGGGCACGCCAACTGGGTGGGGGGCTACTGGGAGGGCAGTACTGGTACGGGGGTGGCAGAAGATGATGTAGCTGGGGTGATCCTAGAAGGGTCCGCACCCACCAGGGAGCTTCCATCGGAGGAGGAATCAGAGTCTGTTGTCGTAGCTCCTGTCTCCCCCATGGTGCTCCCCTCACCCTACAACCCACTGGTCCCCTCGGCGTCAGTAGACTCTGCCTCCTGTGTCCCTTGGGCTTCAGTTTCCCCACTTGCCGGTGCCCCTGTTCCTTCACCAGATGATGCTGATGCACACAAGGAAAGGATTGGAAAAGAAGGGAGGGTGGCGGAGAAAGAAAGGGAGCACAGGGTAAATTACAGCAACAACAGCACATATGGCATACACATCACAATGAGTCACTGGGATTAACACTGTGCAGTATGAACCACAATACCAAACCAATGCCTGGGAACAACAGCAAAAATGAACTCAAACACAACCATCTGCACACCTACTGGGACTGACTAAGCCATGTCTGGCATGGTATCCCAGGTACTTGCCAGTACCAAATGTACATACCACTCATCATTGCTAAGCAGGACTCTACAAGATTAGCTAAATGGTCATATTGGGCCATCCACTGACTAGAACCTTACATCCATACAACATGGCAGGCATCAAGAAAGAATTCCACACATTGTGTAATCACCCCCTTGTGGGTGCTGTGCTGCCCTTAAGCACCCATCCAACTGCGGATTGGCCACCCCCATTATGCGGGCCATTAGGGGCTTCAGGGTCTGACCGGCACCCCTCCCTTGTTGGGAGAACGTCCCCAGCTGGCCCTCTGGGGTCTTCTAGGCCCAGCGTCGCAGGGCCTTCCACCTCTTTCTGCAGTGGGTGCTCTGCCAGATATGTACCCCCAGGTTCCTCACGTCCTTGGCGATGGCACGCCATATCCCATTCTTCTGATGGTCAATGACTTGCATAGGAAACACAGACAAAAGGACACCATGAACTCCACACTTCTTTGTGTTACAGCAATGGCTTACATACAGCATAGATCCCACAGTAACCTCACACATTACTAGTACCTCTGTACACATTGCATGTATCAAAAATACACTCCCTAAATGACACACTGCCGCACACACATACATCTATATACACCCATGTTGCATCTAAAATACCCAAAAGGGGCTCATCTGTTGATCTGGAAGCCAATACAACTGTCAATAGAAGGGTAGGACCCCATCCACAAGCTTCTAGAGTTACTCAGATGTGAAGGCTATGGCCCTATCCCCTGTAGCATGGTCCATCGCGGCTTGCAGACACAGGACACAGCAGCACACACAGTAGAGGTGTTGATGTGGTGAGAGCCAGGAGTCAAGTGAAGTGGGATACAGAAAATGGTGGTCACGTCTGCGCCGGGGAACACCGTCACCACTGGAAGTGATCATCATTGGTTCCTGTGCTCTATATACTTCCATGTTAACCAATGAGGAGTTGCACGGCGGTGTAGACCTCCTTCCTCCATGATGCCAAACCCGGACAGAGTGAGGGCACTTCCACCTGTCCTTGCATGCAGGACAGGCGGTTGCCATTTCCTGATGTTGGTACTCATGGTGGTCAATTTCATGTCGTCATAGGTACTGATGGTAGACACCAAGGCAATTCCAGTCCTCTACATACTTTGGCTTGGTTTTAGACTCTGGAACTCAAATTAGATCTCATGCCATTGCACTGATTTCAGATGAGTACTTGACATAACATTTAAAATGGGAAGCTACTAATCACGACACACGACTCCGACTACATCTGTGAGATACAATGGGTAAAGAAAAGTATTGGCATTCTTGAGTCCGTTTGCATGTAGAGGACACCAGTGCAAATTACAATCATTGTTTTCATAAATTAGAACTGCTCTGTGTACTGTGATATTGTGCGTCCATCCTTCGTGTAGTCACACCTTTCTGATGTTTGGTTTACTTAGGTACCAACCACTGTGGAGGAGGAGTAGGAGGCAAGCATCCATGTGCAGACCCTTAGTCACCTTGGCTACACTGGAGGAACACCACATTATACTCACCCATCGCCTCGACAGGGCCACGATTACTGAACTGTGTCAACAATTGGAGCCAGATCTGATTCCTGCTATTTGTAGCACTAGAGCAATGCCCCCTGCAGTACAGATACTGTCAATGCTCCACTACCTGCCAGTGGTTCTTTTCAGGTGACTATGGGCTTGGCTGCAGGTATGTCACAGGCAATGTTTTCAAATGTGCTGAGAAGAGTATTGGCTGCCTTGATGAATTACATGAACAGCTATATCTCATTCCCCCACAGTTATGAATTGCCAACTGTGAAGGTTGCATTCTACACCATGGGACACATACCACATGGGATTGGGGCCATTGACGGGATCCATATTGCCTTGGTCCCTTCCAGGACAAATGAGCAGGTCTACAGAAATAGGAAGAGTCACTATTCAATAAATGTCCAGATGGTGTGCCCTGTGGATCAGTACATTTCCCACGGTACTGACAAGTTTCCAGGATCTGTACTTGATGCCTATGTATTGAGAAATAACAGTGTCCCACAGCTGATGGCATGACTACAGAGAGAGAGAGAGTGGCTCATAGGCGAGCTTGAGGTTTCACCCAATGTTTGTCACTGTATGCCAACTGACATTGTACTCTGTGCTATTGTACGAGTACATGAGTAATGTGTGTCTCTCACTACTTCCAGGTGACTCCGGCTATCCAAACCTATCTTGGCTGGTGGCACCAGTGAGGAATTCGAGGACAGGGGCAGAGAATTATGTACAATGAAGCACATGGTCAGAACAGAAGGGTAATTGAAAGAACTTTTGGGCTACTGAAAGCCAGGTTCTGGTGCCTCCATGTATCTGGTGGACCCCTCCTCTATGCCCCTGGGAAGGTATGCCAAATAGTGGTGGCCTGCTGTGTGCTGCTCAATTTGGCCCTCAGTTGCCATGTGCCATTCCTGCAGGAGGAGGTGAAGCCAATGCACCAGGGCAACAGAGGACACTGAAGACAGTGATGGGTATGGGGAGGAGAAGGATATGGACAAATGGACAAATCTGATACAGCAGTACCTCCAATGACACTCAGATAAGTCTGTACTTCTGTTCATACCTCTATTAAAATTAAGTGTGGCTGCTGTGTTGTGCCAAGCACAAACGTGTGCATTATGTGACCTGACACTGTTCAATCTGTGGTCAGTCGTGCCAGTGTTATGATGATAGTGAACAAGCTTATTCAGCCCATGCAATGTATCAGTGTCATGACCTGAATGCTTCTTACTGCTGTAATCTGTCAGTCTCTGGGCACAACCAGGTTTCTTGCTTGTTCTGGACTGACCAAGGTAGGAGCGACTCTTTCCAGTAGCCACTGTGCTGCTGCTAAAGGAACACCAAACAGGCCGTAACCTCCAGAAAGAAACCCAGAGGAAAAAACACAAACTTAGGAAAAACCTCAGATCAAGGAACTCCTGGAAAAATGTTAAAGAAAAGAAATAATGAGATACAAAAATTCTGAAACAAAAACTGCAGACAAGGAAAAGCAGGTGAAGTGCAAAATCACAGGATACAGGAGCGAGGAGCACAACCAGAACGGAAGTGTTTGCAACGCAAGGAACATAAGACCATCTGTGCTTATATACTGACAAACAGCAAGTGACATGCAGGAAGTATTGAAGACACCATCTTGGATTGGGAAAAGCCTCATTGAAGTAAATGGAAAAATAGCCGTAGTACAAAAATTAGGGAGCATTGCATGCAGGGAAGGCATCACAGACTCCTGGGAAAGAGAAGATATGGCCAAAGAAGAAACAAAAAGAAAAAAGAAGAAAAGAAGAAAAACAGCAAAAAACAGGTATGTAAAACTAGGGGGCAAAAGGTGGGTGCAGAGCGAAGCAGAGCCCAAAGGGAAAGTTTCAGGTCACATTGCGGCCCAAAAAACAGATTGTGACCCAAAAAGTGGCCCAGGTCAGAAATGGTCGTCTGAGACGCGGACCGCCAATCTGACCATGGCACGCAAGTGTGGCGCTGCTGGTCTTCGCAGCATCACAGTGACAAGTTGAGCTTTCAGCAATACATCTCCACTGCAAACTGTGTCCTCATCCCATTTAGTACTTAGTATATGTTGCTAGGATTGTCATGTGACTTGCAATGTACTTACACAACCGCTCTGTGACTTCAGTTTCCCTGACTGTGTGGTCCAGAGTATGTGGTCCAGAGGAGGGATTGGCATACTGACAACATGGCATAGCTAATATTGTGGTATCTTGTGTGAGGGCCTGAAATTAGTTGTTTCTCCTCACTTATGGTGTTTGGAGGCAATTGCTGTGCAAATTACTGAGTAGAAGTGAATGTAGGCTGTTATATTACAGGGTCTTATGTTGCTCTACTTCCTTTTCTTCTCAAATTAATGTCACTAATGGTTTCCCTTTTTGCAGATGTTGATGTGGTCATAACTGTGAACTCATGTGATGACTGCAGACTGCTTTCACAGAGTTTGTTGGATGGTGACTTGGGGCACACTGGTTATGTGTACCCTAACCTGACTGTCCATTGGATGGATTCACACTTTACATGACATTTGCACAGGATAATAAAGGTCAAAACATTGAGGCCCTCATTACAACCCAGGCGGTCGGTGTGAAAGCGGCGGTAATACCGCAAACAGTCCGGGGGAAAAAAAATGGGATTACGACCGTGGTGGAAACCCCCAACATAGACAGCCACTTTAACACTCCGACCGCCACGGCGGTACAAACAAACAGCGCGGCGGAGACTGCCAACAGACAGGCGGGAGACAATGTACCGCCCACCCTATCACAACACAGCTATCCGCCACCTTTTCCGGGGCGGAACCAACACGAATAAAAACACAGCGGAAACATTACACAGAAGGGAAAACGCTCACCTCTCCACATCCCACGAGGAACCAGGACGCCATGGAGCCCGAACTGCAGATCCAGCTGGCAATGATCTTCCTGCTCCTCTATCAGGAGCTCCAACGACGGCAGCGACGACCACAGTGAGTACTGCACCTACAACACAGGGGAGGGGGCAGGGGGAAGGAAAAGAGAGTGACACACACACGCAACACGCAACACCCCCACCCCCACCCTCACCCACAACACCATACACACAAACACATGCTGCAACATTACACATACACGCTCCCACCCCCCTTGAATAACGCAAGGACAAAAAGAAATGTTTGTAACGATTGTAATAAAAAAAAATCCATCAGTCAAAACTCAAAATCCAGTATATACAATTATGTACACCAACTACACAAGTCAGGATAGTGCACCAATCATTGTCCGTGGACCACTGGGCCCAAAATGCATGGGCGAGTTCCACACTAGATACCTGACTCCAAACGGAGAGACCACTGGAGGGGCATCACATAGAAAATATACAGGCACCTCAGGGGGAGGGGGGCACCTCAGCCTGATGACTGCATGACGCCACTGCTCCACGAGGGGGGTCCATGCCCACAGTTTGGTCCTGGGGAGTGCAAAGCCACAGTCTCTCAAGTCTATCCAGTGGGTGGTTTGCCCACTGCTTTATCCTGGGGAGTGCAAAGCCACAGTCTCTCAAGTATCTCCAGTGGGTGGTTTGCCCACTGCTTTATCATGGGGAGTTCAAAGCCACAGTCTCTCAAGTCTCTCCAGTGGGCGGTTTGCCCACTGCTGCATCCTGGGGAGTGCAAAGCCACAGTCTCTCAAGTCTCTCCAGTGGGTGGTTTGCCCACTGCTTTATCCTGGGGAGTGCAAAGCCACAGTCTCTCAAGTCTCTCCAGTGGGTGGTTTGCCCACTGCTTTATCCTGGGGAGTGCAAAGCCATAGTCTCTCAAGTGTCTCCAGTGGGTGGTTTGCCCACTGCTTTATCCTGGGGAGTGCAAAGCCACAGTCTCTCAAGTGGATAACAGTCTCCACTGGTTCTGGAGGGGGCTTTGTGCGCAGAGTGCTTCATCCTGCCAAGGACTGAGGTAGTGGATGTGATACTCCACTGGTTCTGGAGGGGGCTTTGTGCCCGGAGTGCTTCATCCTGCCAAGTACTGAGGTAGTGGATGCCTTTCTCCACTGGTTCTGGAGGGGGCTTTGTGCCCAGAGTGCTTCATCCTGCGAAGGACTGAGGTAGTGGATGTGATATTTCACTGGTTCTGGAGGGGGCATTGTGCCCAGAGTGCTTCATCCTGCCAAGGACTGAAGTACTGGATGCCTTTCTCCACTGGTTCTGGAGGGAGCTTTGTGCCCAGAGTGCTCCACGTGCATTATGGCCACAACAATACACTCGCCTTGGTGTGTGTGCCACGAGATTTCCGAGGTACAGGTAGGTTGATATGCCATGGAGGCAGAGACATACCCCCACACTGCTGTGGCTTAACATTCCATATGCAGGTGACAACTGTGATGACAGTGATGCTTCATGGAAGCTGCCCAGGCTCCTGGAACTCACCACCAGCCTTATCTGCGGTGGTGCCACTGGCTACGGATGTCGCGGAGCTGCTGGCGGTGCTTGCGGCGGTGTCAGTCGCGGCGATGTCTGCGGCGGTGTCAGTTGCGGCGATGCTTATGGCGGGCTCTGTGGCAGCGGTGCTTGCGGCGGGCTCTGTGGTGGCAGTGCTTGCTGCGGACTTTGTGGCAGCGGTGCTGGCTGCGGGCTCTGTGGCGGCAGTGCTGGCTGCGGGCTCTGTGGCAGCGGTGCTTGCTGCGGGCTCAGTGGTGGCGATGCTTGCGACGGGGTCTGTGGCGGCAGACTATCCCCTTTCGTTTTCCCTGACTCCTTGGTGGCAGGTGTTTTCAGCTTCTCCCTCCGGGATGTGGGCACCTTTTTCACCTTGGCAGGTGGCGGGATGTCCTTGCCCTCTCTCTGTGGCACACTGGCAGCCTTGATGGTTGGTGCACTCCATGACCCCGCAGAGGCTAGCACCACTGTGCCTGGAGATGTGGTGGCTGAGGTGCTGGGCTGGGACCTAGAAAGCCTGGCCCTAGGGGAAGGAGGGGGGAGGTATAGGGAAGACGTCAATATTAGCCAGGAAAAGTTTTTTAGACACACTGGGATGGGTAGCTGGAGGGGATTTGGGAGTGGAGGTAGTGGTTGTAGGAGGTGTAAATCTGCCAAATTTGGGTGAAGGTACATGGGCTGGAGGCTGTTGTGAGGTGGTTGTGTGCCTGCGTTTGTGTACTTTGGGAGGAGGGCTCACAGACATTCTGCACCATAGCTCCATCTTCCTAGCAATGGAGGTGTGCTGCACCTGGGATCTGAATAGCTGTGGCTCTATCCGGACGATTTCCTCCACCATGACCTTGAGCTCCTCCTCAGAGAACCTGGGGTGTCGTTGAGGTGCCATGATATGGTGTGGGTGATGTGTGAGGTGGTGTGTGTTGTGATGTGTGAGGGGATGTGTTGTTGTGTGTTGTTTGAGGTGCGTGGATGTTGTGTGAGTGATGATGTTGTGTATCTGTGGATGCTGGTGTTGTTTCTGGTGGTGTCTCTCTCTGGCGTGGTATCGGAATTCTGGTAGTAAGGGTTTGTTGGTGATGTGGGTGGGTGTTTTATATTGGATTGGATGTGTGGGTGTGATGTGTGTATGTGTATCAGTTGTGTGTATTTTGAATTGTTCAATGTGGTTGGGTTTTGTAAATGTGGGTGTATTTTGAGGGCAGCAGTGTGTACCGGCAATGGAATACCACAGGTGAAAGACCACCGCGTTGATTCATGGACCGTGATAGTGTGGGCGTATTCCTGTTGGCGTGACGGTGTCGGTTTTGTTATCGCCACTTTTTCACAGACCTTTGGTTTGGCAGACTTGTGTGGGTGTCTGAATTATGTCGGAATCCGAGCTTTGGGTCGTAATAGCTGTAGTGGAATTCCGCCGCCGCAGTGGTGTGTTGGCGGTCTTCTGCACGGCGGTAAGCGGGATTTACCGCCAGGGTTGTAATGAGGGCCTGAATATTGTTGTAATTAAAGCACAAAACCTTCAGTTGTGTTCAAGAGTGTTTATTGAAGTGACCAAAAGGAAGGGATAGTGCAATTTAGTGGTGTGATGGTAGACGAAATTTGCAGTGTAGGGGCCCAGTTGGTTTGTAGCACAGGTCCAGTATCCATTAGTCCGTAGGAAAAGGAGCAATGGCAGTCAAAAGTGAACAAGGTGTCTCAGTGGCACACAAGGGAGACATTCAGGAGGGGCTCATTTCCTGGTGGTGGTTTGGGTCTTAGCTGCAGTCTCTAGTATCTGTCTGGGTCACAGGGAACATTTGCCGGGTGGTTCTTCTGCTGCAGAGGGAGGGGTGCTGGTAGCCTGTGAGTCTTGTGGCAGGTCCTACTGTCCACTACCTGCAGCAGATGTGGAAGGCTGGTGATTACAGTGGCTAGAGGAAGGGGCCCGCTGGTGTGTTGTGTACTCACGCATGATGTTTGCCATGTCACCCTCTACAATAGAGGCCATTTTGGCATTTAAGCCCTGCAACTGCTGCATGACCACCTGGTGGTGTTCCCCCTGCAGTCACTGGTTCTCCTGCAAGATGGTAATCCCCTTGCCAATCCTGTCCTTGGAATTCTGGTAGGCTCCCAGGAAATGTGTGAGTGCCTCCTGGGCAGTCAGTTCCCTGGGTTGGGCCTCCCCTTTGCATGCAGCTAACCTCCCACTGGTCTTGGCCCCCTGGGCCTATGTCCACTGAAATTTGTGCCCATTAACACCAGGACCTTCATCGTTTTGCCTGTGTGGTGTCGACTCGGGTCCCTGTACAGGTGGGCACACTGTTGATTGTCGTGTCCTGGGGAAAGAGGTTTGGGTGGCTGCAGTCGTATTGGAGTCCGATGAGGGAGGCCCTGTGGTGGACTTGGTGTTGGCTGTGGTGTCCAACTTACCATTGGTCCCAGATGGTCCTGGGAGATCATCCAAATCCAGACATCCAGAGTTGCTGTCATCAGTGGAGACTTCTTCTGGTGGAGGACTGGGTTGCCGTGGCACATGCTCACTGCTGACATTGGCTGGGGTACCTGTGGACATGTATAAGATTTATTGCAGTCATTGTCAGTTACATATTAAGCATTTCTGGCTTTTCCTATTGGATGGGTGTTGTCCTTACACCTTTGGTTAGTGTATGGTGATGGATTGTGGGATTGGTAGTGCTACATGCTGCCCATGCATTATTGTTGGGTGTGCCTGCAGAGCTGGGAGGGCTGTGCTTGCAGTGGGTAGGGCATGCAGGGGTACACAGTTGAGTGTGGTTATGGGCGTAGTTCTCTGTATGGGATGGAGTGGGGTAAAGGGAGTCAGGGTGAGGGGTGACATGCCATGCAGGTATTGGTGGTGTTGAGGTGGTAATGGGGACTTAGCAGTGTCCAGCCCTCCAGTGATTCCATTGAGGCCCTCTGGATGCAAGATAGCCAAGACTTTCTTCTTCCATGCCGTCAACTGTGGGGGAGGAGGTGGGGACACACCGCAAGTCTTCATTATGGCAATGTGGTGCCTGGAGGCCATTGCACGCACCTTCCCCCGTAGGTCGTTTCACCTCTTTCTAATGTCCTCCCTTGTGTGTGGATACGTCCCCACAGAGTTCACCTTGTCCACAATCCTCCGCCATAACTCCACCTTCCTGGCAATGGATATTTGCTGGACCTGTACACCGAACAGCTGTGGCTCTACCGGGCCGATTTTTTCTACCATCACCCGCAACTCCTCATCAGAGAAACAGGTGTTCTTTTGTGGGAAAATGCCTATTGTGTAGTGTAGGTGTTGTGCAGAGTGTGTTAGGTGTTGAGGTATGGTGTGTGGTGTTTGATGCATGACAGTTTATAGGTTGTTGTGGTGTGTGTGCAGTCAATATATGTCCTGGCAATATGTAGCATAATTGTCGAGTTTGCAAAGAATTGTGGATTGTGTGGGGATGTTTTTGATACTGCTGTTGGTGGGTGTGTATGCTGTGTGTATATGTGTCAGGTGTGGGTTTTTTCAATTTGGCCAATGTTGGCTTCTCTTGGTGTTTAGTGGCCAAATTGGCTGCAGCTGTCCGCACCACCAATAGGTGACCACCGTTGAGTGTCCGCTGTGGTGATTCATGGTTCATAATTTGGAGGCCGGTGTGTTGCAGGCATAGCTGGAAGGGTGGTGGGACTGACTATTTTTCACCTCCTTTGGGTCTGGCGGGATTGTTGTTTTGGCTGATTTCTGTCAGTTTGTGTGTCATAATATTGTGGGCAGATTGCCACCTCCGTGGCATTCTCTTGGTGGCCGTCACCATGGCGGTCTTTAGAAAAGACCACCAATGATATAAAGAGGGCCTTAGTCTCAGATAATGGAGACTCTGGCATCTACAAACCATCACTTTCCCAGACAATCCTGTGATGCTTTTCACTGCACCATATGTACATGGCATTGTTATGCAGGTGTTTTTTCGCTTTACACCTCAATGACCATATGGGACTGCATGACACTGTATCCTGCATCTGCCCATCCCATTGTGCAGTGGCCATCCCATTGTGACACCCATAACATTTGAGCCTGGCCCAGATGTTGAAGACATCTACCTCATTGTCACAGCAAACTGATGAAGAACTGTCCATGGGTTTTGTGAGTATTCCAAAGTGTTAAGGAATGCTTTGATACATCCTTGTTTGTAGTTACTAATATGTGTGAGCCATCACAAGGTGCACACACACAAGCAATAATGCCATGGGAGTTTACTTATGTTCATTTAGTTGTACCTACCTGCACATTGACTGACTGAAATTACGGATGTACTGCTAATACTGTATGGCCAGCTATTGATGGTATGGTATTCCAGTATTTGTCTAGAAAGGGATTAGAACATGCACATAGATATATGCCTTGACACAGACATCCTTGCTCTGTGTTCCAAGGATGCATGTGTTGGTGCAGGTTTCTAAGTAATGTGCCAGTGATGGTGCAGTAAGGTGCGGCAGGTCCATAGTACTAAATCAGCACATTGTGTGGGATAATAGACAAAGTTAGGAGTGTATGTGATACATAATGTACAGGAAGAGGAAAGTGGTAGTAGTCTGGACCCAGTGTATAGTCAGGCTCCCTTATATGGCCTTAGCCAATGACACCAAGGGGCAGATTGAAGGACAGTGGTGCTGCACCAAGTGCATTACTACAGTCCTTGTGGCTCTCAGTGCAACCCTTCCTCCTGCCATGTTTGTGTCTAATGAGAAATAAGGCACAGCATGATACAGGTAGGGTCCAACTTCATTTATTTATATGGATACAAATGATGTACTCAGCATGAGTAGCAACTATCATCACAACTTCTTCTGAGTACATAGGGGCCCATCATTTACATTTATATGCCCCTTTATAACGGCTGCTCTCAGCAGCCTTTCAAAGTGCATGAAAAATGTCATTATTTCTCATATTTCCCAGAGGCTTGTACATTTGTTTGTACATTTGCCCCCAAACAGGTGTTGCCCACTCCCATACATGATGCCATGCTGCCCAAATAGCTATCTTACCCCTAGACAAACACCCCACAATTCAGTGACAGACACAGATGAAAGTACAATATAAAAGACTGATTAAAAGACAAAAAATTCACACAGCAGCAGGACACAGCACAAAAACACTCAAATAACTCCAATTCACCCACAAAACCAGCTCCACACACCCTCACACACTCACGGACAATATGACTATGAAGTGAAAGTGAACTCACTGTACCATGTATGCAGACAGGATGTCCTGGTTCATCAATTCCTGGGCCTGTGCGTCACATTTTTAAGTCATGCATTTTTCCCACTGTACGTGAAAAGGCCTGTGGAAGTGCGATAGACGCTCAGGGGCCAGGCGTCTTTTTGCTTAAGAGAAAAGTATGGCTTAGGTGCTTGAGTCTACATTTTTGATGCATGATGGTCATGCGTTGTACTTTTCCCATTGTGCATGAAAAGGCCTGTGGACGTGCGATAGACACTCAGGGGCCAGGCGTCTTTTTACTAAAGAGAAAAGTATGTAGTTTAGGCGTTAACATTTTTGACACATGATGGTAATGTGTCAATTTTTTCCCATTGTGCATCAAAAGGCCTGTGGACTTGCAGTAGATGCTCAAGGGCTAGGCATCATTTTTCTGGCATTGCAGAGTATAGAATTGAGCCGTTTGCATCATAAATTTTGGACCCATGACAGGAATGCATGGAAATTCGCTATGTAGGCCTTGAGTGCACCCAGATTCACATATCATGTCACATGGGCTATGCAATAATGTTGTCATTATTGTATGGCTACATGTATGTGACTATCCAGTCATATCTTTATGGTGGCAATGATATGTTCAACCTATATGTTTGTTTATGTGTCTGCTGCATACAATGACTTCTTCCTTGTGCATATGTGCATGTGTAGCCACACTGTGTCCACATACATGTTAGCACATGTGTACTATGAGTATACGTATGTGTCTGAACACTTATTTGTGGGTGTACCACATTGTTATGTGTGATATACAAATTTACACATACTAACAACACAATAGATAAGATGGCCTATGTCCAAAACATGGTAAGGCATGTGTCAGCCATGTAAATTTGTACTCAGAGGATGCAGTGGACTAGGACTGGATTGACATCACATTACCCCAGCAAATTTGCGTGTGCATGTCTGTGCACTCTGTGGTGTGTTGTTCGTTTAGCCTTCGTGATGCTCTGCTACACGTGTGACATATAGTTCCCCCATGCATCTTAGTTGTAGGAGATGGTATAAACACATGTGTCAGTGAAAGGTTGCTACATGCTGTTATTCCTGTAACATATGACCACAGTGGTGTGTTCATGGGATATGAAACCTCACATATCTATCTTCCTGCATGGACATATGTTGTACTTTGACAAATGCCTATGTAGTCACGTCAGTGACACCTATGTTTTCATATGTCAGAACACATTTGAAGGTCTTTTATTTCTGTCAATGATCTTGTGATACATATGCACTTACATTTGTGGTATGTTGCCTTTTGTTCAGACTCTAATACACATTACCATGTCTCAGCAATTTCAGTGGTACACGTGTGCTGAGATATCTGGTATATGTGCGCATGCCACCAACTAGGCACTCACATTTTTCCACATCATGTTTATTATGACTGTCACATACAATGGCATACCACTATGTAGCAGTGTTGCAGTCTGGCATAGATGGCAGTCTACTCTTCATCACTACTGTGGGATTTTTTTATGCCAACACAAACCTATGGCTTTACATGAAGGGACAGGTCTATGGAGCTCCAGATTACTCAGTCCACTGTGCACATGCATCAAGCTTATGTAGCCAGTGGTTTATTAGGTCTGTGTGGATGGACATGACAATCTTGGGTTGTAGCTCAGAACCTGAGAATTGTCAAATAAAATCCAAGCTGATGGTCAAACCATTGCAAAGATGTGGTGTGTACCCAATAGCAGCCTTCTGCACTGACTTTGTGGCAGCTGTGATGGTGTTTGGACTTGCTGGACTGGTGATGGAGGGACCAGCAGCCTTCGCTGATGTCTGCAGTGTGTGCCAACCAAGCTGGAGCATTAACACTTCCATGGTGTCCTGGAGGTTGCAAATGCTCCTTCTGTGTGTTTTCCTTGAGTGGTGGTGTGTGGGCCTCTTTTTAACATCTGGTCTGACTAGGCGTTAAAATTTGAAGGAAATCGGGCTTTGCATCATTTTTTGCTTCCGCTTTCTTAGTGTGCATCGTTTTTGCATCAGGAGGTAAATATGGTGCTAAAGAGCTAGCGTAATTTTTTTAAATGGAAAGCCTACCTTGCATATGCCTTACATACCCATATAAGGTGGCTTGGCACTTCCAGAATTTTTGAACCTAGACATCTTTAGCATCAAAATATAAACATGGAGTTAAGTCAGTGCCGCTTTAGCATAAAAAAAGAAAATGATGCTAAGGCAGCATTAACTTTCCATAATTATGGGCCCAAGTCTGTTCCCAGCGAGCAGGAGATTTAAAAATGCTCCTACCTGCTGGGAACTGACTTTTGATCTGTTTGTCCTGATGCAGGCAGGGAAGCACATCAAAATATGATCCCCCCATCAGAAGGGGCAGCATTAGTAACTGCTCCCTGTGGGCAGGAAGAATGCTGGATTCCACTGAATGCAGGGAGCTGTCTGGGCATGGTGGGTGAGAGTATGGTGGGTGCCTTGGGTGGGAATCAGGGCACCTATCATTTGCAAATGCAGGCCATGGGGGAGTGGTTTCCTTGGGGACAATAGCAGCTCTGTGTGGCATGCAGTCTATCCTCATTTTTGAGGTTTTCTCCCAAGTGCCTTTAGAGACTCAGAGAAGAGGGTCATGTGTCCCCCTTCCATTTTAAATACTCGCAGACATGGGAATGGGCCCCAAGGAGCCTTTAGAGCCTTGGTGAGGGGTGCTGCATGCTCCCTCCCCTTTTAACATAGGCTCTAGCGGATGGGGTCACCAGGACATAAAGAAGCTCAGGAAGGGGAGCATGTGCCCCAAACCCTTTACTGAAATCAGTGGCCCTGGGGGATGAGGTCCCCAGGGGGATGCACAACCCTCTTCCCTTTTGTTTTTTTGCAATGGTCCTAGGGGATATGGTCCTGCAGCCAACCCTCATGTGCACACAGCCGAAGGCTGTTCACGCCAAGGGTTTGGATTTATGTATGGTGATTAAATATTACTTTACATTTAAAACAAACCCTAGAAAATCACTGAAAAAATAAAGGTTAAAGTTCCGCTATATTTAAGCTAGCTTGTCAGTGCCAACATTAAAGTGTTGGCCGTCAAAACACAGTAATTCACCAGTTATAGTAGGTATAGTTAGCAGAGGCATCTATACCTTGCACCACCATCATACATCGATTATGACCTCACATGACATTACTCATGACATATTGTAGGACATCATTAATAACATCACTGATGACATCTCAAATTACACAATTGATAACATCACTGATGACATCGTCCAATGAGTGTGTTCGTTGTTTTATAGTTTACATATTGGCAGGTAAGTACTAGAAGTGGGTGATATATTAGGCTCTGCGGTGGAATTGTTGGAGTTTTGGCCACTCCACATTATGCTTGCAACACAGAGTTCCAGCCAAATTCTGGCAACCCCCGCATGGCAGAGTTTTTTTTCTCTAGCACAACTCAAAAATAGTTTGTTGGCAAGTGCAAGCGAGTTTTGGTGTCGCCTTGTGCAACATTTGGTCACTAAGTGATTTCTCCAATGCAGGCGGTTGTGACCGTTTGAAGTCAGAAACTTGCCGCTCCAGTAGAAAATCTGCTAGAGCAGCAGTATATTCAAATTAATAAGCTGCACCTTCTTGCTTGCTGCATGGTGCTGTTCAAGCTTATTTTTCAGAGTGGAACAAACTCCCTGTGCTAATTCAGAGTGCAGGCAGCACAGCATGCTTATTTCCGTCATTCGCAGAATTCCTTGAAATCTTACTGAGTTTTTATTCTAAATATGCAGACTAAAAGTCTGTGAGTTCCCCCCCAGGCATAATAGGTGAGGTATTACTTTTGTACCTAATTTTGTGCAGCCTGTGTCCAGCTGTTTGGTATGTGTTTACAAAACGCACGCGCTCCTAATTCACCGCAGGCATGTAGAGGTATTGAACAAGTTATACTTCTTTGTCTTGAAGAGGAACTCTGTGCAGGTGACAGTTAACTCGTGTTCATTTTGTTCAACACATGTTGTTTTATACTGCAGAAAAAGTTTCGAGGATGCCAAATATTCTATATATTACTTAGTAAGTATTGTAAGCACATTGAGTTATTAGAATTGTCTCAGTATGACAATTTCTACTTAACATAAAAGACTGTGTGCACTAGGTGCTCAGCTATGTACATGTGCTGTTTCACTTCAGAAGATATGTTATCTGTGAAGTTTTCAGCAAAGTATGAAGACTGCAGGTAGTATGATCTTAAGCATCTTCCGACCTTTCTTATTTTAAGTGAATTGTCGTTCTTTGGATAATCTTTGCATAGAGCTTGCACCTTACTTAGTAGATACTTTTTAATACTCTGTGGCGTATTTCTCATGAGCGTTTCACTGTCTGTAAACAGTGTGGTAGAGAGTAAACACGCTCCATTGAGTAACAGTGTTAGCAGTATCCTCTTTTCTGCTAATATCCACTTCTTTTCTCATTGTAGGTAAACTGACTGTCAGAGGTTTGATACAGGTGAAGTCTGGGTAGGGCATTACTTAGGTACCAGGGCTTGGTACGTATCTGGAAGAACCTGATTTTCCCTGAACGGTTGTATATAGATTGAACATTGTGCAGAATAGGTTACCTTTTCATTGTGGTTCATAGTCAATACGAACTTGGCTATCCATGAAGTGTATGGTATAGGGTCAATGTTGCAAATAAAACAAGCTTACTTTACCTTTGAGGGTTGTATAAAGATAGCAGTAAAGACGCTTCATATTATTTTGAGCTATTTTGCACTTACTGCCATAGCTCTAATGATAAACCTGTTTATGGAGCAATATGCACAAAAGAAGCTGGAATGATGTCAACAGTGATGTCATCAGTGATGTCATTTGAGATGTTATTAGTTAAGTCATAAATGATTTCATAGAACATGTCATGAGTGATGTCATGCGTAGGGTCATAAACAGTGTATGGTGGGGGCACAAATATTAGTTAGGTCTACTACACATCAATATACCCAGCACCGTGCACGGCCTTTGGCCATGCACCGCAGGTGTTGGCCGCAGGTGTCGCTTGCGGCCAGGCCCTACAGCCAGCCCTCCCATATGCACCCAAACCCAAGCTACTAATGTCCAAAGGCCATTCGCAACATTTGGTTGGATGCAGTGGGTGTTTTTTCAAAATTTTCAATGAATCTGCAGATCTAATATGGATTTACAAAGGGAAGCCACGCTGAAACATTATAAGGATCTCCGGATCCGTGGTAGTAGACAACTTTTTTGACGCGTGTCGAGAGGGGGTGAGGATGCCTGTATCCCCCCTCATATGTTTTTGCATGTTTTTTTTTCCAACCCCCCAGCCGATCCGACAAAAAAACTGCCAGTCACAAGTTTTCTGTCAAGTTGTGGCCAGCCAGTCAAGGCCTTGCTTGTCGTCTGGATCCGCAAGTCCTCTGTGGTTCGAAGATCCGCATCCCTATATATCTATTTTTTTAACCTCTGAATCTACTCAATGGATTTACATTAAATCATGAACAGCACAATATGCAGTCCAAGATATAGCCTCCCCAAAATTTAGGTCACCTGTCCAGCTCCTGGGTGATGGAGTCCCCAGGGCCAAGATCCTCCCCTGGAGGGGGGCCGCACAGTACCCCTCCCAATGGGTCCAAAGGGACATTCACAATTTCACAGTAGAAAAATAACAAAAAAACAAGAGCGGGCTCCCTGCTTGTTCTTTTTATAGACCCCCGGGTGGGCCAGGTCCCAGAGGCATTAAAACATTGGTGTGGGGGGGCCACCTGCCCCCTCACAGCCCCGGGACCACCACCTCCTGAGGCTTTCATTTTTTTAAATGCATGGACGGAAGACCGCCACCTCCCCAGGTCTTCCATTCTTATAGATGTGGGGGACCCGTGGCCACCTAGCTGCCCTGGGGGCTACCATCTCCCCAGAACTTTCAGTATTAAAAATGAGGGAGCCTGGGCCCCCCGCTTTCTTGGTGACCACCACCTCCCTGGACAAAAATTTCAAAAAACCAAAGGGGGCCATTTGGGAGCCCCAAGCCCCGGGGACCACCACCTCCCAGGGCCTGCTCCTACTATGTCCTGTGGTGCTCACCCCTGGGACATAGCTGCTTGCTGTGGATTGGCTGCAGCTCTGCAGCTGCAGCCAAGCCACAGCAAACACTTCAGGTTTTGACAGCGAGATCTGTAAAGTAGGTCCCGCTGTCAAAATCTGAAGTTTCACCTCTGTCCCCTTTAGGCTGCAGGGGACAGAGATGAAATGCTTCAGCAAGCCATGCTACGTGCTTGCTTAAGCAATGGCACTGCAAAGGGAGCCTTAAGGCTTGCCCCGCAGTGGCAGGTAGCCCGTAAAGGCCATTTTATAAAAAATATATATATATATATATATATATGTATATATATATATATATATATATATATATATTATCCACAAATTGACAAACGTCAGACACGGCACTCACAGGATTCCTGAGTTTCTTAAATTTCTTGTTTATTCCGTGATCCCCAACACCAGCACGTTTCAACCAACAAGGTCTTGATCACGATAAATGAGGGATCCTTATATATATATAGCCCTTGAGGTCTCCCTTGTGATCCCAGATAGTCAATAAAGGGCTAAGAAAAAATAGGAAAAAATAAAAACACCATAGTTCAGTGTGAAGGTCGCAGAGCTTTGAGGGTTCAAGTCCTCAAAATTATTATGTTATTTTTTTTTTATTTTAAATTGAAAACAAATAACTAATTCTAAGTATATCAGACATTAAAGACTAAAAAACTCTCTCTCCCTCTCACTTTCTTTTGCTCTGTCTGTCTCTCAATCAATTCTCCAATTCACACACCCACTTAGACACTTACACACCTACTCAGAGACCTACTCAGACACTCATGCACCCACTCACAGACCCACTCAGACACTCCAGCACCCCCTCACAGACCCACTCAGATCTTCATGCACTCACAAACAGCCCCAGTCAGACCCTCATGCACCCACTCAGACAGTTAGGCACCCACTCACACACCCACTCTGATCGTCACACACTCACTCACAGACCCACTGACACCCTGATGTGCTCACTCACAGGCCCGCGCACATACTGATGCACCCACTAAAACACTGATGTATGCACTCTCACACTCAGACACTCTGACAGCCACTCTTACATCCTATACAGCCTCTCACACCTATTGTCACACCCAGAGAGGCCACAGACAACTTCCGCCATGCATTTGCAAAGGGCCTTGCACACCATTGGGTTGGGTGGTTAGAGGGGTGGCTGCAGGTACTGGCTACACACCAGCCTTTGTGGGCAACCCCTGCTGCACACAGGATAAGGCAGTGCACGGTGCAAGGTTGGGTGCTTATAGGGGGTTGGCCCTGTTTAGCAATGAAAATGACAACACGTTAAAATATATATATAAATTCACTGAAAAAACAAAGGTTACAGGGATGTTATAGTTACGTTCTGAATTTACTTGTACAAAACCATAGAAATTCAGCAGTTATAGTTAGAGTTCTTTCAAATAGGTAAAACTCGTGCCCTAAGGTAACTATAACTTGTGCCTTCGCCATCCACAGCTAATTACTCCACGTTATATTATTGCTGACATATTCTATGCCATCTTTCATATTCTCACTGTAATATTTGCAATAAAATTATTGATGAGACAACTGTGCATGGCGAGGGCGTGTGTTTTAGTTACAATGGTATGGGGGAAGATGGAGACAGGGAATCATTTAGAAATTCAATAGGACCATACTTGCAAAGGCCTGCTGGTTATTCTTTCCTGATCACTGCCATTTGATAGATGGTAGGGATGAGAATTGCAGGTTCTGTTTCTCACGTTCAACAAGTTTCAAAGTATGGCCTGCCTCTTTTTCTCTCTTTGATTCCATTATACCCATCTTTCAGATGTTCCTACATGAAGCTAGCCTAATTCCTACCTAGTGTGAAAGCCTTCTCCTTTTACAAAGGCAGTGTCCGAGGAACAATTAGAAATTGAGATTTGAAGGAGAACCAACCCACACTGGTTATGAACCCTTAAACAATGGATCCACATCCCCTTTCCGGGAAATATGCATAAAAGTGGAATCCAAATCATCCCTTTTGGGTACAGTTCCAATGTGTTTATTACCAGTGAAAGGAGTGCTTGAAGAGCTGTTGTGTGACTAGAGCTGGTATATTTATGACAGCCAGATTCCTAGTGATGAGGGTGCGACACCTGAAGTCTGCAAAGTCTGCCTACATACTGAGAAAGGGAATGAGTGTGTCTGGACTTACAGAAAAAGACAGTACCCAGCAGAAAAATCCCAGCATGTGGCAGGTAAGAGAAATTCACAGAAAACTGACTACTACAGAGAATGAAGTCAGGGGGCAACCATGCTGTGAGGGCACTCACTGGTCTCTCTGAGCAGTTCCTGTGAAAAGTGTGCCAAGTCTGCACAAACAAACATTGTTGTGTCATCCAATGATACCGCATGAACCAAAGGAACTCATGCTGCCACTGCTGATGTCTGGTTGAAGAGCCATAATGATGCAATAGTGGAAAGCACTGACCTGACCAGATACAACAACTGCCCTACTTGAGCAACTGTCTACACCTGGATAGGCAGGACATCACTACCAAAGACAAGCACCAGGGTGCTGGGCTACTGCACTGACTCCTTTCAGAGTTCCCATTCAAACATAAGGTCACCTTCTTGCCCCAGGCAGAAGGTAAGCCATTGCTGTGAGATTACACACCCAACCACACCCACTGCACAATTAGAACTGAAACACCAACCAGTCTAATGGAAGTGGTAAAAGACAGTGAACTGAGCTGCACATTTAATCAGTGGGGTAACTTTAAGCTATCCTCACCAAAGTCAAATGCTCCCAGTATTCTGTGGATTAAAATTATTAGAAAACTCCTGTAACTGGGACAGACAGTGTCAAAAAGTCTATATAAGTACTTTACTGACGATTGCAACTGTAATCACAACTCTGTAATTGAAATGGTGATTGCACTCCTTAATATTTAGTTTTGCTGTGAGATTAAATTACTTTCTTTTAACTCAAAGATAAGCTTCGGGTTGGACAATGTTTTACTCAGTCTGTTGGAAGACTGTTGAATTCTGAGCACTTGTCACCCACACTACCACCTGAGAATCAAGTGTGAAAAGGGTTGGTCCTGGTCCAGTTTGCAGAGCCATAGGAGGACAGAGCCTGGGAATCAAGCATGAAATGACATTAACCACCATGTTTGGAGAAGTGTAGCCCCTGTCTGCCCTTTGATCCTCCTTCCAGGGTCTGACACCATCCAAATTAAGAATTACAGACAATGTGGGAATACTATACTCCTGATCAATCCTCCCATCTGGACATTTTATAAGATTGGAGTTGAGCCCAGTTCCCAATGAGAGAGCCCAATTCCCAATTAGGGAACCATCCTAAAATGGGAAATGACTATGGTAATAAGGTGCCATATTGCTAATTCCTGTGGAAAATTTGAATTGAGGGGCAGCAGAGGGTGTTTCTCTGAATACTAGGGGCCAGATTTAAGAAAAGTGGTGCTACAATACCTGTTGCACCATCTTTTTTACAGCCCCTTGCGCCCCCCTACTAAAACCATGTGTGCGCCATATTTAAAATATGGCACTCCATGGCGCAGGGTAAGGGGAAATAGTGTCAGTATTTCTGATGCTATTGATGTACTGTTCAGGGTTAGAGCCAACATTTTGGGGTTAACCCTGAACAGTGCGTAGGTGCCCAATGAAAATAATGGCATGCCTTCTTTAAACTCCTGCTCTGAGCAGGCATTAAATGTGCCGAAATAAATGATACAAAGAAATCTGCTAGATTTCTTTGTGCCTGTTTTCAGCCCCCTAATGGGGTAATGCCGCCTTTGCATGCATTATGCCTGGGGCATGCATAATGTAGGACAAAGGGTTACAAAGTGGCGTAATGCGTAATGCATGCATTGCGCCACCCTGCAAATTTGGTGCGGGGAAAAGGCCACCTTAACTCCACCTTAGCATCAAAAAATGACGCTAAGGTGGCACAAAAGTGGTACTAGGCCCTTTTAAATCTGGGCCTAGGTGTTCTACATTATAAATTTTCCAGTACCTATTTGTAGCTCTAAAAGCAGGAATACCAGTGCAGTATTACTGAACCTTCAGAATGAGGACCACAGTGTAAAGCACTTTTACCAACTCACCATATTACAATGTCACAAACATAATGTATCAGGGGCAGCTCCTCCATTAGGCCGGAGGAGCATCGTCCCCCCGCCAGCAGCTGAAGCTGCAAACCTTTCACCACGAAGGGATATTAAACTAGGTTTATTCTCCCTTCATTGTGAAATGGGAGGGGCCATGGAGGTGAGGGTCAGTGAGGGAAGAGCACAGTGCACTCCCCTCAGAGTGCATGTATGTTTGGACATTCGTCTCAGGCCGGCAAAACACACATGAGCAGAAGGCTCTCTCCAGGCTGGCACTGTGTTGCCGAGCTGGATAGAGCCTGCATAGGCTCCCAGTCTACCTGGGAGCACCCAGCCAGGGTGCTCCCATTCAATCTTGACGCTGCTCTGAGCAGCATCAGTATTGGCCGCAGGGCAGGCTGGGAGCCTGTGCCTGCCTGCAGCGACGATGAGGAAAAGAGGAGCTGCGTGGCAACACTGAAGGTACTTTTTAAAAATTAAATGTTAGCTCCACCTCCCCGCGCACGCTGCACCCGCCCCGCCCCTTTACAGGTCAGCGAGCCACGACTGCAATTTATGTGATTACATCGATTAGCACGTTGCTCAAGTTGGAATTCATTCATTGCTTTCATGTCGCTGACTCTCTAATCAGAACTGAAATATCACACTTCATTTTGTCCCCTGTAATGTTTCACTAATTAAGCCTCACCAGGAACAACATTACAGGAGTCTTTCCTGTGAGAGCTCATATCACTCTTAGGCAAACACAGCATATAATTTATATAGTGGCTTTTCTGTCACTTTTAAAAAAAAATGCAGGTGGTACACGTAATTGAGTCAATCCTTCTTCTATTGCGATTCAGGCCAAACTGCTTCATGGCAACGTTTTCTAGCCATAGGGATGAATACCATTTTAGTGCACATAGGGCCGTATTTATACTCCGTTTGCGCCGAATTTGCGTCGTTTTTTTCGACGCAAATTCGACGCTAAACTAACGCCAACTAACGCCATATTTATACTATGGCGTTAGAGGCGTATAGCGCCAAAGTTCCCGGAATGTGCGTCATTTTTTAGCGTGAACCCCTTCCTTGCGTTAATGATATGCAAGGGAGGCGTTCCCGTCTAAAAAATGACTCCCAGGCCTTTACGTGGTATTTATACTCCCGGGCAAAAGAGACGCCCGGGAGTGGGCGTGGCTAAAAACGGCGCATTTGCGCCGCTTTTTAACGCCTGGGTCAGGCATGGCGTTAAGGGACAAGTGGGCTCAAAATGAGCCCAGAGTGCCCTCCCCTGCCCCCAGGGACCCCCCCTGCCACCCTTGCCCACCCCAGGAGGACACCCAAGGCTGGAGGGACCCACCCCAGGGACATTCAGGTAAGTTCAGGTAAGTATTTTTTTATTTTTTTTTAATAATTTTTTTTGGCATAGGGGGGCCTGATTTGTGCCCCCCTACATGCCACTATGCCCAATGACCATGCCCAGGGGACAGAAGTCCCCTGGGCATGGCCATTGGGCAAGGGGGCATGACTCCTATCTTTACAATGATAGGAGTCATGTTGATGGGGGATGGGCGTCGTTAAAAAATGGCGCAAGTCGGGTTACGACGATTTTTTCGACGTAACCTGACTTGCCCCATTTTAAGACGCCCATGCGCCATTTTCCCCCTACGCCGGCGCTGCCTGGTGTACGTGGTTTTTCTCGCGCACACCAGGCAGCGCCGGTCTGCTTGCGCCGGCTAACGCCATTCAATAAATACGGCGCCCGCATGGCGCTTCAGAATGGCGTTAGCCGGCGCAAAACTTTTTGACGCTAAACTGCGTTAGCGCAGTTTAGCGTCAAAAAGTATAAATATGGGCCATAGTTTGAATGGAAGAATGCAGTTGCGACCATTTCATGCTGCTGCAGTCATTCACACTGCGGAACTCTGGAATAGTAACATAGTAAACTCTTGAAATGATGCTTTCTCCTCGCCTCATGTTTGCTGTTTATGTTAGTAAGCTCGCAAATTACTTGGAACGTCATATTACAGCTTCCCTTTGGAGTGCACAGTTGTCTACAAAAAGGAAATTTTTTATGTTATCTAGGTAGCCTTTCATTTATAAATGACCTTGATAAAGATTAAATACAATTCATTATTTTTAGCTAATGATTGTTGCAACGTGATTGCTGCACCCATTTATGGCCTGCTTTTTTCAAAATCAGGAAAACTTAATTACTCACTCCTGTTGGTTAACAAATATTTAATATCTACAGTATGAGAAGACCTGTGAGGGATCTTGCTTGGGGGACTGCGAGTTGCAAGCATTTATTTTGCAAAAACTCTCTATTTTCCCTAAATACGCTTGCAGTGTGTAGTCTGCAAATGCTTCTGAAAATTGAGTTTCATGTTAAATACGGGACTCTTCTTAAGTTGCTTCACGACAAAAGTTTCGTCAATATCCATCTAGTGTCAACAGTGAGAAAGATGGATTTAAAGTTAACTCGTGACAACATTGCATGTACATTTTCAGAGTCAAATGTTACCAGCTGGCAAGCAGAATTACCGCAGAGTATGAAATGAAGAAAGTAGATAACTATGGGTTTGGTAAATAACCAGACTCTAGGCCGAACTTTACTTCCGTATAAAAAAGAACGTCGTAAATTGAGTGTCAGCAGCCTGCAAAATCTAGGTTGCTGTGCATATTTATATATCCTTGAATTAGAAAATTAGATGCAAACTGCTTTTTTAGTAGTTAAGGGAAGCGTGCTTATTTATAACTATTTCTAACTTCTCTTGAAAATGTGTTCCATTCATAATTAGAAGCACCTGATGTGGCTTTTCAAAACACGTTTGCTGTGAAATGATCTAATAACAAAGATCTGGAACTCGAAACCATGACAGAAGTTTTAGATTTTGTGTCCTCCCCGCTGTTAATTGATGCCTCATATATCTTCTAGTGTGACCTCAGCATCTGGCTTTATGACCCTAGTGATTTGGCTACCTTCTTCCATACTGATGAACCATCGAGCTCATGAATTTAGCAATCATTTCGGAGTGGTGTATTTGCTAGAGAATATTCACTTAACTACCCTAACTTTATGAGTTAATGAAAATTGGTTCAGGACAATGGAAATGATTAAAAAACCTATAATCTTCTTGAAGTATCATTTGAGATACAAGTTGAGGCATTAGGCCATTTGAGGAAACGGATACAAGTCGGAGTCAAAGCGTTTGCAGCCCCTGAAAAATGTTGAAATTTCTAGCTTGACCCTGTGAGAATTAGGGATTTGATAACATAGGATACTGTTATAGAACAGACAATAATTTTTCTGGAAGTAAACAACTTTTCAGTGTCTGGAAGAATAGTATGCAACTTTAGGATAGCAAAATCCTGGATAGGCTGACTGCTGCTGGATGCAATTGAGCACCGTAATTCTGCTGAAATTTTACAATTCTACTTGATCTGTTTACATATTTCTGAACAAGAGGCATGTGCTAGAAAATGTGCGGTAAAAATTACATTTTGGAAAATCTCATCTTTATGTTTAAAATGACGTAAAATTAATGAAATCATGGATGTTTGTGTTTCATGTCAATACTGTGGAAAAAAGATGCATGTTTCTGGCACATTTACGGTTGTGGGCTTGGTTATAAGTGAGACAATTCATATTTACTTGGTTTCAAATATGTAATCCCTGTATTTAACTGTACAGTGATATACAGACAGTGAACATGATAGCCAACTTTAGGTTGCTTGTAATTGTTCACAAATTGTGTACATAAAGAAAGGAGGTGCAGAAATGTAGGAATATTACCTAGGAACACAGGATTTGGCCAAATCAGGAAGTTGGGGCTCAAACCCATTGCTCCTAGTACAACAACAAACAAGCACTATATCACATTGGTTACATTTATTGAAACCGCTATCAAAACATGTAATTGTTTAATAAGCCAATATCAATTATTTTTTCCATTTCTGATTTTCAATAGGTTTTGATATTTTAACGTGATCATGAACACAACCATAAACTCAGCTTATTGAGATTTATAACGATATCTCTTTTAATAGTTATACAGCATCAGTTATCCAAAAATAACACCATTGCAAGTATTATGCATGATACCCAAGATTCTGAAACTAGTGCATTATAGGTAGAAATATGTACAAACATAATGCTGAACTATATACTCATGGAAGGAGCTTACAGTGAAAAATTAATGTGAGCACTATGTATAGTAAATCAAGAAACGTGATCCATTTTGTGTATAGACAAGTGCCACTGCATTAGTTCTAGCTTCTCTTTCAAGTTAATGTGTAAGTAAAGTTTGCAGCTAATTCAAATCTCTAATTTATTATACACAATACTTGATGCCATGAAGTTAAACTTTAGCGCTATACAAAGTATCATAGGAGTGCCTGCCTACACCTAAAATACCAACTAGTAGTTTGAGAGATGATTTAACATCTGGACCCTCTTTAATGTGTGTTGGGCAGTGTATTAGACATTTAAGCAATTGATCTTGAGTACGTGCCTTACAGTAGGCTACTCCTATCCTCTGATTTAATCTACTCGAGGAGACTGTAAATATGCTAAGGGGGTGAATCAGGAATCCAATTGATATTCTCATTCACAAGGCATGTGGAAAAGATATATTCATGTCATGGAAAATATCTCTTGGTGGTTTTTTAACCATTATACTAGACTCTCAGGGAATTATTTACGAGCCCCTTGCACTGCCGTTTCGCCACCTTTTGTGATACATAGCGGCACAACCCTTGAAAACGTATCTATGAGGCCTCGAAAAGCCATTTTGCATGGCTTTGGATGACCTCATAGATACAGATTAAGCCAAGGCAGTGCAAATTGCACCGTTGCCTTACTCTGCGCAAGTGAGGCTTTCAATGGGTGTTGTTGTGGGTGTTCCCCCGCAACACCCATGGATTTTGACGCAATCCCAAATTTACAAGACCTTGTAAACCTGGGGATGTGCCAAAATCTTTTCCTCTCCAAGGGAGGTGCAACAAGGAGAAATAACTTTATTTCTCCTTGCTTTTTGGTCTTTCTATGTATGCCACATTCCGCAGCACACACCAGAATGAGGAAAAAGGCTCCCGGAATTGTATTTGGGCATGACGGTGGCCCTTCATGCACTAAATCCTGTATGCAATGTAGACACCCCTGCACCATAGGGTAATGGTGCCTTTGTTGGTGCGAGGCTGCGAAAATGGCTCCAGCACAGTGGGAAAGGACAGGAATATGATGTATGCCATAGATACTGTGCATTACTTTCCTTTCTCTTTGACACAGGACAGCACAGCAAGGAGACTTGCTGCGCTGCCCCCGCTCAAATTCCATACAGATGGGTCTAAATCTAGTCCTAACCTGATATTTGTGTGATCTTGGACATGTGATAGCAGCGCAGAGTACAACCCTGTTGTTTCAATGCACTGTGCCAGTTCGATGTACTATACAAAAAACTGAGAAGTAATACTGTTGCAAGGGCACCTCCTTTTTTAAAGTATAACTGATTCGGCAGAGGAGGTCCCTGGAAACTGAGGTATGCCATTAGATAACAGTAAAGGCATATTTGTAAAATGTACAATCACCCCGGGGAGGCCTTGTAATGCGATTGATAGATATCAGGTGTTTCATTTTACTCAACTCAATAGTACTTATTTTGTCAACAGCAGAAGGATGAAAGGCTTTGAGAAACTGTGAGAATTTAAACCTGCAACTATGTGGTCAAAAACACGTCTGGAGAATGCATTGCTCCGAAACCCTCGAACTCACCACAGCAACTAAATAACCAGTGCCGTAACCCCAAACTTACAAACACAGTTTTGGATGTAGGATGTTTTCCTGTGATAACGTGAATATTTGTGCCTGTGTGTTTGTGTATGTCTGCTTAAGACATGCATTACATACTTTTAAACACTTTTCCTGGCATTTACAGGTAGTTCCAATTGGCTTGCAGTCCTCGTGAAAAGTCTGTTTATTTTGCCTTCCTGATTTACTTACCTCCTGTCTGGCTATTGTGCCTCCAGGAAGAAAAAGCTTCAATTGCTAAAGTGCTGCCTTTTTATAAACACTGCCAAGAAGAAAGACATTTAACAAGGAAGTACATATATTTTACCTCTTTAATGTAAAAAGTGCTAGCAGTTCTGAATGAAAGGGTAGTCTGATGCTAAATGTAATATCTCTCTAGAACTAAAAGTTAAGAGTTTATGTAAGCAATAAACAACATGGGCAGGATCCCTGCGAAAAGCAATACATGCTCCCAACGTTTGAAGCGTTATACTTTTTAGTTGGGGATTTTCTTCTACAGCTAGAAAGCAGAAGTAGACCCAAAATGTGCTACAGCAGTAAATATTCAATGAAGCTTTCATCAAGCATAGCCCAAGGAAAATTTAGCTCAGTCGTGGGGTAATTGTCAAAAATACAAAACACACAGATAACACCCCAACATTTCTCAGCTATGCCTTTCAGTAGTCAGACTGTACACCCAGGTAGTACATAAGTCACCATTGATGGGGGCTCCTTGCTCTGATGCTTTTGGGCCTATAACTCAATTCTCCCTTTTGTGCCACAAACACGCACTTCACACACAAGTGGTGTACCAAGATATGTTGAATTTAACATGTGCCCAACCCCTCATTTATCTTTTCAATCAAAATAATGGTAGTTGCTGTGATATTATTCACATTTTATGACAACTGTTTTGGCCTGAAGTATCCTGGCCTCTTCATCTCAAGGTTGTGAGAGCACTTAACATGCGCCAATGCAAATACAGTGCATAGGGAATGAATACGAATCAGTAAATAGATAATTTTGAGGAGGTTCATGCAATCGGTGTGTTTATTTCAGATTTTCCAGACATTTGTAATTTTTGGGAATCCTAATCACTATACCAAAAATGCATTATTGTGTCAGAGCTGTGTTTTGTTTGGTGTAAATACAGGTCAGAATACACCTTAATTAGTTGCCATATTATTTCAGGCATTACTTTCAGCACATTGTTGTTAATTGCCTTATTCAGGCTAAGTTAAGATAGAGAAAAACACTTACTTGAACAGAAATGTGCAACAATGAATACAATTGACAATGTTATCATCAGTCATATGACAAATGAATTCCCCACGCATAATGATGTTAAGGGGCAGTGCTTATGTGGACCTAGAAAACCGCCGTTCTGTTGTCACCTGAACGTGCAGCACACTGATGACAGGTCTTTGAATATATGTAACCTATTCACCGTTCATGGCCAATCTAATAATTTGAACAATCCAGACAATAAGCTAAAAATTGTGATGAATTACTCATTACAATGAAACAAACTCCAGCAGCAGGCTTATGTTTTGTTTCAGAAAAGATCTGGGCCCTCATTCTGACCCTGGCGGTTTGTAACCGCCAGGGTAGAGGGCAGAGGAAGCACCGCCAACAGGCTGGCGGTGCTTCCGGGGCAATTCTGACCGCGGCGGTAAAGCCGCGGTCAGAAAAGGGGAACCGGAGGTTTCCCGCCGGTTTTCCCCTGCCCCAGGGAATCCTCCATGGCGGCGCTGCATGCAGCGCCGCCATGGGGATTCCGACCCCCTTCCCGCCAGCCTGTTCCTGGCGGTTTACACCGCCAGGAAGAGGCTGGCGGGAACGGGTGTCGTGGGGCCCCCTAACAGGGCCCCATTAAAATTTACATCGCGACGGGTGCAACTGCACCCGTCGCACCCCAGCAAATCCGCCGGCTCCATTCGGAGCCGGCTTCATCTTTGCTGGGGCTTTCCCGCTGGGCCGGCGGGCGATCTTTTGAAGATCGCCCGCCGGCCCAGCGGGAAAGTCACAATGCTCCCCGCGGTCATTTGACCGCGGGGCGGTGTTTGGGCGGTTTCCGCCCGGCGGGCAGCGCCCGCCGCCCGCCGGGGTCGGAATGACCCCCTTGGTCTTGCAGTTTGGGGTGGAATATTTTTATTGGAGCAGGGTCAAGATTGATTTGCTTGTGGCTTTGTCCAAATGATGGTTGCATGATGTAAAGAAATGCTTCCTTTTGCAGGTTGATTCCTGCATTTTGGGACTGATGCAGTTGGTTTTTCAACTCTGAGAGAGCACTGAGGCCTGCTAACCAGACCTCAGTGCCAGTGTTGTGACCCCATGCAAAGTGCATATCAAATTGCATACACCCAATTGGCTAGGCCTGACTTACTTATAATTCCCTAGTACATAGTACCCCAAGGCACCTATGGCATGCAAGGCAACATGTCCACTTAGGGCTGCAGCACCATTTGTGCCACCCTTTTTGTGACAAGACACAAAGGGGGTCATTCTAACCCTGGCGGTCGACGACCGCCAGGGCTAAAATGATGGGAGCACCGCCAACAGGCTGGCGGTGCTCCCATGGGCATTCTGACCGCGGCGGTACAGCCGCGGTCAGAAACGGGAAACCGGCAGTGTCCCGCCGGTTTCCCGCTGCCCTAGGGAATCCTCCACGGCGGCGCTGCTTGCAGCGCCGCCATGGGGATTCCGACCCCCTTACCGCCATCCTGTTCCTGGCGGTTTTCACCGCCAGGAATAGGATGGCGGTAACGGGTGTCATGGGGCCCCTGGGGGCCCCTGCAGTGCCCATGCCAATGGCATGGGCACTGCAGGGGCCCCCTAACAGGGCCCCACTAAGATTTTCAGTGTCTGCATAGCAGACACTGAAAATCGCGATGGGTGCAACTGCACCCGTCGCACCCTTTCCACTCAGCCGGCTCCATTCGGAGCCGGCATCCTCGTGGAAGGGGGTTTCCCGCTGGGCGGGCGGGCGGCCTTCTGGCGGTCGCCCGCCCGCCCAGCGGGAAACTCAGAATTACCGCGGCGGTCTTTTGACCGCGCAGCGGTATTCTGGCGGTTCCCACTTGGCGGGCGGCTTCTGCCGCCCGCCAAGTTCAGAATGACCCCCAAATTGGCTCCCAGCCTGCCACTGAAGACTAGAAGGATGGTGCGTAAACTGTCAGTTTGACATTGCCATTTAAACCAATGGCAAAGCCACCATGCCCTTTAACATTATGGGCCTGATTACAACTTTGGAGGAGGTGTTAATCCGTCCCAAATGTGACGGATATACCACCAGCCGTATTACGAGTTCCATAGGATATAATGGACTCGTAATACGGCTTGTGATATTGCAGTCACTTTACCATCACTTTTGGGACGGATTAACACCTCCTCCAAAGTTGTAATAAGGACCTATATCTAAGTCTCCCCTAAGGATGGCCTATGGAGCTCTATTGCAGGGAGCTGTATTTTGTTAAGTGAGCAATATATAATTAAATATATCTCAACAAAAACACTTCCAAATTGTCGTCTTGCTGTGGGTACAGTTGGTAGCCCCTTTGGCTAACACAGGGTTATTTCCCCCCACCTCCATACTCAGCTACCTTCTGACTGTGACTACCAAACTGGGTCATGTGAGGTATCAAATTAATTGTGACATTAAATGTGATCTGTTGCTCAGGTTGAAACTAATGTCACTATTAACAGTTGGCCTCTTTTAGAAATGTGACCGCTCTGTGCTCTGCTCGCCCAGCAGTCTAACAAAGGCACACACATAGACAGCTTTCTGACTGCTTGGGTAGACATGTGAATGACTCCCAGTCCCAAGGACAATGGCAGTACCACAACAGCAAGGGGTCACCTACTCTGCCAGGATGGCCATTCAGGGGATTAGTCTGGAGGTGTTCCTCAAAGGGGAAGCCCCCTCAAGGGTATCTAGGCGCTGAGTCTGTGTTGAAAAGCCAGGAATTGAGTTGCTTTCTGAAGTCTGCCAGGGAGAGTTCCATTCAGATGAGGGGGAGGTCATTCCAGGCTTTGGCGGTGACAGAAGAGAATGCACAGCCCCCTTTGAAGGTGCGATGGATGCAGGGGGACTTGTGCGAGGGTGAGTGAAGAGTAGCACAGGTGTCTCACAGGAAGATGGAAGTACAGCCAGTAGTTGATGTAGAACAGTGGCAGCTTGTGGTGGGCTTTGAAGGCATGTGTGAGCGTCCTGAACTGCCATCTTTTCTGGACAGGAGCCAGTTGAGTTTCTGAAGTGAGGAATGATGATGTGGGTATGCTTGAGGAGATCCAGGATCAGTCTGACTGCCGCGTTCTGTATTGTCTGGAGTCTTCTGAGGAGCTGGGAGGGGATGTTGATGTAGATAGCGTTGCAGTAGTTGAGGCGGCTAGTGACAATGGCTTGTGTGACGGTATTTCTGGTGTTTACTGGCATCCATCTGAAGATCTTGCGGACCATGACGAGGGTGTGGAAACAGCAGTAGGTGACTGCATTGCCTTGTTGCTTCATGGTCAGGTGGCTGTCCAAAATTATGCTGAGATTGCAATCGTGATCAGTCAGTGTGGGAGTCGTTCCGAGTTCTTCCGGGCACCAACTGTGGCCCATAGTGCAGGTGTTCTTTCCAAAGACCAGTACCTCAGTTTTGTCAGAGTTCAATTTGAGGCAGCTGTCTCTCATTCAGTCCTCTATGTCGGTCGTGGTGTTGCAGAAGTTGGCTGTGGTGTTTGATGGGTCGTTGGTGAGTGAGAGGACGGGCTGGGTGTCATCGACATAGGAGATGATGTTGAGTATGTGGGCTCTGAAGATGTCCCTTCAGCATGGGGCTGAGCGATGACCCTTAGGGCACACCACATATGATGTTCTTGGGAGTGGATGAGAACGGAGGTAGGCGGACACTTTGGGTGCATCCTGAGAGGAATGAGCTGATTCACTTGAAGGCATGTTGTTGAACTCTGATGTTGTGGATTCTGTTGATGAGGATGTAGTGTGCGATGGTGTTGAATGCTGCAGATAGATCGAGGAGAATCAGAGCAACTGTTTCCCCTGGGTGGAGGAGGGTTCTGATGTTGTCTTTTGCAGTGATGGGCATGGTCTCGGTGTTCTGTTTGGCCCGGAAACCTGCAATGCTTCAAGTAGGTGAGTCCACTCTAGGTAGTCGGTGAGCTGTCAGTTTGATAGCGATCTCATATACTTTGGCTCAGGATGCAAGCAGGGATATTGGCCAGTAGTTCTTGAGATCTCTTGGGTCGGCTGAGGGCTTCTTTAGGAGGAGTCTGATGTCTGTGTGCTTCTATCTGACTGGGAAGGATGCTGTGGAGATGGAAATGTTGAGGAAGTTGGTTAGTTCAGTGCTGATTAAGTTGGATCCAAGGTTGAAGAGATGATGTGGGATCGGGTAAGTGGGTGCCCCAGAATGGATGGAGGACATGATGGTAGAAGTGGTTCGGACTTCGAAAGAGGACCAGGTGGTTATTGCTGGGCTGGAATTCACTGGTTTGATGAGATTGTTGAGTCTGAATGAAGTGGGTTGGGGGTTGAAGTTGTTGGGAGGGGTATTCTTTGTTTTCTGTGGCAGTCCAGTTGGAGAATTCCTTGATGATCTTTAAGAGTTCCTTGGTGTGGTTGGTTGTGGTGTCGATGAGGTCGGTCATGGCTGTCCTTTTGGCCTTCTTGATGCACTGGTGGTAGTCTTTGAGTGCTATTGAGGCCCCTACGCTCCCCCGCACTTACTGCTAAGCCCTCTATTGCTCTTGCAGTATAGTGCCTACGGCTGACTTCTGCTTCCTGGCTCTGTGCCTGCTGCCGCTTCTGCGTCCTGGGTGATTTCAGGCCCCTGCAGCCTCCCCTGCACTCTTCCTGCTCTGACTGTCTACCGCTTCACGCCCCTCCAATGTCCCACCATTGTTCCTGCTCTGCTCCCCCTCCCACCCCACGTCCCTCTCCCGCTCCAGGACCCATTTCATGGTGGTTGCTGCGTGACCCCTTTGAGCAGGCCCCTCCAGCTCCCCAGCACTTAATGCTCAGCACTCTATAGCACTTGCAGTATAGTGCCTAATGCTGCCCTCTGCTTCCTGGCTCTGCCCCTGCTGATGCTTTTGTTTCTTGGGTGATTTCTGACCCCCTATTCCTCTCCTGTGCTCTTCCTGCTCTTTCTGCCCCCGCTTCAGACCCCACTGCCACAATGTTTTTCCCACCCTACTCCTCCTCCTGCACACCTCCCACTCCAGGACATAGTTAATGGCAGTTACAACAGAACCCCACTGAGCAGACCCCTTCAGCTCCTCCCACACTTACTGCTAAGCCATCTATAGTGCTTGCAGTATAGTGCCTAATGCTGCCGTCTGCTTTCTGACTCTGCCCCTGCTGCTGTTTCTGCTTCCTGGGTGATTTCAGGCCACCACCGCCACCCCTGCACTATTCCCACTCTTTCTGCCCCCTGCATTGCACCATTGTTGCTGCTCTGCTCCTCCTCCTGCCCCCTGCTCTCTCCCACTCCAGGACCTTCTTAATTGCGGTGGCTGCATGACCTTGCCATTTCTCCTTCCTCACAGGACCACCTACTCACACAGGACCCAACATTGCTACCTCCCAGAAAGTAACCACCAACACAGAGCCATTACACTGCATCCTGCTCAGCGCTCACTCCCTCAGCAAACATCTGGATCACCAACCTCACCCCAGATGTCACCTTCATCACTGAAACATGGCTCAACCCAACCTCCAACTCCGATATCACCACTGCCACCCCTGATGGACACAAGATGATAAAATTGGACCGCCCCAACAAGGACTGAGGAGGAATTGCCATAATCTTCAAGGAGATCATCCAATTGCTCTGCCATGAAAAATGACCCAACCCTTTCTCATGGAGCAACTTAACTTCCTACTGCACATCGACCCCAAGACAACCACAAGGGGCATCCTTGCATACAGACAACGAGGACCCCAACCAGCTTTATGCGACGCCATCACAACATCATCGCCCCCCTCGCCATTGACTTCCTCCACTACATGCTGCTCAGCGACCTCAACTTCCACATTAAGGATGCCAAGGACGCCAACTCCACATCCCTACTGGAGAACCTCAACAAAATTGTACTCACCCAACTAGTCTCCAAACCCACCCACAAAGCTGAACACACCCTCCACACAATCTTGTCCTCCAGCAACAGAATCAAATTCATCCACTCCATGGAACTCTCCTGGATCAACAACACAATTGTTCACTTCACCATCTAGAGGGCCCAGCACACCATCACCAAGCACCAAAGTGTCACCCCCCACAGGTGGGGAAAAGTAATTGACTGCCAATGGACACAGGCTATCAGCACCACACAAACTGGCACGTCAACCAACCTCGACCAGGCAGTCCATAACTTCTCTGCCTGGATCTGCAAATGCGTCCACAAAGTCACCACACTAAAACTAGCAAAAACCAACAGAACGTCAAGACAAGTCAGTTGATACACCCCAGAGCTCAGAACCACCAAACATAACATACTCAAGAAATGATGGCACATTTTTAAGAACTCCTCCAATAGAGCTGCACACAAAACAACACTCAACGACTGTACCAGCGCATCAAGGAGGCCAAAAGAACAGCCATCACTGACTGCATAATCTGTGGACAGAGTTGCTCCAACTCACCTGTGGACCAAAGTCTCGAATAGACTTCACCCCCATGAACTGCACAGCATCTGGTGCATCTGTCAGCATCTTTGATCCTGCATCCCTCAGCATCAGGACCACTCCATTATCGTTTATGACGGTCATCCTGTAAATTTTGGGTCTTGCTCTAAAAACATTCTAGTGGCCAGGCAGCTGTCCAAAGTACCCTCTCTAGCCCCCGGACCTCTGTTCTGCTTGACTTGGTTGCCCAACTCAGGCTGGAGTAGCTGAACTAACTTTTGGAAACTTTTCAAAACTTACTAAAGTTTTTCTTGACCAATGCTTATTTGCAGCTGATGATAAAGCTATTTATTCCTTCAACGTTCTATATCTTTTGAACCCTCTGGTGGATTTTGATGATCAAGGTCTCTAAAGATACATAAAAATTGAATCCATTTCTGTAACCTGTTGTCTTGTTTGCTTCATGTTTTGTGATGTTCTTATTCTGTTGTTTGTTGTTGTTAAATGCTTTACACATTGGCCCTTTGTCAAGCTTTACTGTTCTCAGCCACAGCTGACAAAGGTTGAGCTTAAGGTTAAGTAAACGTACCTGACTGGACCCAAGATGGTATTTGTGAGTTTACTGCATAGTAGGGCTACGAGCTATACTATATACTACATGCCAAATCATCACATTGGTGCCTAGCGGTAGGATACAGAACTTATGTTTGGCTATACCATTAGCTAATAAGTTGGTAACTCACCAAAAGCGTTTGTGTCAAGTTGAGAAGTAAAAATTGACCATGCTCTGTCATCACCTGTTTCTGTGAAGAAGAGTTAACAGACTTGTAAAAATATTTTTTTCTTGCTACTAAAAGTCTTTAAGGATGGAGGGCACAGGAATCAACTTGACTAACGTGTCTTCTTTGAAAATCAATGATTTGAGGGCTTTTGTTCAAAGAGAGTAAAATCCTGCCTGGGATTTCAGCTAAAAAAGATGACCTGGAGAAAGCCCTCAAAGCATTGGAAGAGGCAAAGAAAACACAGTCCCTTCTGGGGGATGAGATTACCTCTGACAGTGGGGATGAGGACGATAAAAATGACCCATTTTCAGAGTGCAAACAGGAGAGTGTAATCCCCACAATTCATTCAAGGCATGACTCCCTGTCTTGGAGTGAGAGGAGCTTCACATCCGTGAGGGGGCCTAAGGACATAGAAGCCCAACTTAACCTCTTGTAGCTGCAGAAGAGGATGCTGGACATGGAGGAGAAAGGGTTGGCCCTGGAGGAGAGAAGGGACATGCTGAGGTTGACATCCCAGTAGACTGGTGGCAGCAACAGAGTGACAGAGGAAACTGTTAAGGGTGCTTGTGATCCAAAATTTCCAAAATTGATTATGCCCATGTATACTAAGGGGCGTGGCATAGACAAATGGCTGACACCCTACGAGAGAGCACTTAAGATAAGAAGGATAGGTGGACAACACAGCGTGTCCTTCCTCTGGGAGCTCAATCCAACTGTAGGGAGAGATTGGTTGCTAACACTAGAGAATAAGGTGGCAGAGTCTTACACTCACATTAAAGATGCACTCATTGACCTCTTTGGTCTCACCCCAGAAGAGCATAGACAAACATTTAGAAGCACACAAAAGAGAGCAACACAATATTGTGGAGATTTTGCAGATGCCTATGTAAAGTCACAGGATGGTTGGAATAAGGGTAACAAGATTGATACCTGCAAGGGTTTGTACAATTTAGTGGTTGAAGAACAGATTTTGTCAAATTGTTGCTCAGAGAGGTTACACCAGCATCTGGTAGACTCTAAGCTATCTAGCCCTAGAGAACTGGGGAAGATAGCTGATAAGTGGGTACACACTACGGTATCCTAGATGTCCTCTGTTGGTGAGCACAAGAAGGTAGGACAGGCCTCTCCTTCAGGGGAAGGATAGGGTGAAGTTTAAAAAGGCAGAGAAGCCCAGAGTCCCCAAAAGAAGGCCAAGGGCGGGGGCAGGGGCAGAGACACATTCCAAAGTAAAGGGGAGGGGGCATCAGAAAAAGACATTTGATCCTTCGAAGGCTGGGGTGTGCCTTGACTGTAGACTCCCAGGGCACAAGAGGGGTGATGCAGCATACACCCAAAGGTCACCCATTGGGGATACTCCCAAGGATATTACCAGTGTAGAGATGGGGTTTGAAATTGTCCCTGGGGATTGCAAGGGGTATACTGAAGTCACATTAGTGTCCCTGGATGGTGAAGAAATTGAATCTTTGGCCCACTGACCTGCCAGCATGGTAAAGTACAGGCAGTACCAACACACATACACCCCAGGCTACCCTGAAAGCAAATATCTCTAACTTAGTCTATGTGTTTGGCAAACAAAGAATGTTGCAAAAATAATCTGTTTATTGAATTCATTTATTACCAATGTAAAAAAACGTCTTTAATACAATTCTCCTTTAAAGTACAGACAGTGGCCAAGAATCACTGGGATGGAAGCTCAGGCCTTGAGGCATACAGGTGCAATTATAACCATGGTGATGGCCAAGATGGTTTCCTCAAGCCAGATCATACCAGATGAGGTACATGAAATAGTTAACTCTGACAATGTTACAAAGGCACATCCCATAGCTGTAGTAGATTTTGAGTGGGGACGGGTTACTGGCCCTAAGAAGGTAGCTGTGTCCCCTGCCATCCCAGTAGAATGTGTGCTGGCAATGACCTTGAAATGTCTTCTTGGGCAGAGGTGGGGATAAGGACTCATGCAGCAATGCTGAGTCTCTATGAGTGGGTTTGTGTCTCCACTAGAGCACAGAGAGCCTTGAGGGAAGGTGCTTAGACTATGGATTCTGAAATAGTGGATCCAGTCATTTGTCACAAGAAGAAGGGCAGGAAGTCTAGGAAGGTTTCTGCAAAAAGTCCACAGAGCAAGATGGAGCCCAACCCTCAGGGGAGGGTCTGGTCTCTAAAGAGGAGGGTGCTGCCTTGAATCATTTATCTGACTTGGAGGAACTTCAAAGAGCAGGTGGTCCCTCCAGAGAGGTCTTGAGCCAGGGGTAAATGACTTGTCCCACTCTTGAGGGCCTGAAACAGTTAGCTGTCTTTTACAGTGAGGCAAAGGACCCCAAACCAAGGGGCAACCAACTATACAGAGAATGATTACTTAACTTAGCCAATGACATCCCCTTGTCAGGAAATCTGAGGCAGACAAAAACCTGGGACAGGTTAGTCAACCATTTCTACTGACCCTAGATGTCAGAGAAAGTGAAGGAGTTCTGTCACTACTACATGACCTGCCAAGCAAGTGCCAAGGCAGGTAGCAAGCGAAAGACCCACCAGATACCACTACTTGTAGTAGGGGGTTCCCTTTGAGAGGGGGAGGATTGACATTGTTGGCCCCCTGGACCCACCTGCTGTATCAGAGAATAGGTGTATTCTAGTGGTTGTTAACCATGCCACCAGAATAAACCTATGCCCTGAGGCCTATCAGGAAGCCATTCCCCTTAGGACTGCTACTGCTCCTGCAGTACTCAGAGCCTTACTCACTATGTTTACCAGGGCGGACTTCCATAAGGAGGTCATCTCAGATAAAGACACTAATTTTATGTCTGTCTATCTGAAGGCAATGTGGGATGACTGCGTGCAATGACTTACAAGTTCACCATACCTTACTACCCAGAAGGAAATGGTCTTGTTGAATGGTTTAGCAAAACCCTGAAAGGCATGATAATGGGTTTGTGAGAGAAATGCAGGAGGAGATGGAAAATTCTTCTCCCATGCCTATTGTTTGAATACAGGAAGGTTCCTCAGAAAGGAGGTTTCAGCCCCTTTGAACCGCTCTTTGGACACTTTGTCAGGGGTCCTTTAAGTTTGATAAGAAAAGGTTTAAAAAGACCTTTCAAGAAGCCCAGATAGGACATACTAGATTATGTACTAGGTCTTCCCTCCAGGATGGCGGCTGAGTTCATGAAAAAAGGCAAACTACCCCTTGTAGGCAAGCCAAAAGTCTGCCATGGTTATGTACCAACCTGGGCAATTGGCTTCGGTTTTGGAGCCTGTGGTGCCAGGGCACTCCAAGACAAATGGACTGGGCCTTACCCCATCTTGGAAAAGAAGGAAAATGTCAAATAATTGGTGGATTTGGGTACCCCAAGAAACCCTCACAGGGTGAATCATTTGAACAGGCACAAGTTGCATCATGGCAAAGCAGACATGACAATGCTTATGTTGACAGATGTGATGAGGAAGAGGAAACTGACCCTCTCCCAGACCTGAAGTCCACCAATGTCAATGATGGATCAGTAGAATGAGTGACCCTCTCTCCCACTTTGACACATCAGCAACAGAAGGATTGTCTTAACTTACTTAGACAGTTCTCTGGATAGTTTTCTTTTACCCCAGGTCTTACACCATAGTGTACCCATGATGTGGACCCAGGTGAAAGTTTACCTGTCGAAAGTAATATATGCAGATTGTCAGACCAAGGCTAACATAAAAGCAGAAGTTCCTAAAATGCTAGAGTTAGGGTTGATTGAATCCTCTCATAGTCCCTAGGCCCGCCCAGTGGTTCTGGTGCTCGAAGCCAACCCCAAAAGAGGGAAACCTGAGCCAAAGCTTTGTGTGGACTATAGAGGACTAAATGGAGTCACTAATACTGACGATCACCCCATACCAAGAGCTGATGAACTCATAGACAGGTTGAGGGCTGCAAAATATCTGAGTACCTTTGACCTGACTTCAGGTTATTGGCAGATAGTCCTCACATCAGGAGCTTAGGAGAGGCCTTCCTTGTCAACTCCAGAAGGCCACTTCCATGTTGGAGTGATGTCCTTTGGGTTGACAAATGCACCTGCCATCCTCCTGAGGTTGGTGTACAGAGTTCTTTCAGGCACGGAAGGTTTCAGTGCATCAACTATTAATGATATTGGTGTTTTCAATTCTACCTGGGAGGAACACCTGGTTGACCTTTAGGAAGTGCTTCAAGCTCTTCAACAGGCAGTGCTGACTATCAAGGTCAGCAAGTGCCAGATAGGACAGAGCTCTGCAGTGTACCTGGGCCACCAAGTTGGTGGAGGCCAGGGACAGCCTCTAACGGCCACGATCCAGACAATTCTGGCCAAGGAAGGCTCAAAGACACAGTCCAAACTCAGGAGTTTCTTAGGTATGACTGGTTACTAGAGGAGATTTGTGACAGGCTGTGGTACCATAGTGGAATTAGTAACAGAACTAACCTCAAAGAAAGAGCAAAAGAAGTCCATATGGACTTATTCCTGTCAAAAGGCTTTTGATACCCTAAAAGAAGCTCTGTGCTCAGCACCTATCTTAAAGACCCCTGACTTCAGAAAAGAGTTTGTTGTCCAGACTGATGCTTCAGAATATGGGATTTGGGCAGTTCTGTCACAGTTACATAAACAAGGTCAGGATCAACCTGTTCCCTTTATTAGACGGCAACTCCTCCCCAGAGAGCAACTTTGGAGTGCCATTGAGAGGAAAACCTTTGCTGTGGTTTCCCCCCCCTGAAGAAGCTAAGATCCTACTTGTTTTGGACTCACCTCAAAGTTCAAACAAACCACAGACTTCTCAGATGGCTTATGCATATGAAAGGGGAGAACACCAAGCTGTTCAGGTAGTCCATCTCCCTGCAGGGTATGGACTTTACAGTGGAACACAAACCAGGTGCTGACCATGCTAATGGTGGTGGCCTTTCTAGGTTTTTCCACTTGGATGATGAGAATCACCAGGAAAAGGAGTACGTTGCTCGACACCTTTCGTCTGGATGGCCAGTTCAGGAAATGCCTCTTTTTGCATGTTTATCCTCACACTTTTAGACTGATGCTTTTTCAACTCTGAGTGTGCACTGAGGCCTGCTAACCATACGTCAGTGCCAGTGTACTGACTCTATGCAAAGTAAATGTTAAATTTGATACACCCAATTGGCAAGGCCTGACTTACTTATAACTCCCACCAAGGGGGACCCAGGGCATGTAAGGCAGCATGTCCACTCAGGACTGCAGCATTGCCACCCTTTGTGTGACAAGACACAAAATGGCTCCCAGCCTACCACTGCACACTGGAAGATCGTTGTTTACACTGCCAGTTCGACTTTGCAATTTAAGCCAATGGCAAAGCCTCTCTTCCCCTTAACATTATATCCTAGTCTTCCCTAAGTAAAGCCTATGAAGCCCTATGTCAGGGAGCTGTATCTTGTTAAGTAAGCTACATATACTTCAATATGTCTCCACAGCAACACTTTCAAATTGCCTGTGCCAGGCATAATGTATGGAAGGGTGCGGGTGAATGACGCAAGGAAATCTCTGAGATTTCCTTGCATCATTAGTTTTGCCACTTTTAATACCTGCTCAGAGCAAGCGTTATAAGGGGGCTTCTATTATTTATAATGGGCCCCATGTACTCTGCAGGAGTAGCGCCAAATTTTGGACCTACTTCTACAGAGTACATCATTAGCGTCAAACAAATTACGCTATTTCCCGTTACCCTGTGCCACGGTGCACACATGTTGGAGGTAGGGGGGTGCTAAGGGGCTAATGAAAGTGGCGCTGCACTAGATGCAGCACTACTTTCCTAAAATCTTCCACTAAATGTGATCTGATGCTCAGATCGAAATTAATGTCACTGTTAAAGGTTGGCTTCTTTTATAAAAGCGACCACTCTGTACTCTGCTCATCCACAAGCCTCACTTGTAGGTCCAGGGGCAAAGGCAGTGAGGCAGCAGTAAGGTGCTACCATCTCTGCGAGGGTGGCCACTTGGGGGACAAGCCTGGAGGTGTGCTTCAAAGGAGAAGTTGCCTTTGATGGGCCAACTGGCCCAACACACCTGAGCAGGATGCCTTTTGTCTCAGAGAGGGGAAACTCAACCCCAAACCAGTTTTACGTAGGCGTGTTGTCCCCAGGTAGCCACAGCTCTAGAGTGAGCTACCTGGTGTTATGCGGTTCCTACTTATGTAATAGGACCTCTTGTTTAGGACAGCAGCACCTCTGAGCCTGGGAAAATGAGTGTAACCAATGCCGCTTGGTAGCTGGTGGTCTAACTCCTGGCTAGCTCACAGTGCCTGACCCAAAACTCCAAGTCTGTCAGGGTGAAAGATGATTATGACAACATTGACATGACACTGTAACTCCTCAGGAAAGTCATGGAAACAGATCATAACTCTTTCATAGGGGTACTGCATGCTAAGGCAAAACAAAAAAGGAGAACTGGTTTTCGATGCGTTTATTGAAGCAATAACACTTAGGTATAAAAAGCATGTGTAGAAATAATTTGGCAGATGAAACAAAGCAAGGTAACCAACATTACAGTCAAGTGAAGAAGAGAATCAACCCTGTCATGTGTGTATGTTTCTAGGTGCTGTGAGAAAAATGTATACATATATATTTTTATATATAATATGATTAGCTCCAATTCTCTCATAAGCTGTCTCAAACCTCTCAGCTGCTGACTACTTCTCTCTTCATTAGCTGACAGTCAGCTCCTCCACAGTGCTCTGTCCCCCTTCTCCGGTGGCATCTCCCTCCTTCTTAAATCTATGCCAACTCTGAATGTAAGCTCACACACTGACCTCACTGACACCTCCAGCAGCTGTACATACAAACAACTCGGAAACCCCAGGGCTTCCTGTCTCCAACTGTCAATCCACAAGCAAGGTCATAACTTACTTTAGTTGGGTACACTGTACACCTGTTTCTTATGTTTTACTTGTATGACATTTTCTATATTCTATATTTGGCACTGTTCCTTTTGCTCATTTTGCTTCAGCTACATTTCTATTTCCTATATGTTTGCCCATGTTTGGCACTGGGCATTTTTTGGTTTCTGCTAGAGCTGTATTATGTATAGTATAAAAAGGCTACACTCTGGCCACTCAAGAAGAAGGAGTCTGAGAGCACCTTTGTCCTCCTTCCTTCTTGCTGGCCAGCAGGTTTTGAACAAATACTTTTCTTCTGTTCCTGGGCAACTGCTGCGTTTGGTGATTTTCTTCATCGCTCTGGGAAGGGTTGTAAAAGTTTTCCCCAACACTAGAGGGCATATTTACAAGGAGCTTGCGCAACCTCTGTGTCATTTTTTTGATGCAGCAGGGGCACATTTTTGTTCCATATTTATAAATGATGCAAGAGGCCTCTAGAATCACATTTCTCTCCTTTGTATAAATTTTTCCTTGTGCCAGATCCGACTGCATCAGATGACAACAATGTTATGCAAGGTAGGCGTTCCCTCTTAATAAATATGCAGAAATGACACAGTCTACAAGGAAATTAAAAAATCACATTTGTTTGCAGAAGACTCACAGAGTCTCAATAACGTCAAAAAAAATAACGCATTATCAGATCAGGCGTAAAAATAATGAAGTTGTACTGGTACATAAGGATGACATACCCAAATCACTCTGCAGCTTGGAGCCCCAAGAAGACCACCATCACCACCTTCTCCACCATCATCACCAGTACCATCACCACCTGTACCACAGAGACAGCGCAGGAGAAGGGATCAGGTATAATGGCATAGGCTACCATCACTAGTCTCAGGAAGGAGGAGGTTATCACCCCTTACAGGCTCAGGAGGGAGTCTATTATCCAGAACCTGAATCGTATTGCATCAAGGGATTCTGCAGGATACATACAATGAGGAAATTGCATAGCTTGTTAGTTTTTGGTGCAGTAATCTGTCCCTTAAAGCAAAAGTTATATGAGGGCACAGCGTTCCATGGTGCAAGGGTGTGCATGTTGGCAATAGTCACCAATATATGATGGTGCGTATGCGGAACAACCGTGCATATACTGTCTATCAGTGATATGGCACAGTCCAGCCATTCCCTTTGTATGCAGGGCAGCACAGTGACATCCTGTGCTCCCTGTGGTAACAACTCGTAAATGAGGCATTGTGTGCATCCAAATGTTTGAGAGATCCTCACCAATGCTGCACTGTGTGAAATGGTGTGTCCAAACACCCTGTTGAAGGAAGGGACTCCCTTTCTGTTCTCTGTGTATCCACAGGTAACTCCCATGGTCATGAGGCATGTCAAGTATGCCTTACCTGTGAAAATGAGAAATATAGTCCTGTTATTACCTCTCAAGAGCATGTGTATCGTGCACAATTACATTAGTCATCATATACGCACATCCCATCCGATGTCCTCACCATTTTGTGGCACACAAACCACTTTACCAGTCCTCCAAGGCTTTGGACTGTGCCTCAAGATATAGCCTCATGCACAAAGTACATCTCACTGAACAGGCAGCCACACAGTCACCTTGGGAATAATGTGCCTGTATTGGAGCAATGCTGCACATTGTTTGACAGTGCAAGCAGCAAACCCGGAGCATTGAATCATGTGGAAAATATATTCTACACTATCCCCAAGCAGTGTAGTATGGTTAGTATACTAGTTGCACACTACAGCACAAAACTCCCACATATCTAAAACACCTTGTGTAATCTCTATATAGAAGACATAGGTGGTCATTACAACCCTGGCGGTCGGTGTTAAAGTGGTGCTAAAACCGCCAACAGGCCGGCAATAAAAAAATTGGAATTATGTCCGTGGTGGAAACCGCCAACAAAGACAGCCACTTTAACATTCCGACCGCCATGGCGGTACAAACAAACAGCGCGGTGGTCACTGCCAACAGACAGGCGGAGGACAATGTACCGCCCACAATATCACAACCTACCAATATGCCACCTTTTCTGGGGTGGAATCACCGCAAACAAAAAAACGGCGGAAACTGGACTTCAAAGGGAAAACGCTCACCTCTACACACTCCACGAGGAACCAGGATGCCATGGAACCAGAGCTTCCCATTTTACCAGCCATTATCTTCTTGCTCCTCTACCAGGAGCACGAACGCCGGCGGCGAAGACCGCAGTGAGTACTGTACCTACGACACAGGGGAGGGAAAAAACAGGGACACACACACGCAATACGCAACACCCCCACCCCCACTCTCACCCACTACAACACACACACTAATACAGCATGATACATTACAGTTACACCCCCCCCCCGGAAGAATGCAAAGACAAAAGGAAATAAGTGTAACCATTGTAATATATAAAAATCCAGTACGCAAAAATATATATACACTATTAACAAATATATACATCAAGAATAGAAGTCCAGGTATTGCTCCATTTAAGTCTGTGGAACACTGGGCCCACACTGCATGGTCGAGACAAACATAAGGTACCCGAACATGACGGAGATAACACTGCAGGGGCATCAGATAGAAATAAAACAGGCACCTCAGTGGGAAGGGAAAGGGGGGCACCTCAGCCGGTTGAGTGCACGACGCCAAATCCACGAGGGGGCCACATGCCCACTGTTCAATCCTGGGGAGTGCAAAGCCACATTCTCACAAGTCTCTACAGTGGGTACAGTGGGTGGTTTGCCCACTGTTCAATCCTGGGGAGTGCAATGCCACAGTCTCTCAAGTCTCTACAGTGGGTGGTTTGCCCACGGTTCAATCCTGGGGAGTGTAAAGCCACAGTCTCTCAAGTCTCTACAGTGGGTGGTTTGCCCACTGTTCAATCCTGGGGAGTGCAAAACCACAGACTCTCAAGTGGATAAGTCTCCACTGGTTCTGGAGGGGGCTTTGTGCCCAGAGTGCTTCAGCCTGCCAAGGACTGAGGTTGTGGATGCCTTTCTCCAATGGTTCTAGAGGTGGTTTTGTGCCCAGAGTGCTTCATCCTGCCAAGGACTGAGGTTGTGGATGCCTTTCTCCACTGGTTCTGGAGGGGGCTTTGTGCTCAGAGTGCTTCATCCTGCCAAAGAGTGAGGTAGTGGATGTGATACTCCACTGGTTCTGGAGGGAGCTTTGTGCCCAGAGTGCTTCATCCTGCCAAGGACTGAGGTAGTGGATGTAAATCTCCACTGGTTCTGGAGGGGGCTTAGTGCCCAAAGTGCTTCATCCTGCCAAGGACTGAGGTAGTAGATGTGATACTCCACTGGTTCTGGAGGGGGCTTTGTGCCCAGAGTGCTTCATCCTGCCAAGGACTGAGGTTGTGGATGCCTTTCTCCACTGGTTCTGGAGGGGGCTTTGTGCCCAGAGTGCTTCATCCTGCCAAGGACTGAGGTAGTGGATGTAAATCTCCACTGGTTCTGGAAGGGGCTTGGTGCCCAGAGTGCTTCATCCTGCTCATGGCGGACTCAGTAGCGTCAGTGCTCTTGGCGCTCATGGGCCAGCGGTGCTTGTGGCGCCGGTGTCCTGTTCAGCGGTGCTTGTGGCGGCGGTGTCGTTTGCAGCGGTGCTTGTGGCGGCGGTGTCCTTGGCAGTGGTGCTTTTGGCAGCGGTGTCCTTGGCAGTGGTGCTTGTGGCGGCGGTGTCCTTTGCAGCTGTGGTTGTGGCAGCGGTGTCCTTTGCAGCGGTGCTTGTGGCGGCAGTGTCCTTTGCAGCGGTGCTTGTGGTGGCGGTGTCCTTGGCAGCGGTGCTTGTAGCAGTGGTGTCCTTGGCAGCGACTCAGCTGCTGGCGGTCCTGTCTAGGCCTGCGGGGCTGCTGCTGGCGGTCGCCTCCTGGCCAGCGGGGCTGGTGCTGGCGGTCCTGTCTGGGCCAGCTGGGCTGGTGTTGGTGGTCCTGTCTGGGCTTGCGGGCCTGCTGCTGGCAGTCGCCTCCTGGCCAGGGGGGCTGGTGCTGGCGGTCCTGTCTGGGCCAGCGGGGCTGCTGCTGGCAGTGCTGATGGCTGTCGCCTCCTGGGCAGCGGGGCTGATGGCGGTCGCCTCCTGTGCAGCGGGGCTGATGGCGGTCGCCTCCTGGGCAGCGGGGCTGATGGCGGTCTTCTCCAGGGCAGCGGGGCTGATGCCGGTCTTCTCCGCCGTGCCGATCTTCGCAGACTTGCCAGGTTTCTTGTGCCCATTCCACACCTTCGAAGGTGTCACAACTGACTCCACACTCCCACCTGTACCCCTGGGAGCGGCTTTGGTGTCTGGTGTCTTCCCCCTCTCCTGCCGGGCACTGGCCAACTTTTGATTGACAAGTGGGGGACTGTCTGTGCTGTGGCTCCTTGCCACACTGGCTGCCCTGATGCCCGGTGCACTCCAGAATCCGGTGACTACTGGCACCACTGATCCCAATGTCGTGGCTGAGTTGCTAGGTTGGGACCTGGAGAGTCTGGCCCTAGGAGACTGACGGGGTGGGGGAGGTGAGGGAAAGAGGTCAAGGGTGGACAGGAAAAATTTCTTGGGAACACTGGCACGGGTAGCTGGAGGGGGTTTGGGAGTGGAGGAAGAGGTTGTGGTTGTAGGAGGTGTACGTTTGGTGACTTTGGGTGAAGGTGCATGCGCTGGAGGCTGTCTTGAGGTGGATGGCTGTTGGGTGGGTGTGTGCCTGCATTTGTGTACCTTGGGAGGTGGCGTCACAGACACACTGGGAGAGGACACAGGGGATGTGTGAATGGTAGTGGGGGTGGTGACTGCACGTGAGCGGGGTGTGGTGGTGTGTGTGCTGGTGATGGAAGTAGTGGCTGTAGATGTAGTGCATGCAGGTGTGAGTGGAGATGAGACTGGGAGAGAGGAGGGAGACGAGGAGGAGGAGGGGGACACAATGGAGGCAGTGGATTTTGCTATGTCTGCATGTGTGTGATGTTTGCGTGAGTGCCTGTGGGATGTGCGGTGCTTATGTTTACCTGAGCTTCCTTTGTGTGTTGGGGTGTGTGCATGCTGATCTGATGGTATGCTTGGGGTAGGCTGAGGTACAGGGGTGTGGGTCTGGGTGGAGGAAGTTGGCGGGGGAGGCTAGAGACAGGGACAATTGCTGACATCAGTGCTGAGGCCAGATTCTGAAAAGCTCACTGAAGGGCCGCCTGACCAGAATGAATGCCCTCCAGGAATGCATTGGTTTGTTGCAAATGCCTCACTACACCCTGGATGGCATTCAAAATGGTAGACTGCCCAACAGTGAGGGACCTGAGGAGGTCAATGACCTCCTCACTGAGGGCAGCAGGGGTGACTGGGGCAGGGCCTGAGGTGCCTGGGGCGAAGGAGATGCCCACCCTCCTGGGTGAGCGGGCACGGGGTGAAGACTGAGGGGCTGCTGGGAGGGTTGTGCTGGGGGGTGGCGGCTGTACCTGTAGATGGGGGGGCACAGATGGGCCCGCCACCACAAGGGAGCTCCCATCAGAGGACGAGTCTGTATCACTGGTGTCAGGTCCTGTCCCCACCGTGGATCTCCCCTCGCACTTCGTCCCACTGGTGAAATCAGACTCCGTAGTGTCGCCCTCCAGGGCCATGTGGGATGCAGCTCCCTCCTGCTCTGGTGCCACTGCTCCTCCGCCTGATGATGCTAATGCACACAAGAACAGGGAGACCACAAAAAGAGGGGAGACGACAGAAGAAAGACATGTTGAGTGCATACATTACCGCTACCGTTGGTGGACACGACAGACACAGCACTACGCCGCGCACTTGGCGTCCACTATGCAATCCCTGGGACATGGCCTACAAGGCTATGCCGACATCTGCACACATGGATGTCACAGGAGCCTGACTAGGTGTAGTTGGCACTGTACCCAGGTGGGGTGGGGTGCCACAGGGCCTGCCTGAAAAAGGGGACCTAACTGGCACACTCGCCCTGGCCTAGGGGAACCCACTGCCCACTTCCCTCACCCAGACACCTCCACTGTGCGCTGAATCAGCAGAATGAGAGTGTACTCACCGCCTTCTTGCTGCTGTGATGCCCTCAAGCTCCCATCCAACTCCGGGTACGCCACCACCAGGATCCTGAACATCAGGGGGGTCATGGTGCGATGGGCACCCCTCCCACGTTGGGAGGCCATCCCCAGCTGGGCCTCCGCCATCTTCTTGCTCCAGCGGCAAATGTCCTCCCATCTCTTACGGCAGTGGGTGCTCCGTCTGTGATAGACCCCCAGAGTCTGGACGTCCTTGGCGAAGGCACGCCAAATATCCTTCTTCTGGTGGGCGCTGACCTACAAGAATTGTACAGGGGAAAAAGAGAAGTTATTACCAACTGCACCGTCACAGTCATTGGCCCGCATCCCTACCCTTGCCTTGTGGCACATGCACTCACCGTCGTTTCATGCACGCCTCATTCCCCCCCCCTATCTTTCATCCACCCCACTCCACACAGGCATAGCCCATACAGCATGCTCCCAGTGTACTTACCTGTTTGTCTGGAGGACCGTAGAGTAGCGTGTACTGGGGGAGGACCCCATCCATGAGTTTCTCCAACTCCTCCGATGTGAAGGCAGGGGTCCTTTCCCCAGACGCACAAGCCATTGTCTCTTCCAGACTGAGGTCACAGCAGCACTTGCAGTGTAGGTCCTCTCCTGTCGAAGATCAGGTATCGAGTGATTGAACAGATAGAAAATGGCGGTCACGTCCGCGGCGGTGCGTACCGTCACAGCCGGCGTACATCGTCATTGGCACATGGGACCCATAGGGTCCAATGTTAACCAATGCAGAATTGTACCGCCGTCTTCAACCACCTACTGCGACGGTGTACAACGCCAGCGCAGTTACCTCATATCCCTTTGTCCCACTTTACAGGTCAGGCAGCCGCCATTTCAGGGGCCCACATGGCTCTATTTTTAACTGCGTCACACATACGTAGGCTTTGCCTCAACACTCATACATGCTAATTTCGGATTATGTATTGTGTTCTGTGTAAACTCTGTGCACGTACCTCTGAGTTGGTTGACTCTGTGCTCGCTGTTGTCCTTCATGGGCACCGCCCGCTGGGACATGTGAGGAGATGGCGGCATCCTCCGGTGTACAGACCGCTGGTAGACCTGTCGACAATGGAGGAAAGACATGTAATCATCACCTACAGGCTTGATCGTGCCACAATCCTGGAACTGTGTGCCCAGTTGGAGCCAGACCTGATGTCAGCTATTCGCCATCCCACAGGAATCCCCCCTCAAGTGCAGGTGCTGTCAGTACTCCATTTCCTTGCAAGTGGGTCTTTTCAAACTACAGTGGCCATAGCATCAGGGATCTCCCAGCCTATGTTTTCCAACGTGTTGTCCAGAGTGTTGTCTGCCCTGCTGAAACACATGCGCAGCTACATCGTTTTCCCTCAGGTGGAGGATTTGCCTACAGCGAAAGGTGACTTCTATGCCCTGGGACATATCCCCAACATCATAGGTGCCACATATGGCCTTGGTCCCCCCGCAGGAGTGAACAGGTGTACAGAAACTGGAAGAGTTATCATTCGATGAATGTGCAGATGGTGTGTTTGGCAGACCAGTACATCTCCCATGTGAATCCCAAATTCCCTGGCTCAGTGCATGACACTTACATCCTGTGGAATAGCAGCATCCCTTATGTGATGGGGCAACTCCAGAGACACTGTGTGTGTCTATTAGTTGAGCACCTGGAGCAAAATCAGTGGGAATAGTTGAATAGTTGTCTGGGTCTGGGGATATCGCTACAGGTTAGTGTGTGTCTAACAGTTGTCCCTCGCCATTTGCAGGTGACTCTGGGTACCCCAACCTGTCATGGCTACTGAGCCCAGTGAGGAATCCCAGGACAAGGGCAGAGGAATGCTACAATGAGGCCATGGGCGAACTAGGAGGATTATAGAGAGGATCTTCGGCCTCCTGAAGGCCAGGTTCAGGTGCCTCCATATGACAGGTGGTTCCCTATTCTACTCACCAAAGAAGGTATGCCAGATCATCGTGGCCTGCTGTATGCTTCACAACTTAGCTTTGTGACAACAGGTGCCTTTTCTGCAGGAGGATGGTCCAGATGGAGGTGTTGTGGCAGCTGTGGAGCCTGTGGACAGTGAAGACGAGGAAGCATAAGAACAGGACATCGACAACAGGAACTCGGTTCTCCTGCAATACTTCCAGTGTGACACAGGTAAGAAGATAAACCTGCCTACTACATGTAATTTAACACTACTACCTCTCTACTGTCTGTCCTTTTCAGCCAGTGTATGGTCACTGAGTTTTCACTTTCCATTACGATTTCACAGATGTGGGTCCCACTGTGTGACATCTCCTTTTTTCCTCATGGACTAGAGCTGTGTGACATAGGTATGTTGACATTACAATTGAAAGAACATTTTGTCACTGTAATTGCTAATACACTATTTTGAAATCACAGACAGACTCCAGATTGTTTTGTGCTTTAAGGGTGTTTATTTTGGTGCTCAATATTGGAGAATGCTGTAAAATGGTGAGGGGTGATGGTGGAGGAATGTCCATGGCAGAGTCCAGTCTATTTGTTTCACATGTGCATTGTCCAAAGGGGCATAGGAAGTGGAGCTGGGGCAGTTTGAGGATGGACAGGGTGACAAGGTGGGACAAAAGGATGACATTCAGGGCAGTCTCATTTCTTGGCGGGGGTCTTGGCATCGTTCTCTGTCTTTGTCCTGGATCTCAGGGACCGTTTGTGGGGTGGTTCTCTATCAGAAGGGGGTGGGGTGCTGGTGTGGTGGTCCTATGGCTGTGCCTCCTGTCCACTAGCGCCGGCGGGGGTGGTGGGCAGTTCATCGTTTAGGCTAGTGTCATGGGTCCCTTGTTGTGCCACAGCGTCCCTCCTGGTGTTGAGGACTTCCTTCAGCACCCCTACGATGGTGTCCAGGGTGGAATTGATGGATCTGAGTTCCTCCCTGAAGCCCAAATACTGTTCCTCCTGCAGCCGCTGGGTCTCCTGAAACTTGGCCAGTACCGTTGCTATCGTCTCCTGGGAATTATGGTATGCTCCCATGATGTTGGAGAGGGCCTTTTGGAGAGTGGGTTCCCTGGGCCTGTCCTCCCCCTGTCGCACAGCAGCCCTCCCAGTTCCCCTGTGTTCCTTGGCCTCTGTCCCCTGAATGGTGTGCCCACTACCACTGCCCCCAGGTCCCTGTTGTTGTTGGGGTGGTGGGTTAGCCTGGGTTCCATGTAATGGTGGACACACTGCTGATTGACGTGTCCTGGGGACAGAGGTATGTGCCCGCTGGGTGGGTGCTGTGTTGGTGTTTGCAGAAGGGGGAAGCTCTGTGGTGGCCTGTGACTGTGTGAGGGGAACCGACTGTCCCGAGGTCCAGATGGGCCGGGCTGGTCATCTAGATCCAGTTGGACAGAGCTGCTGTCATCACTGTGGGCCTCTTCTGTTGGTGGTGTGGACATGTGTGGACCCTCCTGTGCGGTGACGTTGGGTAGGGGTCCTGCAGGGGTGTAAAAGCATGATTATTGCATCTGTGTGTACCATGGTGTGCAATGGGTGGGTGACCGTGTACCCCAGTGCTTGCATTCCTGTGTGGGACCTTGTGTGATGATGATTTAGGGGGGTGTATGGGTATGTGCCGTGGCCATGCATTGGTGATGGGTGTCCATGCTTTGGTGTTGCATGCAGGGCTTGGTGTTGGGATGTGTGGTTTGTGATAGTGAGACATGTGTGAGGAATTGGGGTGATGGGGGTGAGGGCGAGGGTGGGGGTATGTGATAGCATGCAGGTAGAGTGGGGGATAAGGTAGTTAAGGTTTGATTTACCTGAGTCCATTCCTCCAGCTACTCCTTCGAGGCCCTCAGGATGCAGAATCGCCAAGACCTGCTCCTCCCATGTTGTTAGTTGTGGGGGAGGAGGTGGGGGTCCGCCGCCAGTCCTCTGTACCGCGATGTGGTGTCTGGATACCACGGAACGAACCTTTCCCCCAGTAGGTCGTTCCACCTCTTCCTGATGTCATCCCTATTTCTTGGGTGCTGTCCCACTGCATTGACCCTGTCCACTATTCTGCACCATAGCTCCATCTTCCCAGCAATGGAGGTGTGCTGCACCTGTGATCCGAATAGCTGTGGCTCTACCCGGATGATTTCCTCCACCATGACTCTGAGCTCCTCCTCAGAGAACCTGGGGTGTCTTTGCCGTGCCATGGGGTGGTGTGGGTGATGTGTGGGGAAAGTGTGTTGTGATATGTGGGGTGATTTTTAGTGGTGTGTTGTGTGGGGTGCGTGGATGTTATGTGGGTGATGGTGTTGTGTGCCTATGGATGCTTGTTTGTAGATTATAGTGTCTCTCTCTGGCCTTCTTTCGGGATTTTGGTCGTAGGGGTTTGTGGGTGATGTGGGTGTGTATTTTATATTGTATTGGGTGTGTGGGAGTGGTGTGTGTATGTGTATCAGGTGTGTGTATTTGGAATTGTCCAATGTGGCTGTGTTTTGTAAAAGTGTGTGTATTTTGATTTGTGGGTCGTGATAGGCGCGTATTCCTGTTGGCGTGACGGTGTCGGTTTTGTTATCGCCAGTTTATCACTGACCTTTGGTGTGGCGGACTTGTGTGGGTGTCTGGATTCTGGCGGATTCCGAGCTGTGGGTCATAATGACCGTGGCAGAATTCCGCGGCCGCGGCGGTATGTTGGCGGTCTTCTGCAGCTATTACTGCCAATGTTGTAATGACCCCCATAGTGCACTGACATGTATACACTATCATGCCCAACACTGACATCCACTCACTACCATCCCCATGGCAGTAGCTATTTAACAACAGTGACTCCAACTCTCACTGCCAAATATGTGTGAAAGAAGTACACAACTTCAGTAGCTCCAGCTACAGGTAGAAAATTCCAACATGTATCAGTCCAGAAATGTCAATAGTAGTCATAAACAGAGGCAATAGATGCGTGTGAGACATTAGTCTCCTCAATGACTAATTGAGTCTCCTTACTGGTGACAAATCACCACCTACATGGCATTGCCAAAAGTATCTCAGAGGATATACTCCCTCAGGAGGTAAGTAAAATATACGAAATATACACACAAACCAAAATCAGGTAAGTAAACAGTTAGAAAAGTAGTGCAAGCACTGTAGAACACAATAGAATGCAATAGGCCGAAGGGCAACACAAACCATATACTCTAAAAGTGGAATGCGAACCATAAATGGACCCCAGGCGTAGTGCAGTGTGTAGAGGGTCACTGGGAGTGTAAGAAAACACTAAGGGTGTCCAAGATACCCCACCCCAAGACTCTGAAAAGTAGGAGTATAATTACCCTACTACCCCAGAAACACACTAAAGTCGTGATAGGGGATTCTGCAAAGGCAACAACTGACTGCAAAGCACTGAAGATGCATTCCTGGACCAGAGGACCTGTAAAGGAAGGGGACCAAGTCCAAGAGTCACGCTACTGTCCAGGGGCGGCAGGAGCCCACTAAACCCCAGATGAAGGTACCAAAGGGCTGCTGCTGGGTGGAAGAAGCTGAAGATTCTGCAACAACAGAAGGAGCCAGGAACTTCTCCTTTGCAAAGAAGATGTCCCACGCTGTGCTGGAGGACGCAGAGTTGTTTCCATGCAGAAAGAGCACAAACAAGCCTTGATAGCTGCAAGAGTCACGGTCAAAGAAAATGGGTGCTGCCTGGGCCCAGGAAGGACGAGGAGGTCACCCCTTTGAGGAGGAGACAGAGGAGGTGCACAGCAGCACAGAGAGCCCACGCAGAAGCAGGCAGCACCCGCAGAAGCACCAGAACAGCAGTTCAAGATATCTGAGCATGGCGATCATCTCAACACTACAAAAGAGGGTCCCACGAAGCCGGTGGTCAACTCAGCGAGTTGAGCAATGTAGGAGGGAGTGCTGGGGACCTGGGCTGTGCTGTCCACAAAGGATTCCTTGCAAAAGTGTACAGAAGCCCTAGCAGCTGCAGATCACGCAGTGTACAGGATTACTGTCTGGCGTGGGGAGGCAAGGACTTACCTCCACCAAATTTGGATAGAAGGACCACTGGACTGTTGGGGACACTTGGATCCAGCTCCTGTGTTCCAGGAACCAAGATCGTCAATATGAGAGGAGACCCAGAAGACTGGTGATGCAGAAGTTTGGTGCCTGCATTAGCAGGGGGAAGATTCCATCGACCCACAGGAGATTTCTTCTTGGCTTCCAGTGCAGGGTGAAGGCAGACAGCCCTCAGAGCATGCACCACCAGGAAACAGTCGAGAAAACGGGCAGGATTCGGCGCTACAATGTTGCTGGTAGTCTTCTTGCTACTTTGTTGCAGTTTTGCAGGCATCCTGAAGCAGTCAGCGGTCAATCCTTGGCAGAAATCGAGAGGGAGATGCAGAGGAACTCTGGTGAGCTCTTGCATTCATCATCTGATGAGAAACCCACAGGAGAGACCCTAAATAGCCCTCAGAGGAAGATTGGCCACCTAACCAAGTAAGCACCTATCAGGAGGGGTCTCTGACATCACCTGCTGGCACTGGCCAATCAGAGGCCTCCACTGTGCCCTCACACCTCTGCATTCAAGATGGCAGAGGTCTGGGACACACTGGAGGAACTCTGGGCACCACCCCTGGGGTGGTGATGGACAGGGGAGTGGTCACTCCCCTTTCCTTTGTCCAGTTTTGTGCCAGAGCAGGGGCTGGTGGATCCCTGAACCGGTGTAGACTGGCTTGTGGAAGGAGGGTACCATCTGTGCCCTTAAAAGCATTTTTAGAGGCTGGGGGAGGCTACTTCTCCTCAGCCCTTAACACCTATTTCCAAAGGGAGAGGGTGTAACACCCTCTCTCAGAGGAAATCCTTTGTTCTGCCTTCCTGGGACTGGGCCCCCCAGACCCCAGGAGGGCAGAAGCCAGTCTGTGGGTTGGCAGCAGCGGTAGCTGCAGTGAAAAACCCAGAGAGCTAGTTTGGCAGTACCCAGGGTCCATGCTGGAGTCCTGGGGATGCATGGGATTGGCACCCCAATACCAGATTTGGCATGGAGGGACAATTCCATGATCTTAGACATGTTACATGGCCATATTCGGAGTTATCATTGTGAAGCTACATATAGGTATTGACCTATATGTAGTGCACGCATGTAATGGTGTCCCCGCACTCACAAAGTCCGGGGAAATTGCCCTGAATAAGGTGGGGGCACCTTGGCTAGTGCCAGGGTGCCCTCACACTTAGTAACTTTGCATCTAACCTTCATCAAGTGAGGGTTAGACATATAGGTGACTTATAAGTTACTTAAGTGCATTGTAAAATGGCTGTGAAATAACACAGATGTTATTTCACTCAGGCTGCAGTGGCAGTTCTGTGTAAGGATTGTCTGAGCTCCCTATGGGTGGCAAAAGAAATGCTGCAGCCCATAGGGATCACCTGGAACCCCTTTAGCCTGGGTACCATATACTAGGGAATTATAGGGGTGTTCCAGTGTGCCAATCAGAATTGGTCAAAATGGTCACTATCCTGCAGTGACAATTTTAAAAGCAGAGAGAGCATAAGCACTGAGATTCTGGCTAGCAGAACCTCAGTGACACAGTTAGGCACCACACACGGAACACATATAGGCCACAAACTATGAGCACTGGGGCCCTGGCTAGCAGGGTCCCAGTGAGACATATAAAACACACTGACAAATAGGGTTTTCACTATGAGCACTGGGGTCCTGGCTAGCAGGATCCCAGTGAGACAGTAAAAACACCCTGACACATACTCACAAACAGGCCAAAAGTGGGGGTAACAAGGCTGGAAAGAGGCTACCTTCCTACAGAGGTACTTACTGGAGTAGGCAGAGGACTGCACACTGGTGAATCAATATTTACCACCTATCCACCCACATACCTGCATGCCACTACCACCCCTCACCCTGACACCCATTACTCCACTCTATCCCACACAGTGCACCACCACAATTGACTAACCTCAATGCAAAGCCCTGCATGCCAAACCCACTGCATGAACATCCCTCCCAGCCCTGCATGTACACCCCCAACCAATGCATGTACACCATGGAGAACTAACAATCCTACAATACATCACCATACACAAAACAAAGGGTTCAGGGCAACAGCAACGATATAGGGGAAACTAGGAATGGAGAAAATGCCACAGATTTGTAGCATAATACACCACATACATCCCCACAGGTGCACCAGCCAATGTCAGTGGTGAGGAGGTGCCACTGCTACCCAGTCCCCCAAAAGAAGATGTCCCCAGTGATAACAGTAACTCTGGGCTTCTGGATCTGGATGAACTACCTGGCCTATCAGGGACCACTGGTCAGTCGGAAACCCCAGCCCACACCCTGTCCACCACAGAGCCTCTCCCCTCAGTATCCAACACCACAGCAGCCACCCAGCGTCCCCACACCTCTGTCCCCAGGACACGTCAATCAGAGGTTGCCACCCGTACAGGGACCCCAGTTCACGCCTCACAGCCAAGACAATCTGGGTCCTGGGGTCAGTGGCAGTGGGCACACCATTCAGGGGACACAGGCACAGGGGGACAGGGACACATGGAGGACAGCTGTGCTCCAGGGGGAGGAATGGTCCAGGGAACTGACTGTCCGGGAGGCACTCACCAGTGTCCTGAGAGCTTACCAGCAGTCCCAGGACAAGATAGGTCAGATGTTAAACATCATGCAGGAGCACCAGCAGCTGCTGGAGGTACACCAACAGGAGATCAGGAAAGATTTGCAGGCCCTCAACACAACCATGGTCTCCACAGCAGGGGTGCTGGCCAATATGGCCAAAATCATGAGGGACTACACAGCACAACAGTGGACCCCTTTCACCAGCCAGTCAACTGAACAGCCCCCCACATCTGCTGCAGCTAGTGGACAGGAGGCCCTGCCACAGGACCCACAGGCCACCAGCACCCCTTCCCGCTACAGAAGGTGAACCACCCCACAAATGGTCCCTGCGACCTAGACAGATGCCAAAGACACATGCCAAGACCACCCCCAGGAAATGAGACCCTCCTGAATGTCCCCCTTGTGTTCCACTCTGTCACCTTGTCCACTTTGAAGTGCCATTGCTCCCCTTCCTATGGCCCCTTGGACACTGGAGCTGTGCTGCAGGCAAACTGGACCAATACCCTGGGCTTACCTCTCCCATCACTCCATTCCATTGCACCATTCCTTCTATATATTTCACTACAATAAACACCCTTGAACACAACTTGAGGAATAGTGTTTAATGTGATGAAAGTGTGCAATATTATTAACAATTTCATCTTTTGCAATCATCCTGAACTTTGTGATTGCATACAAAAAATGGCCTGTAGCTGCCTGTAATCATCACATCAGTACACAGTTGTGATCACACCAACATCTGCAAAATGAGAAGGCATAGGTGAATGTCAGTTGAAATGCACAGGAAGTGACTGATATCATGCTACAGCCACACTAAAAAGATACCTAATCAGAGTAACGGCCAGTCCACTGTCTTACCTGTGTGTCATTGGAAGTACTGCTGTCTGACTGATGTCCTGTTGTCCACATCCTCATCCTCTGCCTCCTCATCCTTACTTTCCTGAGGGTCCACTGCTGCCACAGGAGCTTTTTCACCCCCCTCCTTCTGCAGATAGGGTACACGTCATCTGATGGCCAGGTTGTGCAACATGCAGCATACAATAACTATCTAGCAGACCTTCTCAAGGAATTAGCAGAGGGATGGACCTGTCAGATGGAGGCATCTGAACGTGGCCGTCAGGATACCAAAGGTTCGCTCAATTGTCCTCCTGGTTTGCCCATCAGCACCATTATACCTATTCTCAGCCCCTGACCTGGCATTCCTCACAGGGGCAAGAGCCACAACAGGTTTGTGGAGCCAGAGTCACCTGCAAGAATTGAGGTACAAACATTAGCCTTGCACAATGGTATGGGGGGTGACTCCTGAAGGCATACACTGACATGCATTGGGTGGGGACTCACCTATTAGCCACACCCTGTTCCTAGGGGAAAGGGCCCCTGTCTTCACTTCAGAAGAGTAGGAACACATGGTGGATGGGGTCCTACCCATGTATGAACAGCTGTGTGGGCCTCCAGACTCACAGGTGAGTACACCATGGGGACGATGCATGCCATGAGGTTGCATGGAGATGTGTGTGCTGGCAGAGTATATTTTGGGTGGGGGTATGTCTGGTGGTAGTGTACATACACTGCTCCGGGTGATGTGTGTGCCATTTGAGGGGAAATGGTATTTGTGGGCCATATGTGTGACGGGCTGGATTGTATGGTCAGTAGTGTCCTCCTGTCTGTATTTCCTCTGCAGGTCAGTGCCCATCAGAAGAAGGGATTGAGGAGTTCCATAGCCAAGGACATACGGACCCTGTGGGTTTATAGCAGGCAGAGCACCCACTGTGGGAAAAGGTGGGAGGACCTGAGATGCTGGGCCGGAAGTCTGCGGAGGCCCAGCTGCAGATGGCCTCCCAATACGGGAGGGGTGCCCATCGGAACCTGCCTCCCCTGATGGCCCACATACTGGCAGTGGCTTCCCCAGAGCTGGATGTGCACTTGAGGGCAGCACAGCTGCCACAAAGGGGTGAGTACAATGTGTGTAACAGCCATCATGTTGCCTGGCATGAGATCCTGGTGGTGGATTAAAGTTAGTGGGTGCCCCTTAATGTCAGCTCAGACATTGCTGTGTGGTCCAGCTCAGGGTAAAATGGTGTATGGCAAAATCCTATTAACTAGCTAGGTATCATTCCATGTCAGACAGGGCTTAGTAGGTGCCAGGTGGGCGGTGGTTGGCTCTCATCTTGCTATGGTACCTAGCCAATGGAATGCCAGTGTGGTGCATAGTGCTCAATCTTGATCCCATTGTCTGATGGTAATGTGTATGCCATCTGTGGTGTTGGTGCTGTAATTGATCCATTGATCCCTTTTTCTCCCTTCACCCTACTTTCTTCTGTCATCCTGTCCATGTGTGCATTAGCATCATCTGGCGGAGGAGCAGGAGCACAATCGACTGTGGAAGTTGCATCCCATGGGACCCAGGAGGCAGAGTTTGAGGGGACCAGTGGGATAGAGGGCGAGGGGAGCACCACGGCGGGGACAGGAGGTGTCAACACTGACTCTGATTCCTCCTCTGATAGAAGTTCCCTGGTGGTGGTGGTGGACACCTCTGGAACCACCCCAGCTACAGGTACAGCCACCACCCCTGTACCAGCACCGCCCTCCTTGTAGCCCCCAACAGAGTTGGCCGTGCCCGCTCACTCAAGAGGGTGGGCATCTTCTTCGCCCCAGGAACCTCAGGCCCTGCCCAGTGAGCCCTGCTGCCCTCATTGAGGAGGCTATTGACCTCCTGAGATCCATCTCTGTACGGCAGTCAACCATCGTGAATGCCATCCAGGGGCTGACATCCCAGATGCAGCAATGCAATGTCTACCTGCAGGGCATCCATGGAGGGTTGGCGGCCCTACAGAGATCATTTCAGGCTCTGGCCTCCTCTCTGATGGTAGCCAATGTCCCTGTTCCTACCGTCCCCCCTCCAACTACCACTTCCCAGTCTCCTCAGCCCCAACCCATCCTGTGCATACATATAGACAAGCATGCACACAAAACATCACACAAGAGTTGCACATAAGCAGCACACTTCAGGCCACAAGCACTCACACAAACAACAGACAGTTGCACACACAACAACATCCACTGCCTCCACTGTTCTGTTTCCCACTCCTCCTTCCCCTCCTCCCTCACAGTCACATCCACACTCACACCTGCATGCAGTGCATCTACAGCCACCACCAGTATCACCAAATCATGCAGCACACACACCTCACTTGAAGACACCTCCACAACATCCATCCACGCGTCCTCTTTGTCCTCTCCCACCCTGTCTGCCCCATCCTAAGAGCCACAAACACTCCCACTCAGATACCCGACAGCCATCCACCTCACACACACACACTGCCCATGCACCTGCACCCAAGTCCTGCAGACATACACATCCTACAACCACTCCCTCAACCTCCACTCCCATCCCTCCTCCCACATCCCCCCAAACATCCCTAAGAAGCTTTTACTTGCCCAACCTGACCTCTTCCCTCCCCCTCCACCCCACTGTCCTCCCAACGACCCAGCCCAGCAACTCAGCCAAAATGTCTGTCACTGCTCCCACCACAAAATCTGCTGCTGGCACAAAGGGGCCCCTGAGTGTGATGGCAGACACTCCTTGTAAGAGCACACCTCTACCTCAGAAAGGGAGCAGTAGGGTGACGAAACCTAAGGGACAGAGGATGGGGACAGTGGAGGCACCTCCTAGTCCTGGAGGCAAGGACACAAGCCACATGTCAAAGGGCAAGGGGGGCCTTCACAAGAGGGGGCACATGGATCACCCTCCACCACCAAAGAGAGAAAAGGATCCCCCTCCACCACCAAAGAAGGTCAATGTTCCCCCTCCACCTCCAAAGAAAGGCAAGGGTCTCCCTCCTCCCGCAGAGGACAAGGAACCTTCTCCTCCAGCAGAGGCAGCCAAGAACCCACCTCCACCATCAGAGGGCAAGGAACCCTCTCCTCCAGCAGTGGCAGCCAAGGAGCCCCATCCACCAGCAGAGGGAAAGGAGCCCTCTCCTCCAGCAGAGGCAGCCAAGGAGCCCCCTTCACCAGCAGAGGGCATGTAGGGCAACCTCCAGGGACTGTTGGGCAAGGAGCCCCCTCCAGAACCAGTGGGCATGTTATCCACTTCAGCTGAGGTGCTCCCCCACCCTCCTGCCCTCTGAAGTGCCTACCCATTTCCAACATGATGCCCCTCAACAGTGGAGTCTGGATAATGTCATGGGTCAAGTTGGGCCTTGGACTGTGCCCTGTGGCCATGTGGCTCTTTTGTACTTTTGACTGGCCATTGGCCCAATCTGGACATTGATGCCTGCATTTAATTTTACATTATGGTGGTTGTTGGCAGCAAATTACAGTGTTCGTACATTCTAATTGTTGTCTTTGCATTAATTTAACGTGGATCCTGTGACATTCGTTTTACTCTGCAGCTGGTTCTGTGTATGGTGTGTGTGTGTGAATGGTGTGTGTTGTGCTTCTGTGTGTCACTCTCCTTTTCCTCCCCCCTCCCTTGTGTGCTAGGCGGCTGTTCTCACCGTTGTCGTCTTCGTCAGCATTGGTGTTCCAGGATGGCCATGGCGTGGTACATCATTGGGAAGACTTGGAGTTCCGGTTCCATGGCGTCGGCGGAATCCTCTTTGTCTCTGTTGGTGAGTCTTTTGTCCTCTGTGAAGTCTATGTGAGGTGTCACCACCATGGTCATAATTTGGCGGTAATTGCTGCCAACCTGTTGGTGGTATTATCGCCACTTTAACATTCACCGCCAATGTCACAATGACCACCATAGTAAGTGTATCACAGAGGACAGTATACCTGTATGTGTAGTATAGTTTCTAAATCTAAATTCAACTTCCGTGTATGCCAAACAATGCCATAGCACATTTCATACTGTTGGCAAAGTGTATGAGTCAATCAGGACACATAACAGAATGTATATGAATTTAGGGCCCTCACCTGTCATGACTATTTAGTCATTTTACTGCTCCTTTCTTTGCAGCTGACCAAGGATACTGTCTGCAGCTGTGGGTGATGACTAATTGGAAACAGAAGCACAGTGCCCTGCTCTGTAGCTTAACAGACTGTCAGAGTCCTCTAGTCCCACTTCAGGACTCTGGATATGTCTGGCGGATTATTGCTATATTCACCTCCAATGGTATGCATAATCATACTTGTCTGCTGCATATTGCACAATACTTGCATGTGGGCAAATGTACCATAGGCCAATGCCAATGAGGAGCAGGATGTGCTAGACAATAAGGAAGAGGAAGGTGAGGAGCAACAAAAAATGTCCCATCAGTAGCAGCAACATGACGGAGCGACCATATATTTTCAAATGTTTTCACATACGCATTAATGACTTTCACAATGTCACAAAGTTGTGACCAAATGAAATGGTGTACATATATTGAAATAAATATATGAGCACTAACTTCATAGTCACAGAAGACATCTGAATACTCACATCACATCTGATACTAATTGCCAGACAGAAAACCTATGTAGCTCTGTGTGACAAACAGCGCTGAACACCATCTGGTATATCCAAAATAGTGTGCATGGCAACAACCTATACAATTGCCAACCACAATTAACATGAAAGGTTAACATAGATAGTGTGCTATTACTGTGTGTGTCTCTTATACAGCTAGCCATTTGTACAGCCTCATACTTGTGGAGGTTAGTAGAGTTTACTGATAGTATGATGACTGTAAAGTGATCCACATAGTATATGCCTGGGAACACAGTTCAACCCCACAGTCTACCTATGCCACATACACATCTGCAACCACAGATCATATCATTAGGAAATCTCATATCACACATACACATACTAAATTCTATACTTTGACAGTGCAAGAGTGTCTACCTAGTAACAATGTGCCCACATTTGGCCCACTAGACCAAGATGCCAATGGAAACAGCAGGGATGTAACCTACCATGTTGGTATGTTGTACTCAGATTTAAACGATGGCTTCACTCCCTCGAGTACAGTCTTAGTATGAATATGAAGACACAACACCAAGAATCTGAGTACGAAACAACTGTCAATCAGAAATCACAAGAAGCATAGTTCATCCATCAAAGGTGCAGGCACTGATGGAATCCCAAGAGAGAGTGGTCAAATGAGGCTGGAAATTCGCAGGTGAACATATTGTCTGGATGTATGCCCGTGACCCGACTTCAACTATTCACACATTATAGACACATATTGTGATGGGTGTCAATGTCAAACATATTTATGATTGGACTACACTTGTCTAGTTGTGGCCAGACGAGCTGGCCTTGTGATCCACAAATTATAGAGTACGCCTGTGGGTTAAGATAAGGAGCTGTTGCAATGTGAATGTGCAAAACATATCCTCCAAAACACAAAGCCATACAGCCAATGTTTGTGTAATACAACATGGTATGGTGTGGTTCTGAAGGCTCTTTGGTAACTGTTGGTATGCACATACCAACACAGGTTATTAATGTTGTTGGTTAAGTAGTGGGTGATTAGCCACAGGAATCACAAGACTACTGGGCATTCATGGTACGTGCCCTTCCCTTCCCTGACATGTCCCTCTAAAAACACAATCTGAAGCAAAGCAATCCCCAGAACACAAAACTACCCACAACTACCCTTAACAACAATAATACCTCTAAAGATGTACACCCAAGAAAACACAGCACAAATCTATAACATATACAATTACAAAGGACAATGTACATGTTAGGTACACTACAGGGGAAGCAAACAGTACAACAAACACCAAAACACCACTCCTTTCTCCAGCACAACCAAACACACACCCTCTCACTAGAAAAGACAAAAGGATTCTGAGTAAAAGAGAAAATGAAAGAAACTTCACAGTTCCTGGTTTGCAGCATGGCTGATCCATTGCACTTCCTATGCGGATGCATCACTTTTTCAGCTGATTCAGTTGATGTTTATAGCCAATGAAAGGACTTCACACAAGGCCTGACAAATCACCATGCAGTAATTCAGATGCATCACGTAGGATGCTTCATTTTTGACTGACCTGATGGCTGTAAAAATGATGAATTAGGCTAATGCGTCTTCATTTTTGACACAATGCTGCAAATGTGTGTTGTTTCTGAGGAGTGTGATGTGCAATGCATGTAAACACTTACAGGGATTGTTGTGTTGCCTGTGAATAGCTGAAGTGACCTGCTTACTGCCTTTACATGGTATAATGTGTGATGACAGTATACATATGTGAGAGTGAATGCATTACTGGGATCCTACTATGCATAGGGTCCAATCCCTCTGTTAATACAGCAGCACAACTTACAATAGGTGCCCGTGGGCCAAATAAGTATTACACCTGATTACATTGTTTGATATATCCCCAGGGATACTGCAAATGTTCATCTAAAACAGGGAAGCCTTCTGCCAATCTGTGCCATGTACCACAGTGCAGACAGCAGGGTGTCTGTTTAGAAACTTGGGTGGGGGTTGAGGCTACAGCTTCCCTTGCAGGCAAGTGCTGTGATTGGCTGGACCCACCTGGAAGGGGATGTATAGATGGGGCCATATGCCTCTATTCCCCCTTCTAGGGGGCTCCCATCAGGGGATATACTTCCAGTGCACCTCCAGGGATTTACTTTGCCTCTGGCCCCACATTTTACATATGGCATGCAGTCCAAATCAGAGTGATCTTCACATTAGCATGGGCCCACACACAAATGCACCCTCTATCAAAGCAACAACCAGTATAAGTGTCGCTACAACAGAGCTTTGTCATAAATGTCAGCACAAGCGTGTACAGAACATCAAGCCATTTCCAGGGACACAACAAAGTGTGTGCAAAACCCCACTGTGCACCTGCACCTGATGTGAATACTGTGGCACTTAAAGTGTCATTTCCAAATTGGCTAGCATGTGAAATTGCCCAGGATTGCCACATTTTCATTATTTAAAGGGGCAAATGATTCTCACTCATGCTGATGGTGCAATGCTAGATCACCATGCATGCCTTGGTGTGACCCTTGAAAAATTGATGACAGCAATGCAGCGTCCATCAGGCCATTACTACACTCTGCATCAACGCAGTGTTGCTTATGCATAGCCAGGGGAGAAAGGGTAATTCAGGGCTACAATATGGAGGCGCAGAAGCAGAGGTGGAAGAAGGTCAGGTACCACTTGCCGAAGCTTTTTGACATTGACCGGACAACCCACCAACTTAAACATCGCTGGGCGGATGTCATCATCCAGGAATGTGACCTCCTGGATTACATCAGAATGGATGTTGGTGGAACTTTCGGTAAGTACACATAGCTTGTGGATTCTTCCTTGGGCCTCATTTGCCTATAGATGTTTTGTGTTCATAGTGTTGATGGCTGACACCTGTTTTAGCACAAAAGTTCCATGCCCTGACAAAGCATTTTTAAAAGACAAAGCATGCCACAGAGGTGTTCAAACACTGGGCTGTAATGAGCCAACACTGACCAGTAGCTCTATTATAGCTAGTGAACACTTTCTCTGTTTGCACCATGGTGGACATATAAAAAGGCATGCTGTGCACAAAGTGAGGAAGTATGCACCTTTCCTTTTCATGGCCGGGCCCCAGGGCATCTGCTAACTTGTGCTGCCCCGGGGAACGTGCTCTTTCTGGAGCTGTTCTTATCTATTACACTCCAGTTGTCCATGTCTCATGTAAATGAGGCCTGATGCATGTTACTTTATCCAAAGGTCTGACAGGCAGAATGTTACACATCTGAAAATATCTTACACATGTTGGTGTTCAATTTCTAAAACTTAACCTTTGGGGATGCACAGGATATATAAGGTCAATGTCTAGAACTATGCAGCACTGATAGGCACTGATCTATGTTAAATGAAGGAACAAGGATGGCTCAAGATTAAGGCATGGGTATTGCTATACCATGGGGAGTGTGGTTTCAAAATTATTTAGGTGCAGAGAGCTATGAAACTCTGCCACCCTGGCGAAATTTTGTAGTGATGAGTTATTTTAACTGGTTCTGCAATGTGCCCATCGAATGGATGTTTTGGTTCATCACATGTGTGTTAATGTCAGCCTTTAATCACAATCTAATGTATCATGTTATTATCTCTTGTAGGTGGACCAGACCCGTACACAGTTGGAGACGTGGAGAGATTCAGGGATCCAGATGTTACCAATGAGTGTCATCCTGAATGCTTATTGTGTGGTGCAAGGACTGTGTATGATGTTGAACCTGGCACCTGGCACCTGTAACGTCTCGGCAGCAAAAATTAATATTTTTAGGACTATATGTGTGGATAATTGATGGATATTGTGTGAAGATGTTATTTAAGGTGGGTGGAGGAGTAGTGTTTATCACGTGGTGTTAAAGGTATAGAGTAAGGTAGCTTAAGTTAAGGTAGTTGTAGTTAGTATTTAGGATAAGTAGTAGTGTAGGTTAGGTTAGAACACTTAGGTTTTGTAGGTTTGGTACTTTTTCTCATATACGTTTTTAACCTCTTAGCTGCTGGGCCGTTTCGCCCCCCCCCCCAGTGCTGAGCCCTTTTTTGGCTATTTGGGGTAGTTTGCGCTTAGGCCTTCGTAACTTTTTGTCCATGTAAGCTATCCATGCCAAATTTGCTTCCTTTTTTTCCAACATCCTAGGGATTCTAAAGGTACCCAGAGTTTGTGGTTTCCCCTGGAGGAGACCAAGAAATTAGCCAAAATAGAACAAGATTTATTTATTTTTTAATGGAAAAAAGGGCTGCCGAAGAAGGCTTGTGGTTTTTCCCCTGAAAATGGCATCAACAAAGGGTTTGCGGTGCTAAAATCACCAGATTCCCAGCTTTCAGGAATAGGCAGACTTGAATCAGAAAACCACATTTTTCAACACAATTTTGGCATTTTTCTGAGACATACCCCATTTTTACAATTTTTTGTGCTTTCAGCCTCCTTCCAGTTAGTGACAGAAATGAGTATGAAACCAATGCTGGATCCCGGAAAGCTAACTATTTTTGAAAAATAAACAAAATTCTGAATTCAGCAAAGGTTCATTTGTGTAGATCCTACAAGGTTTTCCTACAGAAAATAACAGTTGAAATAAAAGAATATTGAAATTGAGCTGAAAACAACAGCCATTTTTCTTTCTGTTTTACTCTGTAACTTTTTCCTGCGATGTCAGATTTTTTAAAACAATATACCGTTATGTCTGCTGGACTCTTCTGGTTGTGGGGATATATAGGGCTTGTAGGTTCATCAAGAACCCTAGGTACCCAGAGCCTATAAATGAGCTGCACCCTGCAGTTGGTTTTCATTCTATACTGGGTATACAGCAATTAATTTGCTGAAATATGAAGGGTGAAAAATAGGTATCAAGAAAACCTTTGCATTTCCAAAATGGGCTCAAGATAAGGTGTTGAGGAGCAGTGTTTTTTTGCACATCCCTGAATTCCGGGGTGCCCATACTAGCATGTGAATTGCAGGGCATTTCTGAAACAGACATCTTTTTTACACACTCTCTTATATTTGGAACGAAAAAATGTAGAGAAAGACAAAGGGCAATAACACCTGTTTTGCTATTCTATGTTCCCCCAAGTCTCCCGATAAAAATTATACCTCACTTGTGTGGGTAAGCCTAGTGCCCGCGACAGGAAATGCCCCAAAACACAATGTTTTGACAGAAAACAGAGCTGTTTTTTGCAAAGTGCCTACCTGTCGATTTTGGCCTCTAGCTCAGCCGGCACCTAGGGAAACCTACCAAACCTGTGCATTTTTTAAAACTAGAGACCTAGGGGAATCCAAGATGGGGTGACTTGTGGGGCTCTGAACAGGTTCTGTCACCCATAATTCTTTGCAAACCTCCAAATGTGGCTAAAAAAACACGTTTTCCTCACATTTCAGTGACAGAAAGTTCTGGAATCTGAGAGGAGCCAGAAATTTCCTTCCACCCAGCGTTCCCCCATGTCTCCTGATAAAAATGATACCTCACTTGTGTGGGTAGGCCTAGCGTCCGCGACAGGAAATGCCCCAAAACACAACGTAGACACATCCCATTTTTTGACAGAAAACAGAGTTGTTTTTTGCAAAGTGCTTACCTGTAGATTTTGGCCTCTAGCTCAGCCGGCACCTAGGGAAACCTACTAAACCCGTGTATTTTTGAAAACTAGAGACCTAGGGGAATCCAAGATGGGGTGACTTGTGGGGCTCTGACCAGGTTCTGTCACCCAGAATCCTTTGCAAACCTCAAAATGTGGCTAAAAATACAAATTATCCTCACATTTCGGTGACAGAAAGTTCTGGAATCTGAGAGGAGCCGCAAATTTCCTTCACCCAGTGTTCCCCCAAGTCTCCCGATAAAAATGATACCTCACTTGTGTGGGTAGGCCTAGTGCCCGAGACAGTAATGGATCACACAAGGGTCAATGGTAGTCCTTGCATGAGGGCTACTGTTAACCCTGGTGTGATTCATTCCTGAAGCAGGCACTAGGCGCAGGCACACAAGCAGGGTTGTGTTTGTATCAGGACAAGTGGGGAAACACTGGGTGGTAGGAATTTTGAGGATCCCTGCACATTCCTGTAGTTTCTGTGATAAAAAAGAAAGGAAAAATAGTGGTTTTAATCAACGTTTCACTTTTGCAGTGTATTCTGGGTAAGAAAACTTTGTTAAATCCAAACACACCACATTTACGTGGGCTGCCTTGGGTGTCTAGTTTTCAGAAATGTCTGCGTTTGGTAGGTTTCCCTACATGGCTGCCGAGCCCAGGACCGAATACTTAGGTGACTGTCTTAAAAAACGAAGCTGTTTTGTGGTAGGTAAGTTTAATGGCTCCCTGCAGATCCTTGGACTTCTGCTCATTGGAATGCAAGGCAAATGTGTTTTTTAAGCACATTTTGTGATTTTAAGGGGATTCTGGGTGAAGGAAAACTGGTGAGAGCCACGCAAGTCCTGCACCCTTGGACTCCCCTGGTACTAGTTTGTTAAAGTTAACCCACCACTCACACTGGTTGGTTTTAGCACCTCCAGAAATTATGGTTTCAAAGCATGAATACTTATCAAAGTATCTGAATATTGAAACCAAGCCTTCTGAAGGTAGGCCATAAAGCCGCGTCCAGGCACCAACCTCTTTATGGTCCATTCACACGCCATTCATGCACAACAAACAACCCTTTTATATCGCCAGCCACAGGCCCAATCCAACCAATCACTGCACTCACATTAACTTACCGCTGCCAGACAAGGGCTCATCACATTCACACGCCACAGAAGGGAATAAGTTTGACTGCATTTTACCATCAAGTAACTGCCTCCTTCTTCCTTAACATTACCAAATGCATGCGTAACAAACCTTTTCTAATGATTCCTCTGACAGCCACCTGAGGCTCAGGAACACATGTTTTTCATGCGCCTTTAACGCACTCTCTGTGCTAAATCCAACTCCTTCCAGTTTGTGGATGCAAGTTGGGGGTGTCCGAGTATGCCGTACAAAGCGATTCCTCAAACTGAGTGAGCATATCTACCTTTGAAACTAAGGGAGACATGCTGGGGATTTCTCATGATGTTATCTAAAGAGAAGGTCATAGGCTAACTGCCTCCTTCTTCCTTAACATTACCAAATGCATGCGTAACAAACCTTTACTAATGACTCCGGTGACAGCCACCTGAGGCTCAGGAAGACATGTTTTTCATGCGCTTTTAATGCACTCTCTGTGCTAAATCCAACTCCTTCCAGTTTTTTGGATGCAAGTTGGGCATGTCCAAGTATGCCGTACCCAGCGATTCCTCGAACTGAGTGAGCATATCTACCTTTGAAACTAAGGGAGACATGCTGGGGATTTCTCATGATGTTCCCTAAAGAGAAGGTCATAGGCTATGAAAAAGGGTAGTGTTTGGTACATAGGGGAGTCCATGAGAACGTAGCATATGTCCCAGCCAACATTATGTGCAGTGATGTGACTGTAATGCACTTATACAGCAAACTGAACATCTACTAAGTTCTGAAGGAGGATGAACATGAAAAGCAGGTCAAACACTGACCTATACAATTCATTCTCCTTCATTGCTGGGATGGCACCAATGGGTTTGAATCCATAGGTGTAGAAGATGTAAATCTGTACTACCTTTACTATCTGCCTTCTACTTGTGCAATAACCCTGTGAAGGCACTCCTACCATAAGCTTTCCTTACCCATTCATGTCTCTGTTCTCATCAGAGTCCTGGCTAATCCTGTATAATTGTCAAGTGAACCTATACTAGTTTGTGGATGCAAGTTGGGGGTTTCCAAGTATGCCGTACAAAGTGATTCCTCGAACTGAGAGAGCATATCTACAGTTGAAAGTAAGGTAGACATGCTGGTGAAGAAAGGGTACTCCGTGACAATGTGGCATATGTTCTGGCCACTAGTATATGCAGTAAGGGGAATATAATGCATGCTAATTGAACAGAACACCGACCACGTTCTGACGGTGGATTTAGCTCTCAAGCAGTCCAAAAAGAAGTCCATGATGAAGTAAAATTCTGTGGCTCCTTGCCTAACGAAGCAGTGGCCCATGGACATTCGGAATCCATGCACTGCCACTGAAAGGATTACCCAACGGCAGCTCAACCTCAGTCGAATTCCCAGAACTTTGCTTTAGTATGATACAACGTAAAGCAAGTAGGGATACAGAGGCCTGGTTGTGATGGACACTGGGGACAGCAATACCGACTCTCCTGACGCTTTCCATGCTTTGAGCACACTTTATAGCGACGACATGGACGATCCTTTTTGGGTGTTTTAGGAATGCGATCAGCAAAGTGTCGCTCCTGCAGCCTTGCCACATCCTCCAGAACATATGAGGTGGAGGCTGCTGCTGCTTCTGTAACAGCAGTGAGGCTTTCAATTACAGACAAGTGGAAGTCAAGGAAAGTCATGAGTCTTCCTGTGGTTGTCTGACGGTAAACAATATACGCATTATATGTTGCCATCTGAATCAGGTGGGTAAACAGTTTCTTGTACCAAGTGCGAGTTTTACGACACACATTGTATGGTTGAAGAACCTGGTTGTTCTTGTCCACTCCGCCCATGTACTTATTGTAATCAAGTATACAGATGGGCTTGTGGCTTCGGCCATCTGACCCCAAACAGTGATGGGAGAAGTGCTCTCATCATGAATTGGAGTGAGCACGTATACATCACGCCTATCTAAGAACTTGACTGCGAGCAGTTCGTTAGAACGCAATGCAGTACTCTCTGATTTCTGGAGCTTCATGCAATTAAGCTCCTGCGGGAATCCTTTGCGGTTACAACGAACTGTACCACAGGCCACAGTGCCAGCTTTGTAGAGCTCACTGAACACCTCTACTCCTGTATAGAAGTTGTCCACATAAAGGTTATAACCTTTGTAAAAAAGTGATTGGACAAGTTCCCATACAATCTTACCTGTGACCCCTAACGCGGGAGGGCAACCTACAGGGTTTAGGGTAGAATCCTTCCCTGTATACACTCTCAAGCTGTACACATAGCCAGAAGAGCTCTCACACAGCATGTACAGCTTTATGCCATAGCGAGCTGTTTTGCTCGCAATGTACTGTCTGAAAAGCAGCCGTCCTTTGTACAGGATCAAGGACTCATCGACTGCTATCTTCCAGGAGTATTTCTCTCTGGAAACCTAGCAGACAAATGTTCCACGACAGGCCGAATTTTGAACAACTTGTCATGATCTGGATGGTGCCAGGGCAATGCAGCAGAATTGTCAATGAAATGCAGCATGTGCTGCAGTAGCAAAAAACGATCTTTGCTCATGTATGGTGCGAAGATGGGAGTTACCCAAACCGTGCGAGTCGTCCAGTAGGACTGCAAGGTGGGTTTCGCCACTAACCCCATTTTGAGCGTAAGGCCCAAAAATATCTTCAACTCCGCCAGCGAAGTGGGAGTCCACTGGCGTGCCCTAGAAAGGGGCCCTAGAGTGCCTCTGCGCTCCCTCAGAAATTGGTCTGCACGCAAATTTGTTTGCTGCACAATTTTCTGAAGGAAGTCAACATCCAAAAATAGATAGATGTAGTCGACTGGCAAAAAGTTAGCTGTATGGACTTTACATCCAGCATCACCAGTAAAAGGTGGAATTTGGGTCTGAACTAAACAGGGGGGCTGCCAAGAGAGCACTGTCTCTGTGCTTGCGGCCGCAAGCACGCGCTCTCTGGGTTTGGCTAACCCAATGTGGTCCCGCTGCCCAGAATGTGCTTGCGAAGGGACAGCACAGCTGTTGTCATTGTCTCCTTCAGACTCACTGGAAGAGGTGTCGTCGGATGGGACTCCGCCGACTGAAAAATCAATCCCAGATTCTGCCCCATTGTCCTCTCCCTTAGATGCTGTCTCAGTGTCTGCTGTCTCAGTCTCTTAGCCTACATCAGAACTGTCCTCCATAACCCGAGTTAGGGCTTGATCAGCAGTCATCCAACGAGACACCATCTCTGCTACTGGCTAAACTGTCCCTCTAAATTACTAGCCTACGTAGAAGGCAGATAGTCACAAAATTGCTCATGGGTATGTTTGTTGTGTACAATAGGAAATGTCGTCACCTTACCTTCGCTTCTTCTCCAATTCTGCAGATTCTCTGAAAACACTGAAAAAAATAAAAAAATAATGTATTACTTCATCTTACCACATACCCATCATCACAGCCTTCAGCGCTGGTGGCACCCAGTGCAACAGTCATTTTTGGTGCTCTGCCTCCCATTACCTCCTCTTCTAATTCCCTCAGTACTACCCAGCAAAAGTGGCACTCATATCTCCATAGTACCCCTGGCATAACATTTGTTTTAAAGCGCAGGTAACGCTTGCCTTTACTAATCCACTCAGCTAAATACATATAAATGTATATCCTTTGCAGCAGGACAATAAACCATCTGCGCTACTTTATGGCAAATGCCACTACAGAAAAGACATACATGCATGCATATATATATATATATTTTGTGAACAAGAATCTCACCGCACTCCACGAGGTTCAAATTGGCATGTTTTTTTGCAAGCAACAGCCACCTACGCGTTTCGACTCTCAAGGAGTCTTGATCACGGTAAATGAGTCCCTCTTTTCTTTCATTTTTTATACTTGCAATAAAACATGTCAATTTGAACCTCGTGGAGTGCAGTGAGATTCTTGTTCACAAAATATTTTCGAGGTTGCTCTCCTCCATCACCGAGCACCAGCAGTGGAGTGCGCTGCGCAACAATCTTTTAACCAATTTGAGTTGCATATATATATAATATATATATATATATATATTTCTATATATATATATATATATGTTTAGAAACAAAGTGGCCGAAAGGTTGCTGGGCGGCGCACTCCACTGCTGGTGCCCAGTGACAGAGAAGACCAATATCGAAATTATGTAATGCCAAAAAATTTCACCGCACTCCAAGAGGTACAAATAAAAGTGTCTTTTATTGCAGTCAATAACCACCAACGCGTTTCCAGTCACCAAGGAGTCTTGATCACGGTCCTCGTGGAGTGCTGTGAAATTGTTCGCCATTATATATATATATCTATATAAATATAGATATATATATATAACTTTTATGTATATGTGGGGTTTCTCTGGGGGGGCAATTGTGGCTCTCAGAAAACAACACACAATGCAATGGGTCTCGCATCTGCTCGAGTTAGAGCTATTAGCGTTATAAACTCCTAACCCGACTTTTCTTGCCACATAAATTGAAAATTGAAAGTTAAACACTTTCACATAAGGGAGCCGATTCACAGCGCTATGGCCACCATGAGCATCAGGTGAAGAGATACACAAAAGGAAAAGAAGTTCGCTCGCAGTTAAACGTAATGGCAAAAGTGCAATTAGCCATGTACCAGGGGCGATGGCCAAGGTGGTAACAAAACCTGGTAGTGGTAGTGATGGGCGTGAGGTGGGCGTTGTTAAAAGCCCAGATTCACACCAACACGTCAGAAAAGCAGCGCATGCGAGCTGCAATGCTCGACCTGAAAATATATATATATATATATGTGTATATATATACATAGATAGATATATATATATAGAGAGAGAGACAGAGAGAGAGAGAGAAAGCAAGACGCTAATTTTACATAACTTTCTTTTTCATACATGTGTGCTTTCCCTTGGCAAAGCACTCATGTATAAAATAAAAAAATGGCCCCATAGATGGTCACCCTAAGGGCTGGCCACCAACAATTAGATTTCTTTTATTTTTTATTACAATTTAGTTTTCCCTGGGAGGGCGATCGCCCCCCCAGGGAAAACTAGATTTTTTTTTGTTTACCCCCAGGGGTTGGCCCGTGTTCTGAGGGCCGACCCCGCCATTTTGTTTTTAATTTTTTTTACATTTAACAAAAAAAAAAAATTAAATATGGGGGGCGCGATCGTCCCCCAAAACAGTACCGATAAAAAAAAATGCCCCCAGGGGTTGGGGGGGGGTGGCCCTTTTACAAGGGGGCCAACGCCCCCAAAGAAGATCCCTGGTGTCTAGGGGCGTTTCCTGGCCATGGCCAGGAAACGGTGCCAGAGAGGCATCGATGGAAAGGGGAGAGCCCTTTCCATCGATGCCTCACTGGCATCTGGGGAGGCCGTTTTGGCCTTTTTTTCCCCACCGGAGCAGAAGAGGACCTCGCAGCGTGCTGACGTCACAAAGGGGCGGGATGGAGATGCGGAAGTTGTTCCGCGTCTCCAACGGGGAAAAAAAATACATAAAAATCCTCCGGTGCACTGCACCACAGGATTTTTAACCCCCTCCCTGGTGTCGGACACTGGTCGTGACCCGCACCAGGGAGGGAGTGTGGCCATCGGCCAGTGGCCGACGCCCGCACTTATAGGGTTAAGGTTTTATTAAATATTATTGTTTGTTACATACAAGTGTACATCATGATTTACTGTGTAGGAGTTAGCATGTCTGCTCAGGTAATGACAAGTATATGCATTTGGCTTTGCTAGCAGTGTTTGGCAACATGTGTGACTAGGTGATTTACCTATGGACAGATACCTGTCAGACTGCCCCTTGAATCATATGAGCTATCTACAAACATCATTGAACAGTCTACGTGGCAATCTGGATGTGAATGGATACACAGCTCAACATAGGTATTCGTATACAGTTGCTCTGTGTGGGTTAGACATGTGACATGCATTGGAGGGATGTTGTATTTAAAGAATTCTTCCTAATCTGAAGATTTTTTAACTCACACACTCTTGGCTGCCCCTTACACACTCACACTTGCATCATTTGCTTGTCAAAGCAATGTTGTTTGTTTCCTACAATCCATGGGCAGACCAGCTGCCTGTGGTGTGACTTAAATTACCAAAGGCAAGCCTTTCTGTGCCCGTCCATGCCTGGACCATGATCAGCACCAAGAAACCCAGAAGTACGCATCCGTGGCTCCTGTCACACTCATCACAGGATCCAATGCCAACTGTCACCATCCCTTGTGACATGCCTTAGCACATCAAGGGACCGCTCTCCTGTATGTACTGCTGATTCACTGCTAGCCCAGGCACAGTTGCCACCAATGCCCCAAAACCAGCCTTTAACAGCACAAATCTGAAATGTCTCAGATGTCTCCTAATTAACACCAGACCACTATGCAAGCATGCAACCGAAATCTGGGACACCACCTATACCCTCACCCCAACGTTACCTTCATCACACAAACATGGATCACCCAGGCCTCAGCTCCAGACATCACTACAGCTATCCCCCTGACTACAAATTAAACATCACAACTGCACCAATAGACATGGAGTGCGGCTTTGCCATTATTAGTAAGGAATCTATCACCTGCGCCGTCACCAATTACCAAACCTCACATTTTATGGAACACATGAATTTCCAACTCCAAGCCAACAACACCTCAATTAATTCACCCTCACTTAAAGACATCCAAGCCTGAGAACTACTAAGTCACAAAATCACAGAATTCATCACCTTGCTCACCATCGTATCCGAACACTACATTTTTATGGGAGACCTCAACTTCCACCTCAGCAACATCACAGATGCCTACTTCACCAACCTCCTGGAAAGACTACATAACATCAGCATAAATCAACTGGTCTCTGACCCTACACACAGAGCAGGACACACACTGGAACTGATCTTCACTTCCAGCAAAAGGAGTCAGATTTAGTCAAACCTCGGAACTCACCTGGTCAGACTACTCAGCTGTACAATTCACCAATGCCATAGCTCGCTGCATTGTCCTGAAGCCCCACAGCCTCCTCTCCTGCGGCTGATCCTAAGTTACCCTGCAGCTCTGGACTGACACCCTTAGCAACACACATCCCGACGCCACCAACAATGTGGATCTGGTGGTACAGAACTTCACTAACTGGAATACTAAAGCAGCTGATCAAGTTGTCCCTCTCTAGAAACCTAATGCCCACAAAACCACAAAGTAAGCTAGTTGGTACACAACGGAAGTCAGGGAGGGTAAGCGCAAATATAAACAACTAGAGAAAAGACAGAACACCAGCAAAAGCCTCACCGACCAAGCTATCTTAAAATCAGCTCTCAACGTCTACCATGGCCAGATCAAAACTACCAGAAAAGTTTCCCCAACACACCAGATCAAATCCAGCACCAATAGAACCAAAGAGTTCCTCACCATTGTCAGTGAGTTTGCCTGCCTACTGGCAGTTAAAAACTCCACCACTCTCTCACAAGAACTCTGTGAGGCCCTAGCCGACCACTTTCACAACAAGATAGAAACCATCTACAAAAACTTTCAACCCCAGCCCCAGGAAACCCCTCTCTTTCCTTCGACAACCACCACGACCACTCACTACTCACATGGGAACTACTCAGTGCCTAAACCATGGCCAACATCATGAACTCCATCTACTCAGGGGTCCCCATGGATGCCCCTACAGAATTTTCAACACTGGAAGAGACAAAATAAGCCATCAGCTCACAATCATTATCAACACATCACTCACCACAGTCAAGCAACCTGAAGCCTGGAAACATGCCGAAATGAGACCCCTCCTCAAAAAGCCTTCAGCAGAACTCAGAGAGCTGCAAAACTACTGTCCTATTTCCCTGTTCTCATTCCCACCAAAGTCCTGGAGAAGAACATCAACCTCCAAGTCACTGAACACATGGAGAGAAACAACCTGTTAGACCCATCCCACTCAGGCTTCAGAGCCAATCACAGCACAGAGACAGCTCTTATCTCTGCAATGGATGACATCCGACTCTACTTGACAGAGGAAAACAGTGGCCCTGATCTTTCTAGACGTACCTTCCGGCTTCAACACCAACTCCCACCACACACTCATCAACCGACTATGCCAGATTGGAATCACTCACAATGCACTAAGATGGATGGCATCCTTCCTTGTGGGCTGCACCCAGAGAGTCTGCCTCCCCCTTCACCTCACAAGCCAAACACACCAACTGCAGAGTCCCCCAAGGATCCTCATTTTGCCCAACCCTTTTCAACAGTTACCTGACTCCACTAGCAGACATTATTAGAACTCATGACCAACATCGTCTCCCACACCAGACACTCAGTTCAGCCTCTCGCTCTCAACAGACCCCACCCAAATGAAGACAAACTTCCATCCCTATATGAAAAGTGTATCCACCTGGATGAGGGACAGCTGCTTGAAAAATGGACAAAACAGAGGTGCTGACCTTCGGTAGAGACTCAACTCTCACGATTAACTCTTGGTGGCTAGGGGTAGTAGGATCAGCCTCGACCTCGAAGCACCACGCCCGGACCTCGGTATTATCCTCAAAAGTGAACTCTCTATGAAACGACAAGTCAACGCTGTCTCCTTCACCTGTTTCCACATGCTCAGCATACTCCGCAAGATCTTCAAATGGCTCCCCGTCAAAACAAGAAGGACAGTGACAAAAGCCCTCATCACCAGCTGCCTAGAATACAGCAACGCACTAGCCACCAAACTCCTGTAGTGATTCCAAACAATCCAGAATGCAGTAGCCAGATTAAGCCTCAACCTACCTAAGAGAACCCACATCACCCAACATCTGAAGGGCATACACTGGCTCCCAAGACACAAGAGATGCCCTTTCAAGCTCCTAAGCGATGCCTACAAAGCCCTCCACAACTTAGGACCCACCTACTTTAACCACCGCCTGCACCTCCACCAGCCTCCCAGGAATCTCTGCTCCACACACTTCACAGAAATCCCTGGAATACACTGCTGTCACACAGCAAGATGCTCCTTCTCCCACCTCACCGCCGCCAAAGCCTGGAAAACTCTTCTCCTACACCTCAGTACCGCATCATCACTGACCCACTTCAGAAAATGGCTAAAAACCTGGCTCTTTCAATAACACCAGCAGCAAGTGTCTGGATACCCACCCAGGTGACAAGCCACGCTACACAAATACTGAATGATTGATTGATTTAACATCACCAGCATTTATACCTTCGTGCTTGAAAGCTTGAGAAACTGCATGCTAGTCAACATACACATTGTGTTAGCTGAATATTTTTCACTCTGTCTATGTAGCTCTGTCCCTGGCTCCAACCCACACATGCCCCTTTGGCAAGTAGTTGGTGCATTTGTCTCACACAATGCATCATGTTCAACTTAGTTTTGACACAAACACATATGGAATGCACAGGTTGTACTAGATGCTTTTATTTACATGTGTAAATAATGAAAAGGGGGGGTCAAAGGAACAGTTCATAGGACAACAACCCCAAAAGCTGCATAGAGACAGTGGATGTCTGGACAAAATCCATGGGGGGAACATGTCATGGGACATGTGGAGTTAAGGAATGCTTCAGTGAGGCAGAGGTCCACATTGCCATTAGGGCAGCTTAGCCACTTTGACAGTCCACAAGTGTGTGAGATCAACAGGAGGAGAATGAAACTGAGAACATTGTCTCTGGCTGGAGGACACAGAGTGAAGAGTAGGTTTCTCTTATGGTGGGAGAGTTGACCTTATTTGGACTAGGGCACCTATGGACTGCCTCTAAGGTGCCCATCATGGTCTCCACCCCGCCTGTGGCTGATGTGCCAGCTGCCGCTGGACTCCTACTTCAGTCTGTTGTAATATTATTTGTGGGTCCTGGGAGTCTCTGACTCTGGGTTGGATGGCAGGTGGTTTCTGTTGAGTGGTGTCTGTATGGAGCCCAGGATGTGCCGGAGGGTGTCTGCTCACGATTGCCGAAATCTGGGACAGTCAGCTGGCCAGGAGGTATGGCTTCATTCTCTGTAATAAGACAGAGAAATGTAAATGGTGGTCTGTGTTAGATGTTGAGATGAGTAATCAGGTTGACAATCAAGGTGCCCGATTTTGCATTTGCAGTTCCACATTTATGTGTAGGACACCAGTTGCATATGGGTATTGATGGCATTTCGCAATGTAGTTCCTTACAGATGGCAGTATCTATGTGTTACTCTAGCAAGCACTGTGTGCCTCATCTGAGTGGATGGGCCCTGTCCTACTGGGTAGATTACGATCATTGACATTCACCCCATTTCATCTTGATCAGAGTTGGTTATCTGAAGTGTTTCACACGCCATGTGACTCAGGCCTACACCAATGTATGAGTACATGCTTCCTCTGGATACCCACTTTTGGTTCCTGGGACATGAGTTAGTGCCACAAAGTGATGCTACCCAGATCATACATTCATTCTCATGTGCCTATGACATGTGTATTAGGCGTGACCATATGCAATTGAGTTACATGTTGTTTTGTTAGTAATCTCGGAAATAGTGCTAAGTACTTACCTATGTTTCCCACATCACTAGGCCCACCCACTTCAGCCTGGGATCTTCCTTAACTCCTTTCATTTGCGGTGGCTAAGTAGTCCTTACTATCCCTTGTCAGATTCCTGTTTGACATCCTCCAAATTCTACATGTGGCACAGTGAAACAAAGTTGTATCAGACTCCTTCCTGACACATGCTATGTCTTTCTTCAGGTCCACATGACATGTAGGATGTAGTACCTCATGGGGCTGTTCAAGGTCATACCACCAGGCCAACACAACATCATTAGTTTGGACACACAAGGTCCTCTGTGAATCTCTTGCATTCCACACACACTCTGATTTAGTAGATGATAGGAGTTCAGGTGGTCCTGCCCATGGCAGCTGACACCTGTGTGCTTATCCTGCACTCCAGGTCAGCTAGGTGCAATATACTTTAATACAGGGTACTATAGATGCATCTCTTGCCCATGTCCCTATGTGTAGATACTTCCCCTGGCCCACACTTGACCCCCTCTCAGTTGAGTGGTTTCTCACCTGACTTGCCCATTCCATTATGAGCATTTACAGTCTAGATTAGTGTGCATGGGCCCAAGTGAGGCCGAGTAGCTTCATGGTAAAAGGTGGCCTGCATTGTCATGATGAGGTGAAGTAGGGTACCAGTGTGCAGGCATGATGTATTGTTCCAGTTCAGACTTTTTACTTTGTATTCTGGGAGTTGTGGTGATTGATGTTGTACATTGCACTGCAAGTGTCAATATACAAGGAAAGGTAAACATGGACTGATGCTGCACTTCACACATTGAAAGGAGGAAGGTGACAGAGCTGGACTGAACTGCGCAAATTGTAACTGGTCAGTGTGAATTACATGTATTTGATGCTTAACCATAGATGAGCCAGCATTCTACCCTTTGGCCTGCAGACAGTGTGATGTTATGCTGGGACATAGCTGCCTGAGCCTTATGACATTACCTTGTTGCCACATTGACTCTCATTGCAACTTACTATGTGGGTCTTGTTGCACATCATAGGCAGCACTGTTATGTCCTGTGAATCTTGTCACCAATTCCTCTGGGATAGCGGCGGCCACCATCTCTTCCAACATATCCAGTTGCTCCTGGGGCACCTGAATTCCACCTCTAGTGTGCAATTGTGCCATGATGTTGCTGGTCAGTTTCTTCTTTGTCCTCAGATTTCAATCATACCCGCGCTTCTTACAGTCAATCACTGTTCTTTTGGCTTTTGCCACATTGTTGACCTTGTTCACAATGGAATGCCATATGGCCTCTTTCCTCTTTAATAACAATTTTGAGGTGATGAAGATCTGGTGGATGTAACTCTCCTTCTCACTAGACGTGTACTTTCTTTTCCTCTTCCCTTTCCCCTGGGAGTATGTCTTGATATTCTGGCTAGCACTGGGGTTCCTGATGTTGTCCTGGACTCTTCGGTATGCTCTATCCTCCATTGGCCGATCCAGGAGTGTGTTCCTTTTTTCTTAAGCCCAATGAGGCATTTTTTTACCTCTTTTTTTACACTTTCAGTGCTAAAAAAAGATGCTAGGAAAGCTTGCATTTGTTTGAGTGATGCAAATCAGCCTACCGTAGCATCAGAATTCCTAATGATGTGGCACACAGGTTTGCGTCACTTTTTATGAAGCAGCTAGGATCTTTACGTCATGGTGCACCAAATTTTAAATACAAAGCATAAGAATCTGACGTACCACTGTGTGAAATGTTTTGATGCACTGCTGCGTTGCAGCGGCAATGCATCATTTCTTGTTAATATGCCCGTAGGTGTTCTAGAAATTCCTACCAAAACCCTATGTCTAGATCTGAGAGCATAGTGGTTGTAACCATCTGCCTTTCTCAACCTAAGGGATTAGCCCTTGCCCATACCTGAATCGAATAGCAGGGGTCTGCCTGTTGTATGGATGGCAATCCTCTAAGGATACTGAGAAGTCAGTGTCAGCAAAGCTGTCTGTCATGTAATACGTGTCCCAGGATGATCATGACAGGAATGCCCTCTAACTTCCTTGAGCCTACATCTATTTTATATAGTGCCAGTACATCGTTTGGACAACAGATCTGATGTAATGATGTGTCACTGGGCTGTAATGAGCCAACACTGACCAGTAGCTCTATTATAGCTAGTGAACACTTTCTCTGTTTGCACCATGGTGGACATATAAAAAGGCATGCTGTGCACAAAGTGAGGAAGTATGCACCTTTCCTTTTCATGGCCGGGCCCCAGGGCATCTGCTAACTTGTGCTGCCCCGGGGAACGTGCTCTTTCTGGAGCTGTTCTTATCTATTACACTCCAGTTGTCCATGTCTCATGTAAATGAGGCCTGATGCATGTTACTTTATCCAAAGGTCTGACAGGCAGAATGTTACACATCTGAAAATATCTTACACATGTTGGTGTTCAATTTCTAAAACTTAACCTTTGGGGATGCACAGGATATATAAGGTCAATGTCTAGAACTATGCAGCACTGATAGGCACTGATCTATGTTAAATGAAGGAACAAGGATGGCTCAAGATTAAGGCATGGGTATTGCTATACCATGGGGAGTGTGGTTTCAAAATTATTTAGGTGCAGAGAGCTATGAAACTCTGCCACCCTGGCGAAATTTTGTAGTGGTGAGTTATTTTAACTGGTTCTGCAATGTGCCCATCGAATGGATGTTTTGGTTCATCACATGTGTGTTAATGTCAGCCTTTAATCACAATCTAATGTATCATGTTATTATCTCTTGTAGGTGGACCAGACCCGTACACAGTTGGAGACGTGGAGAGATTCAGGGATCCAGATGTTACCAATGAGTGTCATCCTGAATGCTTATTGTGTGGTGCAAGGACTGTGTATGATGTTGAACCTGGCACCTGGCACCTGTAACGTCTCGGCAGCAAAAATTTATATTTTTAGGACTATATGTGTGGATAATTGATGGATATTGTGTGAAGATGTTATTTAAGGTGGGTGGAGGAGTAGTGTTTATCACGTGGTGTTAAAGGTATAGAGTAAGGTAGCTTAAGTTAAGGTAGTTGTAGTTAGTATTTAGGATAAGTAGTAGTGTAGGTTAGGTTAGAACACTTAGGTTTTGTAGGTTTGGTACTTTTTCTCATATACGTTTTTAACCTCTTAGCTGCTGGGCCGTTTCGCCCCCCCCCCCCAGTGCTGAGCCCTTTTTTGGCTATTTGGGGTAGTTTGCGCTTAGGCCTTCGTAACTTTTTGTCCATGTAAGCTATCCATGCCAAATTTGCTTCCTTTTTTTCCAACATCCTAGGGATTCTAAAGGTACCCAGAGTTTGTGGTTTCCCCTGGAGGAGACCAAGAAATTAGCCAAAATAGAACAAGATTTATTTATTTTTTAATGGAAAAAAGGGCTGCCGAAGAAGGCTTGTGGTTTTTCCCCTGAAAATGGCATCAACAAAGGGTTTGCGGTGCTAAAATCACCAGATTCCCAGCTTTCAGGAATAGGCAGACTTGAATCAGAAAACCACATTTTTCAACACAATTTTGGCATTTTTCTGAGACATACCCCATTTTTACAATTTTTTGTGCTTTCAGCCTCCTTCCAGTTAGTGACAGAAATGAGTATGAAACCAATGCTGGATCCCGGAAAGCTAACTATTTTCGAAAAATAAACAAAATTCTGAATTCAGCAAAGGTTCATTTGTGTAGATCCTACAAGGTTTTCCTACAGAAAATAACAGTTGAAATAAAAGAATATTGAAATTGAGCTGAAAACAACAGCCATTTTTCTTTCTGTTTTACTCTGTAACTTTTTCCTGCGATGTCAGATTTTTTAAAACAATATACCGTTATGTCTGCTGGACTCTTCTGGTTGTGGGGATATATAGGGCTTGTAGGTTCATCAAGAACCCGAGGTACCCAGAGCCAATAAATGAGCTGCACCCTGCAGTTGGTTTTCATTCTATACTGGGTATACAGCAATTAATTTGCTGAAATATGAAGGGTGAAAAATAGGTATCAAGAAAACCTTTGCATTTCCAAAATGGGCTCAAGATAAGGTGTTGAGGAGCAGTGTTTTTTTGCACATCCCTGAATTCCGGGGTGCCCATACTAGCATGTGAATTGCAGGGCATTTCTGAAACAGACATCTTTTTTACACACTCTCTTATATTTGGAACGAAAAAATGTAGAGAAAGACAAAGGGCAATAACACCTGTTTTGCTATTCTATGTTCCCCCAAGTCTCCCGATAAAAATTATACCTCACTTGTGTGGGTAAGCCTAGTGCCCGCGACAGGAAATGCCCCAAAACACAATGTTTTGACAGAAAACAGAGCTGTTTTTTGCAAAGTGCCTACCTGTCGATTTTGGCCTCTAGCTCAGCCGGCACCTAGGGAAACCTACCAAACCTGTGCATTTTTTAAAACTAGAGACCTAGGGGAATCCAAGATGGGGTGACTTGTGGGGCTCTGAACAGGTTCTGTCACCCATAATTCTTTGCAAACCTCCAAATGTGGCTAAAAAAACACGTTTTCCTCACATTTCAGTGACAGAAAGTTCTGGAATCTGAGAGGAGCCAGAAATTTCCTTCCACCCAGCGTTCCCCCATGTCTCCTGATAAAAATGATACCTCACTTGTGTGGGTAGGCCTAGCGTCCGCGACAGGAAATGCCCCAAAACACAACGTAGACACATCCCATTTTTTGACAGAAAACAGAGTTGTTTTTTGCAAAGTGCTTACCTGTAGATTTTGGCCTCTAGCTCAGCCGGCACCTAGGGAAACCTACTAAACCCGTGTATTTTTGAAAACTAGAGACCTAGGGGAATCCAAGATGGGGTGACTTGTGGGGCTCTGACCAGGTTCTGTCACCCAGAATCCTTTGCAAACCTCAAAATGTGGCTAAAAATACAAATTATCCTCACATTTCGGTGACAGAAAGTTCTGGAATCTGAGAGGAGCCGCAAATTTCCTTCACCCAGTGTTCCCCCAAGTCTCCCGATAAAAATGATACCTCACTTGTGTGGGTAGGCCTAGTGCCCGAGACAGTAATGGATCACACAAGGGTCAATGGTAGTCCTTGCATGAGGGCTACTGTTAACCCTGGTGTGATTCATTCCTGAAGCAGGCACTAGGCGCAGGCACACAAGCAGGGTTGTGTTTGTATCAGGACAAGTGGGGAAACACTGGGTGGTAGGAATTTTGAGGATCCCTGCACATTCCTGTAGTTTCTGTGATAAAAAAGAAAGGAAAAATAGTGGTTTTAATCAACGTTTCACTTTTGCAGTGTATTCTGGGTAAGAAAACTTTGTTAAATCCAAACACACCACATTTACGTGGGCTGCCTTGGGTGTCTAGTTTTCAGAAATGTCTGCGTTTGGTAGGTTTCCCTACATGGCTGCCGAGCCCAGGACCGAATACTTAGGTGACTGTCTTAAAAAACGAAGCTGTTTTGTGGTAGGTAAGTTTAATGGCTCCCTGCAGATCCTTGGACTTCTGCTCATTGGAATGCAAGGCAAATGTGTTTTTTAAGCACATTTTGTGATTTTAAGGGGATTCTGGGTGAAGGAAAACTGGTGAGAGCCACGCAAGTCCTGCACCCTTGGACTCCCCTGGTACTAGTTTGTTAAAGTTAACCCACCACTCACACTGGTTGGTTTTAGCACCTCCAGAAATTATGGTTTCAAAGCATGAATACTTATCAAAGTATCTGAATATTGAAACCAAGCCTTCTGAAGGTAGGCCATAAAGCCGCGTCCAGGCACCAACCTCTTTATGGTCCATTCACACGCCATTCATGCACAACAAACAACCCTTTTATATCGCCAGCCACAGGCCCAATCCAACCAATCACTGCACTCACATTAACTTACCGCTGCCAGACAAGGGCTCATCACATTCACACGCCACAGAAGGGAATAAGTTTGACTGCATTTTACCATCAAGTAACTGCCTCCTTCTTCCTTAACATTACCAAATGCATGCGTAACAAACCTTTTCTAATGATTCCTCTGACAGCCACCTGAGGCTCAGGAACACATGTTTTTCATGCGCCTTTAACGCACTCTCTGTGCTAAATCCAACTCCTTCCAGTTTGTGGATGCAAGTTGGGGGTGTCCGAGTATGCCGTACAAAGCGATTCCTCAAACTGAGTGAGCATATCTACCTTTGAAACTAAGGGAGACATGCTGGGGATTTCTCATGATGTTATCTAAAGAGAAGGTCATAGGCTAACTGCCTCCTTCTTCCTTAACATTACCAAATGCATGCGTAACAAACCTTTACTAATGACTCCGGTGACAGCCACCTGAGGCTCAGGAAGACATGTTTTTCATGCGCTTTTAACGCACTCTCTGTGCTAAATCCAACTCCTTCCAGTTTTTTGGATGCAAGTTGGGCGTGTCCAAGTATGCCGTACCCAGCGATTCCTCGAACTGAGTGAGCATATCTACCTTTGAAACTAAGGGAGACATGCTGGGGATTTCTCATGATGTTCCCTAAAGAGAAGGTCATAGGCTATGAAAAAGGGTAGTGTTTGGTACATAGGGGAGTCCATGAGAACGTAGCATATGTCCCAGCCAACATTATGTGCAGTGATGTGACTGTAATGCACTTATACAGCAAACTGAACATCTACTAAGTTCTGAAGGAGGATGAACATGAAAAGCAGGTCAAACACTGACCTATACAATTCATTCTCCTTCATTGCTGGGATGGCACCAATGGGTTTGAATCCATAGGTGTAGAAGATGTAAATCTGTACTACCTTTACTATCTGCCTTCTACTTGTGCAATAACCCTGTGAAGGCACTCCTACCATAAGCTTTCCTTACCCATTCAAGTCTCTGTTCTCATCAGAGTCCTGGCTAATCCTGTATAATTGTCAAGTGAACCTATACTAGTTTGTGGATGCAAGTTGGGGGTTTCCAAGTATGCCGTACAAAGTGATTCCTCGAACTGAGAGAGCATATCTACAGTTGAAAGTAAGGTAGACATGCTGGTGAAGAAAGGGTACTCCGTGACAATGTGGCATATGTTCTGGCCACTAGTATATGCAGTAAGGGGAATATAATGCATGCTAATTGAACAGAACACCGACCACGTTCTGACGGTGGATTTAGCTCTCAAGCAGTCCAAAAAGAAGTCCATGATGAAGTAAAATTCTGTGGCTCCTTGCCTAACGAAGCAGTGGCCCATGGACATTCGGTATCCATGCACTGCCACTGAAAGGATTACCCAACGGCAGCTCAACCTCAGTCGAATTCCCAGAACTTTGCTTTAGTATGATACAACGTAAAGCAAGTAGGGATACAGAGGCCTGGTTGTGATGGACACTGGGGACAGCAATACCGACTCTCCTGACGCTTTCCATGCTTTGAGCACACTTTATAGCGACGACATGGACGATCCTTTTTGGGTGTTTTAGGAATGCGATCAGCAAAGTGTCGCTCCTGCAGCCTTGCCACATCCTCCAGAACATATGAGGTGGAGGCTGCTGCTGCTTCTGTAACAGCAGTGAGGCTTTCAATTACAGACAAGTGGAAGTCAAGGAAAGTCATGAGTCTTCCTGTGGTTGTCTGACGGTAAACAATATACGCATTATATGTTGCCATCTGAATCAGGTGGGTAAACAGTTTCTTGTACCAAGTGCGAGTTTTACGACACACATTGTATGGTTGAAGAACCTGGTTGTTCTTGTCCACTCCGCCCATGTACTTATTGTAATCAAGTATACAGATGGGCTTGTGGCTTCGGCCATCTGACCCCAAACAGTGATGGGAGAAGTGCTCTCATCATGAATTGGAGTGAGCACGTATACATCACGCCTATCTAAGAACTTGACTGCGAGCAGTTCGTTAGAACGCAATGCAGTACTCTCTGATTTCTGGAGCTTCATGCAATTAAGCTCCTGCGGGAATCCTTTGCGGTTACAACGAACTGTACCACAGGCCACAGTGCCAGCTTTGTAGAGCTCACTGAACACCTCTACTCCTGTATAGAAGTTGTCCACATAAAGGTTATAACCTTTGTAAAAAAGTGATTGGACAAGTTCCCATACAATCTTACCTGTGACCCCTAACGCGGGAGGGCAACCTACAGGGTTTAGGGTAGAATCCTTCCCTGTATACACTCTCAAGCTGTACACATAGCCAGAAGAGCTCTCACACAGCATGTACAGCTTTATGCCATAGCGAGCTGTTTTGCTCGCAATGTACTGTCTGAAAAGCAGCCGTCCTTTGTACAGGATCAAGGACTCATCGACTGCTATCTTCCAGGAGTATTTCTCTCTGGAAACCTAGCAGACAAATGTTCCACGACAGGCCGAATTTTGAACAACTTGTCATGATCTGGATGGTGCCAGGGCAATGCAGCAGAATTGTCAATGAAATGCAGCATGCGCTGCAGTAGCAAAAAACGATCTTTGCTCATGTATGGTGCGAAGATGGGAGTTACCCAAACCGTGCGAGTCGTCCAGTAGGACTGCAAGGTGGGTTTCGCCACTAACCCCATTTTGAGCGTAAGGCCCAAAAATATCTTCAACTCCGCCAGCGAAGTGGGAGTCCACTGGCGTGCCCTAGAAAGGGGCCCTAGAGTGCCTCTGCGCTCCCTCAGAAATTGGTCTGCACGCAAATTTGTTTGCTGCACAATTTTCTGAAGGAAGTCAACATCCAAAAATAGATAGATGTAGTCGACTGGCAAAAAGTTAGCTGTATGGACTTTACATCCAGCATCACCAGTAAAAGGTGGAATTTGGGTCTGAACTAAACAGGGGGGCTGCCAAGAGAGCACTGTCTCTGTGCTTGCGGCCGCAAGCACGCGCTCTCTGGGTTTGGCTAACCCAATGTGGTCCCGCTGCCCAGAATGTGCTTGCGAAGGGACAGCACAGCTGTTGTCATTGTCTCCTTCAGACTCACTGGAAGAGGTGTCGTCGGATGGGACTCCGCCGACTGAAAAATCAATCCCAGATTCTGCCCCATTGTCCTCTCCCTTAGATGCTGTCTCAGTGTCTGCTGTCTCAGTCTCTTAGCCTACATCAGAACTGTCCTCCATAACCCGAGTTAGGGCTTGATCAGCAGTCATCCAACGAGACACCATCTCTGCTACTGGCTAAACTGTCCCTCTAAATTACTAGCCTACGTAGAAGGCAGATAGTCACAAAATTGCTCATGGGTATGTTTGTTGTGTACAATAGGAAATGTCGTCACCTTACCTTCGCTTCTTCTCCAATTCTGCAGATTCTCTGAAAACACTGAAAAAAATAAAAAAATAATGTATTACTTCATCTTACCACATACCCATCATCACAGCCTTCAGCGCTGGTGGCACCCAGTGCAACAGTCATTTTTGGTGCTCTGCCTCCCATTACCTCCTCTTCTAATTCCCTCAGTACTACCCAGCAAAAGTGGCACTCATATCTCCATAGTACCCCTGGCATAACATTTGTTTTAAAGCGCAGGTAACGCTTGCCTTTACTAATCCACTCAGCTAAATACATATAAATGTATATCCTTTGCAGCAGGACAATAAACCATCTGCGCTACTTTATGGCAAATGCCACTACAGAAAAGACATACATGCATGCATATATATATATATATTTTGTGAACAAGAATCTCACCGCACTCCACGAGGTTCAAATTGGCATGTTTTTTTGCAAGCAACAGCCACCTACGCGTTTCGACTCTCAAGGAGTCTAGATCACGGTAAATGAGTCCCTCTTTTCTTTCATTTTTTATACTTGCAATAAAACATGTCAATTTGAACCTCGTGGAGTGCAGTGAGATTCTTGTTCACAAAATATTTTCGAGGTTGCTCTCCTCCATCACCGAGCACCAGCAGTGGAGTGCGCTGCGCAACAATCTTTTAACCAATTTGAGTTGCATATATATATAATATATATATATATATATATTTCTATATATATATATATATGTTTAGAAACAAAGTGGCCGAAAGGTTGCTGGGCGGCGCACTCCACTGCTGGTGCCCAGTGACAGAGAAGACCAATATCGAAATTATGTAATGCCAAAAAATTTCACCGCACTCCAAGAGGTACAAATAAAAGTGTCTTTTATTGCAGTCAATAACCACCAACGCAATTCCAGTCACCAAGGAGTCTTGATCACGGTCCTCGTGGAGTGCTGTGAAATTGTTCGCCATTATATATATATATCTATATAAATATAGATATATATATATAACTTTTATGTATATGTGGGGTTTCTCTGGGGGGGCAATTGTGGCTCCCAGAAAACAACACACAATGCAATGGGTCTCGCATCTGCTCGAGTTAGAGCTATTAGCGTTATAAACTCCTAACCCGACTTTTCTTGCCACATAAATTGAAAATTGAAAGTTAAACACTTTCACATAAGGGAGCCGATTCACAGCGCTATGGCCACCATGAGCATCAGGTGAAGAGATACACAAAAGGAAAAGAAGTTCGCTCGCAGTTAAACATAATGGCAAAAGTGCAATTAGCCATGTACCAGGGGCGATGGCCAAGGTGGTAACAAAACCTGGTAGTGGTAGTGATGGGCGTGAGGTGGGCGTTGTTAAAAGCCCAGATTCACACCAACACGTCAGAAAAGCAGCGCATGCGAGCTGCAATGCTCGACCTGAAAATATATATATATATATATGTGTATATATATACATAGATAGATATATATATATAGAGAGAGAGACAGAGAGAGAGAGAGAAAGCAAGACACTAATTTTACATAACTTTCTCTTTCATACATGTGTGCTTTCCCTTGGCAAAGCACTCATGTATAAAATAAAAAAATGGCCCCATAGATGGTCACCCTAAGGGCTGGCCACCAACAATTAGATTTCTTTTATTTTTTATTACAATTTAGTTTTCCCTGGGAGGGCGATCGCCCCCCCAGGGAAAACTAGATTTTTTTTTGTTTACCCCCAGGGGTTGGCCCGTGTTCTGAGGGCCGACCCCGCCATTTTGTTTTTAATTTTTTTTACATTTAACAAAAAAAAAAAATTAAATATGGGGGGCGCGATCGTCCCCCAAAACAGTACCGATAAAAAAAAATGCCCCCTGGGGTTGGGGGGGGGTGGCCCTTTTACAAGGGGGCCAACGCCCCCAAAGAAGATCCCTGGTGTCTAGGGGCGTTTCCTGGCCATGGCCAGGAAACGGTGCCAGAGAGGCATCGATGGAAAGGGGAGAGCCTCCCCTTTCCATCGATGCCTCACTGGCATCTGGGGAGGCCGTTTTGGCCTTTTTTTCCCCACCGGAGCAGAAGAGGACCTCGCAGCGTGCTGACGTCACAAAGGGGCGGGATGGAGATGCGGAAGTTGTTCCGCGTCTCCAACGGGGAAAAAAAATACATAAAAATCCTCCGGTGCACTGCACCACAGGATTTTTAACCCCCTCCCTGGTGTCGGACACTGGTCGTGACCCGCACCAGGGAGGGAGTGTGGCCATCGGCCAGTGGCCGACGCCCGCACTTATAGGGTTAAGGTTTTATTAAATATTATTGTTTGTTACATACAAGTGTACATCATGATTTACTGTGTAGGAGTTAGCATGTCTGCTCAGGTAATGACAAGTATATGCATTTGGCTTTGCTAGCAGTGTTTGGCAACATGTGTGACTAGGTGATTTACCTATGGACAGATACCTGTCAGACTGCCCCTTGAATCATATGAGCTATCTACAAACATCATTGAACAGTCTACGTGGCAATCTGGATGTGAATGGATACACAGCTCAACATAGGTATTCGTATACAGTTGCTCTGTGTGGGTTAGACATGTGACATGCATTGGAGGGATGTTGTATTTAAAGAATTCTTCCTAATCTGAAGATTTTTTAACTCACACACTCTTGGCTGCCCCTTACACACTCACACTTGCATCATTTGCTTGTCAAAGCAATGTTGTTTGTTTCCTACAATCCATGGGCAGACCAGCTGCCTGTGGTGTGACTTAAATTACCAAAGGCAAGCCTTTCTGTGCCCGTCCATGCCTGGACCATGATCAGCACCAAGAAACCCAGAAGTACGCATCCGTGGCTCCTGTCACACTCATCACAGGATCCAATGCCAACTGTCACCATCCCTTGTGACATGCCTTAGCACATCAAGGGACCGCTCTCCTGTATGTACTGCTGATTCACTGCTAGCCCAGGCACAGTTGCCACCAATGCCCCAAAACCAGCCTTTAACAGCACAAATCTGAAATGTCTCAGATGTCTCCTAATTAACACCAGACCACTATGCAAGCATGCAACCGAAATCTGGGACACCACCTATACCCTCACCCCAACGTTACCTTCATCACACAAACATGGATCACCCAGGCCTCAGCTCCAGACATCACTACAGCTATCCCCCTGACTACAAATTAAACATCGCAACTGCACCAATAGACATGGAGTGCGGCTTTGCCATTATTAGTAAGGAATCTATCACCTGCGCCGTCACCAATTACCAAACCTCACATTTTATGGAACACATGAATTTCCTACTCCAAGCCAACAACACCTCAATTAATTCACCCTCACTTAAAGACATCCAAGCCTGAGAACTACTAAGTCACAAAATCACAGAATTCATCACCTTGCTCACCATCGTATCCGAACACTACATTTTTATGGGAGACCTCAACTTCCACCTCAGCAACATCACAGACGCCTACTTCACCAACCTCCTGGAAAGACTACATAACATCAGCATAAATCAACTGGTCTCTGACCCTACACACAGAGCAGGACACACACTGGAACTGACCTTCACTTCCAGTAAAAGGAGTCAAACCTCGGAACTCACCTGGTCAGACTACTCAGCTGTACAATTCACCAATGCCATAGCTCGCTGCATTGTCCTGAAGCCCCACAGCCTCCTCTCCTGCGGCTGATCCTAAGTTACCCTGCAGCTCTGGACTGACACCCTTAGCAACACACATCCCGACGCCACCAACAATGTGGATCTGGTGGTACAGAACTTCACTAACTGGAATACTAAAGCAGCTGATCAAGTTGTCCCTCTCTAGAAACCTAATGCCCACAAAACCACAAAGTAAGCTAGTTGGTACACAACGGAAGTCAGGGAGGGTAAGCGCAAATATAAACAACTAGAGAAAAGACAGAACACCAGCAAAAGCCTCACCGACCAAGCTATCTTAAAATCAGCTCTCAACGTCTACCATGGCCAGATCAAAACTACCAGAAAAGTTTCCCCAACACACCAGATCAAATCCAGCACCAATAGAACCAAAGAGTTCCTCACCATTGTCAGTGAGTTTGCCTGCCTACTGGCAGTTAAAAACTCCACCACTCTCTCACAAGAACTCTGTGAGGCCCTAGCCGACCACTTTCACAACAAGATAGAAACCATCTACAAAAACTTTCAACCCCAGCCCCAGGAAACCCCTCTCTTTCCTTCGACAACCACCACGACCACTCACTACTCACATGGGAACTACTCAGTGCCTAAACCATGGCCAACATCATGAACTCCATCTACTCAGGGGTCCCCATGGATGCCCCTACAGAATTTTCAACACTGGAAGAGACAAAATAAGCCATCAGCTCACAATCATTATCAACACATCACTCACCACAGTCAAGCAACCTGAAGCCTGGAAACATGCCGAAATGAGACCCCTCCTCAAAAAGCCTTCAGCAGAACTCAGAGAGCTGCAAAACTACTGTCCTATTTCCCTGTTCTCATTCCCACCAAAGTCCTGGAGAAGAACATCAACCTCCAAGTCACTGAACACATGGAGAGAAACAACCTGTTAGACCCATCCCACTCAGGCTTCTGAGCCAATCACAGCACAGAGACAGCTCTTATCTCTGCAATGGATGACATCCGACTCTACTTGACAGAGGAAAACAGTGGCCCTGATCTTTCTAGACGTACCTTCCGGCTTCAACACCAACTCCCACCACACACTCATCAACCGACTATGCCAGATTGGAATCACTCACAATGCACTAAGATGGATGGCATCCTTCCTTGTGGGCTGCACCCAGAGAGTCTGCCTCCCCCTTCACCTCACAAGCCAAACACACCAACTGCAGAGTCCCCCAAGGATCCTCATTTTGCCCAACCCTTTTCAACAGTTACCTGACTCCACTAGCAGACATTATTAGAACTCATGACCAACATCGTCTCCCACACCAGACACTCAGTTCAGCCTCTCGCTCTCAACAGACCCCACCCAAATGAAGACAAACTTCCATCCCTATATGAAAAGTGTATCCACCTGGATGAGGGACAGCTGCTTGAAAAATGGACAAAACAGAGGTGCTGACCTTCGGTAGAGACTCAACTCTCACGATTAACTCTTGGTGGCTAGGGGTAGTAGGATCAGCCTCGACCTCGAAGCACCACGCCCGGACCTCGGTATTATCCTCAAAAGTGAACTCTCTATGAAACGACAAGTCAACGCTGTCTCCTCCACCTGTTTCCACATGCTCAGCATACTCCGCAAGATCTTCAAATGGCTCCCCGTCAAAACAAGAAGGACAGTGACAAAAGCCCTCATCACCAGCTGCCTAGAATACAGCAACGCACTAGCCACCAAACTCCTGTAGTGATTCCAAACAATCCAGAATGCAGTAGCCAGATTAAGCCTCAACCTACCTAAGAGAACCCACATCACCCAACATCTGAAGGGCATACACTGGCTCCCAAGACACAAGAGATGCCCTTTCAAGCTCCTAAGCGATGCCTACAAAGCCCTCCACAACTTAGGACCCACCTACTTTAACCACCGCCTGCACCTCCACCAGCCTCCCAGGAATCTCTGCTCCACACACTTCACAGAAATCCCTGGAATACACTGCTGTCACACAGCAAGATGCTCCTTCTCCCACCTCACCGCCGCCAAAGCCTGGAAAACTCTTCTCCTACACCTCAGTACCGCATCATCACTGACCCACTTCAGAAAATGGCTAAAAACCTGGCTCTTTCAATAACACCAGCAGCAAGTGTCTGGATACCCACCCAGGTGACAAGCCACGCTACACAAATACTGAATGATTGATTGATTTAACATCACCAGCATTTATACCTTCGTGCTTGAAAGCTTGAGAAACTGCATGCTAGTCAACATACACATTGTGTTAGCTGAATATTTTTCACTCTGTCTATGTAGCTCTGTCCCTGGCTCCAACCCACACATGCCCCTTTGGCAAGTAGTTGGTGCATTTGTCTCACACAATGCATCATGTTCAACTTAGTTTTGACACAAACACATATGGAATGCACAGGTTGTACTAGATGCTTTTATTTACATGTGTAAATAATGAAAAGGGGGGGTCAAAGGAACAGTTCATAGGACAACAACCCCAAAAGCTGCATAGAGACAGTGGATGTCTGGACAAAATCCATGGGGGGAACATGTCATGGGACATGTGGAGTTAAGGAATGCTTCAGTGAGGCAGAGGTCCACATTGCCATTAGGGCAGCTTAGCCACTTTGACAGTCCACAAGTGTGTGAGATCAACAGGAGGAGAATGAAACTGAGAACATTGTCTCTGGCTGGAGGACACAGAGTGAAGAGTAGGTTTCTCTTATGGTGGGAGAGTTGACCTTATTTGGACTAGGGCACCTATGGACTGCCTCTAAGGTGCCCATCATGGTCTCCACCCCGCCTGTGGCTGATGTGCCAGCTGCCGCTGGACTCCTACTTCAGTCTGTTGTAATATTATTTGTGGGTCCTGGGAGTCTCTGACTCTGGGTTGGATGGCAGGTGGTTTCTGTTGAGTGGTGTCTGTATGGAGCCCAGGATGTGCCGGAGGGTGTCTGCTCACGATTGCCGAAATCTGGGACAGTCAGCTGGCCAGGAGGTATGGCTTCATTCTCTGTAATAAGACAGAGAAATGTAAATGGTGGTCTGTGTTAGATGTTGAGATGAGTAATCAGGTTGACAATCAAGGTGCCCGATTTTGCATTTGCAGTTCCACATTTATGTGTAGGACACCAGTTGCATATGGGTATTGATGGCATTTCGCAATGTAGTTCCTTACAGATGGCAGTATCTATGTGTTACTCTAGCAAGCACTGTGTGCCTCATCTGAGTGGATGGGCCCTGTCCTACTGGGTAGATTACGATCATTGACATTCACCCCATTTCATCTTGATCAGAGTTGGTTATCTGAAGTGTTTCACACGCCATGTGACTCAGGCCTACACCAATGTATGAGTACATGCTTCCTCTGGATACCCACTTTTGGTTCCTGGGACATGAGTTAGTGCCACAAAGTGATGCTACCCAGATCATACATTCATTCTCATGTGCCTATGACATGTGTATTAGGCGTGACCATATGCAATTGAGTTACATGTTGTTTTGTTAGTAATCTCGGAAATAGTGCTAAGTACTTACCTATGTTTCCCACATCACTAGGCCCACCCACTTCAGCCTGGGATCTTCCTTAACTCCTTTCATTTGCGGTGGCTAAGTAGTCCTTACTATCCCTTGTCAGATTCCTGTTTGACATCCTCCAAATTCTACATGTGGCACAGTGAAACAAAGTTGCATCAGACTCCTTCCTGACACATGCTATGTCTTTCTTCAGGTCCACATGACATGTAGGATGTAGTACCTCATGGGGCTGTTCAAGGTCATACCACCAGGCCAACACAACATCATTAGTTTGGACACACAAGGTCCTCTGTGAATCTCTTGCATTCCACACACACTCTGATTTAGTAGATGATAGGAGTTCAGGTGGTCCTGCCCATGGCAGCTGACACCTGTGTGCTTATCCTGCACTCCAGGTCAGCTAGGTGCAATATACTTTAATACAGGGTACTATAGATGCATCTCTTGCCCATGTCCCTATGTGTAGATACTTCCCCTGGCCCACACTTGACCCCCTCTCAGTTGAGTGGTTTCTCACCTGACTTGCCCATTCCATTATGAGGATTTACAGTCTAGATTAGTGTGCATGGGCCCAAGTGAGGCCGAGTAGCTTCATGGTAAAAGGTGGCCTGCATTGTCATGATGAGGTGAAGTAGGGTACCAGTGTGCAGGCATGATGTATTGTTCCAGTTCAGACTTTTTACTTTGTATTCTGGGAGTTGTGGTGATTGATGTTGTACATTGCACTGCAAGTGTCAATATACAAGGAAAGGTAGACATGGACTGATGCTGCACTTCACACATTGAAAGGAGGAAGGTGACAGAGCTGGACTGAACTGCGCAAATTGTAACTGGTCAGTGTGAATTACATGTATTTGATGCTTAACCATAGATGAGCCAGCATTCTACCCTTTGGCCTGCAGACAGTGTGATGTTATGCTGGGACATAGCTGCCTGAGCCTTATGACATTACCTTGTTGCCACATTGACTCTCATTGCAACTTACTATGTGGGTCTTGTTGCACATCATAGGCAGCACTGTTATGTCCTGTGAATCTTGTCACCAATTCCTCTGGGATAGCGGCGGCCACCATCTCTTCCAACATATCCAGTTGCTCCTGGGGCACCTGAATTCCACCTCTAGTGTGCAATTGTGCCATGATGTTGCTGGTCAGTTTCTTCTTTGTCCTCAGATTTCAATCATACCCGCGCTTCTTACAGTCAATCACTGTTCTTTTGGCTTTTGCCACATTGTTGACCTTGTTCACAATGGAATGCCATATGGCCTCTTTCCTCTTTAATAACAATTTTGAGGTGATGAAGATCTGGTGGATGTAACTCTCCTTCTCACTAGACGTGTACTTTCTTTTCCTCTTCCCTTTCCCCTGGGAGTATGTCTTGATATTCTGGCTAGCACTGGGGTTCCTGATGTTGTCCTGGACTCTTCGGTATGCTCTATCCTCCATTGGCCGAGCCGGGAGTGTGTTCCTTTTTTCTTAAGCCCAATGAGGCATTTTTTTACCTCTTTTTTTACACTTTCAGTGCTAAAAAAAGATGCTAGGAAAGCTTGCATTTGTTTGAGTGATGCAAATCAGCCTACCGTAGCATCAGAATTCCTAATGATGTGGCACACAGGTTTGCGTCACTTTTTATGAAGCAGCTAGGATCTTTACGTCATGGTGCACCAAATTTTAAATACAAAGCATAAGAATCTGACGTACCACTGTGTGAAATGTTTTGATGCACTGCTGCGTTGCAGCGGCAATGCATCATTTCTTGTTAATATGCCCGTAGGTGTTCTAGAAATTCCTACCAAAACCCTATGTCTAGATCTGAGAGCATAGTGGTTGTAACCATCTGCCTTTCTCAACCTAAGGGATTAGCCCTTGCCCATACCTGAATCGAATAGCAGGGGTCTGCCTGTTGTATGGATGGCAATCCTCTAAGGATACTGAGAAGTCAGTGTCAGCAAAGCTGTCTGTCATGTAATACGTGTCCCAGGATGATCATGACAGGAATGCCCTCTAACTTCCTTGAGCCTACATCTATTTTATATAGTGCCAGTACATTGTTTGGACAACAGATCTGATGTAATGATGTGTCTCAGAGACAGAAGCTGGCTCCTAAGCTGGTAACATGAATTAGCATATCATGTACGGATTGTAACAGCCTTGGGCAAGGAATACAGATTATATGTGGTACACAGGCTGCTTAAATGTGCATTATGAACCTTGTCTTCTTAGGAGAAGCAGCTGATAAAATATGAAAAAGCAAATGCTAAAAGCATGCTCGCTAAAATAGGAATAAAAATGTGTTTAAAAGTAAACAAAGGCACAAGCCATGAAACTAAACAAAAAGAGGGGTGCCCAACCCAGGTACTAAAAGGGTCCTCACAACACTTGCTCCTCATGAAGGGTCCTGCCATCTTGAAGGGGGCAAGAATGTGGCATTCTGAGAAAGCCAGATGCCACAAACTGCAGTAACTTTGGACCTGATTCGGATCTCAGTGGAGGGGAATCCTACATCACAAATGTTGCAGCTATCCTGTTTGCTTTATTACGATCCCATTATATCCTAGAGGGATCATAATACGGCGGATGGGATATCCATCACATTTGTGAGTATTCCCTCCACCGATATCTAAATCAGGCCCTTTGTCAGTAGGTAGGAGGGGACCCAGAAGCCCACTGGCTAGTGACTATGTGGTCCCCTTGGGGCACTTTCCTGGAATAAATATGCAAGTTGACCCTCACCATTCGCTGGACCTGGAAGAATGACAAGAAGGAGACCACTCTCTACCCGTTGGAATCACACAAAGAAAGGCTGCAACGCCAGAGGGACTGCACCTGCTGCACTTTAAGCCAGTGGAGTTTGGACCCTATTCTGCGTATCTAGCTTTGGGAAACACTGATCCCCAACCCCAGTCCAAAGTAGAGACAACAAGGGTCAGCGGACTGCCCCCCCCCCCCTAGAACAGTACTGGGGGAAATTAAAGCTGAAGGAGCCCAAGTCACATCTCTGGTAGCCACTGCAGATGTCTTGTCACTCCCAAATGCCAGCACCCCCAAGGATAATTCGGAGATCGCCAAAAGGTGCACCCCTGTCTGCTAGACCCAGGAGTGTTAGTTGTGACCAGATTTTTCCACATGAGAGGGACATCAGCCCTCACCAAAAATTTGCACCATAACCGTTGTGTTGCAAAAGCACAAGGCCTGCATCGATAGCCCTTGGAACACTGAAAAGAGGACTTTGTGAGACCCCCTAATCCATGGACAGAGTCACTCCCACTCACCAGTGGACTGAGTACATGACCATACCCCATCCCATGGACCACACAGCATCTGGAGCATCCTTGAGCATCTTTGAGCCTGAAACCCTCAGTATCAGTACCACTTCATTATCGTCTAAGGCGGTCATTCTGTAAAGTTTGGATCTTCCACTAAAAATACTCTGGTGGCCGGGTAACTGTCCAATATATCCTCTTTGGTCCCTCTGGACCTCTATCCTGCCAGACTTCGTCGCCCAACTCAGGTGGCATGGCAAAACAAACTTTTTGAATTTTTTTAAAGTTTCAAAAGTTTTTGTTGACCAGTGCTTGTTTGCAGTTGATACTAAAGTAATGTATTCCTTTAAAATACTATGGGGGTCATTACGACCTCGGCGGCCTTTTCGCAAGACCGCTGAGGTACCGCCGTGCTGAAGACCGTGGTGGCGGTCTTCTGCGCCGCGTATTATGACCGCTGGCAGGCCGCCATCCTTTTTTGTACGGAAAGCCGCCAGAAGCCATACTGGCGGATGTCCACCGCCACATCGACAGAACACCGTCCACTGAATCACGTCCCATGATTCGGTGTGTCGGTGCTCTGGTGACGGTGTTCTGGTGACGGTGTTCTGGTGGCGGAGCTGCCCCCATGGATCCCGTCCCCTCCCGGAGGATCAAAGGACGAGGTAAGTTGATCGTCCGTTAAGGAAGGGGGTGGGGGGGTGTTGTGTGCATGCATGGGGGTGTGCGTGTGAGAGTGTAGAGGGGGTGAGTGAGTGAGTGTATGCGTGCAGGGGTGCTGTGTGTATGGGAAATGTGTGCTGGTCGACCGGTGTGCATGTCTGTTTGTATGTGTGCGGGTATGTGTTGTCGGGGTGTATGTGTGCGTGTAGGGGTGTGTATATGTGAATGTTCGGGGTGTGTGCGAGTAGGGGTGTGTATATGTGCATGTTCGGGGTCGAGGTGAGGAGGGGGGTTGTGCCACCATTGTGGGGTGGCAGGGGAGTGGGGGTTGTGGGGGATGCAGATGCAGATGTCTTTTCACTCCCAAATGCCAGCAACCCCAAGGATAATTCGGAGATCGCCAAAAGGTGCACCCCTGTCTGCTAGACCCAGGAGTGTTAGTCGTGACCAGATTTTTCCACATGAGAGGGACATCAGCCCTCACCAAAAATTTGCACGATAACTGTTGTGTTGCAAAAGCACAAGGCCTGCATCGATAGCCCTTGGAACACTGAAAAGAGGACTTTGTGAGACCCCCTAATCCATGGACAGAGTCACTCCCACTCACCAGTGGACTGAGTACATGACCAGACCCCATCCCATGGACCACACAGCATCTGGAGAATCCTTGAGCATCTTTGAGCCTGAAACCCTCAGCATCAGTACCACTCCATTATCGTCTAAGGCGGTCATTCTGTAAAGTTTGGATCTTCCACTAAAAATACTCTGGTGGCCGGGTAACTATACAATATATCCTCTTTGGCCCCCAAGGACCTCTATCCTGCCAGACTTCGTTGCCCAACTCAGGTGGCATGGCAAAACAAACTTTTTGAATTTTTTTAAAGTTTCAAAGGTTTTTGTTGACCAGTGCTTGTTTGCATTTGATACTAAAGTAATGTATTCCTTTAAAATACTATGGGGGTCATTACGACCTCGGCGGTCTTTTCGCAAGACCGCTGAGGTACCGCCGTGCTGAAGACCGTGGTGGTGGTCTTCCGTGCCGCGTATTATGACCACTGGCAGGCCGCCATCCTTTTTCGTACGGAAAGCCGCCAGCAGCCATACTGGCGGATGTCCACCGCCACGTTGACAGAACACCGCCCACTGAATCACGTCCCATGATTCGGTGTGGCGGTGTTCTGGTGACGGTGTTCTGGTGGCGGAGCTGCCCCCATGGATCCCGTCCCCTCCCAGAGGATCAACGGACAAGGTAAGTTGATCGTCTATTAGGGAAGGGGGTGGGGGGGTGTTGTGTGCATGCATGGGGGTGTGCGTGTGAGAGTGTAGAGGGGGTGAGTGAGTGAGTGTATGCGTGCAGGGGTGCTGTGTGTATGGTAAATGTGTGAGGGTCGGACGGTGTGCATGTCTGTTTGTATGTGTGCGGGTATGTGTTGTCGGGGTGTATGTGTGCATGTAGGGGTGTGTATATGTGAATGTTCGGGGTGTGTGCGAGTAGGGGTGTGTATATGTGCATGTTCGGGGTCGAGGTGAGGAGGAGGGTTGTGCCACCTTTGTGATGTGGCAGGAGAGTGGGGGTTGTGGGGGAGGATTTGTGGGGGATAGCGGGGGCGGGGGAGACCCCTATCAGTGCCAGGGAAGGAATTCCCTGGCACTGATAGTGCCTACCGCCATGGATCTCATGGCGGTTCCCAACCACCCGAGATCCATGGCAGTATGCAGGGTCCTGATACCGTCGGCAGTCTAGTGACGACCGCCGGGCTGGAGACCGCAATCTCCAGCCCAGCAGTCTTCACAGCCATGGCGTTCGGAATAGTGAAGTGGGGGATGACCTTTTTTCGCCAGCCTGTTTGCGGTCTTACCGCCGCTTTACCACCGACCGCCAGGGTCGTAATGACCCCCTATATCTCCTGAAACCTCTGGTGGATTTTGATGAACAAGGTCTCTAAAGATTCATAAAAAATTAAGTCTATTGTTCTAACCTGGTGTCGTGCTTCTTTCATGTTATGTGGCTTTCTTATTCTGTTGTTTGGTGTTGTTAAATGCTTTACACATTGTTCTTTTGTAAGCCTCACTGTTCACAGCCACAGCTACCCAGAGTTGGACTTAAGATTAAGTAAAGATAACAGACTGGATCCAAGGTGTTATTTGTGAGTGTACTGCACTGTTGGGCTACCAGCCATACCATGTAGTATACCTCAAATCCTCACACATGGTGTTGAAAATAACAGTGGACTGGGATGTGTCCTTGAATAATTATCAGTAGCTGAGATTAATTTGAGCATTTCATCCATCACTTATTTGTATACATTAGTACTAGACTGTAGGAAATAGATATTTTAATTGTAGTTTATTTGATCAATTTGTTCCATCGTCTCCCTAGCTCCAATCGGGTGACAAGGGTGTGTAAGGATGCCAAGCATTTATTTACAATATTGTTTAGACTTTATTTTTTTTACATGTTCTGGTCCATGGTTTGGGCCCTGTGCTATGGTTCTTCTTCTTCTTCTTCTTCTTCTTCTTCTTCTTCTTATTATTATTATTATTATTATTATTATTATTATTATTATTATTATTATTATTATTAATAATCCATGTATTCACTTTTATTCCTTACCCTGTATCCCATTTGCTCTAGAGCAGAGGAATTGTGGGCCCCTCTCCAAAACTTTATGGCAAGGATTGGGGGAGCAGAGGTGCAGGGCATAACGCAGGAATTCTTCCACTGATCCTACAATCCACAATAAATGTGAGGCATAAAATAGCAAATGCATCATACAAAAACATAAATCAACCAAAACATTCAGTTCCTCATAATTGACGTGTTGTGAGTAGGCCTGTGTAAAATGTTAATCATGCAACAGTAACTGGAGAAATTGTGGTACTTTTGTGTTATTCTTGTGATGCAAAATTACTACATAATACAAAATGACATACGTTTGCATAATTATAAGTAATGTGGTGCAAAATTCCTACTGTAGGAGCACAGGAACAATGAATTTAGTGACTGCAGAATAACTGCTGGCTACTGCTGTTTGTGTTCTGTTCATTTAACACTATTTTCTTTGAGCAACTTGAATCCTCAAGAGGATATTAGTCACAAGAATGCATTTGCACTTGCAAAATAGCACAAAATTCTGAGTTAGGGTAATCACATTATTCAGTGAAATCTCACATAATTTTGCTGTAATTTTGTGTAATTACTTTAAAGCAAATTATACAAGCTACGTCCACCCCTAGTTGTGAGCTTTCCACACTCCTGGGCTTCAAGGCAATAGCACCGCTTCACTAATGAAAGCTGCAGCCCTCAGTAGCAGGGTATCTTCACTGCCTCTTTTTTACTCTTCCCCCACCATGCCTGATTATCACTCCAGTCTTAAAACAGGTTTTCAGTCCCTTTAAAAAAATGTGTCCTCATGTAGAAAAGCTGCCCTCAGCCCTAAAACTAGTAAGAAAAATGAGCCTGCATGCTTATTTTTAAGTTTCATCTGAAACAGTTCATTCGCTGTCACTTGTGAGATATTTTGTTTATTTACAGGGGGTTTAGAGCCTGCCTATTGCTTACAATTGGTTGGCTTCATTGTCACTCTCATTTGCTTGATTCTGTTTGTCAGCGCGTGCCACCGTCACATTGTTCTCATCCATTTGACTCTTCGCTGGAGCATAGCCAAAATACTTGTGTGTCCTTGTGTGTCCTTCTACTGTTTGCAATTTGGGATCTGCTATTTAGTTTTTTTCTATTTGCTTCCTTGGTGTCTGCTTGTTATTTTTACACCAGCCAAACTGCTTCCTCTTCTTTTTATGCTTACGGGCATACTTTAAACAGTCCGTTTGGCTGAATACTTGCCCCAATTTCTCTCTGTTCATGTACCCATCTTCAAGTATAAATTAACTAACTTCCTCATGTGGCTTGCCTCCTCCTTGTGTCCACCTTGTTGCTTGCCCCTCCTGCAAACCTCTAGCTGTCTTTCATCTTGCTGCTCCCTCCTGCTGTCTGACATGTTCATCCTCCACCCTCCCCCCACTGTTCTTTGTGTTGCTTCCCCCGTACTCCTCCCATTGTCTGTGTTGCCCCAAACCTAACCTAAAAATCAAGCACTTTGATGCAGTTAGTGCTTGAAGCAGTTTATATTTCTACCAATTTTAATTGTGTTAGTTTTTATTTTATTCAAGCTGTAATGCCCTGCCAAATTGTTGCTTGCCCCCTCGTGTACTCTCCCTCATTCGTTGCTTTTCCTGTTCCACCAGAAAAAAAAATGCTTAGAGAGGGGAATCGAATGTTCCTCTCCCCTAAATATATAAATCAGCTCTGAGGCAGCTGCAAGGGTCAGGGAGGGAGGCTGCAAGCTCCCAACCCATAAACTGTAAAATGGGCCACAGGCCATCCTTCCCCAAACCCAGCTACTGCAGACCCCCATGCCCTAATTCAACAGTTGAACTCTAATGTTTGGAAAAGCATGCATAGCTGCTAACATTAAGGAAGAATTAAATATCAAAATCTATGAATGCATTTTAGCATGTGATATGTTGTCACTGACAATGCCAGTTATACTGTCAAAGTCATGGCACTTGGAGGATACTTTAGAGTGCTATGTTTAGCTCATTACATCAACCTTATTGAGGAGGACTTTCTTAAAAAAAGAAGTAGTCCGCAGGTTACCTGTTACAGGCCCTGCACATATTTTTACTATTGATTCAAAGCACTGAAGCAATTTAGAATCATTCAGCGTGATAATAGAGCCTCATAAAAGTGTTTATGCAGGAATACGAAATCAAGTAGAACTGGGTTTTCTACATTCTAAAATGCGATTTAGCAGTGTAGATCTATCAATGATTATGTGCTAGGAAGAAGAGGCGATGAAACAGTGATGATGGAGGTTGACAAATGGGGACTAATGCAGTGCCAGCTCCAAATAATAGTACCTTTTGAGGTTTTGATGGAGGAACTCAGCAAGGATCACTTTATCATGAGGCAGGGTACTTGGAGCAAGCCCATTGGCCTAAGGCAAAACAAAAACTTATACCAGTGTCAATGGAGAAGCTCTCACTATGGTCAACAGCTTAATTCTTCATCTGGATACAACTTTCAGGATGCAACAAGGAACACTGTATTCTGAAGCATATATCTCTGCCAGTAAATTTGATTCAGAGAACAAATAGGGGCTATATACTTTCGTTCCTTTCTCAGCACTGGATGTCTCCATTTATTTAACTTGGATATCCAAGAAAGTAATAGAACAGAAAGATTGCACCATTGATGGCCAAAAAGAGAAGTGCTGTCTGTACCAACCTCTGAAAAGAAGGGTGGTGACTTTGAGTCCAGAAGCATGTTATAATTGCATCAGTACCAGCAGTGGTAAAACAATCAACATTCTAAGAAAACCTGCGACTAAATCAACAACACAAAAAGCATCACTTTATCCATCCTCTGTGATGTTTTTTTTTTTTTACGGTTCCTAGATTTCAATAAAGCACACAGGTGCAGAAAACCCAGAAATATCAAATGTCAACAACTATCAAAGTAGAGAAGATGCTGTAAGATTTCTTGGATGACCAAACAGAACATCACATGCATCAAGAGCAATTATCTATTGGCTTGGGAAAAAGAAAGTGTGAAAAACTCAGTAGACTGGCACTACTATATCTAGCCTATTCTGGCTCCTCTGAGCAGATTTTCAGTGCAGAGCATGCAATTTTGAACACTGACTGGTCCAGTTTCTCTCATCAAAACGTGGAGAGAGTGACAATGGTCAAAATGAATAAACATTCATGCCTATAGAATGATAGGACTGCAGAAGAAACAGTAGTGGAGGAAGTTGATTTTTTAGCTACCTCAAGTGTCTGGAGTAATCGTCCTTCATATGAAGTACTGGATATGAAGATGAGCTCTACATTATGGATTAAAAAGTAAAACTAACACACTACTAACACAAGGGATATATCAGTTGTTAAAAAAAGAAAAAGAAAACCAAACATTTAATTTTAGTTTTCTATTTGATGGTTTTAAGCTTAAATGGACTAGTACACAGGCACAGACAGATGACTAAGGAGGACAGAGATAGTTTGACCTGGATATTAAGGAGTGACAAAGACAACGGATTAAAAATTATGGTTAACTATATACTCTAGAATTACCGGGTGTTCACAATGTACATAATTTTCTTTTGTAGAATTACATGAAACTTTCGCAAGATTACATACATTTGTGAAAAATGCATAACTGGCATTGACACTGTATTTTATCATGAAATAAGTCCTACAATCCACTTTGGACACAAGGTAGAATTTTGCACAAAAAGTGCTAAAAACCAAAAGCACCACAAACAACAGCCACTCGGGCTCTGTTGTTTGTGTTGTTCCTATGTGCTTACCTTAAAGCTTTGCCACAAACAGCAAATAATTACACATTGTGCCATATTAGCATAATCTGGGGAATTTCTCATAATAAGCGTAACACAAAATTACCAAAAACACATACATTATGGCATCATGACATAATTTTCACCTGGGCACATTTACAATGATCAACAGCCTCTAGATTTGTAATGTTTTCTTCCATCTCCCGAAAGAAAAAAGAAGACTTGCATATTTGGCTGCAGTGCTTAGGTATGTGGCTTCCTTGAAGAAAGAGACACATAAATAGATACCCCATTGATGTGGAAAGGGTAACTTACATTCCTTAAATAATGACTAAAGCAGATTAATGTGACAGATGAAAGGGGTTTAGGTAATCTGGATATTTAGAATGTTTGGGTGATCATTCTGCGTGCACGCCTTAATCTTCCTCTCATATTTTTCTTGCTTTGTCTTTTGTTAACTGCACATCAGCACCTCTTGGCTGTTTTGAGACCTTTCAGGTTACCTTCATAATAAGACTCACTTTCTTTCCTTTTCTTTTTCAACTATTCTGCCTCTTTTTGGAAGAAAATAATTTGTGCATGCCCCACTAATATGATTCAGGAGGATCATACATCTCTATCTACTTCTAGGAAGAGAGAGGAATACCCTATAAACAGGAAATAAGTGATTTTTTATGGCTTGGATTGGAGATCCCATGTGACTGGTGTTCACATTTTTTATTTATAGTGGGTGATCAATCATTCAGGGTACATGTTGCATAACTGTCTGGAGGATTGGCCTTAGTTAATGGTACTCCAGCTTGCACTCCTCACTCTGAGCCCTAGTGCACTCCGTTTAACTCAACTCTCAAAATATATTACTTTTATCAGTCAAGGAAACTTCATGGCACGTCTGCTTTGCCGTCAAGCCTTGTTCCCAAGCCCGACAATGCCAGAATCCTGTTGCAGTATCAATGTTATTAATCATATTTTTGAACTGTGTGTGTCTTCCTATTTAGCCTTCCATCTTAGGTAACTAATTTAGGGGTCCATGAGATGCAATAGATGAAATAGGTTAAATTAAATGTCATCTGCCTTCCAGATAATATGTGCCTTGTCTAGGGAGTGGTTGAATGTGGTGTCTTTCTCTCTCGCTCTCAACCTTTCCTTAATTCCCCCCTACCATACATTGATTGATACCCTAGCATTCTTCATCCCAGTTACGGGATCTATTGTGATTTACTCTAATCTGACACTTTGGGCATGGATGTGCTATAAGAAAGGTTAAGGTTTACATTGTAGTTAGGCATGGCAATAAGATCTTATCCTATGTTATAAAATCTTTAGAAATTCACTGAACAAAACAAAGGTTAAAGTGATGGTATGTTTAAGCTTTAAAATAACATAAGAAATTACTGAAATTCATTAGCTATAATTCATTGAACCAACTATATCTAGGGAACCACATCCCACTGACACGATTGTTACATTTAACTATATCTAGAGCACTGCTTATGACCTCACATGTTACATGATTCATGACATACTCAATTAAATAATTGATGACATCTCAAGCAACATCATTCATTCACAATGTGGGTTCAGTAATTGTGGCTGGGTGCCATTTTATCAGTGCAACTGTTAGATAATCTGTTAGAAATGGGGTCTCTAGTTGGCAGTGGTTTGCATTGTCTCCAAGTAGGGACCCTCACTCCACTCAGTGTAAGGGAGTCACAGAGCTACGATAACCCCTGATCACTCCCTTGGTAGCTTGGCATAAGGAGTCAGGTTTATCTCAGAGGCAATGTGTAAAGTATTTGTACACACACACAGTAACACAGTGAAAACATCACCAGAATACTCCACACCAGTTTAGAAAAACAGTCAATATTTATCTCGGTAACACAAGACCAAAAAAACAAAAATTCAACAAACACACTCATAGATAAACAATTTTAAAGAATAAATCTCAGGACAGTGCTTAGATACACAATAGCTCCAACTAGGGCTATCACAACGTCTTTCACAGAGTTGTTCTCAACTGTGCGACGCCACAAGCAAGGGAGTGCAGGCCGGTCACGGAGTCGCACAGACCCCAGGCACAGTACCTTTGAAAACGAGGAACCAAAGATGTTGCACGGAGTCGGGGAGGTTAGGAATCACTTTAGCCGGTGCAGCGTGTGTTCCATACTGCTAATGGGGAGTTGAGGTGTTGGTTCCTTACCGTGAGGCAGGGGAGTTGAGGCGTTGGTTACTTATGGGTGCAGGGGAATGATGCTGGGTTGGCGTTGAGGCGTTGGTTCCTTAAGATCCAGCATGGTCAATGAACCTAGCAGGTCAAGATGCTAGCATTCTTCATCCCAGTAATGGGATCTATTGTGGTTTACACTAATCTCACAGTTGGGGGATGGATGTGCTGTAAGAAAGATTAACGTTTACATTGTAGTTAGGTATGACAATAAGATCTTATTCTATGTTATAAAAACTTCAGAAATTCTCTGAGCAAAACAAAGGTTAAAGTTATGGTATGTTTAGGTTTTAAAATAAAGGAAATCACTGAAATTCACTATCTATAATTCATTGAGCTAACTATATCTAGCACCTGCACGCACTGCTTATGACCTCACATGTTACATGATTCATGACATATTATAATAAATAATTGATGACATCACTGAAGACATCTCAAGCAACATCATTCATTTATAATGTGGGTTCAGTAATGGTGTCTGGGTGCCATGTTATCAGTGCAATTGTTATATAATCTGTTAGAAATGGGGTCTCTAGTTGGCAGTGGTTTGCATCGTTTCCAAGTAGGGACCCTCACTCCACTCGGGGTAAGGGAGTCACACAGCTAAGATAACCCCTGATCACTCCCTTGGTAGCTTGGCACAATCAGTCAGGTTTATTTCAGAGGCAATGTGTAAAATATTTGTACACACACACAGTAACACAGTGAAAACACCACAATAATAATCCACACCAGTTTAGAAAAACAGTCAATATTTATCCAGGTAAAGCCCTTGGAGAACCTTTGGAAGTAGGATGTAGAAAGCAAAGTCCAGTCCTTTCACTCCCAGAACAGAAACAGCAAGCAGCAGGCCAGCACAGCAAAGCAGCAGGTAGAGCAGCAGTCCTTAGTAGAACATCTAGCCTCCTCATTCAAGAAGGAGTCCAAAGTTGTGGTCTCAGAAGTCCAATACTTATGTTCATTTCTGCCTTTGAAGTAGGAAAACTTCAAAGGAAAGTTTTTGTCTTGCACAAGTTCCTGCCTTTCCAGCCCTGCCCCCAGACCCACTCCAGGGGGTTGGACACTGCTTTGTGTAAGGAGAGGCTCTGCCCTGGCAGCTCCTCCCGCACCTCTAGCCCAGGAAGACCCATCAGGATATACAGGATGCACCTCAGCTCCCTTTGTGTGACTGTCTAGAGTGAAGTCACAAACAGTCCAACTGTCATCCTGTCCTAGACGTGTATTCCACAACCAGGCAGAGGCACAGAATGGTTAATCAAGAAAATGCCTACTTTCTAAAAGTGGCATTTTCAAACCTAGGGCCTGATTACGTTTGGTGGATGGGACAATCCATTGCAAACTTGTACATGCTCCTACCCCTCTTAGTCCCGCTTTGTATTCAACTATTAACGGGCTGGTCTGCCACATAGACAATCTCCTTCACCTCTTCAGATGCCTCTTGTGACATTTGGTCCACTGTTCTGTAAGCCATTGTTCATTCTCTGCTAGTACCAGAAGATTCCCTCTCTTCACACACCACTTCTTCTCTCTTTCTGCCTAGTTTGTGCATGTCATGATAAACCTCTATGTAATAGTCCAAGTCTCCACTGTAGTAGCTATTAAAAAGGTTACTAAGAACTTCAGCCTCACCACGTGCCAAATATTTGCAACAAAAAAAAAAAAATGCTTTGCAGATAAGTTGACATGAACCCGGAAATACACTGCCTATGTGCCTCACTAAAAAGAAGTGAAAGTAGGAATGGACTGATGACTAAAGGTAGTTTGACAGAGGAAAGCCTGTTACCATTGACACATGATGTATTTAAAAATGTCTAAAAAGAAGACTTCACAAGTGAAATAAGAGTCATGCCTTTGAATTTTGATTTATGTTTATGTTTTTCACTCTCCGAAAAATCTTAAACTTAGTGCATTGGAACATTAAATATTTCCAAATGCTCGGATCTTTAGATGGCCTTTCTGTAAAAAATCTAAGTGCTTACTTCCTGCGAACGTCCATCTTTATCCAAGCGTTAGGTAGTAGTTGTTTTCCTTGGCAACTTAATGAAAGCGTCTTGGAGCCATTTTGAAAAAGGCGCATTTTATCATTAACTTCCAATACTTATCAACCCATACTAGAAGTGTCCACCTAAGTCGTAAACCTCGCCTGGCCTGACTGAATTCCATTTGAAATTTGATCATGCCTCAGGCTTCTATTTGACTCTGATTCTTGAAGATGCAGATCAAATGAAGCGTTAAAATCGGAGGGTTTTCAAATATATAGTCACTGAGGTTGGGATCTCGCCACAGGAGTCCCACTGAGATTCTGTGTTGCCCCGTGCATTACGTAACTAAAGTTTGACATGGCTGTATTTGGCTAATGGTGCATTGGCCACGCTTGGACAAGCCAGTACTTGTTATGCAGCCTGCAATACATTACTTTCATATTAGTATATCTTTGGCAGTCATAGAAATATGCCAGGTACATATCTTTGAAGATATCACGGCTCTTAAGATTTGGCTGGGCGCGCCCCTTTTCCGTAAAATTAGTTTTTGCTGATTTGAGAAAAATAAACAAGGTGGACTAGACTTGAGTGTTTATTTAAGTCCTGGCTGAAGACCAATCAGGCTCCAGCCATGGGCCGTGTCATTTAATAGTGATTACAAAGGGCTCTGTGGTCAAAAGGCAGTCCTAAGCATCAAGAAAGGTAGTCATAAAAAGTCTTGCAAACTCTGATTGCCGGAATGTGTACAGCACCCGGAGGTCTAGGGAAATAAACCAAACTACGTCAGCAGCTAATATTTATTAGGAACCCAACACCGAAGTGGTCACTTTTTGTGTGTTTACTTGTTGAAAAGCAATGTGCAATTGACAAAGTTTCCTTTAAGTTCCTAGTCAGGAAATCAGAAGGCTAGATTAGGTTTACCTCTCCTGTAGCTGAGAAAATATGAGACTTGTTGAGGTAAGCGCACAAACCAACATGCAAAACTTTCATTCCATATTCCTCGCCTTGATATTCCATGCCAACTGAAAAGAGCACAGTTTATGAAGGTCCATTTTTATCTCAAGAAACGGGTTATCGCTTATGTTTCTTTTCTTTCTCAGATAGGTGCAACATGAATAGAAAGATTCTACCACTTGCCTCTCTATATGAAGAGCGTGCCAGTGATAGGGCGACAAGAAATACAAAGATCTTAATTAAAGGGGCAATCCAGTGTTCGATACACTCTACGATACTCATTCCTGCATCCAATAACAGGCCCCACAGAGCAACCTTTGTTTGATGATATCTGTTTTTTAGAATAATCTTTCACCGGATAGACCTTTCAATGGTAAAGGCACAGATTTAATAAGGAGTATGGTAATAAGTAGCGATTATTAGGCTCATTTGTTAAAATCACGATTACTGAGTTACCCATAACTGGTGTAATTTCTTGTTTATCTTACAGGCATACCACCCATGTAGCTTTCTCTTGTGCAATACTTTATTCTAGCAGCAATGATCTGAGAGATATGTGAAAACGAATGTATGCCACAGTTATGGTGTTGCACACGTATACACTGTATAGCACACAATCAACAGGTGTACCTTGACATATCTTGCAAGTATTTTTACTGCGTACATAACTCAGGTATGTTTGCCTGGTAGCTGTCTGGACAATGGACAGTTGCAAATTAAAATTTATATGAGGAAATGTATCCTCGTAATTAAATATTGCAAATGTGGATCGCCAGATCGGCAGGGTGAAAAGTCACATGTTTAACTTGGATACCACCCCTCATGCAAGAAATATTAGACTAGTAATTTGACGGAGAAATATATGTACTGCGCAAGGAAACAGTATGGAAATGTGCTCATCCTTAGGGAATAGTTTTATGATTTTCAATGGTTCTCATATTAGGCTCAGAGCCTGATTTAGAGTGTGGAGGAGGGTTACTCCATCACAAACATGACGCTTATTCTGTATGCTTTATTACAAGTGCCATACGTTTTAATGAACTTGTAATAATATGACGGACATGATATTTTTCCAGTTTCTGTGGGAGTAACCCGTTTGCCAAACTCTAAATTAGGCTCAGAGTTTTCAATCTAGAGGCACTGGGTAGATTTTGGTGAGTTAGTAGATTTATTTTAATCTTGGGCTATGCCAGATAAAGGTTTATGGAAAATATAAACACCCTCAGCTGTGTTGGCAGTGCCTAATTTGAGTTTGTGTTTGCTGGTGGGGGCCCAAGCATTTACTTTTGGGGACTTGCACTTATTTTTTTGCATCAGATATTTACCATGCTCAAGAGAATGAAAAACGCACCGACTGGAAAAACGGAGGAAGAGAAATTTGGCAAAAGCATAACAAAGGGTGAAAGCAGGATCCTGCAAGAGTGAGATTAAGAGGCAGGGAGTGTCTGGTAGTGGATTAAAGATGCCTGAGGTGGATTGAAGACTACCAGCCCAATGATTCAATTGCACTTGCCAAGAGATTTAGAGCAGTTGTTCAGGCGCCTGCATTCTTTCTTTTACAAACTAAGCACTGTACAGTGTTGCACACCAATATGCACATTTTCTTGGTTTCTCAAAGCATGTCTACTCATCTGTATCTAAAGAGCAGCTAAGATTTAAATGCAGCAACTCAAAATTAGAAAGTGGATGTGTGATGCCCAAGTGCCAAACCCCTTTAAGCCAAATCAACTTATGGGCAAGTATATGACTCACAAATAACACGATAGTTGATACATGCATCAAGCTTATCCCTTGCTCATTCACTTCCAAAATTCTACAGTGTCTGTTGGTGTGTCAGGAGACTTCTACAATTGAATTGATTGGATGAACAATGCAGCAGTACTGACTATCTTTTTTTTTTTTTGCTTGCACACTCTTGTATCATGTTTAGTGGAGTAGAGAGGTATGTAAGAAGTGCGATTCTAAGATTGAAAATAGTTGGCCAAGCCCACGCCTTCAATAGGTGCGCAAAAAACAAACTCAAATAATTTAATAAGACAGTCCTTAACAGAAGTAATTGATGTAGTGTTTCCAGTGACAACCCTACTGTGTAATCCATTCAACCAATGATTCGCTGTCTAATTTCTCATTTCCACAATTTGATGCCTACTGTCAATTATATGTCGTATTAATTTCCCTAGCTTATTTCATGCCAGTAATTATTGGTATCATGTTGTGAACCGCTGGATATCACCATAAAGTATATATCCTGTAAAGGACATGTGACCCTACAGCCATAGCTGCAGACTTAGGAAATGGAGAGCTAGATTCAAGTCCTGGTGTCAGATCAACATATGATTGTGGGCGAATCACTTCATTTCTTTGTGCCTCAAATAAAAAAAATAAGACTGATCTTATGTAACGTAATCTGGTGCTCATATAAGATGCTGTAATGCCTTTGGGTCAAGTTTGAGCCATATAAAACACAAAAAAGAATAATCATAAATACCAATTATTACCACTACAGTTAGTACTATCATGCTGCTGAGAGTTAATGCTACCCGCAACAACTTATCCCCTATGACCAAGAATTTAGATATCAGTACATTTGTGGCCAGAGGGTGAATGTCCAAAAATTCACCATGTTAAGTCTTCCAAAGAGTCCATTGGCACCCAAGATTAAGCAAAGAGGAAGATGACCATAGCACAGAAAATCACCCCAAGATCATTGTACGATAAAAACGATCACATGAGCAATGCCCCTTGAGAGGGAACATGAGCTGTCTGCCTTATTAAAGATGGAAGCAGAGCATCCTATCTGTGTGATTGGCCCTCCTTATAAGACATCATGGAGGGGAGTGGGTTTTCTTCTAAACATTGGTCCACACATTCTAAGTGAATGTAGCCAGTAGGGGTTCCTGTCTTACTTGTGCAGACGCAGCTCGTGAAAGTTAGGACTTTGCTAAGGGGCACTTGGTGCATAAAGATTGCCACTATGCATCTGCTATTCACAAAACAGGAGTATTTTAATGAGGAAAGCTAATTAATCATGCTATTCTCTGCTCTAATGTCATTTCTGTTACACAGTAATAATAACTATTCATGTGCACATTTTGTACAGCATATAATGCCTTTTGCTGGTTTTTAGGGTCGAGCCTGCGTCGCATGTGCTTGCGCATGCGTATCACTAGCGAGACGCTTTAGGAATTGGAAAAGGGCTCAGAGCCCTGTCCACGTCATGTCAGTGTCTTTCATTGGTTCGTGGGCTTGCCTGTTAGAATCGGCTTGCTTTCATTAGCGGAAGGCATGCATACATCATGCCTTTTCTGGTGGTTAGCCCTCCTCGACCGCAGCGACCAAGTACTGAAAACATGCGAAGCTTACTGTTTTCTGTCTGGTTTGTGGCCTACTTTTTATCTATTTTCCCAGCTCGATCTCGCTTGGCACAAGTTGAGTGTTTTGCATAGATAGATAAACTGCAAGCAAAACCGTTGTCCTCGATGGGCCATCTAAAATATAATTCACTTCAAAAATGTTGTTTAATTCTCTGTTTTTTATAGTCCAAGCACCATTCTGCAAGATTCACGGAAAGCATATTTTATTAACATTTATCAGTAGCTGAAAGCTATAAAAAATATTTGGAAGCATGTCAGTTAATGGCGTCGTGTCTTATGTGTTCATTGCAGAATGAGTGATAGAGTGGCCTGCAAGTTAATAATACCCTGGAAACATCAGTAATTGTTTCATACAGTGTCATATTATATCTCTGTCCTTGCGTAGTCTCATATTAACTTACAGAATGAAGAAATGAAGAGTTAAGCTCAAACGCTGTGATGGGAAATGGGTTCGGCCTGATGTGATATTGAAAGATCTTGCTGGAAAATGCATTTCCCTCACTCTGTGATCTCTAATAGACTAAATTTACTGGTGAAACTATTACAGGCACTGCCGCCCACATTTTCTCCTGTCACTGTATCTCGGGTGAAGTACCTTCTGTTTTGCCCATAGCCATTTTGAGGGACGGCTGTACATAAATAGAAACAAGCATTTGCAATGCAACTGGTCTCGCATTTGCTCGAGTTAGAGCTATTAGCTTCGTAAACTCCTAACCAGACTTTTCTTGCCACACAAATGATACATTTTTTTTTATTTTCACTTGTGTGGCAAGAAAAGTCCAGTTAGGAGTTTACAACACTAATAGCTCTAACTCGAGCAAATGCGAGACCTGTTGCATTGCAAATGCTTGTTTAGTTTTTGGTGTTATTCTACAACAAAGAATCGGTGAGAAATGCGTGATAAATGGTACAGCTCAAAGCCCAATCACATTTTTGCATAATATATCTGTACAGAAAGACTACTTTACTGTGTTTGGATAAGTGCCAAGTGCCCTGTAACTTGGCCAAAATCAGTGGCTCGAAGTATGTTTTAAGCACTTCAGGTCTGTAGCATTGCTGGAAACCGAAATAAACGTCAACGCAATTGCATAAATGAAAAAAAGAGCAGCAAATTGTGCGCCTTAAAATAAGATCATAATGAAAATCTATTCAGATAAATAAATAAGGTAAGTACAACTTTACGGGGGTGGGGGAGTGGGACTGTTGTGGGATGCTCTTCAATTCTTTAAAAGTAAAGATGAAGCAAATCATGCATTTGATAAGTATAATCAGTCAAAAGTGGTTGAGTTTTAAAGGAAGTTCTACACATGCAGACACACAAAAGGGACATGCCTCTGAGAGAGATAACATTTTACTGATATATCAGTGGTATAGAAGTTAGCATATGTTCCCTTGTCAACCTTCTTTTAAAAGCTTAACAGAGAAATTAACATGAAAAGTAAAATGTGCACATTTGAAATATGGAGACAATGTGGCCTTCATTCATATTTGACATTGTGTTTTAATATGAAAGATATTGTGCATTTATATTCAAGTAAGCTACTGACATTAATTAACATTAGAAGTATTTTTATTAGATAAATATTAGAATTGGAGTATAAAATAAACATGAATTGAAATGAATTTATCAATTTAAATGAATTTATTAACACGAGTTACATGTATGCAGAAAAATAAATGCACCTTTAAACTGTTTCTAATATGTTGTAAATAATGGTTTGATTCCAGAATGTAAGGTGCACAATAGGTTTTATATGTATTTAATTGCAATAGAATGTATTTAGGTTCTCTTAGCTGGACTATGCCTAAAGATTCATTTTCGCAGCAGTAGAAGAAAATTACTTGCTTATTCTTTTTCCCTCTGACCTGAATTATTTCCTAGGTTGCTGACTTAGGCTTTCATTACAACCCTGGCGGTCGGTGATAAAGTGGGAGTGATACCACCAAAAGGCTGGCAGTAACTACCGCCAAATTATGACCATGGCGGTGAGAACTCAAATAGACAGCCACTTTACCACACCGACCGCCAGGGCGAAAACAACAGCCACCACAGCAGTATCCGTTTACAGCCAGGTGGAAGCCAATGTCCTGCCCACCATATTAAGACCCCGCAATCCGCCACCTTTTCCAAGGCGGTACCAACGACATCAAAAGCCTGACGGAAACACTGCACAGAAGTGAAAGGACTCACCATTGGAGACACAGGGAACAATAACGCCGCCTTGGAGCCCGAGCTGCATGTCTTTCCAATGCTGTTCTACGTGCTGCTCCACCACGAACACCAATGACGGCAAAGACTACGATGGTGAGTACAGATGCCTAGCACACAAGGGAGGGAGGCAGGAAAAAAGAGAGTGACACACACACGCACAACACACACCCATACGCCCAACACCATATACACAATCAGCTGCAGTAATAAAACATATATACCCCGTACCTCGGATGAAAAATGCAAGGACAAAATGAATTTACCAAAGTGAGTGTAATAAGATCAACACAGTAGAAATAAGAAACATGCAATGTAACTGTTATCTACAAATGCACAGTTAAAGGGACACTGACCAGTCCTCAGTGTGCGTGGGCCACAGAGCTGCAGGCCAAAGTCCAAGGCCCCACTTGTTACCTGCACCAACACGGAGAGAACACTGCAGGGGCATCAGTTGGAAAATAGGCAGTCACCCTACGGGGACGGAGAATGGGGGGGCACCTCAGCAGGCAGATTGAACAAGACCACTGGTATTGGAGGGGGCAACATGCCCTGTGTTTGGTCCTGGGGAGTGCAAGTCCACAGTATCACAAGTGGGTGACTTGCCCACATGCTCTAGAGGGGGCAACATGCCCTGTGCTTGGCCCTGGGGAGTGCAAGCCACAGTCTCACAAGTGGGTGACTTGCCCACGTGCTCTGGAGGGGGCAACATGCCCTGTGCTTGGTCCTGGGGAGGCTAGGGTAGGTGGGTGTCTTACCCACTGGTTCTGGAGGGGGCATCGTGCCCTGTGCTCTTGATCCTGGGGAGGCTGGGGTAGATGGATGTCTTAACCACTGGTTCTGGAGGGGGCATAATTCCCTGTGCTCTTGATCCTGGGGAGTGCAAGGTCACAGTCTCTCAGCTGGGCGTCATACCCACTGGATTTGCAGGGGCAAGGCCACACAGCAGCCCATGGAGGCAGGACTACATACCGCCCGCCGGTTGTGACGGCTGCTTAGTGGTGGTGGTGGTGCTGCTGCTGGAGAAGCCCCTGCCCATCACCTGCAGCCTCGGACGGCTTCTCAGTGATGGTAGTGCTGCTGCTGTTGGTGAGGAAAAGCTCCTGCCCATCCCCTGCAGCCTCGGACAGCTGCTCAGTGGTGGTGCTGCTGCTGGTGGTGGTGGGGGGAAGCTCCTGCCCATCCCCTGCAGCCTCGGACGGCTGTCACTGGTGGTGGTGGTGGTGTTGCTTCTGGTGATGGGGGGAAGCTCCTACCCATCCCATGCAGTCTCAGACGGCTGCACAACCATGGTTGGTGGTGGGGGCTCCATCTGAGTCCCTGTCCCTGGCTCCTTGCCCTTCCTGGCAGCAGCTCGGGCTGGCTCCTTGCCCTTCCTGGCAGCAGCTGGGGCTGGCTCCTTGCCCTTCCTGGCAGAAGCTGGGGCTGGCTCCTTGCCCTTCCCGGCAGCAGCTGGGGCTTGCTCCTTGCCCTTCTGGGCAGCAGCTGGGGCAGGCACCATTTCCTTGATGCTGCCTGGTGCAGGCTTCTTCACCCTCTGCACAAGTACTCTTGATCCTTTCCCACCACGAGTGGGTGTGGAGACTACTGGGCCTGTGGACTGGGTGGCTGAGGTGCTTGCCTCAGATTTTGCCACCCTGACCAGACGTGAAGGATGGGGGGAGGGGCAGGGAAGAGGTCAATGGTGGAAAGGAAAAGCTTCTTAGGGACATTGGAGCGGGAAGAGGGAGAAGGTCTGAGAGTGGAGGAAGAGGGAGTGGTTGTAGGAGGTATCTGTCTGCTGATTTTGGGTGCAGGTGCATGGGCTGGATGCTGTTGTGAGGTGGATGGTTGTTGGGTGTCTGAGTGCTTGCGTTTGTGTACATTAGGAGGGGGGACAGACACAGTGGGAGAGGGCACAGGGGAAGTGTACATGACTGTTGTGGAGGTGCCTGCCAGTGAGGTGTGTGTTCTGCTAGGTGTGGTGGTGATGCTGGTAGTGGATAAGTATGTAGTGCATGCAGGTGTGAGTGTAGACGCAACTGGGAAGGAGGTGGAGGAGAAGGGGGAGACAGTGGAAATTGTGGATGTTGGTACGTCTGCATCTGGATGGTGTTTGTGTGAGTGCCTATGGGATGATGTGTGATGCTTGTGTTTGCCAGTGCCACTCTTATGTGTTGTCTTGTGTGCATGCTTATCTGCCTGTGTGCTTGGGATAGGTTGGGGTTGAGGGGAATGGGATTGGGAAGAGGAAATTTTAGGGGGGAGGGTGGAAACAGGGATAATGGCTGCCATCAGAGAGGAGGCCAGAGCCTGGATCGATCTCTGTTGGGCCGCCAAGCCAGTGTGAATGCCCTCCAGAAATGCATTAGTTTGTTGCATTTGGGCTGCCAGCCCCTGGATGGCATTCACAGTGGTTGACTTCCCAACAGAGATGGATCTCAGGAGGTTAATAGCCTCCTCACTCAGGGCAGCAGGGCTCACTGGGGCAGAGCCTGAGGTGCCTGGGGCGAAGGAGATGCCCGCCCTCCTTGGTGAGCGGGCATGGGCAACTCGATGAGGGGCTGCTGGGAGGGAGGTGCTGGTACGGGAGTGGGGGTGGTACCTGTAGCTGGGGTGGTCACAGAGGTGCCCGCACCACCAGGGAGCTTCCATCGGAGGATGTATCTGTGTCTGCCCTGTCCCCTCCAGTCTCCGCCGTGGTGTTCCCCTCGCCCTCCGTCCCACTGGTGCCCTCACCGTCGGTGGACTCTGCCTCCTGGGTCCTGTGGGATTCAGCTCCCTCTGTCACCGGTGCCTCTGCTGCTCCACCAAATGATGCTAATGCACATAAGGACAGGGTGACAAAACAGAAAGGGGGGAAGAGACAAAAGATATACCTGGTCAATGGCTGCACCAAAACCACAGTTGACAGACACACAACTCTTACACACAGGGAACAGCCATACGCACTATGCATTGAACTACCAGTTATTTTGCTAGCCACCAAGGCATGGGGAGGGGCACACACCGCCAAATGCAGCACACCTGGGACCCACGTAGCCCTGACCAGTTGTGGATGCCTACGAGCTAAATACACATCCCCCATCCGGATACCAACCTACCATGCGTAAGTTATAATGATGCTGTGATGCCCTCAAGCACCCATCCAGCTCAGGATAGGACACCGCCAGTATGCAGGCCATCAGGGGGGTCAGGGTTCGAAGGGCAACCCTTCCTCGTTGGATGGCTATCCCCAGCTGGGCCTCCGCCCTCTTCAGTGCCCAGCTTCTCAGGTCCTCCCACCGTTTCCAACAGTGGGTGCTCCGCCTGCAGTAGACCCCAGGGTCCACCCATCTTTGGCGGTGGCACGCCATATACCCTTTTTTTGATGGTTTGATGGACCTGCAGAGGTAATACACACTGGAAAATAGTATCTGTCAGACAGTCCTGCCTGGTACAATTATGGCCCACCATACCCCTTCACATCACTATTTGCACAACATAGCTCAGAACACAACCAATACGCGCCCAGAGGACATCTACCCACCCCCCTTACACGAGGCCTTCACACACACCACTCCATGCATTCATGCCTCATGCATCGTGCTCACAGTATACTCACCTGTTGGTCTGGAGGCCCATACAGCAGTCTGTACTGGGGTAGGACCCCATCCACCAGTCGCTCCAACTCCACCTAGGTGAAGGCAAGGGCCCTTTCCCCAGTTATACGGGCCATGGTAGGTTCCAGACACAGGTCACAGCAGCACATGCAGTGTAGGTCCTCTCCTGTTGAAGGTCAGGTAGCAAGTGAGGAATCAGATAGAAAATTGAGCTCACGTCCGCGGCGGTGCATACCGTCACTGATGGCGTACATCAACATTGGCCCCATAGGGCCCAATGTTAAACAATGAGGAATTGCATGGCAGTTCCCGACCGCCTCCCGTAACGGCACACAACGTCAGCCGAATTACCTCACTTCCACCTGTCCCTCCACACAGGACACTAGAGTGTGTGTGTCTAACAGTTCTCCCTCAATATTTTCAGATGACTCTGGTTACCCCAACCTTTCATGGCTACTGACCCCTGTGAGGAATCCCAGGACAAGGGCAGAGGAACGTTACAATGAGGCACATCGGTGACCTAAAGAATAATAGAAAGGACATTCGGCCTCCTGAAGGCCAGGTTTTGTTGCCTCCATCTAACAGGTGGATCCCTGTACTACTCACCCAAGAAGGTGTGCCAGATCATCGTGGCATGCTGTATGTTGCACAACCTTGCCTTAGGTCACCAGGTGCCTTTTCTGCAGGAGGATCAGACTGGAGATGGGCGTGTGGTAGCAGTGGACCCTGTAGACAGTGAAGATGAGGAGGCAGAGGATGAGGACAACAGAAGTTCTATAATATGACAATACTTCCAATGACACACAGGTAAGGCACTGTAATTTCACTTTACATTGACAGCTTTGTGTTTGACATTGTCACTGGCAAGCTGATTTTCCCACCTCAATGGCCACTTAGGGGGTCATTCTGACCCTGGCGGTCGGTGATAAAGCGGCAGCCAACCCGCAAACAGGCCGGCGGTCAAAAAAATGGAATTCTAACCCTGGCGGGAACCGCCAACACAGGCCGCCACTTTAACACTCTGACCGCCACGGTGGGACCGACAAACAGCGCGACGGTCACCGCCAACAGGGAGGCGGCAGACAATGTACCGCCCACCCTATCACAACTTACCAATCCGCCACCTTTTCCGGGGCGGGAGCCCCGCCGATAAAAACACAGCGGAAACAGACTACGAACGGGAAAACGCTCACCTATACACACTCCACGAGGAAGGAGGACAGCATGGAGCCCGAATTACACATCCTACCAGCTATTGTCTACCTGCTCATCTACCAGGAGTACGAACGCCGGCGCAGACGACAACGGTGAGTACTGCACCTACGACACAGGCGAGGGGGGAGGAGGAAAGCTTACGGGCACACACATGCGCCATACACCCACCCCCCCACCACAAATACCTACACCCCAATGCCGAGCAACAAGTCAGAGTGACACCACACAAACCCCCCGGAATAATGCAAAGACACAATTTAAATGATCTATAAAATATATGTATAAATAGCTCCATTGAAGGAATGGCAAATATGCCATATAAAAGATACAAAAATAAGGAATGAACATAGTCAACAATATATCCATAGGCAAAAAGTCCTGCACATTCAGTCAAAGTTCCATAGTCCGTGGGCCAATGTGCACAAACACATGGGCAAAGCCCACACAGGAGACCAGATACCATTGGAGAGAACACTGCAGGGGCATCAGATGATAAAACTACAGGCACCTCAGGGGGAACGGAAGGGGGGGCACCTCAGCCACATGAGTCCACGACGCCAGATCCACGAGGGGCCTCCATGCAGGCTTGCCCACTGTACCATCCTGGGGAGTGCAAAGCCACAGTCTCACAAGTCCCTACAGTGGGAGGCTTGCCCACTGTACCATCCTGGGGAGTGCAAAGCCACAGTCTCTCAAGTGTCTACAGTGGGAGGCTTGCCCACTGGACCATCCTGGGGAGTGCAAAGCCACAGTCCATCAAATAGATTACCGACTCCACTGTTATTGGAGGAGGCATGGTGCCCAGAGTGCTTCCTGAAGCCCTGCTCGACACAGAACCGGCACTGTCAATGGGCCAGCGGTGCTTGAGATGAAGGGCCCAGCGGAGCGGTGCTTGAGATGAAGGGCCCAGCGGAGCGGTGCTTGACAGGAAGGGCCCAGCGGAGCGGTGCTTGAGATGAAGGGCCCAGCGGAGCGGTGCTTGAGACGGCGGGGCCCAGCGGAGCGGTGCTTGACAGGAAGGGCCCAGCGGAGCGGTGCTTGAGAGGAAGGGCCCAGCGGAGCGGTGCTTGAGACGGCGGGGCCCAGCGGAGCAGTGCTTGAGATGAAGGGCCCAGCGGAGCGGTGCTTGAGACGGCGGGGCCCAGCGGTGCGGTGCTTGAGATGAAGGGCCCAGCGGAGCGGTGCTTGAGATGAAGGGCCCAGCGGAGCGGTGCTTGAGATGAAGGGCCCAGCGGAGCGGTGCTTGACAGGAAGGGCCCAGCGGAGGGGTGCTTGACAGGAAGGGCCCAGCGGAGCGGTGCTTGACAGGAAGGGCCCAGCGGTGCTCCTCCCGGCGGGGCCCTGTTCAGCAGTGCTCCTCCCGGCGGAGCCCGTTCAGCGGTTCTTGTCCCGGCGGGGCCCTGTTCAGCGGTGCTCCTCCCGGCGGGGCCCGTTCAGCGGTTCTTGTCCCGGCGGGGCCCTGTTCAGCGGTGCTCCTCCCGGCGGGGTCCGTTCAGCGGTTCTTGTCCCGGCGGGGCCCTGTTCAGCGGTGCTCCTCTCGGCGGGGCCCTGTTCAGCGGTGCTCCTCCCGGCGGGGCCCTGTTCAGCGGTTCTCCTCCCAGCGGGGCCCTGTTCAGCAGTGCTTGTCCTGTGTATCTAGGGAGCCAGACCTGGGCAAGACTTCCCGCTCATTCACCATCCGAACTTGCGGTCGCGGCGCCCTCCTGTGATGGAGTCCTGGGCCCGTGGGTGTCGTCCGTCACACCCGGAATGGGGCTGGTGGTGCCCTCCTGGGCAGCTCGCCTGCTGCCTGACTTCTCCGCCCTGCTGCCCTTGCCCTCCTTCGCTGGAGCTCTGTGGCCCTTGCCTCCCTTGGATGATGTGGCAGGTGACGGGGCAATGCTACTGTCCTTGGTGGCAGCCGTCTCAGGCTTGTCGCGCCGGGCCTTCTTCTTTTTTGTCCTCTTCCCAGGGGGGGGGCTGGCTGTCCCCTTGCTGCTGGCCGATGTTCCTGCCCTAGGATCTGGTGGACTCCAATAGCCCTGCACTATGGTCACAGTAGATGCAGGGCTGGTGGTGGCTGAGGTGCTTTTTTTACTCTTACCAGATGGAGGGGGTGGGTCAGTGATTGGAGTGAGCTCAAGGTCCGAAAGGAAAAGGACTTTAGAAGGATAGGGACGGGTAGGTGTAGTGGGTTTGGGAGTGGAGGAAGAGGATGTGGTTGGAGGAGAGTCAAGTGTGCTGTCTTTGGGTGCAGGTGCTTGTGACGAAGGCTGTCGTGAGGTGGATGGCTGTTGGGTGGGTGGCTGCCTGCGTTTGTGTGCTGTGGAAGAGGGGGTGACAGACACACTGGGAGAGGACACAGGGGACGTGTAAATGGCAGTGGGGGTGGTGACTGCACGTGTGCGGACTGTAATGGAGGGTGTGCTGGTGATGGAAGTACTGGCTGATGGTGGTGTGCATGCAGGTGTGAGTGGAAACGTCACAGGGAGGGAGGAGGGAGATGAGGAGGTGGGGGACACAGAGGTGGTAGTGACTGTTGGCATGTCTGCATCTGGATGTTGCTTGGGTGAATGCTTGTGGGATCTGTGGTGCTTATGTCTGGATGAACTGCCCTTGGGTGTAGAGGTGTGTGCAGGCTGGTCTGATGGTGTGGATGGGATAGGCAGAGGAACAGGAGACTGGGACTGGGTGGAGGGAGTCAGAAGAGGGAGGCTGGAGACAGGGACAATGGCTGCCGTCAGTGCTGAGGCCAGAGCGTTGAACGATCGCTGATGGGCAGCCTGACCCGAATGAATGCCCTCCAGGTATGCATTGCTCCGATGCACCTCCCTTTCTACACCCTGGATGGCATTCAAAAGGGTAGACTGCCCAACAATGAGTGTCCTGAGGAGGTCAATGACCTCCTCACTGAGGGCAGCAGGGGTAACTGGGGCAGGGCCTGAGGTGCCTGGGGCGAAGGAGATGCCCGCCTTCCTGGGCGAGCGGGCACGGAGCGAAGGCTGAGGGGCTGCTGGGAGGGCGGGGCTGGTGCGCTGGGTGGCGGCTGTACCTGTTGTGGCGGTGGGCAAGGATGTTGCCGCCACCGCTAGGGAGCTCCCTTCCGAGGACGTGTCGGTGTCACTGACGTCTCCACGGGTCCCCGTTGTGGAGCTCCACTCGCCCTCCGTCTCACTGGTGTACTCGGAGTCTGTTGTATGGCCCTCCGGGGCCATGTGAGATGCAGCTCCCTCGTGCGCCGATGCCACTTCTCCTCCGCCTGATGATGCTAATGCACACATGAACAGGAAGACAAAGAAAATTGGGGGGGTGGAGAAATGAAGACAGGTTGAGTGCATGCATTGGCAACACCGTTGTCGGAGAGGACAGACACAGAAGCCCCCTGAACTAGGCCGCGCAATGGGGGTACACTACTCAGTTATTGTGACTAGGCCTACGGGTCTATGGATGACAAATGCACACATGGGTGAGGCCGGACCATGGCTAGCTGTACTTGGCACCCTACAGAGGTGGGGGGCGGGGGCACAGGGCCGTGTCTAACGGAGGGGCCTAGCCTACAGAATGCGCCCTGGCCTGGAGATAGCCACAGCCCTCCTCCCCCACCCAGACACCTTCACTGCACGCAAAGATAGCAGAATGTGCTGATACTCACCCCCTTGTGTCTGCTGTGATGTCCTCACACGCCCATCCAAATTGGGGTAGGCCACCTCCAGGATCCGGGACATCAGGGGGGTCAATTGGCGGCTGGCACCCCTCCTACGTTGGGAGGCCATCCCCAGCAGAGACTCGGCGGTCTTTCTGGTCCCGCAGCGGATTTCCTCCCACCTCTTTCGGCAGTGGGTGCCCCGTCTGTTGTGGACCCCCAGGGCCCAGACGTCCTTGGCGATGGCACGCCAAATGTCGATCTTCTGATGGGCGCTGACCTATGTGACATGTACAGGGTGGTAAAGGAAATCGCATCAGTTTTCTGCCTGGTCAATGTGAGTGGCCCCCCCCCTCCCCAACCTTGCCATGTGGCACATGCTCTCATCTTTTGTGCGTTGCACTCCTCATTCGCTCCCCTCCCCACCATCTTACATACACCCCACTCAATACAGGCAAAGCCCATTCAACGTGCACCCTGTGTACCAACCTGTTGGTCTGGAGGACCGTAGAGTAGCGCATACTGGGGGAGGACCCCATCAACAAGATTCTCCAATTCTTCGGCAGTGAAGGCAGGGGCCCTTTCCCCAGTCGCAGCAGCCATTGTATCTCCCAGACCAAGGTCACAGCAGCACTTGCAGTATAGGTCCTCTCCTGTGGATGATCAGGTCTCGAGTGATTAATCAGATAGAAAATGGCGGCCACGCCCGCGGCGGTGCGTACCGCGGCGGTGCGTACCGCGACCGCCGGCGCACATCGTCATTGGCTCCTGAGACCCATAGGGTTCAATGTTAACCAATGCTGCTTTGCGCCGCGGTCTTCGACCGCCTACCGCCACGGTGTGCCACGCCAGCGCAGTGACCTCACATCCCACTGTCACACTTCACAGGTCAGGCAGCCGCCATTTCAAGGGCCCACATGGCATGATTTCTACTGCGTCACACAGGCCTAGGCCTTGCATTGCCACTCATACAAGCCGTTCCATGCATAGCGATTCGTGTACTGTGCAAGCTGTGTGAACTAACCTGTGGGTTGCTTGACTCTGTGCTCCATGTTGTCCTTCCTAGGCACCGTCCACTGGGACTTGCGAGGTGAAGGATGAATCCTCCCGTGTACCGACCGCTGGTGGACCTGTCGACAATGGAAGAACAACATATCATACTTACATACCGGCTTGACAGAGCAACTATACATGAACTATGTGCCCAGCTGGAGCCAGACCTGATGTCCCCCATCCGCCAACCCACAGGGATTCCCCCTCTGGTGCAGGTTCTGTCAGTACTCCATTTTTTGGCAAGTGGGTCTTTTCAGACAACAGTGGCCATATCATCTGGGATGTCTCAGCCTATGTTTTCTAAGGTTTTGTCCAGAGTGTTGTCTGCCCTGATGAAATACATGCGGAGCTACATTATTTTCCCTGAGGTGGGCGAATTGGCTACAGTGAAGGGTGATTTCTATGCCCTTGGACATATCCCCAACATCATTGGTGCCATTGATGGGACCCATGTGGCTTTGGTTCCCCCCAAAGAAAGTGAACAGGTGTACTGAAACAGAAAAAGTTATCATTCGATGAATGTCCAGGTGGTCTGTTTGGCTGACCAGTACATCTCCCATGTAAATGCCAAGTTCCCTGGGTCAGTGCATGACGCGTATGTCATGCGAAATAGCAGCATCCCTTATGTGATGGAACAGCTACAGAGACACCGTGTGTGGCTAATTGGTGACTCTGGTTACCCCAACCTGTCGTGGCTACTGACCCCAGTGAGGAATCCCCAGACCAGGGCAGAGGAACGGTACAATGAGGCCCATGGGCGATCTAGGAGGATCATAGAAAGGACCTTCGGGGACCTGAAGGCCAGGTTTAGGTGCCTGCATATGACAGGGGGATCCCTCATGTACTCACCAAAGAAGGTGTGCCAGATCATCGTGGCCTGCTGTATGCTTCACAATCTTGCATTGCGACGCCAGGTGCCTTTTCTGCAGGAGGATGGTCCAGATGGTGGTGTTGTTGCAGCTCTGGAGCCAGTGGAGAGTGAAGAGGAGGAAGACGACGGGGACGACACGGACAACAGGGATACAGTCATACAACAATACTTTCAATAGCACACAGGTAAGAAACAGCCACCCCAATTTACATTTACTTGAGGCCTCATGCGTATCCACTGTCTGTGTTTCCCCCCAGTTCCTGTTAACTGATTTGTGACTTTCCCTTCCCTTTTCAGAGCTGTATGACCCACTGCCTGACTTCAGCTTTGTTTGCCCATGGACTAAAGCTTATTGAAATTGGTATGTTGTCATAACAAAGTAACTGGACATTATTGAACCGTTATGTGTAATACATTTGTTAAGAATACAAGCAGACTCCTGTTTATTTAAGTGGAATAAGTGATTTATTTTAAGTGCTACATATAGGTAAATGATTGGGAAGCGGGGATGGGTGGGGGTGGAGTAATGTCCATGGCAGAGTCCAGTTCTCAGTCGCACAGGTGCATTGTCCATATGCCTGTGGAAGGATGGAGCAGGGGCAGTTCAAGGTTGGACAGGGTGACAATGTGGGACAGTGGGATGACATCAGGGGGTATCTTAGGCTGGCGGGGGTCTTGAAATCCTACTCTGTCTTCTTGTGAGATCTCAGGTTCCGCTTGCGGGGTGGTTCTTCTTCTGCAGGAGGTGGGGTTCTGGTGGCCTGTCGTTGTGTGGGGGCCTCCTGTCCACTAGCACCGGCGGAGGTGGTAGGCTGTTCCTGGCCTGGGCTAGTGACAGGGGCCCTTTGGGGTGCCACATGGTCCCGCAATGTGGTGACGATCTGGGTAAGGGCCAGGACGATGGTCCCCATTGCGGAAACGACGTTCCTCAGTTCCTCCCTGAACCCCATGTACCGTTCCTCCTGCAGTTCCTGGATCTCCTGGAACCGGGCCAGTACCGTCGCCATCGTTTCCTGGGAGCGGTGGTATGCTCCCATGATGGAGGAGAGGGCCTCTTGGAGAGTGGGTTCCCCGGGCCTGTACCCCCCCTGTCGCACAGCAGCCCTCCCAGTTCCCCTGTGTTCCTGGGCCTCTGTCCCCTGGACGGTGTGCCCACTACCACTGCCCCCAGGTCCCTGTTGTTGCTGGGGTGGTGGGTCAACCTGGGTGCCCTGTAGTGGTGGACACACCGCTGATTTACGTGCCCTGGAGACAGAGGCATGGGCCCGCTGGGTGGGAGCTGTGCTGGTGTTCCCAGAGGGGGTTGGGTCTGGTGTAGCCTGTGGCTGTCTGTGGGGAACCGACTGTCCAGAGGTCCCCGATGGGCCGGGCTGGTCGTCTTGCTCCAGGGAGACAGAGCTGCTGTCATCGCTGGGGGCCTCTTCTGGGGGTGGGATGGACATCTCTGGACCCTCCGTGGCGGTGTGGTGGCGTTCGGGTCCTGCAGGGGTATAAAGGTATGGTTATTGCTTCTGTGTGTGGCATTTCGTGTGATGGGTGGGTGTCCGTGTACCCATGTGCAGGCATTTCCTTGTGGGGGCTTTTGTGAGGGTGGCTTGTGGGGGTGATGTGTGTGTGCAGTGGGCATGCTTTGGTGATGGGTGTCCATGCTTTGGGGTCGCATGCAGGGCTTGGTGTTGGGATGGGTGGGTTGTGATGGTGAGCCTTTTGCTAGGGGTTGGTGTGATGGGGGAGGGGGTGAGGGTGGGGGTATGATTAGGCATGCAGGTGGGGTGGGGGTGGGAAGCAGTAGTGAAGATTTGCCTTACCAGAGTCCATTCCTCTGCCTACTCCTGCGAGGCCCTCAGGATGCAGGATGTGCAAGACTTCCTCCTCCCACGCGGTAAATTCTGGGGGAGTAGGTGGGGGTCCGCCGCCAGTCTTCTGCACCGCAATGTTGTGCCTTGATACCATGGAACGCACCTTCCCCCGTAGGTCATTCCATCTCTTCCTGATGTCCTCCTGATTGTGTGGATGCTGTCCCACTGCGTTAACCCTGTCCACTATCCTTTGCCATAGCTCCATCTTCCTGGCAATTGTGGTGTGCTGCACCTGTGCCCCGAAGAGCTGGGGCTCTACACGGACTATTTCCTCCACCATGACCCTGAGTTCGGCGTCACTGAACCTGGGGTGTCTTTGGGGTGCCATGGGGTGGTGTGGTTGAGGTGTGGGGTGGCGTTTGTGGTGATGAGTGTGGTGCGTGTGGTGGTGTGTGGTGTTTGGTGTTTGGTGCGTGGATTCTGTGTGGGTGATGGTGTTGTGTGCCTCTGTGTTGTGGGATTCTCTATTCTGTGCTCTCTCTCTAGCCTTCGTCAATGATTTCGGGTCGTAGGGGCTTGTGGGTGATGTGGGTGTGTGTTTTATATTGTGTTGGGTGTTTGGGAGTGGTGTTAGTATGTGTATCAGGTGTGTGTATTTCGAACTGACCAATGTGGCTGAGTTTTCTATGTGTGTGTGTATTTTGACCGCGGCGGTGTGTACCGCCAATGGAATACCGCGTTTGAAAGACCGCTGCGTGGATTTGTGGGTCGGAATGGTATGGGCGTATTTCTGTTGGCGTGACGGTGGAGGTTTGGTCAGCGCCTTTTTTTCGCTGACCTTTGGTGTGGCGGATTTTTGAGGATGTCGGGTTTTTGGCGGTTTGCCAGTTGCGGGTCAGAATGACCGTGGCGGTTTACCGCGGCGGTGTTATGGCGGCCTTCTGGCCGGCGGTAAGCGACTTTTACCGCCGAGGTCAGAATGACCCCCTTAATGTACCATTTGGCATCTCTATTTGCAGATATTTGTGCCCCACTATCACACCTGGTGTGTTGACTGCAGCTCATTCATATGTATACATTACTGTACAGTTGTATTGTAGTGTTTAAAGCTTGTTAAACAAATACATAGTTCAATCATTTGACAGAGTCCATACTTGTATTTATTCAAATGGTGTATATTTAGGTGCTAAGAAGTAGAGGGGGATGGTGGAGGAAAGTCCAGGATAGAGTTGAGTCTATTTGTATCACAGGTGCATTGTCCATGGGGGCATAGGAAGTGGATCAATGGCAGTTCAAGGTGGTCAGGGTGACAGAGTGGGACACAAGAGTGACAATCAGGAGAGTCTTATTTCCTGGCAGAGGTCTTGGCAATAGTCTCTGGCTTCTGCCTGGATCGCAGGGACCATTTGCGTGGTGGTTCTCCTTCTGCAGGGGGTGGGGTGCTGGTGGCCTATTGTTCCTGTGGCGGGGCCTCGTGTCGGTTTGGCTATTGTCAGGGGCCCCCTGGTGTGCCACTGTCTCCCTCATGGTGTTGGCCATGTCTGCCAGCACCCCTGCAATGGTGACCAGGGTGGTGTGGATGTCCTTCAAGTCCTCCCTGATCCCCAGGTACTATCCCTCCTGCAGTCGCTGGGTCTTCTGCAACTTGTCCAGTATCTGACCCATCATCTCCTGGGAATGGTGGTATGCTCCCAGGATGTTGGTGAGTGCCTCCTAGAGAGTTGGTTCCCTGGGCCTGTCCTCCCCCTGTCACACAGCAGTCCTCCCAGCTTCCCTGTTGTCCAGTGCCTCTGTCCCCTGAACTGTGTGCCCCCTGCCACTGACCCCAGGTCCCTGATCGTCCTGTGTTTGTGGTGTGCCCTGGGGTCCCTGTAGTGGTGGACACACAGCTGATTGATGTGTCCTGGGGACAAAGGTATGGGCCTGCTGGATGGGTACTGTGGTGGTGTTTTCTGAGGGGGAGGCTCTGTGGTGGTATGGGAGTGTGCCTGGGTAACCGACTGTCCAGAGATCCCTGATGGGCCGGGTTGGTCATCTATATCCAGGCACCCAGAGCTGCTGTCATCACTGTGGGCCTCTTCTTGAGGGGGGACTGGATGTTGCTGGCACCTCCTCTCCGGTGATGTTGGGTTGGGGACCTGTGGGGATGTAAATGCAGTGTTATTGTTTCTGTGTGTGCCAACTTGTGCATGAGTGTGTTGCCCTCTATGGTTGTTTTTGCCCTGTCTGCTTTGCCTTGTTTGAGTAGTTGTTTTGTGGCCTGGTGATTCTCTCTATTGTGCATGCTTTAGTGATGGGTGTCCATGGAGATCTGTGATGGGGGTCCATGCATTGGTGTTTCATGCAGGGCTTGGTTTTGGGAGAGGTGGGTTGTGATGGTGGAGTGTGTGGGAGGTGGTGAAGTGATGGGAGTGTGGGTAAGGGTGGGGGTATGTGATGGCATGCAGGTGGGGGGGTGATAGTAATAGAGATTTCACTTACCAGAGTTCAGTCCTCCTCCTACTCCTGCCCGGCCCTCAGGATGCATGATTGCCAAGACTTGCTCCTTCCATGTTGTAAGTTGTGAGGGAGGGGGTGGGAGTCCACCTCCAGTCCTCTGTACAGCTAGTTGGTGTCTTGCTACTGTGGAACACATCTTACCTTGTAGGTTGTTCCACCTCTTCCTGATATCATTCCTTGTTCTGGGGTACTGTTCCATGGCGTTGACCCTGTCCAATATTCTCTGCGATAGTTCCATCTTTCTTGCAATGGATGTCTGCTGCACCTGTGATCCAAAAAGCTGTGGCTCTACTTAGATGATTTCCTCCACCATGAACCTTAGCTCCTCCTCTGAGAACCTGGGGTGTCATTATGGTGCCATGTGTGTAGTGTGAGTGGTGTGGGTGAGAGTGTGTGGGGTGATGTCTTGGGGTGGGTGATATAAGGTGCGTGGATGGTGTATAGGTGATGGTGGTGTGTGGCTGTGGTCTTGTCTGTGGTATTGCAATTGTTTGTAATCGTAAAGGGTTGTGGGTAATGTGGGTGGGTGTTTTATAGTGGTGTGGGTGTGTGTATGTGTGTCAGGTGTGTGTAGTTTGAATTGTCCAATGTGGTGGTGTTTTGTTAGGTCTTGTGTATTTTGAGCGCGGCGGTATGTACCGCCAATGGTTTAGGGCCATTGAATGTCCGCCATGGTGATTCGTGGTTCATAATGCTGTGAGCGTAGTTCTGTTGGCGTAACGGTGTGGGTTTTGCTACCGCCAGTTTATCACTGACCTTGGGCTGGCGGACTTGTGTGTGTAGCTGTATAGTGACGGATTGCTATGTGTGGGTTATTATATGGTTGGCGATATTCCGCTGCTGCCAATGTCATAATGAGGGCCTAAATCTCTTTAAACCTTTTAGGCAGCCTATGGTTTTCATGTATGTTGGTAACTTAGTTTTGCATGCCATTTATGTTACATTAGCTTTGTGGTTGTAATAAAGCTTTGAAACTTTATTCAGTTTGGAGTTTGTTCAATGGTTAAATTGGTCATGGTATTTAAAATGTTTACGTATTTCACACTGTTTATTTAAACTGAATGGATCCATTTACCACACTCCTCACCGACGTCCAAGGTCCAGACCACTTCTAGTGATGAGAGTGATGGTGTCTCACCAGAGTGCTTGCGATTTCTATACCAGAGGCAAGAAGAAGACCTCCGCTGGCACTACAACAATTTTGGTAGCAGAGTTATGGTTTTGCCTTATGAGGAGGGGTAATGGATTTTCCCCACATTGTGGTTGTTGTTGGTGAGGTGTAGAGGTTGATGAAATTCCAGTGTTGTGTTACAAGTGCACGGTATGTGTTTTGAGTAGGTTTTGCGCTTGCAGTGCTTTTGGCTAAACTGAGGTAAAGTGTAATGTAAGAAGTGAGTAGGGATTTTACGTACTCCAAGTAAATGAGTGGGAAGATTGCATACTCCAAGTGAATGTTGTGCTTTGTGCTTGAAAAAACTGTCCACATTGTTGTTGTTGTTTATGGGTGCTGTGAGGCCTAAGACTCACACAAGTGTGTGGAGACAATTCATGAATTTATTGTCTGCAGTGAGGTGTTGGTCGATTGAGTTCTGTCGACAATAACAGTAGATTCTTAGAGTGTATGTGTGAGTTGTTGGTTGGTACTAGGTGAATTGTGAGAATCTGTATTACCGGAGTGAGAATTGAAGGTCAAATCTTACTTGCGTATGTTCAAAAGCCACAGTGGGAGGTGAAGCAATAACGTTTTTAAAGCATTTGAGTCCTACCCGTAGTGAGCAGACAGGTTTGTTTTTTATGCTTGCAATATTTGCATTTAGAATGTATGTGTGAGAGGTGTATGAGACAGCTCTGAAGAGAGTCGCAGCTGCAGAGTGAAGTGAGTGTGACGTCATTTGGTTCTCATTGGGATAGGTTTATTGGTGAGAAAAGTTGTGCATGGATTGGTGGACTAGACTGCACTGCTATAGGTTGAGAACAGCTTGCAAAGAGGACTGTGGGATCGAAATACTTCCTGGATTTGTAGAATTTGTGCTTGCAAATTAGATTTGTGTAAAAATGATGTTTTTCAAAGATTTAAGGAGTGCATTGAGAGAAGATGTTTTTATTCCAGTTAAAGAGGGTGAGCCTAATCCACCTGAGGGTACACCAGCATCTGAGGTAATGGAAGAAAGAGGAGTTTCAGTATGCCTTTGGGTAAATCAGTGGTGAAAAACAACTGAGAAGGAAGGTACCTTAGCTTTTCCCTGTTACAGATCTTTTAATTTAAGAGTATTAGAGAATCTGAGGAGGGTGTTGTATGAATCAAAACCCCTTCCTAGACCTGCACAATTTGAAGCTCTTGCCATTTGGGAATAAGTTGCGAGGTAGAAAGAGGCTCAGAAATTCAAGAGGAGAATGAGGAAAGAAGAAAAGAAGTTTGCAGAAGCTAGATGGGATGAAGAGCAGAGAATGCGGAGAGCAGATACATTGCATGCAGTTCAATTATTCCCAGCAATAACACAGGAAAGTGGTGGAAATGTTAAATCCAAAGCCAAGAAGAAACCTGCAGAAGATCTAGAGCAGAAGCTAGATGAGCATGAAAGGGTAGCAGGCATGGAAAGTGATTCAGATGTTGAATTTATAACTCAGTTGTTGCAAAATCACCCCCACTATATAATGCAGTTGAATTACTAAAACAGAATGTAATCCTGAATATAGCTACAGCTCCAGTTCTACAAAGCCAGGTTCAGATGACTCCAAATGTATCTACTGCTAATGTTGCACAGGTACTAGTGGTTTATCTGACAGTTTCAATTGCCAATACAGTTCAGAATGTTCCAGTTCCAGTTATGCCATAGCTGATTCAGAATTCAGGAATGACCCAGTATAAGTCTACACCTAATGTACAGACAGCTGCACAGATTGTGACTGGGACAGACAATGTCCATGGATTCCTTAGTAATTACACCACATAATGTTGCCCCAAATCAGTCTAATCAGACTTTTGGTACAGTATTAACTGGCCATGCTGCAGGATTAATATTCCCATCAAGTCAAACAGATTTGTCAGGACCAGATGCATTGACAGTTCCTGGGACAATAGGTCCAGTTGTCCCCTTGTGTGCCCAGGATAATAACGAGAGTGATACCCAGTTTCCAAATGCATTACAGCCCTGAATTCTCCTTTTGAAACTAATTCAGAAATTGAGAGACTGAGCACTACTGTGCCAAACATGACTCCTATTAATTGTTCTGGTTCTAATCAGACATATGATAGAGTAGGTGTGTTTATTGATAAGAAGTAAGCCCCCTGTTCAATGGGATCATCTGTAATGACTCAGGGACAAGTCATGAGAGCTCCATGTAATATTCCACAGCTTATGGCTTGAGATAGTAGGAATAATATGACTTTACAAGGAATGACAGCTCAACAATTAACTGAATGGTTGTATAATTTGAGTGGAGTATCAGTTGCGGGAAACACATCTGAGGGAGATAAAACACTGAACAAGGCTAGACTAAAATTGGAATTGAATTAAAAGATTGAGGGAACACTTCAATTGGAAAGGTTAGATTCTTACATTGAAAACAAATAGTGTTACATGTGCAAGGATGTTACACTTTGAGCAGAAATGATCTATGGGAAATTACCAGATTTGGCAGAAATGTATTAAGTTGAGATGAATAAATCCAAGCAATTAAAAAGAAGCTACAGATAAGAATTTGATTCTAGAGACATTGTGAACATGAGATCACCCGGTATGAAAATTCACATAAGAGAATTGATTGAGAGCATTCAGAAATGGGGAGTATTAGATAAGTCAGAAGAAAAAGCTGATTGTATCTTCAAGTGGTGTACAGCAGGCTGGGGGTGCTGTAAAAATGATGCCAGTGAGAGAAAGTCCAGTAGGGAATTTTGTTCGTGTCCCATGATGGAGCAGAAAGGGCATACTGTCATCTACTATTGGCTACACAAAGTTGAGGGAGAAACCAGTGAAATGGTACCAGCAGACCAAGAGGTTTATTAAGCTTGCAAAGTGGCGTGGGAGGATTTGGACACTTCATTTGAAAGTTTGGTTCCAGTAGATTTGTGGATTGAATGCAAGCAGAGTGTTGATTGGCCAACATGTCAGTCACCAAGGGATGCTGTAACAGGTGCACAGTCTGAAGAGATGATGAAAAGCTACTACAAGGTGATTGCATTTTTCAAAACTAGAGTTTCCTCCAAAAGATGTTGATTGGCAGAGGATTGTCAGGACAGTTCAGGAGGCAACATAGTCTGTTTGTGCATATTATGAGGGGATTTTGCAAGCCTTCAACAAGTGGTGGCAAAGAGATTATTGAACCAAGAGATTATTTTTTTTGTTCAGATTTGTTCAAGGATTAAAGCCTGAAGCTAGCAATATGATTCGGAATCATTTGATTTCCTGACAGGGAAAGCCGATTGATAAAGTACTGCAATACGCAAAATACTGTAGTGCCGAAATTGAATTGATGCAGAAAAGATTAAAGGAGAAGGCAATGGTGATGCAAATTAAATCTGCCCAGATAGCAGGTATGCAGGGATCACAAGGAATGGTGAACACAGGAGGATTGCAAGGAGCACAACAGCAGGGCAACATGGTGCCTCAGTTAAGAAGTAGAGGTCTTCTTCTGTTGAGCAGATCCGAATGTTAATGTGGCTAGTGTACAAAATATGAAGAAAATGCTTCCTTGTCATGTGTGCAGCAATGTCGGAAAATGGAAATGGGAGTGTCCATATAATAACATAAATAACTTTGTGCAATGTGGGGGTGTTGCACAGATGGTTGACAAAAGTCAATTTCAAAAGAGTTTAAGGGACCAAAAATCAAAATATGAATGTTCCAACTGGGGCAGTGCAAATGCAAGTTCCCCAGCAACAAGTACAATTTCCAAGGAGCAAATTTAGACCCCACAGCAACTGCAGATTCCTCAAGCTCCGATGCCACAGCAACAGGTAGTGGTTCCTCAGCAGAACCGAAACCAAAGAGAAAATGCAAATGTAAATAGGTTAATCACACAATACCCATTGATGGATTTCAGTGATGATAAAGTGAGTGAGGAATATTTGAGTGAGAGTTCAGAAGAGGAACAATGTGTGTTGGCTGCATCATTGGAGGTAGATCAGCATGGTCCTTATGTGAATGTGAGTGTTATGGGTCAAAATGTTTCATTTCTGGTTGACACTGGAGCAACTCGTTCAACTGTCAGATCTGCAGAAGTCCATAATATGCCCCTTTCTGGCAGGACAGTTTAAATAGTAAGAGTAGCAAATCAGCATTTGATAAACCCTATTACAGAGTTCATTCCAGTCAAACTAGGAACATTTGAAGATTTGCATCAGTTTGTAGTCTGCAATTCCAGTCCTGTAAGTCTGTTAGGAAGAGACATACTATGCACATTAAAATGCTCCATTACTTGTACTCATGAAGGGATATCAATTAAAATGAACAGTGATGATGAAACCTCCCACCAGATTGATAAAATGTATCCTATATGTTTCCTCTCATGATAGTTGGAGACTTGCCTGATGAATTACAAAACATAATAATGTTGAGAGTTTTGGATCTCTCTGGAAAGGATATTAGACTCATACGAGCTGTCGAGCCAGTCAAAGTAACCATAAAGCCAAATTTAGGGGGTGATTCTGAGACTGGCGGGCGGCGGAGGCCGCCCGCCAGTCTTCCCCCGACAAAATACCGCTCCGCGGTCGCAAGACCGCTGAGGGTATTTTGAGATTTGCCCTGGGCTGGCGGGCGGCCGCCAAAAGGCCGCCCGCCAGCCCAGGGCAAATCTACCTTCCCACGAGGACGCCGGCTCAGAATTGAGCCGGCGTAGTGGGAAGGTGCGACGGGTGCAGTTGCACCCGTCGCGTATTTCAGTGTCTGCTTTGCAGACACTGAAATACTTTGTGGGGCCCTCTTACGGGGGCCCCTGCAGTGCCCATGTCATTGGCATGGGCACTGCAGGGGCCCCCAGGGGCCCCGCGGCACCCCCTACCGTCATCCTGTTCCTGGCGGGAGACCCGCCAGGAACAGGATGGCGGTAGGGGGTGTCAGAATCCCCATGGCGGCGGAGCGCGCTCCGCCGCCATGGAGGATTCTCCCGAGCAGCGGAAAGTCGGCGGGAGACCGCCGACTTTCCGTTTCTGACCGCAGCTGAACCGCCGCGGTCAGAATGCTCGAGGGAGCACCGCCAGCCTGTTGGCGGTGCTCCCGTGGTCGGTGACAGGGTCAGAGTGACCCCCTTAGTCTTTCGCAGAATGCCACAGTATAGCATGACTCCAGAAGTGATTGAGGGAATTACTCCATTAATTGCAGACTTTGTCGAGCAGGGAGTTCTAAAAGAAGTAATGGATAGCCTGTCGTATGCTCCAATTATGGGTTTGGGAAAGCCAAGTGAGAAGTACCACATAGTACAGAATTTGAGAAAGGTGAAGGAAATTATGGTATCCTTTTGTCCTGTGGTACTGAACCCAGCAATAATCTTATTCTGGATTCAATGTGAAGCAGGATAGTTTTCCGTAATTGAACAAGCGTTCTTTTCCATGCACTTGCACGAGGATAGTCAGTTCCTTTTCTCATTCAGATTCTTCAATCATGTGTATGTATGGTGCCATACTCCACATAGATTTTCAGAATCACCGTCCATTTTTAATTCGATCTTGAAACAAATATAGAGTTTTCAAACATGCACTTTCAGTCTTCTTTAGTGCAATAGATTGATGATTTGATGCTTGCATCAAATTCACAAGAAGCTTGCAAAAAGATACCTTAGCATTTCTGAATTATTTTCTGTGAAAACAGACATAAGGTTTCCCCTATCAAGTTACAGTATTGCCAGAAGGAAGGAAGATATTTGGGTCACCAGACTGAGAAAGGTGCAAGGAAATTATCCCAAGAGAGAGTTACAATTATTATGCAGATTAATCGCCCAGTTACACTGAGAGATTTCAGAATGTTTTTGGGCGTGGTGAACTATTGTTGCCAATGGATCCCAAATTTGTCAGTTATTTCCAAACCACTGCAGAAGCTAACTCACAAAGAAGTTACAGACCCAGTTCTCTTTGATGAAGAGTGCATGAAAGTTTTCACTGAGCTGAGAGTTTGTGCAGAGCTTCAGCCTTGGAAATTCCTGATTACATGAAAGGTTTTGCACTGTTTTGTTATAAACATGATGGTTGTGCTCTTTCTGTTTTGACACAGTCACAGGGAGTAACAAACAGACCTGCAGCACATTTTTCTGCCACATTGGATCCTGTCACTGTACATTTGTATACTGTAGGTGTAAGCATTGGTCAGTGCAAAGGCATTATGATCGGACACCCTTTAACAGTTTATGTCCCACATTCGGTTGAGGTCCTTTTGACCCGAATGGAAACTCAATATTTGACTAGTGCCCGTGTTACCCATTCTGAGTTATTAATCCTTGGTTTCTCAAATGTGACAATCAAAAGAAGTTCGACCCTGAACCCAACTACATTATGGCCTGTTAATGTTGTTGATGTAAATTATGTTAATGAAGTGTAACATGACTGCCTTAATGTCACTGAACTATGCAACAAACCCAAACCTGACATTCAGGATACCCTTTTAGAGGAGAATGATGTTGATGGCTCCCGTTTAAGAGACAATGAGGGTACTCTGAGAGCTGATTATTCAGGTTGCACCATCTCAGGAGTAGGCAAAGCCTCATGGCTTCAAGGAGTAATTTCTCCACAAGTAGCTGAATTTGTTGCCCTTACAAGAGTAAACTGTGTATCTGAGCAGATTACAGTGACAATATTCACAGATAGCCAATATGGATTTGCTGTTGTTCATGACTTTGGGCAGTTATGGCACGAGCGAGGTTTTGTGACCTCTTCAGGAACACCCATTCTAAATGTTGAAAGAATTCATAGTCTACTGAATGCATTGCAGTTACCTGAGAAAATTGCTGTTCGAGGTTAAATGATTATGAACAGAGTTTCCGCCCGCCGGCCCAGCGGGGATGTGGGCCGCAACATGGGAGCCGGCTCCAAATGGAGCCGGTGGTGTTGCAGCCGTGCGACGGGTGCAGTTGCACCTGTCGCGCTTTTCACTGTCTGCAGAGCAGACGGTGAAAAGCCGCATGGGGCCCTGTCAGGGGGCCCCTGCACTGCCCATGCCAGTGGCCTGGTCAACAAATTACGTCCGACTTCTCTCACCATGATACTCATAGCCCCAACTTGGGCATGACAACATTGGCACATCACACTTCTAGACGTGTTGGTAGTATCTCACTCCAAACTTCGAAACAGGCCGGATTTGTTAACCCAAAACAAAGGTCTCACTACTCCCCGTATCGCCAGACTTTTCCTGGCAGTTCAAACCCCAGGAAAAGGCTGGCAGTGGGGGGACTCGTAATCCCCTTGGAAGCACAGCCTGCCTGTTGGCGGTGATCCCGTCATTTCAGCCCTGGCGGTCCTGTACCGCCAGGGTTGAAATGACACCCTTTGTCTCATTATGTAATGCCTATGCTGACCAAATTGCTAGATATTGTGCAGTCTATTGTGTCACCTTCATTGAAGAGTGGGGTGGTGGACATGACACCAGTGAGACAAATCAAAGCTTTCTAATGTCAGTAGGTGATACCTGGGATGAAATTAAAAGATTGCAGGAAGAGGCAACAGAGGAAGAACACAGAATTTTGAGTAGAGCAGGTTGTGTACAAAGAGAGGAAGACAATGTCTGGTTTTCAAATGAAGGGAAACTTGTGTTACCAGATTGTTTGTTGACCTCAATGTTATGTTATAGATTTTTATAGAGCGCATGGATACCCTCGGGTTTCCCAGCGCTAATGGACCCAAAACCACAGAAAGAATGCAACAGAGCCTGATCTAAAACAACCATGTTTTCAGTGCCTTACGAAACTCAAATTCTTGATTCATCAGCCGGAGTTTGAGAGGCAAAGAATTCCACAACTTGGCTCCTAAAAAAGCCAGTGTGGCCCCACCCCATTTAACTTTCTTTATTTTAGGTATAGTTGCCAAAGCTGTAGTGGAGGATCTCAGATCTCTATTTGGCTTATGAAAAGTAGCCAAATTCCTAAAAAGTGGGCGTCCTTCAACATGGAGGGACCTGTGTATATGACAGAGGGCCTCAAATTTAATCCGCTGCTCTACCGGTAGCCAATGCAAGGAAGCTAGCCCAGATTGTACCGGAGACCATCTAGGAATATTCAACAGCAAACGAGCTGCAGCATTTTGCACTCTTTGCAATTTCTTCTTTACATAAACTGGGGAGCCTACGAGAAGTCAATTCCCATAATCTAACCTTGATAAAATAATGGGCTGCACTATAAGCCTTCTTGCCAATGCCGGAAGGATGACAAAGACCTTTCGGAGGAGTCAGAGTAGGCCAAAACAAGTTGTGGAAATATGCCTAGCATGGGTGTCTAAGGTTAAAAGAGGGTCCAGATAGATCCCCAAACTCTTAATCTGCTTGTTGGGAGGAGGAAATTCCCTCAGAGCCGATGGAATACTCCGTAGAGTTGCATGTCTTGGTTCTGGGCCCAATATCATCAATTCTGTTTTCTCCTCATTTAATTGCAATTTACTGTTGGTCATCCAGCTTGAGACCGCTTGCATGCAGGTGGCTAGTGTGACTAGTTCTGGGGTCCCATTGGAAGAGAAGGAGACCACCAGTTGTGTGTCATCAGCGTAAGACACCAACGATAGACCAAAAGATTCTACCAAAGTAGCCACGGGGCCATGTATATGTTAAATAATGTTGGACTCAAGGATGAGACCTGAGGTACACCACACCTGCACTGCAGTTTGTCTGACATATGTGATCGATCAAGGACCTGAAAAGATCTATCCTGTAAGAAAGACGTAAGCCACGCCAAAGCCTGATCCTAATTCCAATATTCCTCATCCTCTGGATCAGGACTTGGTGGTCCACCGTGTCAAATGCTGCACTCAAGTCCAGCATAATTATCACTGTAATATGGCCCTGGTCAACACTCTTCCTGGCCTCTTCCATTACCGCAATTAGTGCTGTTTACGTGCTATGTCCCTCTCTAAAACCCATCTGAGTAGGATGGAGCAATGTATTCTCTTCCAAAAAGGTAGAGAGTTGTGAGTTAATATATTTGTCTAAAATCTTTGCGGGAGTGGGCAGTAAGGAAATCGGCACAAAAATTCTTCAACACTGTAGGGTCGAGGGTGGATTTTTTTCAGCAGCGGCTTAACTATAGCATGCTTCCATAGGCTGTGCACTGATCCTTTAAATAGTGAAGCATTAAGTAAATCTGTAAGCACTGGCACTATAGCTTCCGCCCCTTGAACCACAATATGTGGGGGAGCCGGGTCCAAAGGGGATCCTGATTTAAGGGCACTCAGAGAGGCTAAAACCTGTGCCTGTGAGAGTGGGGTAAAATTGGAAATGAGGGCCACTCTGTTAGAGGTAGGTTTCTCCTCCTGCTCTGATTTAGAACTGTTATCAGCAAAACCAGCATAAATGGCCAAGATCTTTTGTTGGAAAAAATTAGCTAGCGTATTACTATATTCTAAAGAGGCTTCTATAGGGTTGTCTTCTACTGGAACTTGAAGAATTTCCTTTAAAAACCGAAAAACTTCTTTGGGAGAACCTGCCACCTCTTCAATTTTCTGCTGATGAAAATCACTTTGTGCCACCTTAATCTCGGAATAATATCTTCTAATAGCTGTCTTATATGCGTCCCTATCTGTCGCATCATAAGATTTTCTGCAGCTGGGGTGTAAACCACAGGGCACTGACTTTCCCATGCGGGCCAGTTTTATTTCTCCAGGGGAGAACCTTATCTAGGCTGTCAGTGATCCAATCATTGAAGTCCTCTGCTTCCGGATCCCCCTTATCCATGAAGCAGGATTTACGGGATTCCAGGGTGGCTACAAAATTGTTTCTGATCAGCTTGCTCCATAATCTCCAAACCTGTACCAAAGGCTTGGACCCCTTTCTTACTGTATCCATAGTGAATTCAATAGGGATTAAGAAATGATCGGACCAGGCCAGTGGAATCGGAGGCATACAGGATAAGGCAGGGGTGTTGCTAAATACTAAATCAATAGTAAGACCCCTTTCATGGGTGGGGCCTTTAACAAGTTGAGCCAGACCCATTGCCTCCATACCTCTGAGTAAACGTCTCGAACCTGACTGGGTCTCAGCATAGATATTAAAGTCTCCTAAAATAGTAAAACTTGGTCTAGAACATATAAAATCAGCGGTGCAATCTAAAAGGGAGTCTAAAAATTTCTTAGAAGGGCCAGGAGGGTGATATAATAAGATCCCTGAAAACGTATACTGCGGGTTAAGAGCTAGTGAGAAGAACATGCCTTCCCCATCCACTAACTGGAGGGGCTGGTAGATTAAGTTAAGAAAGCCCCTATAGACAACTGCAATTCCACCTCCTCTCAAAGTCCCTCTGTCCAATCTGGCAATCAAATATCCAGTAGGTAGTGCCGGATTGATGTTGGGGTCCGAACCTTCATTCAGCCATGTTTCCGTCAGGAACAGGGCTGTAGGGACCGCCTCAGAGAGCAGTAAATTAATGTCCAATTAATGAGCCACCAACGAACGACAGTTTGAGTAAATAAAGGAAGTGTGAGGTTTCGACCCCACATCCAAACCATCCACCCTAGAATCTAGTGTCCAATGACAGGTGGGGCAACACCATGTGTCTCCGAAAGCTTCTATACGTGACAAACAATTATTCACACCTAGCGGCTTCAAGTCATGTAATTGCTTAGAGGAATAGCAATAGGTAGGTGCGGTGTCATCTAAGACTGGAAAGGAATTAGGGGGACAAGCCCTCAGGCCTGGCGTGGACAGGCACAGACGGGCTTGCCTTTGGCGCACCAGCGGTGCGCCAGCGGGACACCCGCTGCACACGTCTGCTGCGCACTCACCGCATCGCGGCTGAAATAGGTTTGAAAACCGGATGTCAGTGGACTAGAAAAAAACTAGACCGCTGACCCTTTCCCAAAATGGTGACCGTAAAGGTACTGCGGTCGCAGGGGAAAAATGGCTGGCGCTAGCGAACACGGCCTAAAAAGGGGTTTAAAAAATCAATAAATAAAGATAAAGGACTGGTGGGCCACTGCACACAGGCCACAGTTTCACAGTCCACCTCACGACTCAGGCAAAAGCTATACAGTCTCCACCCCTGCCCTCTTAAAAATACCTGAATTTAGAACATATGCAAAAGTGATAAAAATTGAAAGTCACAGTAAAATATCTTTCAAACATCAAAACGTAGTAAAAATTTGGATTCACGTAATAAAAATTGAGAGTCACCGTTAAAATGACTTTCGATCAATGATACACATAAAATGACAAATTTTGAATAAAATATGAGGCGGTATCAGGTAAGGCTCATCGCCTAGTCTGGCCCACGCAATATATTATCATGGTTAAATTCACCTTGGTAGAGATTCAATAATCCACACATTCCAACAGACATGATATAACCGCAGATTTAAGTTGATTGCAGAAATGGTATGTTACAGATGTGTTACATGTCATCAGATTAATGTAGGAAAGCGCATTTGGGTTAGTTTGAGACACCTAGGCAGAAGGGAAGTCCATTTAACAGAATGCAGCTTGATTTTATTGAGATGCCGGTTTGTAAGGGATTGAAGTATGTGCTGGTAATTGTGTGTGCATTTTCCCACTGGATAGAGGCCTATCCACCACATAGGAATAAGAGTCTTACTGTAGCCAAGCTGCTGCTCTGGGAACAAAAACAAAGGTTTGGCATTCCAACTTCTTTAGATCAGATCAAGGAGTTCATTTCAATAATGAGATCATAAAGTTGTTGTTTGTAGCACTGAACACTGAACAAAAATTGCACTGCTGAGGCATCTGGATTGGTGGAGCACACCAATGGAACATTGAAAGCTCAATGGGCAAAGGTTTTTGCCTCTTCTATGTTGAAATGGCCTGATGCATTACCACTTGTCCTGATGTGAATGCGTAGCACCCGTAACAGGAAGACAGAATTGTCACTGCATGAAATCCTTATGGGGTGTGCAATGAGGTTACCAGCAGTGCCTGCAAATGCTCTTGAAACATAACAGATGACTTAGTGCTGGATTATTGCAAAAGTCTGGCTAATGTGGTATGATCTTTATCTCATCAGGCTGAAGCAGCAACAGTTCAAATGACTCAAGAACAGTTCCACAGCTTGAAGCCTGGAGAGTGGGGTCTGTGAGGAAGATTTACGTAGAGCCAAAGTGGAAAAGACCATATCAAGTTATCTTGGTGACGACAACAGCTGTGTAGTGTGCTGGCCTTCCAAACTGGAGTCATGCAAGCCACACACACAACGTGCCATGTCCTTTTGAAAACACAGGTCTGAGCCCCTAAGAGTTAAACCATAAGATCAAGCAGTGAGGACTGAAAAAGTGACAATAGCAGAAATCGTGCGAAATGGTGAAAATGCAAGTCATGCAGATAAAAGTGCTGAAGAACTGACTCCTGCCAATACAGCAAACGTTGTGAGTTCAGTCACACTTGAAGAGAGGACTGTAAGAGGAGATCAATGTACTGCATCCACACCCGAACCAGTTGCTGTTAAACTCCCAACAATAACGGAAGAAGTCGAAGAGTCGAATCAAAGTGAAGACGAAGTTTGTGCCGGAAGGAGTACAAAAAGGAAAAGAGTGCCAAACTGCAAATAATCTTCACCTGAATGGATGTGTCTTATCGCAAATGAATAGGAGAACAAGTTTATGGTCTTTGGTTTTGACCCTGAGAATTCAGTTAAACATTCTGGAACTTGAAATCGCATATGAACTGAGTTTTGAAATAACCTTGCCAATTGATCAGCAGAGACATTATACGCTGGAAGTGACAATAAGCAATCATCAGAGTATAATATACTGAAAACAAACTTTTTAAACTATTTTTGACATTTTTTTTTGTTAAAACTTGATGAGCTTTCTAGAACATGAAGAACAGTAATAAATAAGTGCAAATACTTTTTGAAAAGCTGCTATGGACCTGATTTTGTTCGCTTTGCTTTGAAGTTTTCTTTTCCCCCCTACTGATTCTACAAAAACCATGAACCCAGAACAGGGTAAATGCGATAAATGATTGTGTTATTTTATGGATCAAATCTGTTTATTGGTATTTTTAGTTATAAACAACGCATATGCAACGCTTCAAAATAGGACCACTGCGTTAACATACAACATGCTTTATGCATAGCGATAAAAAAAGAACTAGATATAACATCAAACATAGTTTCCCCACAGTTGGCATATCAGATCCCATCAACATCTTGCAATCCTAGGACTTGTACCAGCAAAATCATGGCCCCGGGTATACGTAACCATTGCACGCCCGCTTCTCCTCCCTCAATTCAGCTTCAAAACCCTCAAGTAGGTTGGGCATGTCAGTTCCGTGAACTCCGTAGACAGTATTTGTAAGAATGGTTGCCAAAGTTCCTTAAAATCCCCACTACTCTGCAATGAAGACAGGGTGAGCTTTTCCTTAGCGAGAATAAATCAAAGCTTATGGAGCCATAATGTTAGCGTCGGAATCTGGTCAGACTCCCACATGCTTAACAACAGCTGTGTGGCTGCATTTAAAGCTAAGGCCATCTGTCGACCTTTCAATGATCTCAAAGGGAAAGTGAGCGTGTTGGGAAGGCTGAGCAAGATGTATGCAGGAAATCTGGGGATATGAGTATCGAAAGCCGAGTCAATAATGTCTATTATATTCTCCCAGTACCGATGGAGCTTAGGGCAGTGCCATAAGAGATGGACAAGCGATCCCGTCCCCCCACACCCTCTCCAGCACAGGCCCGACTTAACGGGGTCCCAGGCATGAATCCTTGCTGGAGTATAGTACCAGTAGGATACCACTTTATAGGCTGACTCTGTTCCTGCCCCATTGTAAGCTGTGTGATGTGTGCTGTAAAAAATGCTCTCCCACTCCTCCTCAGAGAGCTCTCTCTCCAGCTCCCTCCCATCTCAGCTGACCCTTAGTTTTGGGCGGTCGGACCCCCCCCCCCCCCGCAGGAGAGCATAAAGCTTGGAGATCAATTGCTTATCATCCTTTTTCATTATAATCCATTTTTCAAACGGTGTTAAGGGCCTATCTATTAATGTTCTATTGGCTGGTAACAGAGCCCAATGTCGTATCTGATAATACATCATCCTGTCTGCCTCAGTTAAGCCATATGTTTCCCTCATCTGGTCAAAGGGGATCACTCCATGTTCATCAAAAAAACAACCAACCCTTTTACAACCCCCTTCATGCCACCGACGAAGTGCCTCCATTTGAAGGCCTGGACCAAAATCAGGATTCGCGCCCAGGGGGGTCATTGGGGACGGAAAGGTCGTCAGGCCCATTCGACTGGCCATGCGGTCCCACACCCTCATCGATACCTCCGTGACCAGGGATACGTACAACCCACGCGCTCTGTGACAGCGCTTAAGCCAAGGCTCCTTCCATATATGTGAGCCAACCACTGCCTGATCCATGAAACACCAATGCTTCTCGGAGGACGGGTGGCTCCATTCTAATAGGAAACGCAATTGTGCCGCCTGAAAGTATCTCAGGAGGCAGGGGACAGCCAGTCCCCACTCCAGCTTAGGGCGATACATCACGCGACGTGGTAGCCGCGCCGCTTTCCCCTCCCATATAAATCTTAGGACCGCTTTTTTAAGGGTTGTTATTGTTTGTGGCGGGGGTTCCACCGGAAGTGCCTGAAACACGTACAATAACCGTGGCAAGATGGTCATCTTAACTGCCGCCACCCTACCCAACCAAGACAGTTTAAACCTCCCCCAGCTCTCCAAATCTCGCTGCACCTTCCGCGTCAATTTCATATAATTCAACGTCGCTGTACGGGCGACCGTGGAGCCTAACTCAACCCCCAAGTAAGGGAGCTTTGAGGAGGACCATATGAAGTGGAATCGGGCCCTCAAATCTCTTTCATGCTCAGCGCTGATAAACCTACTCATGGCCTGTGACTTTAGCATATTGATTCGGAAACCCGAGACCCTTCCAAATTCCTCAAGTACACTCATTAGCGCAGAAAGCGAGGTCGCAGGTTCCGCCAGAGTAAGAATCACATCATCCGCGTATAATGAGTTGAGGTGCTTATCTCCCCCAAACTTCACGCCCGCAATCCTAGGGTCATCATGAAGCCGCTGCGCCATGGGCTCCATATACAATGCAAACAAGAGGGGCTAGAGGGGGCACCCCTGCCGGGTTCCTCTGTGAACCGAGAATGGCAACGAGAGCATCCCATTAACCCGTACCGCCGCCTGGGGTGCTCGGTAGATACACCGGATCCATGCAATGAAACCGGGGCCCAGCCCGAAGCGCTCTAGCACCTTAAACAGGTACGGCCAATGAACCCTATCAAATGCCTTTTCAGCATCAATAGAGAGAAATAGCGCCTCCCTTCGAGAGCAATCCGTTTTATCCAATGGATGGAGCAGTCGCTTGGTGTTATCGCTACACTGTCTATGCGGTATAAATCCTGCATGATCAGGGTCGACCAAGCCCGGCATATAGTAATTTAGACGGTGCGCCAGTATGCCAGTAAACAGTTTGGCATCGATATTCAGGAGCGAGATCAGCCTGTATGAGGCGCAGTCCTCGGGGTCCTTCCCCAGCTTCGGAATTACCATGATAGTGGCATCAAGCATGCTAGGCGTGAGAGCCCCCGTGAGTCGAAAGGAATTAAAAAGTCACACTAAAACGGGTACAAGTTCCATGCAGAAGGTCTTATAAAAAAGTGCAGAGAAGGCACCGGGCCCAGGTGACTTCCCGGCCTGCAAGCGCGGATAGCTGATATAACCTCTTCCGCCCTTATAGGTTGTTCTGAAGAAGCCGCATCCCTCTCAGACAAAGGCGTAATTGCTATACCCTCTAGAAAGGCCTCCGGTGTTGAATTACCGGGCTCTTTGGCCTGATATAATGCCTGATAAAACTCCGCAAAGGCCTCTGCTATTTGGTCACTTGTACGTGCTCCCGTTCCCGAGGAAGAGCGAACCATGTGTATCATTGACGCCGCTCGCTGCGCTCGCAACCGATGCGCTAGCAGCTTCCCACATTTACAGGGCCAGGGCAGCAGAGCTCGGACATGCATGTCCTAGCACGCCGCCATCTTGGCCCGATTGTGTTATTTTATTGATTATGGGAATGATTGGTTCAGTGAAAGGTGATATGCAAATCACAGCACCTCCAGTGCAGAGAATATCACCATCTAAGCAGGATAAGTTACATAAGGATGAGGGATTGCTTCATTTAGATGACGCAAAAGGATATTTGTCTTCCAATGTTTATTATAGTTTGCTGTTTGAGCGTTTGGATACAATGAATGTGTGTGACTGTTACATGAGTATACAAATTCCTTCATCAGTACAGGAAAGGCTCACGTATCATAGCTTACCACTAACTTATGGCTTTAGTTGCAGCTTATTGTTAACACGTTTGTACAATCAAGAGTACATTTAGTATTATTACTCAAATGATGATCTTGTTTTCTCTTTTGTTCCCATTAATCAGAATTTGAGCAGCGTTGCAAAGACTGAGAACATAGATGTAGGTGGGCTCTTCAAACCTACACTAATGTTTGACACAGCATATGCACACAGGAATAATCTAAAATGTCTTCTCACACAAGTAGAAACAGAGTTTATTAATCAAACTGATGACAGAAGGAAGGCAATGAAAGAAAAGATAGACAAGGACATTTTTTCACACGATTACAAGAAGAAAGCTGTACTTAACGCGCCTAACACACAAGGACACAGCTTTAGATTGGCAACATGTAGGTAAGCTTTGTGTATATAGGCAGCAATTGAAAACTGACAATAAGTTTGTGGAAATTAGTGAATGGTGACGTGTTTTTGTTTAACAATGTATGGGATTTTATGTTAAATGGACAAGACCCGCCTGGTGCATACTACATCTGTGAAAAGAATGTTGATTGCAGGTTACCAAAAGATTCGTATGGCGTATGCTATTTAGGAGTGGTTTTTCCAAAAATCTTCCATGTAGATAACATTAACAATCCAGCAGGGAATGGGAGACTTAAACTGAGGATTAAAAGAGGAGCAAGTAGTTCAAAGATCACTGGAGATATTTTTGGAGCTTTTATTCCATCAGTAGGTGTGATCCTGAATGACATTCAGATGAGGAAGTTATCAACAATTGTAGATAAGATGTCAACTGATTTTGAAGGTGCAGTGCTCCTAATGGACACAGAAATGGTTGTGGTAAGATCAATGGTTTTGCAGAATCCTTGCGTTAGACACCCTTTTAGCAAAGGAAGGCTGAGTCTGTCGAGTTTTAAAGATGCAACACTGCTGTATTTACATACCTGATAATAGTAAGGAGATACCTTTCTAATTTGACAAATCTGAAAACATTTTAATGATCTGGAACAGACAAACATCTGGGAGAAAGTAGGTGAAGGATTCTCTAAAGTAGGATCGTGGGTTGGAAATTTGGGAAATGGATTTGTGAGATCCTGAAACCTTTCTTGATTGTGACAGTGTGCATAATTTGTGCACTTGGACTTTACAAGTTTTGCAATTACTGGAAGAGACAAAGAGTACACAAGAGACAGAGGAGGCAAGAAATGGAAATGGAAAATATGAGAAACAGATATTACCAGATGATGAAGAGAATTGACAATTACCGCAGACCAAGACTTATGTGTTATCAGACTACAAGATTTTGAGTTGTCTCTTTCTAAATTAGAATGTCCTTTCGTGGCAGCATAAATTGCCAGCAGAGGAGGGACTGAGGGAGATGAAACTTTACTAATACATTAGTAGCATAGAAGTTAGCATATGGTGACTTATCAACCTTCATTTAAACAGAGAAATTAACATGAAAAGTAAAATGTGCACATTTGAAATGTGGTGGACAGTGTGGCCTCCATTTGTATTTGACATTGTGTTTTAACACGAAAGATATTGTGCATTTATATTCAAGTAAGCAACTGATATGAATTAACATTAGAAGTATTTTTATTAGATGAATATTGGAATTGGAGTATTAAATGAACATGAATTAATCATACTTATATTTATTCAAATGAATGCATTACTGTGTGATCAGAATAGGGAAAGGTGCGGAAGACATTGTGACGCGAAGGATTAATTAGCTTGAGCAGTGTAGATGAGCGTGATGCCTGCTGAAACCCCCGAATAACGTGGAAAAGTTTATGATATTATTTTCAAGCTTGTTTGTGTAGAAGACTCCGTCTCAACCTTAAGAACGAGAGTACAGGGAGAAGATGGACTGAAAACAAAGGCTGGGGAAGGGCAGAGCAGCCAAGTGCTGATAACATAGCTAAAAAATGCCAGAAAGAGATAGAATCCAAGCTTCGAGTTATTTAAGCACTGAAGTGCGGGTGAGGGAGATGAAGCTCGCAGATGGGGTTGTGAAAGCTGCCATGGCCCAGCGCTGCCTCCCTGTTTTGCTGTTCAGAGACCGTGAAGCTTGAGGGGGAGAGAGGTCCAAGCAGGCGGTAGAGGGTTTCCCAGCATTTCGTGGACTAAGTTAAGTTCCACACAGGGATGAAAGGCCTTTGTTTCTCTGCTCTATTATTATGATTGATTATTCTGCTTGCACTGTGTTTATAATCTGAAGTATTCAGCTTGTTTATATTTTGTTTTCTGAACATCGTAGTGTGAGCTTGCTGAAGTAATTGAAACATGCATTTTGGTATGCAGTTAATCAAAGCTAATCTGAAGTATTCAGCTTGTTTATATTTTGCTTTATGAACATCATAGTGTGAGCCTGCTGCAGTAATTGAAACATGCATTTTGGTGTGTAGTAAATCAAAGCTTATCTGAAGTATTCAACTTGTTTATATTTTGCTTCCTGAACATCGTAGTGTGATGCATTTTGGTATACAGTTAATCAAAGCTTACATCTGTCAATGAACTCTTTTGCTTATATATATGCATAGATGCTCTTTGTAGTGTACTCATAGATAAATAGATGCTTTTCATTGCTATTCTTATTCTACTATTGTTGATGTGCTAAATACATATATTCACCTGAAATTCTAGTAAAGCTAAATTGTATTCATCATTGGCGTGTGTCCTTCATTGAGCGTCCTTATTGACTTACACCGAACAGGTGTCAACCAGTCACCTGGATAAGACATTTTGGTACCAGAAGTGGGGTATAAGTCAATAATGCCTCTTTGGGGATGTAAGAAAAATGAGGCAGAGAGCGGAAGGCAGCATGGGGCAGAAGCTAGATCCATTCCCGGGTGGTTAGCAACTGACCCGTTCTCTGGTGTGGCAGGACTCCTGAACCGGTGGGCAGCGCCAGTGTTATGGGAGGCATTAGATGAGAAAGTGACTCCTCACTTAGTGGAAGATGCGGTTGAGAGTGTGAAACTAAGAGGGGCGAAGCTGGAGCTGAAACCAGCAGGGCAAGTGGGATGGCTTTTCCTGTCTGCGCTCCGCACGGTATACAGGAAAACATTAACACAAGATGCAGAAATAAGAAAACTGCAGGATGAGGTTGCAGCCTTGCAGGAAAGGCAGTTATTTATGAAAGAGACCATAGAAAGTGCAGTGACTCGGGGTGATCAAATGGAGGCAAGGTGCACCGCATTAGCAGTACGAGTAGCAAAACAGAAGAGTAGGCAGACGCCTAAAATGCCCTCAACTGTGCAAGTGAGGGCACTGGTACGCAAACAGAAGAGTAGACAGAAGCCTAAAATGCCCTCAGCTGTGCAAGTGAGGGCACTGGTACGCAAACAGAAGAGTAGGCAGAAGCCAAAAAATACCCTCAACTGTGCAAGTGAGGGCATTGGTACGCAAAGAAAATTGGGATCCATATACTTGGGATGGGACAGTCTCAGATAATGATGACTGGAATTTGGAGGATGAGGTGGATGTACGTGTAACAGAACTAGGTGGAGTTGAAAGTGGAGAAGGACGTGTAGGTGAAATTGAAGGTGAAAGGGGAAGTGTAATGGAGGTTCTCCCACTCATGCAAAATAAATCAAAGGGAGTGAATGGTGGGCAAATACAGAATTCTCGTTTGGTAAGAGATTATACACAGAGTGAGTTGTTGGAGATAACTTGTATGTTTAGGCAGATGCCTGCAGAGCCTTTGTTTAAATGGTTGGTGAGATTGTGGGACACTGGAGCAAAAGATGCATTACAGAATCCTTTTACGTTAGGTCCCATCACAGAAGGAGACCCGTTTGAGCTGGAAATGATAGTACAGGATGATGTAGATGATGTAGTGATGTGGAGCCTATGGCAGAGGCAGGGGAAAAAAGAGGGTGGCACAAGATTGGGCCTTAGTGGAAACAGAACGCATAACTGATGATCGGCCGGTCACCTTAAAAAACATGGGTCCCCTTACTAGGTTGGACAAGAGAAGGAGGGGTTGGCAATAAAGTAGGCAGAGCGCAGGAGTTTGCCATCGTGAAGTGGAAATGGTATCTGCAGCAGAGGGCAAAACCGGGACCAGCAGGAGTGTCAAAGTTACAAGAAGATAAGCTAGGGGCAGTGGACTTGCAGGCAATGGCCCCTGTGCCAGAGCCCTCTGAAATGGAATCCTCATCATTTAAGACAGCCCCACCTTTTGAACGACTCACTGAAGAAGAACAGCAAAATGCATGGTTCACAGATGGTACCGCCCGGTACTATCAAGGAATAAGACAATGGCAAACAGTCGCATTCCAGGCTGCTACAGAAATGATGTTGCTGCGAGGAGGGGATAATGGATCAAGCCAGCTTGCAGAACTGCAGGGGGTAGCAGCAGTGATCGAACAAACCCCCATCGGAGAGAAAACATTTGTGTACACTGACAGTCGGGCCACTTACCAAGGACTAATAAACTGGGCCCCGAATTGACGCAAGGATGGATGGAAAATTAAAGGCACCCCCATTTCGGGAGGCGATCAGCTATGGGAAGAGATGTGGGAGAAAGGGCAAAAATGTCAAATCTATATGGGACATGTGGATGCCCAATGCCCATCGGATACCTCACTTGCATCTCTATTCAACAACACCGCAGATCAAATGGCCAAAACACGAACGGTGGTCATCAAGGAGGAAGCTGAAGCTGCTTTAGCAAACAGGGCCTATGCAACATCCGGACATCTAGGAGAGAATAGCACTTATGCATGGGCACAGCAACAACAAATTCCAATTACTAAAGAACAAATGCAACAATGCAACCAGATTAGACAAATGCCCCTGCAAAAGAAGCCTAGCGGCCATATCAGAAGAGGAACTGCAGCTGCTACGGTGTGGCAATTGGACTATATCGGGCCCCAACCAAAAGAAGGAGGAAAAAGCTACGTATTGACCATGGTGGACACCTAGGGGGTCATTCTGACCCTGGCGGTAAAATCCGCCAGGGCCAACGACCACGGGAGCACTGCCAACAGGCTGGCGGTGCTCCCTTGGGCATTCTGACCGCGGCGGTACAGCCGCGGTCAGAAACGGAAAACCGGCAGTGTACCGCCGGTTTTCCGCTGCCCTGGGGAATCCAAGCTGCGCCGCCATGGGGATTCCGACCCCCATACCGCCATCCTGTTCCTGGCGGTTTTGGCCGCCAGGAAGAGAATGGCGGTATGGGGTGTCGTGGGGCCCCTGGGGGCCCCTGCAGTGCCCATGCCAATGGCATGGACACTGCAGGGGCCCCTGTAACAGGGCCCCACAAAGATTTTCAGTGTCTGCCATGCAGACACTGAAAATCGCGACGGGTGCAACTGCACCCGTCGCACCCCTTCCACTCCGCCGGCTCCATTCGGAGCCGGCATCCCCATGGAAGGGTGTTTCCCGCTGGGCTGGCGGGCGGCCTTCTGGCGGTCGCCCGCCAACCCAGCGGGAAACCCAGAATACCCGCGGCGGTCTTTTGACCGTGCAGCGGTATTCTGGCGGGCCCCGCCAGGCCGGCGGCTACCGCCGCTGGTCGGGGTCAGAATGACCCCCCTAGTCTGGCCTTATGTTGGGTATGCCCTGTAAGTCTGCAGATCAAAAGTCCACTTGGCGAGGGCTAAACTACCTGATAAAACATTATGGGGCACCTGATGAGATCCAAACAGTTAGGGGCACACACTTTTCAGGGAAAACAGTGCAGGGCTGGGTGCAGGAACAGGGAATTTGGTTGATTGTGCACCTTAGTTATTATCCACAAGCTGCAGGCATGATTAAGAGATATAACGGATTGGTGAAAGTACAGCTAAGTTATCAGCACATGACAGACTTGCACAATTGATTTGTGAACAAGCGTACACCCCCCACATTGAAGAAAGATCTGCCCCCTCGATAACACCCAGAGAGGTGAGGGAGGATTTGGAAGCACAGGAAGAAAAGTATGGGTGAACCATCCAGGGAAAAAGCCAGAGGCAGGAGAGATATTGAGTCAAGGGTGGGGAGTACGTATATTGTACTTTTAAAGAACTCTAATGTACCTGTATTTTTACCTGCAGTGAGACTTACCCCACGGTCATAAACAATGACATCTGCGTTGATGACGTGGTTCCTGTTTGCGGTCAGACCGAATGTAGCAGAGAATGTTGTTACGGACCTTCATGTCACTTGTGCATCTCAAGCCGCTAACGTAACTGATGACCAGAGATATGTTTCACTTTGCAACGTGAAGGTACCTGGAGGCAAGTGGATGGCTGCCAAAGTTGTGACCTGTGACCTGGAAGGTAACTGGACAGCAAATCTGACATGCCATTGGACGGAACGAGTTGCAGGGGACGCCAGCAACAGTGCAGGCTTTGAATTATACGCTAAACATGATATGTAAATATTGTGATACCAGGACATATGGTGGTTGTTACAGTGAACAATGGAACCAAAGGAGTTCGATACTCCAAACCACCAGCCTTCATGTTTTATGTAACCGAAAGACGCATGGTTAGCAACTTAAGCAACGTTTCTATAGTTCAATATAGAATAGGATGTAAGCAAGCTCTGCATGCAAGCATAATTAATCGTATTGTGTTACAAATAAATATTACACAAGGGGAATGTCTCAAAGTATGATCCATTATGTGCACCATGGACACCACAGTTATGGCCCTTGCCAAAGTTACGCATTAGAAGAGATCTAGGGTCCTTGATAGCTGGGGCCACCGGAATCGGGGTGGGGCCCTGAATTCTTTTGATGTTGAAGCCATTAGGAATTAGCTATCTTCTACAGGACATAGTACAGGAGAGTCCATAAAAAGTATGGAAAGTCCTGCGTGGTTTGTATCGCGATTGGCAATGGCATAATTTCACTTATGAACAATTCGGGAAAAAAAAGCTTTTAAAACACACAAGCAGTGTCCAAGGGCATCCAGTGCATACTATGGCAAAGCATTGTTAATCAACAGTATGCAGACTTTAAATCAGAATGGGGACAGCTTCAGGGTGAATATTGGAGACAACAATTGCATTTGCCTGAAGAAATATGGGTAAAGCCCATACAGTTTCACTGTGAGGAAGAAATGTGTTATGCTCTTTTTGATATAGCAAGAAGTGATCTTTCTCCTGACATATGGTGCCCCTTTATATTGCTCCCCGTAGTTATAAGTAAAAGAATGGTGGATACCTCACACTGACAAAAAGTGGATTGATTAAACAAATCACACTGTAGATCCCACTAGATGTGCAGATTGGTCTAAGGGGTGGGTATGTACCCACACTGGATGGGTGCTAGATCCATGTCTTCACACAATACCGGGAGAATGTGAATGGTTACCTTATCCTATTAAATGGCACAGACTTATATCAGATATGGACAGAGAGCATATGTTATGTCATTAATCATCCCTTACTTATTAACGGATTTATACAAACCACCGGAGAGCAAGTAATGTGTATGCGCAATATTACCAGCATTATTGACATAAGCACTCACATCTTGTACCGACGACTAAGTTCACCATAACCACATTACAGACGCGAATGCGTGCGCAGTTAGAGTGGAACATCTTGCTTGTTGTTAAGCTACCCAGATTAGAGGCCATCGGGCACTACGCACAAGTTACCTTTGCTAAATTTGATATGGCAGCTAAATACACCAAGGATGCAGCCATACTGATGACCATAAACGCTAAACAACTTATGCACACTGCTTCATGCATCCAGCAAATAACTGAGCATCATTGGTATGACATCGTCTTAGGCTGGGCACTAGGAGCTATGAAGACGCCAAATATAGTGTTACAGCAGCTAATTTGGTAATTGATTGTTTGTGTTACGCTAATGACTATACTATGTAGACTATATGTATGCACAAAACAGCTTTATACTAAGATGCAGGCGCTTAGAATAACGCTGACAAGTATTAGTAGCAACCTAACTAGCGGAATGGCAAAGTAAATGATATCTGTTTCGCATGCATCGTGCCCATCTAAGGGGTGGAGTGATCAGTATAGGGAAAGGTGCGGAAGACATTGTGATGTGAAGGGTTAATTAGCTTGAGCAGTGTAGATGAGCGTGATGCCTGCTGAAACCCCTGAATAACGTGGAAAAGTTTATGATATTATTTTCAAGCTTGTTTGTGTAGAAGACTCCATCTCAACCTTGAGAACGAGAGTACAGGGAGAAGATGGAATGAACACAAAGGCTGGGGAAGGGCAGAGCAGCCAAGTGCTGATAACATAGCTAGAAAATGCCAGAAAGAGATAGAATCCAAGCTTCGAGTTATTTAAGCACTGAAGTGCGGGAGAGGGATTTGAAGCTCGTAGATGGGGTTGTGAAAGCTGTCATGGCCCAGCGCTGCCTCCCTGTTTTGCTGTTCAGAGACCGTGACGCTTGAGGGGGAGAGAGGTCCAAGCAGGCGGTAGAGAGCTTCCCAGCATTTCGTGGACTAAGTTAAGTTCCACACAGGGAATAGGTTTCTCTGCTCTATTATTATGATTGATTATTATGCTTGCACTGTGTTTATAATCTGAAGTATTCAGCTTGTTTATATTTTGTTTTCTGAACATCGTAGTGTGAGCTTGCTGCAGTAATTGAAACATGCATTTTGGTATGCAGTTAATCAAAGCTAATCTGAAGTATTCAGCTCGTTTATATTTTGCTTTCTGAACATCGTAGTGTGAGCCTGCTGCAGTAATTGAAACATGCATTTTGGTGTGTAGTAAATCAAAGCTTATCTGATGTATTCAACTCGTTTATATTTTGCTTCCTGAACATCGTAGTGTGATGCATTTTGGTATACAGTTAATCAAAGCTTACATCTGTCAATTAACTCTTTTGCTTAAACATATGCATAGATGCTCTTTGTAGTGTACTCATATATAAATAGATGCTTTTCATTGCTATTCTTATTCTACTATTGTTGATGTGCTAAATACATATATTCACCTGAAATTCTAGTAAAGCTAAATTGTATTCATAATTTGCGTGTGTCCTTCATTGAGCGTCCTTATTGACTTATACCAAACAGGTGTCAACCAGTCACCTGGATAAGACACTGTGTGATACATGTATGCAGAAAAATAAATGTACTTTAAAACTGTTTCTAATATGCCGTAAATAATGGTTGCAATTAAATGATTTTGATTTGCCTATTTGATTCCAAATTTTAAGGTGTGCAATAGGTTTTATATGTATTAAATTGGATTAGAATGTATTTAGGCTTTCTTAGCTGGACTAGGCCTAATGATTCCTTTTCACAGCAGTAGAAGAAAATAACCTGTTTATTCTGTTTCCCTCTGACCTGATTTATTTCCTAGGTTGCTGACTTGATGTTGAAATTCCTATTGTATTAAAGACTGAGAACATGTTTCGATGTCAACATAGTAACAGTATTTGTTCTAGCTGTCAAACAAGACAGGGAGCTTCAATAATGTTGTTCAGTTCATCCTGTACACCGTGAGAAAGGATCCTGAAGTTACAATCAATTAGAAAATGTAATATTTTGACAGAATTGTGTGAATTCATAGGGTTTACCAAATAATTGTTTTGAGAAAATCCTGAATAGTTGCAAACTTAATGATGTCAGCGGCTACTACACTATGATGATTCTTGTGTGTAAGATGAGCCCATCTGGTGGACCAATCATAAATCTGCGGACACTTCTAGTTAGGAGAGGTGTTTGAATCTTTTTGAGTCTATCTTGAGATGCTGGTGATCCTGGGTGGGGTGCTGCTCTCTCTTCTCCCTAATCCCTATGATCCTTGGATATCATTTGAAGAATTAAAGTTATATTTTCTAATGGGGCCACTTGCTTATGCTGTTCAGTACTAATATGCCCAATCAATTCTGAGCTGCTGACCCGTACATGTGCAGCCCACGTTTTGCACTGTTCTGATGCTACAGTCTACTGATAATATGCAACGATGAACGCTCTGCTTGATTAAACTTTCCTGGCTGCTGTTCCATTAGCAGAGGTATAAATTAAATGTGGTATCTTGTTTCTTTTGTAGCTTGGATAATTACACCAGTGTATTTTTATAGGGAGACACCCTAGTTAGATGATTAATCCAAATTATTTTTGTCTTTCTTTTTGTTTTGCCCTCATTTGTTAGCCTGTTCTGACCCATGCAAGTCCAAATTTGTATTAGAGATATGGATAGCCCAGCTTTGAAACTAAATGTTATGAACTGAATTTTGATGGTTTACCAATGTCACCATCATCTGTTTTGAAATCCGACTTTAATGTGCATATTATAGCCTTGTTACTTTGTTTTATTCTTTTGGAGTACTTAACAGTATTATGTTTGGTAGACTTAATCTTGTTAGACTTTTTGGGCAGCCTATAGTTTTCATATATGCTGATAACTAAGTTTTGAACAATGTTTACTTTACCTTAGTTTGTGGTTGTAATAAAGCTTTGTAACTTTATTCAGTTTGGAGTTTGTTTTATGGTTAAATTGGTCATAGTGTTTATAATGTTTACATATTTCATGTTGTTAATTTAAATCCATTTACCACACTCCATACTGATGCTCAGTTGACTTTTAGTGTTGAGATTGTTTGCAGTTTCTGAACCCGAGGCGGGAAGAAGACCTCCTTCCTAATTAAAGGCAGGGATTGCTGCGTTGTCTGTCAAGAGGGGGCCTTATCACACAGCTGGTCAATGTTGGGGGCATGGATGAGCTCATAGCTCTATCTCCACCTCCAATCAAATGAACAGTAGCACGTCTGAGTTTTCTTGTTCCATACATACATACATGTATATATTACATATATCCAAAGCAGGAATAGGTTATGTTGTTCTTTGAAAACAATAATTAAGATGCTCACATATATCCATGCCTTAGGAAGGTCCAAATGCAAAAGCAAGATCTCTCTGTATGTATCTACAGAAGGCAGGACAACGGAGGAAAGTATGTGGCAGATTTAAGAGCCCCTAGCACTTCCTTGTGCCACATTAGTGTTTTTTTCTAAGCTAATGTGGTCCAACAAGGCCAAAATCACTGAGCCAATTTTACAAAGTGGCGCAATGTGTGCCCCTTTGTGCTACATTATGCCTGCGTCAGGCATAATGAATGCAAAGTGGGGCGTTCCCCCAGTAAAAGGGCCAAAATAATATTTCAAAAAAATCTAAGAGATTTCTTTACATCAGTTTTTTCAGACCTTTTAACGCCTGCTCAGAGTAAAAAGGAGGCACACCATTGTTTACAATGGGCCTCAATGGGCTTTGCTGGATTAGTGTGAAAATATTTTACACTAATCCTACAAAGCTACGAACTAGTGTTTAAAATTGTTGACGCTAGTTCCCTAACAACTGCCATGGTGCGCTGTATATTAGATATGGTGCACACATGATGGAATTAGGGGGGCAATAGGCAGCGCAAGAAAAGCTCCACTTTTCTTAAATCTGGCCTTAGATATTTTAATATAATGTATAATTAAGTCAGTAATACCAGCTGGATCGACTATTGGCTTGAACATTCAAGAATAATATGGTACTGGAAATATCCTTCTAATATCCAGTAAAAGGAGAGCATCTACTACAAAACTGGCAAGAATCCATGTTTGTGGATTGCGGTGTATCCCTAGGTAGTATGTAATTTCCTGTAATACATGCGGATGTATTACGGCGAACTGATTTTAGCCTGGTGCACCCAAAAAGTCAGAGACATCTGTGGCAGACTCAGTCAAGGGCTTTACTGCCCAGCCTGGCTATAGATATCTTGGGGTGTTTGGTTATGATGGGTTGCCAATAGCGTCTTACGACGAGATGGAAATGTTGCCTCTTGACTTAAGAAGACAGTAGAAGGGCACATCCTTTGTGCTCATGGAAGCTTGTCTTCTTCTCCTTCGCACTTTTCACGTAAGGACATTTTCAAATTTGTGAGGGCCATATTATTCTTTTGTAAATGTGTAAGGGAATATTCTCTGATTGTTAGTATTGATTCCCAAGGAGCTCTATGTGCATTGAGGAGGACAAAGACAGCACAAGCTGGTGTATTTTTACAGCCTCAAATTCCCTACGATGGTGGAGACATATAGGGGCCTTGCTCAGCATAAGAAGCCCTGTACCCCTTAATCCACTGAGTACAGGGAGTACTTTGCACTGCAATGACCTTGAAGTGCACGAGCAGTGAAATATACATGAGTACATTAAAACCTCTAGGTTTCAGAGAGGCAGTGCTTAATTTGTGCTGGTGGTGAGTACTTTGGGGACCAAGACTTATTTTGTGCTCATTCTACTTTGACCCACGACATCGGAAAGACAGAAAAGGGAAACAGAAGACGAAAGGGAAAGACGGGAAAGTATTGGCAAAGGGAGAAAGCAGGGATGAAAAAGAACCTGACTGAGTGAGGTAAAGAAAGAGCAAGTGTGGTGGAAATAAGAGGCATGAGCTGGAATTAAGAATAGGCAGCATTGAGCCAAACCTGCAGAAGTCCCAAACTTATACAGAAATCCCATAGGTGAAGGGTCGCTATGGCAAAGGCAAAGCTGAGTGCATTCCTCCATGAAAGAAGGATGAACATAGATCTGTGCCAGCGGTACCCAATGGCAATCCTACAAACACTGCTAAATGTTGAGGTTGCTTGGGCTGCAAGGGTGCAAACCAGTTAGTGACCACGCATCCTAATTAGCACATGAACAGGTGACTTCAAGCAAGTGCAAAATGCTCTCGTTGGCTGGTCTGTGTTACTGTAAATTGTGAAAACAGCTCTATAAATGCAGCTCAAATGTGCGCTCTGGTACAACAGTGCTCACTGTTTACAGGTGCCTCAAGCAGCCTCTCTCAGTGCACATACTATTGCAACACCTTCTAGGCCTCTGTAAATTACAGAAGACTAAAAAATGCTGGAAGCAATTCAAGAAACCTTATGAGCTGAAGGATCATAAGCAGTTCACAATTTGTGAAAAAAAAAGACTAGGGCTCTTTTCAGTAGGCCACTTGCAGCTTGCACCACCCATTTTCATCACACCTACTATCCATCACACTCCTGCAAGTGTCATAATTTAGCCTATTCCAGGCCCCCAACGCTGTAAGAATTACTTGGGAGGCCGGTGTTGGTCATTTAAGGCCCACTGAATTAATAGAAAACTGTTGTTGTGCTTGACAAACGCCACCATGTGGCAGACTTTCAAAAGTACCAGTGTTGACAGTTAAGTGCAGGTGCCAAGCACCAGAGACCAGCAGCTCAAATTAAGCACTGCTCCTAAGCCTTTTTCTGTACAGAGCTGTCCAACCACTAGTTTGAAGAGATGTGACTTGTAAACCACAGTGAAAGAGCAAACATTAAGTCCAAAGGAAGAGTTTTCACTAACTGATCAATCAGTGTACTCCTCCTTGTCTAATGGAACAGGTCAAAGTCAGTGACTTAACATAAAACGATGCCCCCCTGCAGAATGCGAAGAGAGGTCCCTGAGTCTCCCATATCTCGAAGTTATTCATTGGTCTTGGTTGCTTAGGGGCCCTCTGAAGGGTTTGGGGGCCCTTGATGGTTTCCCCCCCACCATGCGCACTCAGCAGTGACCACACGGGTCTGATGTGCGCCAATGGTTAAAGTGAAGAGTGTGAAAGGGTTGAAAAAGGCGAATTCCACTTTTTATTCAGACACACTTTGAGTCTTCCTTCGGTGTTCTGTCCTACACCAGTCACCTAAAAGTGTGCCTCATTTGTCTATTTTTAGGCTTGGCTTCGGGGCAGAATCGGTCTGTCATCTGGAACCCAGTATGACAAATTATGGACATTTTACCAGTGACCCAAATTTAAAATTGTAGGGCTGGTCAAATTTCCATCCAGGGGCATGGATTTTCCCGACTCAGGAAGGTGGTGAAACTTAAAAGTGCCTGTAGCCGAAACAAGCAAACACATTCCGTATAGGTTTATAGACTTGCCAGCCTGTGTTGGGAAGGGCGCCACTGTCAATGGGGAGTTATTTTTAGAACAACGTACCAGTGCATTTTTAATGACCTGTTTATCTTGGTAAAGCAGGACCAACTCGTCTAACTGCAGTGGTTATATTTAAATCATATACGTTGATCTATACATATATTAACCCAGCTGACAGAGGAGCCATCGTAACTTTCATAGCGAAAACGGATTGCATTTAGATTTGGTTATCCATATTTTGCCGAGACCAGACAAGGAGTGAAGCTGCTGCAGGTGTCTGCTTCCCTTCCAGTGTTTTCGTTGGGCTGGCATAAGACGTCTCACTCTTGCGTACATTTTTCCAAGAATGCATTAGAGGATGAAGGTTTGCCTTTTCAGTGGATAGTATTACACAGGCACTTTAAAAATCTCAGTTCACCAACAGACCGGACAGCTCAAAGCCCAGAGAATTAGAATGCTGGGAGTATCCAATACGCATCTTGGTATCCAAATTAACTTAGCCAAGGACATCGCCCCATATGCAACAATTCAAGTCAGACATCATCTCATTAGTGGTCCTTCTGACTGGAAATATTGCATTTCTTAAAACCCAGCTAACCAGGCAGCTTGCATGAACAACAGACCTCAATTAGGCCCTGATTTATACTTTTTGATGCAAACCTGCGTTAGCGCAGGTTTGTGTCAAAAAGTATACCACCGGCTAGTGATATTCCTGAACACCACCCATGCGTTATATTTAAGCTATGACGCTAGCCTGTGGTAAGGCCCAGTTAGCTTCAAAATTATTGATGCTAACCGGGTGGGGGAGGCATAGGGGAAACTGGAGGTTGTCCGTGAAAGAATTGGGTTAGTCAGATTAAAGTAAAAGAAAATGACTCTAACCTGATTAGTGTAATTATTTCCACGCACAACCCCCATGGATATGACTCCTGTCTAAGTAAAGACATTGGGCACAGTGCTATGTAGGGGAGGCCCAAGTTAGGCCCCCCATGGCACTTTGCAAACAAAATACAAATACTTACCTGGACTTACCTGGGATGGGACCCCCATCCTTAGGTGTCTTCCAGGTGTGGGTGCAGGTGGGTGGGGGTGTCCCTGGGGGCAGGTAAGGGCACCTGTTGGCTGTTTACATTGTCTCTGACCATGGAAAAGGCCCACAGGTCCCCTAACGCCTGTCCTGATCCAGGCGTTAAATAATGGTGCTAAGCAGGCTTAGTGCCAGTATTTAAGGCCCTCCTCCTCCCGTGTGTGATTTTTGCATGGGAGGATAAATAAGGCGCTAGAGCCTTTGAGTCATTTTTTGCCCAGAAATGCCTACCTTGCATCTCACTGACGCAAGGTAGTTTTCCACAGGCACAAAATGACTTTAACTCCAATATTTTGGCGCATTAAGTTTGCGCTGGATTTGCGTAAACAAATTACACAAATCTGCCCCAAACAGAGTATAAATATGCCCCTTACTGTGCTATCTGTTTAGTTTACGGGCTATGAAGCAAAGGCGGCATTTAATACCCTTAGACTAGTCAAAAACATTAGTAGATCCCAGTGTTAGGGATAAGAGAAGAAGAGGCCAACAAAAAAAAAATGAAAAACAGAAACAACAAATAGCTGTTCCAGAGTTTGCAAGTATGTGTGTGACTAGAGCCCATATTTATACTTTTTTAGTGCAGCATCTGTGTCGTTTTTTGACAAATCCCAGTAAAAAAATAAAAATAAAATACAAGGGGCCCAGGGTAGCACCACCCTGACCCCTTAGCACTGATGGGGGAGTCCCAGAGCCCCCCCCCCACAGAGCAAACAATTTGCTGCAAACATTTTTTTTAAAGTGCAGGCTTGTTTTTCTGTAGTCCCCCAGGTGGGCCAGGAGACCACCACCTCCCTGAGGCTTTCAATCTAATATATCAGGGGGGCCCTTGGCTCCCTGTGCCTCAGGGACCACCACCTCCCCGGGACATTCATTTAAAAAGACAGGGGGTCCCACCGGGGACCGCCACCCCCTCAGGGAAAATATGTTTTTAGAAAGGGTATCCCCATGGGACCCCCAAACCCCGGGGACCATCACCTCCCCATGGTTTCCTTCACGTTGGAGAGGGGGCCCCCTTTAGGAGCCTCTAATTGCCCTGGGGAGTGCCACCCCTAGTGCCGGCTCCAGCTTTGTCTCATGGTGCCCACCCTTGGGGAAAAGCTGTTTGTTATGGCTGGGCTGCAGCTCTGTTACTGCAGCCTAGCCACAGTAACCACTTCGGGTTTTGACAGCAGGACATGTTAAGCAGGTCTCGCTGTCAAAATCCAAAGCTTTCATCTCTGTTACCTGCACGTGTGCAGGGGACAGAGATGAAATGCTTCAGCAAGCAGGGAGATGCTGGCAGAGCAGCTCGGTGCTTGTTGAAGCAATGATGCTGCTGGGGAAGCCCCGGGCTTCCCCCGCAGTGTCAGGTACCCCGTAAAGGGCATTTTGTTAAAAAAATAATTAATAAATATATAAATCTGTTGGAACTGTGCGTGATCCCTGATAGCCCATAAATGGCTAAAAAAAGGCAGTAGCTCAGTGTGAAGGTCACTAAAGTACATGTGCTCACTCCCCTAAACATGGTTTGATAGGCAAATACCTGATTGGCATATTCAATTGATATGTAAGTCCCTTGCAGATTGGTATAACATATACCCAGGACCTGTAAATTAACTACTATCAGTGAGCCTGCAGCACTTATTGTGTCACCCACAGAAGTAACACCTTAAACCTTTCCCATTGCAGCCTGAAGGCAGTGTCTCTCTGCCTTGTCGACTTGACATTTAATACCCCATGCCAACACTTAAACTCCCCTTTTATTACATATAAGTCATCCCTAAAGTAGGTCCTAAGTAGCCCATAGTAAATATTAATTTACTTAATGAATGGCTCCCCATGGATACTGCCTCTTTTTCTAAGATCCTTACAAGCATCAAGTCTGGCTCCCCGCAAGATCCTATCCCCATTATGATACTTCAAAAGCTAGACCCTCCCATACTTATTTCCATTATGCAGTTCCTTAACATGTCACTTATGGAAACTTATGTTCCTGCTTTATGGAAGCACGCAATGGTCCTTCCTTTATTAAAGAAAACTAACTCTGATCCGGAAATTTTCTCTAATTTTCGCCCAATTTCTCTCCTTCCTCTTTTTTCTAAAATCCTGGAAAAACATGTTAATTTTCAATTGACCCAGTTTGTAGAAACCAGTAATATCCTCCATCCTTCCCAGTCTGGTTTTCGTGCCGGCTATTCAACGGAGGCGACTCTACTGGGTGTGACTGAAAATATCCGTCAACAAATTGATAAAGGAGAAACAGTAGCTCTTATCCTATTGGATTTAAGCGCAGCTTTCGATACTGTATCTCACTCTTCTCTTTTAAAAACTCTTAACATCAAGGGTATTGGCGGCAAAGCCCTCTTGTGGCTGTCCAGCTTTTTATCCAATAGGACTTTTCAGGTTTTCTCTTACACAGCTTCCTCTCTGATTCATGCATCCCCTTATGGAGTCCCTCAGGGCTCCATTCTTAGTCCACTACTCTTTAATATATATGTCAGTCCTTTGGCAAGCATAGCAGAACAAGCTGGTCTAACTATCTATTCTTATGCTGATGATACTCAACTTATTTTTTCACTTTCTCCCAAAGAAACCTCTAACTCTCCCTCTTTGCAAATAGGATTATCTAAGATAGCCAATTGGATGCATTTTAATAAACTCAAACTTAATGGAGGAAAGACAGAACTCCTCATTTTTGGAAACAAAAAATCACTTTGGGGCCCCCAACACTGGCCCTCAGAGATGGGTGCCCCCCCAATCCCCTCTCTTTCTGCATGTAACCTGGGCATCATTATTGATGACCAGTTGACTATGAAACAGCAGGTGACCAAAGTAGCTTCTACCTGCTTTGCTATCCGAAAGTGGCTTCGTAAAATTCTTTGGATGCTTCCTGTGGCTGCTCAAAGAACCGTGGTCCAAGCGCTGGTTACTTCTAGACTGGACTACGGAAACGTGCTCTATCTGGGTGCAAATAAAGAAGTACTACACAAACTTCAAGTTGTTCAGAATTCTGCGGCCAGGCTTCTTTGTCAACTTCCCAGAATTGCTCCCACTTCTGGTGCACTTCATGAACTACATTGGCTGAAAATTGAGAATCGCATCAAATTCAAATCTCTATGCTATATGCATAGAATTACTATGGGCCTAGCTCCCAACTACCTTAAAACTTTGGTCCAACTCTATCGGCCCTCTCGTTCTCTTCGATCCTCCAATCAACACAAATTCCAGGTGCCCAGATTCAGACGTGTCAAAATGGGGGGACGTTCTTTTGCCTTCCTAGCTCCCTCTCTTTGGAACTCTCTTCCTCTTCACTTACGGCATGAAAGGGTGTTCATTAGATTTCGTAAGGAGCTTAAGACATGGCTTTTTAACCAGTAATCGCCCAAGTTGATCTCCTGACCCTGCCTTTTGTCTTGCATTGTCTCGGCGCCGGGAAACCTCCGGGTAGCTGTGCGCTATATAAATCCAATAAATAAATAAAATAAATAGGGCAGGGTAGTGTGTAGCTAAAATGTAGGACATGTAATTTTTAGTTTTACATGTCCTAGTAGTGAAAAACTCCCACGTTTGTTTTCTCACTACTGAGAGGCCTACCCCTCCCATAGGTAAAATTAGGAATTTCTTATTAAAGTGTATAAGTTGTGATTCCTAAACCATTGGTGGTAGATATATCATGTTTGGTACCTATTTGCTTGTAATGATAAACCCTTTTTAATGGTAAAGTTGGATTTATCATCACAAATTTGACAATGTCACTTTGAAAAAGTTGCCATTTTCCTGCCCTTAGCCCTCTGTGCCTGTCCCCTTCCTTAGGTCACATGACTGGTAAGTGATAGTTGGGACTTTGTGAATTCACCCCAGACAGTCACTCAATGGGGGGATTAGCTGAGCCTGGTTGAACCATTTACTGACAAGGGTGGGGGCGGAGCTAAGCACAGTCCCATTTGCAACTGAATAGATTGGGCTCTGCCACCACAAAATAGGTTTAACAACTCTGTATTGACAGTGCAGCCAGCTAGGAGCCAGGGCAGGGAATGCAGGAAATTCCTGGAATTTTAGAAACCCCTTCTGGAAACTCCCAACTTCTAGGAGCAGGGCACCAGGGTAAAAAAGAGGGCTCTAAGACCTGCTCCTCAGTTCAATACTGGACCTATGGAAAGACTAACAGAGGACTACCTGCTGCTGTGGCCTGCTGTGCACTCTGCCACACTGCTTCTGTACCTGGAAGAATGGCTTTACTGTCTGAAGCCTGCTTGGAATCTGCAGAGCCCTGCATCACCACCTACACCCAGGAGTCCAGAAGTTACTCCTAGGGCTAGTTCAGCTGGTCTCCTGTTTTGAGAAAGGGACATAACAGGCTCCTGCCGTCTTAAACCTGCACCTAGACCCAGCCTAAGTCAATCTTGCACCCCCAAGAGGTCTCCCTTTACTCCTGGACCCTTGGCTGTGGTGTTAAAGGTGCCCAAGTAGCCATTTTCTAAAACTGAGGACTTGCTATTTTCAACCTTAAAGTTTAGAAATTCAGAACTCTGGTTCTACTAATTGTTTTTTTATGGTTTTGGTGTCAAATAATTTATTGGCATTTTCTCTAAATTGGTTTGGAAGGCTAAATGTGTTGTTTCCACTGTGTTGCTGTTTGTGTACTGCATAAATACTTAACACATTGTCTCTTAGTCTGAAAGTTTTTTGTGCCTAGCTACCTAGAGTTAGGCATAAGTTAGTTTAGTGTCTTTTTGTGACTCTCCCTGCAAGGGATTATGGCTGTTGCTTGAACAGGGTTCACAGCCCAGTCAACCAACAACCCAATTTCTCAAAGGTGTTATAGTTATGTTCTGAATTTACTCACACAAAACCAGAGAAATTCAGCAATTATAGTTAGTTATTCAAAGTAACTATAGGTTGTGAAATAAGTAATTATAACTCACGCCCTCTCCATGGACTGCTATTTACCCCAGACATTACAGCACTCATGCCAACTTTTATAACATCAATTAAAATATCAATGAAACATTACCAGTCAAAATGTTGAAAAAGTGTTCATGGCGGGTGTGCAAGTATATATATATATATATATATATATATATATATATAAATACATCATTGATCATTGATAATATCAATGTAAAATTTGCAGTAACATTTTTTTATGAAAAAACTGTGTATGGTGATAGCGTGAGTTTAAATAAAAAAGGCCCCCGGACCTCACCCACCTGGAGGCATTAAACTAACGAAGCTGGGAGACGTGCTTCATTTTTTAAATATTTTATTTTTAGAGCAGATTTGCAGATCCACCACATTTCTGCTCGTAAAATCAAAACAGAGATGCTTTTAGCCCCAGGGGCGTCCCTCTAGGACCCCACCACCAGAGCTAAGGGCTCAGCGTGTACGTACCTGTCCCCTTTTCTTTTTCTTTTTACTTTCATTTTGGGACCCAAGGTGGCTGAAAACACTTCAACGGCTTCTGTTGTTGAAGTTTTATAAGCCAATCATATCTCTGCATGTGATCAAAAGGAGTTGAAAATCCTTTGCGTCCCTAGATATACAAATGTGTTTTCCCCTAAGTTTCTCAAAAACTACTGAACTGAATTACACCTAAACACCTTATTGGACCAGGACCTAGCTTCCTGCCATCCAGTATTTTTTGCGCCACTGCTGTTCAAAATCTCTGTGGAAAAATGAATGGAGAAATTGTGCTTTGGGACCCCCTTTTCCCATTCTCCCCCAGACAGATGACCCCAAAACTTTCCAGGCAGTAGCTGACCGGACTGGAAATGGTTTTAGAAAGTTTTGTGAAAATTCATCAAGCGGTGCCAAAGATATAGGCAAGTAAAAAATGCTTTTTATATAGAAACTATTTCCTAACTATGATATACTCATCATCATCATCATTCAGTTTAAAAAGTTCAACTATAAAAACAGACAAATATGTATCACATTACATAGCAATCACAATAATTTTGGAAAAAGCCACTAATTTTCGTAGTTTTAAAAAAAAGAATCCATTCAAAATATTTCATTTCCTATATAAAATTACAGTGAATCAACTTTTCGTCCCAGTAAAAACCTTTGAATAAAATTTAAAAAGAGTTACAATACTCCACCAGTTTAGACACATCAAAGACCATGTGTAACTAATGTTGAAACCTTAAAAATTTACAGTTCAGGATTACATTTCTCAGTTGAAATTTCAACAGTGATAAAAACTTATAAACACACTTAAAAAAGGTTAACACTATTCTGCAAGGTTATGGCTCTCTTTAGGAAAGATCCTACCCCCGACACACCAGCACATCAGAGACCATATGCAACCACAGGAAAGCTGGGCAATACTGCACAAAACTCCTTTCCCTCAGCAGGGGGAGTAAAAAGCGACACCTAAAGGGTGCATAAAAATCACAAAACAGAGTAAAATGAATTAAGGTCTGTAAGGACAGGTCATCACATGGGCACAATTGTTTATAATTTTGATCAAACTGGCTTAACGGGAAGCACAAATTACTTCTAATTACTCCTAATCTAAATCGCGAAATGAGGGTCCTTTCCCATACATTCCTTATCTCCAGAAGGTATGCCTCTGGACCATTTTTACATTATAAAATCCATCACTGATTTTTTCCTTAATTTCTCCACCTCCCTCTTGGCCCCTGAAATTTTGAAGAAATTCTCCTTTGCCCAACATTTATCGGAACGTGTTAAGCCCTCTGGTGCATCAAATATATCTGGCTGCCCAAGTGCAGTGGCTACTTCTCTTATGTATGCCAGCCAGGGAATATCCCTTGCATGATCACATAACATACAATCCCACAGGAGTTCCCTATTTAAAGAAGCAAACTCATTAGTCCAAATGGAGATCCACAGCAAAAGGGTAACAATCTTAAAGGCATCCTCTATGAAATCCAAATCCAATTCAACATGCAAACAAAAATCAGAGGTGTTTTGGCCTGCTCCTAACAACCTTCTACAGAAACAATTCTCCTCTATCACAGGGGCCCTATTTTCCTTATAGCCCCAAAGTGGTGCCCCATACATTAAGAATGGGAGACATTTACGCCTGTATACTTCAAGCAGGGGCTTAATAGGTTTATTACCCACCCTAGCAGCAAATTCAAAGGTGGAACCTGCTGTAGCATTGAAAAGCATCCCTTTCCTTGAGATTCAGTATTTCCAAGTACCCTTTTTATCAAGATTTACCCCTAAATATGGGAATTCCTGTACCTTGCAAATTACTTGGTCATTTATCTTCAGCCCTCCTACCCTACTCAGAGGTTTACAGTACACCATAAAATGTGATTTGCTACAATTGATCTCAAGATCTAAGGCAGACATGAAGGTTTCATACCCTTTAACCGCCTCACGGAGTCCATTCATAGTACGGGCCATAAGAATTGCATCGTCTGCATAGATCAGTACCAGGACACTCTTACCGACTGATTTTAGGAGCATCCTTACATCATTCTACAAAAAAATCATACAGCCCATTTGTGTATAGAAGAAAAAGGGTAGGAGCCAAAACACACCCCTGTCGTACACCCCTATTAAGCTCAAATGAGCCCGTGCATTCCCCATTCGGCCTACACCTCACATTTGCATTAATTCCTAGTTGAAGATATTGAAGCAGCTCCGCAATTTGGGGATCCATACCCAACCGGGTTCACCTTTTGCATAGCTTGCTTCGATCTACTTTATCAAAGGTACAGCTGAGGTCCATAAAAGCAAGATGCAAAGTACCCCTCTTTGCTTGCGTATATTTGCCAATCAGCATGAGCAGATTTAAACAATGCTCTTGGGTACCAAGCCCTTCCCTAAAACCATATTGCACCCTGCTCAGGATCTCATTTTCAGACATCCAATCCTCAATACACCTTAAGATAATTTGTCCCAAAATTTTTACTGAGGAATCAAGGAGTGAGATTGGGTGGTACGACTTTGGGTCATTTCGATTGCCCTTTTTGTGTACGGGTGCAATACATGCCGATTTCCAAGTGGTGGGAAATCCTGCACTAACTGCTGCATTGAGAACATTGAGCAGAGTAAGTGCCCACAGCTGAGGACAGTATTTATAAAAATCCATCTGGACAGTATCAGGGCCCTGGGCTTTATAGCTGGCACTACCCTGCAGTGCCTCCCTCACCTCTTCAAGTGTAAATCTAATAGCTAAATTTTTGGGATGGCCATACTGTTTCCCCATTACCTCCCTTAGAGGACCCCCAAGAAAGATCCTACAAAAATGGCTCACCCAAGCCTCGGGGGCGATATTACAGTCCAGACACTCCGATGATCTGTCTCGAAGGAACCTCTGTTTACAACCTTCCAGAACAGGCCTGGGTTCTTGTTGCGTGATGCATGTTCCAAGTCCTCCAAGGCCTGCTCCTTGAGCTGCTGCTTCCTAGCCCTCAAGGCGCTTTTGTAGTGAGCCCTCGCATCTCTTACATGGGCCTTATCTCTTGGCTGTCCCTTTCGTGCCTTCTTCAGAGATTTCTTTGCCTCATAAGAAGGCTTGCTGAAACACCCTCCATGGTACTTACAAAAGGACTCAACAGCTGCAGTCATACATTCTTTAATAGTTTAATTTACTCTGAGCATGGCATCCATACCTTCCCCTGATCTGGGGGATTCTGTTAGGGTTTGTACACAGCAAAGAGCATGTCCCCTCTCACTGCACTAGTGGGTTCTGTAATAGCTCCCTTTTAAACTTACTATTCAAAGCCTTTCTTGTTATCTCACCTTCCCCCCCCCCTAGGCTTCTGTGTATGTTGTTTAATGTGCTGTTTTGTTTACACATTGGGCCTTGCTTTTACCAAGGCTTCTTTAAAACACTCCTCCCTAGGCCATGTGTTAATCCAACTCATTTGCATAATAACTGAAACTCTGCACACCTTTCAAGAACATGTGCAGCATGTGAGGACCACACCCAGCTCTTCAAACCACACCCAGCTCTGCACACCTTCCAAGAACATGTGCAGCATGTGAGGACCACACCCAGCCCTTCAAACCACACCCAGCTCTTCGAACCACACCCAACCCTGTCTATAAAAGGCATCCCCCGAGCCTCACCCAGTGCTTGTGCTCGTCTACCTCCCGCTTACCTGAGAACAGATCCCTCGGCGCTGGCACTCCTGCTCTTTACAGACTTTCTTTGACTTCAATTGGCGCAGCTGCTGGCTCTTCCTTCTTCCGGTTTCCGGTTCCTCCTTGCCTCAGCCTCTCTCCTACGAGTAACCTGCAAAAGAGAAAGAAGACAAGGTTAGACTGATCAGTATCTCTTGCCAGCAACAAGTAAGTGCAAAACTTTTTATTACCTGAGGGAGCTTTGACGGCAATTTCTGGATTCGTGTATAGACAGTTTGAGGCGAAGTGCCTTCCACGAGCATTGTGATTAAGGCTCTTTGTTGCAGGATTATTTTGCAGGACTTTGTGAAGCGGACATTGTTTTTTTTCATGGAACTTTTGGGAATCGAACAGTGGAAACCATTGACAGCAAGGAAAACAGTAAATCAAGGACTTGCACAAATTACATGCTGTATTTTGATGTAAAAGTACAGTATTTGTTTTATAAAAGATTCTGGAAATATGCGAAAAGTGAGTCTGCTATTGGGAATTTAGGCTTTAGTTATATTATGATGAATGTTTGATATTGGTAATTCTGATAACGGTATTTGTTTAATTTTTTAGAAGCTTAACAGTAATAGAAAACACATCCCAGAGCAGTAACACATTCCAAACCTGGAAACTAGAGACCAGGATCCAAGAGGTACTTTTAGAAGAGAATTTCCAATAAATAAAGGGATAGTCAGGAACCCATTTAGGAATAGGTTGCACTTATCTGTTCTTTGTTTATGTTTCATTAGGCACCAGTTTCTACAGAAGTCAGAAAGGGCCGCAGATTTGTGCAGCACTTCAACAGTGGAAACGCAAGAACGGTGTTGTCTCTCTTTTTTTATTTTATCCACTTCCCCCCTTCCCTTGAGCTTCTGTTCTTAGTGCACTGTTTTAAAAACTAGTGTGCTGGAACAAGCAGTTTCAGGGTGGGGTCGGATTGTCTTCAACCTCCATCAGAACTGAACAAGAACTCAGGTGAGCTGGGCTTTGACAGAAGCACAAGCCTTAAAAAATAATTTCAGTTCTGGTGGACGATGAATACCGGGGAAGAAATAGAGGGCATTGACGTCACAGATATGGCGCAGGCCCTAAATGAGGACTTGGCTCATAATGAATCAGTGTCTGGCATCTTGCAACATATGCAAGAGGAAATAGAGAGATTAAAGATGGAGAATACCTCTTTAAAACAGGATTTAAGCAGGTATAAATTTAGGGGATCTCAGTGGAACACAGCTTCTACGCCTTTGTTTAAAACCTCCTCAGAGACAGGGGCGCCATCAAAACATACAACTTTGCCTTCCCCAGTTGAGGTTACTGTTAATGTTCCTAATGTTGTGCCCTTAGCAGCACCTGAACGTTTTCATGGAGATTGTAACAAATTCCATGTTTTTATCAATCAATGTCAATTACACTTCATTTGTAAGCCACAACAGTTCCCTACTGATGATACGAAAGTGGCATTCGTCTTGTCTTATTTGGGTGGCACAGCAGCCAATTGGTCAATTCCTTTCGTGGATAGAGATGATCCCATCCTCCATAACTGGAATCAATTTAAACGTACCATGACCAGCCTTTTTGCAAAACACACTTTCATGCAGGCAAGTGATAATGAGCTTTTAAATCTTAAACAAGGTAACAAGGATTTATTGACCTATCTCACTAGTTTTAATCGTTTACTCACCGAGACACAGTGGCCAGAAGAAAAGCGTGTCTCCCTTTTTTATAAAGGTTTGAGAGACGAGTTAAAAGACGCGCTGGCTCATATCGTTGATTTGCCAAAAGACTATTCAGACTTTGTAGATTTAGTTGTGAAATTAGAACATAGACTAGGAGAAAGAAAGAGAGATAAATACAAACTGGAATCACGGTTAACTTTTATTAGACATGAGAAGAAAGACACAGATAATAAACTCCCTGAACCAGAGCCTATGCAAATAGGGACAATCAGAGGTCCACTCACATCAGAGGAAAAAGAAAGAAGGAGAACATTTCAATTATGTTTATATTGTGGCAGGGCAGGTCACTTTGCCAGAGAATGTCCAGTAAAGCCTTAAACTCCACTAAAGGGTGCTGTTTCCTCCACCTCCTCAACTGAATCGGGAAACGATTAAGCTCGACAAGGGGAGAGGTTACTTGTTCGAGAAAACATCTTAATCAAACCTCTAATGCTGCAGCCTTCAGGGTACCGCACATACCTAGACATTTCATAATTCAGGTCGTTTTAATTGTTACTACCCAAGTGAGGCATTCTCTCCCTGTCCTACTGGACTCAGGCGCGACAGGAAATTTTGTGGATAATAAGTTAGCTGAAATCTTAGGACTTCCTATGTGCCTAAAGCCTTGTCCAGAAGCAGTATGTGCAGTGGATGGGTCAGAATTGACCTCTGGATTAATCACAAAACAAACAAGTTCACTTGTTATGGTCTGTCAGAACGGGCACACAGAGGTGATTAGCTTTGATCTGATAGATACTCCTAATTTTGGTTTGATTCTCGGGGTACCCTGGTTAACAACTCATAACCCAAAAATTGATTGGGTGAATAGAACTGTTACTTTGGATTCCTCTTTCTGTAGAACCAATTGCTATCAAGAAGCAGGTACAGAACAGAACACAGTATTACACTGTGCTAGTGTTACACAAGATGAACCAAGTCTCCCTCCTGAATATTCTGACTTTAAAGACGTCTTTGATCCAGTAAAGGCTAGTGTGCTGCCCACACATCGGTCTTATGACTGCCGTATAGATCTTATCCCAGGGGCCCCTTTACCTAATAGCAGAGTATATGCTTTGACTGACGAAGAAACCAAATACTTAAGAACCTACCTAGATGACCTACTACAGTCTGGGTTCATCCGTCATTCCACATCTCCAGTGTCATCTCCACTCTTTTTTATCCCGAAGCCGGATAAATCCCTGCGCGCGTGTATCGATTATAGAGGACTAAATAAGGCTACAATAAAGAATAAATATCCTCTTCCTCTAATACCTGTGTTGTTGGATCAATTAAGACATTCTACTGTATACACTAAACTAGATCTGCGGGGAGATTACCACCTGGTCCGAGTAAAAGAGGGGGATGAGTGGAAGACAGCTTTCAAGACAAAGTTTGGTTTATTTGAGTACACAGTAATGCCCTTTGGGTTATGTAATGCCCCTGCGGCCTTTCAGTTCTTTATAAATGAGGTCCTACACGAATTCCTGGACGTTTGTGTCATAGTATACATAGACGACATCCTCATTTACTCTAAGAACTCAGAAGAACATACCCAACATGTTCGTGCAGTATTATCAAAGTTAAAAGAAAATCATCTTTTTGCTAAGTTAGAAAAGTGTACTTTTAATGTCAACAAGGTGGACTTTTTAGGATACTGCCTGTCACCTCAAGGAATAACTATGGATGTAAAGAAAATCAGTGCTATTGCTGATTGGCCAGAACCATCCTCTGTAAAAGATATTCAGAAATTTCTGGGTTTCGCCAATTTTTATAGGAGGTTTATTGCACATTTTGCAGACATTGCAGCCCCAATAACTACCTTGTTGCGGAAAGGGCAACGATTTCTTTGGACTGATGAGGCGGCACACGCCTTTCAACTCCTAAAACAAAAGTTCACTTCAGCCCCAATTCTGAAACATCCTGATCCTGACTTGCCCTTTTTTGTTGAAGCGGATGCTTCACAAGTAGCTTTAGGAGGAGTTCTCTCTCAACGAGATGCAGTAGATGGCCAGTTACATCCTATAGCCTTCTATTCCAAAAAGTTATTACCAGCTGAACAAAATTACACTGTGGCTGAAAGGGAACTACTAGCTATCAAAGTAGCCTTTTCAGAATGGAGGCACCATTTAATGGGAGCCAAGTACCCAGTTACAATCTTTTCTGACCATAAGAACCTACAGTTTTTTGGATCACTTAAAGCACTAACACCACGTCAGATGCGCTGGTTACATTTTTTTAGCACATTTGACTTTGTTATAACCTATAGACCAGGTGCACAACAAATTCAATCTGATGTGTTATCTAGATACGGACATACCTCAGACATGAAACAAGATAAAATAGGAGAACCCATTATTCCTCCCCAAAAGTTGTTGGCACCAGTACAACAGAAGGATTTCATCACAGATCTATATAATGCACACATGCAAATAGCACCTCAGGATTGGTTAAAGGATTCCCATAACACAATACAACGAGGTTTATTGTATCACGACAACATGCTGTTAGTGCCCACCTCTGAATTACAAACACAGGTGATAATTTGGCATCACGCCTCACCGTTGGCAGGTCATCCTGGTTGGGTAAAAACCCTGGAAAATGTGCAAAAACACTTTTGGTGGGACACTATAAGAAAGGACATTAAGCAATTTGTCACTACCTGTCCAATTTGTGCAAGACATAAATCTTCTCATAAGGCTCCTGACGGCTTGTTAATACCAATGCCAACACCCAAACAACCTTGGCACACTGTGAGCGTAGACTTTATTGTAGGTTTACCACCTGTAAAATCCTTCACAACAGTGTTGGTTATAGTGGATTTTTTATCTAAAATGGCACATTTTGTACCATTACGGAAATTACCCACGGCGGCAGAATTTGCCGATATTTTTATAAGGGAAATTGTGCGTTTACATGGTTTGCCAAGCAAAGTGGTGTCAGACCGAGGGAGCCAGTTCAACTCCAGATTTTGGAAAAAATTATGTGAAAAACTGAAAATAGATGTGGCCTTATCCACTGCTTTCCACCCAGAGACAGATGGACAGACTGAACGACTGAACCAAACCTTACTTCAAACGCTACGTTGTTTATTGGCTGATTATTCTAGTGAATGGTTGGAAGCTCTTCCTGTAGCAGAGTTTGTTTATAATAATACTGAGCATTCAGCTCTACTTTGCTCACCATTCTATTTCTTGCAGGGGTATCATCCAAGAGCTATACCCATTTTGTTAGAAGATTCCCTGTTGCCTACAGTAACGGATAGACTAACGAGGTTAGGTGACATACAAGACAAAGCCAGGAAACATTTATTAAAGTACAAGGAAAGCATGAAAAGACAAGCAGACAAACACAGGTCTGAGGCCCCAATGTATAAAATTGGTGACAAGGTATGGCTCTCCACAAAAAACCTAAACATAGAGGGATCCCGAAAGCTGCAACCACGTTTCATTGGACCCTTTAGTATAACTGCCATAGTAAACCCGGTAACAGTAAAATTAGATTTACCAAAAGAATATCCAGTACATACTACATTCCATGTGTCCTTGCTTAAGCCGTACAACTCAAAAACCCGACCTGAACCACCACCTCCACCCATACCAATTAAAGGAAATCTGGAATATGAAGTGAAAAGCATAAAAGACTCAAAAAGAATTAGTGGACGTCTGTTTTATTTAGTAGAATGGAAAGGATATGATGAATCTGAGAATTCATGGGAACCAGCATCATATGTACATGCCCCACAGCTGATTAGACGGTTTTATTTAAAAAATCCAGGAAAACCCCGTCCTGTAGGAGGGCCTTTGAGGGGGGCAACTGTTAGGGTTTGTACACAGCAAAGAGCATGTCCCCTCTCACTGCACTAGTGGGTTCTGTAATAGCTCCCTTTTAAACTTACTATTCAAAGCCTTTCTTGTTATCTCACCTTCCCCCCCCCCCTAGGCTTCTGTGTATGTTGTTTAATGTGCTGTTTTGTTTACACATTGGGCCTTGCTTTTACCAAGGCTTCTTTAAAACACTCCTCCCTAGGCCATGTGTTAATCCAACTCATTTGCATAATAACTGAAACTCTGCACACCTTTCAAGAACATGTGCAGCATGTGAGGACCACACCCAGCTCTTCAAACCACACCCAGCTCTGCACACCTTCCAAGAACATGTGCAGCATGTGAGGACCACACCCAGCCCTTCAAACCACACCCAGCTCTTCGAACCACACCCAGCCCTGTCTATAAAAGGCATCCCCCGAACCTCACCCAGTGCTTGTGCTCGTCTACCTCCCGCTTACCTGAGAACAGATCCCTCGGCGCTGGCACTCCTGCTCTTTACAGACTTTCTTTTACTTCAATTGGCGCAGCTGCTGGCTCTTCCTTCTTCCGGTTTCCGGTTCCTCCTTGCCTCAGCCTCTCTCCTACGAGTAACATGCAAAAGAGAAAGAAGACAAGGTTAGACTGATCAGTATCTCTTGCCAGCAACAAGTAAGTGCAAAACTTTTTATTACCTGAGGGAGCTTTGACGGCAATTTCTGGATTCGTGTATAGACAGTTTGAGGCGAAGTGCCTTCCACGAGCATTGTGATTAAGGCTCTTTGTTGCAGGATTATTTTGCAGGACTTTGTGAAGCGGACATTGTTTTTTTTCATGGAACTTTTGGGAATCGAACAGTGGAAACCATTGACAGCAAGGAAAACAGTAAATCAAGGACTTGCACAAATTACATGCTGTATTTTGATGTAAAAGTACAGTATTTGTTTTATAAAAGATTCTGGAAATATGCGAAAAGTGAGTCTGCTATTGGGAATTTAGGCTTTAGTTATATTATGATGAATGTTTGGTATTGGTAATTTTGATAACGGTATTTGTTTAATTTTTTAGAAACTTAACAGTAATAGAAAACACATCCCAGAGCAGTAACACATTCCAAACCTGGAAACTAGAGACCAGGATCCAAGAGGTACTTTTAGAAGAGAATTTCCAATAAATAAAGGGATAGTCAGGAACCCATTTAGGAATAGGTTGCACTTATCTGTTCTTTGTTTATGTTTCATTAGGCACCAGTTTCTACAGAAGTCAGAAAGGGCCGCAGATTTGTGCAGCACTTCAACAGTGGAAACGCAAGAACGGTGTTGTCTCTCTTTTTTTATTTTATCCACTTCCCCCTTCCCTTGAGCTTCTGTTCTTAGTGCACTGTTTTAAAAACTAGTGTGCTGGAACAAGCAGTTTCAGGGTGGGGTTGGATTGTCTTCAACCTCCATCAGAACTGAACAAGAACTCAGGTGAGCTGGGCTTTGACAGATTCAGCTAGGAGAATCCCTACTATCCAGTTTAAATTTTGACCCACCACCCTTTCTTCTTCTTGCTGGATATTTACCTGTCTCCTTCCCTGATCTTTAATTCTCACTGAGACTGGCCCTCCCAACACTGGTTTGCATAAAATCACAGGGAAGTAAAAGAAAATCGTGATTATGATCACTTTAATGCTGCTCTACCACCTCACCATACAGAACCAGGTTTTTCAAAGATGGGGCCACAAAGATGTAATTGATTGTCGTTCCAGTCCCTGTACCTATAAAAGCTGAGGCCTAATGTTTACCTACTGCTTCCAAATCACATATATTCAGAATTACCAAACTCCGTAGGCCCTTGATCAGACCCTTACCTCTCGAATCCTTTAATTCCTCAGCTGTTCGGGACCCATGGTCCTGCTCAAAGGGATTCACAACAGCACTGTGCCACCCTATTTTTGCATTAAAATTCCCTGACACAACAGCACAGAACTCCAAACCAAACCCCTCCAGTCTACACTTCAATATCTGCAAGACTGAAAAGAGGACCCCAATTTAGTATCCAGAGTCCCATATAGCATTATAGAAGTTTACCAACAAGATATTAAATGTATTTGGAAGAATTACCAAATAATTAGGAAACCCTGATGATTGCAGGTGATTTGATACGATCTCGCTATTTTAGAAAACCAAATCAGGGTAACTGTTAGAAATGGTTTTTTTGGTTGGCAGTCAGGTTGCCCTCTGTCCAAGCAAGAACCCTCACTCTAGTCAGGGTAAGTCACACACAATCCAAAATCAGCCTGTGCTCACCCTCCGGTAGCTTGGCACGAGCAGTCAGGCTTAACTTAGAAGGCAATGTGTAAAGCATTTGTGCAATAAATCATACAACACCATAGCATAACACCACAAAGATACACCACACACTGTTTAGAAAAATATATAATATTTATCTGGGTATCTTCAGGTCAAAACGATCAAAGTTGCAATATGAATTTGTAAAGATATCACTGAAAAGTGATATAAAGTGTCTTAAGTCTTTAGAAAGTAAACAAAGTCTCTTTCAAACACAAAGTACCTGGTTTCTGGTGGAAAATCTCCTCAGAGGGCCACAGGAGAAGAGGTACGTGGAAAACTGGTGTGTGCGTCGATTTCTCCTCAGCACACACGGACTTGCGTCGTTATTTTCCACGCGGGGAGTCGTGCGTCGTTTTCCGGCGCGCGGACAGTCTCTGTCTGTGGTTCGCGGGGAGTACCAGATGTCCCGGGTCTGTGCGTGGATTTTCCTGCTTGTTTTCCGGCTGCGCGTCGTTCTGCGGGGCTGCGCGTCGAAGTTTCGATCCCACGGCAGGCGTCGCGTCGATTTCTCCTGGGGAGTCGGGCGGCGTTGTCCTTGCGAGGCCGTGCGTCAAAGTTTTGATCTCACGGCAGGCGTCGCGTCGATTTCTCCTGGAAAGTCGGGCGGCGTTGTCCTTGCGAGGCCATGCGTCAAAGTTTCGATCTAACAGCAGGCGTCGCGTCGATTTCTCCCGGGAAGTCGGGTGGCGTTGTCCTTGCGAGGCCGTGCGTCAAAGTTTTGGTCGTCCCGAAGGCGTTGTGTTGATCAGCGTCGGTGTGCGGCGTTTTTCTTGCTGCGGAACAAACTGTGCGTCGAAAATTTCGGCGCACGGAGCGTCCAAGAGGAAGAGAGAAGTCTTTTTGGTCCTGAGACTTCAGGGAACAGGAGGCAAGCTCTATCCAAGCCCTTGGAGAGCACTTTTACAGCCAGACAAGAGTTCAGCAAGGCAGCAGGCCAACAGCAAGGCAGCAGTCCTTTGTAGAAAAGCAGACAGGTGAGTCCTTTGAGCAGCCAGGCAGTTCAGCAAGGCAGCAGGCCAACAGCAAGGCAGCAGTCCTTTGTAGAAAAGCAGACAGGTGAGTCCTTTGAGCAGCCAGGCAGTTCTTCTTGGCAGGATGTAGTTTCTGGTTCAGGTTTCTTCTCCAGCAAGTGTCTGATGAGGTAGGGCAGAGGCCCTGTTTTATACTAAGTTGTGCCTTTGAAGTGGGGGTGACTTCAAAGAGTGTCTAAGAAATGCACCAAGCCCCCTTTCAGTTCAATCCTGTCTGCCAGAGTCCCAGTAGGGGGTGTGGCAGTCCTTTGTGTGAGGGCAGGCCCTCCACCCTCCCAGCCCAGACCCATTCAAAATGCAGATGTATGCAAGTGAGGCTGAGTACTCTGTGTTTGGGGTGTGTCTGAGTGAATGCACAAGGAGCTGTCAACTAAACCTAGCCAGACGTGGATTGAAGGGCACAACAAGATTTTAGTGCAAAGAAATGCTCACTTTCTAAAAGTGGCATTTCTAGAATAGTAATATTAAATCCGACTTCACCAGTCAGCAGGACTTTATATTACCATTCTGGCCATACTAAATATGACCTTCCTGCTCCTTTCAGATCAGCAGCTGCCACTTCAACAGTGTATGAGGGCAGCCCAAATGTTAGCCTATGAAGGGAGCAGGCCTCACAGTAGTGTAAAAACGAATTTAGGAGTTTTACACTACCAGGACATATAACTACACAGGTACATGTCCTGCCTTTTACCTACACAGCACCCTGCTCTAGGGGTTACCTAGGGCACACATTAGGGATGCCTTATATGTAGAAAAAGGGGAGTTCTAGGCTTGGCAAGTACTTTTAAATGCCAAGTCGAAGTGGCAGTGAAACTGCACACACAGGCCTTGCAATGGCAGGCCTGAGACAGGGTTAAGGGGCTACTGAAGTGGGTGGCACAACCAGTGCTGCAGGCCCACTAGCAGCATTTAATCTACAGGCCCTAGGCACATATAGTGCACTCTACTAGGGACTTATAAGTAAATTAAATAGCCAATCATGGATAAACCAATCAATAGTACCATTTACACAGAGAGCATATGCAGTTTAGCACTGGTTAGCAGTGGTAAAGTGCCCAGAGGTCAAAAGCCAACAACAACAGGTCAGAAAAAATAGGAGGAAGGAGGCAAAAAGTTTGGGGATGACCCTGTCAAAAAGCCAGGTCCAACAGTAACTGAACCTCCTTTAGGGCGTCCTCTTTGAGTCCGCTCAGCCAACACTGCAAACCATTGGTAACCATCCCATACTGCAAGCCCATCCAACCAGGTTTCCTGGAGTAAATTAAAATCAAAATGGACCAAATACTCTATCCACTTACTATCTAATAGCTTGGTATCATACCCTGCCACATTCCATGAAATGAGACAACACTTCAAAAACTTTTCACCCTGACCTTCCAAGCCCATGGTAATATTTGGGGGTTCTACCATTCCCACTAGGGGTCTACATACATGGCGTCAATCAACTTCCTCCAAATCTAAGTATGTAGTAGAACCATTTCCCAAGCTAGTTGGCTGTAAAACATCCTGCATTTTACCAAGATTCCTAGTTGGGAAACCATTCAATGGCCGAGTATGATTATAAAAGAAACCCAAAGGGACAATGTCAAACTTTCCCTTCATCTGGATTACCAATCGCTGTGTCAAGAGGAGCCCTTGAGCCAGACCTGGATATCTACAATTTACAATAATACAGTCCCCATTTCCTTCCTTAGGCCGAGGCCCGACCCAGTCAATCCTTCTAACAAATAAAATATCCCTAAAATCCTTTCAAACAAAATCACAGTTTTTGCTCAACCAGTGACAGGTCTTATTTTTGAGTTGATCCATAGATTCACTTGTTCCCGGTGCTAAGGAAGGAACATCTATTAGCATCACCACATAGGGGGCGCAGTCCGGAGGAAGCTCCAAACAGACGAGTGTAGAGCCCTTCTCCACAAACAAATTTTGGTCCGTACTCCGTTCTTGAGACATCGCCATGTTCTTCATGTGCCTGCTTTCAAATGTCTTTCCATCTCTTAACCTACAATCATCCCTAGCACCTGCAAAAGAATCAGCAAAGCAGCCTCTGCACAGTTTCCAGGAACCCCTAAATTAAGAAAGCATAAAGATTGCCGCTTATCGCTTTCCTGGGCTCTAGCGATTTCCTCCTGTGGATACACCCACTCAAGCAATTGACTTTGATGCCCAGAATCCAAAGAGCCACTACTGACTGGGACTGTACTGGGCCTCCCCTTTCCAATCAAAAGGGAGATTGCAGTTTCCAGCGCCTGCACTTTTCCCATGACTGGGACCAGACTTGCCTCAATCATTTCCTTGAACTTCATCAATAGATTCTCTACAACAAGTCCTGAACACTGACTAAGCTTAGTGCCATCTGGAATATCTGAGGGACTCCAATTTACAGGCAAAAGCAACTTAGATTTTTTCCCAGATTTCTTCAAATACTTTTTCTTTTTTAAAGGAGGGCTACTGCTAACAGGAGGGGAAGCCATCAGAAGCTTCTTGCTCTTCCTTGTTGTGCCAACCAAACCCTTTACCCCTGTTTCTACTGGCAGTGGGGTTTTGGGCAGATCCCCCTGCCCTATCCGTAGAAGCCCATCCCCATTGTCAGAAAGTTCCAGGGCGTCATCTTCTATTGAAGCTTGCAGCAAATTGCTCATCTCCAGCAAGAGACCCCTCTCTGCCAACTCAATCACCTTTGTAACTACCACAACTGCTTGAGCAAGAAAATAATCTAGCGTAGAGTTTGTTTTCCCCTTCCCTCCTCGACACTGCTCCCCATTATGCAAGGACCTTCTCCTGCCCATCATATCGATTTGCAAAAAGTAGGCTCTTCTGATGCACCTTGGAAGGAACCTCAGCCGCTGTTTAATTTTTTCACAGAAGGGAAATAACCCCTCTCCGCCGCAGAAGTGGGAATTAAATGAAAATTTTATATAAAGGTCAATAAAGTTTGACACTCACCCCATTGTGCCAGTTCTCAGGGGGGTGGCAGGCCCTTGCCTGGACTTCGCCTGGCCGCGTCCTACGCGCGTCCGCTCAGCGGTGAGTCTTTCTGCACTTTACAGCGCTCGTGGTGCCTGGCCCCGCCCCTTCCTCCGGTGGGCTAATCTGGGACAGGGAGTCCCCGGCAGAGCAGCGCGCGTTCCGCACAGCAGTGAATCTTTCAGCGCTTTATAGCGCTCGTGGTGCCTGGACCCGCCACTTCCTCCAGTGGGCTACTCTAGGAAAGGGAGTCCCCGGCCGAGAAGCGCGCATCCCGCGCAGCAGTGAGTCTTTCAGAGCGTTATAATGCTCGTGGTGACTGGCCCCTCCCCTTCCTCCAGTAGGCTAATCTGGGACAGGGAATCCCCGGCAGAGCAGCGCGCGTTCCGCGCAGCGGTGAATCTTTCAGTGCTTTATAGCGCTCAAGGTGCCTGGCCCGCCCCTTCCTCCAGTGGGCCATTCTGGAACAGGGAGTCCCCGGCATAACAGTGCGTGTCCCCACATATATATATATATATATATATATATATATATATATATATGTATACTATCATTGGTAGATTTTTTTAAAGCTAATAGTACTTCTGCATTCACCCACTTGCAAAAGCACTGATTTATATACAAAATGGTTTCTCAATCTTTCACAGTTAATAGACACTCAGTACCAGATTTACATAGGATTTTTTTTTTTAGCACAATCCCGGTGGTGGGACTTTCATTTCAACCAAAATCATGTAGTAACAGTAAGCAAAGTAATATATTGTCATGAGTTATTTTGAAACAAATGGGCTATTCCATGAGGTGGTGCACTGATGTTCCTATACAACCACACATAGGTTTTAATACCAACTTCTATCCATAAATAACTGTAGACAGGTATTTGCACCAAAATTCTTCACCTCCTTGAAAAAGGGGTAATTAGGAGAAATGTTTTAATTTCTCATTTTTCCACTTTGCATGTGTGATGCATTGAACACACACATTTAACATGGGAAACACCTTAAAGCATAGCTTTTGAACTAGCAGGGACCCCTTCCAGCACAAAACCTATGATTTCCACAGTGCAGACATCCATGCACTATGGTGCAAGGGTATTTATTCACATTTGGTGCATGGCAGACAAAAGTGTGTCAGCAGACAGAGATAGCATAACTTCACCACATCTAAATAGATATGGCATGTGATGTTCTCTCTCTCTCTTTCACTCAACGGAGCAGGGCAACTTTACCTGCTGCGGTGTGTTACATAATATCTTGGTAAAGCAGGTATTGTATATTAGGAGTGGGCATAATTCATGTAATTCCGTGTAGCATTATCATGCAGAATTGCCTTTAAATTCAGCAAGATTACTCACAAATACCAGAGAGGAGTAACTAAGCATTTAGCACTGTTTTCTCAGCACATAAATGCTCCCTTCAAAAAAATCAGTTTCAGGTGCAGATGTACTGCTCGTAAAGCCCTCAAGCCAGACTTACATGTTGTACAACTATGCTGCAGTAAAGCACGGCTGAAATATAAAATAAAAAGTGCTGGCTACATCTTTTATTTTGTTTTCAACCATGCTGCAAAACATTGACAAAACCAATAGATCTCACATAGATGAGACCTATTTGTTTGACCACTGCTTGTTGAATAAAGGAACCACCCCTCCACATTTTTCATAGGTAACTGGTTTATCTTTTTGATATATAACAACCATTGGTTCTTCCCCTTTAAATGTACTGACTGTAATGGCACACTGTTGTTACTTAGACTACCTTTTGTTATTTATCTCTAATGCCTTTCTCCGTATCTGTGGTATGATTGATGTGGTCTTTCGATGACATCTTTCTGTGCAGTCTTCGTATGCATTTCAATGCGGGTGAATAATAGTTTGTGTGCTTTCTGAACAAGTAACCGATAAAGACTTGCTTCTTTACATGAATGCATGCCCTTTTTCACACTTACTGTCTCACTAGGTGTTTTCTTCCACTGTTAACAGCCATAGTTTAAAAAAAAGAGAACGTCCATCAATTCACAGTCACGTGATCATCAGCCTTTTCTTGATCCTGAATACATGCAAGAGGGACACTCTTTCCATGGCTACTCTTATACATTTCGAGGGTCATATTCTTGGTCTGGATTTTCATTGAACACTCCCCTTGTACCTACCACACAGTAGATGTTCTGACATAACTTCTTATTTGACCTTAGGATAGGATGTTGTTTACTACGCTGTAACTACACACTTTTGGGGGCACTTCAAAAATCATCTATCTAAGCCCTGATGACGTTCTGAGGATATCTTCCTAATGAAATAAACACGTTGGTCAGATAACGAATGAAAAGACGGAAAGCTTGTAGTTCGTTGAACACTGAATAAAAGGATACATTTGGTGATCACATGATTGTGAATTGAAGAACTTTTTTTGAACTGTGGTTGTTAATAGTGGCTAGATACACCCAATGAGACAGCAAATGTGCAAATGGTTGTTCACTGATTGGTTTTCTACAATTCATAAACTTGAAATTCTGGAGGCCAAGCAATCAGCCCTTCCTAAATCCATACAACACCTTAATAGATTGTACGACGGAACACCGACTTTGAAAACAACTAGTGCCTTAACAACGAGGTCGGAACACCGACCTCATTCTTACTACTACTGATTTTACCACGAATGCCTTAACAACGATATTTTGTTGTAAAGGCATTCCTGATTAAAGCATTACTAATAGGCACCATTCACCCTACATCCCTCACCCCACCCCCCCAACCCCACCCCAAAACCTAAAACCCCATAACCCCCACCCCCTCCCCAAAACCAAAAACGCCCAACCCCCCAACCCCACCCCAAAACCTAAAACCCCCTGACCCCCCACCCCTCTCCGAAACCAAAAACGCCCCACTCCCCCAACCCCACCCCAAAACCTAAAATCCCCTAACCCCCACCCCCTCCCCAAAAACGCCCCACCCCCAACTCCACCCCAAAACCTAAAACCCCCTAACCCCCACCCCCTCCCCCAAAACGCCCCACCCCCCCAACCCCGCCCCAAAACCTAAAACCCCCTAACCCCCTACCCCCTCCCCAAAAACCAAAAACGTCCCACCCCGAAACCTAAAACCCACTGACCCCCCTACCCCCTCCCCAAAACCAAAAACCCCCCACCCCCCCCCAAAACCTAAAAACACCCTAACCCCCCACCCCCTCCCCAAAACAAAAAACGCCCGTCCCCCCAACCCTAGCCCAAAACCTAAATCCCCCTAACCCCCCACCCCCTCCCCTCCCCAAAACCAAAAACGCCCCACCCCTTAACCCCACCCCAAAACCTAAAACCCCCTAACCCCCCACCCCCTCCCCTCCCCAAAAACAAAAACGCCCCACCCCCAACCCCGCCCCAAAACCTAAAACCCACTAACCCCCCACCCCCTCCCCAAAACCAAAAACGCCCCACCCCCCAAACCCCACCCCAAAACCTAAAACCCCATGACCCCCCCACCCCTTCCTCAAAACCTAAACCCACCACTTACCTTAGTCGACCCCTTGTCACCTGCGTCGTCCTCCTTCGCCAACTCCCTTCTTTGTACCTTAACCACGCATGTTCGTTGTTCAGAACATACGTAGTTAAGGCACAAAATAACGGAGTCGTGGTTAAAAAAAGCGTTGTTGCGCTTTCGTTAACCACGACTTTCGGAAAAAAAAAGTCGTAAAAAAGGATGTTTCCCCCTTAATAGTATCTGCTAATCTAGATCTAATTGTATGATTGATTCCTAATGTGTTAATTTTGAGCTTGTCGGTTTCCTATGTTATATATTGCTTTCATTTGCTGATTTGCAATTTAATAGTGAATTAAATTGTGGTTTACCATCACCGAACTGAGTTTTAAATGCTTGAATTTACTGAGAAAAAGGATTACATTCCCCTGCTGAGATAAAATGAAATGTGACACGGCGTCAAAATACAGTTGTCTACAGTGGTGCTTACCTTGCTGAGCTACCGCACTGGGGGAACTTATATAGTTATAAAATCTATTAGACCTACATGGAAAAAGGGTCATAGATTCTTTGGGGATGTCTGGGCTCTGAGGCTGTTTCATTTTGCCCACCTTGTTGTATGGATTAGCTAATAATAGGCAGCACACAGGAACACAAACAAAAACAGGGATTATGGAAAGCTGCACACACTGCACAGCACTACAACTGAGTCTGTTATGGGTTTTTCCTCTGAACTGTGGTTAAATAAGACAAATAAGATAGCATAAACTTCAGGAGAAATTGTTCTTAACGTCACAGTACAGCACAGTTCTGTTTAGCAATGGTTGTCCAGAAGCAAGCTCAATCACAATACCGCCTCGTCAGGACTTTCCAAAATGTATTTGGTAGCAAGTGGAAAGTCTCTGATGAATGCTGTGTTCAGCAAAGACATTCTAGAACAGCCCCAGATCTACTATGATATGGCACTGTTTCTCTATGCCCCAGGCTGTTTCTCTTCTAGACTGCCTTGTGCCATGAACACACTAAGATTATTTTTGGGATTAGGAGAGCCACTTCTTACACAATTCAGAATGAAGCTGAAAACTCATCTCTTAAAGGAACATTACCTCCACTTAATACAAATCTCTTATTACCTGCCTTTCTGTGGATGGACATCAAATGCATTATCTGGCTTTTACCCTCTATAGAGTGTACTGCTGCCTCCTAAATAAATTCATGCTATATAAATATCTGTGCATATCTTCTCTTCACTGTTGGACAGTGGATAATTGATAGGGACAGGTATGTACCTATACTTAGCAATAGACCACAAACCACTGCTAGGTCCAGTCAAGGTGTCAATATATTAATCCTGGCTCAACCCTTGGTAGCTTGGTCACAACCATACCTGTCCTTATTCTTAATTTATGAGACAGATGTGTAAAGTATTCAATAGCAACAAAACAGTAAATAATCGAAATACAATTTATAAACATAGATCATATTTTACTCTGTAGAATGACACAAAAATGACAAAAATACAGTAAACGGGACCTGGGATATGATTTTTTTTTTTTTTTATTTAATGTTTTCTAGTGCCTAGAAACCAAAAGTGCCAATCTGGACTTCTGGTCACACTCCACCGGGGCAAAGTCAAAAGTTGAGGCGGACTGCAATGGACCTCTGCCTGGCTACACTGAGCGGGAAGCTTTGGTTAAAGTTCTACCTTCACATTTAGTTGTTTTCTTGAAGATTTTTCGAGACGTCGGTCAAGTTTCCTATGTTTGGACTTAAAAACTTTTTTGGGATGGCATTCTTCATCCGGGAGCAAGTCGAAAGTTGAAGCTAACCCTGCAGGAGCCCTCCTCAGATACATTGCGTGGGAGGTCTTGGTCAAACTTCTACCTTCGGACTTAGAATATTTTCTGGAGCTTTTATTCCCCGATGTTGAAAGACCATCCTCAGCAAGCCATTTTGGATGTTACAATGTCGGATTGCCTTTCCATGATCCCCCAGTCAAATCCTGGAAGTCTGTGGCTCTGGAGCTTTCCAGTGGGGCCAACATGCACGTCGAGCCAGGTCACGGGCGATGTTGGCCGGCTTGACTCATGACGTCGGGTCGGTCCACTTATGGAGCTTTTTTCCAAAGTTGCTCCAAACTTCTGGATTTTCTTTCAGAAGTACTTTTAAGGTCCTTTTAAGTATCCACAACTCACCCCAAGGTTCCAGAAGCTCTGAGTTGCTCCTTGGGGTTTGGACTTTAACTCGCAGAATGCCCCTTGTAGAAATCCTAAAATGACCACTGGTCACTGGTCAGCTGGGCTATTTTTGCAGGACTTGATACAGGGGACTCTGGTCAGCTCCTTCCTAGCAGTAGCTTTTAGGGAGTACCTTCTTGAAGTCATTTTCTTGGTGAGCCCCAAAGTGTGCAGCTGGTGCAATCCTTCTGAGTGCAGTGTCTGGGTGCAGGCCAGGGGTCCAGCAGGGCAGTCCTTCATCTTTTTGTCTTTTTCCAGTAGGGATCTGAACTGTGGGGCAGCTCTGCCACATTTATCCATGCTCCAGAGGTGTAAAGCAGGGGGGTGCTCCTGTCCAGTCATGTGCAGGCCACCACCCTCCTGAGTTACCACTTCCTGGGAAGTGTGGCAAAAATCAGTCCTCAGGCGTAACATTCCTCTAAATAGCAAGATGGCAAAAATGTAATCTTAGGTTTAGATCTGGCTGAGTCCACCCACTGGTGTGGCTAGGTTTCCCTTAACACACCCCTTTCAAGCTCTCTCTTAATCTAATCGGTGGGTACCTGGCTGTCTGGGGCTGCAGGAAATGGGTGAGGTCCACTTGCTGTCCCAAATGTCCGTCTCTCCTTGGAAGTTCAGTTTGGCTGTTCTCTCCCATCCTATTCTACCATCTGCTGAGGCAGATGTCCTCCCACCAGATGCTTCCTTTGTTTCAGCCCAAGCCAAAGCAGCCTGGCTCAGGCTACCAGAGACTGACTAATCAAGGAAGGGCATTACAGGGCTGAAGTTGGTAACTTTTAGCAATAGTTCTAAAGCTCATTCCATATTCAATTTATATTAAATTCAACTGTGGCAATTTGTTGGTTTTATTATAACCTTTAATTGATACTAAACTTGCTATATTTAGCTCCTTCTTATGGCTCAGGCTACCAGAGACTGACTAATCAAGGAAGGGCATTACAGGGCTGAAGTTGGTAACTTTTAGCAATAGTTCTAAAGCTCATTCCATATTCAATTTATATTAAATTCAACTGTGGCAATTTGTTGGTTTTATTATAACCTTTAATTGATACTAAACTTGCTATATTTAGCTCCTTCTTATGGAAAATAAGACTTTATTATTTTAAATAAAGTCCCCCCATGTTAGCCTATGGACCTCATTAAATTATTATGGAGAAAAACAAATGTGGCTATTTTACCCTTACCAGGGCTTATAAAGCATCTTTCATAAAGTCCATGCCGGCACTTAAGGCATACCTTAGGAGTGACATATGCAAAAATACAATAGCTTAAGACTTTGGAGGTGCTTTTTATTCCAAAGTTGAATTTGGGGTTAACTTTAACTTAAAAGCAGTCAGCAAGGCAGACCTGCTTTTAAAATGACACTGGGCTCCACAGCAGTGCACCTTTGGGTGTACTATCTATTCTGTGGTCCCTAAACCTACATGCCCTACCATAGGTAGGTTTGTACATCCAATTATAATTAGCCTCATTTGAATATTCCATTTCAGTCAAAGCACATGCCCTAGGACTGTTTAGCAGAGCCAGGAAAACACCAGTAGGAGTGAAAAATGGGGCGAAAAGTGAGGGAGCTTCTGTATCCAGCCCAGTGTTCCCACAATCACACATTTCCTTCATTGAGTAAACAAACCAGTTTAAGTTTTAAAAAATTGACACATTTTTAAATCAACTTTAGAAATCCCTTTTTCTTGCAGAGCTTAAAAATAACATTATGAGCTGTTTAAATATGTCAATATATTTTACCACATTCCATTATTTCACTGTTTTACATATATGTTGTTGCCCTGTTTCGTTATTTTATTCTATATACTATTTTATTGACATCCTCGTATGATTTAATTTACAATTCCCATTCTTTTCTGAAGTCTTCTTACAGTCGTATGTTTGATTCCTATTGCATGATTCCCTTTCCTGGGCTGTTTGGAGCTGTAGTATATGCTGGAAACCTTTACTTTTTATGAAAAGCCACAGAAAAACAATATTTAAACCAATGTATTGCCTCCTCCGCCCCTGTTTTCAAAAGCTGTATTTTGTATTGATTGCTGATATTTTGTTCATACATTAACATTATCTCAAGCGGCTTTATAAAGCAGAAACCACACCCAAAGTGGCATCTGCTCATTGTAGTACAGTGGTGGAAAAGAAAAGCATAGAAACATAACATAGTATGAAATTATAATCAGTCTACTCATGTAAAATGACATTGTACTGAAGAACGAATCAAAGACATGTATCGATTCAGCTCAATATGCATTTTGTCAAATATTACAAACTAACAGATAGTGCCAACATGTCTGCTATAGTATGATTTTGCATATGCATTTATGACTCCTTGATAGTGTACAAAAAAACCATGCTACAGTCTCAAACTAGTGAGAAGCCATAAAGCAGTGAGTGCATTTTTCAAACAGTTAATTTACGGTCTGAAGTTTTGCAAAATGTCAATCTGAATGTTCACATTTCTGGCATCTGTGCTAGATCGTATGACAGCTGTTGACTTCTGCTCCTATTCATCATAATTCAATTGATTGCCATCCTTCAGTGAGACAAGCCCTCGGCACACAAGCCATCAGACTGCTAGCAACACAAATAATTCTGCTTGAAACCCCAAACAAACGTAAACACTTTTTACATACCTCTGAAATGGATTGTCGGTAAAAGATTACATTATGGAACATTGAATTTAAGGGAACTGTAGAGGTAAAAATGCGTGTCTTACATATATATTCATATAAAATGCAATTAAGCAGAATTATCCAATTTGACTTTCTATCACTGCATTTGAAAACTTGTCATAGTCACACATTAACTCTAACAAACAACTATCTGCTACTTCCTTCCTTTTAATTTTAAGTGCAAACGTTGGTTTGTTGCTAGACATTAGCAGAAAACGTAGACCTACAAGTAGCTCAAATTGTCAAGTTGTTGCCATCAAGAAAATATCATATGAAATATGAAAACTATATCAGGTAAATAAGGCTGGTGTATTAATGGTTCTAATGCATGTAAATTTAGTTAAAAATGGTTGATATTTCGAATCACAACAGGAACTGAATTGTTTGAACTGTCCGTCCCAGTGGGGACATAAAGATACTGCTTATAAATGCCCTTTGTGAATTCCCAGAGTCCTAAACTTAGAAGTTTGGTCTAAGTTTAGACCAAAGTCTAAGCTTATCTTTGTGAGTCAGACCTTGAAGCATCAAGGTGAAAAAGTATCAACTGTGGAATTGGTGGATTCCCATTCCAGAACTAAGTTCTCAACTTTGATAATAATAGCCTGAAATGTTTTTATTCATTAAAGCTCTGAATGAGGACTGCCCTCTCTCATTCAGGGACTGGATCAAGTCACCCATCTCTCTAAGGGGCATATTTAAGAGCCCCTAGTGCCATTCCAACTCCACATTAGCATCATTTTTTTTAAGCTAATGTGACATTAGAAGGCCAAAATCGTAGCACCATATTTACAAAGTGGTGCAATGCATGCATTGCGCCACTTTGTAACTCTTTGCACTACATTATGCCTGTGGCAGGCATAATGTATGCAAAGGGGGTGTTCCCCCATTAGGGGGGTCAAAACAATGGTGCAAGGAAATCAAAGAGATTTCCTCATGCCATTTTTTTCGGCACTTTTAATGTCTGCTCAGAGCAGGCGCTAAAAAGAGGCTTCCATTGCTTACAGTGGGCCTCTGGGTAGCGTCAGAATATGTTATGCTGGACACATGGTGGCGTTAGGGGGGCAGAAAGGGGCACAAGAAAAGTGGTGCTACACTGTGTGCAGCACCACGTTTCTTAAATATGCCCCTAAGTGTTGATGCTCACATCATCAATTACACATGAAGGCACCCATGATTCTTGTGTTGAGTTTAGATCCTGCTAGCACAATACACTCCGGTTGAACAGATTGTGGAGACGTGGTTGCAGGGTGATGTGCTGATGGGTAACAAAATACTCACAAATAGAGCTGTACAGCCTCCTCTTCATTACTCCCAGCAGATCCCCCAGGGTGTTGATTTCATTTATCCATGGCAAGTCCTATCACACCGAGGGTCTGTTGCCTGTATCGGTCAAATATCGAAAAAACAGAAACAGCTACATTTCCAAAGCCACTGTGACTTTCGAGTGAATTTAGGTGGAGAAGGACTATATTTGTATTCAGCACCACAAGTAGAATTGCATTTAATTCCTGTTTTGGTATGTGTTGACATTGATCGAAGGTATGCATTGGGTAGTATTTTCTGTTTTACATGGAATGGGACCATTTCTTTTGAGAAATATCTTTTGATTTTTGTCGTTTGCAAAGTTGAATCTAAACGATATGGAGTGTTGTTTATGTCCTTTAAATAGAGTCTTGATCGTATCTGATTCAAAAATCACCTTGAGTGAGTTGCTGAAAGCACACGCTAGCTGATGTAATACTGGTTCACACACAAGGACTCATGTAGAAAAAGAAGGGCTTGATACAATGCAGGGGATTCAGGTGGGTGAACACACCTAGAGGGAGAGCTTTTACAGAGAGATGTAGGGGATGTCTTCATGCCCACTGCTGTTCTGTTAGCAGCTGCATCTCTATAACGTTGTGCAGAGCTGTCAGCGGCTTCCTGCAATAAGGGAGTGGGCAGTGAGCTTGCTCCTGCTGGCTACTTGATGACAGGCCCGTTCAGATGGAGCCTGGGCCACCCCGAGACAGTCTGGCACCACAAGTAATGCCTTCGCCCACCTTTCTTTTGAGTTATCTCGTTTCCCTTTGGTTCCATTATCCCAAGACACATCCCTGCTGGATGCATGCCATCACTGTCTAGGCCTCTTAATGTAAAGAACAAACGTATCCCGGCTTCCCAGTAGGCTCCCAGCCGTTGAGGAGGAATCGTGGTCTCATCAGACCGAGACAGTTCTGTTAATGTTTCGTCCATCATCTGCCTTGTGTGTACTCAGCGGGATGTCGAAAAAAGATATGACAGTTCTTTCCTGCAACACCAAGCACGAGATAAACTGGGACGGTAATTGAAGTGTACATTGTCCACATCTGTCATATACAAACCTTGCTCGGTTGTATGCCTAGGCACACAGCCATTGGGAAGTGTTCCAATTCGCCATGCCGCGTGCCCTGCTCTGTCAGAACCAATGTGGAATAATTTACTTTCTACATCTTGCCTGGCCAAAAAAAGCAAATCTGTGCCAAGTGGCACCATGTCCCTGTTGCCAAGTCTACTACACCCTAAAGTTCTACCTGAGGCTACGTGACTACTGCCCTACAGCAAACTCTAAAGAAGGAAGGCAGAATTATGGACTGAAAGAAGCACTTCTAGCCTTTCAAAAATTAGAGCCAATGTACCCTCCTCCCATCTAGCAAAGCTGTAGATATTTGGGTGGAGTCATTTCAAAAAGCTGATCCTTCATGGAAAATGAGGTGTAAAGAAAATATGCTGTTTTAACTTCATTATAGCCAAGACCACTGAAATTATGTGATTCTGAAGCCACTGTTTATTTTTGCATAAATATGGATTTTCCGCATTTGGTGCATACTCCATCATCTGCTGCATAAGTTGCATATTTTAACAAAACAATTGTTTCTAGTTCCGAAGTTCCTGCAATGGAGCGAAACGTGTGGCAGTTCAGCAGAAAGCTTTTTGCAAAGGCTGACTGGCCACCATTCAGTCCTATTGCTGTGCTTATTTGTTCACACAGTGTTTACATGTAAAAATGACAAAATATAAAACGGTTCTATTTCAGAAAGTGCTGTATTAGACTGCATACATCTGCATATTCTTGCCGCACAATTTACTCAACTTTGTTGCATAATTTGGTCCTCCCTTGCTGCATAATTCCAGTGGCCCTGATTATAGCCAAAGAGCTACAGAAAGATTGTTAGCTTTGTGATGTGAACTGCTGCCACTGTACAATACTAAGGATTTCTGCACTCGCTTTTCGAGGCAATCTCTGGTTGGGCCTTTCTGACATAACGCCAGCAGAGTACTGGACTCTGGTCACAAAAGATCACCCTGGTGTACCAGTGTCATGCCTGGTTCACAGCAACACCATCTACACGGACCTCCCAGACAAATAACAAAGTAACATTCAAAAGGCTCAGAATTAAGCAGCCCAGTAATTGTTGATTACTACAACACTCAGATCACAAGACCCCTGGTTTGAAGGTCCTTTACTGTCTAAAAGGTCAAGAAGAAAACAGAGAAGGACAAGCTTTACAGCTAACACAATACTGCCTGGACTATAGCCTACCCACCTCTGCAGCATTTTCGTGGCATTTTCTTACATTGTGCAAACCAGGTACAAACCTTAGGCGACAGATCAGGCTTCATAACTCTCACACCTCTCCTACACGTCCATCTCAGACTTGAAGTACACTTTCTACGACTCAGAGCAGACAAAAACTTGCATTTTCTCCTCCCCCTATTAACATAGCACCAAATGACAAATGAACCAACAATGTTCTGCATCATTCCTCTATTCCATGTTTGGAGGTGATCGAGAGATGACACAATAGCGAACCAAAATTAACTCCGCATCCCTAATTTGGGGCTATATTTTTTTAAAAAAAAGCTAATTCCCTCTCCATTATGAAAACACAATATTCATATATTTTTGCGTGTCTCCGATACCGAATTGCCTATGCCTCGCAGCACTAACGGAACGTATCTGTGAAGGAAGCTTTTTCCTCCGCATCCCGAACCAAGAACAGTCCATTCAAAATAGTAACCTGCATTGACCCACAGAAGGCAGGTTGATGTGAAATTATTTTAGGCTCTTGAGGGCATGTATCTTGTCAAAAGGGGGCAGGCATACCTAGCTGTCATGCCACACATAATCTTGAAAAGCAGTTCCAAAAGCATGAACTGCAAGGCAGGAATGAGCTTCGACACCATGAATATTTCAGCTTTACCTTGCCTCAGTGTCAGCTAGGGCGCTAACTAGAACACACCAAAGTCTGATTCCATAAAACAGTAGTACACATGCCATGCATTAAGATCTACAATGGGAAGTGCTGTAGGAAAACAGAGTGAGACCATCATAGAAAGTGAACATTTTCTATATTCTCCAATACCCCACAACCTTAGAAAGACACTAGTGGCACTTCGGGCATGGGAGGTCCAGCACCACGAAAAAAGGAGGCAGGGTGGTTGTGGCCCCTTGGAGCTGCCAAGAAAACTGGTAGGCTAGGCATATTGCCGATCTAAAATTAAACCTTCATCTTGTTGTTCAGTGTGCCCTTGCCACGGAGTGTTCTTTTGCCTGAATTTATTTTGTGAAGCATTCTTGATTTTTTGACATGCTCTCAAGGTGTCATAATAGGTTTCAGGGTGACACATCAAAAAGGGGTCAAGAAAAATGGGGGTGCCAAATGCCTTTCCCTATGCAATTTCCCATAAGGAAATTGAACAGCCATATAGAAAAACTGCTAAATGGAATTACACTAAATTTGGCAGAAAGAAAATCCATTTAGCAGTTTTGAGAAATTAAGTATTGTACATATATATATATACATATATATATATATATATATATATAGATATATATATACATATATATATATATATATATATATATATATATACACTGCATGACCAACATTTCCAAAGATATGATTAGCTGCAACACATCGACAACGGTGTTTGAAAGCCATTACAGGATTCAAGGAATGAGTCCCCATGTGCTGGTGCTGGGCAAAAAATTATTTAAAAAAAGTAGGGACCCACCTTTTTGATGGAACCTCCCTTGGGGTGGGACACTGCCAGGTGGGGTTGGCACATCATTTTTTTAAGGGAAGAAGGGTAAGAGGTCTCCCTCCCTGAGCCACTTAGCAGTCTCACTGATCCCATCCCTAGAATGTACTGATTTAATTATGTTTTAAAAGGGGAGGGACATGAAGACCCTCCCTTCCTGAGCTATTTCATGGCCCTTTAGACCCCATCCTCCAGGGCCCGCGTTCTTATACAGGGAGTGGGTTGTGAGGTCCCCTTCCCTGAGCCATACAAGACTCCTCGGGAACCTTCTCCTGGGGCCCAAAGTTATTCAGTGTCCCTGGAATGCCACTCCCCGGTCACTCGATTCTTCCCTGCCCGGCAGAGTGTGAGGAAGCAATATAAATCTAATTACCTGTCTGCGCTCTCCTGGGTAGAAGACATAGCAGAGAGAAAAGCTGCTCCCACTAGGTGGGAGCAAAGCAATACAGCAGGCTCCCACTGTTACCAAGGATGGGTGCTTGCAAAGGAGCTGATGGGACTCAGTGGACATGGGCCACCCCCACAACCCCTAGTTATAGTGTATGTCATGGGCGCCAAGACATAACTTGTGCCCCTGCCATACACAGTTTTTTCATCGAAAATTGTACTGCAAATGTTGTATTGATATTATCAGTGATTTTATCAAAGATGTCATGTGTGCTGCAATTTGTGGGGTATACAGCAATGCATGGCGAGGACGTGAGTTATAGTTACCTTAGGGCACAAGTTATAGTTACTTGAGATAACTCTAACTATAACAGGTGAATTCTATGGTTTGGTACGTTTAAAATGTGAGCCCTAAATATAACGTCCCTGTAACCTTTGGTTTTTTTGAGTGAATTCCTATATTTAAAAATAAATCTATTTCTAAGGTATAATGTCACTGTAACCTTTTTTTGTGGAATTCTATATTTCTCCTAACGTAAAGTTCTTTTTATTACTATACGTTAATCCAACCACTGCAGTGACAGTTGGCCACATGGCCTGGCTAGTGGCCAGAGCCTGCGGCCAACCCCCCTAGCCACCGAACCTCATGCTGAGTGCTGCCCTTTGGCTGTGCACGGTGGGAGTTGACCATGGCCTGTCTCTCTGGATGTGAGAACAGGTGCAAGAGGGTGTATCTGGGGCTGAGAGTGGTTGTGAGAGTGTGTTTGGGGGTGAGAGTGGGTTTATCAGTGTCTTAGTGGGTGCGTCAGTGTCCTTGTGGGTCTGTGAGTAGGTGCTTGAGTGTCTGAGTGGGTCAGTGAGGTAGGTGCATGAGGGTGTGAGTGGGGCTGAGAGTGGTGGGTCTGTAAGTGGGTGTGTGAGTGTCTGAGTGGGTTTGTGAGTGGATGCATAAGGGTCAGAGTAGGTGCTCGAGTGGGAGTAAGAGATTAAAAAGAGAAATTGAGAGAAGGAAAAAGAGTGATAGAGAGTTTTTTAAGCTTTGATGAATTATCTACTTGGAATTAGATATTTCTGGAGTAAGGGTTGTTGTGGTATTATTTTATCACTTGTCAGTAAGCTGTTTTTCACAACACTTAAATCATTTCATACTTACCTATACCTTTTAAAATTGTTACCAAGAGAATGTAGTTAAGGCCCTTAATCACTACGTACTGAGTAATTATGAGTGCGGTGGTCCTAACACTGGGGTACTGGCAGCGGCGGTCCGACCGCTGCATCCTTGGCAGTCCGACTGCCAGATTTGGATGCTGGTGGTCAGACTGCCACAAGACTGCCTCCACTGCCGGGATCTTCGATCCTGATGCATTGGTGGTGGGGAAAGCTGCGGTCAAGCACGGCTGTGCTGATGTTGACACCACAGTGCTGATCATGACTTGCCATTCCACCAGCATTTTCATGGTGGGGACACTGCCATGAAAAGGTCAGCAGAAAGGCAGAGACAGGGTCACAATGGGGCCCCAGCACCGCTCATTCAGTGCAGTGCAGAGGCCTTCCCTGTCAGCACAGTCAGAATGCGTACTGTCTGCAATGGCAACAGTGCACATTCTGACTGTGCTGCTGGTGCAGACAGTGTGCAGGCACTGGCTTGTGCTCTCCCTTAGAGCTAAATGCCAACGCACTGTCTCTGCAGTCAGGCCCGGCAGATACATTACAATACAGAAGTGGGAAGGCCACCGGCTTAGCGGAATCCTCCCCACTGCCCTATTGGCGGTCCAGCAGTCTGATTACCAGAATCCTAATCCTAATGCTCCTTCATTATCTGTAGGTTGTTGTTAACCCTTTGTCCCTCGTCACATCTTTTTTCATTGACACAAATTGTTACATTTAGGAAAGTATTATCCATATCTTCTTCATCCACAAACTGCTGCACTTCTTTGAGATGTAGCCATAATATGAGAAAATCACCTAAATGTAGGTCTGGGCGAAGTTCGCGTACCCATGCTACGCAGCACTCCAAAAAGTTGCAAAAAAACTCTGTTGTGCTATGTGGAGTTCCGCTAGTGGGTGGAGTTTCTTGCCGTGCCCATACACATTACGCTTAACATCACTGACAATGAGAAGTACGTCCTCGCATTGGAATTTTCACACAAATGACACCATAGTTCGCATGGGTGCGGCCATCTTGTTTTTTTGTTTGTTATGGTGCTGGGGCCTACTTTTATATCCCTCTATATTTCTCCCATCCCACACTTTTAAAAACTATTTTCTCCTATTTTCTGTTTATTATATTACCTTTTCTCTTTGTGTTTTTATATTTTAACTTTTCTCCTTTTTTGTGTTTTTTTTGTGACTTTTACTTTTTAATTTCTATGCTTTGCTTTCTTTTTTTCCCTTCCTTTTTCCTTATCCCTTCGCCTCTAAGTCCCCACACCATGGCAAAGCAAGGGAGCAGCAGCGCAGGCCCTCAAACACAGCCATCAGCCACCTTCCTTGTGGGCGGCTGTGACATGAAGGGGTGCAGTCATGCACCATTTTTTGTGAGCTGGCTGCCTTGGTGTTTTATGTGCAGCGCCATCTACCCTCCCCCTTGGCAGCAGGCAGCTGGGACAGGTCTTGGTACGGCCACCAAGAGCACAAGCAATGCTGGGAGAGGGTGCGCCAGGCTGTGCGCCGCAGCTCTGGGGTCCGGTGCACCCACCAACAGCTTACACACCAGTGGGCCAATATCCTAGGCCGCAAAATGGACCTGCTCAACCTGCTAGGCGTAGAGGTTGCGGGCTTGGTGAGTAATATTAATTATCAGTTGTGTTCTATGTTAATAGTTTCTTCCCAAATAGCAAGCATGCTGCTCAAATGCAGGTAAGTTAACTTTATGTTACAAATATAATATTACATGATCGTCATCTAGACAGGTGCTCGGCGCTACCTAATTGTACTTGTTTTTTGGCATTTGCTTGGGCTGATTAAGAATTAATTCAGAAACTTCTCCTTTGCCCTGTCTAAGATAGTCATAGTTATTGTTAGTATTAGTGAGTTAGTATGTTCTGTCACTTCTCTCTGCATTTATTTTTTGTAGCTTGTACAGTGCCAGCTGCCAAGCAATTTCCCAGTGATGTGTGGTAGTTTTTGCATGCATTCATCCAATCTATGCATTGAGAGATCGAGAATGAGATGAGAACTGCAGAAATCATTCATTGCAATTTATTAGTAAATCCAAAATGTAGTTTAGGAAATTTGGATTAGGGTTAGGAAATTTGGAATAGGAAGGTCCGTGAAACTAGTATAGGTGCTCTGAACCTATGAAGTAGAAATGATACGGCGTTTCCCTTTTCCTTAAAAAAAAGTAATATTCTTGCAGAGATTATTTATTAATAGTACCACTAATGTTTTCTTATTTTTTGTCTTACATCATCCAGAATCCAGGGGCAGGGAAGGGCTGGTGAGGCGGGTGAAGTAACTGAAGGTGGCCCTCCACCGGTGCCAGAGCAGATGGCTCTGCTGGCCCGAGTAAGTTCTCCTGCTGTTGCTAATACTAACATTTAATTCCCTAACTTTTACCGCTGCACATTTAGAATTATTTTCTCCCTTTTACTGTGCCTGTCTCCTATTTTGTTTCCAACTCCACTTTAATTTATCTGTTCTGTAAATTCTTCTTATCCGTGCATTATCCTATTTACTTATTTTCTATATTTCAAGTTTCTTTACTTCAACCTGTCTGGCTGTACTAGTCTGTCTGTAGAGTCCTTTCGTCTGCTTTGTCAGTGAGCTCCCCCTCTCCCCTTATGTATCTTATCTTGTGAAGTGGGGGTAAGGCTCAGAGAACCCATGTAGTGAAGATTGCATGCCCATGTAAGGTATTGTACACATGTTTTGTGAGGAGGCTTTCTTTTTGTTGCTCCAGCTCAATCATTAAAAAAGGGAAAAAATGTGTTTTTTAACATGGTCATGTAATTGTTTGTACCCTCCATTTTTGTGTATTAGTATACTAGCAGTTGATGATCGTGCACCATGGTTGAAAGTATGAGGAGGATGGCCCCATTTCATTAGCCAACCAAGACCATATGTCCTTCATTGACCAATTGTTACACCCTTTTATTTCTGTTGAAAAACTCAGATTCATTAATAGCTAGTTCTGACCCTCCATTACCAAACGTTTTTTTCTTTTTACTTGATTACCTGGCTTTTAAAAAATTGCCAACCAACAAAATGCCCACCTGATTTTTTGATAGAAGAGAAGTCTGTCACTGAAATATATTGATGTATTGCAGTTGTATTTTGCTATCACAAAAAAAAATAGGGGTAGGCATATCTGGCATCTAAATTGTGTAATGTATTTTTCTAGCTGCACCAACCACCAGTGCTGGGGCCAGCAGCGACCGTGCCAGCGCAGATGCGGCTGCTGGAGCAGATGAGGGGTGAGCCTCGGGGGTGGCGGGCGGTAGTAAGAACTATTGCTTGCTTATTGACAATTATCAATATAGTCACTAAAAGGGATTATTAGTGTCGTTGACTCACTCGTCTCACCCTGCTTTAGTAGATGCAGTGGGATTTAAGTATTAATGGCCTCTTCTATCAGCAACTCAGCAGACTAAGGGCCGTATTTATACTCTGTTTGCGCCGAATTTGCGTCGTTTTTTTCGACGCAAATTCGACGCTAAACTAACGCCAACTAACGCCATATTTATACTATGGCGTTAGAGGCGTCTAGCGCCAAAGTTCCCGGAATGTGCGTCATTTTTTAGCGTGAACCCCTTCCTTGCGTTAATGATATGCAAGGGAGGCGTTCCCGTCTTAAAAAATGACTCCCAGGCCTTTACGTGGTATTTATACTCCCGGGCAAAAGAGACGCCCGGGAGTGGGCGTGGCTAAAAACGGCGCATTTGCGCCGCTTTTTAACGCCTGGGTCAGGCATGGCGTTAAGGGACAAGTGGGCTCAAAATGAGCCCAGAGTGCCCTCCCCTGCCCCCAGGGACCCCCCCTGCCACCCTTGCCCACCCCAGGAGGACACCCAAGGCTGGAGGGACCCACCCCAGGGACATTCAGGTAAGTTCAGGTAAGTATTTTTTTTTTTTTTTTTGTGGCATAGGGGGGCCTGATTTGTGCCCCCCTACATGCCACTATGCCCAATGACCATGCCCAGGGGACAGAAGTCCCCTGGGCATGGCCATTGGGCAAGGGGGCATGACTCCTATCTTTACAATGATAGGAGTCATGTTGATGGGGGATGGGCGTCGAAAAAACATGGCGCAAGTCGGGTTACGACGATTTTTTCGACGTAACCTGACTTGCCCCATTTTGAGACGCCCATACGCCATTTTCCCCCTACGCCGGCGCTGTCTGGTGTATGTGGTTTTTTTCCACGCACACCAGGCAGCGCCGGTCCGCTTGCGCCGGCTAACGCCATTCCATAAATACGGCGCCCGCATGGCGCTTCAGAATGGCGTTAGACGGCGCAAAATCTTTTGACGCTAAACTGCGTTAGCGCAGTTTAGCGTCAAAAAGTATAAATATGGGCCTAAGGTTCATAAAATGAACTTGAACTATGATATGTTTTGGGAAATTGAAAGAAAGAAGGAAGGCAAAAGGATGGGTGAAATATAACATGAGTGAAAGAATGTGTTGATAAAAGGGTGCATGTTGGAAAATGGGTTATTGGTAGGGCAGGTAGGTACCTACACCTAGCAACAAGCCACAAACCTCCACATAAGTACAGTTAGGTCTCAGTAAATTAATCCCAGCTCTACCCTTGGTAGCTTGGCATCGAGCGTCAAGGCTTAACTTAGGAGACAAAGTGTAAAGCATTCAAATATCACAAAACAGTATTTAAATAAAACACAGGAAACAGTTTAAAAATCCAAAACCAATTTATAAAAATAGCTTATATTTTTATCTTTAAAATGACACAAAAACGATTAAAATCGGTTCAGGGGAACCGGAGATATGAATTTTTAAAGTATTATTATTTTCTAGCGCTTAGAAACAAAAAGCGCCAATCGGGTCATCTGGTTGCACCAGGACCGGGGCAAAGTCAAACTTTCAGGCCGACCGCGATGGAGCCCTGCTCGGCTACAAGTCGCGGGAGGCCTCGGTTAAAAAGTTACCTTCTGACTTAGTCTCTTTTTTGATGTTTTTCTTCCCCGGGACGAACCTGCCAGTTGGATCCGACCTCCTGGAGCCCTTGTCCGGATACGCGAAGTCGGTTTCCTCGGTGGTGATTTTTACCTTCGGACTTAGTCGTTTTTTCGAGATGAAAATCCTTCGACCGGGGTAAACCTGGATCTTGATCCGACGTCCGTAGAGCCCTTCTCGGATACGATGGCTGGAAGGTCCCGGTCAACTTTTTACGTTCGGACTTAGTCTCTTTTTTGGATGTTTTTCTTTACAGGGACGAACCACGAAGTCAGGCCGGGTCGCGGTTGAGGCAAGCCGGCTAGAATTTCCACGTCGGGTCGGTCACTTTATGGAGCTTTTTTTCAAAAATTCTCCAATCTTTTCCAAACTTCTGGGGCTTCACCCAGATGTTCTTTTAAGGTTCTTTTGGGGTCCACAGCTCACCCCAAGGGTCCAGAAGTTCTGTGATGGTCCTTGGGAAGTGCGGACTTCAACTCCCAGAATGCACCTGGCGCAAACTCCTTTTTGGCCACTGGACAGTGGTCAGCTGGTCACTTTTTCAGGAGTTGGTGCAGGGGACTCTGGATAGCAATTTTTCACCTGTAGCAAACAGGGAGTCCCTCCTTGAACCAGTGGAAGCCAGGCAAAGTCCTTCTTGTGGTGAAGCCCAAGTGTGCAGCTGGTGCAGTCTTTCTGAGTGCAGGGTCCAGGTGCAGGCCAGGGGTCCAGCAGGGCAGTCCTTCTTCTCCTTGTAGTTCCTTCTTCTTGAAATTTGGTGGGGATCTGAGGCGTGGGTGCAGGTCTGCCAGTTTTATCCTTGCTCCTGGGTGAAAAGCAGGGGGGCCCTGGTTCTCCAATCAGGGACAGGGTCGTCCCCCTGTGATGACCACTTCCTGGGAAGTGTGGCAAAAATCCATCCCAGAAGGCAACAGTCTCTAAAAATCCAAAATGGATGAATCTGATTTTTGGAGGAGAGATCTGGCTGAGCCCACCCACTGGTGTGGCTAAAAATCATAAACACACCCCTCTCCTGCCCTCTCCTAATCTAATCAAGGGGGCACCTAGCTGTCTGGGGTTGCAGGATGTGGGGGTGTTGCTGGGTGCTCCAGATGTCCTTCTCTGCCTTTGAAGACCAGTTTGGCAGCCCTCCCCCTTCCTGCCTCACCATCTGCTGAGGGGAGATTCTCTCCCCCAAGCACATTCCTTTGTGTGAAGCCAGGCCACTTCACACCTCATTAAAGTAGCCTGGCAGAAGCTGCTGCAGGCTGGCCAATCAGAGCACAGCAGCAAAAACAATGCAGAGCTGAAATTGGCAACTTTTTAGGTAAAGTCTAAACTTTTTACCTGAACTGGTTATATTAAATCCAACAACTGGAAGTTGTGGGATTTATTATAACAATCAATTTGATACCAAATTCTTGGTATGTAACATTTAAGGAGACTTTAAAATTTAAAATAAAGTCTGCCCATTCTAGCCTATGAAGGCCATTTACTTCAATGAGGGAAAAACGAATTTGGCTGTTTTTACCTCACCAGGGCTTATAAATCTATTTTTATAAAGTCCCTGCTTATAGTTACATGGCACCCAGCCCTAGGGGCACATAGGGCACACCTTAGGGGTGACTTATATGTAAAAATAAGGTAGTTTAAGACTTTGGAAGTACCTTTAATTCCAAAGTCGAATTTGCATATAACTTTAATTTAAAAGCAGCCAGCAAGGCAGGCTTGCTTTTAAAATGACACTGGGCACCTCAGCAATGCACCTAGGTGTGCACCACCTATGCTGTGGTCCCTAAACCTACATGCCCTACCATATACTAGGGACTTATAGGTAGGTTAACTTAGCCAATTATAATTAGCCTAATTTGCATATCCATTTTACACAGAGCACTGGCCCTGGGACTGGTAAGCAGTACCCAGGGCACAGCCAAGAGTCAGTAACCACCAGTACCTATCCAGAAAGAGTGGGGGTGATCAGGCAAAAAAAAAGGACTTTCCTACACTGCCCCCCCCCAGATGAAAGGTGATGGGTACTAACCTACACCCTGGTAGTCCTCATCAGCTAAGTGGAAAAACCTGGAAAGGCCATCTGCATTGGCATGAGCAGTCCCAGGTCTGTGCTCCACTGTGAAGTCCATCCCCTGTAGGGAAATGGACCACCTTAACAGTTTTGGGTTCTCTCCCCTCATCTGCATCAACCATCTGAGAGGTCTGTGGTCAGTTTGTACACGGAAGTGAGTGCCAAACAAGTAAGGCCTCAACTTCTTCAGGGACCAAACCACAGCAAAGGCCTCCCTCTCAATGGCACTCCATTTTTTCTCTCTGGGGAGTAGTCGCCTGCTGATGAAGGCAACTGGGTGATCATGGCCCTCTTCATTAACTTGTGCTAACACTGCCCCAATCCCTTCCTCTGAAGCATCTGTTTGCACTACAAATTCTTTGCTATAGTCAGGGGCCAGTAACACTGGTGCTGAACACATAGCCTGTTTTAGGGTGTCAAAAGCTTTCTGACACTCTGGGGTCCAAATGACCTTCTTGGGTTGTTTCTTGGAGGTAAGCTCAGTCAGAGGGGCCACTATGGTCCCAAAATTCTGAACAAACCTCCTGTAATACCCAGTCAGGCCAAGAAAGGCCCTGACCTGAGTCTGGGTTTTTGGAGCCTCCCAATCCAGGATAGTCTGGATCTTGGGCTGGAGAGGTTGTACATGGCCTCCACCAACAAGGTGGCCCAGGTACACAACAGAACTTTGCCCTATCTGGCACTTGCTTGCCTTGATAGTCAGGCCTGCTTGAAGCAGGGCCTGAAGCACTTCCTTCAGGTGGACCAGGTGGTCCCTCCAGGTGGAACTAAATACAGCTATATCATCTAGATAAGCTGCACTAAAAGATTCCAACCCAGATAGGACTCTATTCACCAACCGTTGGAAGGTGGCAGGATCATTTTTCATCCCGAAGGGCATCACCTTGAACTGAAAGTGGCCCTCTGGTGTGGAAAATGCTGACCTCTCCTTAGCTCTTGGACTTAAGGCAATCTGCCAATATCCTGAGGTCAGATCAAATGTGCTCAGGAATTTGGCAGCCCCCAACCTGTCAATGAGCTCATCAGCTCTAGGTATGGGGTGAGCATCAGTCCTAGTGACTGCATTTAGACCTCTGTAGTCCACACAGAATCTTAATTCTTTCTTCCCACCTTGGGGATTAGCTTTGGGCACCAGTACCACTGGACTGGACCAAGGACTATCAGAGGGCTCAATTACCTTCAGGTCCAACATCTTAGCCACTTCAGCTTTGATGTTGGCCTTGACCTGGTCAGACAGCCTGTACAGCTTGTTCTTGACAGGCAAGCTGTCACCAGTGTCAACATCATGGACACACCAATTGGTGAGTCCAGGGGTCAGGGAGAACAGACTAGCAAACTGTTCCAAGACTTGCTTACAGTCTTGTTGTTGCTGATCTGTCAATTTGGGAGAGAGTACCACTCCCTCCACTGACCCATCTTTTGCCTTTGAGGACAGGAGGTCTGGCAGAGGTTCACCCTCCTCCTCCTTCCCTTCATCAGTGACCATCAGCATGGTCATGTCTGCCCTGTCCTGGTGGGGTTTCATCCTGTTTACATGTAGGATCCTGTGAGGATTCCTGGGGGTGCCAAGGTCCACCGAGTAGGTGACCTCACCTTTTTTCTCTAGGATTGGATAGGGCCCAGTCCATTTGGCCTGTAGTGCCCCAGGAGCCATGGGCTCCAAAACCCACACCAGCTGTCCTGGGTGATACTCAGGCATGGTAGCCTTTTGATCATGCCAGAGCTTCATTAGCTCCTGACTGGCCTCCAGGTTTCTGCTTGCCTTCTTCATATACTCAGCCATGCGAGACCGCAGGCCTAGTACATAATCCAGCACATTCTCCTTGGATTCCTTGAGAGGCTTTTCCCAAGACTCTCTCACCAAGCACAATGGGCCTCTTACAGGGTGCCCAAACAGTAACTCAAAGGGGCTGAATCCAACCCCCTTCTGTGGCACCTCCCTGTAGGCAAACAGCAGGCATGGGAGGAGGACATCCCATCTCCTCCTGAGTTTGTCAGACAAACCCATGATCATGCCCTTCAGGGTCTTATTGAATCTTTCCACCAGACCATTGGTCTGTGGATGGTAGGGTGTGCTGAACTTATAAGTAACACCACACTCCTCCCACATGGCTTTCAGATAGGCTGACATAAAGTTTGTGCCCCTATCTGAGACCACCTCCTTTGGGAATCCCACTCTGGTGAACACACCAAGTAGGGCCCTAGCCACTGTGGGAGCAGTGACTGTCCGGAGGGGTATTGCCTCAGGGTACCTGGTAGGATGGTCCACTACCACCACAATGTACCTGTTACCTGAAGCAGTTGGTGGGTCTAGGGGACCAACAATGTCAATCCCCACCCTCTCAAAGGGAGTCCCAACCACTGGCAGTGGAATCAAGGGAGCCTTTGCCTTGCCCCCTGTCTTGCCACTGGCTTGCCAGTGACACAGGAGCTGCAAAACTCCCTGACTTTTTCTGACATTTCGGGCCAATAAAAATGGTTGACCAGCCTGCTCCAGGTCTTGGTCTGTCCCAAATGACCAGCTAAGGGGATATCATGGCTTAAGGTAAGGAGGAATTCTCTATACTTTTGGGGGACCACTACTCTCCTAGTAGCCCCTTCTTTAAGGGCCCTTGCCTCAGTGTAGAGAACTCCATCCTCCCAGTAAACCTTGTGGGTACCACTGGTATCCCCTTGTTCTTGCCTGGCAGCAGTCTGCCTCAGGCCCTCAAGAGTGGGACACTCTCTTTGTCCCTCGCACAAATCTTCTCTGGTGGGCCCACCTGCCCCTTGCAATTCTGCCAAGTCAGGCAGAGTTTGCAGGGAAGGTGTCCCTCCCTCAGAGTTCAGATCCTCCCCCTCAGGGTTGGATTCTTCCTGACCCTCTGTACTTGTTGGGGCTGGCAAGCCAGACCCAGTGCCTTTTCTCTTTTTCTTGGAGGCTTGGCCCATTGTTCCAGGGTCCAAGTGTCCAGCATTCCCCTGTTGTGCCGCCTGTGACCTGGTCACAGCACACACCCATTCAGGGAGGTCCAGCATCTGTGCATGGACCCTTCTTTCCACTTCTGACCACTCAGATGCTTCAAGATCATTCCCCAGTAGACACTCTACTGGGAGGGCAGGAGCTACAGCTACTTTTTTAGGGCCAGTCACACCTCCCCATTCCAGACTCACCATAGCCATGGGATGGAGTTTGGTTCTGGTATCTGCATAAGTCACCTGGTGGAAGACACCAGGTAAGACCTGCTCTGGAGAAACCAGCTTTTCTGCGACCATTGTCACACTGGCTCCTGTATTTCTCAGAGCTTCCACTTCAGTCCCATTGACTTTAGGCCTCTGCCTATACCTCTCCATGATGGGAGGTAAGGTGGCCATAGTTGCAATGTCCACCCCACCCACGGATACTAAGGTGACCTCAGTGTACCCTGATTCCACCCCTGGGCCAACTTCCACCCCAACCCTACACTAGCAATCCCCTGGGATTGCCCACCAGTGGGGGGCTTCTTGGTGCAGATAGCATCTCCTCTTTTATGTCCTGGCTGATGACAGTCAAAACACTTGCCGGCCTTAGCAAGCTCCTGAAACTTTCCTGCTTTAGCAGGATCATAATTCTTTCCCTGATACCCTTTCCCTTTAAAAGTGAATTGGCTCGGGGCTCCCCCTCCCTGAGAAGTTTTCGGGGACTCTTGTGAGGACTCTTTGGGTTTTTTGTCATCTTTCCCCTGGTTCTTCCCCTGAGAAGAACCATGTCCTCCCTTTTTCTGATCACCCCCTGGGGGTTTCTGGTTAACCCTAGTTCTTAACCAGTCATCTGCTGCCTCCCCCAGCTCTCTGGGGTTGGTCAATCTAGAGTCTACTAGATACTGGCGGAGCCTCTCTTGGACACAATTAGTTAGAAGGTGCTCCCTCATAATCAAATTGTACAGCCCCTCAAAGGTACTTACCCTGTTGCCCTGTATCCAGCCCTCCAGTGCTTTTACTGAAATGTCCACAAAGTCCACCCAGGACTGGGTGCTTGTCTTTTGGGTGTCCCTAAACTTAAGCCTATACTGCTCTGGGGTTAGACCAAACTTTTTAGTCAAGCAACTCTTCATACTGGGGTATGAGTCTGCATCCTGCCCACTCATGGTTAGGAGCCTATCCCTCCCAGAGTTGGGAACTAACTCCCAAAGGAGTGAACCCCAGTACTGAGGCTTGACTTTCCTCATCTGGAGGGCCCTCTCAAAGGCCCCCAGCCACTTATCTATGTCATCCCCCTCTACATAGGCAGGAACCACCCCTTTGGGTAATCTGGGGGCAAAACCCCCACCCAGGGACACCTCAGTTTCTTTCTCGCTGCCTCCATCTTTTTTTTCTTTGCTTGCCCACTTTTTCTTTTCTAGGGCAAGCTTATCTGCTTCCAAAGCTATGTAGGCTAGCTGGGCTTCCAGCTCTCTTTCCCTGATGGATGGGTTCTCTCCTCCTGAAAGGACCCTCTTCCTACCACTAGCTTTGGGTCTGGCCCTAGTGACTGTATCCACTGAGGACCGTTCCTCCTCTTCCTCACTTGGGGTCTGATGCCTTCCCTCCCCTGAAAGGTTAGAGCTAGCATCTTCCCCTTTTTCTTCCTCCTCTGGAGCTTCCTCTGTCTCTACCTCTTGGGCCTCAGCCCATGCTGTCAGGGATTTAATCAGGATTTCCTTCCTGAGATTAGTGGTTGCAGGCAACCCTCTTTCAATACACAACCCCCTAAGCTGGACTACTGTCAGTGTGGGTAGGCTAGCCAGATCAAGCTCCATGGTTCCCTAGTTTTGTGTCAACAAAAACTTTTTGCAAAAATTGGTAACAAGAATTTAGAAAAATTACAAAAATTCAATAATTGAAATTAATCCAAATTAATAAAAAAATTAAAATTAAATTTTTTTTTGCACTAGGACAATTTAAAGGACTTTTAATTTGTTTTACCTAAAACTGTAACGTGATATTGAACACAAGTACAGGATCCCGTCGCTGCTTCCAATTATGTTGGAAAATGGGTTATTGGTAGGGCAGGTAGGTACCTACACCTAGCAACAAGCCACAAACCTCCACATAAGTACAGTTAGGTCTCAGTAAATTAATCCCAGCTCTACCCTTGGTAGCTTGGCATCGAGCGTCAAGGCTTAACTTAGGAGACAAAGTGTAAAGCATTCAAATATCACAAAACAGTATTTAAATAAAACACAGGAAACAGTTTAAAAATCCAAAACCAATTTATAAAAATAGCTTATATTTTTATCTTTAAAATGACACAAAAACGATTAAAATCGGTTCAGGGGAACCGGAGATATGAATTTTTAAAGTATTATTATTTTCTAGCGCTTAGAAACAAAAAGCGCCAATCGGGTCATCTGGTTGCACCAGGACCGGGGCAAAGTCAAACTTTCAGGCCGACCGCGATGGAGCCCTGCTCGGCTACAAGTCGCGGGAGGCCTCGGTTAAAAAGTTACCTTCTGACTTAGTCTCTTTTTTGATGTTTTTCTTCCCCGGGACGAACCTGCCAGTTGGATCCGACCTCCTGGAGCCCTTGTCCGGATACACGAAGTCGGTTTCCTCGGTGGTGATTTTTACCTTCGGACTTAGTCGTTTTTTCGAGATGAAAATCCTTCGACCGGGGTAAACCTGGATCTTGATCCGACGTCCGTGGAGCCCTTCTCGGATACGATGGCTGGAAGGTCCCGGTCAACTTTTTACGTTCGGACTTAGTCTCTTTTTTGGATGTTTTTCTTTACCGGGACGAACCACGAAGTCAGGCCGGGTCGCGGTTGAGGCAAGCCGGCTAGAATTTCCGCGTCGGGTCGGTCACTTTATGGAGCTTTTTTTTAAAAATTCTCCAATCTTTTCCAAACTTCTGGGGCTTCACCCAGATGTTCTTTTAAGGTTCTTTTGGGGTCCACAGCTCACCCCAAGGGTCCAGAAGTTCTGTGATGGTCCTTGGGAAGTGCGGATTCCAACTCCCAGAATGCACCTGGCGCAAACTCCTTTTTGGCCACTGGACAGTGGTCAGCTGGTCACTTTTTCAGGAGTTGGTGCAGGGGACTCTGGATAGCAATTTTTCACCTGTAGCAAACAGGGAGTCCCTCCTTGAACCAGTGGAAGCCAGGCAAAGTCCTTCTTGTGGTGAAGCCCAAGTGTGCAGCTGGTGCAGTCTTTCTGAGTGCAGGGTCCAGGTGCAGGCCAGGGGACCAGCAGGGCAGTCCTTCTTCTCCTTGTAGTTCCTTCTTCTTGAAATTTGGTGGGGATCTGAGGCGTGGGTGCAGGTCTGCCAGTTTTATCCTTGCTCCTGGGTGAAAAGCAGGGGGGCCCTGGTTCTTCAATCAGGGACAGGGTTGTCCCCCTGTGATGACCACTTCCTGGGAAGTGTGGCAAAAATCCATCCCAGAAGGCAACAGTCTCTAAAAATCCAAAATGGATGAATCTGATTTTTGGAGGAGAGATCTGGCTGAGCCCACCCACTGGTGTGGCTAAAAATCATAAACACACCCCTCTCCTGCCCTCTCCTAATCTAATCAAGGGGGCACCTAGCTGTCTGGGGTTGCAGGATGTGGGGGTGTTGCTGGGTGCTCCAGATGTCCTTCTCTGCCTTTGAAGACCAGTTTGGCAGCCCTCCCCCTTCCTGCCTCACCATCTGCTGAGGGGAGATTCTCTCCCCCAAGCACATTCCTTTGTGTGAAGCCAGGCCACTTCACACCTCATTAAAGTAGCCTGGCAGAAGCTGCTGTAGGCTGGCCAATCAGAGCACAGCAGCAAAAACAATGCAGAGCTGAAATTGGCAACTTTTTAGGTAAAGTCTAAACTTTTTACCTGAACTGGTTATATTAAATCCAACAACTGGAAGTTGTGGGATTTATTATAACAATCAATTTGATACCAAATTCTTGGTATGTAACATTTAAGGAGACTTTAAAATTTAAAATAAAGTCTGCCCATTCTAGCCTATGAAGGCCATTTACTTCAATGAGGGAAAAACGAATTTGGCTGTTTTTACCTCACCAGGGCTTATAAATCTATTTTTATAAAGTCCCTGCTTATAGTTACATGGCACCCAGCCCTAGGGGCACATAGGGCACACCTTAGGGGTGACTTATATGTAAAAATAAGGTAGTTTAAGACTTTGGAAGTACCTTTAATTCCAAAGTCGAATTTGCATATAACTTTAATTTGAAAGCAGCCAGCAAGGCAGGCTTGCTTTTAAAATGACACTGGGCACCTCAGCAATGCACCTAGGTGTGCACCACCTATGCTGTGGTCCCTAAACCTACATGCCCTACCATATACTAGGGACTTATAGGTAGGTTAACTTAGCCAATTATAATTAGCCTAATTTGCATATCCATTTTACACAGAGCACTGGCCCTGGGACTGGTAAGCAGTACCCAGAGCACAGCCAAGAGTCAGTAACCACCAGTACCTATCCAGAAAGAGTGGGGGTGATCAGGCAAAAAAAAAGGACTTTCCTACAGTGCATAATAATCAGTAAATCCAAAATGTAGTTTAGGAAATTTGGATTAGGGTTAGGAAATTTGGAATAGGAAGTTCCGTGAAACTAGTATAGGTGGGTGATGAGGAGGATGATAGGATACATGGGTGGGTGGTGGATGGATAAAAGGGTATATGGGTGAAAGGATGCCAGTCCAGGTGGGTGAAAGGGTATGGATGAAAAGAATCCGTTCCTGGATGGGTGAATGGACTCCTCGGATGGGTTAGATCCCATGGATGGGGGAATGAGTGAAAGGATGCATGGGTGGTGTTTTGGTAAATGGATGTTGGAGAAAGGTTAGCATACAGACGTGTTAGGAATTTGGATGGTTTTAAATGGCAATGGGCTGCATGAGAAAATATAAAGCTTAAATGGTGTATATCAAAGCCAAGGGTGAAGAATATGAGTACTCGAAGAACAAATTTGCAATGATGAAGAGATAACTGCTTAGAATGAAGAAACAAGAGAGCTTTTCCGGATAGGGGCATTCTTCTCACCTGCTTTACTTGCTTGGAATGCTTTTTTTCAGAGATTTGATTAAAAGTGTTGGATGATATTTCAGAATATTGCCCGACCCTCATTTGTTTTTAAGCAAGGCAGGTAATATGTATCCCAGCATCATTTACCATTGCCTCCCTCCCTTGCGATGGGCATTTACCAGTGCCACCCATAATTACCTAACAGCTGCATGGTTCAAATCTGCAGAATTGGCACTGCAATGTTGGCCATGCAACGTGCGTCTGTCTGCTTAAGTTAATGTGTTAGTCTGTCTGCTTAATTTAAGTTAATGTGTCAGACACTTTTCAATGCATGGCAATGCAAAAACAAGATGTGTTTCCTTTTTTTTTTCAGTGCCCACTGGGTCAGTCGCTTCCTAGTACTTCACTCATTTAATCTTTCTTAAATTCTGTCCCAGGCTTCTGAATAATTTGTGCCACATTTTTCTAATCAAGTGATATAAATATAATTCATTATGGCTTCCATAACAGATTGACTTCTGTTCTAATATTTCTCTTTCAACACTTGCCAACCACAGTGAGTCACACTACTAGCCAAACCTCAGGCACATGATGATGATGAGGAATTGATTGACCAGTGTGTACTCTACCTACCCATCCTATTCCCTTCTACCTTACCCTGCAGCTGAGTACATTAGGAAGATTAATTTCCTTACTGCAAAGGAAATGTATTTTTTGGGAAAAAAGTAGTTATTACAAAGTGTGGTGGAGGAGGGGCATGAGGACAGTAAGTAAAGTGGTACAAAAGTAAAAGCCTTGATTCTCCTGAATCGGATAGCCTGTGACGATACCAATGCACCAACTATAATCTATCTATATATATATATATATATATATCCCATTCCTTAATTCTTTCCCTGTACTGCAGTGAATCACTTTTCCCACCGTCTTCTTATGGCAGACAGGATGTCTGCATGATTGATTTTTTCATACTGTGTGGCATGTTTCATTCTTATTTTTCTGCCTTGTAATCCAGGTACAAAGAAGAACAAGGCCATTGGAATAAGATAATTTTCTAGTACAGCTGCCCCAGCTGCATACAGTAATGAATACGACCATGGCACCAGTTGGGCTAGCCATGCTACCATTCATTTAGCACAAGAGGAGAGAGAAGAATACTTGTACTCCATAGTGCATAATGGCTGTGACTCTTATCACCTTAAAATTGAATGGCCTGAGGTGACTTCCAAATATACTGCTATTGTGCCACTACTCTACATGATTTCAATCAAGTGTTTTGCTCAGAGCATTGTTTTCAAGATCTCTTTTTTCTTTCTTGATATAGCTATTACTGCTGGTGCACCATCATGGCAGGAAATAGCAGTCCAGATGCGAAGGCAGAAGCTGGAGGCCATACGGGTTGAATAGTAGTGGCTGGTGGTCCTCGAGGAAGAGAAGGTGTTAGCAGCAGTTGCTGCCAGTACTCCGGGGCCCAACCTGGCCCCACTGTCTCCAGCCCAACAACATCAGTGCCACAGTTCCAGGGCATTCGCCCGCCGCCACATCAGCCCTGCTGCCTCCGACACGGTTTTCCAACTCCTATTCCTTTGGAGGTTGGCACTGTTAGGGGCCTGTAATGGAGGGACTCCCAGACAAACCCTGGCCTGCCTTTAGTGCATTCTTCTGTCCCTTTTTTAACCTTTTATTTTGGTGGGTGGAACTTGTTGTGGGTGGAGAGAGTGGGAGTGGGGATTTGCATGACTTTGTTTACTGTGTTTTATGTTATACTTATATCATGAACAATTGGACAGTTTTTTGGGAACATTGGTTGGGGAAATGGACATTTGTTTGGAGATAGGGGTAGGCCGGTTGTGGGTGCAAGGAGTGGGTATTTGTTCTTTTTTAGAGACGGGGAAAATAAATATTTATTTACAGCTGTTTGTGCCTAAAATCTTTTTTTGGGTGTTTTACTTCGCACTGTTGCCTTTACACAGTGTGTTTTTCAAATCTGCTAATAGTGTATTCCTTTTAGCGCAGCATGTTTTAAAATCTGCTGATAGCGCATAACAATTATTTATGCGGTTCGGTAACCTAGTACTCTCCTAGTCTCTGCAGTGCATTGGGCAGAGAGATTTGTCATTACCAATTATATTGCCTAAACTGAAAGTACAACAATGCTCCATAACCCTCTTAACTGAATAGATGAAGCGAGGGCTGCATGGTTTCTCAAGGTACCTTGGTGGTGTAGTAGTGGTATGCTAGTGCACTAACGGTGAAGGCTTGGAAGCAAGGTCCCACTCCACCTAGGTAAACTCAGATGAAGATCCTGCACACCGAGTTGATGTTGCTTCTACCACATCCACCCCACCAAGTGTGTGATTAATTAATGGTGCAAATTATTCAGTAACACCTCAATAAAGCGCACAGCCTGGGGAAAGAGGGTTGGGAATTTGATGAAAGGATGGGAAAGGGATTTGGGGAAAGGTGTGACAAAAAGACAAACAATACACCAACATAATATTCATTTGGGAAATGATCAGCAGCCTGTTGTAGGAGGAATAGAAAAAAATAATATGTATGACACAGATAACTTCACGTTCCATCAGCCCTAGTGAAAACCTAATTGTTATGATATATATCTAAAAATGTTCAGTCACTAACGTTTGCAAAATAGTACATATAAATAATCTTGAGATGAAGCTAACACACAGTTCTAACAAAAATGTATTGAAAGAAAAATGCTACTAGTCTGTATTGCCAAATGGGGTGGTGCATCTGCAATCTTATTGGATTGCCCAGTTAATCTTCTGGGGTGAACATAGCTACTGTTGCATGCTTCCAAGCACCATTAATAATTTCAGCTGTGTCAACACCTGCAGATATCATTTCTCTAACCCCCACAAAAGAGAGTGACCATGTATTCAGTGGCTTGGCAAATGGTCCAAATGTCTGTCATCAGATGGATTGTGTGGACAGCACTCTGCTGCAAAATTTGTTGAACCAATTCCAGCATATCGTGATGTAGTACTGGAACAGCAACTCTGGCAAAATGGGTCCGACTGGGTACCTTCCATTTCAGGCATAAAGCCGCCCAAAATTCTAGAAAACCTAGTCCTTCCACAATAGAAAAAGGGAAGTGGCCCAATGCTAACATTTTAGCCAGTTTCCTGTGTGCCGTAGGGTGGTTGCATTTGTACTGTCCCTCATGCCTAAACATGGCAGTAGTAGTAGCCTGGATCTTTTCTTTGCTGGTGCCACTGATGCAGGCGACCTAGAAGGTGGTGGTAGGCTCAATGTGTGTCTCAGGGGGGCAGCCACTGTATGTTCTTGTCTTGGTGTTTCGCCATGACTCTGAGTCTTCCTGTGTCATTGTGATTTTGCTGTTGTGGGTGACAATACTACTGCACTACTGGGAACAGGGCTGATTTGTGTAACAAAAATATATCCCTCTTCTTCACCTTCACCTTCCACGATCATCGGATTAGATTCCCTGCTTTCAACACCTTTACTAACACCTCTTGCATGCTTTTGGCCACTACAGTGCATCTCCCAACATTGGTGTCATCTCAAATGGGTTGTTTGGCCTCCGGTTCCATTGTTTGTACCAGGCTTACCCCGACTATCACTTGCTCAGCAAATGGAGCATATGGAAATGTTTGGCTCCTTCTCACTAACTGTGAAGAAGTCCCAAACTGGGGAGGCCAATTTTCTAACACTGGGGCCACTGTCAATGTCTGAAGAAGTGGCAGTAGGTGGACATTGTTTTGATGGCATTTGCCTCTCTCCAGTGCCATCTTCTACTGTGGTGGCTGTGGATGTAGGTCGCACCTGGGGCCTTGTAAATTTTGAAGCTGGTAGAGGTGTAGGTGGTGGTATCTGTGCCACATCACTCAGAGTAGGTTAAGAAAATGTAGTAATGTTTCACTCCACTGGGTCTGGGTTAACATCCATGATGACTGGCTCTTCGTCAGACTCGTCATTATCCTCTTCTTCATCCGTAACTCTAAGGCTTTCAGGAACCTTCATTTTCACTCCTTGCCTCTCCTGGTGTGTCTCAGACTGAGGTGACATTGAAGTGGAGACTTGATCATCAGAAGGGATTCATGAAGAAGAAGATGGTAGAGATCTGGAAGACAGTGGATCTTGTGAAAGAGGGGTTTCTTCGGCTTCCTCAGCATGAAGCTCAACATCCTGATGTGCCCCCACTTCTGTAGGAACTGGTATTGCTGGCTGCAGCAGTTGTTGTTCACTGGTCTGCGTTTCTGGCAATGATTGGATACTACTTTGAGAAAAAGATCAGTCCAATTCAACACCACTGCTCGTTGGCATTCAAGTGATTAGAGAGGCTGCCCCTGTGCCAGACATGGGTTTGGGCCTAGTTTGGAATGGGGCGGCTGATGTGGGAGTGCTGCTCCCAGCTTGCTTCCCAGAGGCTGGTGCCGCAGGTTCACATTATTGCCCAAAAAAGGTCTTGGGTGACATACCAGTGGTGGGAAGCTCCTTCTTATCACTGGCCACTTTCTTGGTAGCAGCTTTCTTTGGGGCCATCTTGAAGACTGTCAGTTGGCAGTAGCGTTTAGCTTCACATGCTGAAGAGATGTCTGTGTGGTCCTCGGTGTGGTCATGCGTCACATCATGCGCAGACCTTCGCTCTGGCAGTACTGTGGGTGATGTCTCTTTCTCTTCGTGCACCTAAAAGAAAACATGCAAGAAGGATCAGTGAAATGTGGCATTGTTGCAGTTGCATTACTAGTAGAAACAATATCATTTAATGGTTACTTAACTAAACTTATAAAATAATTATGAAATACAGTGTATCCATTTGTAAAACCACATCAACATTAACTTTAATTATCATGTACACTCATGAAGGATGAGAAGGAGCAGAGCTACAACATACAGAATGTAACTGAGCTTTATCTGCATCAAGTTGGCATGTGACACTCAGGGAGGTGCTGGTGACACATGGAATAATAATCCTTGAATAATGTTATGCAGTGCAACTGTACACCTATGGCAGACATGGAGCTAATGGGGTAAATGAAAAAACAAAATGTAATTTAGTTTAAAAAATTATAAAACCAAGAAACAAATTTAAAAAATACATATAATTATACTGTTATTATACAATTAAATAAAATAAAGTGTGTGAAACAAATTACTAAAAAATGAATATTAAAAAAAAAAATAGATTTCAATTGCTGATGTACTAAGGGAAGGGGACCACCATGAAAACCCACAGGTATTTCGAAGGCAAGGAGTGGTGGAGGTGAAAAGTCCAAAAAGTATATGATTAAAATATTTTTAAAAACTGCTCATACAGTACATTAAGTAATACACATTGACCTACTAGCCCTGAAGAACACACACAATAGCCTCCAGCCACATGGTCAAACAACAATCAGCAAGGAGCCATGCCCACCACAACAAAGGAGAAAACAGGCAGGCCTAAACACACACTGGCTGCTTACACAAAATGGCTGACAGCCACATGGTCAAGCAACAACAAGCAAGGGGGCATGGCCACCACAACAACGAAGAACATATGCAGGCCTAAAAGCACACTGGCTGCCTACTCAAAAGGGCTGCCAGCCACATGGTCAAAGAACAGCCAGCAAGGATGCATGGCCACCACAACAAAGATGAGCACATGCAGGCCTAAAAGCACACTGGCTGCCTACTCAAAATGGCCACCAGTCACATGTTCAAACAACAACCAGAAAGGGGGCATGGCCACCACAACAAAGAAGAACACATGCAGGCCTAAAAGCACTCTGGCTGCCTACACAAAATGGCTACCAGCCACATGGTCTAACAACAACCAGCAAGGAGGCATGGCCACCACAACAAAGAAGAACACATGCAGGCCTAAGGCTAAAAGCACACTGACTGTATACACAAAAAGGCTGTCAGCCGCATGGTCAAACAACAACCACCAAGGAGGCATGGTCACCACAACAAAAAAGAACACATGCAGGCCTAAAAACACAAGTGCTTCCCACACAAACAACAAGCAGGATGAATGGAAAACTAAAGAAACACATAGGTATAGGACTATAATTAATTGACTATACAAAGGGCCCGTGACCACATGGCACAGGGAACATAGACAAATGGTGGTCTATGACAAACACTCTCACGTACTGGCCAGAGAAAGAAGGCATTAGTACAGGAGAAAAAAACAGCAACAAGTACGTAGTTTCAAAAATGAAAATTAAAGAGGCTATAAATTTTACAACAATAACACACATCATACAAAGGCATTAAGTACTATTACCCCGCCATACAGAGTTTTCAGAAAAGAAATGTGAAATACCACCAAACAACATTTAGCTATCTAGCTAATGCCGTCCATGGTGTTTCAGTTCAACAGACACCATGAACAGTTGATTCATCATGCACCCATGACTAGTACTGGGTCTACCACTGGAAGTCCTATTCCATTAGCAGAATATGCCACTTAACATTAACTTAGTGAATTAAATGAATATTGCAAATTTTCAAAACAAAGCATGGAGAAAATGTCAAGAACTGTAAAACATTTTTCATTTATAGGACAAAAATTACAAGTAAAACTATAACAAGGCCCCAAATGCAGGCCATCCACCACAATAAATTCTAAAAATTAAATAAAAGTACAGATAAATCCTGGTGGATGCCCTCTGTCAAACAAACAAGTTGTACAACACTGTTATACAAGTCTTTTTTAACCCCTTCGCTGCCAGGCCTTTTCCCCCTCCTGTGCCAGGCCTTTTTTTGGCTATTTGGGGCAGTTCGCACTTAGGCCCTCATAACTTTTTGTCCACATAAGCTAGCCAAGCCAAATTTGCGTACGTTTTTTCCAACATCATAGGGATTCTAGAGTTACCCAGACTTTGTGGGTTCCCTTGAAGGAGGCCAAGCAATTAGCCAAAATACAGTGAAAATTTTGTTTAAAAAAATAAAATGGGAAAAAGGGGCTGCAGAAGAAGGCTTGTGGTTTTTTCCCTGACAATGGCATCAACAAAGGGCTTGCGGTGCTAAAATCACCAGCTTCTCAGCTTTCAGGAACAGGCAGACTTGAATCATAAAACCCAATTTTCCAACACAATTTTGGCATTTTACTGGGACATAACCCATTTTTACGATTTTTTGTGCTTTCAGCTTCCTTCTAGTCAGTGACAGAAATGGGCGTGAAACCAATGCTGGATCCCAGAAACCTAAACATTTCTGAATATTAGACACAATTCTGAATTCAGCAAGTGGTAATTTGTGTAGACCCTACAAGGGTTTCCTACAGAAAATAACAGCTGAAAAAAAATAATATTGAAATTGAGGTGAAAAAAACAGCAATTTTTCACTACGTTTTAATCTGTACATTTTGTCTGCAATGTCAGATGTTTTAAAGCAATATACCGTTACGCCTGCTGGACTCTTCTGGTTGTGGGGATATATAGGGCTTGTAGGTTCATCAAAAACCCTAGGTACCCAGAGCCAATAAATGAGCTGCACCCTGCAGTGGGTTTTCATTCTATACCGGGTATACAGCAATTCATTTGCTGAAATAGAAAGAGTGAAAAATAGCTATCAAGAAAACCTTTGTATTTCCAAAAGGGGCACAGGATAAGGTGTTGAGGAGCAGTGGTTATTTGTACATCTCTGAATTCCGGGGTGCCCATACTAGCATGTGAATTACAGGGCATTTATCAAATAGACGCCTTTTTTACACACTCATTTATATTAGGAAGGAAAAAATGTAAAGAAAGACAAGAGGCAATAACACTTGTTTTGCTATTCTATGTTCCCTCAAGTCTCCCGATAAAAATGATACCTCACTTGTGTGGGTAGGCCTAGAGCCCGCGACAGGAAATGCCCCAAAACACAACGTGGACACATCCAATTTTTTGACAGAAAACAGAGGTGTTTTTTGCAAAGTGCCTACCTGTAGATTTTGGCCTCTAGCTCAGCCGGCACCTAGGGAAACCTACCAAACCTGTGCATTTTTTAAAACTAGAGACCTAGGGGAATCCAAAATGGGGTGACTTGTGGGGCTCTGACCAGGTTCTGTTACCCAGAATCCTTTGCAAACCTCAAAATTTGGCTAAAAAAACCACATTTTCCTCACATTTTGGTGACAGAAAGTTCTGGAATCTGAGAGGAGCCGCAAATTTCCTTCCACCCAGCGTTCCCCCAAGTCTCCTGATAAAAATGATACCTCACTTGTGTGGGTAGGCCTAGCGCCCGCGACCGGAAATGCCCCAAAACACAACGTGGACACATCACATTTTTTGACAGAAAACAGAGGTGTTTTTTGCAAAGTGCCTACCTGTGGACTTTGGCCTCTAGCTCAGCCGGCCCGGGGGGGGGGCAGAAATGGCTTAAAATAAATATGCCCCCCACCCGGGGAGCGACCCTTACCTACGGGGTCGCTCCCCTTGCGTGACATTGGCACAAAAAAAAATCCCCGGTGTCTAGTTGTTTCTGCCCCCTTGGAGGCAGATTGACCTAAAATTGGTCTAAATACACTTTGCCCCCCAGTGGAGCAACCCTTGCCTAATGGGTCACTCCCCAACTCTAAAAACACAAACAAACAAAACAAAAAAAAAAAAAAAATTTGCCCTGGCGCCTAGAGGTTTCTGCCCCCCGGGGCCAGATCGGGCTAATAACAATAGGCCGATCTGCCCCCGGGGGGGGGGGGCAGTAATGGCCTAAAATAAATTTGTCCCCCAACCCCCCCCCCGGAGCTACCCTTGCCTACGGGGTCGCTCCCCTTGCGTGACATTGGCGCAAAAAAAAGATCCCCGGTGCCTAGTGGTTTCTGCCCCCCTTGGGGGCAGATTGACCTAAAATCGGCCGATCTGCCCCCAAAGGCGGCAGAAATGGCCTAAATACAATTTGTCCCTCCAGGGGAGCGACCCTTGCCTAAGAAATGGCTTAAAATAAATTTGCCCCCCAGGGGAACGACCTTTGCGTGAAATTCAAGAAGAATAAAAAAACTCCCTGGTGTCTAGTGGTTTCTGTCCCCCTTGGGGGCAGATCGGCCTCATAGCAATAGGCCAATCTGCCCCCAAGGGGAGCAGAAATGGCCTAAATGTAATTTGCCCCCCTTAGGCAAGGGTCGCTCCCCACCTCTAAAAAAAAACAAAAAACTAAAACAAAACAAAAAAATAAAAATGATCCCTGGTGCCTAGAGGTTTCAGCTCCCCCTGGGGGCAGATCGGCCTAATAATAGGCTGATCTGCCCCCATGGGGGGCAGAAAAGGCCTTAAAAAGAATGCCCCCCCCCCGGAGCAACCCTTGCCCAAGGGGTCGCTCCCTTATGCCAATTTCCAAATAAATAAATAAACTCCCTGGTGTCTAGTGGTTTCTGTCCCCCTTGGGGGCAGATCGGCCTCATAACAATAGGCCAATCTGCCCCCAAGGGGAGCAGAAATGGCCTAAATGTAATTTTCCCCCCTTAGGCAAGGGTCGCTCCCCACCTCTAAAAAAAACCAAAAAAATAAAACAAAACAAAAAAATAAAAATTATCCCTGGAGGTTTCTGCTCCCCCAGAGGGGGCAGAAAAGGCCTTTAAAAAAAATGCACCCCCTGGGAGCGACCCTTGCCCAAGGGGTCGCTCCCTTATGCCAATTTCCGTTTTCAAAATAAATCCCTGGTGTCTAATGGGCGTTTCTAAAGCCGGATTGCTTTACAATCCGGCTTTTGAAACGCTGAGAGAGACTTCAAAGGGAAGGAAATTCATTTCCTTCCCTTTGAAGCCTCTCTCGGCCTCCTCCTCGTGATCAGAAGAGAAATGCTTTGCATTTCTCTTCCAGCGCGAAGGAGGAGGCCTCTGTGACAATCAGCACGAGATGCATGCTGATGTCATAAGGGAGGGGTGGGGGGGTCGGGGTGGGAAGGGAAGGGATTCCCCTTCCATCCACGACCGGGGGGTGTGGGTGGGGGCCCCAAAGGGGGAGCGCTAGCGCTCACCCCGTTTCCCGGGTGCAGGACGAGGTGATCTCGTCCAAGGCACCCGGTAACTGGTGCCTTGAACAAGATCACCTCGTTATTTGTGAAATCTCAAATACAACAAAGTCCTTAATTCCAATGATAAACAAAGAAAGTGATTCTTCCAGCTCGAAATCCAGAAATTCCAGCTCGAAATCCAGAAATTCCAGCTCGAAATCCAAGTGAAGAGTGACCAGGAGATTGCCAAAGGATTGGAAGGAGCCTGCTGGACAGGAACAGGAAGTTGGAGTAGCTGGGACATTTCCTGTTGTTAAAACAAAGTGCTCCTTGCACAACAATATCAACGCAAACAGTCCACTAGAGAAGATTTTTCACTCGAAGTAGTAGATTCTAGCTTCTTCAGCTTTGCCAGGTTGCAGCAGCAGTGGATTGCACTCATTCGAACATGTCAAAAAAGAAATGCCAGAAGACAATGGCGGGAAGCTAACTCTTGCAAGCCAGTAAAAAATGCTGTTTGTGCATGCAAGAACCAGTAGTCTCTTGTCTCGCTTCCCAGGCATGCAAAATGACAGTAAGCGCACACCAATGGGGGAAAACAAAAACAGAAAAAAAACTCTGCTATGTTGGGGCGTGCGGTTTCTATCGGTAACTCCACGTTCTCCGGAGTTTTTCACCCTGGCCTGACTACATGAATAAGCCTAGTAATGCTAAAGAAAAATTGTTTCCCTCTAATTCCAACTGCTACATAAATATTCTGGTCGTGAAGTGCAGTAAAGGAATACACCAACCGTTGGAGTGGTCGGTATGAACTGCAAAATGATTTAGCCACAAAAATTCTTAAAAATCTATTAGCCCAGAAACAATCCTCACATTCCCAATAATTAGATTCAGACCCTTTTAATCATCTAGAGTTAAATAATTGCACACATATTTTGATTTTAGCAATTTGGACTAGTGTGGAACGTAGGCTTCTTGTGCTGGCGTCAGTGAGAAGAATAGCCTTTCTTCCTCGTATCCTGGTGCAGGATCACTGCATGGCCCGTGTTAGTGAATAGGTACTCTGCTGCATCAATAGGCTCTTATCTGTCAAGCTTAGTCACACAGAGAAGGTACTGCAAGTTCCAAGCACCGTGAAAAAAGGTTTAAGAAAATTTGCCAGCAATGGCTGCATGTTCACACGCAAGGCAAAATTTGGCAAGTCTACTCATATGCGGATGAACTGTGTTAAATGTTCAAGCTCTCCCTGAGCCTAAAAGATATTTAGAAGAAATATGGCTGCTCTAAAACAGGGTTGTTGATGGAGTAGTTATACCTTGCAGTGCTACAGGTTCCTTGCTGCAGTGAAACAAAAGAGTGCTCAAACAGTGTCATCAGGAGTTTTGTTTCAAACAGTGTCACAGCCTCAGTCGCCAGGCCTGCTTCCTCTACCAACTGCAATAGTCAACTTGTATTTGTAAAACAATCCATCATTCATAGTTGTTTCATTTCATAACGATAGCAACCAGGGAGAAGGTAGAGGGTTTGGAAAGGAGGGAGGAGAGGTAGATATAGAGCAATTGGATTCAACTAAGGGAAGCATCCCAGAAGGTTAAAACAAAAGAGTTCCAAGAATTCCTGTGTTGTTGCACAATGAGATGCAGACAGGACCCTGGCACATCCTGCATCCCGAAGGCACCACCCATACATTTTTGTAATGATGGTACAAAGTGGCTACATATCTACAATAGGAGGTTGCTATGTTAGTGCTCAGGAAACGCGAGTAATTCAGCCTTCCTTATCCACACGGACTAGAGGTGTTCAAAACTCCAACATTCTTAATTCAATTGCTATATAGTGAGTACATTTCTTACCACTGTACAGTCAAGAAAAAACTAAAAGAAATAGCATAAAGAAGACTGAACCGCAGTTCCTAGAAAAGCAACCAGAAATAAACTAGGAAAAATAAGTTGTCACTGGACTTGAAATTCCTCATGTGGGGGTGTGGTCTGGCAGCCAACACGAATGGCCGCCTGAGTGAGAAGCTCCGTGCGCCGGGCTGGATCGGGGCCTACGGAGGGGGTGCTACTCTCCAACAAGAGCCCCTCCTGTTACACTGGGGACCCCTGAAGGAACGACAGGCTCGGTAAACGTGCAGCCTATGACGTGCCGCGGCTGTAACGGCCGCCGAGAAAGCACAGCCAGGTGTGGCGTAGGGTGGCGCGCTGAGCCGCGGCCTCGATTTCAGCGAGGGGTGGAGGGCTCCAGAGTCGGATTGAGCGGCTGGGAACGTTTCTCCCTGGTCGCTTCATGTAGCAGGAGAGCATACGGCTCGGCGCGCAGCGGTGTGATGCAGAATAATCAATGATCCCGTGGGTGCCTCGGGGTGAGGCACATGACCGCATATGACCATGCCTGACAGACTATGGTGACCTGGGGCCCACCCAAGTTCTAAAGGCCCTGGCAACCCAGTTGCAAGAGGCAGCCGCACCTTTCTGCTCAGGGCCCCCCAGGCAGAGGCAGGCAACAGATTCAAGAGACCTGGCAGGAGGGAACCCGCCCTCGAGAAACGACTGGTTCGCCAGTGGGTATTGTGAAGGGTAGGGCCCACCTGCCTGACTACAGTGGAGCAGCGACTGGTGTCCCAACCAGTCATACCCCACAGGGCTCATCATTGAAGGCGCCATCCTTCCACCCTCTACCCTTCCACCCTTGTATAAGCCTGGCAATCCGAGTTGGGCCCAGAACTGGCACAGGCTGACCCCGGAAGTTCTGAGGGTGGGGCCCACCACCACTTAGAATGCCGGTTGGTGGAGGGGAGAGCTCCACCTCTTGTTTTAGAACATCCTTGCTGCTGCGTGACCCCTCTACCGCGAGTGACATTTCTGTCAGGCCAACTTTGCTTGGTTGATCCCTTACGGCGGCTATAGTACCAGAAGCCTCGGCGGCTATGACGCAGACATCAACGCTCCTACAACAGGAACAGGGTCTAATAGCCACGTCTCCCTCAGGTAACTCCTCTCCAGGAACTTCTCCCCTCTGGGGTAATGCCAAACAGGAAGTCAGCCGGCAAACACTCCCGTCAACTATTATTCTTCGAGGCCATTGCACAACCGAAAATCATGGCAGCGCAGACGGCCCCTTCTTGCCCCGTGACTTCACCAGCTGAACCCCACACAATGGAGGCAGCGAACCGCATACTGCAGGAGATCGCCGCAGCGGGGCGCCGTCTGGAGGCAATGGATTCAAAGATATTGGACCTGACTGTGGCCTCTACCGCCATACGGGCTGACATCGCCGGCTTCCTGGATACAGTAAACAACTTAGATTGACGTCTCACGACTGTGGTGGACCATGTCGCGTTGTTGCTCGACCAACAGGCAGAGTTGCGGTCTCTGCGAGCAAAAGTAATAGACTTGGAGGATATGAGCCGCAGAGAAAACGTTCGTCTTTTTGACATTCCGGAACACAAAGAGGGCTCCGATATCAACACTTTTCTCCAAAATCTTCTACCCGAGCTCACTGGCCTGGATTTCTCACCACCATTGGAGTTCCAGCGAGTCCACAGGATTGGTCCTCTACATAGATCATCTCGGCAGCTAAATCTCAAGATCCGTACTCCCTGGAGGGACACAAGATCAGACTGGCAGCTGATTTTTCCAGACTAACAAATGAAAAGTGGAAGGCATTCTTGGCCCTTCATCCACAACTCAGGAACCTGGATGTTAAATTTGATCTCTTTGAACCAGTTCCCATGTGGATTACATACATTGGCAAATCCAGGGACTTAACTGAACCGGCGGATCTCAGCTCTTTCCTGAGCTGCCTCGCCCCACATTCTCAAAGTGCACTCATAATGTTGAGCTCTATGGTGCTCGGAGGACTTCTCACTATCCACCCAGCAACAGATGCTTCCTCTTTACTTAGGAGGCCTGTCTCCCCTCATCCTATTTCACCCACCCCCACTCGCCATACTGGAGGGACGCTCGGATGGCACGAGCCATGGGACCTTAGCCCTCACTCTGCATTTTCCTTTGACTACTTTACTCTTCTTAGGCACTCTCTGGGTGTCTGTATGAGGATTCCTCTACTTGTAGTTTTGGGACCCTTCACTCGCCCCCCCCCCCTTGATACTCCCATCACTGGCTACCATACCTTTCATGACCCCTGAGATATATCTCATTGACGACGTCAGCCCTGATATGCCAGAGCATGGAACTTATCCTTTTTATTTGCTCTGGTAGGAGCTAATTCACAATCACTTGTTTGCACTGTCGGCCGGGTTGTGGTCCTCTCCTCCACTCTCTTTCAGTAATGCCCCATGTTGTATCCTGCCTTTCCATGCTCTCTGCTCTCCTCTCACTATCGCCCAACATTACCTGTCAATGGGTGCTTCTTGGTGGTCCTCTTAGACCACATACCAATCCCTTTGTTTCCCTCCTGCCTCCCCCAGTGCATGCCAGGCGCGCTAGTCTTACAGGTCCCAACCAGCAGTTTAACAAGGCTTTCAGTGGCGAGATACTTTCTCTTTCACTGTAGTTTTCGTTTCCTATCTCTTCCCCTATATTTATTCTATTCTATTCTTCTTTCTTTTCTCACACATCATCCTCTCCCTTTTGAGCATAATCGTTTGCACACTTCTTCCCTCTACTGCTGTGATTATTATCTCTTTCTAGTTCTTTCTCTGTCTCTTTTGCATCTTTTCCATTCTTCTTCCTTGCTCTTCTGCCTGTCCGATTCCTTCACATTCCGTGGCTGAGGGTTTCCCCTACAATTTCCCTCCTACCCGTTTGTTCCTTTCCAGACCACAAGTGCTCTGAGCTTCACCACTCCTAGCCTATTGTTACATTCATTGTATCAATGCACACAAAATCTCTCGTTCCCCTCCAAATCAGTCTCTACTATGCTCCATAATGGGGTCAATGGCCCCGCTCACAGTCCTCTCATGGAATGTACATGGTATGGTGCACTACATCAAGCAACAGATGGTCTTATCTTATCTCTGATCAAAAAGAACTCACATTGTCCTATTGCAGGAAACACATCTCTTCCCATCAGAATCTGAAAAACTCTGCAGAGACTGGGTGGGCAAAGTGCTTTTCAGCAGAGTGTCATCTGTGCATAGTGAAGCGCAGGGTTCCGGGCAGAAATGCGGGGTGGCTATACTCATTCGTCGATCCCTGCAGTTCAGGCTTCTTGAGACGTGGTGCGATCGGAGGGGCGTTACGTCCTCGCCAAGCTCACCCTGGGCACTTACTCAATTTGTGTCGGTTTTATCTATGCTTCCACAGGCTCCAAACATTCTTTTTTCCTTTCCCTTGATCGACTACTGACAGAGATCGGCGCCTCCCAATACCTACTGGGTGGGGACTGGAACCTAGTGCAGGATGTCATCTTGGATCGATCAGGTGTTCTTGATGCGGGCAATAATGTAGATCGGACCCTCCTAAGTGACGTCCTGTCAGACCATGGTCTGTTAGGCCACTGGCACCTTTCCCATCCAACCGACAGTGAATACACCTTTATTTCCACGGTATAGGGGACTCAATCCCAGCTAGACTATTTTCGGATTAATCATCTGTTATTACAGACGATTTGAACATCTGAAATTCTTCCGGCCGCACTGTCTGACCATTCTCTGGTTTTATTGGCCCTGGAGCTGGGGATGGCCTCACCCGGTCGTAAGCCTTGGTGTCTCCCAAACCCCAGATACCGAACGCTAAAGGGAAGAGAAGAACTTAGATCACACATCGCCACCTATCTTCAGAACAATAAAGGTTTGGTCTCTTCGCCCCAGCTACTGTGGGCTGCAGCGAAGGCAACGACTAGAGGACAGCTCATGAGAGTCACAGCTGTCTCCAATGCCCAAAGGAGTGATCAACAGAGAAACCTGAAAGATTACATCGCCCAGGCCTCCCGTGAGTACACTCAAACCTGGAACTAGCCAAAATGGAGCTCAACTCCCTTTATACCTCACGGGCGCAATATGCCTTACAGCGACTGAGAGGTCGCCACTATGAGCATAGAGAGAAGGCGGGTCTCGTGTTAGTCGCTCAACTCCATCAAAGGGAGGCGGCATTGGCCATACCAGCCTTACGCAGATCTGATGACATGGTTATCACGCACCCACAGGCAATTGCAGAGGAGTTTGCTCGTTTTTACCAAACCCTACATACCCCAGAAATAACTAAAGACGATGGTCGCTTGGACACCTTCCTCGAGAGGGTGACTATACCATGCCTCTCGGATGAGGGCAGAGCGCTCCTGGAGGTTGACATCAGCAAGGAGGAGATAGAGCAGGCATTAGCCAACCTCCTATATCACAAGGCGCCCAGGGAGGATGGGTTCACATCAGAATTCTATAAATGGACGGGAGCAGATACCGTAGATGCCTTGTATGAGGCATTTCTGGGGGCTGACCAGACGGGTTCTTTACACCCTCTCTCCAACAAAGCCTCCATCAAAGTTCTACCCAAGCCAGGTAAGGACCCTCTTCTCAGCAGTAGTTATCGTCCCATATCCCTCCTCAATGGAGATATCAAGATCCTGGCAGGGATCTTGGCAGCCCACCTCAAGAAGGTCATTCCCTCCCTGGTTCATCACACTCAAGTCGGTTTCGTACCAGGCTGCTCATCGAGGAATCACCTTTGTATGCTATTCCACGCCATATGGATGGCTTGGGATTCACAAGAAGAAGCCCTAGCCCTCTCACTGGACGCCGAGAAGGCGGTTGATCGAATAGAGTGATGGTACCTCTTCGAAACACTAAAACGTTTTGGTCTAGCGACTAGCTTCATCAACAGAGTGTATTTGCTGTATGACTCCCCGACAGCCCAGGTAAACTGCAGCAAATTTCTATCAGACACCTTCTCTGTCAACAGAGGGACTCGTCAAGGCTGCCACCTATCCCCATTATTATGCCTACTATCCGTAGAACCCTTAGCGACAACTATTCGCAGTTCCAATCTTGTATCTGAAATATTGATTCCTGGCGGCTGTCCTACCATTTACTTATATGCTGATGACATTTTACTCACCCTAACCCTCACTGACCTACCTAACTCCCTACCAGCCCTCAGAGCTATCCTTTCGGAATTTGAACATCTCTCTGGCTATCGGATCAATTGGGATAAAAGTGAGGCTCTACCATTATCTCCAGTAACAGTAAGCGCTTCAGTTCAGGGATTCTCAGTCAAATGGAAATAGTCATGCCTTCAGTACCTAGGCATTGACATTAACAGGGGTTTGGATAAAATGGTGGCTTACAACTTTGACCCACTGCTTAGCAGTATGAAACGAGATTTTGAGAAATTGACCCATCTGGGCCTCTCTGTGTGGGGAAGGGTGCAGGTGGTACAAATGGTGACCTTACCGCAATTTCTATATGTCCTGGGCATGCTACCTTTGTGAATACCTTTGTCTCTCCTTCGAGAGATAGATCATTGAATCTGGGCTTTCGTCTGGGGGTCCATGCGTCCACGATTACCTAGAGCCGCTTTGCTCGCCAGACATGAGTTTTGGGGGTTTGGGTCTCCTCTCAGTGGAACACTATACCCTAGCATTACATCTCTTGCAGTTGGTTTTTCTACTCCCAGGAGTGCAGGACCTGCCACTTTGGGTGGAAGTAGAACAGACACTCTTGCGTTCCACATCAGGACTCCAGGTGCTCCATAATGTAGGTCCGGCACCCCACTGTACCACCAATCCTGTGATTGGAGCCATGCAAAATTCAAGGCGGCAGGCATACCGCTTAATGAAAGTGGACCCCCAAATACACGACAGGGCACCAATATGGGGCAATAAAGGTTTTCTGATTGGGGGAAAGACTATTTTCTGGAAGGAATAGTGTTCGAAAGGCCTCATGAGGGTGGACCAGCTCCTAACGGGGTCAGATTGAAATCATTCTCGGAACTCAGGGAGGAATTTGATGTCCCGGTATATCACTTGTGGCACTTTATTCAGCTTAGGCATTGTCTGGAGAGACACATGGGAAACCCCCCTTGGCGACTCCATCACTCCCCGATACTTCAATATCTGTAAAGACCTGGGGACGCTTGAGGGGAGCCGTATCAGGACTGCAGGCATTGATGAACCGACACCTCTTCTCTCTTCCCCTCCTCATCTCCCTCAAGAATGAATGGCAGACACATCTGCAGGTTGAATACGATCTAAAGGAATGGGAAGACTTAATCAAGGCTAGAGACCACGGAGCAGGGGAGGCCCATTTGAAATTCAGCCTTTTCAAAACATTACAAGAATGGTACTGGACTCCCCAGAAATTACGTACTGCAGGGTTATTATCTCACGCCTTCTGCTGGAGATGCCCTCATGCCCGCTGTGATTTGCCACATATTTTACATGACTTCCCGTCATTCAGCCTTTTTGGTGATCAGTGGAGGATACCCTCAGAGAAGCACTACCCTTACCGTCTTCCCTCACCCCTTCCCTTCAACTGTTGCATGATACCAGAGAGCTATACGATCTCTCCCGACCGCAACATCGTTTATTACACACCATGCTGGCCACAGCTAAGGTATGTATCCTCAGGCATTGGCGTGCAGAGACCGCCCCCTCCCATGGGGAATGGATCACTGCATTGTATCAGGCAGCTTCACATGAGCGACTCATATATGACTTACAAGATAAAACGGATGTGTTTCTACAAATGTGTTCATCCTTTCTCTCAGGGCCAGTGAGCTGAATATCCACTGCGGAGGTCACAATACAATTGACCAAGCGGGCCGCGCTTATTCGGAAATCCTATTATCACACACCAGTGCGCTATCACCCCCTTCTGTTTCGCGCCGGCCTCAGTTGAGTGCAAACACACACCCCCACCTGCTTTCCATTCAGTCCTTTCAAGAATGCACCAACCACTTATTCCTATTTCTCCCCTTCCTTCCCTCATTTTCCCACCCTTCCGCCATTTTCCTTATCTACCCTGCTCCCGCCAATCCACCTTGAATGTGCCCCCTGGCCTCCCTCCTCCATCTGTTTTGTTCATCCACCCCCTCGGTCACCACCATTACCATTCTCATTATCATCCCCATCTACGCCAATGCTCCCTATATTCTCTCTCTCACTCTTACTCTCGCTCTCCTCTTCCCTTCCCCTTTCACTGCCACCCTCTCCTTTCCCTATCACTTCTGTTTCCACTATTATTATCAACCCGAAGCTTTTTTTCTCTTTATTTGTTTTTCTAGCTTTGTATATATCTTCTTCTTCAGATATCCCGCTCCAAAACCGTGACCTCACCCATGCTAATTCATGCTGTCACCCAGAGTCGTCTATTCTTCTCCCCCGCTTTGTTATTAATAGGATGTTACCCCCCCATCTGTTCTCCCCCGCTATGTCCCCTCTTGAGCCCTCCCCCCCCCTTTCCATGGGGTGGGTATCACCCCCCTTGCAAGCTGCTCAGACCACTGTTCTCCATCCTCAGCTCGTGTCTCATGCCTGGAGGGCCTACAGTGATGTTTCTTATCCATAATTACTCATCCTCATGGGACATTCTCGAGCTCCCCATCCTCCTATTTTCAAACTAGTTGTTGGGTAATGAAGTTCTGGGACACTTAGGGGAGGGGTAGCTAGGGATGGCAAGTTTGTTTGTTCTTCTAGGAATTGCTCTATCCTTGCCCTTCATTGGGGCCTCAAGGGGGACGGAGGAGGAATATTGTAATATTGTAGTATTACGGTATTGTATTATTATTACATTATCGTGTTATTGTATTCTTGCACTATTGTATTATGATATTGTACTACTGTACTATTGTGCTACCGCGCTCTGGTTATTCTATTTACTCTATCTCAGTTGTAGTTTTGTGCCTTAGATATAGACATGAAGAACCCAGGTTCTTTTGGTCATTATTACAAACCAAAGTGTCTCTCTTTTCTAATGTGTTTGACATTTTCTGCGCAGTATTGCCGGACTTTAAGGTGTACGATGTACTTGAATTTTTCAGGTCTGTTATTTGCCCTATGTACAATGTTATGGAATATAATAAAAAATTACAACACAAAAAAAGAAATTCCTCATGTAACGAATGTAGATTACAAAAGGAAGCAAATCTGTCCCATGTTAGTCTTCCCCAGATTCAAAGCTTTTTTACTGAAGGAGAATTTGTTCTGGAAACCAAGCACTTCCCATTGAATGACAACGCAATTCATAAACCCAACCTCAGCTGTTCCCAAATGCTATCATATAGGGACTAATGAAACGCACCTAAGACTGATATTGTATAGAAGTATCTGAAATTAAATTGTACTACTGAATAATAACTATAAATATATAGAGAACTAGAGAGATACAAAAAATGTGCAACCTTAGTGTCGACAAATCTACACTCACAATTAAAACAACAAAAATATTGATTCTAAAATGTCGTCCTACAAAAAAATCTAAATGTTAAAAATATCTAATGTAAAAAATAGAGTACAATAATATGAACTCTGAAAACTAACATTTAAAATAATAATACTGAAAATCAAGAAGTAGTGCAAAAATACAGAGTATATATTGCATAAAATATTAAAATTAATCAATGAAAGTTAATTTAATAAATTAAAAGTTGCAATACTTTTGCAATTAATGAAAAAATATAACTTGCAAGTTAAAAAATATGTAATATATAAAACAAAAATCAATAAGAATATTCTTGTGAATACCAATTTATCTGGAAACAATTAAATTAAATATATTCATAAATAAAGTCATTTTAAGGGTTCAGAATTTAAAATAAGGACATAAAAATGTATAAACTAAACAATTTTTCAGAAAGTTAAAAGTTATAGGAAATTAAATATTTTTGGTAGGGAGAGTCAGAATCACTTTCCCTACACAAAAATAAGCAACTTTCGGAAAAAGTCTTTGGATTTTTGAGAGGAGCAGTCAGGTGTACTATTCCGACTCAGAATTAAATAATAGTATAGAAAGTGTTGAAAATAGCTGAAGAGAGCAGAGCGAACATAGGCCCATATTTATACTTTTTGACGCAAAACTGCGCTAACGCAGTTTTGCGTCAAAAAAATTAGCGCCGGCTAACGCCATTCTGAAGCGCCATGCGGGCGCCGTATTTATTGAATGACGTTAGCCGGCGTTACCCGCCGGCGCCGTCTGGTGTGCGTTAAAAAAAACGACGTACACCAGGCAGCGCCGGCGTAGGGGGATATGGGGTTTGGGCGTCAAGAAATGGGGCAAGTCAGGTTGAGGCAATTTTTTCGCCTCAACCCGATTTGCGCCATTTTTTTTCACTCCCAACCCCCATAGAAATGACTCCTGTCTTAGCAAAGACAGGAGTCATGCCCCCTTGCCCAATGGCCATGCCCAGGGGACTTCTGTCCCCTGGGCATGGTCATTGGGCATAGTGGCATGTAGGGGGGCACAAATCAGGCCCCCCTATGCCACAATTTTTTTTTTTTAAAAACACTTAACTGAACTTACCTTAATGTGCCTGGGATGGGTCCCTCCAGCCTTGGGTGTCCTCCTGGGGTGGGCAAGGGTGACAGGGGGTGTCCCTGGGGGCATGGGAGGGCACCTCTGGGCTCCTTCAGAGCCCACAGGTCCCTTAACGCCTGCCTTTTGCAGGCGCTAAAAAACGGCGCAAAAGCGGCCGTACGTCATTTTTTTTGACTCGCCCACTCCCGGGCGTGAATTTTGCCCGGGAGTATAAATCCGACGCACATGCCTCGGAGTTGATTTTTTAGACGGGAACGCCTACCTTGCATATAATTAACGCAAAGTAGGTGTCCACGCTAAAAAATGAAGCAAACTCCATGGACTTTGGCGCTAGACGCGTCTAACGCCAAAGTATAAATATGGAGTTAGTTTTGCGTCGGAATTGCGTCAAAAAAAAGATGCAATTCCGGCGCAAACGGAGTATAAATATGCCCCATAGAGCCTACGATGTGCATTGTACCGTTGACAGCTCAGCGCAGCAGAAATCCGTAAGCCTCAAAGTCATCCGTTCAGCACTGTGCCACTAGAGGATAAGCAGGTAAAACCCGCTGCTGATGTGTGTGTTGGGAAGCTGGCAATGGACTTGAGGTGGGCAGAAGTCACCGAGTTACAGAAAAACTCCGTGGAGTTCCACGTTGGGCAGAATTCCAGTCACTCGACCACCTTACACTAGTTGTTACGTATGCTCTACTGTCCTCTCCAAGTTGAGAGGTTGTAATGTGACCAGAATGAAACTTAGGTGTTCTAATATCTCAATGCCACATGTATCCTGCTCGTGGAGGTTGCCAGACAAGCCTTGGAGACATCTTTGTGGACCTATTTTTGCATACATGTACATTACTCACAGAAACATATTTTCTGCAAAATATTTTACAAAAATGCATTTGCTTGCAAAACCGTTAGTAGAATATCGTAAAATAATACACTGCCCAAAATGGTTACTTAGTGCAATGATTTTTCCATTGTATTAACATTTAAATGCGTTTGGTAGTCTGCTGGCACAATGACACAAATATACACAAACTGAAAGTAACCTAATCTTCGCAAAGAAACAGCGCCATTCTATTGATTTCATTTCTGACTGAAATGACGAATTGAATTCTTCCTACCTGCTGCTCCATTTTCGTCAATTCTACATACTTCCCAGGAAAGTTTTTTCTCATGCTGAAATCCGTGTTCCACTGATACACCCTTGTCCCGTAATAACGCACAGTACAGCCAGAGTGACAGCCGGGTCAGTACATCCAATCATATTGGGGAAAACATATATGGAAGCTATGGGTGGGGAAGTGTGATGATCTTGGGTTGGTTGTGCACTGCAAACTTTTATCTCAGCATTGGGTAAAAGATTTCTCGATGTTCATTAGCCTGTAATGTGGCAGATGATTGGGTTGATAAAACGCTCCCCAGTTGTTCGTTGGCTTCAGTGGCCCGGATGTTGCATGTGATGCGGCTCTGCACAGAAGGGTGGTTTTGAGTGTTTCTGTAAACACGTACGTGACAGCTTCACAGTGGGCCACAGACATGCTGACATGGTTTCCTGTTGTGCATGCAGTAATGCATTCATCAGTGGCGGCTGGTGAAGTTTGTGAGTGGTGGGGCTGGGCTTCGTCCTAGGGGTGGGGGAGAGAGGGCAGTGTGGCACAGCATTTTTTGGGGAGCTTAGTCGCCGTTTCCTGTGCAAATCTAATTTAACAAAAATGGGATAAAAAGCTGCATTTTCAAGCTCCATTTTTTAAAATAAAAGGAATACGTTTCATAAGCCTGGCGTGTTAGGCAAGCCTGATTTCCTTCTGTCTTGATGTGTGCAGCTGTCAAGAGGTTTTAGGGTTAGTTTCTCCCTCACATATTGCTGACTGATTTTGAATGAGTATTTTTCCAGCCTACTCGAAGTTCGAGTATACCATGTTCTTCTTCCTGTCAATCACAACCTCAAGTTTGAAAGTTCTTTTATATAAAGATAGTGCTGCAGGCTTGATACATTGTTTATTTGTATATGGATCTCAACACAAAGCCATGCGAGATGAACTATAATTCCAGTTAATTTGATAGTGAAAATAATAAACCAATCATTTCCAAATGCTATTGTGTGTAGCAGAAGTAGCCTTTGTAAGTTTGAGTACAATGCCAGCAAGGGTTGATTCACAGACATTACATGCCCCTAGCAGTTGTCACCTAATTAACTGAATACAGCAAAAAACACAATGCTGTAGTATCACCTACATTTCTGCCTGGACCTAAACTTGACAAAAATGTATCCAGGTGGCTGGCATAGATGCCAGGAAGATTCAACCAATCTACTTCTTTGTCCTCCAGCAATCTCTACAAACAAAACTACAAATCCCAGAATGCAACTTTGCTGTCGACTAAAAAAAATGTGCAATTAGCTGTAGGTGTCTCACAATCCTTTCTGAAATGTGTCTTATTACTGTAGAAAAGTGTCACAAAACCATTTGAATGTCACACGCAAACGGCAAATGCACTCAAAACATGGACATGTCACAAGCAGTATGGGAGCTTGGCAGCTCTGATGACATACAGTTACAAAACCACACACCACACCACCCACCTACGGCACAATGAAGGCCCTGTAACCAAGTGTGTGCCTGCACGGACACAGTGGGCTATATACCCAGCAGAGGCGCTGCCAGGCACACCGGGCACCCACACAGTGTATTTGTTTGACAGGTCTGTCTACACTGAAACTCGCCCCTTTATTCCCATTGCACTGTACATAATATTCAGACCCAGGATAACAATGACCTTCCCTCGCCTTAAACAACAACACATGCACTTAACGAACACAAACAAGCAATTAGCCAACATCCTTTGTTGTTTGCTTTGGTGCTTTTTTCATTTGCCACGGCGTGTCTGGTCGAAATCCTCCATGACGTGTGTTTGGTTCTGCACTGGTGTTTCTGTTTTCATTTACTTTTAAAATGATCTGGCGTTGGCGCGTCTAGTCCACAGAAGTGGCTTATGATTATGAATGCGGATGTTCACGTTAGGGGGGATGCGGGCATACGTGCATATGCATATTAAAAAAACATGTAATACATGGACTAGGTGAATCATGACAGACTGCAGCACAACTAGGCTCTCTGTGCCCCAACTTAATCTATATACCGTGGCCTGGCATGTGGAAACAAAATAGTGGATGAACATCAGTGGGGTCATTTTAAACACATAGGCGCAAGCTAGCAGGGACCGAAGCCCTGTAACAGCCACGTGTGTGAGTGCATAGGGTTCCTCAGCCTTGTGTGAAATCATGCATGATATGCATGCATACTCCTGCCATTGCTTTGTTTGAATTGCAGTGATTTCTAATTGGATTTGCCATATTTAGAACCCCTGCTACTCCTGGGGAGTTTGAAAGATTATCATAGGCAGTTACACATGATCATTTTGCAATTGGACATAAACAATGTAGGGCGTAGTGGGTGAAAGTTAGATGCATGCATGTTGAAACTCAGAGGCAATTTTTCACAATAATTGCACCGCACATTTCGCTGGATACACTGGCCTACAGAGTTTGTCCTTTGGCGCATACAAAAAGACATTTAATTTACATTCCACCAAATGCAACTTCAAACTCACTTTTTTAAGCAAACATAATAAAGTGATGTTGCGCTCATATAAAACCCAATTTACTCGTTAACAGCATGTGTACTTATTAGCACCGATAATTGCAACTCTGAACTTGTTAAAGCACAAGAAGAAATGTTTTAAAATAATACCAAGTTTCGACAGAAAATGCACAGTCCTTTTGCAGAATGCACTTTTCCATAATATGCCATTGCTTACAGGGACCCCATCATTTCACATGCCTCTGCCAACTGCCTGTACGCATAGAAATAAGTGGCTCAAGTCTCGTTTTATATTCATATTCCACTCCTGAGGCAAAATGCTCCCCTGGCCCCAAGGCCTGCTGCTGCACTACACTCCTGCGTACAATGGCCCAATTACAACTACGCAAGTGAGCCGAGGCCCGGCAGCTATTAATTTATTTTTTATGACCCTTACCTGGTGAACTGCCGAATGCTGGCCTGACTCCTTTACATATGTCAAGGCGGCACTGCAGTAAATCATAGATCTATCGGAACCTACACACGGCATGCACTGTTACTAAAATGGCTCAAGCGTGGGAGCACTGGCAGTCTCAGACACCACTCAAGTCGAGTGTGCGCAGACTCGATTTTATGGCTTCCCGTTCGCCACACCCTTTCCCAACTTGTCACAGGGTGGGGTCCCACCCACACCCTGTAACAAGTTAGGAAAGGGTGGAGTGACAATACCCTCCCCTCTCTGATTGATGTGGAGTGTAAGCCCTACAGGGCTTGCATTAAAAACGCCCAGGGCTAACTTCACCACAACGTCATCAGTGGGTGGAGACTGGGCCTCAATGCTAGGTCTTTGCCGAGCTGATGACATCACAGCCCTCAGGGCTGTGAGACTGTGAGCCTGGCAAATACTTAGACTTTGGGTCCGCTGGGAGAGCAGGTAAAGTAATGTGTCAGTCACGTGGGGCAGACAGTACTGTGCTCCCCGTTCTTTAAAGTTATAAGAGTTGTTTTTTTTAAAAATTAAAAACATATAGTATTGGAATGATTGCTTTCTTTTAACTTTGACTATACAGGGGGCGGAGCCCCGACGCCCGTGCACAGAAACCGCCACTGGCATTCATCACTTAGCGGCATGTCAGTCACTCCGGCTTGCTTTGTTAATCAACACAGGTAGCACCAATTAATGTAATGTCATGCATGTAATGTAGCTCAGCACTTGACAAACTGAATGCTTGACTGAAGAAAGCATGCCTCACATGGCAGCACTTCTGTCGAGGGGGTCGCAGAACCTTTGTTTCAGTGTGATGTTTCCAAGCTGCATCTCAGTAATTGCAAGACAGGATAAAAGGGGATGTGTAGGTGAACGAACAAGAAATCTTCTTTGCTATTAAATCATCAAGCTCAAGCAGTGCCAACGTAAATTTCGCTTGTCTTTTCAGTATGAAGCTTAAGAAAAATAATTTATTTATTAGCGGTGAGTGGTAAACTCCCTAATGTGCCGGATGGCAGAGTTTTTGCCAAACTCAACACTCCAAGCGGAGTGCAGAGTGAGAAAACTCCACAAACGTCACCAACAAAGCGGAGTTTTCCATCCACCGCTACAACAGACCCGCATCTGACAGGAACTGAACTTCCTGACTCGGCCACCGTTAAAGGAATGTGGTAACCATTGGGAGGTAAGTGGGGTGGATGAGCCCTCAGAGGTCTCCCTTTGATGCTCAGGAGAGAGGGCAAATTGCATGCGAGAGACTTTCCAGTCCTGAGAGAAGATCGGATGCCTCTGTGGTGGCACAGAGGGCCTGCACAGAGTGCAGCAGTAAAGCCGGAGGGAGAAGGATGGCCCCACGAAAGGAGCCTGGACAAGAGTCACCCAGCCGCACAGAAAACAGAAGAGGGCGGCAAGTGCAAACTCCTGACTGGTGGAGAGATGACTCCTGACCCTCATACACAATGATCCAGTTCTTGATGGGTCCAGACAATAGGCCCAAATTTATACAGTACCGTAAGCTAGCTAAATACACACTCAAAGGTGAAATACACAAAGAAGCAGAGGCCCCCAAGAAGGAATGAGATTGAGGTGAGTCTGAGAAATGAGAACCCATACTGCAGGAGATCCTGGCCACCATCAACAACTCCAAAATGGTTTTGGAGACGAAGATGGACACAATAAAATTGAATATCAATCTCCTCTGGACGAATGTACACAAGATCATGACAAGGATGCACAAGGCAGAAGCGAACCCTCAGGAAACATAACACAATGAGCAAGGTGCTCCAAATGGAAGTAAGACAGTTAAAAGAAACCACGCAATGCCTAAACATCAGAGGTGAAGATAAGGAGGAGAGGTTGTGCCAAAATAATATCCGCCTGTTTCACTGAACATTTCATACTAAATACATTCAAGCCAGGCGACCTCTCAGCACACATTGTAGAAGAATAAATGCATCATACCTATGGAGTCTCTCCTCAATCTGGCTGAGGGCAATAGTGACGCTATTTAGAGAGCAATAAGACTCAATTGCCCACTGTGGTATGGAAACCACAAAATCATGGCCTTTCCTGATTTTAAGGAAGAGGTATAGTGTGAGAAAACAAGGCTGACTGCAGAGGACTCCTAACTTTTTGCCCCCATTTTTTCACTTTTTGCTGGTGTTGTCTTGAGTCTGCTAACCAGTCCAAGGGCCTGTGCTCTGTTAAAAATGAGTATGCAAATTAGCCTAATTATAATTGGCTATGTCAACTTACCTATAAGTTCCTAGTATATGGTAGGTCATGTATGTTTAGGGACCCCAGCATAGGTAGTGCACCCATAGGTGCACAGCTGAGGTGCCCAGGGTGATCTTAAAGGCAGGCTAGCCTTGCTGGCTCCTTTTAATTAAAGTCATGTGCCAATTCGAATTTGGAATTTTAAAGTACTTCCAAAGTCTTAAACTACCTTATTTTTACATAAAAGTCACCCGTAAGGTGTGCCCTATGTGACCCTAGGGTTGGGTGCCATGTATTTATAAGCAGGGAATTATAGAAATTGTTTCATGAGCCCTGGTGAGGTAAAATAGCCAGTTGTGTTTTTCCCTCACTGTAGTAAATGGCCTACATAGGCTAAAATGAAGAGGCTTTATTTTAATTAACAAAGTCCCCTTAAGTGCCAGATACCTTGAGTTTGGTATCAAATTAATTGTTATAATAAATCCCACAACATGCAACTTTGTTGGATTTAATATAACTAGTTCAGGTAAAGAGCTTTAAAACTCTACCTGAAAGTTGCCAACTTGAGCTCTGTAGGGCCCTTTTCCGATTGTCCCGCCTCTTACAGCCTGGCCAGGCTGCCTTGACGAGGTGTGCAGTAGTCTGAGCTGAACACAAAGGATGTGCCTGGTGGAGGAGATCTTCCTCAGCAGATGGGGAAGCAGGATGGGGAGAAAGTGGTCAAACTGGTCTTCAACAGCAGAGAAGGACATTTGAGCATCTCAGGACCTCCCTCACATCCCACAAACCCAGACAATTAGGTGCCTCTTGATTAGATTAGGAGAGGGCAGGAGAGGGGTGTGCTTAGGATTTTGAGCCACACCATTGGGTGGGCTCAGCCAGATCAAACTTCCAAAAATCACTTTCAGCCATGATAAATTTTTGAAAAATGTTGCTCCTAGGGATTGATTTTTGCCACACTTCCAAGGAAGTGGTCGTCAAAGGAGGAAGGAGCCTGCCCGTGATTAGATAACCAGGTCCCCTGCTTTCCACCCAGGAGCAAGGATAAATGTGGCAGAGCTGCACCCACACCCGCGATTCCTACAAGGAACAGGACAAAGAAGAAGAAGGACTGACCTGCTGGACCCCTGACCTGCAACTGGACTCTGCACTCTGAAGGACTGCACCAGCTACACACATGGGCTTCACCACTAAAAAGACTTTGCCTGTCTTCTACTGCTTCAAGAAGGGACTCCCTGTTTGCTACAGGAACAAAGGAGCTGCCCAGAGTCCCCTGCATCAAGTCCTTCAAGCAGAGCACAGCTGACCAGTGTCCAGTGGCCATTTGAGGATTCTGACTAGGTGCATTCTGGGAATTGTAGTCTTAACTTACCAAGGAGCAACTCAGAGCTTCTCGAACCTTGGATCATGTTGTGGACACTTCAAGGACCCAAAAAGGACCTCTGGAAGAAGATCCAGAAGATTGGAGCTGTTTGAAGCAACTCCATAAATTGAACAGGTGCATTGTGGGAGTTGTAGTCCCCTACCTGAAGAGGCAAACCAGAGCCTTTGGACCATTAGCTGGTGCTGTGGACCACTTTCCTGAATCAAAAAACACTTCTGAAAGTAAGTGTAACAGTGTTACCTCGTGGGTGGCCTGAACTCTGGACAGTGTCCCTGTCCAGTGTGACCTTTTTCAACCCTTTGAACGCTAGTTGCTTCTATGCGCTAGAAAACATTAATTCTTTAAAAAATCCCGTTCCCGTTTCCCCTAATCCGATCTTAAACATTTTGGTGCCATTTTAAAGATAAAAATATAATCTATCTTTATACATTAGTGTTGGATTTTTATTGTGTTTTGTATTTTACTTATTTACTGTCTTGTGATTTTTAAATGCTTTCCACACTTGTCTCCCAAGTTAGGCCTTGTCCCTCATTGCCAAGCTACCTAGGGTTGGGCAGGGTTTAATTTATTGAGACCTAAGTGGACCTAAGCGGAGGTTAGTGGCCTATTGCTAAATGTAGGTACTTAACCGCCCTTACCAACAATCCACTTTCCAACATATAGGATTTCTGATGTTTCTTCAGAATGATAAAGAAAGAACTCTGGAAGAGAGTACTGCCATACCCTATGCTGTTCCTGGCTAAGCTAGGCCTTACAGCAAAGATTGTATGAGTTGACAGAGGCAACAGGGAAATGACTGGAGTTGAGTGGAGGGGAGAAGCACTGCCATCTGCCAAAGTCGGGATGAGAGCAGAGAAGAGCCAGAGAGGACGCTGAAACCAGAGGGCCAGCAGAAAACAGCAACAGCAACTGCAGACCAGCATCTAAAGAGGTGAGCTGCGACCTGAGGCACAGCACAACACACTTAATAGCCACAAGGAGAAGGAATAAGTGTCAAGCACATAACAACACTGCTGTTGAGTGGAGGTGGGCATACACAGAGACTGATGGCACTGTTTGGGGATGACAGACCCCTCATAAGTTGGGTGGTGGGCAATTCAACAACTGCTATATGAGACTGTAGGAAGGGTAGTTGGGGAGTGGGAAAGTTTGAGGGGGACAGAAGAAGCTATGGGACACCAATGGGTCATCACCCACAACAGTGAATCTAATATATGCCAGAGGGGGAAACAACTACACCACCACACATGCATTTGGGAGGCATGATATGGGATGAAAGAGGGACTTAAGTTTCTATTGTGAAGTTTTAATGGCTTGGGCAATCACCTGAGGAGAGGGGTGGTGGCCGAAAACCTAGCCGGACAAGACCCAGACATCATACTTCTGCAGGAAACACAACTAAGGTGGAACAATTGTGGCTTCCTTAGGAGGGCGAGATATAAGGTGCTGGTGCACTCTGGGTTTCCAACAAGGTGGGGCATTCTAGCACGTCAGTCATTTCCCCTGACAATCACACAGTCATCGACAGCTCAAAGGGGATGTTGGGCAGCCATTCAAGGGTTTCTAGAATGTAGTTAGACTAACAGAGGCCTTGTGTTACCTTCTATCGGGATTACAGACTCTGCTGTTGAAGGACATGGGAAAATGCATCATAAACGAATCACATACTCTTCTACATGTGGGGGGCAGAATTTAGTTATGAATGAGGAACTAGACAAAGTCTTCTCAGATGCACAAGGGAACATACCAGATACTTTACTCAACTCCTTTACTAAAGCCCTTGGCCTGCTAGACCTCTGGAGGGAGGAAAACTGAGAGACCAGCCAATTCTCATACTTGTCCAGTGCAATGACGTCCATGTATAGACAAGAAAAAATATTAATCCTGCAAACTCAGAGGGAATATTATAGGGAAACTAGATATCTGGTGAGAGGGCTCTTAAATCACCAGCCCATTTACATGTGTCTATAGCTGACCAAAGGTAGGCGGTCAGCGGAGTGGAGGTTTGACCCATGGCCAATGGAAACTTTTGGACTGGGAAATGAGACTCATGACTGAAGCTACTGACCACTGTTGCCTGAAAAACAAAGGATCAGTCCAGTATCCTCTTATACTGTGGTAGGCTTATAAAATGGTTGTGAGAGTTCTCATCTCCCATATTACAGGGAATAAACGGGAAAGACTCAGGGAGGTGAAAGAGACTAAAGCGCAACTGCTGCAATTAAAAACCATCTTCTTGAAGCTGCAGAGCCCCACACTGTAACATCAGCTAGCCTTTGTGTGAGAGGAATACAGGAAATAAGTTCAGCAAGAGGCTCAGGTATATTATATAGACTATATAAAATGGGCACCAAAGCTGGAAAGTTGCTGGCCTGGCTAACGCAACACAATGAGGGCCAGAGGTGGATTAGTAGGGTGATCGTTCCAGACAGGGAACCAAAGATGTATTGTCGGGAAATCATCAAGGGCTTTTCATGTGCACCTTCACGCATTTTATGAATCCTGATACCAGGGACAGAGGAAGCTCTAATGACATTTATGGATGACATGCCATCCCGTGCCTGGCGGAATCAGACTGGGAGCAACTGGAGGACCCCTATAGGAGTAGTAAACAAAATACTAGAGGCAATAGCTCAAATAAAGAAAGGTAAAATCCCAAGACCCAAAGGATTCCCCCCGAAATTCTTTAAATGTCTTAAAAGGAAGTTGTGGGAGCTGATTAAGGATATGTTCTATGAGTCAAAATGAGGGCCAAATTTCCAAATAATCTATACACAGTACAGATTCTTTCTCATTTCCAAGCGTGGGAAGTTGCTTGAGGAATGTGGGCGCTATAGACCCATTTCCCTCCTAAAAATGAAATTTAAAATACTCACTAGGGTCCTAGCCATGTGACTGGGACAGGTGGTAGAAAAGCTTATTGGGGTGGCTCAGTCACCCTTTCTGCCCCAAAGGGCCATGAGACACAACCTTAGATATTTACTTAGCATGAGGTGATGCGGTGAGAGGATGGGTGGTGATCTTCTTCTTAGATGTCAAGAAGGCATTTGATTCCCCTCAATGGCTTTATTTCAAAATTCTACTGGAGAGGTTGTGCCAGAATTTAGGGTCTGGGCAAACCTGCTCTACGTCTACATATATATATATAGAGAGAGATATATATATAAATATGTATATATATATATATATCTATATATATATATAACTCAACTCAAAAGAACAAAATATATTTCCACTTTAACATTTCAGCTACCTCTTTCCTCTGGTAGCACAAAATTGCATTTCATGTGAATATCTATCCTTTACAAAGATCATCACTAATAGGTTCTGTTACATGAAGAACCAATGGTATAACTAGCACCTTACATGTCAATCAACCTGCATTATTTATGTGATTCGGAGCCAATACCAATGCTAGTAGAAACAGTGGCCCTTATTATGACATTGGTTGTAAATCCTGCTTACCGCCGCAGTGACGGCAGCCAACATACCGCCGCGGTGGTGAATATCCGTTCCCCATATTATGACACACACATACACCAATCCGACAGAATACAGCCACATACACAATTTCCCCAGCCAAAGGTCAGTGCTAAAGTGGCGGTACCAACACCCATACCATTATGCCAACAAAACAATGCCCACCACATCATGACCCACAAATCACCACGGTGGACACTTAATGGCGGTAAACCATTAACGGTACATACCGCCACACTCTGAATGGACACCCAAATACAAAACAACACTACATTGGCCAATACTAAAAATACACACCTGACACTCATACACACACCACACCCACCCACCCACAGTACCATAAAACATACACCAACAGTACCCAAAACCCTTTACGAACAACAATTACTTCCAGGAGATTGCCAAGAACACCGTAGAGACAACTAGACACTCACACCACATACACCCATACATCCCTCCTGCACCCCACATCACACACCCCACCACATTACTCAACACACTCTCACCAACACACACCACACAACACCCATGTCCCCACTAAGGCACCCCTGTTTCACTGATGAGGAGTTAAGGGTCATGGTGGAGAAAATAGTCAGGGTAGGGCCACAGCTGTTTGAAGCACAGGTACAGCAAATATCCATTGCCAGAAGATGGAGCTATGGCTGAGAATCGTGGACAGGGTGAACGCTGTGGGACAGCATCTAAGCACAAGGTACAACATCAGGAAGAGGTGGAATGACCTATGGGGGTCAGCACGTTCCGTGACAGCAAGGCACCAGCTCGCCATGCAGAGGACTGGTGGTGGAGCCCCACCTCCTCCCCAACAGCTCACAGCATGGGAGGAGCAAGTCTTCACATTACTGCATCCTGAGTGACTCGCTGGAGGGACTGGACACTGGTGAGTCAATATTGACTACTTATCACCCCACATACCTGCCTGCCATCACACCCCCTCGCCCTCACTCCCATTACTCCAATCCATCCCACACACTGCACCTACACATCTGACTAACCCCAATGCCAAATCCTGCATGCCATAGCAATGCATGGATAGCCCTCCCAGCCCTGCATGGACACTAATCACTAAAGCATGCACAGCATAGGGAAACTAACAATCCCACAATACATCACCATACACAAACATAGGTTTCTGGACAACAGCAATGATAGAGGGGAAGCCAGCGATGTACAATAGGTCACAGACATGAAGCATAATGCATTACTTACATCCTCACAGGTGCCCCAGCCAATCCCAGCGGATAGTAGGTGCCACGACTATCCAGCCCCACAACAGAAGATGCCCCCAGTGATGACAGCAACTCTCGACTTCAGGATCAGGACCAACAATCTGGCCCATCAGGGACTACTGGACAGTTGGTCACCCCAGCCCACTCACAGCCCACCACAGAACCTCCCCATCAGTATCTGCCACCACAGCAGCCTCCCAGTGGACCCACACCTCTGTCCTCAGGACACGTCAATCAGCAGTGTGCCCACCTGTGCAAGGATCCAAGTCCACACCTCGCTCCCAAGACAATCAGGTACACGGGGTCAGTGGCAGTGGGTACACCGTTCAGGGGACAGAGGCACAGGGCAACAGGGACACTGGGAGGACCGCTTTGCACCAGGAGAGGCCACGTCTAGGGAAACGACTCTCCAGGAGGCACTCACCGAGATCCTGGGAGCCTACCAACATTCCCAGGACTGATAGGCCAGATCCTTGACAATGTGCAGGAGAACAGGTGGCTTCAGGAGGAACAGTATCAGGGGATCAGGGAGGACTTGCAGGCCATCAACAGCATCTTGATCTTTATAGCAGGGGTGCTGGCAGACATGGCCCACATCATGAGGGAAGCAACAACACATCAGCGGGCCCCTACCACTAGCCAGTCCATTGACCAGCCCTCCACTTCGAGTGCCACTAGCGGGCAGGAGGCCCGCCACAGGACCCACAGGCCACCAGCACCCCTCCCCCTGCAGAAGGTGACCCACCCTGCAAATGTTCCCTTTGACCCAGGCAGAAGCCTGAAACACTTGCCAAGACCACCACCAGGAAATGTGACTCTCCTGATTGTCCCCCTTGTGTCCCACACTGTCACCTTGTCCACTTTGAACTGCTTTTGCTCCCCTTCCTATGGCCCCTTGGACACTGGACCTGTGCTACAAACAGACTTGAACAATACCCTGGACTTTCCTCCATCATCACCACATTCCATTACACTTTTCCTTCAATTTCATAGCAATACAATAAACACCCTTGAACACAACTTGACTACTAATATTTTATGTTTTGATAATGTGCAATTATGGAAACAGTCACATCTAGTGCAAATGATCTGAACACTGTGAGAGCATAGAAATTATGACCTGTAGCTGTCTGTAGTCATCACATTAGTACACAGTTGTTATCTCACCAACATCTGTAAAATGACAAGCCATAGGAGACAGTAAGTTGAGATGCAATAGTCAGAGGAATGGTCAGTTGCACTGTCTCACCTGTGTGTCATTGGAAATATTGACGTATAACTGACGTTTGGTTGTCCTCATCCTCATCCTCCCCATCCTCACTGTCCTCAGGGTCCACAGCTTCCACAGGGGCATCTCCAGTCTCCTCCTCTGCTGAAAAGGTGCATGCTGTTAGAGGGCCAGGTTGTGCAACATGCAGCATGCCACTACTATCTGGCAGTTCTTCCCATGTGAGTAGCACAGGGATCCACCTGTCAGATGGAGGCACCTGAACCTGGCCTTCAGGAGCCCAAAGGTCCTCTTGATGGTCCTTCTGGCTCGCCTGTGTGCTTGATTAAAATGTTCCCCAGCCCCTGTCCTGGCATTCTTCACAGGGGTCAGCAGTCATGATAGGTTTGGGTAGCCAGAGTCACCTGCAAGTATTGAGGGACAACATTTAGACTCACACAATGCTATGAGGATGACACCTGAAGGCATACACTAACATACAGTGGATGGGGACCATGGCTCACCCACTAGCCACACACTGTGCCTCTGTAGTTTGTCCATCACATTTGTGATACTGCTATACCTCAGGACAAAGGCGTCATGCACCAACCCAGGATACTTAGCAGTGACATGGGAGATGCACTGGTCTGTCAGGCACACCATTTGCACATTCAGTGAGTGGAAACTCTTCTGATTCCTGAACACCTATTCATTCTGGTGGGGGGGGGACTAACGTAATATGTGTCCCATCAATCGCCCCAACAATATTGGGGATATGTCCCATTGCATAGAATCCAGCATTCACAGTGGTCAGATCTTCCACCGGGGGAAAGCTATGTAGCTGCACATGTATTTCACCAGGGCAGACAAAACTCTTGGCAGCATGATTGAAAACATTGTCTGCGACATTCCTGCTGCCAAGCCCACTGTCACCTGGAAAGAACCAGCTGCCAGGAAATGGAGCACTGGTAACACTTGCACTAGAGGAGGGATCCCAGTCGGATGATGGATAGCAGATATCAGGTCAGGCTCCAGTTGGGCACACAGCACTGTGATTGTGGCCCTGTCCAGTCTATAGGTGAGTATAATATGCCTGTCCTCCAGTGTAGCCAAGTCCTCAAGGGGTCTGTACACGAGGGTTTGTCTCCTCCTCCTATTCATCCACAGCGCTAGGTATCTAAGGGACACAAAAGTGAGTAGGCTGTCACAATTCAAACAATGCCACCACAACCTCAGTGTACATAGTGCATTTCTGTGATGGCACAGTGGGAATGGCGAGGTATGTGCTAATCTAAGCTGGGACGCAGTTAAGGTTGATATGACCATTGTTCACCCCCATGAAATGGCGACTGCCTGTCGTGTATGTAGGGACAGGTGGAAGTGAGGTAACTGCTGAAGTTGGGTGTCATGTCAGAAGGTGGTCTTGCGCTGCTGTGCAATTCCTCATTCAATAATATGGGACTCTATGGAGTACAGTGGCCAATGGGGATCAGCGCCGGCGGTGATGGTGTACACTGCCACGGACGTGACTGCCATTTTCCATCAGATTCCTCACTTGTTTCCTGACCTTCAACAGGAGAACACCTACACTGCGTGTGCTGCTGTAACCTGTGTCTGTAACCTACCATGGCTGGGGAAAGGGCCCCTGACTTCACTGCGGAGGAGTTGGAGCGATTGGTGGATGGGGTCCTACCCCAGTACAGACTGCTGTATGGGCCTCCAGGCCAACAGGTGATTACACCATGGGGATGATGCATGTGTGACGGATACATAGAGATGTGTGTGCAAGCATCAAGTCATCGGGGGGATGTCTTGTGGTGTTGTACATGGTGTGCGCCAGGCGATGTGTGTGCCAATGGTGATGGAAACGGGACTGGTGGGCCATATGTGTGACAGTCTGGATTGTATGTGTAATGGTGTCCTCCTGTATGTATTACCTCTGCAGGTCAGCTCCCATCAAAAGAAGGGATTATGGCGTGCCATCGCCAAAGACGTGCGGACCCTGTGGGGGGTCTATGGCAGGCAGAGCTCCCACTGTCAGAAACGGTGGGATGACCTGAGACGCTGGGCATGGAAGACCGCGGAGGCCCAGCTGGAGATGGCCTCCCAAAGAGGAAGGTGACTGTTGGAACCTGACCCCCCTAATGGCCCGAATAGTGGCAGTGCCCTTCCCAGAGCTGGATGGGCACTTGAGGGCATCACAGCAGCCACAAGGGGGTGATTACAGTGGCATTACTACAATAATTGGTAGGTGGCGTTGGATCCGGGTGGTAGGTGTGAGTTAGTGGGTGCCCTTTAATGCCAGGTCAGACATTGCAGTGTGATCCAGCTCAACGGTAATGGGTGTATGGCAAATGCAGGTAACCTAGCTTGTTAGCATTCCATGTCAGTCATGGCTTTGTGGGTACCAGGAGGGGTGCAGTTGGTGGTGTGTGGCCCCCACCTTGCCATAGCATCTAGCCAAATCACTGGCAGTGCAATGCATAGTGCTCAATCCTGATCTCTGTGTGTGACGGTGCTGTGTATGCCAACTGTGGTGTTGGTGTAGTAATTGACTCAGTGTTTCCTTTCTCTCTCTCCCCCCCCTTTTTTCTTCTGTCATCCTGTCCATGTGTGCATTAGCATCATTTGGTGGAGGAGCAGGGGCACTGTCGACAGAGGGAGCTGCATCCAACAGGACCCTGGAGGCAGAGTCCACTGACGTCAAGGGGACCAGTGGGACGGAGGTCGAGGGGAGCACCACGGCGGAGACAGGAGGCGACAACACAGACTCAGGTACCTCCCCCGATTGAAGCTCACCCAGGAGGGTGGGCATCTCCTTCGCCCCAGGCACCTCAGGCCCAGCCATAGTGAGCCCTGCTGCCCTGAGCCAAGAGGCCATTGACCTCCTGAGATCCATCTCTATAGGGCAGTCAACCATTGTGAATGCCATCCAGGGGATGGCATCCCAGGTGCAGCAATGCAATGCATTCCTGGAGTGCATCCACGGTGGATTGGGGGCCCAACAGACATCGATTCAGGCTCTGGCTTCCTCTCTGATGGCAGCCATTCTCCATGTTCCTATCATCCCCCTCCAACTACCACTTCCCAGACCCAGTCTCCTCAACCCCATCCCATCCCATGCACACATACAGACGAGCATGCACACAAGACAAAACACAAGAGTGGCACAGTCAAACACAGGCACCACACTTCATTCCACAAGCACTCACACAAACACCAGACAGTTGCGGACACAACCACATCCACTGCCTCCACTGTTTTCCCCTCCTCCTCCTCCTCCTCCACCTCTCTCACAGTCACGTCCACCACCAGCATCACCACACCAAGCAGCACACACACCTCACTAGCAGACACCTCCACTACATCCATCCACGCGTTTCCTGTGTCCTCTCCCACCCTGTCTGCCCCCCTAAAGGACACAAAAGCAAACACTCAGACACCCAACAGCCATCCACCTCACATCAGCACACCGCTCATGTACCTGCACCCAAGTCCAGCAGACTTACACCTCCAACAACCACTCCCTCAACGTCCACTCCCATTCCTCCTCCCTCATCCCACCCCATCATCCCTAAGAAGCTTTTCCTTGCCCAACTTGACCTCTTTCATCCCACTCCCCCTCGTCCTGTCCGTAAGAACAGGGTCCCAACGACCCAGCCCAGCACCTCAGCCAAACAGTCCACGCTGACAGTGGTGGTACCTAGTCATGGTGGCAAGTCAGTGAAGGATCCCAACCCACCAGCCAGGAAGGTTAAGGATCCCACACCTCTTGCCATGAAGGGGAAGGAGCCCGCACCTCCTGCCATGAAGGGGAAGAAGCCCTCGACTCCTGCCTGGAAGGTTAAGGAGCCTGCACATCCTGCCATGAAGGGGAAAAGGCCTTCAACCCCTGCCAGGAAGGGTAAGGATCCAAACCCTCCTGACATGAATGGGAAGAAGCCCTCGACTCCAGCAGAGGCTGTCAGGGTGACACCACCACCACCAGTGGTCAGGCGGCCTTCACCACCAGCTGAGGAAGTGCAGCCTACTCCCCCTGCCGAGGCTGCCCAGAAGGCACCTTCACCTGCTGAGAGAGTGCAACATGCAGCCCTCACCTCCAGCAGAGGCTGTCAAGGGTGACACCATCAACCAGAGGTCACGGGCCCTCACCACAGGCTGAGGAAGTCCAGCCTACTCCTTCTGCAGATGCTGTCCAGGAGGCACCTTCACCTGCTGAGACAGTGCAGCCCTCACCTCCAGCAGAGGTTTCCCAGGAGGCACCTTCACCTGCTGACACAGTGCAGCCCTCACACCCAGATAACACAGTGCAGCCCTCAACACCAGCAGAAGCCATTTAGGCCACCCTCCAGGGACAGCTGTACAAGGGCCCCCCTCCAGAAGCAGTGGGCATGTTCCCCACCTGAGAGACTGTAGCCTTACACTCCCCAGCAGAGAGAAGTGGGCATGGAGCCCCCTCCAGAACCAGTGAGAAAGTTACCCACTCCAGAGACTGTGGCCTTGCACTCCCCACTAGAGAGAAATGGGCATGGAGCCCCCTCCAGAACCAGTAGGAAAGTCACCCACTCCAGAGACTGTGGCCTTGCACTCCCCAGCAGAGAGAATTGGTTCTTTTGGTAGTTGTTCACAATCAATACATTCCCATTACTGCATTCTTGTTGTCCTTGCATTATTATGCATTGTGTTGTGTGCCATTGTTTTTTGTCTGCAGCTGGTTGTGCATATGGTGTGCGTGTGTCAGGTGTGTGTAGTGCGTTTGTGTGTGTGTCACTCTCTTTTTCCTCCCTCCCTCCCTTGTGTGCTAGGTGGCTGTACTCACTATTGTTGTTATCGTCAGCTTTGGTGTTCCATGTGGGGCATGGCGTAGATGAGCATCGGTTAAGACTTGCAGTTCCGGTTCCATGGCAGCGTTGTTCTTCCCTGTGTCTCAGATGGTGAGTCTTTGGTCTTTTGTGTTCTGTTTCCGCCAGGCTTTTGATGGCGTTGGTACCACCCCAGAAATCGGGGCAGTTTCCTGGGTCATGATATGGTGGGCAGTACTTTGTCTTCAACCTAGCTGTTGACTACTACCACTGTGGTCAGTGGTGTTAATGCCCTGGCGGTTGGTGTGGTACATTGGCTGTCTATGGGAGTTATCACCGCCATGGTCATAGTTTGGGGGTAATTACCTGTGGTCAATCATTTTACCTGTGTGAAACATTTGCTATCAAATTTGAAAACTTTCCATGTGGAGCATGTCTTAAAGAGTGAACTCCAGGGAAAACATTTGGATGTATTGTTTAACATCTTTGCATCAAGATGGACTGAACATCACTGACAATACCACCTGATTACTACATATTTCAAGAAAGCTCAGGTGTGGATTGACTCCTTATCTAAAATAGAATCTTCACTCATGAAGCTTTTTAAAAACTTGCACTACCTGAGGCAGGTGGAAGCTGAATTGTTGTAGTGGAAATACATTTTTCTTCTTTGGGTTGTCCATCTGTTTTAAGTCACACTTTTCTTGGATATTGCATTTCTAGCCCGCTCTTTGTATCTTTTTTGCTCCAGATGCATATATATATATATATATATACCAGTCATGGTTGTCACTTAGTAGTTACAGTTAAGACCATATTTCCATAGGAAAAACATTTTTGGGTTTGCTAATAACTTTGACACATTTGATGAATCTTCATTAGGCTTTCCAAAAAAGGTAATCTACTTCAGCTCCAACCTAGAAAGTTTCAAGGTGATCTGTTAAGGGGTGGCTGAGAAATTATTTTTAAATACATTTTACAGCAAATCCACGAAGGATCCAGGGTACAATTCAGCCCACTGTGCTTTTCAGAACACCCCTCTAGGGTGGGCCAGGATGCAGGAGGCAGTGCAATGTATTTGATAGGGGAGAAGGGAATGGAGTTTCCTTCCCTGTTCCTTCTTGAAGCCCCAGGGACAACATGACCTCGAGCCATTTTCATAAATAGTGGAGGGGAGGTGTGCCACTCCTCCCTGGGATAATTCCAGACACAGGGTATGCCATCACCCAGGGCTTAATAATTAAAGAAGGGTAAGGGGGTGTGCCCCCCTTCCTGGGCCACTTCCAGGCCCCGGGGGCAATATTCTGAGTTAAAATTAGGGGAGGGGTGTGCAACCCTGCTCTCAAGCCTGTTAAGTTCCCGGGAACCCATAAATTTAATAGGAAACAATGTGGGGGCCACCCTCCCTGAGCCATACAATGGCTTTGGGGATCCCTTTCCCCTAGGGCTAGCCCTGTTGTGGTTTTCTAGCGATCCCATCCCACAGGACATCATTGTTTAACTGCAAGCAAGAATGCAGCCAGGGCAGTTTTATATGCTCTTGCCCTGTGGGAGCACAAAAGATTCTCCCTGTCTACGCTTTCGCAGGGAAACAAAGAATTGCTCCCATCCTACTGGACAGAAAAAAATACTTCTCCCATTGGATGGAAGCAGTGCTAGCTCCAACTGCACCACAGATGGGTCAGGCAGGGGAGCTGGCCCCAACATTAAAAATGCTGTAGGGCACCCTTGGTGGGCACCGGAGCATCCCAATTTTGCCAAGGGGCCACCTGCAGGCACCCAGTGGGGTCACAGTGATCCTGAGGCTCCCCCATGGAGTAAGCACCAGGGCACAACAGTTTGTTAAACAAACAATCCAAAACATGTTGCCGGCCCCTACACATCCACAGGGCCACTTGCAGGGAGCTGGCAGAGCCATAGGAGCCCTGGGGGTTCTCCCATGGACTACAATAAGGAATAAAGCTAGGGGTGTCCCGGCTGGGCACCAGGGCATCCAAAAAAATAATAATAATAATGTGCTGCAGGAGCCCAAGCTGTTTTTTTGCCTAAGCCCATGTGTTGATGGACATCATACTTTACTTTAAAAAACTCATAGAAATTCACTGAAAAAAAACTAAATGATGCTATAGTTAGGAATCGTAATTATATCTTAGTTTAATTTAAAAAAAAGAAACCTAGCAAATTCACTGAAAAAAACAAAATTAAAGGGTTAAGGTTTAGGTGAAAATGTAAGGTAAATCATAACATTTTAAGTTAACAAAACCACTGAAATTCACCTGTTATAGTTATCTCTAGTGTCTAGAACTCATCCCTTACAATAACTATAAATTGTCCCCTTGCCATGCACTTCTAATTACCTCGGATATTACATCACTCATGACACGTTCTATGACATCATTGATAACATTACTTCAACATCTGAAACAACATCTTTTATTTGATAAAAACATTTTATTGCAGATTTGTACAATAACAACAACATAACATTTGCTTGTCCAAAAGCTAGTGAGCACATTGCATATATCGACATCAGCATCCAATTGCCCTCCCAGGCAACACTGAAAATCACAAAACTCGTATTTACAGAGGTGTGTCATAGGATCATCTAATCAACATAACATGATGTTCTCACCACTTACCCCAAGTTCTGTCTTATTTAAGGGGGCATCCCGAGACTCCTAAATAACTTCTTCTAGTTTACCACACAAGTCCATGGTCTGAGTCCAGGCCGTGATCGAGGGGGCTGCCGGGGAATTCCAGTTTTGGGCAATATTCCATTTTGCAATCATTGTAACTATTCCCACCAAAATCCTATCTCCCCTTGGTCCTCTCAAGTCATCAATTATACCCAGTACCACGATCCTGGGATTCTTAACAACAGTTGTGTCCACTATAGCAGATAACACATCCAGTACTGCCCCCTCGGTAGTCCTGGATCACAGGGCATAGCCAAACCACATGGAAAAAATCACTGATCAAACTCCTACACCTGATGTACAGAGAGGAGGTAATAAGGCCAGCTTTATCCAAACAGAGAGGAGTCATATATGCTTGATGTAAGTATCTAAATTGTATTAAGTGGAGTCTAGCAGAAATTACCAAAGTGCAATGGGCCATACAAGCATCTCTCCAGTCTGCTTCGTCTACTTGTACCACATGGCCTTCCACACTGTCCCTCAGAGGGATCAGGGACTTAGGGCTGTGTATTATCATGGATTTATAGATATGGACTATTCCCCTTTTACCCAGGCTGCCCAAAAGGATCTTATTTTCCAGGGGATTATATTCTGGAATGTTCTGGAGGGCATCATTGTAGACGGGTAATGCTTGCCAGAGTTGTAAATATTGGTAAAATTGAGACTGGGGCCTTTGGAAAGCAGCCTGGAGTTTGTGGAATGCCTTCATATGGTCACCACTCCAAACATCACCAAGCCTTGGAGCTGGAGTCCCACCCCTTGAGCCCTTGTAGGGTGAGTACCTGATCCATCCATTGGCTCACACAGGTGAGTTTTTTTCAGTTAGCTTGTGGTTCCAACTCAACCATTATAATGCAGTCTTCCACACTCCGAATGCCACCTGGGTGATCTCAGGATTGTCAGAGGGAATAGGGGCACCATAGAGGATGTGCAGGATGTTGTCGAGGACCAAAATGGCTAACTCTACTCTCTAAGCTAGGCTGTCCCAGCCACAGTGCAGCCATTCATCGATGGGGAATAGTTGAGAGGCCCAGTAGTAGAGGCACACATTAGCCATGACAAGGCCCCTGTCATACAATGCACGTACACACTTGCAAAGGACACCCTAGCGAGCCTGCCTGCCCAAATAAACTTGTGACTCAGGGATTGTAGAGAGTAGAACCACGTCTTGGGATGCACAGCAGGTAGTTTTGAAGGGTATACAGGTATATAGGAAGGTTCATCATTTCATATGGGGAAATTCCCCCTGTTGTAAGGCAGTCCAGCGCAAAAGATCCTCTTTTGCCCTACGTAATACAGGGGACAAATTCAGGATCCATGTCAATCCTGGTTTCCATAATATGTGTAGCCCCAGATATGAAAAGCTGACTCAATGCAAGGGGATCCTGGATAGCCAGGCTTCATCCCAAAGGTCTCTCCACAGTGGAACCACAAGGGACTTATCCCAATTGACCCAGGGACCCAAGGCACCCCCAAAGACATTAAAAATATGGAGAAGCCAAGACCCAGTCTCCACAGATTTGTATATAAATAAGAGAATGTCATATGAATATAAAGCTTCCATGGCTAGACCTCAATCAAAGCCCCACACCTAAGCATCACACCGTATCCAAACTGCCAGTGGCCCTATAGTGAGCGTGAATAGTATGGGGGATAAGGGACATCTCTGATGGGTGCCCTGCACCACTGGGAAGGTTTCTGACAGCAGTCCATTGACCCGCACTCGAGCACGGGTGCCAGCGTACAGAACCTTTACATAAGTCCGGAAATGGGGTGTAAAAACCAATTCCCTTGAGCACTTCCCCTAGATAGGTCCAATCAACTATATTGAATGCTTTTTCGAAGTCAATGAGCATGAGGGCACCTGGGCCACCTAAGACTCTGATGCGAGACAGTGCTACATGTACACAGTGGATGCAATTGTATTATATTGTATTGTGATAGTATTTATATAGTGCTTACTATCCCTGACGAGGCATTGAAGCGCTTTTCGGTGAGTAGCACGCTATGCTGGAACCCAACAAGAATTAGTGATAGATTAGTATCTAGAAATAATGAGTACAGTTTTAGTATTATTATGAGTTAATTTGAGCCGCGGATATGAGAGTTTGTTAGTTAGATTGATTGGAGTTATGGAGGGGTGGAGGAGGAAAGAAATCCAGAAGTGTTAATTGGGAGTATATCCTTCATTTACTCAACCCAAAGGCTTGGGATGAGTAAAGGGGGATGGAGGAGGGAAGAGTATGTGGAAGGGTTAGGGAGAGCATAGTAGCAGGGTGAGATAAATGAGGGAGAATTTGGTAGGGTTGTGTGGGAGGTCACGGTAGTAGAGTGAGGTTTGTTGAGTTAGATGTGGAAGCGGAGGGAAGAGCGTAGGCAGAGTTATTTAGGAGATGAAAGTAGTAGAATGGATTTGGGATGAGTCAGAGTGGGAATGGAGGATAGTTTGATAGAGACATGGCATATGATGATGGGTAGATAAGTGTGATAAGATGAGAGCAGGAATTCATAGATATCTGGTATAACAACCCACCCAGGAGCCATGCAATGACCCCCGAACATGCCAAGCACAGAAACAACATATACACATACATACATACATATGTATATACATACACACATAAACACACACATACAAACACACACATATGCACATACAATACATAATTAAAACCATGGGTAAATATACTTAGTCAAACAGGTTTAAAGAGTGTGTGTGTATTTTATTGTTATGACATAGTAGTGATACATATTTTCTAAAGAACTATACATAACTAGAAATATACACATAATCAGAAAAAAATATTTATCAGCATAGGCATATGCAGTCCATAGTTGTTTGAATATGGTGGTTTTGAAGGAAAGAGCGAACTCTTGAGTAGTTTTCTGAAGACAAGAAAGTTATCAGTGGCTCTTGTAGTTAGGGGTAATGAATTCCATAGTTTGGCTGCTTGAACGGAGAAGGATGTACCACCTATAGTCTTTTTCTTCTATGGTGGTTTTCTAAGGCGGGGTGCCAATCTTGAGCGGAGGTTTCTTTGTTGGATGTATTTGATTATTTTGTTTCTGATAAAAAAGCGGTCCTGTTCCATGTATAGCTTTGTGGGTGATACAAAGCAGCTGGAAAGTGCATCTTCTGGCAACGGGTAACCAGTGTAGTGCTCTCAAGGCAGGGGAGATGTGGGCTTGCGGCTTTACATGTAATAGTAGCCTGGCTGCTGAATTCTGGATACGTTGTAGTTTTTTCATAATAGACAGAGATGATCCATGGTAGAGGCCATTGGCATAATCCAGTTTGGATAGTACAAGCGAGATAGTAGCTTGCACCTTGTGTGGAAATCCGAGGTGGGGGAAGATGCGTTGTAAAGTCTTCAAGGTGATGAAGCTTGTTCGTGCTAATTTGTCCACTTGGGCATTCATAGTTAACTTGGAATCCATGGTGATTCCTAGGTTTTTAACTTCCTTGGATAATTGAGGAGGTGGTCCGGGATCGTCAGGCCAGACGCACAGAGGGTCATTATTTTTCCAGGCACCACATATGAGTATTTCTGTCTTGGAGGTATTTAGTTTGAGATGGCTCCAGGTCATCCACTGATCAACGGCTCTGAGGCAACTGAAGATTTGTGAGTTTTAAATGTTTTGGGGGCATTCTAATTTAAGTAGTATTTGTGTGTCATCTGCATAGTTGTAGCATGTGAGATGGAAATCATTGATCGGTTCTGGTAAAGATATCATGTAGATGTTGAAAAGCAAAGGTGAGATGATTGATCCTTGGGGGACCCCTGCTTTTGTGAGGTAGTGTTTGGACGAGAAGGGGTTGAGTGGATGATATTCGATCTTTTTTGAAGATAGGAGGTAATCTAGTTGAGAGAAATCCCTTGAATGCTGGCTTCGTGGAGTCTTTGAATTAGGGTTTCATGGTCAACCGTATCAAAGGCAGCTGAGAGGTCCAAGAGAAGTAGTGCAGCAACTCCACTGCGGTCGACTGTGTTTTTAAGATCATCCCAGATTGCTATGAGTGCCGATTCAGTGCTTCTTCCTGGGCGGAATCCAGTTTGGAAGTCTGAAAGTATAGAATTGTCTTCAATGAACTGTGACATCTGGGCGAATGCTGCTCTTTCTATCAATTTGCCCAGGAAAGGTCCATTTGTGATTGGTCTGTAGCTGTTGGGGTCTTGCGGGTCTAGGTCTGGTGTTGCCGCCAGGGATAAATCCACATTAGTCGGGATGGACCAGCCCAGGTACAACCTCCAGTAAATGACTCACCGATAGTTTGGCATAGATCTTAACCTCACTGTTAAGGAGGGAGATGGGTCTGAATGATGCCCTGGCTTAGGAAGCACTACGATAGTGGCCTCATCTATATCAGAAGGGAAATGACCCTGATACACAGCCTCTGTGTACAGTTTTAACAGAGGAGGAATAACGTTGGGGCGAAGTTTACGGTAGAGTTTTGTGTGGGTTTTCTGGGGTTAACCCCCGACATCACATTCCCTAGTTCATTGCCAGTGATGTTAGCATCCAGGGACTTTCGGCCCAGGGGTGATATGTGGGACAAAGGAAGCTCTCCCACCAAGGGAGCTAAGCCGTCAATGTCGGGGCACATATGGTGTGCATAGAGGTCCCGGTAGTACTCGGCAAATGTGGCCCCTGTTGATGGAAGAGATGATGACAAATGATGCCTACAATGGAAATTCTATTGGGTAGGATGTTTAGATCCTTGTCCCTGTGAATAAGGACAGTACATAAAAATACAATACCACCAAAACAAGTAAACAGAAACCAACTCCCATTCCTCCCAAAGTCCTCCACCTTATACTTCCCACCCAGAAGAAGCATTTGTCACCCAAACCCAACATCTTGTAGAATGAGCTAACTAAATAACAGGGGTGAAGATGTTACTGTGCCGGTTTGGAGCCTCCACCCCTCCACTTCCAAAATATTGGTACATAGTTGTCCCAGGATATTGTGGTACTGGTGTACACTTAAAAGAAATACAGAAAGAACGTACTGAGGGCCAGAGTCAGGAAGTGAACCTGCCGAGCTGGGACAACATGTCCTCCACCATCATGTAGGCTACGTGATTGCCCTCTGATTTCAAGGTGGGGCTGGGTGGTGCTGGCCAAGCAGGCATCTCCTGGAGCTTTTCCGTTGATGTTTAGACTTTGGTCATATTGTGCCCGGGTGGTGTCCTTTTGGGGTCCTGGAGTCACCCCAGGTATCTAGTGAATTAATGGTAAGGGGGCGCTGTTCAGTGAACCCAGTCCAGGCCTCCATCTGGGACTCAAAAAAACAGTGTTTTGCCCTGGTGTATCACTCAAAGCTCGTCTGGATATAAGACAATGTAGGAAGGTCTTTGGTAAGGTGAGCACCTTCGAAAATGGCATGCTGATCTTTATAATTCAAGAACATGGCTATAAGGGGCCTCGGGATGCCCCAGAGAGGGTCTTTGGCCAAGGGAGTGGTGTGCCCATTTTATGAAAAAGCAATTGGAGAGGGTAATGGAGTCCATCCATGACTGGAGCCATTGTTCCAGGAAATGCTCAGGCATCAGACCCCGACCCCCTCTGGGAAGACAATAAAGCATAAATTATTGTGTTGGGCCCTGTTTTTGGCATCCTCCATTCAGTCGAACAGGCTTTAGGAGTCTTTGTTCAGGAGGGACACCTCTGATGAGAGGTGTTTCACTGTATTTTAAAGGGTGGAGATCCTTTTTTTCTGCCTCAGAGACCCGTTCCACCATCTACCAGAGATCCTAAAAGGAGGAGAGAGACATTTGCCCCCACCTCCCTTATATTGGTTTTCAGTACCATCTTGGAGTACTGGATGGCCAGCAGAATGATGGCTGTAATGTCACCCGTTGCGGGAGTGTTACCTCCAGGGGCTTCCCCTGGGGGCCCCTTGGCTCCCCTCAAAGGAGTTGTATGTTTATCCATGTTGGTCTGTCCTCCAGGGCCCCTATCACAGCCCATGGTCCTTTCAGGGGTGCCCCACCCGCTTCATAGCACCAAAGCGCTGAGTTGTCTCTATGTGGGGCGGGCGCGGGGTGGAAGGCTTTTGTCACCTGCAAGCTCTTAGAGCATATTGTTGAAACGTGTCACAGAAATGGGGGGAGAGTGGAGAGCCAGTCTGCTTGCATCAACGTGACCTGTGAAATATGTGGTCTCCAAGCAGCATAAGCGGCCAACACCTCCTGCCCTGGGGTCCCCCTGTAGGCACTACTCCAACCCAGTTGTAAACCCCAGTTGCTGGTAGAAAGCTGAGTAGAGACATTCTGGGGCCCGAGGCAGATCAACAGGCCCAGAGAGTACCAGGCATTAAACAGGTCTGTAGGCCACTTCAATGTCAAACCAGGGTCATCGGGCAAAGTGGACGGGCCTGCCAGCACAGGGCATTGTGGAGTAATATGTTAAATAATTGAGTATTGTCTGTTCATGTATCCAGAGTGGGACCTCACCCCCAGGGGCCCAGTGAACAGAGATACAGGCCACAAAGGGACCCCTGGGTGGCAAATATATCTTAAGGGATGGCCGTGTCATCAAAAGCTGGGGCTATCTCTCAGGGCAATGCCTAAGACAGTGTTTATAAGAGATCAAAGGCCTCCCAAACCCATCATGTGCCCTTTTGAGGTTCTGCCCTGGGGCCCCGACTGTACGCTCCCCCAAGGCTCCTGGGTTGAGGTATCTGAATTCCTACTGGCCGCCCCACCTAACACAGGCCCTGAGCCATTTCTGTAGGCCTGTATCCTCAGCGTACCTCATGGTCGTGGGGTATCCCCAGCTCCCAATGCTGATCTCTCCACCACAGTAAAGGGGTAGCAGTTGATGCCACCCCACAGCAGGAACTCACCACGTGGCCAGGTCCCACAGGTCTGTATCCAGGAGTGTTGTTCAGGCCGTTTGCAGAGTCAATGCAGCAAAAGCCACATGGCGCAATCCCCATCATGGCTGTGGCCCGCCGCCACAATCTTTAATGCACCTTCTGCTGGCCACAACCACAGTGGCTGCCTGAGGCTGAAAGAAACTGCCAAAATGGGCACCAAGCGCTCCTGCCACCACATGCGGCCCCCTGGTCCACAGCAGTGTCCCTTCGATGCATGGCAACATCAGAGGAGAAAGATATGGAGCTGCGGTGCAGGAGCTTCCACCTGCCATCTTGACCAACCTTGAAAGGACGCAGCAGTGTCCCTTGATGCATGGCAAAACCAGAGGATGAAGAAATGGAATGGCGGTGCAGGAGCTTTCACCCTCCATCTTGACCATCCCTGAAAGGACATCGTGGGTGATGGTCCACCTGCTTCAGTGATTTTAGTGTGGTAATTTTACTTGCATTGAATGAAATACCAGAACTGGCTCTTTCATCCAAACTCACAACAGCCATGTTTAAACAAACAAACTGTATGATCCTGGCTATGAGAATCGTATTGGAACAAAAGACTGGATGGACTTTTCACAGGCTGCGATTTACACAACATGAATGCGATGATGACGGGTGAGCATAGCGTTTCATATGCTGTTGTTAGTTTGTTGATTACAGGTCTTAAGTGATGACATCTTGATATACTCCAAGACCAGAGAAGAGCATCATCGTCATCTGAGGGCAACATTGAAACGGTTGGCTGACTCCGGGCTAACTCTTCACAAGAAGAAGTGTGCCTTCTATCAAAACTCGGTGGAGTTTTTCAGATATGTATTTTCTAAAGATGGTCTGCAAGTGGACCCACGAAAGGCGGAAGCAATCCGTCAGGCGCCTGTTCGGCAGAATCCAACGGAAGTTCGCAGTTTTCTAGGAATGGCCACATATTGCGGAAGGTTCATACCACAGCTTGCCACTATGTCTGAACCTCTTCGGCGACTCACGAAAGGGCAACACAGTTGGGACTGGACTCAGGATGCGCAACAAGCATTTATGGATATTAAAAATGCGTTGCTCGATAAAGCGACTATGGCCTATTTTAATCCCAGTAAGAAAACTGAAGTGGTGGTGGATGCGAACCCTGTAGGGCTTGGAGCTGTGCTTTTTCAAGAACAGCGGCATCAAGAGTGGATCCCTGTTGCATACGCCAGTCGGGCATTGTCAGCAGTAGAAACACGATATGCACAGATCGAGCGTGAAGCCTTAGCCATTCGATGGGCGTGCCGCCATTTCCACCTGTATTTATATGGACATGAATTTCAAGTGGTGACTGACCACAAGCCCTTGGTCCCATTGTTTACAGGTGGCACACATCTTGCACCTCCGAGAATTGAGCGATGGACTGTTCTACTTCAACCTTATAGATTCTCGGTTGTATATCGCCCTGGTGCTAATAATCCTGCGGATTATCTGTCTCGACACCCGTCTCCGCAGGTGTTTGATGTTCATCAAGAACAGGACGAAGAAAGTACTGAAGTTTTTGTTAGCATGATTGTGCAGTCGGCATGTCCTAATGCTCTTCTCGTAACTGACATTGTAAACGCAACCCAAGAAGATGCTATGTTGAGTCATGTCAAAGAAGCGTTAAGTCACAAAAGGTGGAAATATTTTCTAGAAAAGACCCACATGTCCTGCCCTGATCAAAAGGCAGCTATGCAGAGTATATGGAAAGTGCGAGATGAGCTGTCTACCGACAACGATGGGTTGGTTCTGAGGGGAAGGTGAATCGTGCTTCCCCAGTGTCTCTGGTCGAGGGTGATTGAGCTGGCTCATCAAGGGCACCAAGGGGCGGCTAAAACCAAAGCGAGGTTACGTGCTAAAGTCTGGTTCCCGGGTATGGATACTCAGGTTGATGAGATGGTTGGGAGATGTCATTCCTGCATCATTACGTCAATAGAGCCTCCAAGTAGTCCAGTGGTAACTGAACCGGCCACTCTGAAACCCTGGGCTAAAGTGAGCATGGACTTTGGAAGTTTCCCGGATGGGAGATTGACTGCTGTTCTGATTGATTCATATACCAAATTCCCAGTGGTGGAAGTTGTATCATCAACAGCGTTTGAAAATGTACGTCCAGTTTTACAAAAAACGTTTGCTTTGTTTGGTCTGCCTGATGAGATTCGAACTGATAATGGTCCTCCGTTCCAAGGACAAGAGCTCAGGTAATACCTGGATGGTCTAGCAATCCGTCATCGGAAGATAATGCCTTATTGGCCTCAGGCAAATGGGGACGTGGAAAGGTTTATGCGAACTCTAAACAGGGCTCTAAGAATTGGAGTAGAACGAAAGGAAGACAGTGAACAATGTCTGTACCAATTTTTTAGTGCTTACCGTCAAACGCCTCATAGCACCACGGGGTGTGCTCCCTCCTCTTTGATGTTCAAAGTGTCTCCACGTGATTGTATTCCCTCAGGTCCTAAATGGAAACCTCCTGTCTTAGACGCCAAAGCCACTCAGAACCGGCGAGAAGCTACTAATTTGCGGGCGAGTGCCCAACGGAGAGCTAAGTATCGAGGGTTTCAAGAAGGAGATCGAGTGGTAGTGAGATGTCGGCGAGGAGGAGGAAAGTTCAGAACGCCATTTGAACCTGATGTGTGGGAAATAATTGGCATAAAGGGATCCATGATAACGGCCGCCAGAGGGAGACAAAGAGTGACACGAAATGTATCACATTTCAAGAGGGCTGGTCTAAGAGAGTCTAGTAGTGAAGAAGGAGAAATCGAAGATATGACATCTAATTCACCGCCATTGACCGAAGAAGGGAGTGGTGTGGCTGAGCCAATGGTGATCGAGCAAACCCGGCCTAGTTCTGTTTTTGAACATGGGAGTGGTAGAACTAGAAGTACGAGATATGACCTGTGCCCGAATCCTGTGCCGAACAGTCAGCTGAAAGACTTTGTTTGTTGAATATGACTGTTTGGGAATCAAGTGTCGGGGTCATCTGTTATTGCAAGCACACTGTGGGAAGAATGACGTAGACAGTGTAAACTGACCTCCAGCTGTTTAAAGCTGACTCTGTGAGTGACACCAGGACTTTGGAAGTTAAGAGACAAAAGTTAGTGTGCTTTCAGTTATTCGTTGTTTGGGACATTTCATTCAATTTTTTTGTTTTTTGTTTTAACTTTTTGTACGATCATATTTTCATTGATGGCTTAAGTGTATCTTGTTAATCCCTGTCCATGTGGAGTAAAACATGGGGGAGATGTAAAGATGAAGCGGAGAGCCATGCGGGCTCTCCGTGCTTAACAGCGTGCTCTGCGTGTCCGGGAGGGGCACGGAGCACGAGCCTATAAATAAAGAACGAACTGCGGTGACGCAGTTCCGAGTGTGGCAGCAACCAACAAGGTCTGTGTGTGGTTCTTCTTAGTGCTGCGCCACGTGTCTACAAAACTGACATGTGAAAATGTATGTCTAGCACTAGCATGTTGAGTTCATTATCCAATAGCTTAACATTGCTTATGTAGCATACAAAGGCACAAAAAGTTTTTCGGCTGAATTTACTAATGGCTATGGTTATTTGTACGCTATCAGGAGCACAAATAAGTGTACACTATGTATGTGTGGGTTAATGCATGAGTTTGGTTAAATCATACATGGATTGATGATCATGATTTGCTTTATAATTTAACTTACTCCAGTCTTTGATGTGGACATGCCTAATAATCCAACACCTTCTTTCAATAGATCACGTTGACTAAGCGAGTTTCCAATCACAATCACGAATAAAGGTCAAATTCTCCTAGGCACTATTACGCAAGATAACATGCAGTATTATAATTAGGCTTCCTCTAGTTAAGAATAGGTATGTTCTTCTTTACATAAACAGAAGAAAATATCCCCTGATAAAGGACTGTATGTCCGAAATGCATTGGGAACTGTTTAACAGAGAATATGTTTTGATAAGGTAAATGAGGTACATACAGAATAACTCACAGTGATGTGGATTGAATTGATTTGATATACACCAATAAAGTACCGCGAAAAAACAACCAAGACAGGGATATACAATTGCATATTGACTTCTTGCCTCATCTTTTCGGTGCAATTTGGGACTATAAGTATTTGCATTATAGCAAATCCAACTAATTGTCATGGGCGACATCTTATAGTGGTTCAGCAGCCTTGTGTTTGTCAGTAGTTACAAGAAAAATCTTCTAATAACAATTAGATTAACACATATATTACAAAACGAGTTATTGTATTTAAAGATTAAAGTACAGCAATATGTTTTGTAATATAATTGTTGTTACCAGCCACTGCCTTTTATAAGATGTTATAAGCATTTGCTGCAATTCAGAACTTCAGAATGAGGATGAAGCCACATGGAATTAATACTCTGGGGTCCCATGGGACACTTGACCCAATTGTGGTTTAAGATTACATAAGCAGAATGTATCTGTCGTTACTAAGGAGACAATGTTATTTGGATTGTTCTTGCATTTATTTGTTAAACACAAGGGGATCCACGTCCTTCAAAAAAGGACTTTAAGTCAGTCATTCTCTGTGAGTACCCTAAGAATATGGCACACCATATCACCTGCAGTCAGGACAAAGCCAAATCATTTAAAAAGAGAATTTAATTTCTACCTTTCGTTTTTCATAGCTGTGAACCATAGCTATTGTAGTGGTGCTCCTATGTCATAGGCACTATACCACATGATACGCCCTACCTATCTTAACCTATTGTCTGGTTACTACTCTCCATCAACCTGTATGATTGACTGTAAATATGTTTTTAGATACAGTTGACTGCACAATTTGCTGAAATTGTAAAAATACCACCCATTTATCGTTAAGGGAGAGGTAAAGAAAACTGCATAATTACGTGACGTACTAGCTGTGTTATAAAATATGTGCACCTTTTGTACCTTAGCTGGATACACTCACCAGTTAATTGTACTTTACCGTGACTAATGATTGTGAGTTTCTGTACCACTATGGGCCATTCAGTCTGGTACTTTCTTAAAAGTTATATACAATTCCATGCATAATGGAAATTACGAAAATGCAATTTTTATATGTAAATTTGATATGTCTGCCCCATCTGTTTTTAGAGTGAAATGACAGACCTTAAAAGTGTATTTGAACTAGTTTTTAAGATTTTTAATTTTGTTTTGTTACTTCTTAGCATGACATGAATTTTATTAAGCTACCAATAAACATTTAAATATATATTCATATATGTATATATTTCTGTGTGTGTGGGTGCGTGCGTGTAAAATAAATTAATATTTCAATGTGCAAGTGCTGACAATATTTGCATTTTAAGGAATAGATTGAAACATGGAATGACAAGACAATCAGGTATGGTCAATCACATGCTGCTTCTTGTACAAATCTGAGAATTTTACCTGTAGCAAAAGATGCAGTTAAACTGAAGAAGTTCCTATAGATCACGATAACCCTAAATGTCACACACGCTCAATTAAAACCAGTACATGGTTCTTTATCAAGGCATGCATAGTGTGATCAGTGAAGTAGGGAGGACACTTTCAGATTATGGACCAGAAGACAGGTACATTTGTGAAGCATCAGTTGAGCTGTCCATGTGGACATTTTCCCACACTTGAGCTATATTTCTGAATGAATATTTGTTGTTTTACATTTGAATGTGAACATGTTTTAACATAGACCTATTGCAATTAAAATACAAATATTATTGTGTGTTTTAGTAAAATGTCCATGGCTTGAACTGGTTAGGTCTCATCTGCATCTTTGTTAAAATGGCTGCATATCACAATATTCATTCTGTGTTTTTATTTCTCGATTCATCCCATGTCCACCAAGATGTGCACTGTTTATTTTGTATGACATTGTTCTAGAAGAACTCGCTGGAGGATTCCTTTTATAATTTCTGAGGTTCTTTCTCCTAGCACTCTGTATTGCATTCATTCATAATTGCTTTTATGATCAGATCTCCTTAGGTGGGAAGGGGAAAATCAATTTTAATTAAGTGAGTTAGTGCTAAAACGGTATACTTATGTGAGGTTTTAGAAATATGAAATGTTTTTTGCTGTAACGAGGCTCACATCATGCTGAATTTGCATTTCCCATAATTTTCTATGCTGAAAATGGCTTTAGAAACCTTTGAATTTGGGAGTAAGACAGATCTTTTTGGGTCTCTACTAGGGATGCTGCTCATGTTTGTATTGATTTGCTTCACATGTGGGATTTAATCCATTTACCCTATTCTTGTTCATTATTGTCTTATTTCTGTATTTGGGAACCTTTATGACAATTGACATATATGTGCTTGATTGATTCAATGCAATTGCTGCAGCATTTGTACTTTTCTATTTTCCTGTCTTGCACTTAAAATTCCAATAAATATTTATGGTTTTCGCTACATTCTGATCTCAAACTCCCTTTTTGAGGCAATCCTCTCTTATTGATTGTATTTTGAAATGTTATTTTAAATAGTGTCTTTAGTGACATATTATCTTATAGTTCGTCATGTTAACACAGTTCATGACTCACAAAATAGGGACACCACTATCATATTTATTATCTAAGTGATAGGGTGTCCACAACTCCAAGGTTTCTCTTTGGTAGTTTGCGCAGTGGGCTTTCTGACACTTAAAACTTTTAGTTTATTCGTTGTCATAGGGTATAGTGACATTTTGCATCAGCTGCAATAAAACATACATGCATTTTATGCCAAGAAATCCACCACCTCTTTCAATAGTATTGCATGCCATACGTCCATAATAAGGGTTGGACTCAATTTTCCACACAAAACCATTTATCTCTTTTTTCAGCTTGCAAGAGCTCTGTCCTCATCACCAGTGGTATCATTCAGAACAAGCAAGTATGTTTCAGCACTACTACCATCTTTCTCACATTGTACAAATGCTCAAATGGAAAGATGCGTATGCTCACAAAGGGCTAACTGCTTTGTCCATACTGTCAGATCATTGTAATGTATTATGTTTAGAAACTCTTTTTAATTGTACGTACAGATAATTCAGTCCACCGTCTACCTCATATTAACCTGAAATTTCACCTTTGACTTTGACTTACTTGTTTTACAGTATACCACATGTAATTTAGATCATTTCTAGCTTCACGTTTTGAGAACTCGTCCATCAAAGTTGTTCTCTATTGGAATGTTTAAGGTATCTGAAAATATGAACCATTTTGGTGGCCGAGTACAATTTGAGTAGATGCTATCCACTGTATTTCTGTCCTTTATGTTTGGAATACGAAGCATATCTTTGGAGATTGATTCTAGTGAAAGGAATAAGGTGCCATTTAGGTAGAGACCCTGTCTTAAATCTCATTGCATTAATAGTCCTAACGGTTGGAATAAAGGTACATCTCAGCTTCTGATTCACAATTTTCTGTGGGTTGGGGAGGCGTTATTCCTCAAGCATGGCTTCTGCATACTCATGATAGATTTTCCTGCAAATTAGAGTAATAGGCCCTCCCCCACCTCCGAAGACATATTAAGGCATGGGGAAAGTGGGCAATTGCCCAGGGCACCCACCTCCAAAAGGTCCGTTGGGAAAGTAAACTTTCTCTCTATGTGACCTGTCTATTGTACTTCTTTTGATAAACTAATCTCCATCTCTCCCCACGGCTACTTTTAACTCTATGATTCTACACTTTGTCATTTTAAGGATTGTTGGGGTTCTGGCCAAGACATAATTTAACTGTTGTGTGTGACCCTGTTACAATTTAACATATAATTTAGTTTTGTTTGGCATCATGCATGCGGATATTAGCAGGACATCGGTAATGACATTCGAAATCATAATATACAAGGTTCCCAAAATAGATCTAGCCCAGAACCCCCAAAATCATCAAGATGACACTACGCATGTACCTAATATACATTTGCTCCATTGAATGGTATGGTAACGTTGGCCTTCTGATAGCGATTGACAGACAATCCTGCACTTGGAAGTGCATTAACAAGTATAGGCTCTCACTGCATATCAGTGCAGTGACATACTTGGAACATTGAAGCTAGGTTCTGAAATATAACAATCTACTCCACTGCGAGTGACATTCACGAGCAGGGGAGCTTCAGGCCAGTGCCATGCAGGGCTGGAATATGGGAAGCAAGTGTGAAGCATGTACACGTCCTGACGCATTCATTTAGAAATTAAAATGTATCGCGATCTATGCCTGCACAATCCAAGGCACCGCCCCAAGTGCATGACTAACCCCCGGGGGCTGTTGTGGTATAAAAACACAAGTCTTCAAATAAACATTTCTTCTGTACCACTGGTTGACTCATTCACTTTCAGACAATCCATAAACGGATCAATAAAAATAAGAACCTTAATTACCACTGTATACAAACCTGTTACTCGTGGAGACCTCCTTACTATAGGTAAACAAATGAATGTCCTTTTACCTTTCAAATAGTCAGTAGCCATGAAAGCGAAAGGATCAGGAGAATACAGTGTGCCTGGAGACTGTTTGGTTGTCGTGAGCATGCTACAAATACTGCAACAAGGTATACATCAACACAACATAACGTAATGTAACCAGAAATAAAATAACATAACACGGTTGGTTTCACTCAAATTAGTAATACAAATTCCTGATATATTTGAGAACCAAGGACGTGTGTTTTGTTTGCATGTGTGTTGATGATTATAGAAGTGTGTTAGTGGGCAGAGGAGATCTACTAAAATGTGACGATAAATACATTTTAAAAAAAATATATATATTATATATAGATTGTTAAAAAATAAATAAGAAGCGATCAAGGATATTGCAATCTGCTTTTATAATTCACTACCTTTTGTCTGCTTTTTTGTCTCTGGTTCCTTTGAATTAACGACCTCCCTCTTAGTTGTTTTTTGCTTTAATCTAGTTCTTGGTCCTAAAAATACCACCCTGCTTAGAAGTTAAAGCTCCGATAATGTAGTAGTTTCCTCACTGTGCTACCGTGTTTAGTTTCTTATCGGCTCTGGATACGCCAGCGCCAGTATTTTTTAAACAGGAAACTAGATCGGTCTGTCAAATTACATAATCTACACTGGGAAAACCACTATGTGCTTCAAGGGACTCAGTCAGTTTATCTTCGCTGGGCAGTAGAAGGAGAGCTGATGTAATTGACCTAGCTCTGCCTATCGGACTTGGAAAGGGAAGTTGTATAGTGAAAAAGAGAGATTTGGCTCCAAAATCCAGCTGTTATCTGTTACAATAATACCATCTTGCAACATCACGCAGACGTCGTGTACATTTGCATGTCTTTCAAGTAAAGCACATTTTGTCCAGCCTGGCAACAAAGTCTCTGTCTTCCAGTTAAAGGAAACACAGCAAGCCACCAAGACAGTACAGCATGTTCCCAATGGTGGGATCGCTCCTCTGTGTTGACATATAAAAGAATGTAGCAAAGATGTTAACTCGACATGAGCGTCAAAATACTTATTAATGACTGCAGGAAATGCCTATCTTTTTTGTGATTTTGCTGGAATTAGAACCCTGGGCTCTTTACCCCTGCTAAACAGGAGTGAACTGTTGTGCTCCCACTTTAAACATGGTTCAATTGACTTGGAATGATAGACTTATTTACCTTGCCTAAATGTCCCTGGTATCTGGTTTAGAAATGCAACCAATGCTTGGAAGTGAAATTCCACCTGGACCTGCCATACCTATTGTGCTATTCGCAGAGTGGGCCTGGAAAACATGGCTTCAAGCCCACGGAGTGTAACCAGATTGCAGCAGCCTAAAAACCTGCTGTCAAGGCTTTCAAAATAACCCTTTTGTTACAAGCTGGTGACCTCGCTTTTAAACACTAACATGTCACCCCTAAGTACACTTTGTTGCCTAAAGGATAGGGTATCTTATATTTAACAGTGGACCATGTGCAAAATTGGCATGTTCCACCAGTGACTAGCTCCTAAAAGCTATTTTCACTGGAAGAACTGTAGATGAATCCTAGAAAATGCCAAGGTACACATTATAAACTTTAATCTTTAATTTTGTTTGTCCGGAAACAGCTACAAACATCATTCAAGAGCTATTTGTAATATTTTTTAAACATCCAATTTAATGATTAAGTAACATTTTTAATACATAGTTAGAAAATGTAGCTTTAAGAAAGTTACTTTTTACCTCCCTGAACCTAAAGTCGGCTAATTAGCAACAGCCTTTTGACAGCTGGTTTGCCAGTGCTTGGCCTTAATGAAGTGTGAAAACTGCTTGCTACCAGAGCAGAGACAATAGCCTGCGTGTAGGAAGATGTTTTTCTTCCCCTTGAAGGAAAACCACCTAGGATATACCCGGAAACATTATTAATATGTTAATGCCTACCTTTTCACAAGTAAATGTAAGGTAGAGCTGGAGACAGCAAACCTAGGCTGGTTCTCAACCTAGTGGGAGGGAAGCTACTGTCAGAAACAGTTCTATGTGGCCACAAAGGATGGTCTACTCATTTCTCGGGGCACAACTCTGGCTAGGCACACAGCATCTGAACAAGGGAAAAAGGTTTTGTCCCATTTTAGACTGTAGAAGTAAGGATCACTGTCAGATTGTTTCCAGTAGACCAAAAAGAACTGCTAAAAGTGGATAGGATCGCCCCTGGGAACTTTTAACTCATGGGTTAAGGAGGAGCCAGGAATCACCCCACTCACTAGGTAGTACGAACCAAAAATATGGCACCACAACGCACCTCCCCCAGGACATATACTGCACCTGTAGAAAGGACTGAATCCTGCTTGCTGTGAGCTGATCAGAGTCGTGCAGGACTAAATCTGCTCCCTCTTGTACCTAGGATGAAGAAGTCGACCACAAGGGTCAGTGAGCCAGCCTCCCGTGTGACTACAGAGACACAATAAGCTGAAAAATTACTTTTTTCCTGAACAACCAAATTTCCTCTCCCAACTGAAACTGCACTAGACCTGTACAAGGCAGTTGCTGAATTAGTCATTCAAGTCCCAAGGCCCCCCCTGAAGTTTTGGAGCCTTAGGCAAAGAGCTAAGAAAAAGAGGACCTAGCCACTGCAAAGTGTGGGAAATGGGTTCTTCATGCTTAGAGATTTTCCACAGAAGCCAACATGTTTACTTAGGGCCCTCAGAAAGAAAGTATCTAACCCCTGTGGAGCGCTCTTTTGATATAGCATGACACCTTGTCCCACTGGAGAAATCTGAGCTCCGTTTTAGAAACTACAGGCCAAAATTTAACAAAAAAAGATGCAGTGCAGGACAACATGTCCAAGGCACGTTGCTGTGCTGTGTGATAGGGAAAGGGCAGGAGTTTTCTGTACTTAACACTGTATAACACATTCCTGTCTTTTCCCTCTGCTGGCATACAATGTGCAGGCACCCTTGCATCTTGGTGCAAGGGTGCCTGGGTTGCAAATAGTATTGTTTTTGAGCAGGAAGGCTCTCCTTCCTGAATAAAACAATCCTGAGCGGCATTTTCCTCTTTCTTTGTGCGCTGAAGAATGGAGCACAAATCAAAAGAGGAAGTAATGAGGAGAACCAAAATTATTTCTCCTCGTTACATATCACCTGGAGAGACATAGGATTTTGATGCATTCTCAGTTCTATCACTAATGGTAATCACTAATGCGGCAAAATACGTGGGTGGACACGTAGGAACACCCACGCTCCACCCATGGAACTAATTCGCCAGGCAGAGTAACAGTGCAGTGATTTGTACTACATTGTGTTACTTTAGATTTATCAAGGCAGGCAAGGCCATGCAAGGTGGCCTTGCCTGATTTGATAATTCTAATTTAAGATTGAAGTCACTCTTGAGTGCAAGTGCAACACAATTCTTTGTTAAATATGCCACAGGTCTCAAGGTAGAAATCTTGACAATGTGAAGACCTTGAAAGTATGCAACAGATCAAACAACAGCCCTGGGGATGAAATTTAAATTTTCCCGGTCAGACCTTTCCCCATTTAAATAAACAGTTTCAGCTGGACTTCACTCAATGCCTACCTGACTTCAGTGAGTCCTACCCAGATCCAGTCTTCTGCCTTTTTCTGCTGAGAGATGATGACTTCCATTTTGCAGACTAAGGGCCCAATTTAGATCTTGGTGGATTTGGTTCTGCTGTCGACTTTCTGTCTGTAAATCTGTCCACCTGCTAGGTGGTCTGCCTGCTGTTTTTAGATGCTGGCATGTCTATGGACAAAAGTCCGTCCGTTTTGAACCGTTTCTGCCAGTATTTTACACCTGCATCAACAGCATCATAGCAAAAGCGGCTGACACAGGGAGTAAAACCAGTTTGTCTTCCAGGCCAATCACAATGTGTCTTCCTGCCAACATAACTGTGGCGGGGAACCCTCTACACCTGAGTTGGCGGTCTCAAAGGGATATAAGATCAAAACTTACCTTTTTGCCCTTCTGCACTTCTGTTTCTTTCATGAACCCGATCAACCAAATCTTTCCTTTGCTGCTGCTACTTGACCATGAAGCAAATCAACTCCATTGTAGTCTGAATCGAAGGCTAGCCACTTTTTGTTTTACTTTTTGAACTGTCTGTTTGCATTAGGTCTGGAATCATGCACTTTTTAAATTTTACATACAAGCAAATTATGATAAATGTGTAATACATATGTGTGTTATGTTGTCATTTAAGAAATTTAAAAAAAGAACACACATGTATTAAGATAATTCCATTATCGTCAAATTTGATGCAGGCTTTCTTCATGATAATGGACACTTACACAAACGATGACAGTAAACAAAATTCCTAATGTGAACATACAGGTGTGTTTCCTCATTTTTCACAAACTATCAAATTTTTACGAATCAATGAATTGTAAAAGGAAACTATTGTTCGGGCAAACTTTGCCAAATTTAATTCTTTTAAATGATAAATGAAACACTTCTCTCACACTTTTATTAAATAAAATGAAAAAATGAATGAATAACAAAAGGCTGTACCATGAGAACTGTTATGCCCAGAACTAGCCTCTTATACACATTGGCAAAGGGTAACTGACTCAGGAAGAGGCATCCAGTAGGCACAAAGCAGGCACTTCAAGGATCTTGCTTTGGAGGGATGGGTTTGGGTTTGACAGGGGCTAAGGAGAGGTAAGTTGTGAATTCAGGAGGAGGGAAAACGGTAGGAGGGGTGGGGGAGGCTTGGGTTTTGGAGGTAGAGTGATCTGGAGTGGGTGATGTGGCTGATGTCCATGTGCTGTAATTTTGGGTGTCGCATTTTGGTCTGGTGTATGTTGTATATGTTTGGCTGTGTTTTTGTTTGCAGGTGTGTGGCATTTGGGTGAGTGTGAGCTTTAGATTTTCATTGGTGTTGTTTATTGCATGTAGGTGTGCTTTTGTGTGTGTGTTGATTTGCATGTGCTGTTTAGGTGGTTGGTGTGGTTGTGGTGTGTGTGGGTGTGGTGGTGGTTGGGTGCTTGTGGGTGTGGTGGTGGTTGTGGTACTTGTCAGTGTGGTAGTGGTTGTGGTGCTTGTTGGTGTGGTGCTGGCTGTGGTGGCTGTAGTGTCAATAGTGTGTGTATGGTGTTTGTGCTATTTTTTTTGTTTCTTTGTGTGATTGTGTTCAAGTGTGTGCATTAGAGTACTGCTTGTGTCTGTTCGATTGGGTGCCCACATAGAAGTGAGTGAGCTTGGGATTGGCGTGGAAGTTCGGGATTTGGGGTGAGGAATCGTCCGGAGTTTAGGCACAAGGCTTGGCTGGTAGGGAGACTGCAGTCATTGAGGAGGCTATTTTTTCAAATAATCTCTGCATGCAAACTGTGAATGGCATCCAGAAATGCAACCATTTGTTGCATTTGGCAACTAAGGCCCTGGATGCTGTTAACTATTGCAGTCTGGCCGACAGAGATGCTGTGTAAGAGATCAATAGCCTCCTCACTCAGCACAGCCTGGGTGACAGGAGTAGGGGGTGAGGTGCCTATAGTGAAGGAGACCCCAGGTCTTTTAGGGGTTTGGTTTGACAAACTAAGGGTAGCAAGAGGGAGGATAGAGATGTGTCTCTGGGTGGAGGACAAGGATGAGGTTGGTATAGTACCTGTAGGGTCCATCACAACTAACGACCTCCAAACATGATGACGAGCTGCTGGCCTCCGTTCCTGTCCCCTCACCCTCCATGCCGCTGTGTCCATTGGTATCAGAAGTTTCACCATCCTAAACACAGTGGACAGCTGCTTTCCTGCATTCTTGGCCAATGTCCTGTTTGCCTGCTTTTGAAGATGCTTTAAAGACATATGCAATAGTTTTAGCGTATCTGTGTAAATATAACTGAACATAATGTGTGTCATCAAAACATTTTCAAAATGTTCATTTTTCACTTGCTTCAAGCTCAAGCTTTAAACTTAGGTTTATGTACATCTTTATTTCCTGCATGTAAGGAACATGCTAACAAACCATTATTCCGTTCTGATCATACACCTTATCTATGTCCTATTATTAACTGTTTCACACTTCTGAATGTTTCAGATTTTTTGTTTAGAGAAGTGAACTTATGTTTCCTACATTTTAGATCAAACCAAATAAACATTGTACATTGTCCGTAAAACGGTGAAAAAAGGCTGATTGGACATTATATTTAGAAAAATTAAACTATGGATCAATGAGTGGCAATATTTACTGTAACGTAGCAATATTGTGTTAAATTGGAAGGCTGTTTCATTTAATAGGCCATTTCACAATGGTAATACTTAATTATATTTACTAGCTTTTTTTTTAACTATTTCAAGATATGTTTTTCAATCTTGTACTGAATTTGTTTATTAATACCATGACCTATGTACTTTTCTATGTTGTTGTAATCTTATGAATATTTCTTTCTAATTTTAAGTTACTTTAACAGCATAAGTAAATACATAGGGCTTGATACATTTTCAAACCACATTTGTGCAGATAGAAACAGATGTTCTCTGAAATCTCTTCATTTTTTTTCTTCAAAACAATGTGAAAAAAAAAAAATGTGGCTGTCAGGCAAGTCAAATATTGGTACAACATTACAGTGAAATTTAACACACATTGATTCAGATGATTTTAAAATGCAAAAGGACACTCAAAATGAATTTCAACATAATTAAAATGTTTACTTTGATGCATTTCCAAAAATTCATAATAAGTAATTTTTTTGCCTGATTTGGATTTTTGCAGAGGGAATACTTCAACATATACATGATGGAATTTCCCTCCTCAAAGTCCAAGTGCATTGTAAAATACTGAACTTGAAATAGCTAGGAAAAATATCTCTATTCTATGTGCTGAAACACTCCATCAGCCAAAGTCCCTTTAAGGAATCTATTTTTCCACAGTAGTGATATTTCAACTGGATATTACAAAGGACATTGAATAAATGTATTCAGGCTATGAGTTACCCTGTCACAAATGAGTTTACATTCCTGTCAGTGTTTTAGAACAAAAGATATAATTTAATTTAATTTAAAACAGATTGATTTACATGAACATGTGAGAGTAAGACATCATAGACACCTTTCACATTCAACATGAATAACCATGTTTTCACATTAAAAACACTTTTGCAATATGTTAATAATCAATTTAAAAAACATTATTTCTGGTGTTTTTGGTCATTTTGGCTCACTTGCTTGATACTGATTGTTCAAAATATAGAATCTTAATTGCCTTTGCTGAAGCATTCACTGTATCAGAGGTGCATTTGATGCTATGTCACATGTAATAGACAACCTTCACAATTTAGAAGGAGTGTTATCCCTAACGCAAAATAGATTTTTTTCCTTGTTTGGTACAAATGGCCCTCTTTAAATGTCACAAAAGAAAGTAACATTTATTTTGAACAGGCATTTGTCTTCTCAGAACATTCCTTTCTAAAAGAACAAAATAAATAATGGTATCCTTTCAAACACATCATTGCAAAAAAACACATCATCATACACCTTCTTCAAAACGTACTCCTTCAAGAACACTTCTTATGCGTTGGTCATTTGTCACCCTTAATGATGAAGACAAATTTTGTTTCTATAACAAAAATTATCTAATTGAAATGGAATTTAAATATTAAACGTATCCCCTTCATGCTGCTGTCTGGCCTTCAACTGCCGTTAGGCTACTGCAAGTATGTGGGCCATTGGGGGAGGGGTCAGGAACTGGCACACACACTTTGCATGTTGGGAGGACTGTTGTTTTCCCATCACTTTTGGCAGTGTGTGCTGCGCTGCTTGTAGACCCCCAGGACCTATACCTTGTTCACAATGGCCTTCCAGATGTCCTTTTGGTGGCGTTGGTTGACCTGTTTGGATACAAAAGGGGAAACAAATTATGTGACTTTTTGTATGTTTCCAATGATGTAACACAAAATTGAGAATTCAATTGCAAGCATTTTTTAAAATTTACACCAGCATATTTTTTTATTTTTTATAAAATAAAAAATACAATTTGTAGTGACCTGTTGAGTACCCTTATCATGTTCTTATTTTAGTAACCCAGGCCAGTGACATCATCTAGGCTAAGTTATTTGTGGCATAATACAAATTGTAAAGAACTTTTTGTTTGGCGTGTAGAGAGAGATAGAGAATGTTACTTAGTATCAAATATATGATGTGTTTTCTAAATTAACATAATGTGATTTTTTTTTTAAATGTCACCCCAAACTATTAAATACACATATATATATATATATATATATATATATATATATAAATATATATATATATATATATATATGTAAAAAACAAAGGAGAACTCTGGGAAGTTCCCAATTTTAGGTGGAGAGCTGCTCTAGTAAGGAGCACCCTGCAACACCAGCGACACACTAGATTTGCTCACCTCAAATGTCTGCTTATCTAGCAAAGTCTTTAAGCATAGGATTAGCACAGTGCTATCCTCGCCGAGCTAGATAGTGACAAAGTCTTTTGCCATTTGTACAGCAAAATCTTTAAGCATAGGATTGACATAGTGTCATCCATGCCGAGCTGTAAAATGACAAAAGCCATTTACCACTCCAGGCACAGTATTACAGCTTTGGACTGGTCAAATACCATCCAAGCCAACCTAGAATGAGTAAAGCAACCCCTGACACGTGTTTCGCTCTCATTAGAGCTCTTCAGAGGAGTATAGCTTTGTCCAGACACAAGGGAGCACCCAGTATAAGTCAAACCAAAACCCTTTCAGGGATAGAGCAACGCATAAATTATGCAAAAAACAAAGGAGAACTCTGGGAAGTTCCCAATTTTAGGTGGAGAGCTGCTCTAGTAAGGAGCACCCTGCAACACCAGCGACACTCTAGATTTGCGCAAAATTTTTTGACGCTAAACTGCGTTAGCGCAGTTTAGCGTCAAAAAGTATAAATACGGGCCTTTGTCCCTATCTAGCTCGGCGAGGATAGCACTGTGCTAATCCTATGCTTAAAGACTTTGCTAGATAAGCAGACATTTGAGGTGAGCAAATCTAGAGTGTCGCTGGTGTTGCAGGGTGCTCCTTACTAGAGCAGCTCTCCACCTAAAATTGGGAACTTCCCAGAGTTCTCCTTTGTTTTTTGCATAATTTATGCGTTGCTCTAGCCCTGAAAGGGTTTTGGTTTGATATATATATATGTATATATATATATATACACAGAACTACACACCCAAAAAATGGATGTCAAACACAAAACACATACTAATGTCGTGGTTTTGTCTAATTAGAATGTGTTTAAAAATATACCTCATATTTTTTCAATGTAATTGAAAAAGAATGGAAACTTTGCTTTAATCACTGCACTTCACTTAGAAATTAAAAGGGACATTCTAGCCTCAGTTTAAATAAAAAAAAGTTCAGTCAGAATCACATTATAATTTCAAACATGACATACTGGTGGCTGTACAGGGACAGGGCCTCCATAGTCAGAAACTCCATCTCCTCTGTCAAGAAGTTTGGGGACCTGTCTTCTACTTTCCCTGGCATTTTGGCTCCCATAGGTCGGAAACAGAAGCAAATGTTGAGGAGGTGTTGTTTGTTTCAGTGTTAGGAAGCAAATGAACTTTTTTTTAAATACCATGCACATGTATACAATGTATGCAATTGTCTATGGAGACTGGCACATCCATTGATTTTCGTACATTGCTGCCACACAAAGTAAGCCTATAACTGTATAACTGTTTCTGTTGTGGAGTTTTACTCCCACTACCCAGTCAACGTCTGACGAATTCTATCTAATTGCAAATGTCCCAACGGTGAGGTCAAGCATTTTTATAATGTACATATGTATAATTTTTATAATGATAAGTTTTAAACATAAAGAGGGTTCTTACGAGTTTGATGGTATTTTGGGAAGACCGTTGCCATGGCGGCCACCAAAAGACCACCATGTTGGCGGTCATCTGCCAGCCATATTAAGAGTAACACAGTGAAGTCCATCAAAAAGCAGCCAAATTTCCAAAACCGCCAGGATATTGGCAGATGGAAAAAAGGCAGTCCCACCACCAGCACTGCCAGGCTGACAAAAATATATTATGATCCACAAATCACGACAGCGGTTCTTCCATGGCGTAAAACATTGGCGGTGCGAACTGTGGCTGTCTGACACTGAAAACAACACCAGATTGGATAGTTTGAATACCCCACACCTGACACATATCCACACACTCGACACACCTACACACTGCACTATAAGGCACACCTCTACACAACCCACAATTATTTCCAAACAGAAAGCCACTTTCAGCCATGAACAACCAACATTTTAGAGAATTACAAAAAGCAAGAATAGGCACCCATTTACATTTCATAACACACACATCACACACCTGCACAACATACACAACAAACATTACCACCCACAATCCACAACAACTGTAACCCACTCATATCATGACACCTACACCTCACCATTTACCTTTTCCTGCAGCTTTTTTCTTTGAACATTACCATACCATCTTCACCACCACTACCATGTCCCCACAAAAACACCATTGTTTCATGTATGATGAGGTCAGGGCCATTGTTGACGAAATTGTCAACCAAGCCCCACCTGTTCAAACCACACGTCCAGCAAACATCAATTGCCTGGAAAAGGGAGTTGTGGCAAAGAATAGTCAACAGGGTCAAGAGTTGGAACGACCTCAGGGGGAAAGTACGGTCCATGGCATCCAGGCACCAGCTGGAAGCAATGAAGACTGGCGTTGGGCCCCCACCTCGTTCCCCTACTTTCACATCTTGGAAGGAGAAGGCCTTGGACATACTGCATCCTGAGTGCCTAACAGGAATACCTTGGGGAGTGGAGTTGGGTAAGTCACCACAAAATCCATATCACCCAATTGTCATGCCCTGCATGCTCCCTCACCACCTTAACCCACCCCAATTATTATGCCACCCACTACACCTCTGTCAAACTTGTTCTAATACCACTCTCTGTCATGCCACATGTCCACTAAACTCACCTGGCTCCACAGCACTTGTAAATGACATGTGTAGTTCAGGCAACTCATAGCACTACTACTCTCAGAATTCAATACCCCACCATTGTGAAAACCTGAACAGCGCGTCAAATGTGAGATGCCATGCATGTGAAATTAATAACTAAACTAACCCATTTGTATGTGAAAGTGTGAAACAGTTAATGCTAATGACAGCAATGCAATGGCCCACTCACAATATCATCACAATCAAAGCACAGCTATAGCTGAGTGCCCAGTTCTAATACACTTAGAATAAAGATTCCAAAGATTTAAATGTACTCCCCTGGGGTGGAAATCTAGATGGCAAAGTAGATGCACATGCAGTACATCCAGATACAGATTAATGTATATTGCTTACTCCCATACTGTGTCCCTACTCTGACACTATTGTGCATTGTACAGCTCATTTGTGTGCCATGTATCATGTCAGAAACTTCACAATGTAACAAAAATGAACACCCATGTCAATAATCAGACAACATAAGATGGTATCAGCAGTCCAGTCACTACCAACATTGTTTAACAGCTTCAAGCATGGTGTATGGTATTAAAATTACAGTCTTATGTTGTAGAAAGTAGATTGTGCAGTGGCTGTCATTTCTGGGGATCATGCTAAGGCACTGTCTGCATCTCACACAACATCAATAATACCCTAAATGTAACAGCAACTCTTTCTTCCACTTCTCCCACAGGTAACCTTGCCAATGTCACCATGGACAGGATACCAGAGACTGTCACTACCCCACTGGATGAAGGCCCCAGTGAGGACAACACCCCTGGATGTGTGGGCACTGAAGACGAAGCTTGCCCATCAGGGACACCTGGTCAGTCAGCAAATGTCAGCCTCACCCTGCCCACATTGTCTCCTCCCAGCCCTGTTGCATCAACATCAGAGGCAACCGTTTGCCCCCAAACCTGTGTCCCAAGGACTGTCTCATCCATTGTGTGCACCACAGTACAGGTACTTGAGTCTTCCCTTGTTACCCCTGACAATAATGTTCCCGCCACCAGTGGGAGTGGTCACACTGTGCCAGGGGCATAGGCCCATGGGGGTAGGGTGTATGGGAGGGATGCTGTGGGACAGAGATTGGTGGCTTATAGGGACAATACTGCCCAGGAAACCATCTCCCAAGTCTTGGGAGCCTACCAAAATTCCCAAGGCATGATGAGCCAGGTAATCACCATGATGGTGGGGGAAATCCAAAAACTGCCGAGGGATAACCACTAAGAAGTCATACAGTAGTGGCAGGCACAACATGCCATCCTGGCTTCAATTGTTGGGCGGCTGAGGGATATTAATGCTACCCTGAATAGTTATGCCATGCAACATCAGGCCTCTTCCACTTGTAATGAGTCACCAGGCCCTTCAACATCTGCGACTGCTAGTGGAATGAAGGCCTTGCCAGAGGAAGGACATGCCTCAGACACCTCACCCTATGTAGGAGTGGAACCCCCCTACAAATGTGGACATCAACCCAGAAATCCAAGAGGAGCAGATGTCAAGACCAAACACACTGTGAGGAAGTAAACCTCTCCTGACTGGTTTACCTTGTGTGCCACAGATACACCCTGTTGACTGTTCTGAAACCTATCTCCGTTTTCCTATGGTGCGAGGACACTGGACTTGTGTTTCCTAATGGTTTAGCAGTTACCCTGATGATTTCAGCCACCACGACTGAACCCTTCAGTGTTTACTTTGTGTTTTTTTAGTTACTAATCACACATATTGTTTTAGTGTACACAATAAAGCACAGCTAAGCACATCTTCTGTGTAAGTGTAATTTATCAACCATGTACAATTGTTATGCATGGCAAGTCTAATATCAATATTTCCCTCTCTATTGTATAACCTTTGTTATGGACATCACATGTGGACTCTATCAGCAGGAGACTCATTACTTTCGATTTTAACACGGACAGCTTCAAAAGCAGGTGTATACCACATCTACACACATATATTACTAGATGCAAATAGCACATAGAGTATAACTGATAGTAACATCATGATGTTTGCTAAGGTCTCATAGACTACTAAACCACAGGATACAGAAGTTAGGAACATGTCAGTCTTCCTACAAGCCAGAAGGCATGCAGAGTGGTCCATCATATCACCTGGTAAAGACTTATCACATACCCAAACCTTAGCTTCGTAATAATCATACCCCATGCTACAAACAGAGATCAGTACTGTTGTCCCCGGTCCAGGGATTATTCACTTGCATTGGTCAAGTAAATGTAGGTTTGCCACCCACCTCTGTCAGTCCACAGAAACATGCACATTGGTCTGAAAAGTAGGAACACACTGACAGTTATGTACAAGGTAGATTACATCCAACAGAAACCACCGTAATGGTAGAGGCTATGGTTCTACATTTTCACGTGTCAGACACATATGGACACACAAATAACACCATTTGACCACCTCAGGAAACATACAGGTCATCTTGATGGGAAAATACATTTCTACCCAGTGTCCTGACAGTCTGGTCATGTTAGTTACACTGCATAGACTCATGGCAATTAGTACCTGGTTTCAGCCGTGTCCACTTCTCATGTCTGCCTGCAGTTCCCATCTGCTTCAGACACGGTCTGTCACTTGCCAAGGGTAAAGAGCCAAACTTGGCAAATCTGTGATTGAAAGAGATGATGGATAGGACATAGGAGAAAACATTAATCAATTCAGACAAGTCATTTTCACAAGTGTGACTTTGCATGTGCATTAACAAATGATGACACTGCAGACCACTCTGTTCTATTCACAATACCAAATTACAATCTGCATGCACAACTCACTCATTGGCATTGCAGCTACCTAAAACCTCATAGATGATGGTAAAAGAGGAGGTGACATCCTACCCATCAACTCAAGGTTACAAACTGAAATCTCATTTCACATTAAGAAGACATAACATACCTTGAGTCAGTTGAAGTACTGGTTGATGAGATCTGCCCTGAAGTCTCCAGCTTCATGTTCATCTGGATCATTATCACTTGGCAAATCTGCATTTCAAACCACAGGTTCTGTCGCCTCCCTCTCATCTGGTATGAATGGCATCTGACCTCTCAGGGCAAGGTTGTGGAGCATGCAGCAGGCAACAACTATTTGATATACCTTGTTGGGTGAGTAGAGGAGTGCTCCTCCTGATCTGTCTAGGCAGTGAAATCTTGCCTTCAGGAGCCCAAAGTCTGCCCCACCACACGCCTTGTCCTTCTGTGTGCCTCATTGTAGCAGACTTACTCTGCTGTGTTTGGATACCTCACTGGTGTCAACATCCAAGGATAGTTTGGATAGCAGAGTCCCCTGTAAGGATATAGGTAGAACAACACATACATATATTGAGTACATACACAATTGTGATAGCAGGAGATACACTTTGCAAACAAACATGTCAAATCTGGCTAACCCACCAGCCAGGCCCTCTCTGTGTAGAATAGTGTCATCTGCAGTGGGATATTCTTGTTCCACATGATGAAGGAATCATGTACTGATCCTGGATACTTTGCACTGACTTGTGAAACGTACTGTTCAGCCAAACACACCACATGAATGTTGATGGAGTGGTAATTTTTCCCTGATCCTCTATGCATATTCTTTGGCACTGTGGGGAACCAAAACTACATGGGTGCCATCTATGGCTGCAAGCACGGGGAATGTGTTCCATATCATAAAACTCTGCCTTCACATAGACCAAATCTGCACGTAAGGGAAACCTGATGTAGCTGTCCAGGTGTTTCAACAATGCACACAGTACATCCCTCAAAACCAGACTGAACATGGGCTGAGACATCCCTGCAGTTACAGCCACTGTATTCTATAAGGACCCAGTTGCCAGGAAGTGTAGCACTAACATGACTTGAATGACGGGAGGTATGCTATAGAGATTGCGAATGGCAGGCATCAGATCTTGCTGTAACTGATCACAAAGACCCATGATTGTAAGCCTATTCAGGTTATATGTCTGTATGGTATGTCTCTCCTCCATGGTGTGCACGTATACCTGTAGAAAGTACACTGGAGGTTTTCTTCCTCTCCCCATACCAGGGTAAATATGTGGAAACAATAAAACATCGTATGTGACATGAACAATGCACACATAATGAGTATTTCCACATACAAGTCACACATATCTGCGGTCAAGGTCAGTTACAACATATAATATCTATAGTACAGCATATTGCTGTGCATCCTATGATACTCCCCTTGGTGCATATTCCCTGAAGTATAATGTGCTACACAGGCATTTTTAACTGTGGCTGACAGTGTTTGATAGCCCAACCGAGTTTACGTGTGAAACACATTTTCTAGAACCCATTCAATGTTAACGACACACATAGGATATTGAAAATGTGTACATTTCTTTAACCATGATTCCCTCTGTTACACAGCTTTAAGTACTCACATGCATAAATATAATACTAAACCTGAAGGCAGTACTAACTGATATTTAGCACAATATACAAACTTCAACATGACGCAGATTCCAAAACTTTTCCATATATGAAATGTGGTCAAAATGGGAGCTGCCTGACCTATTGTACTGGATATGTGGAAGTGACCGAACTCCACCAGCTGATGTCGTCATGGCGGCAGGCGGTCACAACCATGGTGCAAATTGGCATCAAAAAAAGGGAATCTGGTGTGCCATCAACAAGCAAGTGCAGACCCTGGGTGTCCATAGCCGCAGAGCACCCACTGTAGGTAGTGCTGGGAGGACCTAAGAAGCTAGGCCCAGAAGACCGCAGAGGCCCAGCTGGGGATGTCCTCCCAACGAGGGAGGAGTGGCCGTCGGACATTGACCCCCCGTAATGGCCCACATTTTGGCAGTGGTCTACCCTGAGATGGATGGGCGTTTGAGGGCAGCACAGCAGCCACAAGGGGGTAAGTACTAACTACACACATGTACATGCCTCTGCCAGTTAAGTGTCTGTTGTCTAAGTATCATAGCTGTGACAATGTGGTAAGCAATACAGATAAAGGGTCTCCTAGGAAGACATAGTAGTACAGTTGCCAACATGGATACACAGATGTGTACATTGTATTGTGCATAGGGAAATATTACTCAACTATGTTGACCAAATTGTATGCATGTAGTTCCTCACATGTGACTGTGTCATATGTGTACCTCTACACTGCTATACATATATGTAACCTGCTGTGTCAACTTTCCCGCCTACTGATCCACGGTCCATATACCCAATTGGTAAGTTGTTCAGCTTTCTGGTCTCTGACCCTTCCTATTCCACTGGATCTAAACTCTATGACTAACATAGGGTCTGATAGATGAGGAACAGGGCAAAATATTTCTATATTTTGAAATTGATCGAAACTTCATGTGAGGGTGTCATCCCAATGAGGAATTTGACATGGCATACTCACTATACTACTTCTGAGGTGCGAGGAGGTGTCACCTTTGTTATGTCTAAACTATACATTGGCAAATGTGATGTTTGATCAGGATCAACATCCTACATGATGGAAAGAATGATGGTAATGATACATTAACAGTACAGGACATATCAATGACGTGTACTATGTACGCGGTATTGAGAAGGTAAGTGGCTAGCTTGCTGATCCCTTAGGCCATGTATTTTGTGCATGCTACATAGAGCAGGACTGTACCCATATGGGTGTACTATACACTGTTTTTTTACCTACATCTTGTGTCAACTTGTACTTTGTGCCTTGTTTTATGTTGAGGGCTCTAATTTGCAATACTTACATTTGCTAATCTGAGGCTGTTGTGACACATTTTGTAATGGATCAGCTAATTTCAGCCTAACTTCATAGTGTAGCAGGTGTCCTAGTTGACATTCACAGGTTGGTGGAGTGAGAAATGTTGTCAGTCATTTTGCTGGACTCTAGTTGTATGCATCAAACATAGTTACATTAGAAGTGGCTTATGTCGATGTTACTTTAGCCCTAAGATGATAGTTACATGTCTGGACAGCTGGTACTGATGTATGTTTTATTATGTTGTCATGTAGGGGTTTCAACTCAGCATGAATAGTGTAATAGTATGTGGTCTTCATGTACATGATTAGTGTCCATTGTATTTAAGTTATTGTTATGCTCCCTGTAGTTGTCTGTGAGTATATTGTGTGTGCTAAGTAGGCCCCTATTGCTGGACATACCTTTATTGTCTATGTGTCAAAGAGTAAGATAAGTGTGTCCAGAAACTCTATCGAAAAGTTTTAAAAAAACTTTTGATGGATTTGTTACTGACATGGTAAGTCATTTTATGAGCCTCACTATTTGGGTATGCCATATGTAGTGATTCCATCTGAAGTATTTGACATTGTGAATGTTGTGGACAGTTAGTTATGTGATTGCAAAGCAACATGCTGTGTTGTAGTTGAAATGAGATGAGTTTAATTTCATGAAACATGACTATTGGTGGTGGACTAGGGGTAGGCATGATATTGTGCTGTCAGTTAACAGCATTTGCTAAAGATGATTTGTTGATACAGAGAGATGATCTGTATAGTGAGAGACTGTTGATGTTGCCAAATCATTTTGTGCATAAATAGTTTGTGTTACAGCTGAATTGATGGGATGGGGATGTAGTGATCAGATGGTTGGCTTGTGTTGCTGGTAAGTCTGATGTCACATATGATTGTTGGTCGTATTTAGTTGTGACAGGATGTAGACTGTAAATGGTTCCTGCCTGGGGCTTTCTTATACATAGATGTGATGTTACTGTTGTCAATGGTGTAATGTATGTGTATGTTAAGAATGTGATGACCCTCTCTCTCTGTCTGTTTCTCTGCATCAGCACTGGCAGGCGAAGGAGATGGGCCATAGCCAATTGGGGAAGCTGCTGGCCATGGGACCCGGAGTGCTGATACCACTGACCCCGAGGGACCGAGTGGCCAGAGGGTGAGTGGAGTCTCACAGGGGAGATAGGATCCAAGTCATCATCCTCAGAATCCTCCTCCAGTGGACACTCACTGGTGGTAGCAGACCCATCTGGGACCACCACAGTACCATCTCTGTCCGCCTCCCACCTTTCTTTCACCACATTCCCTGTAGCCCCCCACCAAGTTGGCCATTCCCACTCACCCAAGAGAGTGGGAGTCTCTTGCTGCAGGCACCTCTGCTGCAGCCCCTGTCAGCCCTGCTGCCCTCAGAGAGGAGGTCCATCTCTGTGGGTCAGTCGACCATCGTGAATGCCATCCAGGTAGTTGCAACTCAGATACAACAGAGTAATGCATTCCTGGAGGGCATTCACAGTGTACTGGCTGGCCTACAGAGATCCTTTCAGGCTCTGGCCTCCACACTCATGGCAGCCAATCATCCTTTCTGTCCTGTCAACCGTCCTCTTCCCAAACCCAAACCCCTCTTCCCCGACCCAGCCAAAGCACACAGACAGACAAGCTTGCATCCACCTCAATATCCAAGGGTAGCTCAGACAAACATAAGCACCACAAAACACACTACCGGCATGCACACAAGCAACATATACCTGCACACACATCAGCAGTCACAACCTGTCTGACACCCCCACCACCAACAGCATCACTGATAGCATACCTGACACACCGGCAGACACCACACCAACATTCACAAATCCAGCTACAAGACCTAGTCTACCTAGAGACAGCACCACAGCAGACCCTTAAACATCCACCCCAGTCACCACACCCACAGACACAACTACAGACACACCTTTGTGCAGCACATCCACCATACCTGCAGTCACGTCTCCAACAGACAGTCACCCACCATGGCATCTCCCAGCACCTCCACCCCCTCCTTCCAAGAAACATAAACACCCTCATTCACCCACCCAACAGACACCCATCACCCACAAACGTACCTCACACAAACATGCACCCAAGACATCCACATCAACACCTCAGTAACCACTCCCTCTCCCTCCACACCCAAACCCTTTTGCTATGACCTTCCCCGTGTGCCTAAAAAAAGCTTTCCTTATGGGGTTTGCCCTTTTCTCTACTCTTCTCCTACCACGTGATACCCATAAATGGTCTGTCTCCCTGCCCATTCTGTCCCTTTCAACTCTAAGACCTTCACTGCCTCCCCTGCAAGTACCTATGCCCCTCCACCTGCCAAGAAGTCAACCCCTCCACCAAATATAAAACCCTCCCCTAAACCTAAGATCAAGCCCAAATACCGCCCTCCCGAGCCAGATCGTAAAGGCCCCCTTCAAGGCCTAAACCAAAACCCCACCTCCGCCCCCTCACCAGATAACCCCTGAGGTGCCTACCAGTCCTATAGATGCCCCTACCTGTGGAGGTTACATGGAGTCAGAAGTCAGGTTCGGGGCACACATCTGTGCACTGTGTGCATACAGACTCATTACATATTGGACTGGCCTATGGCCTTAGTTTTTTGCAATAATTGTGATACTAATAATTACTTAAACCAACATGTAGTTGGTTTCCTACATACATCTTTGTCATGCATTTCTTTCCCTAGTATGGAGTTGTTCCTGGCTGACATTAGTTGTGTATCTGTATGTGTGTGTTTGCTCTGCTTGGACTATGTGTGTTGTTTAAGCAGTATGTGAGGTTGAGGGCAGTGCTTTGGTCTGAAAGTGGTAGGGTGTGTGTTGTGTGATGGACATTTGTGAGTTTTTGTTGTATTGGTATGGTGTGGTCTTTGTTTTGAGATGTGTTTGTTGGAGTGTTGTGTGGCTTTGTGTGCTTTTACTGTGTGTGTGTTATGTGCATGAAATGTTAGATACATTGTTCTTTGTAAGTCAATTGGTAAGTAGTATTATTGTGTATTTGTATGTATATTTTGCCTGTTGGTGTGTCGTTGTGATGTATGTGTTGTGTACCAGAGTAGTGTCCCCTGTGGCTCCTTGCCCAGAGATTAGAGATAGTGAGGTTGATTTGTGACGTGTTGTGTTGTGTGGTACTGTGTGGCTGTGTGCCTGTGCAGTGTTTACGTGTGTACCTGTGTGTGTTTGTGACGTGGGCTTGTGGGGGGTGGCTGTGGCATGTCGCACTCGCACACTCTTCCCAAATGTATGTTGTGTGAGTGTACAAAATATGACAATATACAACATTAAAAGGTAAGACTGCGTACTTAAAGTTGCTGTTGTCATTGTTGTTGCAGATTCCAAAGTCTTTGGGTGAGCAGGAGCAGTGGGAAGACGTCTAGTTCTGGTTCCATGGCTGCTCCGGACAAGTATGGCTTTCTGAAGTTGAGTGTCTTCTTTTATGTAGTTGGTTTTCGTCTGGTATACCATGGTGGTGCGACTGTGGCAGAAACCTTGGTGGTGTGCAGCCTCAAAATCTGTCCGGCAGAAACATGGTCTCTGCCAGCCTGCAGGTGGCTGCCGTCATCCATGACGGCCAGACCGCTGTGGCGGTGATGGCAGTACTTTGGCTGTATTCTGTTTGGAATTCTAAAGGTCCTGAGACTGCCAAACATGTAATGAGGCCCATAAGGTAGTGCGTTACTGTAGTTAAGTTCGACAATTGTGCAGTTTTGTTTATATGTCCGTTGACAGAAATTGTGATGATTTATTTTAAATTAAGAATGTATAAATAATAGTTTTCAAAAATGTATTATTTACACATTTCCCTCAAAAAGTAATAGACTTGTCAAAATGTTTTATTTTTTAATAGAACCACTAATAAATGTTGCATTAAAATATGTTAAGAAACCAAATATCTTTAACCCTTTCTGTGCCCAGGACGTAATGGTTACGTCCTGAGGCACAGTGGTCGTGTGCCCAGGACGTAACCATTACGTCCTGGGCTCAGAGCCCAGAGGGAGCGCTTGCGCTCCCTCTGAGGGGTTCCCCCACACCCCGCTAAGACAGGGATGGAAGGGTAAGCCCTTCCCCTTCCACCCCCGGGCCCCCCACCCCTCCTGTGACGTCAGCGCGCGATCGCGTGCTGATTGTCCAGAGGCCTCCTCCCATCGCGCTGGAAGCTCAGCTTCCAGTGCGATCGGAAGAGAAATGCTTTGCATTTGTCTCCCGATCACGTGGAGAAGGCCGGAGAGGCTTCAAAGGGAAGGAAAGGAACTTCCTTCCCTTTGAAGTTTCTCTCAGCGTTTTAGCAGCCGGATTGCAAGCAATCCGGCTGCTAAATTGCCCACTAGACACCAGGGATTTAAATGTTTTAAGGAAATTGGCATAAGGGAGCGACCCCTTGGGAAAGGGTCGCTCCCAGGGGGGGCTTTTTTTTTTAAGGCCTTTTCTGCCCCCCCGTTGAAGAAACGTCTAGGCACCAGGGATCTTTTTTTTTTTTTATTTTTTTTTATTTTTGAGGTGGGGAGCGACCCCTTAGGCAAGGGTCGCTCCCCTAGGGGGCCAATTATATTTAGGCCATTTCTGCCCACCTTGGGGGCAGATTAGCCTATTTTTATGAGGCCAATCTGCCCCCAAGGGGGACAGAAACCACTAGACACCAGGGAGTTTTTTTTTTTCTCGTGAATTTCACACAAGGGGAGCGACCCCTTAGGCAAGGGTCGCTCCCCTGGAGAAGCAAATTGTATTTAGGCCATGGGGGCAGATCAGCCGATTTTAGGTCAATCTGCCCCCAAGGTGGGCGGAAACCACTAGGCACCGGGGATCTTTTGCACCAACGTCACGCAAGGGGAGCGACCCCATAGGCAAGGGTTGCTCCCGGGGGGGGGGTGGGGGTGGTGGTAGGGGGCAAATTTATTTTAGGCCATTTCTGCCCCCGGGGGGCAGATCGGCCTATTGTTATTAGGCCGATCTGCCCCCAGGCGGGGCAGAAACCTCTAGGCACCAGGTCAAAAAAAAATTGTGTTTTATTTTTTGTTTGTTTGTTTTTTTAGAGATGGGGAGCGACCCATTAGGCAAGGGTCGCTCCCCTCAGGGGCAAATTGTATTTAGACGATTTCTGCCCCCCTTGGGGGCAGATCGGCAGATTTTAGGTCAATCTGCCCCCAAGGGGGGCAGAAACAACAAGGCACCGGGGATTTTTTTTTGCGCCAATGTCACGCAAGGGGAGCGACCCCGTAGGCAAGGGTCGCTCCCCGGGGGGGGTTGGGGGAGGGGGGAAATTTATTTTAGCCCATTTCTGCCACTCCCCCGGGGCCAGATCGGTCTATTGTTATTAGGCGCCAGGGCTAATTTTTTTTTTGCGTTTTTTGTTTGTTTTTTTAGAGATGGGGAGCGACCCATTAGGCAAGGGTCGCTCCCCTGGGGGGCAAATTGTATTTACACGATTTCTGCCCCCCTTGAGGGCAAATCGGCAGATTTTAGGTCGAAACAACTAGGCACCGGGGATCTTTTTTTTTGCACCAATGTCAAGCATGGGGAGCGACCCCGTAGGCAAGGGTGGGCCGTTGGGGGGGCCAAATTGATTTTAGACCATTTCTGCCCCGCCTGGGGCCGGCTGAGCTAGAGGCCAAAATCCACAGGTAGGCACTTTGCAAAAAACACCTCTGTTTTCTGTGAAAAAATTTGATGTGTCCACATTGTGTTTTGGGCCATTTCCTTTTGTGGGCGCTAGGCCTACCCACACAAGTGAGGTACCATTTTTATTGGGAGACTTGGGGAAACGCTGGGTGGAAGGAAATTTGTGGCTCCTCTCAGATTCCAGAACTTTCTGTCACCGAAATGAGAGGAAAAAGTGTTTTTTTTGGCCAACTTTTGAGGTTTGCAAAGGATTCTGGGTAACAGAACCTGGTCAGAGCCCCACAGGTCACCCCATCTTGGATTCCCCTAGGTGTCTAGTTTTAAAAAATATGCTGGTTTCTAGGTTTCCCCAGGTGCCTGAGATAGAGGCCAAAATCCACAGGAAGGCACTTTGTAAAAAACACCTCTGTTTTCTGTGAAAAAATGTGATGTGTCCACATTGTGTTTTGGGCTATTTCCTTTCGCGGGCGCTAGGCCTACCCACACCAGTGAGGTACCATTTTTATCGGGAGACTTGGGGGAACGCTGGGTGAAAGGAAATTTGTGGCTCCTCTTAGATTCCAGAACTTTCTGTCACCGAAGTGTGAGGAAAAAGTTTTTTTGGTCAAATTTTGAGGTTTGGAAAGGATTCTGGGTAACAGAACCTGGTCAGAGCCCCACAAGTCACCCCATCTTGGATTCCCCTAGGTGTCTAGTTTTCATAAATGTGCTGGTTTGCTAGGTTTCCCAGGTGCCGGCTGAGCTAGAGGCCAAAATCCACAGGTAGGCACTTTGCAAAAAAACACCTCTGTGTTCTGTGAAAAAATGTGATGCGGGCGCTAAGCCTACCCACACAAGTGAGGTACCATTTTTATCGGGAGACTTGGGGGAACACAGAATAGCAAAACAAGTGTTATTGCCCCTTGTCTTTCTCTACATTTTGTCCTTCCAAATGTAAGGCAGTGTGTAAAAAAGACGTCTATTTGAGAAATGCCCTGTAATTCACATGCTAGTATGGGCACCCCGAAATTCAGAGATGTGCAAATAACCACTGCTTCTCAACACCTTGTCTTGTGGCCATTTTGGAAATACAAAGGTTTTCTTGATACCTATTTTTCACTTTTTATATTTCAGCAAATGAATTGCTGTATACCGGTATAGAATAAAAACCCATTGCAAGGTGCAGCTCATTTATTGCCTCTGGGTACCTAGAGTTCTTGATGAACCTACAAGCCCTATATATCCCCGCAACCAGAAGAGTCCAGCTAACGTAACGGTATATTGCTTTCAATAATCTGACATTGCAGGATTAAAGTTACAGAGTAAAACATGGAGAAAAATAGCTTTTTTTACCTCAATTTCAATATTTGTTGATTTCAGTTGTTATTTTCTGTAGGAAACACTTGTAGGATGTACACAAATGACCCCTTGCTGAATTCAGAATGTTGTCTACTTTTCAGAAATGCTTAGCTTTCTGAGATCCAGCATTGGTTTCTCACCCATTTTGGTCACTAACTGGAAGGAGGCTGAAAGCACAAAAAATTGTAAAAATGGGGTATGGCCCAGTAAAATGTCAAAATTGTATTGAAAAATTGGGTTTTCCAATTCAAGTCTGCCTGCCCCTGAAAGCTGAAAAGATGGTGATCTTGCCACCACAAACCCTTTGTTGATGCCATTTTCAGGGAAAAAACCACGAGCTGCCTTCTGCAGCCCTTTTTCCAATTTTTTTGAAAAAAACTAAATTTTCACTGTATTTTGGCTAATTTCTTGGTCTCCTTCAGGGGAACCCACAAAGTCTGGGTACCTCTAGAATCCCTAGGATGTTGGAAAAAAGGACGCAAATTTGGCGTGGGTAGCTTATGTGAACAAAAAGTTATGAGGGCCTAAGCACGAACTGCCCCAAATAGCCAAAAAAAAGGCTCGGCACAGGAGGGGGGAAAAGGCCTGGCAGCGAAGGGGTTAAAAACATGACATTTGTGTTATATTTCATAAAACATGTTTGCAAACCTTTTATTAATTCTTCTACCTATGAATGCAGACATATGAACCCAGGGAGAGTGAAAAGATGACAGCCTAGTCACCATGGAGGAATGGGATATTAACAAACAATTCAGATTAAATAGGGAAACTATTATTGATTTTCAGTCATTAGATTGGTCCAGGTCTTCTGTCTAACAATAGTAACCCCACATTAATAACACCAATAGTCAAAAACTTGGCAGTACTTCATTTTGTAACCACAGGATCATTCCAATACACTGTTGCACTATCTGGTGGAATATCTCAACCACTTTTCAGTGGTGAGCTACAAGACGTTCACTCTTGAGTGATGAGACACATCAAAAGCTTCATACAGTTTCCGCAAAATGAGGATTTTTCCAATGGTAAGTGATTGAAGCTTTGGGTCACCTACCACATATGATTGGAGCTATTGAAGGCGTACATATTACCTTAGTGCCACCAGGCGACAAATAACAAGTCTACCACAATCAAAAGAATTTCCATTCAGTCAATTAGCAAGTTGTGTGCTTGCCAGATTTGTAAATCACAAGAGTGTGTGCGTGCTTTCCAGGACTATCACATGATTCCTTTGCATTACAGAACAGCAACATACCCCTGCAAATGTCACAACTTGTATCTGAGAGGGCCTGGCTTGTTGGTAAGTACAATATGTTATATACATTTTGCCTAGTTTCCACTTTATTGATAAAAAATAGTATTTTTTTTTTCTCTCATATTTGATATGCTTCAAATAAGAGACTCATCTTATTGTAACCAGCCATGGATTTTTGCGTCGCTGAGGAATCCAACAATGCCAGGGGAAGTCTGCTTCAATGAGGCCCATGGAGGACCCAGAGGCCTGTGAAGCTGGCTTTTGGGCTCCTAAAGGCCAGATTTCAATGTTTGGATAAGACTCATGGAGCCCTCCTATATTCACCCATTAAGGTTTGCAAAGTCACCATGGCATGATGCATGTTACACAATATAGCCCTGCGATGCAACATCCTGTGCATTGCAGACGAGGAAAACCATGATGAGCCAATAGGTGAGGATGTTGAAATGTCAAATGAAAATGATAGTGGTGATGAGGAACGAATAGACTTATGTTAAATTGTTTTTGACAACTTCTTCACGAGTGCAAGCATATTTTGACTTATAATTAATTTTAAATTCAGAGCAATGTTTTAAATGAGTCTAAAAGTCTGAGCTAGACATTATTTAGAAAAGGCAAGTTAAGGAACATCCAGGGCAAAGATATTTGTTGTAAGTTTTGGCACATTGACTACTGTGTATAGTTACATTTTACATATTTTCTGTTTAGAAAATGTATCCCCAACATTTGTCATTTGTAGTGTGTCTGTTTTTCAATGTTATTAAAGTGGACATTTATTTTAATTTTATTTGTAATGTTCCTTCACCATGTCATCTTCATTTTGACATTTCACAGTTGGGACATTTGCATTTGCATGCTGCTGTTGAGAGGTACTAAGGGAACATGGTTTGATCCTGTGAAAGACAATCACACACACTTTGGACGCACATATCTTGTGTGAAGACAACTTGCACATTGATTGGATTGAAGTTTTGGAGAATGCAGTAGACCTGTTTCCTGTACAATGTTGTCACAAAGGCAATATGTGCTGCTTAAACAGCTCTGACCACATGTGTTAGGTGAGCCAGCACTGTAAATCTCTCTTCACATTGGCTGAATGAAGCTGTTGATATGTCACACCATTGAAGAAAGTACTTCTTGTAGCACATCACTGAACGTTGGTTGTGACATTCCACCAGATAGTGCAACGTGTTTTGGAATGATCTTGTGGCCACAAAATGGAGTCTTGCCATTCTTTACCCTAATTATGTTATTGATGTGGGATTCCTGTTGTGAGGCAGAAGGTCTGTCTCCAGCTGATGACAAAAAACAATATTGGTTTCCCTATTTAATATGATTTGTTATGTAATATCCTGTTATTCCATGGTGTCATGGCATGGAACTGAATATGTAAATATAGCCTGAAATATTGTGATAATGCATGGGGACTAATGTATTTGCTAGATATGAAAAACGTATCTTGATTCCAATGTAATTAAATAATTCCTTTTGATGTGTGATTTTTATATTTGTTTAGGATTCTTCATCAATGAGTAAAGCATTACCTACATGTTATTTAATGATACATTAACAATCTTTTGATAGTGCCTTTTCAAAATGTATGCAGAAACGTGCAAATGGCACAGATTGAACCATGAAATACAATACTAGCATTTTAATTTGTGATGTTTTGGTTTTAGCAAACCAAATAATATGTGATAATGAAAAATATGAAAAAAGAAAACAAACAAATGATAACATTAATCATGGTGGATAAAATAATTATTGTAGCGCTAAAATTGTTTGAAGTCCAGTGTACAAAATACAACTGGCATCAAAAAGATAAATGACTCCAGTATATAGTCCACAGAGTGAATGGTAGTCATACACTGTCGGAATTGAGGTTCTGTGTCTCTTGTTGGTGATGGTCGAGGTCTTGCTGTCCTCTCCTGAACATCCCCTCCTGAGGGTAAGTAGTGGATCCACTGTAGCAGGGACTGAGGTGGGTGCAGGTGTTTCTCTTGTGGCAGAGCTTCCATGTCTGTGGCTGAGGTAGATGTTGTTTGGCCAGATGTTGATTGACCACAGACAGGGGAAGATGGTACTGGAAAAGCCCTGCAGATATGGTTGTAACAATCCTGCAGCACCCCACGCAGGGAGCCCAAATTGGATTTCAGATTTTCTATCTGGTAATTGTGGTCCCTCTGCAAGTGCTTCATCTCCTAGAGCTTTGTAAGGACCTGGCCCATCATGTCTTGTGACTGATTGATAGCTCCCAAGACTTGGGGCCTTATTATGAAGCTGGCAGTCCAAAGACTGCCAGCCTTGTGGTGACAGATGGACTGACTTGGCTGTGGCGGTTTGACTGCCACATTACAATGTTGGCGGGCAGACCCACCAGCCTACTACCATCCCGCCAGTATCAGTGATCCTGATGGGCTGGCGGTGATCCTGGTTGTAATCAGCCAGAGCGGCACTGAACTCAGCCCCACCCTGCTGATTACAACTTTGTTCTCCACTAGCCTTTCCATGGTGGTCTGATTGCTATGAAAAAGCTGGCATAGAATAAGTGCAGTGGGATACGGAGGGCCCTGTATTGCTCATGCCCATGGCATGGGCAGTGCATGGGTCACCCTGCTTGAAATACGCACTGTCTGCTATGCAGACAGTGTGCATTTTTGAGGGTGCTGGTGCCCCCTACATGTTGCAGCATTTCCCCCTGGCTCTGTTATGAGCTGGCGGCAATGCTGCTGCGTCTTTCCCACTGGTAAGGTTTCTGCTTGTCAACCCAGTAGAAAAGTCATAATTGGGCAGATGGGGGGTCCCCAGCACAGCTGTGACCTCCCCATCTCGAGTTTGGTGGATGGATGTTTCCATCCGCCAAACTCATAATCAGCTCCTTGGTCGATGGTGGCTTGTTTGACATTGAATCCAGTGGCCTCACTTTGCTGGCCCACAGATTCCCTCCCAAGGACCCTACCCAACCTACCCTGTGCCCTAGACCCAGTGTGCCTCATCCCACTGGGTCCTGGCTGCACTTGAGGTGGTGGTGTTGGTGTTGGCTCAACAGCAGCCAGGACTGAGAGGCACACAATTGTTGTGGTGGTCCTTTAGACACAGTAAGTGGAGGTATCCAAGGACTGATATGTAACAGCTGGGGTGCAAGGGGTAGGTCTAGGCCAAGTGAGACTCCCTGGAGCAGTTTGTCCAGGCAGACCAGATGGACCAGGCTGTTCCTCATCTTTAAGACTTGCAGGAGTAAAATCCTCACTGAAGGCTTGTTCCTGGTCTGGAGAAGAAGTATCCTTTGGTTTTGTGGCAGAAAGTGGCCCACGTAATCTTCTTGTTGGACCTGTGATTAATTAAAAATAAGAATTATTTTAGAAGTATGGCTTGTACATCAAATGAGTTTGAGGGAAAACGTGAAGCAATCTAAAAGGTGAAATACAATTTATATCATTATAATACCTTTCAGGTATGTGTTAATAAGCTATACAACAGTTTAATATACAACCAAACATATTCAGAATAGCAGGTAAAATTTTGTTCGGAAATATACAAAAAATATAGTATAAACATGGAATTTACCAAACTTTCTGCACAACACAATGGAGTGAATAAATGTGAAGAAACCATTCAAAGGCCTAGCATGGTAATGAGCTGAGACTTAAACAAATTTGTAGTCATCATATGAACACTGCGAAGCCTTTTTTTAATCTTCTATTCAGCACACGTATTGACAGACATAAAACATTTAAAGAGAAAACAAATTGATTAATGAGACAGAAACCATCAAACCAATTAGATATCATGTAAATGAGAATATACAAAATTAAATAACATCATATTTCACAATATACCATGATATAGAGTTTGATAAAAACATTACACTCTAACTTATGTGAAAATATGTAACATAAGGGAGAATGATCAAAATGACATTCCAATAATATGTGAAGAAACCAGAAATAAGACATCTTGGTTCATCGTAATTTCAATTACACTTTGACAACATGTGCAAACTTGTAAGTGAAACATACCAAGTAAAAATATGCAGTAGAAAGAAACTGACTTTCCCAACATGGAACACATATCTGAACTTTTTTAGAGGTGTTGAAACACTTACTTGCCCCATTACATATTGTAAAAATTGCTGAAGATTGAAACCTGTAAACTTAAATTGAACAGATTACATTCATGCAAATAAACCAACAAGGGAATTATATATGTGAAAAATTGTGAAGAGAATCCAATATTGACAGCACATTTTAGCTATCAGTTAAAGAAGAGAAACAACAAGAATGCGAAACATTTACGCTACAATGCAAAACTAAATAGTAAACTCTAGGTTTATATGTATGAATTAGGTGAAAAAAGCATTATCAATAGCTACATTAAAATGAAAAATTAAACTTATGTTTAGTGAGACAATCAAAATTAGAATTTACCAGTCTCCACTCCACCAGGGATTCCTGTCAACCCTTTAGGATGTAGGGTCTTGGAGACCTTCTCCTCCCACTTTTAAAGTTGGAATCTGGGGGCTGGGAGAACCACCACCAGTCCTCTTGGCCTCCAGGTGACACTTTGAGGCCAGGAAATGCACTCTCCCCCACAGGTCGTTCAACCTCTTCCTAATTTCATCCTATGTGGGCAGGATGTTGGCTGCAGCATTCACTATGTCAACTATTCTGGTCTGCATTTGTTTTTTCTGTGATCTACTTGTATTTTGTACTTGTGCTCCAAACAATTGTGGCTCTACTCTAATGATTTAATCTACCATGACTGACAATTATTCCTCTGTGAAATAGAGATTTATCCTCCCTGCCACCCTAAGGAAATTAAATTAAATAAAATAGGGAACCCACAAGTTGAATTAAAAAAAATAGCAAAAGAACAAAATACAGAGGGAGCCAAAAGAAAACCTGTATTCTGTGTCGACAATTCTGCGTCAAATTGGTCTGCTGCAGTGGAATAGCAAAGTATCATGGTCTGAAAAGGAATAGTGTGGTGCACAGGTGAAAACAATTAGCAAATACACATCAGGTGTGTGATTCAAGCATCCATCCAATACCATGGGCATTGTACATTGTTAAACACATCCTGCAACAGAATCCCACCATCAGGAGTCCACCGCTAGTACAGAGCCAACACAACTGTGAAATCTAAATATGCTCAGCGCAATCCCACCACACTGACAGTGACAGGGTAATGTTAGTCAGCAGAGGAGTCTGCTGCGGTGTCGGCGGTATGCCACTTACACAACAGAAAACACTCTGTCAATGCAGATGGAGGTTCAGCTGCCACACTTCTAAATAGGGCAAGAGAGAATCCCTCAGCTTGACAGAGTACTTGTAAACTCCATCATGGAAGAACAAAAGGAGTCCCACCAAAATCTAAATCAGGCCCTAAGTCTGAACATAAAACCCTTGACCAAGGCATCCTCCTTGGTGTATCTGACTTCGGGATCCATTGTGGTCACTTCAAAGTGTGCATATTCCTTGATCTATAAAGTCAATTGACTATCATTGATGCTTAGCACTTGTTGGTGTTATTTTCACTTACAACTTTAAAATTCATATCTTTAGTTCCTCTTATTGGTTTTTTTGTTGTTTAGGTGTCATTTTGTTTATTAAAATGCACCCTTTGTTCTAATGCAGTTTGCCATTTTTATTCTTTAGTATTTGACTTCATTATCATTTTGTGTTTTGGTCCAGCATAAATAGCTTACCTTAATTTGGTGACTTATGGTTCACCCTGACAGGATAGTGTTATATTCCTTTAGATGGACTATCGTCCACCCAAATAGTAATCCATTTTCTCATAATGATACAATGTACTTATTATTGAAGATGATGTGCAAAGAAATATACATTTCTAATGTAGACATACTGTCCTACAGAGACACAGGCATGTCTTGTGATGAACCAGACACTCTGAAAAGTTAATAGTTTTAGGGCAATTGTATCTGCCCAATTTCAAGCTTTGGCTATGCTTCGCCTGTGGCTAATAATGAAACCCCTTCTGCCCCATGACTCTTTAAAAGGAATAAATTAAGGACAATACTCTTTTAGGGTAATCAACTCATGGTTTTCAGAAACTCACACATGGGAAGCTCCACATGTATTTAAAGACAATGGGCCGGTGTACAAAGCCATTTAGCATTTCTTAACTGTCCGAATCACTATTTCAGGGGTGTTAAGAAATGATAAATGGGCTTTTGAGATGTATAAAGCACTTTAGAGAATCGCAAATTGAGATTTTTACCCTGTTGAAATAACAATTTGCGATCCTCTAAATAGAAAATCACAAATAAGGATTATCTATTTGTGATTCCCGTTCAGATGTGCATTGGGCATTTAGGAAATGTATTTACCATCAACTTCAAGTTGAGGGTAACCATGTGCAATTTAGAACAAGCATTTTCAATGCAACAGGCCTCGCATTAGCTTGAGTTAGAGCTATTAGCGTTGTAAAGAAAAAAAATAATGCAGCGGGACCACACTATGGGGGTTATTACAACTTTGGAGGAGGTGTTAATCGGTCCCAAATGTGACGGATATACCACCAGCCGTATTACGAGTTCCATAGGATATAATGGACTCGTAATACGGCTGGTGGTATATCCGTCACTTTACCGTCACTTTTGGGACGGATTAACACCTCCTCCAAAGTTGTAATAACCCCTATGTAAAATGCAGCGCAATAATCAGTTAAAGTAGTCAGGGCACCATGCTGAAAAGATCGAGCCTCGTATGTTTTTAGTAGTTTACCGGTGCTGTGTAGATGGGCTAAACACCAGAAAAGGCATGACGTATGCATGCCTTTCACAAATGAAAGCAAGCAGATTTTAATTTAAAAGGCAAGCCCATGAACCAAAGTAAGTGACTGACGTGACATAGACGTGATTTGAAGCCCAAAGAGAGATTACAGAATGGGATGGAGCGCTTTGTGCTCACCCATAAAAAGCACCCAAAAATGCTTTTTTTTAAAGTGCAATAACGCACACACATGCCCATAGGACATATGTGTGCTCTACATGTCCGCCACTATTTTGGGAGTGCATCACGGGGGACCTTTTGCCCATAGCCATTTTTGGTTTTGCATTTCCAAAATAGTGATTTCCTAATAGGTAATCGTTATTTTGGAAATGCAAAACTGGCCCATTGTCACAAATGGCATGGGATTTCTTAATTGTGATTTGCTAATGCGGATTCCTTCATTGTAGGAATCGCTATTAAGAAATCAGTATGTTAATGCATATCAGTTTGCATTGACTAAATAGTGATTTCTATAGAGTTGCTATTTAGGAAATTCAAAATTGCATCTACTTACATCTGGCACAATGTCGTAATTTTCACTATTTTGACTAAATAATGCAGAATTAAGAAAGATCATACGTGTGAAGCTCCTCATGTATTCATAGATAATACTTAGTTAAGACACATATTTAACTAGTCAAAGAGAAGAGAAAATTGAAGGCTCTGTTCTAACCTGAGGCTGAGATCCTTATTATTTTTGTGAGGGTTGTCTCACTGGAATCTTGTAGAGCGGGTGCAGCCTCCTTCTCTACTCTTGGGACACCAACAGTCAATGTCCATTCTTCAAATCTGATTCCCTTGCTCCTGTCGTTCAATTTCTATGTTCTCTCAGCCTGTCTTTGTCATATTCATTGAGGGTTTTGTGATCCCTGGTAGTGCCAAACATATCTGATTTGTATATCCAAACATCAGATCAGGTGGCTTCAGGGGTTTTAAACAAACCACTGTGATGCAAGGAGCCTCTTCCTTCATGGCCCCCTAGTGCAGCCTAAGTCCTATGCATAGTTGCGAGTTATGGTAGTCTCAGGAGGCCCTCAAAACATTCTGCCCGGGGATACAATGATTTTGCATTATGTCACTGGACAGGTCCTCATCACTTCTAGATATGGAAAAGCACTTGATTGATGGAAAGTTAATAAACGTCTGTCTTCTGGAAAACATTTCTGATTGTTTCCATGAGCTTTCCAACTATGGCATTTGTTTGTGGTTTCAGAACCATGATTCTTCAGTGTCAGAAACAAATTAACTGTGCAAATGTCTTGGGCTCCAGTGAATGCCAACACATTGTCTGTTAATAAAATATATGGGGTTTCCCTGTTCAGAAAAAAAATACATTTTTTCTGGACAACCAGAAGGTTTCATCCATTTTGATCAGGATGCACTAACCCAGTTTCATAAAGCCAAAAAAACAAGACAATATTGTCCAAGACTCTGAGCAGTAACTCAGACATGTAAAGGATGACTGAATTGCTGCCTTGATTGTGCCTTGTCACAAATGAGAATCCTTCACTGACCTTTCTAACATGCCCTTGAAAGATGGTCAAAACATGTGGTCATAGAGAGCTTTTTGTTTAACTATAGTAGCTGACACAGACATCACTGCATGTTACAAACTGATATAAAAATGTACTACCCCAAATGGTCTATGTCGATATCTGTTCTAGTTTGACTCCGTTTGCACCATTTTTTATGCTATCAGGTAGTAGCCTTTAGATTATAAACCATTCTAAGAGCAGTGGAACCTACACATTTCTGCCTTCCTATTATGTTTTCCTTTGCTGCTCCGTCATCCTCCATTAATTGATGGCCAAGGAGGGAGCACGATTTGCCACCAGCGGTCGTTCTGTTGATGCGTGGAACTGTGGGGAGGGCAAGGTCAGCAGAGCGAAGCTGGCAGGTCGGGGTGCAGAAGGTGAGTCGTCTTTTGAGGTATTCTGGTGCGGCGTTGTGCAGTGCTTTGTGAGCATGGGTGAGGAGCTTAAACGTGATTCGCTTGTTGACGGGGAGCTAGTGCAGGTCTCTCAGGTGGGCTGTGATGTGGCTGTGGTGGGGGATGTCCAGGATGAGGCGTGCGGAGGCATTCTGTATGCATTGCTATCTTTTCTGAAGCTTGGCCGTGGTTCCTGCGTAGAGGGCATTACCATAGTCCAGTCTGCTGCTTACGAGGGTTTGGGTGACCATTCTTCTGGTTCCATTGGGGAATACATCTGTAGATATTCCGAAGCATGCGGAGGGTGTTGAAGCAGGAGGAAGAGACGCGTTGACTTGCTGGGTCACTGAGAGTGATGAGTCCAGGATGAACCCTAAGTTGCGTGCGCGGTCGGTGAGTGTTGGAGCGGTTCCTAGTGTGTCAGGCCACCAGGAGTTGTCCCAGGCAGAGGGGGTGGAGCTGAGGATGAGGACCTCAGTCTTGTCGGAGTTCAGTTTCAAGCAGCTGTTCTTCATCCTTTCCACGATGGACTTCATTCATTCGTGGAGGTTGGTTTTGGTGGTGGCGGGGTCCTTGGTGAGGGAGAGGATCAGCTGAGTGTCATCATCGTATGAGACGATGTTGAGGTCGTGTGTTCAGACAATGTTTACGAGTGGAGTCATGGAAACATTAAAGAGGGTCGGGCTGAGGGATGACCCTTGGGGTACGCCGCAGATAATCTTGGCGGCTTCAGAGCGGAATGGAGGGAGGTGGACTCTCTGGGTTCTGACGGTGAGAAAAGTAGGTTATCCAGTCTAGGGCTCTGTCGTAGATCCCTGAATCATTGAGGCGTGTGTGTAGGGTGTGGTGATAGACGGTGTCAAAGGCAGACGAGAGGTCCAGGAGGATGAGGGCCGCGGTTTCTTCATTGTCAAGTAGGGTCCTGATGTTGTCGGTGGCGACGATAAGAGTGGTTTCGGTACTGTGGTTGCTGCGGAATCTGGATTGGGACGAGTCCAGAGTATTGTTCTTCTCGAGAAAGCGGGTCAGTTGTTTGTTGACAATCTTCTCGATGACTGTTGAAGGGAAGGAGAGAAGGGAAATGGGCCAGAAGTTCTTGAGGTCCTTTTGGTCTGGTTGGCCTTGGGTTTCTTGAGGAGGGTATTGACCTCAGCATGTTCCCAGCTCTCCGGGAAGGTGGCGGTCTTGAAGAAGCTGTTGATGATCTTCCGGAGTTGGGGTGCGATGATGGAGCTCACTTTGTTGACGATGTGGTGAGGGCAGGGGTCGGATGGTGAGCCGAAATGGATGGTGTTCATGATTTTGATGGTGTCGTCGTTGTAGACATGGGTCCAGGAGAGCAGGTGTTTGGTGTGGCTGGGGGGCGGTGAGTATGTGGTGTCGGTGGTTGATGGGGGGGTTTGGGTATTGAAGCTGTCATGTATGTCTGTGATCTTGTGGTAGAAGAAGGTGGCTAGGGAGTCACAGAGGTCTTGTGATGGCGGGATGTTGTTGGCGTTGGAACGGGGGTTGAAGCGTTCCTTCACAATGTTTAAGAGCTCATTATAGCTGTGTGTGTTATTGTTGATGCATTCTTTAAAGGAGGTTCTTTTGGTGGTTCGGATGAGTTGGTTGTGTCTGCGAATGGCGTTCTTGAAGGCTGTGTGGTTGTCTGGTGTCTGCTCTTGGCGCCACTTCTTCTCGAGTCTTATGCATGTTTGCTTGGATTCTTGGTGGTCAGCGGCCTTTCAGTTGGTGTGTCTGTTTGAAGGTTTCTTGATTGGGGGGCGAGTGTTGGCACAGTCGTCGATCCATTGCCTGAGGTTGGGGGTGGCTGTGTCGGTGTCAATGGTGTCGATTGGTGGGTTCCGGGAGAGGGTGGTGATCAGCTGGACGTCCGTGACCTTGTTCCATCTGTGGTGGGGAATCTGCTGCAGGTGGTCGTGCGTTGTGGGTTTCTCGAAGGTGAATTGGATGCAGCTGTGGTCAGCCCAGTGGAGTTCGGTGGTGTGGCTGAAGGAGACATGTTTGCTGGCGGAGAAGATGGGGTCGAATGTGTGTCCTGCGGAGTGGGTGGGTGTCGTGACAAGCTGCTTGAGTCCAAGGTTGTCGAACAGGGTGGTGGAGTTGTTGTTGGTGGAAGTTCAGGTCCCCAAGGAGTATGTAGTCTGTGGGTGCAAGGGTGTGTGTGTTGATGCTGGTGATGGAGTCGCTGAACTGCTGTCGGGTCCGAGGTGTCTGTAGACGAGGGTCAGTCTGAGGGTGGTGTTTGGATCGGTGTGGATCTGGAACTGCAGGTATTCGGAGGCACTGAGGGTGTCTTTGGTGCTGGTCGTGATTCTGATGGTATTCCTGTGGAGGATGGCGGTGCCTCCTCCTGGCCTATTGGTGCGGTCCCTATGAGTGATCTTGTAGCCGTCCAGGATGGCTATGGCGATGTCGGGCACTGAGGAGAGGTTCATCCAGGTCTCGGTCAGGAGGGTGATTTTCGGGGAGGCTGAGTCGAGTAGGTTCCAGAGTTCGATGGAGTGTTTGTGGAAGGAGAGGGTGTTGAGTAGAATGCATCTGAGATGGATGCATCCTGCCCTGATGGGCAAGTCGCTGGCATGGAGGCTGGTGAAGGAGAGGACAGCTGGGAGGTAGGAGCAGGGGCTTAAAACGGCGCAAAAAGAAGGGGCCGGGTCTGCGAGGGCAGCAGCACCGGGGATGCAGCATGAGAGAGAGGAGGGGGGCTGCAGGGGCAGCAGTGGCAGGGGAGAGAGAAAGCGAGAGAGCAGAGTGAGAGGAGAAAGAAACGGAGAGGAGTGAGTGAAACGCAGAAAGTGAAAGACAAAAAGAACACAAAAGGGACAGAGCATGGATGGAAAAGCACACAAAGAGTGAAACAGAGGCAAAAGAGGAAAAAAGGAAAAGAGAGGCAGAGGGCAGCCTAGTAAAAGAGCAGAGCTCTCCCACTAGAAACCAGGGATGAGGCGCAGGCAGGAGCCTGCAGGCGAAGGAGGGCCTCGAACTCCTGACAGAGGTCAGAGTTCAGAGGAACGAAGGGCTCTACTTGCCGGTGGAGCTACGGGCGGCAGAGCAGTTCACTGACTAGGTCAGTGATATTGCTCCCTTCCAATGAAGTGGAGGGTTCAACAGCACCTCCCCACACCACCATGAAGACACAATGGGATATTTCATTTCATACCTGTACATTGTGGGAGATGGCATACAACTTCCACCCCCATTACTAGGAGTACATAAGAGTGCCATTTTCCACAGGGGAGAAGTGACAACCCCCCCTCACCATACTCCCCATACTCTGCGTTTCAAGACAGCAACAGCCTCTTTCTTTGCTATGGGGACACTGGGTGTTCGTTCACATCTAGCAATAATGGGTGAAGCAGACCAGGGATCAGAAACCCTCTGGTTCAACACTTTAGGGGCCTCCCACTACCCTTTCCTCCTTGTGATTTTTCTTGGGACCTGACCTATATGAGTGGGGTAACAGACAAGAACACTGACCCAGCTCTTACAGTGGAAACTTGGAGAGGGCTCATCCATCATGGGCTGAGACAAACCTTCATCCTCACAGACACAGACCAATAAATTCACAGTCCCAGTATTGGCAGCACAAGGAGCAACAAAGAACCTGAGCAGACTATTCATGCAGGCAATTCCAAGCAGCACAGACACCATTCTACAAATGATTCCAGACTGCTGCAAGGTGCTGGAGAACATAATTGGTGAGGTAAGCATTGAGGTAACCATCTTGTGACAGGACCAGCGTGGGGTGGCTGAAAGAATGTCCATGGTGGAGGGTCAGATGTCCAAACTAGATGACATAGTATGAAAACATAAAGCAATGACTTTCTCACACATCTAAATCACTATACACCAGCATAGACGATGCTGAGGGCAGGGTCCACAGATGTAACCTCCAATTTAATGGATTCTTCAAGGGAGCAGAGTCCCCATACCCAAACAATTTCTGGAAACTTGGACTACTACCTGGCTACCCAAAACTCTATTGTTTCTGTCTTGCTTTGTAGCCACCGACTACCATACCATTCACAAAGGCATGATGGATTCACCAGACTTACTCTGGGAAGCATTAAAGGCAGTGTATGAAACAGGGTTGTTGGTTGACTGGAGTTTGAGTCCTGGTCAAGCAGCAACTAAAGTCCCAAAATTAACCTGTGTTCAACCCCCTGGTAGCTTGGCACAGAGCAATCAGGCTTAGCTGAGAGGCAATATGTAAACTGTTTGTGCAACACTTCAAACGGTAATACAGTGAAGACACAACACAAAAGAAGCCCACAACAGTATTAGAAAAATAGAGTCATTTCAATAAATAAAACAAGTCCAAAACAACAAAAGTTCAATTAGTAGAACCAGAGATATCCAGTGTTAATGTCTTTAGAGAACATAGGTCCTCATTACAACCCTGGCGGTCGGTGTTAAAGCGGCGGCAACACTGCCAACAGGCCGGCGGTGAACAAAATGGGATTACGACCACAGCAGAAACCGCCAACATAGACAGCCACCTTAACACTCCGACCACCACGGCGGTAACAACAAACACCGCGGCGGTCACCGCCAACAGACAGTTGGAAGACAATGTACCGCACACCCTATCATGAGAGGCCAATCCGCCAGCTTTTCCGGGGCGGTACCAACAACATCAAAAGCATGGTGGAAACAGTACACCGAAGGGGAACCACTCACCTTCAGACACTCCACGAAGAACCAGGACGCCATAGAGCCCGAATTGCAGATCCTCCCCATGTTGGTGTATCTTCTCATACACCAGGAAGTAGAAAGAAGGCAGTGGCGATGACGACGGTGAGTACTGCACCTAGCACACAGGGGAGGGGGGAGGTAAAAGAGAGTGACACACACACGTGTCACACAACACCCCCACCGTCACCCAAAACACCATACACACCAACACATCCAACACCATTACAGATGGACCCCGTCAACACCTCGAAGAACGCAAGGGCAAAAGGAAATGAGTTGATCCAGTGATATTTTGGAACATTCAGATATAGCAATCGATTTTAAAATAATCAGTATATACAAATATTTACATTATGTACAGACGGCCGTACACTGTCCCTTGTAAATGTCCGTGGACCAGTGGTCCCAAAAATCATGGGCGAAGCCCACACATGACACCTGCCTCAAAACGGAGAGAACACTGCAGGGGCATCAGGTCAAAAAAACACAGGCACCTCAGGGGGAAGGGGAGTAGGGGCACCTCAGCCGGAAGATGGTGCTACGCCACTGCTCCTCGAGGGGGCTCCATTCCCACAGTGATGTCCTGGGGAGTGCAAAGCCAAAGTCTCTCAAGTGGGTTGTTTGCCCACTGCTTGGTCCTGGGGAGTGCAAAGCCACAGTCTCTCAAGTGGGTGGTTTGACCACTGATTGCTTCTGGGAAGTGCAAAGTCACAGTCTCTCAAGTGGGTGGTTTGCCCACTGCTTGCTCCTGGGGAGTGCAAAGCCACAGTCTCTCAAGTGGGTGGTCTGCCCACTGCTTGGTCCTGGGTAGTGCAAGGCCACAGTCTCTCTAGTGGATGGTTCTGGAGGGGGCATTGTGCCCAGTCTGCTTCATCCTGCCAAGGATTGGGGGAGTGTATGCATCTCTCCACTGGTTCTGGAGGGGGCATTGTGCCCAGTGATGCTGCAGCTGGGGTGTGGCAGTTCACATTCTCTCACCTGGGTGTCTGAGCCACAAGAAATGCAGGGAACAGGTAGCACGATACTCCATTGAGGCAGAGCCACACTCCATCCTGCGGCGACTTAGGCTTCAAACTGCTGGTATTGCCAGTGCTGGTGGTGGTGCCTCATGTGGTGTGTCCAGGGTCAGGACGTCACCTGTAGCCGGCTGCCCACTGGGGATGCTGCTGATGTCCGATGTAGTGGCACCGGCTGGGAACGTGGCGGTGGAGATGGCGGTGCAGGTGGCGGTGGCTGCGGCAGAGATGCTACCGGTGCTGCCCGTGGTGCAGGTGCCTGTAGTAGCGGAGGGAGACACCAGACTGTCTCCGGCAGCCTCGGACGGCTGATCACTGGGGAGGATGCTGCTGACTGACATTGTGGCAGTGGCGGTGCAGGTGGTGGTGCAGGTGGCATGCAGGGGGCGGTTGTTGCGGCGGTGGTGACCGTGGTACAGGTCTCGGGCATGTCTGGGGAATTGGTGGTCACCAGCCCCTCACCAGGAGGCTTTGTGCCCTGAGGTGTCTTGGCCTTGCTCTTGTGTCCCTCCCCCACCTTGGTAGTCGCTGCTGGGACCTTGGCACTCTCCTCTTTGTGTTTGGATGAGGCCTTGCTGGGTGGGTGGTGTGCCTTTCCCCTGCTGCATGCCGGCCCCTTATTTACCTTGGTAGGTGGCAGAATTGGGTGTTCCTTCCCATCTGTAGGTGGCACACTGGCAGCTCTGACGGGTGCCCCCTTCAATCCTCCTGGACTTGCAGGGACCACAGCGGACGCAGATTTGGTGGCTGAGGTGCTGGGATGGGATCTAGACATCCTGGCGATAGGGGAAGGACGGCGGGGGAGGTGTAGGGAAGAGGTTAATGTTAGCTAGGAAACGTTTTTTTGAAACACTGGGACGGAAAGATGGAGGGGGTGTGGGAGTGGAGGAAGAGGTAGTGGTTGTAGGAGGTGTACATCTGCTGAGTTTGGGTTTGGTTGCATGGGCTGGAGGCGGTTGGGAGGTGGATAGCTGCTGAGTGGGTGTGTGCCTGCGGTTGTGTACTTTGGGAGGAGGGCTCACAGACACACTGGGAGAGGACACAGGGGACGTATGAATAGTTGTGGGGGTGGTGATTGCTCGTGAACAGTGTTTTGTGATGGCGTGCTGGTGATGGAGGCAGTGGCTGATGATGTAGTGCATGCAGGTGTGAGTGGAGATGATACTGGTAGGGAGGTGGAGGACGAGGAGGAGGGGGACACAGTGGAGGCAGTGGATGTTGGTATGTGTGCATGGGTATGGTGTTTGTGTGAGTGCCTGTGGGATGATGTGTGGTGCTTGTGTTTTCCTGAGCCACTTTTGTGTGTTGATGTGTGTGCATGCTGGTCTGAAGGTGTGCTTGGGATAGGCTGAGGTGGAGGGGATTGGGTCTGGGTAGTGGAAGTTGGGGGGGGGGAGACTGGACACAGGGACAATGGCTGCCAACAGTGCTGAGGCCATAGCCAGAAATGCTCTCTGTTGGGCCGCCACGCCAGAATGAATGCCCTCCAGGTATACATTTGTTTGTTGCAAATGCCTCTCGACACCCTGGATGGCATTCAGAATGGTTGACTGCCCAACAGTGAGGGATCTCAGGAGGTCAATAGCCTCCTCACTGAGGGCAGCAGGGCTGGGTGAGCGGGCACGGGAAACACGCTGAGGGGCTGCTGGGAGGGCAGTGCTGATAGGGGGGGTGGCGGCTGTACCTGTTGTTGGGGTGGGCACAGAAGTGTCCACCACCACCAGGAAGCTTCCATCAGAGAAGGAGTCGCTGTCACTGGTATCCCCTCCTGTCCCTGTCATGGAGCACCCCTCGCCCTCCGTCCCACTGGTGCCTTCAACCTCCGTGGATTCACCCTCATGGGCCATGTGGGATGCAGCTCACCGGAGTTGCGCGGAAGTCTTCGTCCGCCTTCCATGACACTGCACAATGCCAGTGCAGTTACCTCATTTCCCCTTGTCCCTCCTCACAAGTCAGGCAGCTGCCATTTCAGGGGGGCACATGGCATGGCACCTAACTGCGTCACAACACATATTGGCACATATACTGACTCACGATTTAACACACGGCTTCTGTAACATTAATTCAGACACAGTTGTGCTGTATATGTGGCAAATGACCTTCTGCTCACCATTCTCCTCCATAGGCTGCAACCGATGAGGCAGCATATGAGATGGCGGCATCCTCCGGTGTACAGACTCCTGGTGAACATGTTGAGAATGGAGGACAGACACAATATAATCACATACAGACTTGATCGTGCCACAATCCAAGAACTGTATGCCCAATTTGGAGCCAGACCTGATCTCAGCTATATGCCAGCCCACAGGTATCCCCCTCTAGTGCAGGTCCTGTTGGTTCTCCATTTCCTGGGAAGTGGCTCCTTCCAAACTACAGTGGCCATGGCATCAAGGATGTCTCAGCCAATGTTCTCAAACGTGTTGAGCAGGGTGTTGTCTGCCCTGCTGAAACATATGCTCAGCTACATCTTGTTCCCCGAGGTGGAGGATTTGTCTACAGTGAAAGCTGACTTCTGTGCCCTAGGACATATCCCCAACACCATTGGTGCCACTGATGGGACACATGTGGCATTTATCCCCCCGCAGAAATGAACAGGTGTACAGAAATAAAAAAAGCTACCATTCGATGAATATGCAAATGGTGTGTTTAGTGGACCAGTACATCTCCCATGTGAATGCCAAGTATCCTGGCTCTATGTATGATGCCTATATCTTGCACAATAGCAGTATCCCTTATGTGACGGGCCAACTCCAGAGGCACCGTACGTGGCTAATAGGTGAGCCCAAGGTCCCCACACAGTATGAGTAGGTGTCTGGGTATGGGGTTGTCCCTAAGGGTTAGTGTGTGTCTCACAATTGTCCCTCAATATTTGCAGTTGACTCTGGTTACCCCAACCTGTCATGGCTACTGATCCCAGTGAGGAATCCCAGGACAAGGGCAGAGGAACGTTATAATGAGGCACATGGGTGAACTAGGCGGATTATTGAGAGGACATTTGGCCTCCTGAAACCCAGATTCCGGTGCCTCCATCTGACAGGTGGCTCCCTGTACTACTCACCCAAGAAGGTGTTCCCATGCCACTGGATTCAAGCTAGCCTGGCTGATGAGGGGTGAAACCCCGAAACCGGTCCCAGGATGCTTGTTTCCAGTCCAGTGAAGACCTGGCCTAGCAGTTCGGGCTGGACTGTTCCCATGGGGAACAGGGTCAAGACTGATTTGCATATGGCTGGGTCCAAACTGGAATGGCATGGGCAGCAAAAAAACGATGGATTTAGGCCCAGATCACTGTACTGGGGGTGAATGTTTGACAATGTTCAGCATTCCGTCCATCACTTGTTGTTTTTGCTTTGTTGCCCTAAGTGGGAAGGGTATGCCCAGACGTGGGTCCCGTGCTTCCCATGCCACTGGATTCAAGCTAGCCTGGCTGATGAGGGGTGAAACCCCGAAACCGGTCCCAGGATGCTTGTTTCCAGTCCAGTGAAGACCTGGCCTAGCAGTTCGGGCTGTACTGTTCCCATGGGGAACAGGGTCAAGACTGATTTGCATATGGCTGGGTCCAAACTGGATGGCATGGGCAGCAAAAAAACGATGGATTTAGGCCCAGATCACTGTACTGGGGGTGAATATTTGACAATGTTCAGCATTCCATCCATCACTTGTTGTTTTTGCTTTGTTGCCCTAAGTGGGAAGGGTATGCCCAGACGTGGGTCCCGTGCTTCCCATGCCACTGGATTCAAGCTAGCCTGGCTGATGAGGGGTGAAACCCCGAAACCGGTCCCAGGATGCTTGTTTCCAGTCCAGTGAAGACCTGGCATAGCAGTTCGGGCTGGACTGTTCCCATGGGGAACAGGGTCAAGACTGATTTGCATATGGCTGGGTCCAAACTGGAATGGCATGGGCAGCAAAAAAACGATGGATTTAGGCCCAGATCACTGTACTGGTGGTGAATGTTTGACAATGTTCAGCATTCCGTCCATCACTTGTTGTTTTTGCTTTGTTGCCCTAAGTGGGAAGGGTATGCCCAGACGTGGGTCCCGTGCTTCCCATGCCGCTGGATTCAAGCTAGCCTGGCTGATGAGGGGTGAAACCCCGAAACCGGTCCCAGGATGCTTGTTTCCAGTCCAGTGAAGACCTGGCCTAGCAGTTCGGGCTGGACTGTTCCCATGGGGAACAGGGTCAAGACTGATTTGCATATGGCTGGGTCCAAACTGGAATGGCATGGGCAGCAAAAAAACGATGGATTTAGGCCCAGATCACTGTACTGGGGGTGAATGTTTGACAATGTTCAGCATTCCGTCCATCACTTGTTGTTTTTGCTTTGTTGCCCTAAGTGGGAAGGGTATGCCCAGACGTGGGTCCCGTGCTTCCCATGCCACTGGATTCATGCTAGCCTGGCTGATGAGGGGTGAAACCCCGAAACCGGTCCCAGGATGCTTGTTTCCAGTCCAGTGAAGACCTGGCCTAGCAGTTCGGGCTGGACTGTTCCCATGGGGAACAGGGTCAAGACTGATTTGCATATGGCTGGGTCCAAACTGGAATGGCATGGGCAGCAAAAAAACGATGGATTTAGGCCCAGATCACTGTACTGGGGGTGAATATTTGACAATGTTCAGCATTCCATCCATCACTTGTTGTTTTTGCTTTGTTGCCCTAAGTGGGAAGGGTATGCCCAGACGTGGGTCCCGTGCTTCCCATGCCACTGGATTCAAGTTAGCCTGGCTGATGAGGGGTGAAACCCCGAAACCGGTCCCAGGATGCTTGTTTCCAGTCCAGTGAAGACCTGGCCTAGCAGTTCGGGCTGGACTGTTCCCATGGGGAACAGGGTCAAGACTGATTTGCATATGGCTGGGTCCAAACTGGAATGGCATGGGCAGCAAAAAAACGATGGATTTAGGCCCAGATCACTGTACTGGGGGTGAATGTTTGACAATGTTCAGCATTCCGTCCATCACTTGTTGTTTTTGCTTTGTTGCCCTAAGTGGGAAGGGTATGCCCAGACGTGGGTCCCGTGCTTCCAATGCCGCTGGATTCAAGCTAGCCTGGCTGATGAGGGGTGAAACCCCGAAACCGGTCCCAGGATGCTTGTTTCCAGTCCAGTGAAGACCTGGCCTAGCAGTTCGGGCTGGACTGTTCCCATTGGGAACAGGGTCAAGACTGATTTGCATATGGCTGGGTCCAAACTGGAATGGCATGGGCAGCAAAAAAACTATGGATTTAGGCCCAGATCACTGTACTGGGGGTGAATGTTTGACAATGTTCAGCATTCCATCCATCACTTGTTGTTTTTGCTTTGTTGCCCTAAGTGGGAAGGGTATGCCCAGACGTGGGTCCCGTGCTTCCCGTGCCACTGGATTCAAGCTAGCCTGGCTGATGAGGGGTGAAACCCCGAAACCGGTCCCAGGATTCTTGTTTCCAGTCCAGTGAAGACCTGGCCTAGCAGTTCGGGCTGGACTGTTCTCATGGGGAACAGGGTCAAGACTGATTTGCATATGGCTGGGTCCAAACTGGAATGGCATGGGCAGCAAAAAAACGATGGATTTAGGCCCAGATCACTGTACTGGGGGTGAATGTTTCACAATGTTCAGCATTCCGTCCATCACTTGTTGTTTTTGCTATGTTGCACAACCTGGCATTGAGATGCCAGGTGCCTGTTTTGCTGGAGGATGAACCTGGTGATGGTCTTGTGGCAGCCGTGGAGCCTGTGGACAGCGAGGAAGAGGAGGCAGAGGAAGAAGATGTTGACAACAGAACAAACATCATCCTACAGTACTTCCAGTGACACACAGGTAAGAGACTGTAACTCCTCTTCACATTTCAGTTTACTTTAGGACATTGTACATGGCAGCCTCTTAACCTCTGTCTATGGACACTGACTGTACCCTTTGGGTTTCCTTTTTTCAGATCTGTGTACCCCATTCTGGCTTCTGCTATGTGTACTGCTGCCCAACAACTGTCATACATTGGTATGAGTAAATTAACATATACCTTGCAATGCTTTGCTAATGTTGTACTAATACATTTGTGAATCATCAGACTGACTCCAGATTGGTATTTGATTCAAGGGTGTTTATTTAGGTGCTAATAAGTATAGGGGTATGTGCAAGGGGCTGGGGTGATGGTGCAGGAAGGTCCATGGTAGAGTCCAGTCTCATGGCATCACAGGTGCATTGCCCAAGGGGGCATAGGAAGTGGAGCTATGTCAGTTCAAGGTGGACAGGGTAACAGAGTGGGACAGAAGGGGGACAATCAAGAGGGTCCTATTTCCTGGAGGAGGTCTTGGCAATGTTATCTGTCTTCTGCCTGGATCACAGGGACCGTTTGCGGAGTGGTTCTCCTTCTGCAGGAGGTGGGGTGCTGGTGGCCTGATGTTCGTGTGGCGGATCCTCATGTCCACTAGCACCGGGGGAGGTGGAAGGCTATTCCTTGGTTTGGCTAGTGTCAGAGGCCCTTTGCTGACCCACTGCCTCCCTCATCGTATTGCCCATGTCAGCCAGCACCCCTGCTATGGTGACCAGGATGGTGTAGATTTTGGTGAGGTCATCCCTGATCACCATGTACTGTCCAACCTGCAGCCGCTGGGTCTCCTGAAACCTGGCCAGTACCGTGCCCATGGTCTCCTGGGAATGGTGGTATGCTCCCATGATGTTGGAGAGAGCCTCGTGGAGAGTCGGTTCCTTGGGCCTGTTCTCTCCCTGTCGCACAGCAGTCCTCCCAGCATCCCTATTGTCCTGTGCCTCTGTCGCCTGAACCGTGTGCCCACTGCTACTGCCACTGACTCCAGGTCCCTGATCTTCCTGTGTTTGTGGGGTTGCCTGGGGTCCCTGTAGTGGTGGACACACTGCTGATTGATGTATCCTGGGGACAGTGGCATGGGCCCGCTGGGTGGGTGCTGTGGTGGTGTTTCCTGAGGAGGGAGGCTCTGTGGTGGGTTGGGACTGTGGCAGGGGAACCAACTGTCCAGGGGTCCCAGATAGGTCAGGTTGGTCATTGTGATCCAGGCGTGCAGAGCTGCTGTCATCACTGTGGGCCTCTTCTGTGGGGGGACTGGATGTAGCTGGTACCTCCTGTCCGGTGACGTTGGGTAGGGGTCCTGTTGGGATGCAAATGCATTGTTATTGTATCTGTGTGTGACATCTTGTGCAATGGGTGTGTTTCCCTTATAGAATTGTGCTTTCTCTGTAGACGTGGCCTTGTGTGATTGCTGACTGTGTGGGGTGGGTGAGTCTCTCTACTGGGCATGCAGTGACGATGGGTGTCCATGCAGGTCTATGATGGGTGTCCATGCATTGGTGTAGCATCTAGGGCTTGGTATTGGGATGTGGGGGTTGTGATAGTGGGGTATATGTGAGGTGTTGGAGTGATGGGGGTAAGGGTAGCAGTAGGAGTTAGTGATGGTGTGCAGGTAGGGTGGGGGGATAAAGTAATAAAGATTAGACTTACCAGAGTCCAGTCCTCCTGCTACTCCTGCAAGGCCCTCAGGAGGCATTATTGCCAAGACTTGCTCCTCCCATGTTGTTAGTTGTGGGGAAGGGGGTGGGGGTCCACCGCCAGTTCTCTCTACTGCTATTTGGTGTCTTGAGACCACGGAACGCACCTTCCCCCGTAGGTCGTTCCACCTCTTCCTGATGTCATCCCTGGTTCTTGGATGCTGTCTTACGGCATTGACCCTGTTGACGATTCTCCACCATAGCTCCATCTTCCTTGCAATGGACGACTGCTGCACCTGTGATCCGAATAGCTGTGGCTCTACCCAGATGATTTCCTCCACCATGGGCCTCTTCTTTGGGGGGACTGGATGTAGCTGGCACCTCCTGTCCGGTGACGTTGGGTGGGGGTCCTGTTGGGATACAAATGCATTGTTATTGTATCTGTGTGTGACATCTTGTGCAATGGGTGTGCTTCCTTATAGAATTGAGCTTTTCCTGTCGCCTTGGCCTTGTGTGATTGCTGATTGTGTGGGGTGGGTGAGTCTCTCTACTGGGCATGCTGTGATGATGGGTGTCTATGCAGGTCTATGATGGGTGTCCATGCATTGGTGTAGCATCCAGGGCTTGGTATTGGGATGTGTGGGTTGTGATAGTGGGGTATATGTGAGGTGTTGGAGTGATGGGGTAAGGGTAGGGGTAGGAGTTAGTGATGGCATGCAGGTATGGTGGCGGGGATAAAGTAGTAAAGATTAGACTTACTAGAGTCCAGTCCTCCTGCTACTCCTGTGAGGCCCTCAGGATGCATTATTGCCAAGACTTGCTCCTCCCATGTTGTTAGTTATGGGGGAGGCAGTGGGGGTCCACCGCCAGTTCTCTGTACTGCTATTTGGTGTCTGGAGACCACGGAACACACCTTCCCCAGTAGGTCATTCCACCTCTTCCTGATGTCATCCCTGGTTCTTGGATGCTGTCCCACGGCGTTGACCCTGTCGACGATTCTCTGCCATAGCTCCATCTTCCTTGCAATGGACGTCTGCTGTACCTGTGATCCGAATAGCTGTGGCTCTACCCGGATGATTTCCTCCACCATGACCCTTAGCTCCTCCTCAGAAAACCTGGGGTGTCTTTGAGGTGCCATGACGTGGTGTGAGTGATATTTGTGAGGTGATGTGTGGGGTGATGTGTTGGGGTGTATACTGTGATGTGCGTGGATGGTGTATGAGTGATGGTGTTCTGTGCCTCTGAGTGAATGTGTGCTCTTTGCTTGTCACTCTGTGCTTGTTCTATTTTTTTTGGTTGAAAGGGTTGTGGGTAATGTCGGTGTGTGTTTTATAGTGGTGTGAGTGTGTGAGTGTGGTGTGTATATGTGTGACAGATGTGTGTATTTTGAATTGTCCAATGTGGTGTAGTTTTGTAAGTGTGTGTGTATTTTGAGGGCGGCGGAGTGAACCGCCAATGGTTTACCGCTGTTGAAAGACTGCCGCGTTGATTCATGGGTCGTGATACTGTGGACGTGTTCCTGTTGGCGTGATGGTGTGGGTTTTGCTATCGCCAGTTTATCACTGACCTTTGGTGTGGCGGACTTGTGTGGGTGTTTGTATTGTGACGGTATTCTCTGTGTGGGTTATAATACCCATGGAGTATTACTGCCGCGGTCACGATATGTTGGCAACCGTCAGCACAGCGGTAGGTGGCATTTACCACCAAGGTTGTAATGAGGGCCATAGTGGCAAAAGGCATACAGCACCAACTGTAGATATATGGTCATGTTAGATCAGGACAGAGTCATAAATTCATGCTGACCATGATGGAGTGTGGGCCGGGTACAGGGATCCAGCCTGGCATGCTGAACAGAGTAACCTAAATCCTTGTTTGTGGAGTACTGTGAGGATCCACACTGAAGATGCTTTGCACAGCCAAACTGATGTGTTGGTTCCAAAATTCGGCAAGTCTGCAGTACAAGGTCCTGTTTGCATCAACGCCAAGGATCTCATGAATGAAGGCTTGAGATACAAAGCCCACAGTCATGATTGCGTTGCACAGTAGGGGCAATGCTTGGTTCCATTGAGCTGAGAAACTGTGATGAGGAGTCCATCGCCCTCATTGCAGAGGATGTATTGCACAGTGGCAATTCTAAAGGCAATGCAGGCTGCAGTGGCTATGCAAGTCTTTGCAACCGGTTGAATGCATTCAGCAGAAGAGATGCATCATTTCTGCTCAGTTTTACACTGCATAGCAGAGGCGATCTGTCAGTTTCGCTGGATCCATAGATGCCAGCCAAGCACCTTAAGCCAACTTCCAAGGGTCCAAGACTTGAATGGCACCCCTTGGTAGGGTAAACTCACAGATGTCAGAGTCCAGGTGCAGATGCACGGTCTTTGAAGCCTATGTCCCTGAGGCTTCAGATCAGGAGGCAAGCCAACTCGTTCTTGGAGTGATTCTGGGTTCTGCATTCATGAGATGCAGGTCCAGCCCTTCTCACCCAAGCAAGAGGGCAGCAGGTCATCACAGAAAATCTGGAATTCAGCAGAGTGAAGTCTAACAGAGGGGCAGTCCTTCAGCAGCACAGCAGTCCTTCTTCCTGGCAGAGTGTCCACAGGTCAAGAAGTGTACTGAAGAGTTGGTGTCTGAGGTCCAGTATTTCTACCCAGTTGTGCCTTTGAAGTGGGGAGAAGCTTCTAGATTTATGCCTTTGAACTGAACAGATACTCTGCCTTCCCTGCCCTGCCCCCAGATTAACTACAGGGGTGTGCAGCTATTTGCATGGAGACAAGAGACAGACTATTCAGCTGTAAGTGGGACTGTGGCCAACTCCTCCATCCCATCTTGCCAGTGGTGACCCATAAAGTCACATCTAAGCTCCCATTGTGGTTGGCTGTCTAGAATAAATACAAAAGGCCCAACTGACAGGTATGCTCAGTCACGTGCCCATAGACAGGCTGGAGGCTCCAATGGCTATGACAAAAAAATGGCAACTTTCTAAAAGTGACATTTTCAGGATTGCAATTTAAAATCCAACTTCATTATAAGTCAAGATTTTAAATTGTGATTCGAGATACACCAAACATGAACTGATTATTTCTTCATATTTGGAAAGTATAACATTTAACAAGGCAACTCCAATGTTATCCTATGATAGAGATAGACCTTGCAGTTGTAAAAAACACATTTAAGTGTTTCTCACTACCACAACATATAAAACCTAAAAGTTCATGTCCCATTTTTAAAATACATTACACCCTGCCCCCGGACTATCCAGGGCCTACCTAAGGGATGACTTATATCTATTAAAAAGGAAGGATTTGGCCTGGCAAAAGATTTACATTTCCGGGTCAAAACTGCACACACAGGCTATGCAATAACAGGCTTGAGACATGTTTTTGTGTTACAATTCTTTATTGAAATCAAAAAGGAATAATATTGTAATACAGTGGGTAGAGCAGTCGTGTAGGGAAAAAGACAGTGCATGCAATAACAACAGAGGCAATCAGTAAGGAGTAAATGCAGAAAAATTGGAGATCCAGATGATTTGAGGGAGACAACAACGTAGAATAAAATGCATACATTACGGTCACTAAAAACAAAACCCTACAATTCAGACTGCAAGTGGGAGGTATTCTATGAGGGTAGCAACAGCACTTGTCAGAGCTAGGGAGGGAGAGTAAGAACACATAGAAGATGAGAGGGGTGAGGAGATAGAAAGGAGAAGTGGGACAGAGGGAGAGGGAGAAGTAGAGGGAGAGGGAGAGGAGAAGGTGGGAGGGAGGAGAGAGGGGAAAAGGGCCACAGCAGCAGTGTAGCACCCAGGGGAGCCATTCAGGCCAAAGCAAGGTACTTGACACCTGGAGGAGGGTTCTGGGGGGGGGGCAGGGAGATACATGTATACAGTAAGGAATTAGTGCCTGGATACCAGATGGAAGGGTGCTCACATCTGGAGGAAAATCTCCACTCTATCCTGGATGATTCATATGTGGAAAGTCACTCAGTACATTTCTACTAGCCAGTTTTTGTGAGATGGAGGCGTAGGGGAACACCAGTGGTGAAGTATGTAGACTTTGGCTGAAGGAAGGGCCATATGTAAGAGGCAACGCTTGGGGCAGGAGAGGTCAGGGATGTCACCTGTGCCGTGCAAATAGGACAGAGGTCAAGATAAACGGGTTTTGAGTGGCAGTGTTTCACCCAGCATTTTCCCTACCGCATTCCAAAAGGGCTGAACGGAGGGGTAGTACACAAAGGATGTGAAATAGATCACAGCGAGTAAATGGGCAATGCCAACAGATCGCATTTGGGCAACAGTCCTGCTCCTCTCAGTTTCACAGGGGTCCAGTGCCAATCATAAGGCATCTTGAAGAGGCAAAACTTCAAATGGGCACCTCTTGTCCAATGGTCGAGCGCCTCCAAGAGTTTTTCCCAATCTTCTGCCTCACATTCTGGTTGCAGTATATTTTGCCATTCAATGTGGAGGTTACTGAGGAAAGGAAGAGAGAAAAAATTCTGAATTTTATAGAAGCCAGACATAAACCCATGGGAGCCTCCCCATGTCCTAAGGTAGGAAACTATGAGGGATGGTTGTGGGGTCCAGGGTCAGGTGCCTAGGCTCCATTGGACACAGTATTGCAATTGAAGGTATCTCCATGATTGCTAGGGGGACAGGCCAAACTCCTATCGAACTGCTGCAAAGGACTTGAGAGCTTCATCAGAAATTACCTGGTTTAGGCTAGGGATGCCTGTTCCCGTTCCAAGTTCAACATCACCACCCACTGTTCAGGCAGTTATTGCCCCATAAGGGTGCATAATCATGAAGAAGGGGGTCCACCCCAAAAAGGCGATGGACTCGGCATCAAGATTCTGTCATGACCATTGGGTAGACAGAGCGTGATGTTGTCACGCCACCCTTGCAAAGGGGATATAGTCCATGCTGACATGTCAGAAGTGTGTGCTCCATCACAATCCACTGTAGCGGCTCTGGCATCCTGGGGAGCATGTAGGCCAACTGAGAAAGGTGTAGGGCCAGATCATAGTGCTCGGCCAAGAGGAGGCCCAGACCACCACAGGAGAAACGTGCCAAGAGTCTGGCATAGGCCAAGTAGGATGGGAGAACCCCTAGACAAAGGAATAAATCCATGCATCTATGGTGCGAAAGGTAGGTGTTAGAAATGGGGTCTCTAGTTGGCAGAAGTATACGCCCATGTCCAAATAAGGACTGCAATCCTACTGAGGTTAAGTCACACACAATCAAAATTATCCTGAGCACACCCTCCGGTAGCCTGGCACTGAGCAGTCAGGCTTAACTTAGAAGGCAATGTGTAAAGTATTTGTGGAATAAATCATACAGTAACACAGTGAAAACACCACAAAAAATACACCACACAGGTTTAGAAAAATATAGGATAAATATCTGGTTAAATTAAGGTCAAAATGATAAAGATTCAATAAGCACAAGTTGAGATATCACTTTTTCAAGTTTTAAAAGTTTACATGCACGGAGACCGCAGAGGAGGAGATGCGTGGAAAAATATGGTGAGTGTTGGATTTTCCGACACAGCACAGACGATGCGTCATTGCTTTCCACGCTGCAAGGGGCTTTGCGTCGATTTACAGCACACTGTTTTTGGTCCTCATTGCAATGTGGGCTCTTTGGACACCCAGCGAAGAAGTCACAGGCGTTGCATTGATCCGGTAGGCGATGCGTCAAACTATCTGTTGCACGGCAGGAGCTGTGTCGATTCTTCACTCAGGAAGTCTGGTTGTGTCGTTCTGGCTCGGCTGTGCATCTATCTGAAGGGTTGTGCATCAAATTTCCCATTGCAACGCACGTGCTGCGTCGATCTTCACTCAGGAAGTCGAGCTACGTCATTCCGGTTCGGCTGTGCGGCGATTTTCTTGTTGCAAGGCAGGCTATGCGTCGTTTCCGACAGGCCATGCGTTGATTTTTGGTGCACAAGGAGTTTCCTTGAAGAGATGAAGTCTTTTTGGCCCTGAGACTTGAGAAAACAGGAGGCAAGCTCCATCCAAGCCCTTGGAGAGCACTTCTCAGCAAAGTGAGAGGCCAGCAAGGCAGCATGACAACAGCAAGGCAACAGTCCTTCATAGCAAAGCAGTCCAGGTGAGCCCTTTGGGCATCTAGGCATTTCATCTTGACAGGGGGCAGGTTCAGGTCCAGAAGTGTCTAAATTGGTGGGGTCAGAGACCCAGTTTATATACCCAAAAATGCCTTTGAAGAGGTGGAGACTTCAAAGAGTGGTTTTGAAGTGCACAAGGTCCCCTTTCAGTACAGGTCTGTCTGCCAGGGTCCTAGTAGGGGGTCAGGCAGTCCATTGTGCGAGGGCAGGCCACTAGCCTTTGAAATGTAAGTGTCAAGCCCTCCACCCTTCCAGCCCAGGAAGACCCATTCAGGATGCAGATGAGTGCAGGTGTGACTGAGTATCCTGTGCTTGTGGCTGTCTGGGTGAAGTTCACAAAGGAGCTGTCAACCAGGCCAGCCCAGATGTGGATTGGAGACAGGCTGTAAGGCACAGACAGATATTAAGTGCAGATAAATGCTCACTTTCTAAACGTGGCATTTCTAAAATAGTAATATAAAATCCATCCCACCAATAAGCAGGATTTTGTGTTACCATTCTGGCCATACTAAATATGACCTGGTTACCCCTTTCTGATCAGTAGCTACCACTCAAACAGTATATGGGGTAGCCCTAATGTTATCCTATTAAAGAAGCAGGCCTCACAGCAATGGAAAATGAATTTAGGGGTTTTTCACTACCAGGACATATAAAACACACCTGTGCATGTCCTGCCTTTTACCTGCATAGCACCCTGCCTATGGGTTACCTAGGACCTACCTTAGGAGTGCCTTATGTGTAGAAAAAGGGGAGTTTAAGGCTTGGTAAGTACATTTAAATGCAAAGTTGATGCGGCATTGAAACTGCACACACAGGCCTTGCAATGGCAGGCCTGAGACATGGTTAAGGGGCTACTTATGTGGATGGCACAACCAGTGCTGCAGGCCCACTAGTAGGATCCAATCTGCAGGCCCTGGGCACATATAGTGCACTTTTTACTAGGGACTTACAAGTAGATCAAATATGCGAATTGGGTATGAACCAATGTTACCATGTTTAAGGGAGAGAGCATGTGCACTTTAGCACTAGTTAGCAGTGGTAAAATGCACAAAGTCCTAAAACCAGCAACAACAGTGTCAGAAAAGTGGAGGGAGGCAGGCAAAGAATTGGAGGATGACCAGCCTAAGGTTGTAACAGTAGGAAAGGGGACCAATAGAGGCAGCATGCCAAGGACATATGTAAAGTGCGGGAGTGTCACTATTCTCACAACCTGTACTATTACAGGACCTGCACTGTTCCAAGACTATGCTGGTATTACCAAGAAACTTCAAACAAGATTAGAAAGAGTCCAGAATGCAGCAGCCAGACTCATCCTGGACATCCACCGACACAGCCAAATCTTTTCCTATCTCAGAGATCTTCACTGGCTCCCTGTCAACAAGTACTTCACATGCAAATGCCTGATCCATGCCTTCAAGGCACTGCACAACATAGAACCAGCATACCTCAACCACCACCTCAACTTCTACGTACCCAACAGCTCCTCCATTTCTTCCAGCTTGCCCTTGCAGCCATCCCCAGGATCCAGAAAACTACAGTAGGAGGATGATCCTTCTCCTACTTAGCATTCCGGAAATGGAACACACTGCCCCTCATGCTTAGGCAGACTGCATCTTTGAAGCAGTTCAGGAAGGACCTCAAGACCTGGCTCCTCCACAGAGCAGCATGCCTACATTCAGCACCTTGCGACCCTATGGGTGACTAGCCACACTTTACAAATCCATGATTGATTGATTGGTTTGATCAAGGTGGGATCATTTTGCAAAGCTTACTTTCACGTGGACAAAGGGTCGAGGTTGTCTGCCAACATGTGGTCCAACCCGCTATTGACATAGACCCCCAGGTACCTGAGACGAGACTGTGTCTAGCGGAAGGGATAGCCATGGATAGCGGCCCCCGTGGTCACAGTTGAAAGGGGCAGTGTCTCACTCTTGTCCCAGTTCACCCGGTATCCCACCAGTGCTGCAAAGTCATTGATGATATCCAGCAGGGTCAGAAGGGAGCTTTGTATATGCATGACAGGGGGGAAGTATATCATCCACGTACAGAACCCTGTGGACATTCCTCCTGGGATGCGGGTATTGGCGATGTGAGACCACACAGGGCTCTATGGCCAGGGGGGAACAGCAGGCATGACACAGGTCCAACAGGAAGCCCTCCCAGTTAACCTGAGCGGTTGTGGAGTCGTATAGCCAGTGGACCTTATTTATGAATTTCTCTCCTAGGCCAAATTGCCACCGGGCTTCAGAGGGGTACCCCCACTCAATCCTGTTGAACGTCTTCTCAGTTTTTAGGTAAAGGGCAAGGACCTCATCTGGCAGGTTTTTGGCCACCATAGAGTATGAGTGAAGGTGTAGAGGTGATTTCTGGAGGAATGGCCAGGGATAAACCCCACCTGCAGGTGGTGAATCAAGAATGGGATTACCTCGCAGAACCAGGCCACCAATACACAAGAGAGGAATTTTATGTCCTCATTGAGTAGGGACCTGGGACTGGAGCTTCCAGATTGGCGGTCTCTCTCCAGTTTGGGGAGGTTTGTTATTACCACTTTTTTAGAAATGGAGCCAAATGAACCTGTCTGGCCTGCCTCACGGAAGACATTGTATAGGGAATCAATTACACATGATAGCGACTACCTGGTGAGAAACCAGGAAGAAGTCCAGCCTAGATTGGGTGCCATGAACGGGTGAGAGGAAGGTATACACCAAATCCACTGGATGGGGGAGGCGTGATGTTCCACCAAGCAGTGATCAGTGATCAGCGATCACGTCCCTCAGGAGGGCCCTGTCTGCATTGTGTCTGGTGTCCAAAGGGCCAATGTGATCCAGCACCATGTCCCAAGCCAAGTTCAAGTCGTCTTCAATCAAATATTGGGAGGCCCAGATTTCTGTGAGGAAGCAGTTGAGTTGGAGGAAAAAGAGGCGCTTAGGGCCTGTAGGGAAATACACCGAGCCAACACACAGCGTTCTCTTCCCAAACTTCAATTTGACCTGGAGCCATCTAGATCACACCAGGATTTGAGGACAGTGACAGGCAGTGATCTGTGTATGAGTATTAAAATACTGCATTTGCTGGGGAGGGGCAGAGCCAGATGCCATCACCTCTGGGCAGCTACTGGGGATCAATCTATCCCACCCAGTCATGCCGCTGCTTCTCAGAATCAATGCTTGAGAGGTTGATCTCCTGTAAGAGGGCCACATCCACCCACTTGGACTTCAAGCAGGACAGCACCTTCCTGCTTTTTATACAGTGCGTTAGCCGGTTGACATTCCACAAGATGGTGTACAATGGGCAACAGGAACCCTAAGGGTAGGGTGGAAAGAGGGGTGGAGCTAGAGAGAGAAAGAATGGAAAGGAGGAAGAACTGAGTGAGAAGGAAACAAGGGAACAGAGAGAGAGAGAGGGGGATGCAAAGGAGAAAGGAAGGGAGAGAAAAGAAGGACATGAGGGCAGGAGAGTGCAGGACAAGCATCTGACAGATGCTGTGAAGGGAGTTGTACTGAATATGAAGGTGGAGGGGTTGAAGTGGGTCGAGAGAAGGGAAGTAAGCTAGCTGGCACCGAGCCAAGGGCGAGCCTCAGGGAAGGCTGGGAACTGCAGGCTGCTGTCTAGAATTGCTGCACCAACGAGCCAGAGGGCTCATGGAGATGGCAGGGCTATGTACATGCTAAGGTAAAGCCAAAATGAGGACATAGCCACTGGGGGGGGATGTGGTGGTGGGATGAGGAGTTCCCCCGGGAGGGTGCCCCAGCAGCAAAGATGGGCAGGAATGGTCTGCTACAGAGATCAGGCAGACAGCATGCATCAAGGAGACATTTCATTGAAGCCATAGGGGAGGGGTTCCTGGGAAGCAACTAGGGGAGGTGAGAATGTGTGGGGGATGGTGCTTGACCCAGTGAGAAGCTGAAAGCCACAGGGGGAGGGAGAAGAGGGACAGGGGAAGGGGGACATGAGAGCAGCTCTGTAATAATATTATGTCCCACTAACCTAGTCAGAACAAACAGTTCTGATAACAGGAAGCATCATGTAATAACTCAACATAAATATGTACAAAGGCATGCGGCTACCTAGCAAGGAAAGCAATTCAACTGAGTATGGAACAAATTACAGCTATACAATAAACAATAGGCAAATGGATCAACAATGCAAAAGGCACTAGAGATTTGTTCAGGCAACAGTACTTATTCATCTGTTGACTGGAGATCATGGCTGCCAGATCCCAGCAAGTGGCGGGTGGGAGGGCGGTAATGGGCCTTGTAGTAAAGAATACATCTCAGCCATCAGAGAGAGGGGGCTTCAGCATGGCCTGGGATTTGTCTCAAACCTGGTCCTATTTGAGCGCTGCCACCGCCTTGAGGGCCAAATTCCTGTCTTCCTGGGATCGAGCCAACCTCTTGAGGTCTCTTCCCCAGTCTCTGGCCACCAGTGCACCACCAGCCACCAGGGGCAGCGGGGGGAGGCATGGCAGTGAGGTGGGGTCAGACTGCAAGTCCAGGGGGCAATATCCATTGCTTGTGCTGTGAGTCTTTCCAGGAAGAGGAGTAGGGCTTCTGGGTCAAATAAATTCTTGGACCTGCCATCTTTCATGATTTACATGCTGGCAGGTCAGAGCACTCCAAACTTGATGTCCAGTTTGAGCAGCTGGGGTCGAATGGGCCAGAAATGCTTTCCTTCTGTCATTGGTTTCCAAAGAAGAGTCTGCAGCAATGTAGAACTCATGCCCCTCAAAGTCAAATTGGCCACAGTCAGGAGCTGTTGCACTTGTTCATGTTGGAGGAAACAGCCTTGATCAGACACGGTCTTCCTGATGTGTCCAGACACGAGGGGTCAATTCAGTGCACCCTTTGGAGCTCCAGGGGGAGTGAAGATAAGGCCCAAAAGAGTGGGGAGAAGACCCTTGAGAAAAGCTCAGACATCCATGCCCTCAGCTTATTCTGGGGAGCAAAAGAAGTGGACATTGTCCCTATGGTTTCTGTTCTCCAGGTCAGTAAGCTTGTCCTGTAGTTATAGGAACTTCTGGTCCCTATCTAGTAGGGTGTTGAGGTTGGCCACCACTGTCACAAGCCGCTATTCTCTCCCCGCCACAGTCCTGGAAGACCGCAATATCAATGTGGATGGATTTGGTTTCAGCCTTTAGGTCAGAGATTTTGGAGTCCAAGCCCTTGAGGCGACGGCTGACCAATGTGTTCTCCTGCAGGATGCGCTCTATACAGGGAGTGCAGAATTATTAGGCAAATGAGTATTTTGACCACATCATCCTCTTTATGCATGTTGTCTTACTCCAAGCTGTATAGGCTCGAAAGCCTACTACCAATTAAGCATATTAGGTGATGTGCATCTCTGTAATGAGAAGGGGTGTGGTCTAATGACATCACCACCCTATATCAGGTGTGCATAATTATTAGGCAACTTCCTTTCCTTTGGCAAAATGGGTCAAAAGAAGGACTTGAAAGGCTCAGAAAAGTCAAAAATAGTGAGATATCTTGCAGAGGGATGCAGCACTCTTAAAATTGCAAAGCTTCTGAAGCGTGATCATCGAACAATCAAGCGTTTCATTCAAAATAGTCAACAGGGTCGCATGAAGCGTGTGGAAAAACCAAGGCGCAAAATAACTGCCCATGAACTGAGAAAAGTCAAGCGTGCAGCTGCCACGATGCCACTTGCCACCAGTTTGGCCATATTTCAGAGCTGCAACATCACTGGAGTGCCCAAAAGCACAAGGTGTGCAATACTCAGAGACATGGCCAAGGTAAGAAAGGCTGAAAGACGACCACCACTGAACAAGACACACAAGCTGAAACGTCAAGACTGGGCCAAGAAATATCTCAAGACTGATTTTCTAAGGTTTTATGGACTGATGAAATGAGAGTGAGTCTTGATGGGCCTGATGGATGGGCCCGTGGCTGGATTGGTAAAGGGCAGAGAGCTCCAGTCCGACTCAGACGCCAGCAAGGTGGAGGTGGAGTACTGGTTTGGGCTGGTATCATCAAAGATGAGCTTGTGGGGCCTTTTCGGGTTGAGGATGGAGTCAAGCTCAACTCCCAGTCCTACTGCCAGTTCCTGGTAGACACCTTCTTCAAGCAGTGGTACAGGAAGAAGTCTGCATCCTTCAAGAAAAACATGATTTTCATGCAGGACAATGCTCCATCACACGCGTCCAAGTACTCCACAGCGTGGCTGGCAAGAAAGGGTATAAAAGAAGGAAATCTAATGACATGGCCTCCTTGTTCACCTGATCTGAACCCCATTGAGAACCTGTGGTCCATCATCAAATGTGAGATTTACAAGGAGGGAAAACAGTACACCTCTCTGAACAGTTTCTGGGAGGCTGTGGTTGCTGCTGCACGCAATGTTGATGGTGAACAGATCAAAACACTGACAGAATCCATGGATGGCAGGCTTTTGAGTGTCCTTGCAAAGAAAGGTGGCTATATTGGTCACTGATTTGTTTTTGTTTTGTTTTTGAATGTCAGACATGTATATTTGTGAATGTTGAGATGTTATATTAGTTTCACTGGTAATAATAAATAATTGAAATGGGTATATATTTGTTTTTTGTTAAGTTGCCTAATAATTATGCACAGTAATAGTCACCTGCACACACAGATATCCCCCTAACATAGCTAAAACTAAAAACAAACTAAAAACTACTTCCAAAAATATTCAGCTTTGATATTAATGAGTTTTTTGGGTGCATTGAGAACATGGTTGTTGTTCAATAATAAAATTAATATTAATAATTCTGCACTCCCTGTATTAGCGCTCCGTTGCAGGCTTAGAGGAACAGTGGTAGGCCCAGCAGCAGATGAGCCATGTGGGGTAGCCATAGGATGGTCTTGGGAAACAGTCTCTAAAACAGTAGCTGACATGAGGGCTTGTCGGCAGACTTGCCAGAGGACATTTCCATGGGAGGGGTCCAAATAGGTGGGGAAAGAGTACAGTGCATGGGGGAGCAGGTGCCCCGCAGTGTTGAGGTGGACCAGCAGCTCCCATATCAGGTTTCTAGCCCACAGAGGATAGGGAAGCAGACACTTAGTAATGCCCCCAGCTGGGTCCAATCATTGCAGTTAGGCAGGCCACCAACCTGTCCCCTTGCCGCCCAGGGAGGCAGAGGGCAGCCCTTAATAAGAGGCTGTACCTTCAACTCAGGCCATTGCAGTGGGCATAGTTGCACTGTGCAGAGGATTATCCCAGAATCTGGTGGGGGCAAGTAACACAGCCAGGGAGGCGGGCTGATGGTCAGTAGCTCCCCATGTCCTTGATGGCAGTGGGGGCAATAGGGGAATCGTTTGGCTTGGGGAGCACCCAGCCCAGTACAGAGAGACTAGCACCTGCTGGAGACAGACCAGTGTCTGGGCACATCGCTATAGGGGGAAACCAGCTGAGGTGTCCGGGGTGTCCTGTGGGTCCTGAAAGCCTAGCCAGAGATAGTATGCTGTACCTTCCTTGGGTTGGGTGATAGAAAAGTAGAGACTCGAAGCAGACAATGGGCCATCACAAGGTCAAGCATCCCCGGAGAAGGCCCCCGCCAGTCACAAGTGGCAGAGATGTGGGAGGAGGGAAATCAGTGAGGGGTCACCCACCATATTCAGGCAGTAGAGTCCAGCAGAGGTCAGCACAGTTCAGCATGGAGCCCAGTGGCCTGAAGATAGGGCGGGTCCCTAGACTGTTGCAGCCCTTGGGTTGAAGTGGGGTGCAAGCGTGAGGCTATTTGCAGTGATCAGCACTCCAGTGCTAGTGTATGCTCGGACTTAGGCATGTGTAGTGTAGATGAGGGGGATAGGTGACCCTCACATCCGGGGTGTGCACCAAGGCTTGTAGTGTGTATCAGCATGAGGCATGTCGGGCCCCTGTTTTGGTTGGCAGTGCGGTCTGTGTCTTGGCACTGGGCAGGCAACTCAGTGCCTGGACTGCCTGTAGTCTAGTCTGCGCTATCATGCACCACAGCAGGCTGGAGCAAATGGCTGCATGTGCAGTGGGTAGCATGGCAAAGTGCAGCTGATGTTCGTGCCATTCTGCTGTCCAGTGGGGCCATCTCACTGGGGTCAGAGGTCCGACCCGCATGTTTCTAGGGTGTGGGGCAGTTCATCCCCAGTATGGCTCAGTGCAGAGGATGGGGGATCATTCCTTTGCTTTGTGAAAGAGGAGAAAGTAGATAGGATGGCCTGCAGCACCACTCTAGGCCGCCACTCCAAAATGACCAGTAGGCCTCATCATATGACGGTGTGCGGAACATTTGGGTCTTTGGTGTCCCAGTCGTGGGGCACCATGGGGGGGGTGCTGGACTCCTTTGTGATTTGCTGGGGTGATAGTGGCGAAGGTCGCTGGTGCAACCATGGCATACAAACCCTGCCACCTGGCTCTGCACCACTCCGGCTCACGGAGCTGTCCTTACAAACAGCCATCTCTGTATGTGGCCAGTTCACACCCCCAAGACAATGTTTAAAGGGCTACTTAGGTGGCATAATCAGTGCTGCATGTTGATCTAGCACATTAAATACACATGGCTGGAAATGATCTGCCTAATGACGATGAGAGACAAAATCTTGAGCTGAAGAGATTGGCACTTAGGCTAATGGACACAACATTGTCAACACACATTACTATGCAACATTAACTGTACAATCTAAGGGACAAGGCGTGAAATCTCCTGAACTGGCTGGTGACCAGAGACCAAGAACTCCAGCTGGTCCCATCCTAACCAAAAACTCTGACCAGATGGTTACAGCTACCCACCTAATTGTCCGTGAATTAGCAAATGACTTACCCCAGCTTTACTTTGGATGACCTGTGTCTGTGTCAAAAGGGAAAATCAGAATATTGAAGACCTGATTGTGCCCATACTTTCAGAACCAGATAGATCTACAAATGGATACCCACCTAAACCAGAAGAACAGCCACCCAAGCCCTCGTAAGCAGCAACCTGGACTACGACATTGCCCTCTACGCAGGAACCACGGCCAAACTCCAGAAGATGCTGCAACTCATCCAGAACGCCTCTGCATGCCTCATCCTGGACATCCCAGCCACTGCCACATCACAGACCACCTGAAAAACCTGCACTGGCTTCCAGTCAACAAGAGAATCACCTTCAAACTCCTCACCCACGCTTACAAAGCACTGCACAACACTGGACGAGAATACCTCAACAGATGACTCTCCTTCTACACCCTGACCCGGCATCTCCGCTCCGCCGACCTCGCCCTCGCAACTGTCCCACACGTCCGCAGAACTACAACTGGCAGTAGATCAGTCTTGCACCTCACCGCCAAAACGTGGAACACTCTTTCCACCCACCTGCGACAGACCAAAGACTTCCTTTCCTTCAGGAAACTTCTCAACACCTGGCAGTTCGGGCAGTAGCAACACCCCCCTACCACCTTCTCCCCCCTCCACTCCTCAGCGCCTTGACACCGTCACGGGTGAGTAGTGTGCTTTGTAAATCCCTATATGATTGATTGATAAGAGTTGGAAGAACCTCTCACTGCTAAAGAAATACTCACTGCTATCCAAGCTCTCTCAACCAGGAAAACACCAGGCCTTAACTGATTTCCATTGGAGCTGTATAAGAGGCAAGAATCTAGGCTGATACCTCTGCTGCTTGACATGTATAAAAGACGCCTTCTAATCAGGCGAGATCCTTCTTGACTTATGTGAAGCCATGATCTCTGTGATCCTGAAACCGTGGAAACCCCTTCACGAATGTGACTCATATCGGCACATCTCCGTACTCAACATGGATATTAAAATTCTCACCAAAGTGCTGTGAAACCGACTTGTAAGGATAATTAAGACCATGATACACCTAGACCAAAATTGTTTATACCAGGCTTTAGCACCCGCTCCTGCCCCAGGCATTTGAATAATGCAATAGCTGTAACCAGAAATGTAAGAGTGCAGCACTCTGGTATCAGTACATTTTTTTAAAGGACTGTGATTCCGTTCAATGACAACTTATGTTCTACCTCCCGGAATGGATGAACTTTGGCCCTCACTTACGCATATATGTTAAAGTAATTTGCTTCACACCATGGGCTCCGGTTCAAGTGAAAGAGGAACTCTCCCCAAGAATTGATAGAGAATGGGGATTGAGACAGGGCTTCCCCCTGTCACCGCTCTCATTCACCCTAGTCATTGAGCCATTGATGGAGTGGATTTGCCACAATGCTCAACTCTGTGGCTTCCAATGGCCTGATGACCATGAGAATAGAGTGTCACTATATGCCCGTACCCCCATACTTATATCAGTGCCCTTGGGACCTTTCCACTCAAGCTCCTGTCTCTCCTTCAGATCTGTGCAGATGCATCTGGCATTACTGTACAATAGTCCAAATATACCTATAGTCCTCTGACAGACTAGCAAGGTGACATAAGGTTTGACATTTTACTAAAATAAGTGCCTCAGCACTTTAGATATTTAGGGATGCACATTACACTTACTAAACAGAGGGCATGGCATCTGAATATTACACCTTTAATAGCCTGGGTACAGAGAGACATGGATTTATGGGAAGACCTCTGCCTGAACATAGCAGGCAGAAGAGTGCTGTTCATTATGATAGTGTTCCTCAATGGCTCCTTTCCTTTCCATACTACAAAATTATCTGTGCGACATACCGTCTGCCCATTTCTGCATACTACAATCAGCAATTGTCAAATTCCTCTAGCTGGAGGTCCAGCCACATGCCTCCTACCACAAATGTGTACTTTCTCCTTATGATGGGGGGGTCTAGGATTTGCAGATATACGTCTATATTGCTTGGCTAACACCTCATACTAATAAATAAATTACTGTTCATGGACCAACGTGACCCCTCTATAGCCTTAGAACTGTGCGCGCAAGTGCTCTATGACACACTCAATTCCCAATAGGGCTCCTGCCCAGTGACAACCCTTCCACCAGCAACCAAACTAGCCCTATGCTAGTATCATTGTGGTAGATCAAAGAACATAGCCAAAGCACTACGATGTGCCAGGAACCGGCTCAAGCACACAGCCACACTGGAGGTTTTCTGAGCATGGGATAATATCGGCATATCCAAACTATGGGATGTCTGGAAGGGTAACTGCATGTGCACATTTCAGCATCTTATGGATACTTACACATTACATCTAATGCAATTTCCCGGACTCCGTGCACCGGCTTGCTTCCTCATTTACACAAGGTACTGTACCTTGAGGTCAGTGTTACTCCGTGAAAGGCACCATTAGCGTTGGAGTGTTGGGAATGACTCTGTCATAATGCTGTGATGTCACCAATTCAAAGCACTTGTGTTTCTAAGCACTAAATTGAAGTTCAATTTTTAAAAATTCATAACTTGACTTGACTATTTTGAGTTTTTGTCATTTTGGTCTTGTTTTACTGAGATAAATATTGGCTATTTTTCTAACCTGGTGTTGAGGCCTTTTGTGGTATTTTCACTGTGTTACTGTGTGTGATTGTACAAATAGTTTACACATTGCTTTTGAGATAAGCCTGCCTGCTTGTGCCAAGCTACTAATAGAGTGAGCAGGGGCCATCCTAGATGTGTACCTCCCTTACCCCGACTACAGTGAGGGTCCTGCTTGGACCGAGTGCAAACTGACTGCCAACCAGAGACCCCATTTCTAACAAACCCCTTAGAGGAACATATCATGGAGTAACAAATAGGGTTGAAATGAAATTCCACTTTATAACGCATCCTGGTAAATAACACCGCAGACCCCACGGTGCAATTAAGAAAACAATGGAGCATAATGTTGGCTTCCTGGAAGGGGAAGAGTGAGAGAAGGCCAGTATGGCCCCCAGGACACTTGCAATTTCTATGAGATTGTGCCTAATCTAACTTAAACACCTATGCAGAGTACACTACAGTTGTTCACGAATAACTAAAATTAAGAGAGGTCTAGACCCAAAGTGAATAAGATGTCAACAAAAACTAGGCACCTTTTTCCATATGATATGAGAGTGCCCCGTGATGCAACAATAACTGGCACAACATATGCCAGACATTAATGCAGGTGGTGGGTAGAATGGTGGAGCCTGAACCAAAACTAATTTTGCTGGGGCTGATAGAGGAGTGGTGAGGGAGTCCATACACAAGAATGTTTGTAGCATTGGGCTTTCTCATTGCCAAATCTGACATAGCACATCATTGGAGATCTGAGCGAGCACCGCCAATAATTGCATAGGCAAGGGGAAAGGACTACTATGCCACGGACAAAAAGTTTGGGTAGAAATATTGCATCTGCCCAGAGAAACATTGTTATTTTGGGAAGAATGTATGGTCTATTATGACTGCTCTACTCTACAGCATTAATGTGTCTGATGTAATCACATACAATGATTACTGGTTGAAGTGGGTGTACTCAAGTACTGTGCAGCCTTGTTTTGATGCTCATGTTGATGCTGTTGTACAAGCATTAGACCCAAAAAAAAGTGTTAAAAAATGTTTAGTATGATTATTGACTGTGAGTATTTTTATACTTAACTATGTATTCACTGAAAAAAAACCAAAGGTTACAGGGACGTTGTAGTTAGGTTCTGAATTTACTCGTACAAAACCATAGAAATTCAGCAATTATAGTTAGAGCTCTTTCAAGTAACTATAACTCACGCTCTAAGGTAACTATAACTAGCATTTTCTCCATGCATAGTTTTCTTTTCAGTAGTTCTATTGCAAATATTGCAGTGATAATTTCAAAGATGCCATACAGGATCTCATCAATGATATAATACGTGGAGTAATTAGCAGTGCATGGGGAAGGCGCAATTCATAGTTAACTTAGGGCGCAAGTTATAGTTACTTGAAAGAACTCTAACTCTAACTAGAACTCTAACTATAACTGCTGAATTTCAAAGGTTTTTTTACAAGTAAATTCTGAAGCTAACATCCCTCGGAATAAGCGTCAGAGAATCATTCCTAACTTGAGTTATGGTGAACAACAGGAACTCAAATTACTTCAACAGGAGGAGGGTATTGTTATCAGACAGGCTGACAAGGGTGGCAACGTTGTTGTCATGAATAAGTTGGTCTATTATAATGAGATTTGTACACATTTGAGTGATGATAAGTGCTATGAGAGTATTACGTTTAACCCGATTCCTGGATTATCAAATAAAATTAACAACAGACTAAAGATATGGCATCAGCAATGCCTACTTTATGAGGATGAATATATGTATCTTAAAGTGGACCGTCCTAGGTTCCCATGTTTATACACTCTACCTAAAATTCACAAAAAGTTATAATTTCCACCTGGAAGGCCAATTGTTTCTGGCATCTCAGGACCAACGGAGAGATTATTGGAATATGCAGACCTTTTTTTGCAACCTTTTGTTAACAATCTTCCCTCTTATATTAAGGACACAAAACATATCCTCAGCATCTTAAGTGATGTAGAATGGGAGGAGAATATGTTGTTGTTAACATTAGATTTTGTTTCGATTTACACTAGCATTAGACACGATCTAGGCCTACAGGCGATACAGTGTTTTCTTAACAAAAGATTGTCCAGCTTGTGGGAACACACAGAGATACTGTTTACAATGATAGACATGATTTTATATAACATTTTTTTTCTATTTGGCAAAAAGTGGTACAGACAAAAACAAGGGGTGGCAATGGGTTAAAGTTTTTCTCCTTCCTATGTGAATTTGTTCATAGGTTGGTTTGAGGAGAAGTTGGTCTGGGGTCCCAATTCCACTCAATGGCAGACATACATACTATATTGGGGTCGCTATATTGACAACTGTCTTATGATCTGGACGGGCAGTGTTGAACAGTTAGTTGGCTTCTGTGAATATCTTAATTCTAATGAGCTAAATATAAGATTTAATTACCAACACAGTTCTGTAAGTATTGAATTTCTGGATGTGGAACTATTTATTGAAGGGAATAAACCTACTGCTTGTAACTCTATCTCACATGCATCAAGTGTTCACCCTATACATCAAATCACGTCAATCACATTTGGGGAGATGGTGTGAGCTAGACGAAACTGTAGTAAGGGTGAGGACTTTGTACAGTGTATTCAGGAGATGGGTGAATGTTTCAAACAAAGAGGCTATCGGAGAGGTGACATTGAAAGAGTGCAACGTAGAGTTATGCGTATTCCTCAGAATTAAAATCTAAAACCTAGTATTATTCCCGATACTGGGAAGGAGGCCCATAAGGTTAGACTGGTTACATACTATACCAGAACATCCATCATGCCAAGAAGGATGCTGGACAAACACTGGGGCATATTGTCTCAGGATAATTTTCTGAAACATTTCATTTCAAGTAGACCAGAAGTCACATATCGAAAAGGTAGGTCTCTGAGGAATATTCTTAGCCCTATTTTTGCGACAGTTAGATCACGGGGGATTGGCTCTCCGATCACAGAAAAGGTTTTTTCAAATGCGGTCAGTGTGGGATGTGCAGATCGGCCTGTCATGGTATAAAAGAATTTACCAGCATTGCTAATCAAACATATAAGATTAAATTGGCTATAAACTGTAACACGATATTTGTTAGATATTTTATAATGTGTAAATCTGAATGTATTTATGTGGGAAGTACCATCCGTCCCCTTAGGATTAGGATCAGTGAACATGCAAGAGCACTTTTACACGATGATGACAGATATCCGATAGTGGCACATATGAGAGCCTGCCAGACACAAGGAGTTAACAAGTCATTTAGATGTTTTAGCATCGAACATATACAGAGAGATCCCAGAGGTGGCAACAGGGAACTTACCCTGAGAAGAAAGGAGGGATTTTGGATCATGCGCCTCAGAGCAGTGGAGGCCGGTCTTAATACGGATCACAAACTTGATTACTTTCTGGGAGACTAAACCCATCTGCAATATGTGATCACATTAATGCGTGAATTGACTTTTGTTCTATGTAATTTGTTTATTAGATATGTATGTCATTACGCATATAGCAACAATCTATTTGAAATGTACTTCACTAACAATATGATTTTTATGCACATGTTTATATATTGTTTCTGTCAATCTAACCCGAAATCATTGTTTTGAGTTAATATTGCCGTACACGTTTAGTCAATACAATGATTATTTTGGTTACTATTATACTAGTATACTATTTGGGCATGCACACACATGTTTTGCAACAGATTTAGATCATTATAAAGTATTACTTATGCATATAGGTATACACGATAGGTATGGTGGTTTTGGCTTTATTTACACATACATTAGGCTACCAACACAATCTATTGTTATTGGGGATTGAAGAACAATTTCTTAAGTGCTTGCAAGTTTTATAGTTATGATCTAGTTATTCTTTGTGTATGACTGCCAATCGGCTGATTCCCATGTTACAGGTGTATTAAGATTCTTCAGCGAAAGAGGCGATCAATCTTATTTTGACACTCCATCCACGGGGAACAGGTTCCCGTGTTTGAAGACGCACGCATGATTCGGATATTATTATATTTCATATTTGTCTGACGTAGGAGGCCATTAACTTCATTTTGTGATTCCACCTACGGGGAATGCATTGATGATATACGTGTAAGATGGCTGACAAGGATATTTGTATGGATACGTCCTTCCTTTACTGCTATGGACTCTTTAAAGGAGGTTCTTTCCGAAATTGAAAGAGGTAGCGCACTCGCAACCTCCATTCGTGGTTTCAGTGCACTCATTTTACCTATAGTTTTTGCCTCAACCCTCATAAGGTGAGTTGCTCAGCATATTAATTAACTACGCTCTCTTTATGATATAAATGATACTTGTTATGTCTTCTGCCCACCAATTATGAAACGTTAACATTTTCACGACGATGAACGCCAGTGGCGCCAAAAGCACTTTTACTCTTGTCTAAACGCATTAGAACAAATAGTTTTTGTGCTATAATGTAGGGCAATGTACTCATTTATCAGTTATTGGTGAGGGTTGCTTTTATATTTCTGTTGCAAATGCACATTGTGTATGCTTTCGATAACGTTATTATTACGTTAAAACTCTTTAGCACTGTGAGGAATTGAGTTTCACGATTATACTGAATAGATTGTAACATTATCGCATGGTACGTTGGACTGACTTAGCATCCCTGATTTGAATTTTGACAGCTGATACAACCTGTGGCATTATGTTGGAGCTCGCCTGATAGGGCTTGTGAACTCGGTAGTTGACTGTAAAACTGATACTGTATCAGGTAGGTTTTTGAGAATAGTTGAGACCTTTCCATTTATGCTATCACAAGGTTCTGTTGCACATGTGTGTGCGTTGTTCATGTCACTTTTTTAATTGAGCTTTTTGGGATCTGCACAATATGAGCATATTACGTTCTTTGTTATACTAAAAGTTAATTTAATTGTGGCATGTCAATGCTCTACAAGTTTTATAAATCACGAGAATATTACTGAATTATTATTTGTATTTGTATTTTTAAGAACATTTACAATGAGGTGATTTGCAACAATTGGTCTCCATTCCTAGGACACTATGGTGAAGGGTTCATGTCTATTACAGCTATAAATACCAATAATTGTATACCTACATTAAGTTCTTTTTTGCTATGATTCTAGCCCTGAGGAAGTCGTGGGGTTATTCCCTTAGACGATACACATGTTGGCTGGGGTACATTTGGAATGCATCTTTCATACATATAGGACACGATTTATGTTTGAAACAAATAAATTACAAACTGGTTGAATTACACGGAAGAACTGAGACGTCTTGTTTATGCTTGTTATAAGATCAGACTATTCTCATGACAATGTGTTTTGGACTTTGATATTTTATTGTTACATGATCAAGATATTTCTATATGGACTTTAAATCATTAACTGCAGATATGTCCTAACTTAGTTCTGTTTTTTGCCTCTCAACAGCCCTTTAACCTCTGTTTTTTCAGTAAATTACTAAGGAGTTTTTAATGTAAAGTAATTTAAATTATTATACATTATTCCAAACCCTGCCACGTATGGCCGAAGGCAGCCAGGCCTTGCAGCCCAGCCCTTATAATCATCCAACCCAGTGCCACGCACAGCCTTTGGCCATGCCCAGTGCAGGTTGGCCACAAGACCTGTCCTCAGTGGATCTGTGAGTGGTGCGTAAGTGTCTGAGTGGGTCTGAAAGTGGGTGTGTGTCTATGAGTGGGTGCATGAGTGTCTGAGTGGGTGTGTGACTGGGTGAATGACTCTCTCAGTACATGTATGAGTGAATGAATTAGTGTCTGAACGAGTGTGTTTTTTCTTTCAACTTTTTCATATTTGCAAATAATTTAGGAACATTTGTGAATTTTCGCAAATACCATGTCTGGTGATACAGAATTATTTCAAACCCATGATTTGCCCCTAAAATACATTTATATCACACCCATTGGGTCGGGGTACCTTCACCTGGCCCTTTATGCCACTTTCACTTAGGATTTTCACCCTTGGGGACCATGTCCCATGAAATAAAATGGCAGCCACAACTTTCTAGTCAGGTTGCTGGCAGCCAATTACAGTGCTTCTTTTTGCACACATATTCACAAAAATTCACACATTTTTGCAATTTATTTGTGTTGGATCGGCGTCCCTAGATATACAAATTTATTTTCCCTTTAATATCTCAAAAAATACTGAGCAGATTTACATCAAATAAGCAAAAGTGTGATCTGCACACCAAAAGCTAGCTTTCTGCCAAATTTGGTGCAATTCCATCCACCGTTTCGGGCTGTATTCGTGTCTAAAGGTCCTATGGGAATTAACATGAGAACACAACATTTTTTGACCCCCCCTTTTTCTCAGCCCCTGTTTGACAAAACTTTCCAGGTGCAAAAGGAATCAATGGGCCACTTTTTGGGAGAAATTTTGTGAAGATTTGTCAAACGGTGCCAAAGATATAGGCAATTCAAAAATACTTTTTCTATGGAAAATGGTCCTAACTATAACTACCTAATAGCGACCGCCACTAGGTAATATATATACACACACACACACATAGACACACATGAGCACACACACACATGATGGGCAGAACACTTTGGAGTGTGAGATGGAGGAGTTTGGTGGGAGAGAGGAACATGAAAGAAAGAGCAGCACATGAGGGAAAGTTTAAAGTGGAGTGGGGGAGAATCAAACAAGAGCAAGACAACATAAATTGCAGAGGGCAGGGGAGTTTGGATGATGTAAAGCCCATGAGAGAGAGGGAGAGAGGGAGAAAGATAGTGCAGAACATTTGAAAGAGAGTAGAAAGGAGGGCAGAGGTGAGTATTTGTCAGGAGAGAAATACACAACGGCAAGAGAGTGAGCAGAAAAACATGTGCATTTTAATGGAATTAATAACCAAAATGAAAAGTAGTTCCTTAAAAGTGAGCAGTGAGCAGTGAGCAGTGGAAGAATAGACATCAGTCAATAAAAAGGAATTTAAAGAGGCTGTTCTCCAGGGGAAAGACAAACAGAAGGAAAGGGAGCCATCAAATTAGAAGCAATCACATGAGAGTGACAATTAAGCCTACCAACTGTAACTTGACTAAAAGTGCACTGTAAGTTCTTGGTAAGCCCGTAATAGGTCGTTCACAACCATAGAGCGTACAGCATCTGATAGGCAAAACCTAAAAATGCTGTTTGTGGCGAATACCAGTTTTAGTAGAATGCAAAATACCATGGCATATATATATATATACATTATGAAGCACACACTGATACTAGGGGCCTGTGAAAAGTTGTTCATAACATTAAATATTTATTGTGGACAGTTACTAAGTATAGCAATTAAACAATTGACAATCAGCTTTGTGTGGGAGTGTCTAATATACTTTTGTGGTCATGTGGCAGATTGCGTAAAAACAAGAAGAGTAGGGTAAGAGTGGTGACAGTGCCTTGAGGGCTCAGGAGTGCTGTTGGTTCGGGTTGTAATCTGGCCTAGAGATAACAAGTGAGCTCCTTTCTGAACAGTAAAACAGGGGAGTGATTTCAAGTGACAGACATAACATGTTTCAGAGTTTGGGAAAACACTAATATATGTCAGGATACCAACCACAAAAATATGTGCTTCAAAAAGTATGGTAGCAACAACACCTCCACAAAAATATTGTAAGGTAACTGAATATAGCTATGTACAGTATAGATGTACTATTCTTGACTCTCTAGCTATGTACCTTGAAGATACAGCCCTCGTCAAAATGTATGTATGTGGATTTGTGAGTGTTAAATCTACACTAAAGTTATGTATTTACCTCCACAATGTGTTCTAGTTAAGATATTTTTGTAGCATTTAGAGGTTGATATCATGGTAGTGTATGGAGTAAGTGAGGAAGGAAATACTTTTGATAGTTCACAATCATCAACCAAACTTTGTAAAATAAATGCGTGAAATCCACAAAATGCTCAGCACAGTGGAGGACATGTCCATACTGTAGACTTTTGCACCAGGGAATTGGGTAGAGAAATTGCACAAAATATGTAGAATGACTCCTGGGACTCATTTTGACCAGTGTATAAATGTAACAACATGATAAAGCAATATATACCTGCCAAGCAGCCCCGTTGGGCAGTCTTGACGTAAAAACAAGAAACACATAGCGTATTGGTATTTTTTAATGTCATGCTGATATTTTTAAACTTTTATTTATATTGAGAAACAAGAAGTCCTAAAATGCAAAATGATTTGGGATAGAAAATTCAGGATTGTTCAATAACATCATGCAGGAAACTGGGATACTCAAGAGCCAGGTAAGGCGGTAATATGTAAGATTATATTTGTAAGTGTCTTCTAGTAGAATTTGAAATGAAAGTACTACCCACTAATAATCAATTCACAGACCTTCTCCAGGATGGTAGGCTCAAATGGCCAAGCCAGGATTCAAATGTAATCATCGCAGCACACTTTCATCTCATTGCGGTACATCTCTGGTATATAATAACCATTATTGTGAGAATTTTGTGAGGAACACACATTGCCTCCAAATGTTTAAGTATTCTTAAATATAAATATTTTCCTCAAAATATTATAAAATAGGTTATTTAACTATTGAAACCCCAGTCCCTAATTTGTGAAAAAGGTATTCACCTTTTCTTCGTGTTCATCCCTGGGGTACTCCTCTATTCATATAGTATCTGTAGCTGAATTTCCAAATAATAATTTGGCCGATAGTGTGCTGAAACCAGAAGCATGATGAGAGAGAGGACAGGGACTAACATAAGGGATTAATTTAAGACGGCAGAAAAAATGGCTTTGGATTGTGTTTTACAGACGAGTGTTGTATCTGAGTAGGTCATTGGCTCATTTGCTTAAATCACTGCATACACTCATGACAGAAGTTGTTCAGTCCCTACTTTAAAGGGGTCTACATAACTTATGGTATCCCTTGTAGACCTAGTTATGGTATGGCTCATTAATTAAACCAGTATTCATCAGTGATTTAATTGCGTTTAACCACTTTCTGAATGACGCATGAGGATGACCATTCCCCAGTCCACTGGCTTCCATTAGCAATGTAATTGTGTTTAGCCGTTGACTGGACAGGTGGCATGTGGCTGACTATACCTCAGCCCCACTGTCCTCCAGTGGTAACTAAACTGCTCAATGGAGATGCGACCTGTATCTGACTTTATCCTGACCCAACTGACTTACGTTGGTAGCGTAATGACTAGACATGTGGCACACTCTACCCCACCTCACTGACTTTTCAGAGGCATTCGCCTGTTCGGTAATTCTCCCGTTCTGCGCATGCGCTAGTTTGACTCGGGGATAGAACTAATGAGGACAGATGTGCACCCTGAAGAGCATCAACTTAGTCCGTTCCTTACCTACACGGGAGGCTGATGGAAACAAATGGGTACATTTAACATGCTGTGGCAGTTGTCTATTTCTTCAACACCGTTCTCGCTCTCTCACTAATGGCTCTGGAACCTGCTCAATTCAACGCTTTCCCTGATTCCCTTATTAATTTTTCCCTAGGCAGTCGATTACAGTAACTCAGCCTTGCTTGCAGTTCCAGTAATATAACAGCTGAGGTTTTGCTGTTATTTCCAGAACGAAGCCAAGACAAACCCTGGCAAATTCTGAGCCTCCCAACCCTCAGCAAGAATGGGATGTTTCCATCCAGCTTAATACTGACGCGCGCTTTGCAGCTGACCCTCCATCATCCCTTGACATTCACTTTTTCTGCCTTTAAATCCCAGGACAAATAAGCTGACCTTCTATTAGGGAACATAAAATCGGCCCGTTTTGACACATTCGCAGAACTGTTTATGGCTTGCCTACCGCTTGCAGACCTTCTGCAAGGGAATCCTCTGTTCTGTCTCCTGGACTCGCTCCAGCCCTACGTGTTAAGTCTGCTCTGCTTCCAAGACATTCTGTAGAAAGGCATCAGGTGAGACGCTCGCCTGGATGAGGGTAGCAGCCATGTTTTGAGTTCCCTCCCACTCCTCTCACCCCCAATCGTATCCTGGCCAAATTAAAGCCCACTGTTTTACGAGCTTCTCAGGGAGAGGAAACAGTCGCATGCCTTGTTAGATACTTAAAATTCAGTTTACGTGATGGGTTACGTACAGCAGGGCCACTGCACACAGTTAAAGCGTACTAGCTGCCGGCTCCAGGGTGTAAACAGTCTGTAATTGTAACAGCACACCAACTCGCAAACATGGCTTCGTACCCCTAGGCTTGTATGATTGATTGGAACACTTTTAGGTTGTGCATGGCATGCTAGTGTTCAACATGTGTGAGGCAGTTCCTGCTTAGGTAGCTCCAAGCATGCTACCTACATAATTATGCAGGCAAGACAAATGGATCCAATGGAATCAACATCTGCAACCACATATTTAGTTTGATTTTGCACTGTAGTGGTTATCATAGATCAGAGTGCTTATTCACCTGCGTAAAGAAGTGGTGTTACTGCTCCACTAAAATAATTTATTAAAGCTGTGCTTCAAATACGAAAATGATTCTTGGCTTTTCATTGTTAACCTCTGTTATTCTAGATGAACAGTGATAAGCAGAAGGGAGCTATTCATGGCAACATAGCCATTTTCCATGTTTTAGGTAACTATAGGAATGACAGACTCTCTCTTCATGTTTCTATGCATTCTCAGCAATCCTATTCATTTTAAGCGACTTTTATTAAACTGATTCTAATATCCTTTTGCAACAAATATCTGACTTCTTTATAATATTTTATTCTTCAAGTTTACAACCATCTTATCTCTTTCAAGTGAAAAGCCACCACACCAATGATTTAAGTGAATTTTGCAAACTGTGATGGTGGCACTATGAATTATAAATATCAAAGTCACTGAGCCCTGCCTTTCAGTCTCGTTCGTCTATAGAGTCACAGAATTCCTTAGTGATTTGCAATGTCCTTATAATGTTCTGCTGGAGATACTTTATCTCATGAATTATAACCCGCCTATACCTAAGCGTCAGCATGCATGAATAAGTGCATACAGCTGTATCATGCATAAATAATGAAAGAAGAAATGTATGCCCAGCATATGTCTCTTTAAATATGTATCTGTAACAAGTGGAAAGGTTAGGTGATAGTTTAAATTTTTTAATTCATTTTTGCTCTCTGCTACAAATTATTGCATATATTTATGGAACACTACATATGTATAAAGACTCCTATGATATCTATATATTTGGACGAACACAAATTAAGCAGCTTCAGCATTTAATGCTTGAAATTTAATTCATCCTCACTACAACAATTGTTTTTTTTTTCTATCTGACAAAACTCTGTGCTAAAAGTATAGATGGAGTGGGCAATTTGACATCTGTCTGAGCTAGGGATAGCCCATTTTTTGTCACATTTTTACATATGCATGAAGTATTTTTATAACACGAATGTAGGCAAATGTCAGTGAAATACCATCTGACTCAATCAGCAACTATTGCAAACCATGATCTTTTCAGCTCCTATATGGAGAACTATATGCACCATCTATAATAGTACATATTTTTTCATGCTTGTTTTTAAGATTCTCCAACCTAGGAATGATCTGAATATTAATATTTGGCAAATTGTTCTTGTGAGAACCCAGTTCAGAGGGCCATAGGTCAAAATTAAATGACTGAGTCCCAACCATGGTGGTTTAGGCCTCTTTCTCCGGATATCCCAGGGCCAGGTATACTATAGGCTCTGAGCAACTCGGCCAAGTACCTTTTCAGCACGTGACTCTCAGTGCTAGCACAGGTCAAGCAGCCCAAAGCTTCTTGGGGAGGAGGTAGATGTAAGGCAAACCCAGACTCACAACTCAAAACACATCCAGCAACTCCAACAAGTGATTGTCCAGTCAAATACTTGTTTGATGTAAAATGTAGTCAAATACTTGTTCTAACCCAAAGTACAATACAACACACTGCAAGCGATATGCACAGCTTTCTTGAGGCAATCCCACTACCTTTGCCTGGACCAGCATTCCAGACCACATCCACATTAATAACTGATGGTTATTCCCCATTCATGTGTGGCAACATCCAAGCTAGGCCTGGCTAATGTGTCCAAGTCTCAGAAGTTCTACGAGTGATCATTGGCAAAATTACTGAGTCCTTTGAAGAAAAGCATTTTCTGAGCAAGTTCTTCCAGGACCCTGCTGTCTGTTTGTCAGTTGTATACGCTCTCGCAGAGTGCTGTTCAAAGTCCTTGGATGCCCCTCGGCCACCTGGTGGTGTCCAGATGATGAGGAGCAGCAAGGGAGACTGGCAGACGTGTTGTCCCTAGCCCTGGTCATGACAGAGGGAAATCATACTGAGCTACTCCACTCCGTTGGACAGCTTCAGTTTGACAACTTGGGAGTCTAAAGCTCCCCTTTTATAATCCATTTCTAGACGCACTTGTGATTTAGGGCCAGATGTAGCAAATTTGGAAATTGCGACTTGCAATTTGCGAGTCAGAGCGACTCGCAAATTGCAAGTCGCAATTTCCAATGCAGAACGGTGTCTCAGACACCGTCTGCGAGTCGGTATGGGGTCGCAAAGACCCACCTCATTAATAATAATGAGGTGGGTCGCAAATTGCAGCCCCATACCGACTATGGGCACTCGCAAACATGGAGGCCTGCTGTAGTCAGCAGACCTCCATGTTCGTGACTGCTTTTCAATAAAGCAGTTTTTTTTTTTTAAGTGTAGCCGTTTTCCTTAAAGGAAAACGAGCTGCACTTAAAAAAAAAACGGAAACCTTTAGTTTCGGTATTTTTTCAGGGCAGGTAGTGGTCCCTTGGACCACTACCTGCCCTGAAAAAATAATTTGTGGTCCATTCACAAAGGGGTCCCATGGGGACCCCTTCCAATTTGCGAGTGGGTTACCATCCACTTGAAGTGGATGGTAACTGCGACACCATATTGCATACCACTCCGAATCGCAAATAGGAAGGAAACACCCCTTCCTATTTGCGATTCTGAAATGCATTTTGCGAGTCGGTCGCGACTTGCAAAATGCATTTCTGCATTGGAAACTGGAATTTGCGACTCGCAAACAGCATTTTTTGCCGTTTGCGACTCGCAAATAGTTTCCTGCATCTGGACCTTAGTGTCTCTGTATTTGAAGTTCGTGTTCTAGAAATTAGATAGTTTAAGTTGTGTTGCCTTATCAGATGACTGTCAGTTCTGCCTTTTGTTTCTTGTCAGTGAATCTTACATGTATACGCACCAGGTGTTAATCAATGATTAGTTACTACGTTTCTCATGTCAATAACATCTGGGATTGGTGTCGTGGTCCATTAATTATCACCTCATCTGCTTTTGTATCTGTCATACTAACACATATCATGACATCTGGAACTAATAAGGAACCTCGTCATTTGCCAGTGCAGTGAAGGTATACTCACCAGACAGAGACAGTCGGCCTTACATGCATATGTTGCATTCTATCTCTCAAGAAAAGTACATATACCTTTAGTGAGAGGTCTTAGAGTACAGTAGGTGTTTGCAAACGACGTCAGCAATTAAGGTAATTTCACCAGCAACACACAACTGATCTAAAGGTCAGTGCAACTGAAGGTTTCAAGGCACTAATGGGTTCGATGGTCTTCTTGAGCTGGTGAGGGGCTTCCATCTTGACAATAAAAATCATCAGGAGGGTAGTTCAGACGAGTTCCAGGAGAGCTTTAAGTATTAGTTCTATGTAGGGAGAAATGGACAGCCAACAGTGCCACACTCTAAATACACACATATTTCAGGATTCAAGCAGGTCCAAGTTTGAAGGATGTTCTTTGAACTGCAGAACAGTTGTTATATTCCTACAGCTGGGCAGTTGGAAAAATGTCCATTGCCAATCAATGTGGGGCACATCTTAAGGTTGCAGAATATGAGTTGGTCTAATGTTTAGAGGGTTCAAAAGAAGGTAAAATAGTGCAGGTTTTGGTGATGGAGTGGTGAAATGAGGTCTCAATAGATTCGAGAGTTGTGACTAGTTTGTTTAAACTTAGGAAGGGGCTCAAAACTTACCTCTTAGAGGAGAGATCCACAAATGTTCTCGATTCGTAGTTTCTGTACCTGGATAGCCCTCGAAAAAGGCACCTTAAAACTTTGGTTAACTGATTGAAATACTGCAGTGCTGTTGGCAGTTCAGATGTGAGTTCCTGCCTACGAAGGGAGCAGCACATTTTTTGTTATGGAGTGCTTGCCCTAGTGTGCACCACAATAAGCCAATGAGTGTGCAGCTACAGCAAACTTGGACCCTACACACCTTTACATCAGACATAACCGGGTATTTTTGTGTTAAGTTTTGTCAGTCTCTTGGAGGTCGTTCCCAATGCTGGTTCTTAATTCAGACTACTAGTTGTCCAAAAGCTACACTATCATTTCCCCTACATTCTGAATTTCTTAACCAGGAGCCATGGCCTTCACCCTGAATTTACTGATTTTCAAGTGCATCATCAAAGTATGATTAAGTATTGCAGGGTCTCTTTTCTATGTTCAATGCAGTTACATTTACTGATTTTTGCCTGGACTTATCTTCACTTAGTTTTGCAATGTGCTCTTATTATCCTTCCTTTTTGGCAGTTTATTTATACTGAAATTGTTATTTGTAAGCATCTGGATTTAATTTAAGGGTAAAGATCAGACATTTGTAAGGTCACCTTGAGTTTTTTCTTTATCTGCCATTCATATTCATTGTTGAGTCTCCTTTTATGGAATTGTTAACATATTTGCTGCTGTTGCCTCATCCATGTCTTTAATCCATTCTAGTGGGACAACTGTTTCAAAATGTTCAACCTATGACTTTTCCCAAGCGCAAGCGAAATCTGGTACCAGGACATCTTCTTAAGATTGATCCAACAGTTTATTTTCTTTGCCCCATCCCTATTTCACCTGAAAACCACTGGGGGCCTTTACACAACGTAACCTTTTTTTTTTTTTTTTACAGTTGATGAAAAGTTATTATCATCATTGCTGAGTACTTGAAGAATTGCTTTTGAAGTTCTTCCTTCAAATCAGACAACATAATTTGCTTTGTCATTTACTGCTAATAGTTTGGTGCCATAAGCCACCATGCAGGCACATTTTGATTACCAGGCTTTTTCAATATGGCCAGTTTATATTGACCCATGCCACAGACAAACATCTAAATTCCTCTAGCGACATGTTCAGACTTCTTAATGGTGCATGAGTTATGTTGTCCCTCAAGTTCTACATTACCAGTTGTCAGTCTCTATTAGAAAAAATTGTCTACCATTTCCAAAGGCCCATTGTAGACCTTGAATTTCAGCTTATTTTGCTGTCTACTCACTCTCCCTACTACACATGTCATGATGGATCTTTAATTACTTGCAAATGCAAAATATCTCTTTTGCTTCTAGTAGACATCATAACAGTTTTGACGTTTACACTATGTACACATAAATCTTTTGAACATTGTGCTGAATTTGTCTTTTCTGCATGGTCATTAAATTGTTTGCCTTTTTCTGGACTTAGTTTGCTGTTGTTAGGACTCTGTGCACCTTACCACTTCTAAACAGTACTAAAGTTCTTGTGCCTCCCTTCTAAATAATATGTTGTTTTTTGGAACTCCTACTTTGGCCTAATTACATTCAGTATAAGTCCATTGTAAATGCTGCCTTAAGTGCACATACTGCATGAAAAATTAAATATCATATGTAAGCTGCAGTTTGTAATTACACCATATGTGTATTTGACGAAAATATGTTTCTGTTGGGATCAACACTGTGCTCTGGCTGGGCTGCAGTTTAAATACACTACAGCAGGCTTTTACAATGAGTAGCTCATGAGCCACTGGCGGCTCTCCAAGGTACCTCTAAGTAGCTCTTCTCTGTGCAGCCCACCCCACTAAATTAGAAGCTTTTGTTCGACTGAATTAATATATGTATAATAGAATTAAATGTGTGTATTCAAGACTAAAATATGTGTATTTTCAGAACTCATTAGCTGACATTTGTAGAAAAATATATCAATTTCCAAATATGTATAACACTGATCATTTAGTGCTAAATCATGTGACATTGGGAATAGTTATCAAAACTAAAACCTTGCTGCTGGCTACACTGTGTTAACTATTACCCATTAAGAGGTATTTGAAACTGACAACCTGTTTTACATAATTGCTGGAAACTCTGCCTAATGAACTGAGTTAATCACCACTAGTAATCTTGCATATCATGGCCACTGATGTAATCTTATCTGGTGTGGTCACTATTACAGCTGTAATAATATTAATAGTTCGGGATGATTTTTATTGAACATAGGTAGCTCTTGTTCCAGAATAGGTTGAAAGCCACAGCAATATGGAGGCACATTACAGAGAAAAGGTCTTTGCTATGTAGGAAAAGCCTATTTTCTATATTCATGTCACCCCTGAAAGTGTGCCTTGTAAGTCCCCAGGGCAGGGTACTTACATATAAAAATAAGGCACACTACATATTAGTACTAGGGTGTCCTCACAATCCAAAAGCTATTATACGTTGAATGCCTGACCTGACCTTATCCATATTGGTCCAAATAGAAATAAAACTTTTCTTTCCCACCTTTGCTTAGAAAAGGGCTAGGAAATGCTGCAAAGTTATTCCCTGCAAGATCATAGAACCTGACATAATTGTGAAATCAGATTTTTGATAGCTTCAGCGAAAAAGTTTAATTTAATTCAGGATGACTGAGCCAGAACTGTCTTAAAGCCAGTTTTATTTAAGTCTCACACCTCTATAATTGGAATACACATCTTTGGCTAGAAGAGTTCAAACCTCCTGCTCACTGGACCATTGCTTATCTCTGGGCCCAGGAAAGACCAATCTGTGTTAAATGTGACACTCCTAGCAGGGTTTTGCTCTGTATGAATAATGAATAAACAGGAACAGTTAGCAGAAGAAAGAGCACTTTTAGCACTAACTCTTTTAACATAGAGCTGTCACAGAGGGTTTCTCATATTCAATCCCAGGACCCTGATTGAGAGCCCGACCCCCCACAGTAGGAGGAAAAAACAGTTATGCCACTTATCACACTTCCAGAGCTTGAAAACACATCTTTGGCTGGAAGAGATAACAACTCTGGCTCAATTGATATTCACTTGCTTCTGGTTCCAGGAAAGGCAGATGAGTGTTAACTGTTGACCCCTTAGCAGGAATTAGCTGTCTGATAGTGGGAAGGAGCAGTTAGCAGAACAAAGGACAGCTTCAGCACTAACTTTTGTGACTTGGAGATGACGTGGAGGGCTTCTTTAATTCATCACCTGGGCCCTCCTACACAGGTAGGCTCTTGCCACAGTAGGAGGTACAACCAGTGTTGACCCTGTCAAGTGGGGGATTCACCAAGAAGATGAAGGAAGGTGCGCCTGGTGGCAACTGGGTCCCATAATTTTGAAATAGGGTATCATAGGCAAAGAGAAACTGATGCAAAAATAGTTAGGGGAATGTTGAAACCTGCTAGCATTGGGTTGTTGAATTACTCCTATCAGTGGTAGTGCATAAAATAAATCTGGCACCCACCACCACCTCCTCAGAATGCTCCTGAATCTAGACTCCATCTGAAGACTCACTAAAAGGCCCATAAATGCTGCTGGCTCTCCAGAACTGAAACTGCTCTTCAAGGACCTCCAGTTTACCTGCTTCAGGGACAGAAAAAGTAGAAAGACTTCTAACACCATGATGATCTATTTGAATAAAGAAGACTAGTCCCTGAAGGAGACCTGGCTGGAGAGCAATTTTATACCTAGAAGCCTGCCCTGAGTAGCTAGATGTTGCAGGACTGCAAAGAATAAGCTTTCCTAGCAGCTGGAGACTAAAGGCCTGATTTAGAGTTTGGCGGAGGGGGTCAATCCGTCACAAACGTGACAGATATCCCATCAGCCATATTACCGTCCCATCATAGCCAATGGAGATTGTAATGCGGAGGAGGGAATATCGGTCATGTTTGTGATGGAGTAACCAATCTGCTAAACTCTAAATCAGGCCCCAAATCTGAAGGTAAAACATTTGACTCAGACAGTCCACGTGACTAATCCCACTTTTGCTGCATCCTAGTCAGCCTGAATTTGTGCCTAAGTCCTGGTCCAATAAGCTTTCCTAGCAGTTAGAGACTAAGGCCCTCATTAGCAGTCTGGCAGTCTTAAGACCGCTAGACTCGTGATAGTGGTTGGACCGACACGGTCAGGGAAGTCGGACCGCCACATTGGGACCGCTTCAGAGCCACCACGGTCCGACTGCCGACTCTGCCAGATTGCCACCAGTCGGCAGCTTGGCAGTCTCAGAGGTTGTAATCCACCAAGGTGGTGCTGCATGCATCACCACCCTGAAGAATTATGACTCCCCAATCCGCCAGCCTTTTCATAGTGGTTGGACCACCATGGAAAGGCTGGCAGAATGGGTGTTCAGGAGGCTCCATGTGGGCCCATGCACTTGGCATGGGCAGTGCAGGGGTCCCCGTAGATAGCCCCGTCGCGCTTTTTGGACAGAGTGATGGGTGCTGCTGCACCTGCCGCACCGCCACATTGCCGCTGCCTCGATTAGAATCCGGTGTCAATGTTAATGCCCTGCGGTGAACTCGTAATGGGGCCGACAGTGTTCTGGCCGCACTGGCTTTCAGGTGGCAGTATGAGTTTGGTGGGCCTAAGGGCCTCATTACGAGTCTGAACACCCAAGGACCACCAGACTTTCAGTGGCGGTCAGACCGCCGCACTCCAGGCGGTCTGAACACCACATTACGATCCTGCAGTCAGACGGCCACCACTGCTGCGAACAAGGTTCCAGATAGGCTGATGGTGGGTGGAACCATGGTGAGCCACGGCAGCGCTCAACTTGTTCGACCATGCTGATCACAACTCCTGTTTCCACCAGCCTTTGCATGGCAGGGACCTTGCCATAAAAAGGCTGGAAGAAGCACAGTGCTGGGGCCACAAAGGGGGCCCTGAACTGCCCTTGTTCATAGCATGAGCAGTAAGGGACCCCCTGCACAGCATCCTCGAAATGTGCACTGTCTGATTGGCAGACAGTGGGGATTCTGAGGGTGCTGGTGTGCTACAGTATTGGCCTCAGCACCCTTAAGGGAGCCGAGACCAAATACTGTAGCACTGTTCCCACCAGTCAGCCCAGCGGTAACGTTGTAACACAATGTTCCTGCCGGTTAGCCTGTCAGGAACATTGTAATACGACCGGGGGGGACATCACCGGCATGACACAAGCGTCCTCCCCTCAGCTTTGGTAGTCCCGTGATGGAACCATCAAAGTCATAATGACCCCCCAAATATGAAGTTTAAACATTTGAATGAGACAACCTGCTTGGTGTATCCGGCCTCCACTGCATCTTGGTCAACCTGAAATTGTGCCTAAGTCCTGGTCCAATGCAAACAGTTGCTTTTCCATAGTGCCTGATTTTTCTAGGCACATCTTGTCTTAAACCTTTAAAATTGATATCTCCAGTACTTCTTAACCTATTTTGATGAATTTGAAATCTTTCTGCTTGTTACATTTTTCTCTAGTTCAATAAATTGGTTTGGGAATTTTATTGTGTTGTGTTCTTTATTTTAAAATTTGTAATACAGCTTAAAGTTAGCACACACATCTCTGGGGATGCCTGCAGCCGATGACATATGGTTGAACAGAGATTCTCTCAGAATAGTGTTTTGGTCCCAATTTAACAACCCCATTTCTAACAGGCATCATTTCTCAATATGACAAATGTGTTAGAGTAACATTTGTGTAAATGCTGAATTGGGTCATTATAAGTAGGCAGCCTTGTATCAACCATTTCATTTGTATTGATGTTTCTACTCTATTTCCGATGTATCCTTTATTGTGCCTTTAGCTTGCCTGGGCAATATATTTCAAAAGTTACCCTTTTCAGTTTTCTCTCACTTCAGTCCTTCTCATAGCCCCACCCATGATCCACTGTTAAAAGTTTGAGTCATTTGCTTCTTGTCTGCTCATCTGTTTTTGTACACTCTGAGAGATTTCCACAATTTGTTAGGGCAAGATATGTTTTACCATCAGTGGGCCCTGACTGACACTGAAGTGTTCCATATTTGTTTTCTCAGTGGAAAATGTGTTTTTCCAAAGGGTGAGATGTATGGTTCTTGGGCTCTGTCTGACATTCAGACCACCTAGATTTTACTCAGGTTTGGAGGGGAATGGGAGTTTACATAATTTCATAGCAGTTCATAGCAGAAGACAAGTAATACTCAAAGTGTGTTGAACCTTTGGTCCCCCTCTTGTGTTTTCTGACAGAGCTAACTCCCTAAACAATGCATAACTCCCATTGTTTTTAATTTACACCCCTCTCCTACCCTCCACACATTTTTATACTACATTTATGTCACCTCATTTTGCTGCTTTCTTTCCTGTTGTGTCATTATCTTTAACAATGTGATACAAAACACAATCTGGAAGTGATTATGTTTTAAGATGTCCAATTTTTGTCAATTTCTTAAAAACTGTAGTCATCTTACACTCCAATAGATCACTCTAATTTAAGTTAATTTCCATCCTTATAGTTAACTGAAACATATATATTCATGCTTCTTACAATACAACTTAATTAGCCAATTTCTGGTTGTTGAGATTAAAGCATGGGCAAGAAGAACAGTTAATTGTGATATCACCAAACGTTCTCATCATAAAAACACATGTAAAATAACATGACAGGTGATCAATAGATACGATTAACTAATATTGACACAGAGACTTTGAAGCAATCAATAGTAGTGTTGGTTTGAACCAACACTGTCCTTAATTGCAAGTTAGTGATACCAAAGATGCACCACTCACCTTGTGAGAATTAAATATGATAATTTTTACTATTAAAAGTACCACTACTAAGAAAAGGTCAAATAGAGTGGGAAAATCATCATACAATATTGCACATTTTCAGTGTAGATCAGTTATATTAAGTTATATTAATAGCAGCTGAACCCTAGACAAAGGTGTATATTCTGTCCGTGTACTCTAGATTCAAAAAGACATACTATGATGACAATATAGTAAGGCATACAATTATTTCTCAGTATTCAGACACCACTCAACAATTTCAAGGTCACTTGCTGAGAAGGTGGGGTATTGAGGCAGATATATTGAAATAGCAGTGACATTTTCATGATGTGGAATTGCAATATTGAGGATTTAAAAATAGACCATCACTATCTCAATGATAGTGCTTATAATGTAGAATGTAGCTTAGGATTTGATGAGAATTGAATTTGCTTTCTTGATGTGGTACTCTATGTGAAGGATAGGATTTTATCTTCAGCGATATTTAGAAATCCTACTTCTGTGAAGTCTTTGTTTCAAGCAAAATCAGGGTACCCTAAGAAACAGAAAGATAAAATTCTTTATGGAAAATGTTCGGGAGCAAAAATAAATTGTAGCACTGACACTGAATTTAAAAAAGATGCAATATTTATCACTTTGAAATTAAATGACAAAAGTTATGATTGTAAAGTATTGGAAGCAGCTAAGAAAAAAAGACAATAAGATAATAGGAATTAAGCTACTAAAGTTAAGACAGATAATCAAAAATAAGATGAATTTAGGTTTATCACGAGGTATAGCAATGGATGGAAAAACATTGTGTTTAACAGTCTAAGAAGACAAGGAATGTGCTACTTTTAGATTCTGAATAAGCTAAATCTATGCTTGAAACCTGCCCCTACACTCAAGAATATTCAAAGTCCTAGTGATTTTATGAGATATGATATGAATTATAAAATCACAATGCGTGGGTCCAAATGGCAACCAGAATCACCTGAAGAATGTTTTAAATGTTACAGGTGTATTTGTTGTAGATATGTTAATGACAATACCCTTTTTTCGATAATGTAGACCACACCAGAACATATGAAATCCATTAATTTATCAACTGCAATACCATAATTACTATTATATGGTTGTGTGCATGTGGTTTCTATTATATTGGGGCCACTACCAGGAAACACAAAGAGACATGGAAAGAACAGATAAGGGCATGCTGATAATGAATGACCAATTACATCAAGGAGAATTTTTTGAAAATTGATGTAGAAAACTTATTGGCATCTAACACATTTGACTGAATCATAGAGGTAGTGTTGTCTAGGGTTCAACTGCTAGTAATATATCTCAACCTCATTAGAAATCTGAACTATTGTATGGTGTTTCTCCCACTCTAGATGAGTTTTTCTTATTAATGGCACTTTAAAAAAATGTTTTTTATTGTTATCACAGTACCAACACAATACATAAGAACCGCATAAAAATACAACTATGGCGACATCCCATTCACCAGAACCTGCATTGGATCAGAGTTAGAAAACAAAGATGTATCTACTCAAGGCTATTTCCCTATGGCCCATCTTAAACAAAAGGACAAATAATGAGACAGAGATACTATACAAGGTAAAATCCTGTAACCCACAACTAGGTCAGGGAAAATGAAAATGGTTGTTCCAGTGTCCCTGTATCTTGATGTACTTATTGGAGCAATGTCTGGATCCATATAATGCCTCTTCAGCTATTGAGCAATAGTCCATACCGCCAGTGTTTGGCTATATCTCTTTTAGCTAGCATATACCTTATGGCAACCAGGTTGTAATGCCCCCTGACTCCATCCCAACCCTGGAACACTCCGTGAATTGCCATTTTTGGGTCATTCCCTATTAAGATACATATCACTCCTTCCAGCACAGAGAGAATTTTATTCCAATAAGTATGTTTATTTGGGCATTCCCGTATAGTATGAATTCAAATCCCTCTTGCATTTCCATACCTTTTGCACTCGGGCCAAGGCCCTCCTCATCTTCCAAAGGTTGTCAGGATTGTAATATACTCTACAGAGGTATTTAAACTATACCAATTTTAACTGAGCAGGGATCGCTATTTTTGCTTCAACCCAGTCCTTGTCATCCATTTTATTAAGGTCTGTTTCCTAGCGCTCTTGCAGCATCACCATAGGGTCTGGTACAATAACTACCAAAGTCTTACACACATGTGAGATAGTTACCAATGTCTTACACAAGCATGAGATACCCTTCTCCTCAATTTCTGCCATTGAAGGTTTGGGTTCTAGTGGGTTGTATTCAGTAAAGGGTTCAAATCTTTCCGAAATATTCTAGAGCATGTCTCAGTTGCAAATATAGGAATAATTAAGATCGGTGTAGTTTGTGTTCCTTGCTCAGTTGCTCAAACACAGGCATGTGACTAAGAGCCCAGATGTCGCCCAGCTTAGAAATACCCAGTGTGTCCCATCTTTCAAACCCTTTCAATTGCACTGAGTGCTTCCACCAGGACCCCAACCACAAAACGATTTTCCCTGGGAATCTTTGCATCCCACTGCAACCACTTTAGAGCCTTGTGCCAGCAATGACTTGTGGTACCTGTGAAGGAATCTTGGAGCCATATAACAAAGACCAAGGGGCTGAATCCCAAACGTCAGCCAGTTCTAAACAGACGTCTGGGTCAACCCTGTTCCCAAAGATCCAGTTTTTGGTAGCATGTGAGCTGCTCAAGAATATAGTTTCACATCAATTGCCTCCAGCCCACCATTAAATGATGCTGAATAATTTTTTTATCTACGACCCTCAAAGGAGTACGGAGGGGCCCGTCTGGGTGGTCGCTCCCATATACAGTTATTTATGCTGGCTTGCACTGTAACAAACCACTTTGGTGGTATCCTATAAGGGTAACTTTGAAGAGTGTAAAGTGTCTGGAGGAGCCAATCATTATAAATAGGGCTAGCAATCCCAAAGTGTTCAGAGGGAGTGTGCCATGTGTTCTCTAAACTTAAGCTCCATGGTGGTAATGTTAAGCATCCAACAACTATTCGGGGGTCCCTAGGTTTGTGCAGCCCCATTCAAGCAAAGGGGACTTCAAAATATTTAATGTTGAGATTGCCATGGGATACTGAGGACATATAGATTAACCTTGGAATCAAAACATCATTTTGTTGTATGAACATCAGGGCATTGTCAGCGTACAGTGAGATGCAATCTTCTGAGCCATTGTCCCATCTTCATCCTCAGAGTAGTGCATTTTGCTGATCCCATTTATCCAGGGGCTTGACAACAAGAGCGAAAAGATATAGAGACATGGGACAACCCTTCCTAGTGCCCCTATCTATTGGGAAACATCTGGACACTGTACCATTTACCCTCACTCTCGTCCACTGGGTTCAGTAGAGTAGCTTAATACATTCGGAAAAATAGGGTCTGAAATTCATGTGTTGTAAAGTTGACTGGAGAAAAGGTGATTCTACTGAATCAATGGCTTAATGGAAGTTAAGATGAGCAATAAGGGCTGGTATGGAATGTATTTGTGCTCATGCTAGCATATTGTAGAGCCTTCTGATGCTGTTCCTCTTTTCTCCCTGGCAGACACAAAGCCATTTTGATCTCTACATATTAGTGAGCAGATTACGTTTCTCATCTGAATGGCCAGTGCCTTTACCATTATTTTAGCTTTAACATTAATTAATACGATTGGTCTGTATAAGGTACAGTTGTCCATTGCTCCGCATGCATATGAGAACAATGACCAGTTTAGAAGGACTTTGTTGAACATAGCCAACATTGATTGGACCATGGTAGCAGCAAATGTTTTGCAGTACTCAACCTAGAACCCATTGAAGCCCCGGACGTTCCCCATTGTCATGCCTTTCATGGTCAGAGTTGCTTCCTCTTTAGTAAAATCTAAAAAGTGTAGGCATGATCAGATCTAGTACAATCAGGAGTTCAGGAAATAGTCATGATCAGTAGAGTAATTCTTAAAAGTCTGCAAAGTCTTCAGCTATCCCCTGAGTATCACATAATTGCCCCTACCCACACCTCATGCCAGGGGCACCAATTTGGACCCTGCATCTTCACTGGCCCGCCAATAGATACGTTTTCCTGACTTGTCACCAATTTCGTAAATACAATGTTGTGTCACAGATAGCATTGCTCAGGCACCATGTTTCAGCTGCTGTTTGGGAGTAAGTCTAACAGCCTCTAGTTAACACGGCCTTTCCTCATCATAAGAAATAATCTGTTAACGCTGAAGTATGGTTAATTTTCTTTACTAGGACATGGTTTATTTTTCATTCCCCTTCCTCCTCCCCACTATGTATGATTTTGTCTTACCTTTATCACTGCTTTTATGGCAGAGGGTGGTATGAGAAACATTGAGGGAGGTAGTGAGTATGCTATATTTTTCTATTCCCTCCCCAATATGTGTACAGAATTGAGTATCTTGTAGCCATCCTGAGTGAAGTCACAAATGTCTACTGAAACCTCCCCCAACCCCCACTCAGTTCTAACTCCACTGGGAGGTGATCTGACAGCACCTGTGAATGGATTTGTGCCCCTTCCACATCCACAAAGTCTGCCATCGGGATTTGAATGATAAGAGATATAGGTGAAATCTTTAGAGAGGAAAGATCTACAAATATCTTTAGGTCCCATCAAATCTGCCCATGGTCCTAGTGTTGCTGCTCATTCAGTGTTGGGCATATCATTGGAATCTACTGATGTTTGACATAAATTGTTTGTCACTCACTATTATAATACGCCCTTCAGGGTAAGCGACTAAAACATTTGTGAGGTCTCCTAGGGTTTGGTCCCTCAGGCCTGGTGAGACATAGACACAAATTATCATTCAGCCCTCCCCATCACGGAACTATTTATCTGTATGTACCACCCTAGAGGATTGTTATATGTAGTAAAATTTCTATTTCCCTTAATCCTCTGCTAAAACCCTCAATTCTGGTATTCAAAGTGATCTAAAAGAATATAATTGATACCCATTAGGTGGGTTTCCTGCAGGAGGAATATTGCCGGATTAACATTTTTTGGTCGACTTTTTTAACTCTGTAATTGTTTTGTGGGATATTGCCATGGTGTCTTGGATAATGGCAGGTTATATGGAGATAGTCTAGTTTCCTTGGCATATCCTAGCTGTCCTTATTTGTTGTGAATAAACAAGAAAATACTCTGGAAACCAACTTCCCCACTCCACAATTCTAAACATGAAGCATATGCCACCCTCTTAATCATTTAGAACTTAAACAACATTTGAAAGAAGAAAATAAATCAGATCAACAAAGAGTCTACTGCAGGAGGAGGGAAAGTTCCATGGTTCTGCCAGTTCGGCAATACACTGAGTAGCCCATCCTGTGGTTAAGCAAATGTCTCAGTACTCCACCATTACAATGTTAGGGGCCTCACCTTCCTGTCTAAGAGTGCCAAGTAATATATAGACTATGCTTTTTGTGCTTAAGGAAGACTCCTATGTCATCACTGAAGCCTGCAGAAGAGGAGCCCCCCATCTCTGTGCTGTGAAGTATGGTGTCTTCTGTTGTGTCTTATGGGGTTGTTTGTTGGTTGATGGGGTGGGACACCTTCAAGAGCCACTACCCCTTGGGATGGCATTGGGTTTTCGGACACTTTAGGGATCGTTTTTTGTTTCTCAAGCCAGTCCTGTGCAGATTTATTACTATCAAAAATAAATTGCTTTCCTTGAAAAAGACCCTTCACTCCGGGTGGATAAAGCAGCATGTATTGCATTTGGAGATTGCATAGTGTTTGCGTTACCTCCAGGAACCTATCACTTTGAAGTTGTACTTTGTTGGTATAGTCAAGGAATAGCATGATTTTGCTGCAGCACAGTGTGTCTCACCTGTCTCAGGATTGTGTCATCTGCATAGCTAAGCACTCTGATAATGACAGGGTAGTAAGGAGCACCCAGTGGATATTGGGAAACCAGTGTCCTTGGAGCCTTGCTGAGGATAAAGCACGTTGACATGTCTGCTGCTGCAATCCATGACCTAAACCATTCAGTGAAAAAGGCTTCTGACCCTAGCCCGCCACACCCTTTGGTAATCACATGAGCTGGAGGTTGTTCTGGTGTGATCTACCTTTGGCATCTTCTGCACTTCCCTTGAGTAGGTCAGTCAGCGCACACAGTCTTTTATGTTCTCTGGCTGTGGGGCCCACATAGTCTTTCAGGATTGAAATTCTTTGTTCAGCTTTGATCAGACATGCAGACAGATTACTTAGGTCCTGCTGGAAAAGCAGCAGCATCACCCACACTCCACTAAATCTTTGTAAGAGTCATTTATTGCTTGGAGTTTTGTGGCCAGGGAAATTGAGTCATCCAGGTGCAAGGGGCCTTCTGGCACTAGACCCCCAGGTCCTACTGAAAAAGGAGGTCACTTTGTGATGTTATCTATATTCCCTTGGTCAGAGTGGAATGTCATCTTGGCTTTAACCATGGTACAGAAGCAGGTGGGCTGACTGTTCTCTCAACAAAATTTGGGTTTGTCTCAGTGTCTAGTCAGAGGGCCCCACCACCTCTCGGGGTGTGCCTGAATTCACCAATTTGGCTTGTACTCCATCTGAGGTCTGAAGCCTCCTGGGGGGCTCGCCCCTCAATGTTGACCCATGTGACAAAGAGAAAAACAATCAACAGGGAGGATCTTCTTCTTGCCTCTCAGGTCTCCAAAGTGCGTGCTCTCTCCCCTGAGATGAGTCACAAGACTGGTCCAACAATTTCTGTCACTCTCTCTATCTCTCTTTCCTTAGCTTCAGTGGGTCCAGTCAGAGGGTCCCCTCCATTTAGATCTCTTCAGTGCAGCACACTCCTCCACTTCGTGCCCTCGGGGTATGCATCCTACACTTGCCTCCTCAAAAGTGTCAACCCCTAGAACCACTCCACTAGGTTCGCAGCTATCCTCCATTCAACTCACTTGGGGTGTTGATCACCTTGGACTGAGGCCCGCCACTCCACTCTTGTGCGGGCCTCAGTCCAAGGAATGCCAGCACCACTCTTCTGGAGAACTGCATCAGGCCTCCTTCCTGCTCATGCAGAGCTAAATAAAACCCCTCAATGCTTCCGCTAGCCCGCAGCTGGTGTCAGTAGTGATGCATGAGAAATTATTGTTTTAAAATAAAGTCTACCCATGTACGGATGTCTTTAAAATGACACTGGGCACCACAACAGTACACCCATGAATGCACTACCTATGCTAGGGTCCCTAAACCTACATGCCCTACCAAATGCTAGAGACTTATAGGTAGGTTGATACAGCCAATTATAATTAGCCTAATTTGTATAAACCATTTTACACAGAGCACTGGCCTCGGGACTGGTTAGCAGTATCCAGGGTACAATCAAGAGCTTGTAACCACCATTCTCTGTCCAAATCTTTTGGGGGTGATCAGGACAGAAAGGAGGACTTTCCTACAGTGGCAAAATTGGGCATGTTGCGCTACTAGTGCTGCTTTTTTGTGGCAGAAGCTTCTTCTTTGCTGTAAGAGTGGGCAAAACTCTGCAAACTGCCAGCAGAGTGGAAGTTTTCACCCACCCCTAGTTTTTAGTTACTTCTTCACAGTCCACTCAATTGATTTTGTCACTCAAAATTGTGGTGCAGGTGAGGGCTGAACAGGCCTTTTATTCCAACTGACATTTCCCCTGTGGGCTGGAGACCTTGATCTCAATGATTTCCTTTGTAATCTCTTTCACCTCCCTGTGTCCTACAAATGGCATATGGCAAATAAAGGCTCAATTTTGAAGAGGCAAAGCAGCAATAGGGGCATCCTGACGAGTGCCACAATTGGAAAGAGTCCAAGAGGAACCTTCACATGACGCCCCAGTTTTGGGGCATTCGTACAGAATGGAATCTGCCCAATGGAATTATTCCAAATCCTAAACAGGACATGACTTGAGAGTGGTAGAGCCACTCATCATGGTTGATTGCCATTTCAGCATTCAATGAGAGCACCAGTATCTTCAATTGGTCACTTATCATACGTCACAGATGGTGGGAAGATACAAAACCCAAGTGTTACTTGTGGATGAGCTGCAGGATCACCGTCCCCAGAAGGGGTCCCTAGAGTTTGGCCATGATTTTGAGATTAACATTGAGGAGGGATATCGGGCAGTAGCACGCACAATCTAGTGGGTCTTTGCTATCTTTGTGAAGAAGGGTGATGACTGCATTATTAGGTATAGAACCTTGGAAGTTATTTTCCACTGCCTTATTGAAGACCGTAGTAGAGTGGGGAGTGAGGATGCCTTTCTGGTTTTGTAGAACTCTCCAGGGAACCCGTCCTCCTCTGGGGACTTGCTGGCTAGAGCATCGATATGGCCTCAACCACCCCTTCCTCCATAAAGATCCAGTGAAGCGTCTGGTGATAGTTATGGATCAGGCCTAACAAACTGCCATCCAGGCCCAGCACTTTCAAAAGGATCAATCTAGGCTTCAAGGGCCCTGGAGATCGCACAGAACTCTCTCCATTAGGCAGTCACCAATAGGATGCCAGAGTAAGAAACATCAATTTCTGTGGATAGGTGTGATCACCAGAGCGTGTAGAGAACCCTGGATCACCAACAGTCCATGCTAGCTGTACGTGCAGAGTGCGCCAAGACAGGAGGCCAGCCCTGCAGGACTGTGGCAGCAGTAGTGTTCAGTTAGCAGGCCAGAGTGTTTGGTGCACCCCCCTAAAGCTGAGATCTGGGGCCCGAGCAGGGTTGGGTGAAGATAGGCAGCAGAATGCTTATGGTGCCAAAGTAGCTCCCAAGACAAAGGTGAAGCCAATCTCGACCTCCAGTTGCTTCCACTAGAGAAAGATGAGATAAGCAAGGGGGTAGATGCTTGGTGACCTTCACAGAGAGAAAACCGGGCCAGAGAGGGTTGCTGGGCAAATGAAAGAGGTGGCACCTCAGGGGAGTTTGCTGCTGCTCCCTGTACTTTGTGAGGCCTCTTCCTAAGTATCCTATTCCATGCTGGCCCCTATCCAGCCCCTCTGGTTCTCAGTGCATTTTCCATGCAGCCATGGGGCATGGCCACCAGCAGACACTCCCATGCTCACCCCGTTTGGAAGGTGGCAGCCACTGTGCCGGTTCCAGAGTTATGAAGGTGTAGGCCCAGGCAAGCTTGCCAGTTCCATTGCTTCCTTAGGTGACTCTCAGGCAGCTGAGTCACAAGTCAGCAGTGTTCCAGGGAGGGAGGTGGAATGACTGTGAGTTCATATGCAGCCCCCGCTAATAGACAGCGTGTCTGGTATGAGTCTGGCACCAAGACCTGACTGGGAAGGGAAACCTCTGTGACAAAGATCAGGGTGGCTCCTAGGTGGCTGGTTCGTGAGCAGGCCGTGGTCCGTTAGCAGTGAATCTCAGGAATGGGGCCAGCATGGCAGTGCTCATAAGACAATTTTCTGCCCCAGCATCATGTCAGGATATGGAGCCCCAGTGGTAGCCAATATATTTCACCATTTTACAGTCCTTTGCATTTGTCCTCACACATTAGACTCCATGCATCAGTCTGAACTGATGCATTGCCTCAGTAATGTGTCAGTTTTTGTGTGGATGCCTTGCAGCATTCTTCCCTCAGATACATCAGTATTTCTGGTGCATCCTGGAATCCTAATTCATGGAGCACAATATTGTAAATACTACAGATCCATGGCGTCCCAAACTTTTTTGACACAACACAGTGATTCGTCAGTTCTTGTAAATGAGACCTTGGGTGCTTTTGTGTTTGCTGCATGCAATGCTTGTGGCAGTATCAGTATCATCAACAGGAAGTTAAAAAACACCTGGTCATAAAACAGGTCCACAAACTACTAAAAAACTAGCCCAAACATTGATCTGTGAGACCCATACATTGGGCATTGCTTAATTCCTCGATAGGCCAGTCCGACCTGAATAAAATGTTGGTTTAGAAAGCACTAAGGGGACACTTCAAGAATACTTTGAGTTAAGAGCAATTTATGCTGCTTTGCATTTTCAGGCATTCTAACACACACAGGGGGTCATTACAACATTGGCGGTGAAAGCCGCTTACTGCCATGCAGAAGACTGCCAACACACCGCTGCAGCTGCGGAAATCCGCCACAGCTATTATGTCCCACAGCTCAGAATCCGCTAAAATTCAGACACCCACACAAGTCCGCCACACCAAAGGTTAGTGATAAACTGTCGAAAACAAAACCTCCACCATCACGGCAACAGAAATACGCCCACACTATCACGACCCACGAATCCACGCGGCGGTCTTTCAACCGCGGTATTCCATTGGCAGTACACACCGCCGCGCTCAAAATACACACACATATACAAAACACACCCACATTGGACAATCCGAAATACACACACCTGATACACATACACACACCACTTCGACACACCCAATACAATATAAAACACACACTCACATCACCCACAAACCCTTACGACCAGAATTGCGATAGAAGGCCAGAGAGAGACACCACAATCTATACCCAGGCATCCACAGGCACACAACACCATCACCCACATAACATCCACGCACCCCACACAACACACCACTAAATATCACCCCACATATCATAACACACACCACCCCACACATCACCCACACCACCCCATGGCACGGCAAAGACACCCCAGGTTTCTGAGGAGGAGCTCAGGGTCATGGTGGAGGAAATCATCCGGGTAGAGCCACAGCTATTCGGATCACAGGTGCAGCACACCTCCATAGCTATGAAGATGGAGCTATGGCGCAGAATAGTGGACAGGGTCAACGCAGTTGGACAGCACCCAAGAAATAGGGATGACAACAGGAAGAGGTGGAATGACCTACGGGGGAAGGTGCGTTCCGTGGTATCCAAACACCACCTTGCGGTACAGAGGACTGGCGGCAGACCCCCACCTCCTCCCCCACAACCAACAACATGGGAGGCGCAAGTCTTGGCGATTATGCATCCTGAGGGCCTCGAAGGAGTAGCTGGAGGAATGGACGCTGGTAAGTCAAACCTTAACTATTACAACCCCCACCCTACCTGCATGCCATCACATACCCCACCCTCGCCCTCACCCCCATCACTCCAACTCCTCACACGTGTCCCACTATCACAAACCACACATCCCAACACCAAGCCCTGCATGCAACACCAAAGCATGGACACCCATCACCAATGCATGGCCACTGCACATACCCATACAACCCCCTAAACCATCATCACACAAGGTCCCACACTAGAATGCAAGCACTGGGGTGCACGGTCACCCACCCATTGCACACCATGGTACACACAGATGAAATAAGCATGCTTTTACACCCCTGCAGGACCCCTACCCAACGTCACCACACAGGAGGGTCCACACATGTCCACACCACCAACAGAAGAGGCCCACAGTGATGACAGCAGCTCTGTTCAACTGGATCTAGACGACCAGCCCGGCCCATCTGGGACCTCGGGACAGTCGGTTCCCCTCACACAGTCACAGGCCACCACAGAGCTTCCCCACTCTGGAAACACCAGCACAGCACCCACCCAGCGGGCCCATACCTCTGTCCCCAGGACACGTCAATCAGCAGTGTGTCCACCACTACAGGGAACCCAGGCCAATCCACCACCCAAACAACAACAGGAACCTGGGGACAGTGGCAGTGGGCAGACCATTCAGGGGACAGAGGCCCAGGGAAACAGGGGAAATGGGAGGGCTGCGGTGCGACAGGTGGAGGACAGGCCCAGGGAACCCACTCTCCATGAGGCCCTCTCCAACATCATGGGAGCGTACCATCATTCCCAGGAGACGATGGCAATGGTACTGGCCAAGTTTCAGGAGACCCAGCGGCTTCAGGAGGAACAGTATTTGGGCTTCAGGGAGGAACTCAGATCCATCAACTCCACCCTGGGCACCATCGTAGGGGTGCTGAAGGAAGTCCTCAACACCAGGAGGGACACTGTGGCACAACAAGGGGCCCCTGACACTAGCCTGGATGATGAACTGCCCACCACCTCCGCCGGCGCTAGTGGACAGGAAGCACCGCCACTGGACCACCACACCAGCACCCCACGCCCTGCAGATGGAGAACCACCCTGCAAACGGTCCCTGAGATCCAGGACAAAGACAGAGAACGATGCCAAGACCCCACCAAGAAATGAGACCGCCCTGAATGTCATCCTTTTGTCCCACCTTGTCACCCTGTCCATCCTCAAACTGCCCCAGTTCCACTTCCTATGCCACTTTGGACAATGCAGCTGTGAGACTGATAGACTGGACTCTGCCATGGACATTCCTCCACCATCACCCCTCCCCATTTTACAGCACCCTCCAATATTGAGCTCTTAAATAAACACCCTTAAGGCACAAAACAATCTGGAGTCTGTCTGTGATTTCGAAATAGTGTATTAGCAATTACAGTGACAAAATGGTCTTACAATTGTAATGTCAACATACCTATGTCACACAGCTCTAGTCCATGAGGAAACAAAACAGATGTCACACAGTCGGACCCACATCTGTGAAATCGTAAGGGAAAGTGAAAACTCAGTGACCATACACTGGGTGAAAAGGACAGACAGTAGAGAGGTAGTAGTGTTAAAGTACATGTAGTAGGCAGGTTTGTCTTCTTACCTGTGTCTCACTGGAAGTATTGCAGGATAACGGAGTTCCTGTTGTCGATGTCCTCTTCTTCTGCTTCCTCGTCTTCACTGTCCACAGGCTCCACAGCTGCCACAACACCTCCATCTGGACCATCCTCCTGCAGAAAAGGCACCTGTCATCGCAAAGCTAAGTTGTGAAGCATACAGCAGGCCACGATGATCTGGCACACCATCTTTGGTGAGTAGAATAGGGAACCACCTGTCATATGGAGGCACCTGAACCTGGCCTTCAGGAGGCCAAAGGTCCGCTCTATAATCCTCCTAGTTCGCTCATGGGCCTCATTGTAGCATTCCTCTGCCCTTGTCCTGGGATTCCTCACTGGGGTCAGTAGCCATGACAGGTTGGGGTAACCAGAGTCACCTGAAAAAGGCGAGGGACAACTGTAAGACACACACTAACCTGTAGGGATATCCCCAGACCCAGACAACTATTCCCACTGATTTGGTTCCATGTGCTCACGTAATAGCCCCACCCGGTGCCTCTGGAGTTGCCCCATTGCATAAGGGATGCTGCTATTCCACAGGATGTAAGCGTCATGCACTGAGCCAGGGAATTTGGCATTCACATGGGAGATGTACTGGTCGGCCAAACACACCATCTGCACATTCATCGAATGGTAACTCTTCCGGTTTCTGTACACCTGTTCACTCCTGCGGGGGGACCAAGACCACATGTGTCCCATCAATGGCACCTATGATGTTGGGGATATGTCCTAGGGCATAGAAGTCAACTTTCACTGTAGGCAAATCCTCCACGTGAGGGAGAACGATGTAGCTCTGCATGTGTTTCATCAGGGCAGACAACACTCTGGACAACACGTTGGAAAACATAGGCTGGGACATCCCTGATGCTATGGCCACTGTGGTTTGAAATGACCCACTTGCAAGGAAATAGAGTACTGACAGCACCTGCACTTGAGGGGGGATTCCTGTGGGATGGCGGATAGCTAACATCAGGTCTGGCTCCAACTGGGTACACAGTTCCAGGATTGTGGCACGATCTAGCCTGTATGTGATGATTACATGTCTTTCCTCCATTGTCGACAGGTCCGCCAGCGGTCTGTACACCGGAGGTTGCTGCCATCTCCTCACATGTCCCAGTGGACTGTGCCTATGAAGGACAACAGCGAACACAGAGTCAACCAACTCAGAGGTACGTACAAACAGCTTACACAGAACACGATTCATAATCCGAAATAAGCAAGTATGAGTGTTGAGGCAAGGCCTAGTTATGTGTGATGCAGTTAAAAATAGAGCCATGTGGGCCCCTGAAATGGCGGCTGCCTGACCTGTAAAGTGGGACAATGGGATATGAGGTAACTGCCCTGGCGTTGTACACCGTAGCGGTAGGCGGTCAAAGACCACGGCGCAATTCTGCATTGGTTAACATTGGACCGTATGGGTCCCAGGAGCCAATGACTATGTATGTCGGTGGTGACGGTACGCACCGCCACGGACGTGACTGGCATTTTCTATCTGTTCAATCACTCGATACCTGATCTTCGACAGGAGAGGACCTACACTGCAAGTGCTGCTGTGACCTCAGTCTGGAAGAGACAATGGCTCGTGCATCTGGGGAAAGGGCCCCTGCCTTCACATCGGAGGAGTTGGAGAAACTTGTGGATGGGGTCATCCCCCAGTACACACTACTCTACGGTCCTCCAGACAAACGGGTAAGTACACTGGGAGCATGCTGTATGGGCTATGCCTGTGTGGAGTGGGGTGAATGAAAGATGGGGGGGGGAATGAGGTGTGCATGAAACGACGGTGAGTGCATGTGCCACATGGCAAGGGTAGGGATGCAGGCCAATGACTGTGACGGTGCAGTTGGAAATAACTTCTCTTTTTCCCCTGTACAATTCCTGTAGGTCAGCGCCCGCTAGAAGAAGGATATTTGGCGTGTCATCGCCAAGGACGTCCGGACCCTGGGGGTCTATCACAGACGGAGCACCCACTGCCGGAAAAGATGGGAGGACATTTGCCGCTGGAGCAAGAAGACGGCGGAGGCCCAGTTGGGGATGACCTCCCAACGTGGAAGGGGTGCCCATCGCACCATGACCCCCCTGATGTTCAGGATCCTGGCGGTGGCGTACCCGAAGTTGGATGGGCGCTTGAGGGCATCACAGCAGTAACAAGGGGGTGATTACACTCTCATTCTGCTGATTCAGCATGCAGTGGAGGTGTCTGAGTGGGGGAGGTTGGCTGTGGGTTCCCCTAGGCCAGGGTGAGTGTGCTAGTTAGGTCTCCTTTTTCAGGCATGCCCTGTGGCATCCCACCCCACCTGGGTACAGTGCCAACTACACCTAGTCAGGCTCCTGTGACATCCATGTGTGCAGATGTCAGCCATAGCCTTGTAGGCCATGTCCCAGGGATTGAATAGGGGATCCCAAGTGCGCGGCGTAGTGCGGGGGGCTTCTGTGTCTGTCGTGTCCGCCAACTGTAGCGGTAATGCATGCACTCAATATGTCTTTCTTCTGTCATCCCCCCCTTTTTGTGTTCTCCCTGTTCTTGTGTGCATTAGCATCATCAGGCGGAGGAGCAGTGGCACCGGAGCAGGTGGGAGCTGCATCCCACATGGCCCTGGAGGGCGACACTACAGAGTCAGATTTCACCAGTGGGACGGAGGGCGAGGGGAGCTCCACGGCGGGACAGGAGCTGAGACCAGTGATACGGACTCCTCCTCTGATGGGAGCTCCCTTGTGGTGGCGGGCCCATCTGTGCTCCCCCATCTACAGGTACAGCCGCCACCCCCCCTTCCAGCACCGCCCTCCCAGCGCCCCTCAGCCTTTGCCCCGTGCCCGCTCACCCAGGAGGGTGGGCTTCACCTTCGCCCCAGGCTCCTCAGGCCCTGCCCCAGTCACTCCAGCTGCCCTCAGTGAGGAGGCCATTGACCTCCTCAGGTCCCTCACTGTTGGGCAGTCTACCATTTTGAATGCCATCCAGGGTGTAGAGAGGCAGTTGCAACAGACAAATGCATTCCTGGAGGGCATTCATTCTGGTCAGGTAGCCCTTAAGTGAGCTTTTCAGACTCTGGCCTCAGCACTGATGGCAGCCATTGTCCCTGTCTATAGCCTCCCCCCTCCAACTTCCTCTACCTAGACCCACACCCCAGTACCTCAGCCTACCCCAAGCACACCATCAGACCAGCATGCACACACCCCAACACACAAAGGAAGCTCAGGCAAACATAAGCACCACACATCCCACAGGCACTCACACAAACATCACACACATGCAGACATAGCAACATCCACTGCCTCCACTGTGTCCCCCTCCTCCTCGTCTCCCTTCTCCCTCCCAGTCTTGTCTCCACTCACACCTGCATGCACTACATCTACAGCCACTACTTCCATCACCACCACACCCCGCTCACCTTGCAGTCACCACCCCCACTACTATTCACACATCCCCTGTGTCCTCTCCCAGTGTGTCTGTGACGCCACCTCCCAAGGTACATCCAACAGCCATCCACCTCACGACAGCCTCCAGCACATAGAGCTTCACCCAAAGTCACCAAACGTACACCTCCTACAACCACAACCTCTTCCTACACTCCCAAACCCTCTCCAGCTACCCATCCCAGTGTTCCTAAGAAACTTTTCCTGTCCACGCTTGACCTCTTTCCCTCACCTCCCCCACCCCATCAGTCCCCTAGGGCCCGACTCTCAAGGTCCCAACCTAGCACCTCAGCCACGACATCAGCGGGATCAGTGGTGCCAGTAGTCACCGGATTCTGGAGTGCACCAGGCAGCAGGGCAGCCAGTGTGGCAAGGAGCCACAGCACGGACAGTCCCCCACCTGTCAAGCATCAAAAGTTGGGCAGTGCCTGGCGGGAGAGGGGGAAGACACCAGCCACCAAAGCCGCTCCCAGGGGTACAGGTGGGAGTGTGGAGTCAGCTGCGACACCTTCCAAGGTGGGGAAGAGGCACAAGAAACCCAGCAAGTATGGGAAGATCGGCATGGTGGAGAAGACCGCCATCAGTCCCACTGCCCAGGAGGTGACGGCCATCAGCCCCGCTGCCCATAAGGCGACAGACATCAGCCCCACTGCCCAGGAGGTGACCGCAAGCAACAGCCCCGCAGGCCCAGACAGGACCGCCAGCACCAGCTCCGCTGGGCCACACAAGACCACCAGCACCAGACCCTCAGGCCCAGACAGGACTGCCAGCACCAGCCCCGCAGGCCCAGACAGGACCGCCAGCAGGACCAGACAGGACCACCAGCACCAGCCCGGCGGGCCCAGACAGGACCACCAGCACTGAGTCGCTGCCAAGGACACCGCCACCACAAGCACTGCTGCAATGGACACCGCCAGCAAAAGCACTGCTGCAATGGACACCGCCGCCACAAGCACCGCTGCCAAGGACACTGCCCCCACAAGCACCGCTGGCCCATGAGCACCAAGAGCACTGACGCTACTGAGTGTGCCACGAGCAGGATGAAGCACCCTGGGCACCAAGCCCCCTCCAAAACCAGTGGAGATTTACATCCACTTCCTCTGTCCTTGGCAGGATGAAGTACTCTGGGCACCAAGCCCCCTCCAGAACCAGTGGAGATTTACATCCACTACCTCTGTCCTTGGCAGGATGAAGCACTCTGGGCACAAAGCCCCCTCCAGAACCAGTGAAGACAGGCATCCACTACCTCTGTCCTTGGAAGGATGAAGTACTCTGGGCACAAAGCCCCCTCCAGAACCAGTGGAGAATGTTATCGACTTGAGAGACTGTGGCTTTGCACTCCCCAGGATTGAACAGTGGGCAAACCACACACTGTAGAGACTTGAGAGACTGTGGCTTTGCACTCCCCAGGATTGACGAGTGGGCAACCCACCCACTGCAGAGACTTGAGAGACTGTGGTTTTGCACTCCCCAGGATTGAACAGTGGGCAAACCACCCACTGTAGAGACTTGAGAGACTGTGGCTTTGCACTCCCCAGGATTGAACAGTGGGCAAACCACCCACTGTAGAGACTTGAAAGACTGTGGCTTTGCACTCCCCAGGATTGAACAGTGGGCAACCCACCCACTGTAGAGACTTGAGAGACTGTGGCTTTGCACTCCCCAGGATTGAACAGTGGGCATCCCACCCACTGTAGAGAATTGAGAGACTGTGGCTTTGCACTCCCCAGGATTGAACAGTGGGAAAACCACCCACTGTAGAGACTTGAGAGAGTGTGGCTTTGAACTCCCCAGGATCGAACAGTGGGCATGTGGCCCCCTCATGGATTTGGCATCCTGCACTCATCCAGCTGAGGTGCCCCCTCTTTCCCTTCCCCCTGAGGTGCCTGTTTTATTTCTATCTGATGCCCCTGCAGTGTTCTCTCCATCATGTTCGGGTACCTTGTGTGGGCCTCGCCCATGCAGCGTGGGCCCAGTGTTCTACGGACTTAAATGGAGCAATACCTGAACTTCTATTCTCTGTGTATATATTTGTTAATAGTGTATATATATTTTTGCGTACTGGATTTTAATAGATTACAATGGTTACACTCATTTCCTTTTGTCTTTGCATTCTTCCAGGGGGGTTGGGGGGGTGTAACTGTGATGTATCAATATGTATTAGTGTGTGTGTTGTCATGGGTGAGGGTGGGGGTGTTGCATGTGTGTGTCCCTGTTTTTTCCCTCCCCTGTGTCGTAGGTGCAGTACTCACCGTGGTATTCGCCGCTGGCATTCATGCTCCTGGTAGAGGAGCAAGAAGATGAAAGCTGGGAAAATGTGAAGCTCTGGTTCCATGGCGTCCTGGTTCCTCGTGGGGTGTGTAGAAGTGAGCATTTTCCCTTCGAAGTCCTGTTTCCGCTGTGTTTTTGTTCACGGTGAATCCGCCCCGGAAAAGGTGGCGGAGTGGTAGGTTGTGATACTGTGGGCGTTACATTGTCTTCCGCCTGTCTGTTGGCGGTGACCGCTGCGCTGTTTGTTTCTAGTGCGTTGCGGTCGGAGTGTTAAAGTGCCTGTCTATGTTGGCGGTTTCCGCCACAGTCGTAATTCCATTTTTATTACCGCCGGCCTGTTGGCGGTCTTACCGCCGCTTTAACTCTGACCGCCAGGGTTGTAATGACCTCCACAGTGTTGGAAATGGAAGTATTTACTAAGGGGTCCCATAAAATAGAGGTCAAGGTGTTGCTGTAGAAAGTAGGCTCGGGCTGAGTTCACGGAGTTCTGCTATGCGGAACACAGTGAAGTGCAGAAAATACTCCACCACGCTACATGGAGTTCCATGAGCAGCAGAGTGCAGTAAGTCACTCTACTTGCGCTAATTTTCAATGCCAGGAGTTTGTCCTGTGCTGGTAAATCGGTGCAAGCAGCAAAAGGCGCAGCTGAAGAGGGCACTGTCTCTTTTTAAAGCTCGGGTAGATGTCCAACAACAGCTTCCTCAACTCGAGGGGCATGTTTCTCAATGCGAGCAGTACCGACCTACCACGATCGCTCGCGTTGAGAGATGTTGCTGGCAGGTGGTCTATTATTTGATTTTTGTTGCTCCCAAGCAAGGGAAAACTCTGCTCTGTGCCACTTTGCTGAATTTTAGAACTTGCAGAGTGGGAAAAACTCTGTAGACGGAGCAGAATTCATCACCTACCCCTAGTAGAAAGGTTGACTCATAAGAAGCAAAGTCTGACCATCAACCTACACACTTATTTATTACAAATGTTACCTAAAATAAATTGAAAACAAGGACAAATGTGATAGTAAGTTGATTCTGCTTACTGAATCATTCACAAACAGACTATGGCCCTCATTACAACCCTGGCGGTAAATGCCGCTTACCGCGGTTCAGAAGACCGCCAACACACCGCCGCGGCCACGGAATTCCGCCACAGCTATTATGACCCACAGCTCGGAATCCACCAAAGTCTAGACACCCACACAAGTCCGTCACACCAAAGGTCAGTGATAAACTAGCGATAACAAAACCTCCACCGTCACGCCAACAGGAATACGTCCACACTATCACGACCCACGAATCCACGCGGCGGTCTTTCAACCGCGGTATTCCATTGGCAGTACACACCGCCGCCCTCAAAATACACACACATTTACAAAACACTACCACATTGGACAAATCGAAATACACACACCTGATACACATACACACACAACTCCCACACACACAATACAATATAAAACACACACCCACATTACCCACAAACCCTTACTACCACAATTGCGACTGAAGGCCAGAGAGAGACACCACCATCTCCAAACTAGCATCCACAGGCACTCACCACCATCACTCACACAACATCCAAGCACAAAATACCACACACCCCTAAACATCACCCCACACATCACAACACACACCACCCCACACATCACCCACACCACCCCATGGCACAGCAAAGACACCCCAGGTTTTCTGAGTAGGAGCTCAGGGTCCTGGTGGAGGAAGTCATCAGGGTAGAGCCACAGCTATTTGGAGCACAGGTGCAGCACACCACAATAGCTAGGAAGATGGAGCTATGGCGCAGAATCGTGGACAGGGTCAACGCAGTGGGACAGCACCCAAGAACATGGGATGACATCAGGAAGAGGTGGAATGACCTACGGGGGAAGGTACGTTCCGAGGTCTCAAAACACCAGATTGCAGTTCCGAGTACTGGCGGCGGACCCCCACCTCCTCCCCCACAACGAACAACATGGGAGGAGCAGGTCTTGGCTATACTGCATCCTGAGGGCCTCGCAGCAGTAGCTGGAGGAATGGACTCTGGTAAGGCAAAGCTTTCACTACTTCATCCCCCACCCTACCTGCATGCTATCACATTCCCCCACCCTCGCCCTCACCCCCATCACTCCAACTCCTCACATTTGTCCCCCTATCACAAACCACACATCCCAACACCAAGCCCTGCATGCAACAACAGAGCATGGACACCCATCACCAATGCATGGCCACTGCATATACCCACAGACACCCCTAAACATTTAGCACACATGGTCCTAAACAAGAATGCATGCACTGTGGTACAGGGTCACCCATCCATTACACACCATGGCACACACAGATGCAATAATCATGCCTTTACACCCCTGCCGGACCCCTACCCAACGTTACCGGACAGGAGGGTCAAGACATGTCCACTCCACCCACAGAAGAGGCCCACAGTGATGACAGCAGCTCTGTCCAATTGGATCTAGATGACCAGACCGGCCCATCTGGGACCTCGGGACAGTCGGTTCCCCTCACACTGGCACAAGCCACAACAGAGCCTCCCCCTCTGGAAACACCAGCACAGCACCCACCCAGCGGGCCCATACCTCTGTCCCCAGGACACGTCAAGCAGCAGTGTGTCCACCACTACAGGGAACCCAGGCTAACCCACCACCCCAACAACACCAGGGACCTGGGGACAGTGGAAGTGGGCACATGGTTCAGGGGACAGAGGCACAGGAACACAGGGGAACTGGGAGGGCTGCTGTGCGATGGGGGAGGACAGGCCTAGTCAGGCTCCATTGACATCCTCAGATCCCTCACTGTTGGGCAGTCTACCACTTTGAATGCCATCCAGGGTGTAGAGAGGCAGTTGCAACATACAAATCCATATCTGGAGGGCATTCATTCTTGTCAGGTAGCCCAACAGTGAGCTTTTCAGACTCTGGCCTCAGCACTGATGGCAGCCATTGTCCCTGTGTCCAGCCTCCCCCCTACAACTTCCTCCATCCAGACTCAAATACCTGTACGTCAGCCTATCCCAAGCACACCCTCAGACCAGCATGCACACACCTCAACACACAAGGGAAGCTCTAGCAAACATAAGCACCACACATCCCACAGGCACTCACACAAGCATCATACCCATGCAGACATACCAACAGCCACTGCCTCCACTGTGTCCCCCTCCTCCTCGTCTCCCTCCTCCCTCCCTGTCTCATCTCCACTCACACCTGCATGCACTACATCTACAGCCACTACGTCCATCACCAGCACACCCATCACCACACCCCATCTCACGTGCACTCACCACCCCCACTACCATAAACACATCCCCTGTGTCCTCTCCCAGTGTGTCTGTGAGCCCAGTTCCCAAGGTACACAAATGCAGACAGACACCCACCCAACAGCCATCCACCTCACAACAGCCTCCACCCCATGCACCTTCACCCAAAGTCAGCAAACGTACACCTCCTACAACCACTACCTCTTCCTCCACTCCCAAACCCTCTCCATCTACCCATCCCAGTGTGTCCAAAAAACTTTTCCTGTCCAACCTTGACCTCTTCACCTCACCTCCCCCACCCCTTCAGTCCCCTAGGGCCCGCTTTTCCAGGTCCCAACCCAGCACCTCAGCCACCACATATGCGGGAACAGTGGTGCCAGCAGTAACCGGCTTCTGGAGTGCGCCAAGCAGCAGGGCAGCCAGTGTGCCAAGGAGCCAGAGCACAAACAGTCCCCCACCTCAGAAGCATAAAAAGTTGGCCACTGCCCGACGGGAGAAAGGCAAAACCTCTGTCACCAAAGGCTCTCCCAGGAGTACAGTTGGGAGTGGGAAGACAGCTGCGCCAGCATCCAAGGTGGGGAAGGGGCACAGAAAGAAACGCAAGTCACGGCAAACCTGCACGGCGGACAAGACCACCACCAGAACCGCTGCCAAGGACACCGCCGCCACAAGCACCGCTTCAGAGGACACCGCAGCCACAAGCACCGCTGCCAAGGACACCGCCGCCACCAGCACCGCTTCAGAGGACACCGCCGCCACAAGCACCGCTGCCAAGGACACTGACGCCACAAGCACCGCTGCCAAGGACACCTCCGCCACAAGCACCGCTTCAGAGGACACCGCCGCCACAAGCATCGCTTCAGAGGACAGCGGCGCCACAAGCACCGCTTCAGAGGACACCGCCGCCACAAGCACCGCTTCAGAGGACACTGCTGTCACAAGCACCGCTGCCAAGGACACTGCCGCCACAAGCACTGCTGCCAATGACACCGCCACCACAAGCACCGCTTCAGAGGACACAGCCGCCACAAGCACTGCTTAAGAGGACAGCGCCGCCACAAGCACCTCTGCCAAGGACACCACCGCCACAAGCACTGCTTCAGAGGACACCTCCGCCACAGGCACCGCTGCCAAGGACACCGCCACCACAAGCACTGCTTCAGAGGACACCGCCGCCACAAGCACCGCTGCCAAGGACACCGCTGCCACAAGCACCATTTCAGAGGACACCGCCTTCACAAGCACCGCAGGCCAATGAGCGCCGAACGCTCCGACGCTACTGAGGCCGCCATGAGCAGGTTTAAGCACTCTGGGCACCAAGCCCCCTCCAGAACCAGTGGAGAGATACATCCACTTCCTCAGTCCTTGGCAGGATGAAGCACTCTGGGCACCAAGCCCCCTCCAGAACCAGTGGAGAAAGGCATCCACTACCTCAGTCCTTGGCAGGATGAGCACTCTAGGCACCAACCCCCTCCAGAACCAATGGAGAATCACATCCACTACCTCAGTCCTTGGCAGGATGAAGCACTCTGGGCACAAAGCCCCCTTCAGAACCAGTGGAGAAAGGCGTCCACTACCTCAGTCCTTGGCAGGATGAAGCACTCTGGGCACAAAGCCCCCTCCAGAACCAGTGGAGAAAGGCATGCACTACCTCAGTCCTTGGCAGGATGAAGCAATCCTGGCACAAAGCCCCCTCTAGAACCAGTGGAGAGATACATCCACTACCTCAGTCCTTGGCAGGATGAAGCACTCTGGGCACAAAGCCCCTTCCAGAACCAGTGGAGACTGTTATCCACTTGAGAGACTGTGGCTTTGCGCTACCCAGGATACAGCAGTGGGCAAACCACCCACTGGAGAGCCTTGTGAGACTGTGGCTTTGCACTCCCCAGGATAATGCAGTGGGCAAACCACCCACTGAAGAGATTGTGAGACTGTGGCTTTGCACTCCCCAGGATAATGCAGTGGGCAAACCACCCACTGGAGAGACTTGTGAGACTGTGGCTTTGCACTCCCCAGGATAAAGCAGTGGGCAAACCACCCACTGGAGAGACCTGTGAGACTGTGGCTTTGCTCTCCCCAGGATAAAGCAGTGGGCAAACCACCCACAAAAAAGACTTGAGAGACGGTGGGTTTGCACTCCCCATGATAAAGCAGTGGGCAAACCACCCACTGGAGAGACTTGTGAGACTATGGCTTTGCACTCCCCAGGATAAAGCAGTGGGCAAACCACCCACAAAAAAGACTTGTGAGATTGTGGCTTTGTACTCCCCAGGATAATGCAGTGGGCAAACTACCCACTGGAGAGACTTGTGAGACTGTGGCTTTGCACTTCCCAGGATGCAGTAGTGGGCAAACCACCCACTGGAGAGACTTGAGAGACTGTGGCTTTGCACTCCCCAGGATAAAGCAGTGGGCAAACCACCCACTGAAAAGACTTGAGAGACTGTGGCTTTGAACTCCCTAGGATAAAGCAGTGGGCAAACCACCCACTGGAGAGACTTGTGAGACTGTGGCTTTGCACTCCCCAGGATACAGCAGTGGGCATGGAGCCCCCTCGTGAATCTGGCGTCGTACACTCATCCGGCTGAGGTGCCCCCCTTTCCCTTCCCCCTGAGGTGCCTGTTTTATTTCAATCTGATGCCCCTGCATTGTTCTCTCCGTTTTGATCGGGTATTGAGTGTGGGCCTCGCCCATGCGTTTTGGGCCTAGTGGTCCACGGACTTTAATGGTGCAATACCTGGACTTGTATTCTTGGTGTATATATTTGTTTATAGTGTATATATATTTTTGAGTACTGGGTTTTAATAGATTACAAACGCTCAAATCATTTCCTTTTGTCTTTGCATTCTTCCAGGGGGGGTTGAGGGGTGAAACTGTAATGTATCATGATGTATTAGTGTGTGTGTTGTAGTGGGTGAGGGTGGGGGTGGGGGTTTTGCATGTTGCGTGCGTGTGTCACTCTCTTTTCCCTCCCCCCTCCCCTGTGGCGTAGGTGCAGTACTCACCGTGGTCTTCGCCGCCGGCGTTCGTGCTCCTGTTAGAGGAGCAGGAAGACAAAGGCAGGGAGTGTCTAGAGTTCCGGTTCCATGGCGTCCTGGTTCCTCGTTGGGTGAGTAGAGGTGAGCGTTTTCCCTTCCAAGTCCCGTTTCTGACGTGTTTTTGTTCGCGGTGAATCCACCCCGGAAAAGGTGGCAGATTGGCTTGTTGTTACACTGTGGGTGGTACATTGTCCTCTGCCTGTCTGTTGGCGATGACCGCCGTTGTGTTTGTTTGTACCGCCGTGGCGGTCGGACTGTTAAAGTGGCTGTCTATGTTGGCGGTTTCTGCCACGGTCGTGATTAAATTTTTTTTACCGCCGGCCTGTTGGCGGTTTTACCACCGCTTTAACACCGACCACCAGGGTTGTAATGACCACCTATGTTTTAAAATATCTTTTGGGATAAGACGCCTCATACAGAAAACTTTTTGCACAAAGCAATTTCCAGGGCACAGCAACTCTGTGGTTAATACACTTACTGGAGATATGTAGACAGCCCAGTAAGATACTATTGTGCTGCAGAGATCATTATTTTACCTGCCAGTCACCAGTTATCTCCCTTGTAATTCAATTCAGTGAACTATGTCCCTGCATCAAGGAGCTGCATGCAGAATGCAGGGCATAAGTGTAGACGTTTGTTGTTTTTTCACAATTGTTTTTATTCTAAAGTTTCTAAAATGATTCCTTTGTGTAGTAATAAAAATGTATTAGTAAGTGCTGTATAAATGGTCATTAATGCAATTAGTCCTATAAACATATATATGTGACTTTCTTAAAGTACAGTCATCTTGCATACATATAGAGCTTTCTGAATTCAAAAACCTGATCCCAAATAAGAGTTTATCTCTTCAGCACAAATGATTTTACAACTGAAGTTTCTTTGTTTACTTTATAGCATTGGCATCAAGTTGTTACGGTCTAGCTCCAGCTAAGCATATGTCTCTAAGGATTGTTTTTGTGCAGGAAGGTGCCCCTTCCTGAGCAACAACAATGGTGCATGAAACACAGGCACCCTTGCACCATGGTGCACGGGTGCCTGCGTTGGCACGAGTCAGCCCATTGTGCCCCAGTGCAGGGGGGAAAGGACAGTAATGTGCAGCATGCCTTAAATACAGCACATACCTGCCCTTTTCCAATGACGCAGTGCAGCAACGTGACTTGTTGGGCTGCACTGCACCACATTGCCATAAGTATGGCCCTTGGTTAATTGCATATCGTCACCATCAACTCCGACTTAACATCATCCAAAAACATCAGGTAAAAGCCCTTCCTGTCATGTATGACTGCAAAGGCATCTAAATGTTCCTAGGTCTAGAGCGTGATGGCTTAAACATGCTGAAATTATCTGTCGCAGGATTACCGCAGGTAAAATCACACACAGTCATCTATTGTGAGGCGAGTGAAAATGAAGCAGCGAAAGAAGAATTGTATAGTAAAGAAAAATGGTAAGCGCCATAATGGGAGGATGTTGCAATAAAATAGGTCCCGTACAGTTACAATTTGAAGTCTTTCCAACTGTAGCTCGCTCCTTTCTACAAACATATCCAAAGCCAAGCACAGCATGCATCCCCGCGGCGTATAAAAGTCCCTCTTGATTGTGTCTTGTCAGCCACCAACAGGCATTTACGGTAGGGCCAATTGGATCAACACAGTTTAGCCTTCCAGCTGGTACACTACATGTTTGTTTTATTCAGGGTAAGAAATATATTTCACATTACTCCCCAATCCAATTGACAGAACTTGGAATCTGGCTCAAGAAATAATGTGAGGAGTAATATGGCAATCCTTCGGAAATGGGATATTGTTACTAGAATTGATGTAAGATCTTGATAACTGGTTGGAGAGCACATAAGAAAATGATGTAGATGCATTCCTGGAACGAGATGTAAAAAAAGGACATGGTGCGACAGAGTGATAGAATGATGGAAATATCCACAGAGACACTCAAAGTACATGAGAATATTGAAAGATTGCCCTAGTTGCACGCTAACCGTCCTACAAATGTAGACTTATGATTAGTAGAGGCTAAACTGAATGTTCAGTTCTGCAACGTTTTCTTTTTGCTGACTCCTGGATTGCACACTTATTGCTTAGCAGTATATGTCAAGGACTTCTTTGCTATCTTTAAATCACCTCTTGAAGGGAACATTAAATTATTCTGCCTCCAGAACAGCAAGCTATTCAGTGGAACAACCAAGTATATTGCACTCTTATTTTTTTATGTAAAGATGCAGATGTCGAAACCTCAAACAGGACCATTACTATTTGGCTCTTTTACCTCTTAAAACTTGACTTGTGGCTATGTGCCTGCTTCTAGTTTCGAGTAGTGTACCACTCATGACTTCCAAGCCAGACGTGGGGCTAACACTCTTTTTTCACAAACTTTGATATGGCATGTCTTGATATCTTTTTAAACGACCTACAATTTGCTCTGAAGTGAGGCTTGCTCATGTAATTCACATGCATCCCCTTATCAGGGAACAGAAACTGGGTATTGTGACAGGTGGTAATAGATGTAACCATAACACACTATCACTTCATCCCTGGTGTTTGTGTTGTAGAAAATACCAACTATAGAGTGATTTCATAATAATAAAAAAAACTGGCAAAGTGCACGTATTTCAATGTGTAGGGTTCTGAGCATGAAGACAGAAGTGGGTGGTCCCATGGCTTTGTAGGAAAGGAATAGAAGGCACCCTGTTCTCTGAAAGAATCGCGTGCTTTGATATAATTATATAGGATTCAGAGAGAGTGGGTGGGCCAGGCTTGTGTATCAAATGTGAAATACATTGTTGCTGTAACGATAATCCTATTCCATTAGGACACTCTTATTGAGGTAAATGCTGACAGGGGACAATGGGAAGGCACATATGTTTGTTTTCGGTGAAACACACAGCACTAATATGTTGTATTATTTTCTGCATGCTTCACATATTGTAAGCAAGTTTTTATTATCCTGAAGGATATTTAGATACAACTGAGTAATGTCAACACATGCTAAGTGAAGGTGTAGTATCTAACAGGTAAAGGAGCTGTTTCATCTCTTCAAAATAGTTTATTCCAACAAATTTGAAACATATGTTTTCCATCCATATATATACTGAACCATTCCTATTTCATAAAAAGTGAGCTCAAAATCCTACATCAGCATTACTTACAAAGTTCTATTTACATGGTATGCTCTTTTCCGAAAGAGAACTACAGTTTCATTTAGGGTTTGTCTGAGCAGGGAGTCCATTGTCAGAGCTCCCTTGTCATAAAACTTTCAGGTCTGATGTCTCTATTAGATGAGTAGGGACTGCCAGGTTTCTGAAGGTGTCAGCTGGTTCCATTGTTGGAAGCCTCTAGTTAGTAGCCCGTCTTGCTCTTTGGTTGCGGGTGTTGAAAATTAAGAGATCCACCCATTTTAGAATTTAATTTATGCTGCCCAGGATCATCAACTGAGGCAAGGCAAACCTAGGCAGGTAAAAGCAAACAATTTCCCTGGCCTGACGGGAGATAATTCTATGCACATCTTTACTCTTGTTTTTGTTTTCATAGAACAAATGTCCGATTTAGAATGTTTGGTATTTGTGAAACAAACAGAATTGCTGAGCGAGACACTACCTTATTAATGAAAGAGCCACCCACCCTCTCACAGAAGCACTTTTCCCAAGTGTGAGAAAACAGGGCTGATTGCAGAGGCCCCATAACTTTTTGCCCCCATTTTCCTCTTTTTGCTGGTGTTTTCCTGACTTTGATGGTGCCCTGGGTACTGCTAACCAGTCCCAGGGCCTGTGCTCTGTGTAAAATGGATATGCAAATTAGGCTAATTATAATTGGCTAAGTTAACCTACCTATAAGTCCCTAGTATATGGTAGGGCATGTAGGTTTAGGGACCACAGCATAGGTGGTGCACACCTAGGTGCACTGCTGAGGTGCCCAGTGTCATTTTAAAAGCAAGCCTGCCTTGCTGGCTGCTTTTGAATTAAAGTTATATGCAAATTCGACTTTGGAATTAAAGGTACTTCCAAAGTCTTAAACTACCTTATTTTTACATATAAGTCACCCCTAAGGTGTGCCCTATGTGCCCCTAGGGCTGGGTGCCATGTAACTATAAGCAGGGACTTTATAAAAATAGATTTATAAGCCCTGGTGAGGTAAAAACAGCCAAATTCGTTTTTCCCTCATTGAAGTAAATGGCCTTCATAGGCTAGAATGGGCAGACTTTATTTTAAATTTTAAAGTCTCCTTAAATGTTACATACCAAGAATTTGGTATCAAATTGATTGTTGTAATAAATCCCACAACTTCCAGTTGTTGGATTTAATATAACTTGTCCAGGTAAAAAGTTTAGACTTTACCTAAAAAGTTGCCAATTTCAGCTCTGCATTGTTTTTGCTGCTGTGCTCTGATTGGCCAGCCTGCAGCAGCTTCTGCCAGGCTGCCTTGATTAGGTGTGAAGTGGCCTGGCTTCACACAAAGGAATGTGCTTGGGGGAGAGAATCTCCCCTCAGCAGATGGTGAGGCAGGAAGGGGGAGGGCTGCCAAACTGGTCTTCAAAGGCAGAGAAGGACATTTGCAGCACCCAGCAACACCCCCACATCCTGCAACCCCAGACAATTAGGTGCCCCCTTGATTAGATTACGAGAGGGCAGGAGAGGGGTGTGTTTATGATTTTTAGCCACACCAGTGGGTGGGCTCAGCCAGATGTAACCTCCAAAAATCAGATTCATCCATGTTGGATTTTTAGAGACTGTTGCCTTCTGGGATGGATTTTTGCCACACTTCCCAGGAAGTGGTCATCACAGGGGGACGACCCTGTCCCTGATTGGAGAACCAGGGCCCCCCTGCTTTTCACCCAGGAGCAAGGATAAAACTGGCAGACCTGCACCCACACCTCAGATCCCCTCCAGAATTCAACAAGAAAGGAACTAAAGAAGAAGAAGGACTGCCCTGCTGGACCCCTGGCCTGCACCTGGAACCTGCACTCAGAAGGACTGCACCAGCTGCACACTTGGGCTTCACCACAAGAAGGACTTTGCCTGGCTTCAAGTGGTTCAAGGAGGGACTCCCTGTTTGCTACAGGTGAAAAATTGCTAACCAGAGTTCCCTGCACCAACTCCTGAAGAAAGCGACCAGCTGACCACTGCCCAGTGGCCAAAAAGGAGTTTGCGCCAGGTGCATTCTGGGAGTTGAAGTCCGCACCCCCCAAGGACCATCACAGAACTTCTGGACCCTTGGGGTGAGCTGTGGACCCCAAAAGAACCTTAAAAGAACATCTGGGTGAAGCCCCAGAAGTTTGGAAAAGATTTGAGAATTTTTGGAAAAAAGCTCCAGAGAGGGACCGACCCCCGCGGAAATTCTAGCCGGCTTGCCTCAACCGCGACCCGGCCTGACTTCGTGGTTCGTCCCGGTAAAGAAAAACATCCAAAAAAGAGACTAAGTCCGAACGTAAAAAGTTGACCGGGACCTCCCAGCCATCGTATCCGAGAAGGGCTCCATGGACGTCGGATCAAGATCCAGGTTTACCCCGGTCGAAGGATTTTCATCTCGAAAAAACGACTAAGTCCGAAGGTAAAAGTCTCCACCGAGGAAACCCACATCGCGTATCCGGACAAGGGCTCCAGGAGGTCGGATTCAACTGGCAGGTTCGTCCCGGTGAAGAAAAACTTCAAAATAAAGACTAAGTCAGAAGGTAACTTTTTAACCGAGGCCTCCCGCGACCTGTAGCCGAGCAGGGCTCCATCGTGGTCGGCCTGAAAGTTTGACTTTGCCCCGGTCGAGGTGCAACCAGATGACCCGATTGGCGCTTTTTGTTTCTAAGCGCTAGAAAAGTAATAATTCTTTAAAAATTCATATCTCCGGTTCCCCTGAACCAATTTTAATCGTTTTTGTGTCATTTTAAAGATAAAAATATAAACTATTTTTATAAATTGGTTTTGGATTTTTAAACTGTTTCCTGTGTTTTATTTAATTACTGTTTTGTGATATTTGAATGCTTTACACTTTGTCTCCTAAGTTAAGCCTTGACGCTCGTTGCCAAGCTACCAAGGGTTGAGCTGGGATTAATTTACTGAGACCTAACTGTACCTATGTGGAGGTTAGTGGCTTGTTGCTAGGTGTAGGTACCTACCTGCCCTACCAATAACCCATTTTCCAACATAATTGGTGGCAGCGACGGGATCCTGTACTTGTGTTCAATATCACGTTACAGTTTTAGGTAAAACAAATTAAAAATCCTTTAAATTGTCCTAGTGCAAAAATTGTTTTTAATTTTTAATTTGGATTAATTTCAATTATTGAATTTTTGTAATTTTTCTAAATTCTTGTTTCCAATTTTTGCAAAAAGTTTTTGTTGACACAAAACTAGGGAACCATGGAGCTTGATCTGGCTAGCCTACCCACACTGACAGTAGTCCAGCTTAGGGGGTTGTGTATTGAAAGAGGGTTGCCTGCAACCACTGATCTCAGGAAGCAAATCCTGATCACATCCCTGACAGCATGGGCTGAGGCCCAAGAGGTAGAGTCAGAAGAAGCTCCAGAGGAGGGAGAAAGAAGGGAGGATGCAAGCTCTAACCACTCAGGGGAGGGAAGGCATCTGAGCCCAAGTGAGGATGAGGAAGAACGGTCCTCAGTAAACACAGTCACTAGGGGCAGATCCAAAGCTAGTGGTGGGAAGGGGGTCCTTTCAGGAGGAGAGAACCCATCCATCAGAGAAAGAGAGCTGGAGGCCCAGCTAGCATACATAGCTTTGGAAGCAGAGAAGCTGGCCCTAGAAAAGAAAAAGTGGGCATACAAAGAGAAAAGAGATGGAAGCAGCGATAAAGAAGCTGAGGTGTCCATGGGTGGGGGAGTTTGCCCCAGATTACCCAAGGGGTAGTTCCTGCTTATGTAGAGGGGGATGACATAGATAAGTGGCTGGGGGCCTTTGAGAGGGCACTCCAAATGAGAAGGGTTAGGCCTCAATACTGGGGTTCCCTTTTGTGGGAGTTGGTCCCCAACTCAGGGAGGGATAGGCTTCTGACCTTAAGGGGGGAGGAGGCAGATTCATACCCTAGTATGAAGAGGTGCTTAGCCAAGAAGTTTGGTCTGACCCCAGAGCAATATAGAATGAAGTTCAGGGACACCCAGAAGGTCAGTACCCAGTCTTGGGTTGACTTTGTGGACATTTCACTAAAGGCACTAGAGGGCTGGATTATTGGTAACAAAGTAGATACTTATGAGGGGTTATACAATCTGATCATGAGAGAGCACATCTTGACCAATTGTACCCAAGAAAGGTTACGCCAGCATCTAGTGGACTCTAAGCAGACCAAGCCTAGAGAGCTAGGGGAGGCAGCTGATGAGTGGTTGAGAACCAGGGTGGTTGTCAAGTCCCAGGGGGGAGACTCCAAGAAGGGGGGGATAGGTCCCCAAAAACCTAAGGAGGGAGGTGGTAAGCCCACCACAGAGACTCCCTCTGTACCCCAGAACCCTAAGAAGGAGGAGAGTAAATCCCACTCCCACTCTGACAAGCAGAGACAGGGAGACCCAGGGTTAAAGAAACTCTTGGACAGTAGGGCTTGCTTTGACTGTCAGCAGACAGGTCACTTCAGAGGAGATGCAGCCTGTCCAAGGAAGGTGGTTAGCACTGGGCTGTCCAGTGTAGCCATAGAGGAGGATTCCTCAGATGATGAAGTCCTCCTAGCATTGTGCTGGGAGACAGGACCAGATGGTAAGCTGGTGATCCCTGAGGGTGGGAGTAGGCACTTCCACCACATTCAAGTGAATGGGATCCCTACCACTGGCCTGAGAGACACCTGTGCCAGTCACACTATAGTGAGTGACCGGTTAGTGACCCCAGACATGTATGTCCCAGGAAAGACAAAGAAAGTCAGGATAGCCACAGGGGAGGTCACCTCCAAACCTGTAGCCATAGTGCCCCTAGAGAGGGAGGGTATCCTTGACTGGATTAGGGTGGTAGTCAGTGCTGACCTCCCCCTAGATTGTATCCTGGGCAATGACCTCCCAGAGGTGAGTCTGGTCCCAGATGGGGTGGTCGCCCAGGGCGCCCCCCCAACCCAAAGTCCTGGGGAGTCAGTCCCTACAGTTAGGAGACAGGGGTCCCCAAGAAAAGGAAAGAAGAAAAGGAAGGGTAGGCCACTCTTAAAGAGAGTTCCAGGGAGCCAAAGGCCTTCTGCCCCAGTAGGGGGGGAGCCCAGAGTTGGCACTGGTGAGGCCTCACCTAACCCCAAGGAAGTCCTGAGTAGTCAGGCAGCTGTCCAGATGCAAGGTGTTGCCCCTGCACTGACAGAAGGGAGAGTGGAAGGAGGGTGTCTGCCACAGGAGGTGGTAGCCCCCCACTCTAGACAGCAAGAGGGGTGCCAGGACCCCAAAGTTGCCCTTAAAGCAGCTCAGCCACCTGTCAGTGGAGAGCTTAGGGTGTGGTTCTGGGTACTGACAGCTGTCAGTAGCCTCTGCTGGGTGCTAGCCTTCCTGGCAGCACTGTACTTGGCCTGGGAGGCAGACCCCAGGGCCAATAGTAAAGTAGGCCCTCTGACCCTATTGGTCATGGTGGGGTTGCTCAAGTGTTGGGTGACCTCTTTGGGTAAGCTAGGTGTTGCCCTAGCAAAGTTTGGAGAAGGGGAAGTGGGCACCTCACTACCCAAGTTGGCAGAGAGAAAGGAGGAAGACCCCCCTAGAGGAAAGTTTCAGTTTGAGTTGGGTCCTTTTACTGTTGGGATGGCTTCACTACCCATAGGGAGTGACCCTGACAGGAGGATATAAGGCAGAGTAGGCCCTGCAAAGGGACAGCCAGTTTTCTTCACTGTCTTCCTCGCCTAACAAGCCAGGAAGACTCTCCCAGAGTTGGGCTGAGTCTCCTGGGCGTGTGGGCTGGGGGGGGGGTTGTGTGAGAAAACAGGGCTGATTGCAGAGGCCCCATAACTTTTTGCCCCCATTTTCCTCTTTTTGCTGGTGTTTTCCTGACTTTGATGGTGCCCTGGGTACTGCTAACCAGTCCCAGGGCCTGTGCTCTGTGTAAAATGGATATGCAAATTAGGCTAATTATAATTGGCTAAGTTAACCTACCTATAAGTCCCTAGTATATGGTAGGGCATGTAGGTTTAGGGACCACAGCATAGGTGGTGCACACCTAGGTGCACTGCTGAGGTGCCCAGTGTCATTTTAAAAGCAAGCCTACCTTGCTGGCTGCTTTTGAATTAAAGTTATATGCAAATTCGACTTTGGAATTAAAGGTACTTCCAAAGTCTTAAACTACCTTATTTTTACATATAAGTCACCCCTAAGATGTGCCCTATGTGCCCCTAGGGCTGGGTGCCATGTAACTATAAGCAGGGACTTTATAAAAATAGATTTATAAGCCCTGGTGAGGTAAAAACAGCCAAATTCGTTTTTCCCTCATTGAAGTAAATGGCCTTCATAGGCTAGAATGGGCAGACTTTATTTTAAATTTTAAAGTCTCCTTAAATGTTACATACCAAGAATTTGGTATCAAATTGATTGTTGTAATAAATCCCACAACTTCCAGTTGTTGGATTTAATATAACTTGTCCAGGTAAAAAGTTTAGACTTTACCTAAAAAGTTGGCAATTTCAGCTCTGCATTGTTTTTGCTGCTGTGCTCTGATTGGCCAGCCTGCAGCAGCTTCTGCCAGGCTGCCTTGATTAGGTGTGAAGTGGCCTGGCTTCACACAAAGGAATGTGCTTGGGGGAGAGAATCTCCCCTCAGCAGATGGTGAGGCAGGAAGGGGGAGGGCTGCCAAACTGGTCTTCAAAGGCAGAGAAGGACATTTGCAGCACCCAGCAACACCCCCACATCCTGCAACCCCAGACAATTAGGTGCCCCCTTGATTAGATTACGAGAGGGCAGGAGAGGGGTGTGTTTATGATTTTTAGCCACACCAGTGGGTGGGCTCAGCCAGATGTAACCTCCAAAAATCAGATTCATCCATGTTGGATTTTTAGAGACTGTTGCCTTCTGGGATGGATTTTTGCCACACTTCCCAGGAAGTGGTCATCACAGGGGGACGACCCTGTCCCTGATTGGAGAACCAGGGCCCCCCTGCTTTTCACCCAGGAGCAAGGATAAAACTGGCAGACCTGCACCCACACCTCAGATCCCCTCCAGAATTCAACAAGAAAGGAACTAAAGAAGAAGAAGGACTGCCCTGCTGGACCCCTGGCCTGCACCTGGAACCTGCACTCAGAAGGACTGCACCAGCTGCACACTTGGGCTTCACCACAAGAAGGACTTTGCCTGGCTTCAAGTGGTTCAAGGAGGGACTCCCTGTTTGCTACAGGTGAAAAATTGCTAACCAGAGTTCCCTGCACCAACTCCTGAAGAAAGCGACCAGCTGACCACTGCCCAGTGGCCAAAAAGGAGTTTGCGCCAGGTGCATTCTGGGAGTTGAAGTCCGCACCCCCCAAGGACCATCACAGAACTTCTGGACCCTTGGGGTGAGCTGTGGACCCCAAAAGAACCTTAAAAGAACATCTGGGTGAAGCCCCAGAAGTTTGGAAAAGATTTGAGAATTTTTGGAAAAAAGCTCCAGAGAGGGACCGACCCCCGCGGAAATTCTAGCCGGCTTGCCTCAACCGCGACCCGGCCTGACTTCGTGGTTCGTCCCGGTAAAGAAAAACATCCAAAAAAGAGACTAAGTCCGAACGTAAAAAGTTGACCGGGACCTCCCAGCCATCGTATCCGAGAAGGGCTCCATGGACGTCGGATCAAGATCCAGGTTTACCCCGGTCGAAGGATTTTCATCTCGAAAAAACGACTAAGTCCGAAGGTAAAAGTCTCCACCGAGGAAACCCACATCGCGTATCCGGACAAGGGCTCCAGGAGGTCGGATTCAACTGGCAGGTTCGTCCCGGTGAAGAAAAACTTCAAAATAAAGACTAAGTCAGAAGGTAACTTTTTAACCGAGGCCTCCCGCGACCTGTAGCCGAGCAGGGCTCCATCGCGGTCGGCCTGAAAGTTTGACTTTGCCCCGGTCGAGGTGCAACCAGATGACCCGATTGGCGCTTTTTGTTTCTAAGCGCTAGAAAAGTAATAATTCTTTAAAAATTCATATCTCCGGTTCCCCTGAACCAATTTTAATCGTTTTTGTGTCATTTTAAAGATAAAAATATAAACTATTTTTATAAATTGGTTTTGGATTTTTAAACTGTTTCCTGTGTTTTATTTAATTACTGTTTTGTGATATTTGAATGCTTTACACTTTGTCTCCTAAGTTAAGCCTTGACGCTCGTTGCCAAGCTACCAAGGGTTGAGCTGGGATTAATTTACTGAGACCTAACTGTACCTATGTGGAGGCTAGTGGCTTGTTGCTAGGTGTAGGTACCTACCTGCCCTACCAATAACCCATTTTCCAACATAATTGGTGGCAGCGACGGGATCCTGTACTTGTGTTCAATATCACGTTACAGTTTTAGGTAAAACAAATTAAAAATCCTTTAAATTGTCCTAGTGCAAAAATTGTTTTTAATTTTTAATTTGGATTAATTTCAATTATTGAATTTTTGTAATTTTTCTAAATTCTTGTTTCCAATTTTTGCAAAAAGTTTTTGTTGACACAAAACTAGGGAACCATGGAGCTTGATCTGGCTAGCCTACCCACACTGACAGTAGTCCAGCTTAGGGGGTTGTGTATTGAAAGAGGGTTGCCTGCAACCACTGATCTCAGGAAGCAAATCCTGATCACATCCCTGACAGCATGGGCTGAGGCCCAAGAGGTAGAGTCAGAAGAAGCTCCAGAGGAGGGAGAAAGAAGGGAGGATGCAAGCTCTAACCACTCAGGGGAGGGAAGGCATCTGAGCCCAAGTGAGGATGAGGAAGAACGGTCCTCAGTAAACACAGTCACTAGGGGCAGATCCAAAGCTAGTGGTGGGAAGGGGGTCCTTTCAGGAGGAGAGAACCCATCCATCAGAGAAAGAGAGCTGGAGGCCCAGCTAGCATACATAGCTTTGGAAGCAGAGAAGCTGGCCCTAGAAAAGAAAAAGTGGGCATACAAAGAGAAAAGAGATGGAAGCAGCGATAAAGAAGCTGAGGTGTCCATGGGTGGGGGAGTTTGCCCCAGATTACCCAAGGGGTAGTTCCTGCTTATGTAGAGGGGGATGACATAGATAAGTGGCTGGGGGCCTTTGAGAGGGCACTCCAAATGAGAAGGGTTAGGCCTCAATACTGGGGTTCCCTTTTGTGGGAGTTGGTCCCCAACTCAGGGAGGGATAGGCTTCTGACCTTAAGGGGGGAGGAGGCAGATTCATACCCTAGTATGAAGAGGTGCTTAGCCAAGAAGTTTGGTCTGACCCCAGAGCAATATAGAATGAAGTTCAGGGACACCCAGAAGGTCAGTACCCAGTCTTGGGTTGACTTTGTGGACATTTCACTAAAGGCACTAGAGGGCTGGATTATTGGTAACAAAGTAGATACTTATGAGGGGTTATACAATCTGATCATGAGAGAGCACATCTTGACCAATTGTACCCAAGAAAGGTTACGCCAGCATCTAGTGGACTCTAAGCAGACCAAGCCTAGAGAGCTAGGGGAGGCAGCTGATGAGTGGTTGAGAACCAGGGTGGTTGTCAAGTCCCAGAGGGGAGACTCCAAGAAGGGGGGGATAGGTCCCCAAAAACCTAAGGAGGGAGGTGGTAAGCCCACCACAGAGACTCCCTCTGTACCCCAGAACCCTAAGAAGGAGGAGAGTAAATCCCACTCCCACTCTGACAAGCAGAGACAGGGAGACCCAGGGTTAAAGAAACTCTTGGACAGTAGGGCTTGCTTTGACTGTCAGCAGACAGGTCACTTCAGAGGAGATGCAGCCTGTCCAAGGAAGGTGGTTAGCACTGGGCTGTCCAGTGTAGCCATAGAGGAGGATTCCTCAGATGATGAAGTCCTCCTAGCATTGTGCTGGGAGACAGGACCAGATGGTAAGCTGGTGATCCCTGAGGGTGGGAGTAGGCACTTCCACCACATTCAAGTGAATGGGATCCCTACCACTGGCCTGAGAGACACCTGTGCCAGTCACACTATAGTGAGTGACCGGTTAGTGACCCCAGACATGTATGTCCCAGGAAAGACAAAGAAAGTCAGGATAGCCACAGGGGAGGTCACCTCCAAACCTGTAGCCATAGTGCCCCTAGAGAGGGAGGGTATCCTTGACTGGATTAGGGTGGTAGTCAGTGCTGACCTCCCCCTAGATTGTATCCTGGGCAATGACCTCCCAGAGGTGAGTCTGGTCCCAGATGGGGTGGTCGCCCAGGGCGCCCCCCCAACCCAAAGTCCTGGGGAGTCAGTCCCTACAGTTAGGAGACAGGGGTCCCCAAGAAAAGGAAAGAAGAAAAGGAAGGGTAGGCCACTCTTAAAGAGAGTTCCAGGGAGCCAAAGGCCTTCTGCCCCAGTAGGGGGGGAGCCCAGAGTTGGCACTGGTGAGGCCTCACCTAACCCCAAGGAAGTCCTGAGTAGTCAGGCAGCTGTCCAGATGCAAGGTGTTGCCCCTGCACTGACAGAAGGGAGAGTGGAAGGAGGGTGTCTGCCACAGGAGGTGGTAGCCCCCCACTCTAGACAGCAAGAGGGGTGCCAGGACCCCAAAGTTGCCCTTAAAGCAGCTCAGCCACCTGTCAGTGGAGAGCTTAGGGTGTGGTTCTGGGTACTGACAGCTGTCAGTAGCCTCTGCTGGGTGCTAGCCTTCCTGGCAGCACTGTACTTGGCCTGGGAGGCAGACCCCAGGGCCAATAGTAAAGTAGGCCCTCTGACCCTATTGGTCATGGTGGGGTTGCTCAAGTGTTGGGTGACCTCTTTGGGTAAGCTAGGTGTTGCCCTAGCAAAGTTTGGAGTAGGGGAAGTGGGCACCTCACTACCCAAGTTGGCAGAGAGAAAGGAGGAAGACCCCCCTAGAGGAAAGTTTCAGTTTGAGTTGGGTCCTTTTACTGTTGGGATGGCTTCACTACCCATAGGGAGTGACCCTGACAGGAGGATATAAGGCAGAGTAGGCCCTGCAAAGGGACAGCCAGTTTTCTTCACTGTCTTCCTCGCCTAACAAGCCAGGAAGACTCTCCCAGAGTTGGGCTGAGTCTCCTGGGCGTGTGGGCTGGGGGGGGGTTGTGTGAGAAAACAGGGCTGATTGCAGAGGCCCCATAACTTTTTGCCCCCATTTTCCTCTTTTTGCTGGTGTTTTCCTGACTTTGATGGTGCCCTGGGTACTGCTAACCAGTCCCAGGGCCTGTGCTCTGTGTAAAATGGATATGCAAATTAGGCTAATTATAATTGGCTAAGTTAACCTACCTATAAGTCCCTAGTATATGGTAGGGCATGTAGGTTTAGGGACCACAGCATAGGTGGTGCACACCTAGGTGCACTGCTGAGGTGCCCAGTGTCATTTTAAAAGCAAGCCTGCCTTGCTGGCTGCTTTTGAATTAAAGTTATATGCAAATTCGACTTTGGAATTAAAGGTACTTCCAAAGTCTTAAACTACCTTATTTTTACATATAAGTCACCCCTAAGGTGTGCCCTATGTGCCCCTAGGGCTGGGTGCCATGTAACTATAAGCAGGGACTTTATAAAAATAGATTTATAAGCCCTGGTGAGGTAAAAACAGCCAAATTCGTTTTTCCCTCATTGAAGTAAATGGCCTTCATAGGCTAGAATGGGCAGACTTTATTTTAAATTTTAAAGTCTCCTTAAATGTTACATACCAAGAATTTGGTATCAAATTGATTGTTGTAATAAATCCCACAACTTCCAGTTGTTGGATTTAATATAACTTGTCCAGGTAAAAAGTTTAGACTTTACCTAAAAAGTTGCCAATTTCAGCTCTGCATTGTTTTTGCTGCTGTGCTCTGATTGGCCAGCCTGCAGCAGCTTCTGCCAGGCTGCCTTGATTAGGTGTGAAGTGGCCTGGCTTCACACAAAGGAATGTGCTTGGGGGAGAGAATCTCCCCTCAGCAGATGGTGAGGCAGGAAGGGGGAGGGCTGCCAAACTGGTCTTCAAAGGCAGAGAAGGACATTTGCAGCACCCAGCAACACCCCCACATCCTGCAACCCCAGACAATTAGGTGCCCCCTTGATTAGATTACGAGAGGGCAGGAGAGGGGTGTGTTTATGATTTTTAGCCACACCAGTGGGTGGGCTCAGCCAGATGTAACCTCCAAAAATCAGATTCATCCATGTTGGATTTTTAGAGACTGTTGCCTTCTGGGATGGATTTTTGCCACACTTCCCAGGAAGTGGTCATCACAGGGGGACGACCCTGTCCCTGATTGGAGAACCAGGGCCCCCCTGCTTTTCACCCAGGAGCAAGGATAAAACTGGCAGACCTGCACCCACACCTCAGATCCCCTCCAGAATTCAACAAGAAAGGAACTAAAGAAGAAGAAGGACTGCCCTGCTGGACCCCTGGCCTGCACCTGGAACCTGCACTCAGAAGGACTGCACCAGCTGCACACTTGGGCTTCACCACAAGAAGGACTTTGCCTGGCTTCAAGTGGTTCAAGGAGGGACTCCCTGTTTGCTACAGGTGAAAAATTGCTAACCAGAGTTCCCTGCACCAACTCCTGAAGAAAGCGACCAGCTGACCACTGCCCAGTGGCCAAAAAGGAGTTTGCGCCAGGTGCATTCTGGGAGTTGAAGTCCGCACCCCCCAAGGACCATCACAGAACTTCTGGACCCTTGGGGTGAGCTGTGGACCCCAAAAGAACCTTAAAAGAACATCTGGGTGAAGCCCCAGAAGTTTGGAAAAGATTTGAGAATTTTTGGAAAAAAGCTCCAGAGAGGGACCGACCCCCGCGGAAATTCTAGCCGGCTTGCCTCAACCGCGACCCGGCCTGACTTCGTGGTTCGTCCCGGTAAAGAAAAACATCCAAAAAAGAGACTAAGTCCGAACGTAAAAAGTTGACCGGGACCTCCCAGCCATCGTATCCGAGAAGGGCTCCATGGACGTCGGATCAAGATCCAGGTTTACCCCGGTCGAAGGATTTTCATCTCGAAAAAACGACTAAGTCCGAAGGTAAAAGTCTCCACCGAGGAAACCCACATCGCGTATCCGGACAAGGGCTCCAGGAGGTCGGATTCAACTGGCAGGTTCGTCCCGGTGAAGAAAAACTTCAAAATAAAGACTAAGTCAGAAGGTAACTTTTTAACCGAGGCCTCCCGCGACCTGTAGCCGAGCAGGGCTCCATCGCGGTCGGCCTGAAAGTTTGACTTTGCCCCGGTCGAGGTGCAACCAGATGACCCGATTGGCGCTTTTTGTTTCTAAGCGCTAGAAAAGTAATAATTCTTTAAAAATTCATATCTCCGGTTCCCCTGAACCAATTTTAATCGTTTTTGTGTCATTTTAAAGATAAAAATATAAACTATTTTTATAAATTGGTTTTGGATTTTTAAACTGTTTCCTGTGTTTTATTTAATTACTGTTTTGTGATATTTGAATGCTTTACACTTTGTCTCCTAAGTTAAGCCTTGACGCTCGTTGCCAAGCTACCAAGGGTTGAGCTGGGATTAATTTACTGAGACCTAACTGTACCTATGTGGAGGCTAGTGGCTTGTTGCTAGGTGTAGGTACCTACCTGCCCTACCAATAACCCATTTTCCAACATAATTGGTGGCAGCGACGGGATCCTGTACTTGTGTTCAATATCACGTTACAGTTTTAGGTAAAACAAATTAAAAATCCTTTAAATTGTCCTAGTGCAAAAATTGTTTTTAATTTTTAATTTGGATTAATTTCAATTATTGAATTTTTGTAATTTTTCTAAATTCTTGTTTCCAATTTTTGCAAAAAGTTTTTGTTGACACAAAACTAGGGAACCATGGAGCTTGATCTGGCTAGCCTACCCACACTGACAGTAGTCCAGCTTAGGGGGTTGTGTATTGAAAGAGGGTTGCCTGCAACCACTGATCTCAGGAAGCAAATCCTGATCACATCCCTGACAGCATGGGCTGAGGCCCAAGAGGTAGAGTCAGAAGAAGCTCCAGAGGAGGGAGAAAGAAGGGAGGATGCAAGCTCTAACCACTCAGGGGAGGGAAGGCATCTGAGCCCAAGTGAGGATGAGGAAGAACGGTCCTCAGTAAACACAGTCACTAGGGGCAGATCCAAAGCTAGTGGTGGGAAGGGGGTCCTTTCAGGAGGAGAGAACCCATCCATCAGAGAAAGAGAGCTGGAGGCCCAGCTAGCATACATAGCTTTGGAAGCAGAGAAGCTGGCCCTAGAAAAGAAAAAGTGGGCATACAAAGAGAAAAGAGATGGAAGCAGCGATAAAGAAGCTGAGGTGTCCATGGGTGGGGGAGTTTGCCCCAGATTACCCAAGGGGTAGTTCCTGCTTATGTAGAGGGGGATGACATAGATAAGTGGCTGGGGGCCTTTGAGAGGGCACTCCAAATGAGAAGGGTTAGGCCTCAATACTGGGGTTCCCTTTTGTGGGAGTTGGTCCCCAACTCAGGGAGGGATAGGCTTCTGACCTTAAGGGGGGAGGAGGCAGATTCATACCCTAGTATGAAGAGGTGCTTAGCCAAGAAGTTTGGTCTGACCCCAGAGCAATATAGAATGAAGTTCAGGGACACCCAGAAGGTCAGTACCCAGTCTTGGGTTGACTTTGTGGACATTTCACTAAAGGCACTAGAGGGCTGGATTATTGGTAACAAAGTAGATACTTATGAGGGGTTATACAATCTGATCATGAGAGAGCACATCTTGACCAATTGTACCCAAGAAAGGTTACGCCAGCATCTAGTGGACTCTAAGCAGACCAAGCCTAGAGAGCTAGGGGAGGCAGCTGATGAGTGGTTGAGAACCAGGGTGGTTGTCAAGTCCCAGAGGGGAGACTCCAAGAAGGGGGGGATAGGTCCCCAAAAACCTAAGGAGGGAGGTGGTAAGCCCACCACAGAGACTCCCTCTGTACCCCAGAACCCTAAGAAGGAGGAGAGTAAATCCCACTCCCACTCTGACAAGCAGAGACAGGGAGACCCAGGGTTAAAGAAACTCTTGGACAGTAGGGCTTGCTTTGACTGTCAGCAGACAGGTCACTTCAGAGGAGATGCAGCCTGTCCAAGGAAGGTGGTTAGCACTGGGCTGTCCAGTGTAGCCATAGAGGAGGATTCCTCTGATGATGAAGTCCTCCTAGCATTGTGCTGGGAGACAGGACCAGATGGTAAGCTGGTGATCCCTGAGGGTGGGAGTAGGCACTTCCACCACATTCAAGTGAATGGGATCCCTACCACTGGCCTGAGAGACACCTGTGCCAGTCACACTATAGTGAGTGACCGGTTAGTGACCCCAGACATGTATGTCCCAGGAAAGACAAAGAAAGTCAGGATAGCCACAGGGGAGGTCACCTCCAAACCTGTAGCCATAGTGCCCCTAGAGAGGGAGGGTATACTTGACTGGATTAGGGTGGTAGTCAGTGCTGACCTCCCCCTAGATTGTATCCTGGGCAATGACCTCCCAGAGGTGAGTCTGGTCCCAGATGGGGTGGTCGCCCAGGGCGCCCCCCCAACCCAAAGTCCTGGGGAGTCAGTCCCTACAGTTAGGAGACAGGGGTCCCCAAGAAAAGGAAAGAAGAAAAGGAAGGGTAGGCCACTCTTAAAGAGAGTTCCAGGGAGCCAAAGGCCTTCTGCCCCAGTAGGGGGGGAGCCCAGAGTTGGCACTGGTGAGGCCTCACCTAACCCCAAGGAAGTCCTGAGTAGTCAGGCAGCTGTCCAGATGCAAGGTGTTGCCCCTGCACTGACAGAAGGGAGAGTGGAAGGAGGGTGTCTGCCACAGGAGGTGGTAGCCCCCCACTCTAGACAGCAAGAGGGGTGCCAGGACCCCAAAGTTGCCCTTAAAGCAGCTCAGCCACCTGTCAGTGGAGAGCTTAGGGTGTGGTTCTGGGTACTGACAGCTGTCAGTAGCCTCTGCTGGGTGCTAGCCTTCCTGGCAGCACTGTACTTGGCCTGGGAGGCAGACCCCAGGGCCAATAGTAAAGTAGGCCCTCTGACCCTATTGGTCATGGTGGGGTTGCTCAAGTGTTGGGTGACCTCTTTGGGTAAGCTAGGTGTTGCCCTAGCAAAGTTTGGAGTAGGGGAAGTGGGCACCTCACTACCCAAGTTGGCAGAGAGAAAGGAGGAAGACCCCCCTAGAGGAAAGTTTCAGTTTGAGTTGGGTCCTTTTACTGTTGGGATGGCTTCACTACCCATAGGGAGTGACCCTGACAGGAGGATATAAGGCAGAGTAGGCCCTGCAAAGGGACAGCCAGTTTTCTTCACTGTCTTCCTCGCCTAACAAGCCAGGAAGACTCTCCCAGAGTTGGGCTGAGTCTCCTGGGCGTGTGGGCTGGGGGGGGGTTGTGTGAGAAAACAGGGCTGATTGCAGAGGCCCCATAACTTTTTGCCCCCATTTTCCTCTTTTTGCTGGTGTTTTCCTGACTTTGATGGTGCCCTGGGTACTGCTAACCAGTCCCAGGGCCTGTGCTCTGTGTAAAATGGATATGCAAATTAGGCTAATTATAATTGGCTAAGTTAACCTACCTATAAGTCCCTAGTATATGGTAGGGCATGTAGGTTTAGGGACCACAGCATAGGTGGTGCACACCTAGGTGCACTGCTGAGGTGCCCAGTGTCATTTTAAAAGCAAGCCTGCCTTGCTGGCTGCTTTTGAATTAAAGTTATATGCAAATTCGACTTTGGAATTAAAGGTACTTCCAAAGTCTTAAACTACCTTATTTTTACATATAAGTCACCCCTAAGGTGTGCCCTATGTGCCCCTAGGGCTGGGTGCCATGTAACTATAAGCAGGGACTTTATAAAAATAGATTTATAAGCCCTGGTGAGGTAAAAACAGCCAAATTCGTTTTTCCCTCATTGAAGTAAATGGCCTTCATAGGCTAGAATGGGCAGACTTTATTTTAAATTTTAAAGTCTCCTTAAATGTTACATACCAAGAATTTGGTATCAAATTGATTGTTGTAATAAATCCCACAACTTCCAGTTGTTGGATTTAATATAACTTGTCCAGGTAAAAAGTTTAGACTTTACCTAAAAAGTTGCCAATTTCAGCTCTGCATTGTTTTTGCTGCTGTGCTCTGATTGGCCAGCCTGCAGCAGCTTCTGCCAGGCTGCCTTGATTAGGTGTGAAGTGGCCTGGCTTCACACAAAGGAATGTGCTTGGGGGAGAGAATCTCCCCTCAGCAGATGGTGAGGCAGGAAGGGGGAGGGCTGCCAAACTGGTCTTCAAAGGCAGAGAAGGACATTTGCAGCACCCAGCAACACCCCCACATCCTGCAACCCCAGACAATTAGGTGCCCCCTTGATTAGATTACGAGAGGGCAGGAGAGGGGTGTGTTTATGATTTTTAGCCACACCAGTGGGTGGGCTCAGCCAGATGTAACCTCCAAAAATTAGATTCATCCATGTTGGATTTTTAGAGACTGTTGCCTTCTGGGATGGATTTTTGCCACACTTCCCAGGAAGTGGTCATCACAGGGGGACGACCCTGTCCCTGATTGGAGAACCAGGGCCCCCCTGCTTTTCACCCAGGAGCAAGGATAAAACTGGCAGACCTGCACCCACACCTCAGATCCCCTCCAGAATTCAACAAGAAAGGAACTAAAGAAGAAGAAGGACTGCCCTGCTGGACCCCTGGCCTGCACCTGGAACCTGCACTCAGAAGGACTGCACCAGCTGCACACTTGGGCTTCACCACAAGAAGGACTTTGCCTGGCTTCAAGTGGTTCAAGGAGGGACTCCCTGTTTGCTACAGGTGAAAAATTGCTAACCAGAGTACCCTGCACCATCTCCTGAAGAAAGCGACCAGCTGACCACTGCCCAGTGGCCAAAAAGGAGTTTGCGCCAGGTGCATTCTGGGAGTTGAAGTCCGCACCCCCCAAGGACCATCACAGAACTTCTGGACCCTTGGGGTGAGCTGTGGACCCCAAAAGAACCTTAAAAGAACATCTGGGTGAAGCCCCAGAAGTTTGGAAAAGATTTGAGAATTTTTGGAAAAAAGCTCCAGAGAGGGACCGACCCCCGCGGAAATTCTAGCCGGCTTGCCTCAACCGCGACCCGGCCTGACTTCGTGGTTCATCCCGGTAAAGAAAAACATCCAAAAAAGAGACTAAGTCCGAACGTAAAAAGTTGACCGGGACCTCCCAGCCATCGTATCCGAGAAGGGCTCCATGGACGTCGGATCAAGATCCAGGTTTACCCCGGTCGAAGGATTTTCTTCTCGAAAAAACGACTAAGTCCGAAGGTAAAAGTCTCCACCGAGGAAACCCACATCGCGTATCCGGACAAGGGCTCCAGGAGGTCGGATTCAACTGGCAGGTTCGTCCCGGTGAAGAAAAACTTCAAAATAAAGACTAAGTCAGAAGGTAACTTTTTAACCGAGGCCTCCCGCGACCTGTAGCCGAGCAGGGCTCCATCGCGGTCGGCCTGAAAGTTTGACTTTGCCCCGGTCGAGGTGCAACCAGATGACCCGATTGGCGCTTTTTGTTTCTAAGCGCTAGAAAAGTAATAATTCTTTAAAAATTCATATCTCCGGTTCCCCTGAACCGATTTTAATCGTTTTTGTGTCATTTTAAAGATAAAAATAAAAACTATTTTTATTAATTGTTTTTGGATTTGTAAACTGTTTCCTGTGTTTTATTTAATTACTGTTTTGTGATATTTGAATGCTTTACACTTTGTCTCCTAAGTTAAGCCTTGACGCTCGTTGCCAAGCTACCAAGGGTTGAGCTGGGATTAATTTACTGAGACCTAACTGTACCTATGTGGAGGTTAGTGGCTTGTTGCTAGGTGTAGGTACCTACCTGCCCTACCAATAACCCATTTTCCAACACCAAGCGTAACCCACAAACGCTAAGGCCAAGTCATAACACACTTAGGGGCATATTTATACTTGTTTTGCGCCAAATTAGCATCATTTGTTTTTACGCGAATTTGGTGCAAAACTAACTCCATATTTATACTTTGGAGCTAAACCCGCCTAGTGCCGCATTGATGAAGATAAAATCTTTTTTTCAATGTGGAAACCTACTTTGCGTCAATGAGATGCGAAGTAGGCATTCCCATGCATAAAATGAATCCATGGCTTTAGTGTCATATTTATCCCCCGTGCTAAAATCACGCACGGGAGGGAGGAGTGGTCAAAAAATGGTGCAAAGCTTGCTTTGACCATTTTTTAATGCCTGGGTCAGGGCAGGCGTTAGGGGACCTGTGGGCCTATTTCCATGGTGGAACACCATAGAAATAAGCCCACAGGTGCCCTCCCCAAGCCCCACTGACACCCCCACCCACACCAGAGGGACAGCGGAGGATGGGGGACCACTATCCCAGGTAAGTATAGGTAAGTACAGGTGAGCATTTTTTTTTTAAGTGCCATTGGGGCCATGGAATGGGCCCCCCTACATGGCACTGAGTGCAATGGCCATGCTTAGGGGTCCCTGGTCCCCTGTGCTGGCCATTGGGGTGGTTGGCATGACTCCTGTCTTTACTAAGACAGGAGTCATGTGGTATGGATGGTTTTGCATCACAAAATGACCCTAGACAGGTTAGAGTCATTTTTTTTATTCTAACCTGCCTAACATCATTTTTTGGTGCAAAAACCCCTTCTTCCATACCGCTAGCCCCACCCGACTAACATATATATTTTTTTTACACTAGCCCACCCTTTGCACCGGCTTGCACCATTCCATAAATATGGTGTACAGCTGGTGCACAGAAATGATGCAAGCTGATGCTAAACTTTTTGGTGCAAAACTATGTTAGTGCAGTTTTGCACCAAAAAGTATAAATCAGGGGCTTACTTTGAGAAATAATGATTAGCAATGTGGGCACATCTTACTTGCCGTTCTGACACTCCAGATTAATCATGTGAATGAGGTGGTGGCATCTGTTCATCCTCCTCATCAGACTCAGATTCTGACATTATAAGTTTCAATCCTTTTCTTGTAGCAGTAGTTTACCAATTAGCACGTTACTTCAATATTGCAGCTTATTTCAGGTGAACATTGCAGGGCACCACCACTCTTATGTAAACATTTGAAATGGCTTTTAGTGGTCCAAACGTTCATTCTATGACATCTCTTTTTCTTTTGTGTGCCACATTGTATGGATGCTCATTTGGAGTTGGAGCTAGATAAAATGTTATAATCCATGAGTGTAGGGGATATGCACTATCAACTACAAACAAACATAACAGATTGAGATATAGGAATCAAGCCACAAGGTATGTGTAAAATGACTCTATGCAGCCTTGTGTAAATACCACAATGTTGAATAAAGATTCCTGGGTGCTTCCTGGAAATCGTGCCACAATATCTGTGGTTACATGTTTTACCTTTCACACCACTTGGATGTTTAGGGAATTAGTATTTTTGTGATTTCCAATGTTAGATGGTGGGCAAATAGGCACATGTGTACGTGTAATTAACACATTCAATTCAATGAGGAAAATTGGCAATCCTATCAATATCAGGTTTGGTGCTGTGTAATTCCTGTGCATTTTTAGGAAAATATATATAAATTAGAATGTGCATTAACATTGCACCTAGAAATGCAGATACGGCGCTCTGTGACACACCACCAGCTGCAGCAATCACGACTTGGTAGCTATCAGAGACTAATCGGTGCAAACTACATAATACCTGCACATGGTGGGAATGGAATTACGGTGCCAAGTGTTACTCTCAAGTTGTGGCTTTAAATCAGCTGAGTTCCACAATTTCAGCACTACATAGCCAGTATTTTGCATATATTTCAGTTTATTCAAATAGAGTAATTCTGATTCTGGAAACCCTCTCCCGTCTTCTTCTCCTTCTCTGTAACCCAGCCAGGATACATATTCTTCTTGACATCACACATAGAGCCACCACTGTAAAGCTGCATATGTATTCTGAAGCTGTTATTATAATTTGCTAACAGTTACCACCTGGTTTGAGTTGGTGGTAATTTGCATGTGCAAAATGAACTTTTTGCAAATATATGTCACCTGTGACTGTGTTTAACATATGGATAGCAATTTGCAATTAACAATTCCCTATTTGCAATTCTCTATTTAATGTCACAAAAATACCAATTCGCATTGCTACAAAATCATCGGCCAATAGCTTTCGTACAGTTAAAAAGGCTGGTTACCAATTCGCTAGCAATTCACACATATGGCCCTATATCTATACCTTGCATTTTGCAGATTCTTTATGCTTCTTTCAAAACACTGATGAAAATGCACAAAACATGAAAAAGCCAACCTTTAGCTAAGGTTCTATAGTACAACCTGTTGGCATACCGGAGTAATTTAATCACTTATTCCGTGGGAGGTTGGTGAATGTCTATTTTTGCTAAATGTCCCAGATTATGTTATGTTTAGATGTTTTAAGGCAAGGCAAATCGGTAGCTAATTTGGAATGAATCCTACCTTGCAACCCACCTTCTCTGCGAGAGGTTCTCTTCCTCAAACACTGTACTTTTCAAGGCAAGCTAGTGGCTGGATCTATGTCCTTCCGCCCCTTTAAGTTTGACCCTCTGTGGTTGGTAGCGGTTACTGTATTATTATTTTGGCTCTGAAGTTTGAACCTGTGTATTTACATATATGTACTCAGCAACGCAAGTGCAGCCTAAATATAACACCCCGGTGCCAAGCTTTCATGGAGTAACCGCAGGAAAGGTGACTCCTCTACCTCAGGTTGTTTTCCAAGCTTCCTCCAGGTCCCTGAGAGCCTGTTTGCACACGCCGTCACCTTGCAGGAACAGGGTACAGTGCATTAGTGGGTTTGCAGCCCTATTCCGGGATTTCAGATAGGCTTTTTATTTCTGTAATTTTGGCCATTTTTGCAACAGAAAAAAGCGCTAAGTGTGGTAACTGGCAATGCCTGGTCTCCTTTCTTGGTCACAGCAATGACTCAGTCATGGAAACCTCGAAAGCAATTGGGCACAATTTGTGCCTTGTCGAGCTGCTCCCATGAAAGTGGCCTAGATTTGTTTTTAAAAGAGGCAGGCATTGCGGAAAATCTTTCCATTTAGCTTCTGTTCTAAAAACAGCGTTGGACGCTTCACGGAAATCATAGATGAAAACTGTGCTGTGCACTGGAGGGATTATGATATAAAGGAGGTTAATGAATTATAATTAGAGGCACTTTAATTATGTGGCGGGGAGACATGTTATGCTATATATGGCAGCACATTTTTTGATAGTACTATTTTTTTTTTGTGATTTTAAAATTGTTAACAATGTCTGGGTAAAGGTTTCACCTCTTTAATGTTGGCTCAACATCCAAACATAGCAATAATCATCAGAAAGGTGACCAGTATATCTTTGCAAAGGACCATACTCGGTTCCCAGCGTTTTTATTAACTTTTGATCAGTTTGAGCTAAAGGTGACCAGTATATCTTTGCAAAGGACCATACTCGGTTCCCAAAGTTTTTATTAACTTTTGATCAGTTTGAGCTAGAATGTATTTTTTAGTACAATCTTCAAATTATGCAGCAGACAATGAATTATGTGGCAAATCCGTAATTATGCAGAACATCCTGCAGATTTGCAGAATTCTAGTTGCTGTGGTTATAATATACATTTGTTTCAGGCTCACCTAAATTTAACTTAAAGGGTAAATAATTACTTAAAATTCGTTTCTTCCATTTAAAACCATTTGAAAAGCATTGAAGTTTCAAAAGAAATGTGCATCACAGTAATTCAGTCAGCAATGCCCCGACTAAGGAACTTTCATAACAGTCTCTGTATACATTGGGCAAAAATCAGCCTGTCCCACAAGTGTATGGCCCCATCTACAAGAATCTGACACATCAGCTCTGATGCATCAGATTTCCTGTGCTGCCCTTTGACCCTCTAACGACACCCTGGATGTGCTATATTTACAGTACATAGTGCCATGGTGCACGTTTTCACAGATGTGTCAGAAATTCTGATGCATCTGTGGCACTAAACTCATGCATTGCTGGACTAAATTCAAAACAATGACTCTACTCCAGCAATGCCTGGAGGTCCCATTGAGAAAAGCCTTGCGTCCGTTATACATCTGCTCTGAGCAGGCGGAAAAAATTCTGACACAGTGAAGTCGCAGAATGATGCAGTGAAATGTTGAAAATTGCACTGCGAAAGTTCTGTACTGCTTTTCCTTTGGGAACACCGACCTTGCATACATTATAACTGGCTCAGGCATAATGTAATGCAAGGCCGTACAAACTGATAAATTGAGCACTGCTTTACCACCCTTGAGTAAAACAAAATGACACAACTGTGGCGTAAAGGTCTTGTAACTGAGGTCCATAATATCAGCTGCGGCTCCATCCTTGTACATATCTTGTGACTTTATATTTGAGGTGATATACAGGCACTCCAATGCCAGAAAGTCCTTCTAATATTACAAACAGACGTTTCTATGGTACAATTATGTTTTGTTTTTCCAAAGAAGGCTGTATAACTTCTTCATGCTCTTCAGACTAGATTCCTTTAGCTTTGGATTAATTCAATCAATAAAAGAATTTGGGGTAGTTTTGCACATCACAGCAATGCCCTAATACTTGTATTGATTCTGCTCAGATAGCTTAGTCTTCTTACAGAGTTATATTACACAGAACTTAATTTGTAAAATAATGAGTGCCGGTGCCCGAAGAGATGCATACGATGCCACAATGGGAGCTTTTAAGTGTCAGCGCTTCTTGCTGGACTCATGTAAAGCAAGCTGAGCAATGTTTTATTTTTTGTATGTGCAAATGGATTTTGTTTTCTGCTTCTTTAGCTAAAGAATAATTTTCTATTTCCTAGGTACTTTACACTACCAACAGCTGCGGTTAATAGAGGAAACTTTTTTACAGAATTAGCCAAATAGGGCTGTGTAAAGTAACTATACTAACACTTCTAAATGTTTCAAATGAAACCACTGGGGTATGCAGATTTTGTAACATGAGGGTTACAAACGAGAAGGCCTCCATATGTTCCATAGCAACACCATCACCATGGATAGCAAACTATATACGCTTTACCTAAAAGGAAGAGGCTGAGAGAGAGAGAGAGAGAGAGAAGCATTTAACTGAAATCACTGATACACTTCGGGTATGCAGCACAATATATTGTTGCTACAAGCAGGGGCGACTCCTTCGCAATGGCGAAGGATCATCACCCCACAGGCTGTGTGAGCAGCTGAAAAATAAAACAATATTTTACTGTTGTTTTATTTTTCAGCTGCTGACTAAACCACCATGTACAGGGAGGGAGGGGACTGGGCCATGGGAGGGGGAAAAGAGGAGGGGGAGTGGAGGGCACCTAAGTGCACATGTTACTTTGGCTGTCTGTCTTAGGCCAGCCAACTGACACACGCACTTAGGTTTATCCAACCCAGCAGTGTTACACAGCCGGGTTGGAGAAGCTGCACATATTCACATTCACTGTCTGAGTGGCAGACCAGGCCGCTCAGACCAATCCTGACTCTGCTCTTATGCTAGGTATAGTATAAGAGCAGTGCCGGGCTTGCGTGGGGAACCTGTGCTGGTGTCCCAGGGACTGCTGTGACACCATTGAGGGAAGAGGAGTGAGGTCGAGGCAGCAGCAGCAAAGGTACGTTTTTTATTCTCTTTTAGTTGTTTTAAGAGAATGCTCAACTTCTGATAGCTATGGCACAAGTAACAGGCAATCCCCAGAGAACTGCAGGCTATGCTCTAGCAGTGTCAATAATTTCAAAGTTAAGAACACACAAAATAAAATTTCTAAAACAATAAAGACAAATAGATACATATTTAATGAGGAAAAAAGACACCAAGATCGTTGATATAGGTAAAGGGCAACTGGAGGTATGAGTTTTTAAAAGGATTAAAGCAAACAGAAAGCACTATAAAAAAAAAACAGTTTTAGGTTGACCAGGACTAGGTACAATTTCAGGCTGACCATGATGGAGTGGAGGTCAGATACACCAAGTGGGTAGTCCCAGTCAATAGTTTTACTTTCAGTCTGAATGCCTGATTAATATGTTGGCGGTATGTAGACTTCATTGCAAAGGTGACAAAGTATACATTCCCCGACATAATAGGAAGTCTGCCCATTTTAGATGCGGTCAGACCATAGGTTTCGCTATGGCAGTAACTAATTTGTACATCCAAAAACCACTGGAAGTGTGGGGTGATCACATGAGGGTAAAACTAGATTAGCGGACCCTCGATTAGTGGTGCTGATTCAGCGCATGATACATATAAGAGGCTGTGTGTAGAAAATGTCTATGGTAGTGGCTGTGTCTACAAGAAGGAGTTCCTTTTATGGACTAGGTGGTCTCACACACATAATAGTTCTCGAACTCCAGCTGCTGGGCTCCGGGCACTAGGTACTCTATCCGGTAATCCCTTTGGAGTGAGTGTGACTACAAGGGATACCCTCCCTCCAGCATCTCCCAGACCAGAGGCAAACCGCCTTTTTTCTCGGGACCTACCTACATACGAACAATCATTTCATGTAGGCTTTCTACTATACCTTTTATCACCCACTAAGCATGCTACATAGCATCCACCCCTAAGGGATCCATGACCCTGATGAATGCCCCTGACCTTCCAGCACGTGGAGAGGGCAGAAACATGTTGGTCCCCGTTTTTTAGACTCTGTGAGTCATTAAAACTCAACTGAGTCCCAATCACATTTTTAACCTTACCTACATGCATCTCTATTAAAATACCCAACTAATCGTAATAGGTGACGTGTATGGTAATTTTATTCCCACCTCATCTGGATCCCTGCGAAATATCCAGTCAAATTTATTTCAGCACTCCCTCTGTCATTCCTTTAACAACGAGGTTGAGTCCGCCCAGGTAGTACTATCTTACCTGGGTGGGGCTAGGTGGTCAGATGATGAAGCAAGACACTATTATGTGTGTGAGACCACCTAGTCCGTAAAAGGAACTCCTTCTTGTAGACACAGCCACTACCATAGACACTTTCTACACACAGCCTCTTATATGTATCACGCGCTGAGTCAGCACCACTAATCGAGGGTCCACAAATCTAGTTTTACCCTCATGTGATCACCCCACATTTTTGGATGTGCTAATTTCTTTCGGGAGAATGTGTGGGGTTGTATTACTCCAGCTACTCTCTTTTGTGTTCTAATAGTAACTAATTTGTCTCTACCATAGCCAAATGTTTCTGACAGCCAGACGGAGTAAGGGCTGTTAGAGAAATGGCTATATGTCTGCTCATCCTATCAGGATGGCAGACATATAGCCAGTTTTTACTGTTCATAACTGCCAGGCAAAACCTTGCAGTGGGGGATATTAAAATGCAAATAATGATCCCCCTTCCATAACAATGACTCCCATGATGAGGGGTGCTTTACTCTTTTTTAATTTTCAAAAATACACTATTTGGTGCAGGGCTGTGTCATGCTGACACAGCCTTGTTTCAAGCAGTGATGTGCATGGAAAGGAACAGCTGTGACAGTGGTTCCTGCCAATGCATTATGATTGAATGCCTGTTCATTTATAAGCTTGGCAGGTGGTCCCTCCACCATGAGGACAGAGTAATTTACTACATCCCCATGGCAGAATGAAGGGCCATCCATCAAAATCTAAATCAGGCCCAAAATCTCCAACATTTTGGAATGATTACTTTGGTCAGTCCTACAACCCCTGGCTTCTCAGGGCAGGCGTCTGAGCACCAAATCTCTATCCAGCCAGTTCATCTGTAATGTCTAGTCCTCTTTAGTTAGCTGTGCCCTTTTAGTCAGGAGTCCTTCTGCTTTTTGTGTCTCTGGAGCAAATAAACAGGAGGGTGTGTAATGTGACACTTACATACCAGTTCCAGTTCCTGGGCATGAGCAGGATTCAGGAATATTTGAGTGAGTCATTCTTCTAGTAGGAACCAGATGCCAGAAGTCAGAATTCTGCTTCCAGCAGATCCTTCTTCTTCAGATGAAACCTTCCCAGGCCCAAGAGTGTTCTGAGGAGATAGTTGAGGAGATTTCAGATTTATCAAATGAACTACCCAGTGTTTGGAGAAATTCTACCCCCAAACCTAACAATTGTCCACAGTCCCCACCTCCTTTTGTAGTACGTCCTCTTTGCCTTACTATAAAATGACACAAGAGTCCCTGATTAGAGATGGTAGGGCTCAGCTATCACCAGGCAGGTCTGTCTGCAGCTGCTTGGCCACTTCAGTTTATGAGAGTATCAAAGTTGGTATTCCCTGCAACAGTTGCTGGATCATAACTGACTACAAGAGTCATAGGAATGAATAGAAGACGTCCTGCTTGGTATATACAAGTGAAGAGAGGTAGTGTTAAAAGTGACTTTTGTTTTTGCCTAATGTTCCTTTCCAATCCCAGCTAGCTAATCCCTGAAAAGTGGCCAGCAGATAACACCCACTCATACTACCTGAACCCAGAAGAAAGCCATTGTCCTCTGAGCCAGGGTCTTAAGCTCTCCCAGCCAAAGATGTGTATTGCAGCTCTGGAAATGTGATAGATGGCAGAACTGTTTTTATCTTGTACTGTGATTAAGGATGGATTGTCTACAAAGGTTTTGGGGATAAACAGGTGAAACCCTCTCAGGCATCGTCAATTCAAAGAGGAAGTGCTAAAGCTGCCCTTTGTTCTTCCAACTGTTCTTTTTCACTTCCAGATATCTAATCACTGCTAAGTGGCCAGCAGGTAACACTCATTGGCCTTTACTGGATCTTAATGCAAGCTATTGTCCTCTGGGCTAGAGTTTTTAAGCCTGGCAGACAAAGATTGTATTCCAGTTTTCTTGAAGTTGATTGGTAGAATTGGGTTTAAGACCATCCTGGCCCAGGCAGCCTAAAGTATAACATTATAAAGTTATCTTTCTGCTTAAGTTATCAAAAATCTGATTTCAACATTGTATTTTTAAAACTTAAGCTGTGGATAACTTTGACGCACTTTTCTGGCCCTCTCCTAAGGAGAGATGGGATATAAAGAGTTTAACCCACTTAGTCCTATTCTGGAAAGCTAAGGCCAGGCCTACAAAATGAAATAGCTTTTGTTCTTTTCACCATGAGGGCACACTAACTTCAAAATGCAGTATGACTTATTTTTATATTTTAGTACCCTGACCTGGGAGCTTACAAGGCAATTTTAATGGTGTCTTGTGAGTATATAGAAATAGGGGTTTCCTACATGGCAACAACATGTTTTTCTGTCATTTATCGCTGCATTGCATTTAGACTGCAGCCTAGGCAGACCAGAGTGGGGCTCCAAGCAGAAATATATTTATGTCACATAAGTGGGTGGTGTAAATGGACACTGCAACTTTCTCATGATCTTTGACTTTCTATGTCATATGCACACTTAAGGCACCATTTACAGGTGACTTGTTGAGAAGTTAAATAGACCAAATAAGAATTTCCAATGTAAAGCACATGATTTAGAGGGGATGCACAGGAACAGTGCTACTGTTTACCAGTGGTAAAATGCACACAGCTTAAAGCCAATAAAAAACTTGGTCAACACAGGGGAATGATTGAGGCTGCTCGTGTACGAAACATTAAAGCTCCTTTCCTGTAAATTGTTAGTTTTCTTCAGGGAATTTGCTCCTTTGTAAGTGGACACTGCTATTGTATCACTTGTCTCTGACTATTCCTTTAAAACTTTCAGTTCTCAAATGTTAATAAGATGTGTTTGCAGTTCTCAACATCTCTTCACCCACTTTGAAAAACCTTCCAACATTTAGATATGTGTTGGTGCATACAATTTCAATCTCTCACATGGACATTGACTTACACCAAGCAGATCCTATTTTTTTATATTCAGTTGAATTTTGCATCAGTACAAGCGATGAGAGACAGAATTATTTGTCTGCCTGTTAAAGTGTATTTTGCATTTAAAATGTTATTGTCACAGTAGTTACTGTTGAATTACTGAATGATTTTCAACCAAATCACACACAATTGGATTCTTCTAATACTGGTTTGCAAATAAAGACAAGGGCAGGAATTTTTCAGCAACACTGTGGAGGCATTGCTGATCTTCCTGGGACTTAGGAGTGTGTAAAGCAGGATTCAATGGCAGGCACGACACCTGAGGATCATGATATTAGAATGGAAGGCATATCCAAATCATGGCAATGCCGTTCTGCAGGAATGGTATCACCTAACAGGAAATGGATTCCCAAATACTAGGACGCACATTGGTGAAATTCAACTGTGGAATAATGGTGTACTGGTGACCAAATAATGCCTGCCTCTGCCTTGTAGACAACAAAATAGTACAAATGAAAAGGCATGACAAACCTTGCCTGCTGTCAACCTTTATTTTCCATTTCTAGGTCCCTGTGTCAGCTCATTTTCACATCAATAAAAATACTACTTCTGCTATAGCTATGTTGAGGTGATAAATTGAGGCCAACCCCTTCAACAGAGACTTTCTGAAATGCTTTTGATAAGAAAGAGAAAGACTCAATCTGTATCCATGCATGTCTTAAAACCTATAAATCATCAGAATGCAATTTCTTAACAAAATGTAAGTAGGCATTACTTGGGGTGGAATAGCTTCAAATGAATTATTTTGACTGAAGGTTTCATAGACTCTAAAAGTTCTGCTATGACTTAACCTCTTTAGTGTCACGACCAGTGGCTGACACCAGGGAAGGGGTTAAAAAATCCTCTGCCGCTTCCTGCTCCAGTGGGAAAAACAGCCCCAAACAGCCTTTCTGACGTTCGGGAAGTCCTCGTTTGAAAGGGGAGACTCTCCCCTTTCAAACTAGGCCTTCTTAAACGAGTTTTACTGTGATCGAGGGACAGGAAACCCCCACTAGACACCAAGGATTTTATTGGGGGGATTGGTCCCCTCGACAATATATATATATATATATATATATATATATATATATATATATATAGATATAGATATAGATATATCTATCTACATAGATAGATATATCTATCTATATAAATATATGTATATACAGTATATAGATATCACTATGTATATATAGATATTTATATTTAGATCTATGTATATATATATATATATATATATATATATATATATATGTGTATATATATATATATATATATATATATATATATATAGAGAGAGAGACAGAGAGAGAGAGAGAGAAAGGGAGAGAGATCACTTTTGTCAACGCGTGTGTGGTTTCCCTGGGGGCTACAATCAGCCCCCAAGAAAACCACACCCACATATAAAAGTGATCTTTATATATATGTATATCTCCAACAAAATAAACATCGCACGCCAGGAAGGTCTTGTTTCAGCCTTTAATTCATTCCACAAACCAGTGCTCTCCACCACCCAACGTGTTTCAACCTAAACAGGTCTTGATCACAGGTAAACAGTGTCGAATCAAACCCCACTTACAAAGTCCATTTACATTTTACCATGATGTTGCATTCTGGGACCTGTAGTTACTTGATTTATTTAACCTCAAGTGCTTTTCCACAATTGACAATTATGCAACCAAACTTACTTTGGTCTTCATGATATGAGCCCTAAGGTGTGATATGTTGATAATTCATATGTCTAGGTCTACTTGGATTTTGTTATATATATTAGATATGTTAAATATAAACTCATTTTAGTTGTATGTATTTTTTAGCAAAAATTACTTTAAATATCAGAGACCATCTCACATATATAATATATTATTGGAGCAAGTAACCATGAGCACCACAATCAAATCGGCACCTTCTTTAAAATTATAGACCAATAAGTATTTTTCTTTATGTTTTGTCAATACTTGTGAGCATAACTGCTTTTTTTGGGGTTCCTACAATCAACACTTTAAAAAACCTGATTCCCTACCGCATTTATATATTCATCTTTCAACTTCCTAATATAGTGCATTTTTCTATAAATGTGAGGATCATCAACACTGTTATCCTTATATATAACCACAGTTATTAAAAACAATAAATTTCATTATGATAGACATTAGTATTTACAGTTGCATGGATTGAGTCCTACTTTTGTGAGTTTAATGTGAATATTCAAATACTCTTGAGCAGTGAGTCACAACTAATTGTTACACTAGATTTTTTTACAAATGTACAAATAATTCTTCGTCGGTGTTCAACCCAAACGGGGCCTTTGTCTTCAATTTAATAATATATCTAGATTCCAAGCGACACAACTTCAGTGTCCTATTGCCCCCTCTCTCATTTTCAGGGACATGTGCTACCCCAAAATATTGCATGGTTTCCCAATGTTGTTCCTGACATTGTCTATGATGTTTCGCCATTGCGTAACTCAAGTCACTATTGTTAATAACCCTAATATGTTCCAGTTTGCGCTTTTTTAATTTACAAATAGTGTTGCCTACATATTTTAAGCCACACCCACATTTCAATACATATACCACATAGGTGGTCTCGCAAGTTATTTTCTGATTGATCTAAGAAGGTGTGTCCCATGGTGTCATTCACTGTTTTTCTGTTTTAACCAATTTGGCAAGCATTACACTTTAAACATTTAAAGAAACCCATGTTATCTGTCTTTAACCAAGTTTGTGGTATTTGTTCAACAAAATGACTTTTAATGTGTTGGTCTTTGACGGAGGGAGCTTTTTTGTATGTAATCTTTGGTCTCGTTCCCACTAAGGGTCCAAAATCTGAGTCATTATATAATAGATTCCAATGTAGTTTCAAGATTTTTATTATCTCACTGTGTTCCTTATTATATGTCATTATCATTCTTGTGTCTTGATCCTCACTCTTCCGTTAGTTTGTCAACATTTTTCATTTTAGCGTATGTTCTTTACATGTTTTTTGTGCTTTCATCATACTCGTTTTAATGCCTTTATGGTTGTACCCTCTTTTGGTGAATCGATTTTTCACTTCATCACATTGTTCTATCATCACACTTTCCTCTGAACAATTACGTCTGACTCTTAAAAATTCGCCATGCGGTATTGTTAGACCTGACAGCCTTAGGGTGCTCACCCCTAACTTTTTGCCTGCCTCCCTCCACTTTTTAGACACTGTTTTTGCTGGCTTTTAGACTCTGTGCACTTTACCACTGCTAACCAGTGCTAAAGTGCATATGCTCTCTCCCTTAAAACATGGTAACCTTGATTCATACCTGATTGGACTATTTAATTTAATTATAAGTCCCTAGTAATGAGCACTCTATGTGCCTAGGGCCTGTAGATTAAATGCTACTAGTGGGCCTGCAGCACTGGTTATGCCAACCACTTAAGTAGCCCCTTTTCCTTGTCTCAGGCCTGCCACTGCAAGGCCTGTGTGTGCAGTTTCACTGTCACCTCGACTTGGCATTTAAAAGTACTTGCCAAGCCCAAACCTCCCCTTTCTCCACATATAAGTCACCTCTAATGTGTGCCCTAGGTAAACTCTAGGGCAGGGTGCTGTGTGGGTGAAAGGCAGGACATGTACCTGTGTAGTTTACATGTCCTGGTAGTGTAAAACTCCTAAATTCGTTTTTGCACTACTGTGAGGCCTGCTCCCTTCATAGGCTAACATTGGGGCTGCCCTCATACAGTATTGAAGTGGTAGCTGCTGATCTGAACGGAGTAAGAAGGTCATATTTAGTATGGCCAGAATGGTAATATAAAATCCTGCTGACTGGTGAAGTTGGATTTAATATTAATATTCTAGAAATGCCACTTTTAGAAAGTGAGCATTTCTTTGCACTTAAATCTTTCTGTGCCTTACAATCCACGTCTGGCTGGGCTTAGTTGACAGCTTCTTGTGCATTCACTCAGACACACCCCAAACACAGGGTACTCAGCCTCACTTGCATACATCTGCATTTTGAATGGGTCTTCCTGGGCTGGGAGGGTGGAGGGCCTGCTGTCACACAAAGGACTGCCACACCTTCTACTGGGACCCTGGCAGACAGGATTGAACTGAAAGGGGACCTGGTGCACTTCTTAGCCACTCTTTGAAGTCTCCCCCACTTCAAAGGCACATTTGGGTATAAAACAGGGCCTCTGCCCTACCTCATCAGACACTTGCTGGAGAGGAAACCTGAACCAGAACCTGCATCCTGCCAAGAAGAACTGCCTGGCTGCCTAAAGGACTCACCTGACGGCTTTCTACAAAGGACTGCTGCCTTGCTGTTGCCCTGCTGCCTTGCTGAACTCTTGTCTGGCTGTAAAAGTGCTCTCCAAGGGCTTGGATAGAGCTTGCCTCCTGTTCCCTGAAGTCTCAGGACCAAAAAGACTTCTCTTTTTCACTTGGACGCTTCGTGCACCGAAATTTTCGACGCACAGCTTGTTCCGCGGCGAGAAAAACGCTGCACACCGACGCTGATCGACGCGACGCCTTCGGGACGACCGGAACTTCGACGCACGGCCTCGCAAGGACAACGCTGCCCGACCTCCAGAGGAGAAATCGACGCGACGCCTTCCCTGAGAGCGAAACTTCGACGCACAGCCCCGCAGAACGGCGCGCAGCCGGTAAACAAGCAGAAGAATCCACGCACAGACCCGGGACATCTGGTAATCCCCGCGATCCACAGAAAGAGACTGTCCGCGCACCGGAAAACGACGCACAACTTCCTCACGTGAAAAATAACGATGCAAGTCTGTGTGTGCTGGGGAGAAATCGACGCACACACCCTTTTTCCACGTATCTCTTCTTCTGTGGCCCTCTGAGGAGATTTTCCACTCCAAACCAGGTACTTTGTGCTTGAAAGAGACTTTGTTTGCTTTTTAAAGACTTAAGACACTTTATATCACTTTTCAGTGATATCTCTACAAATTCACATTGCAACTTTATTCGTTTTGACCTACAATTATCCTGATAAATATTATATATTTTTCTAAACATTGTGTGGTGTATTTTTGTGGTGCTATATGGTGGTATTGTATGATGTATTGCACAAATACTTTACACATTGCCTTCTAAGTTAAGCCTGACTGCTCGTGCCAAGCTACCAGAGGGTGGGCACAGGATAATCTTGGATTGTGTGTGACTTACCCTGACTAGAGTGAGGACTTTTGCTTGGACAGGGGGTAACCTGACTGCCAACCAAAAACCCAATTTCTAACATTGGTGATCAGCTGTGAGGATAGGACTTGTATTTGTGCAGTGACATACAGAAGCTAAGTATTTCACTACCTACCCACAGTTGAAGGTCAACTTGATTTTTATCTCTTTTTCCAAATTTGTTTTTTCCTGACAATTTTCAAAAACTAAATCCTCACTCAACTTGTCTCTGACTGGGTTTCAGATAGGAGACTTTGACCTAGTCCTGTTGGATACATATACGGTCAAACCTCTAAAAGGATTCTGCAGGGCAATGAGGGTACCCACCCAAGGGGCCTCCAAAAAGGAGAACTTTCAAGTGGCGCTGAGGGCCTGGGCAGAAGCCCATTTAGAAGAGGATGATGAGGGAGAGGAGCTGGAAAATGGCCCCACAGAGGATTTGTTGCCATCTGTGGATGGTGGTACCACTGCAATTGTGCCCCCTTCCAGACCAGGGAGCAGTGTCTCTGTGCAAAGCCTGACCGCAGAGGAAAGGAGAGAGGAAAGGGAGTTCCAATTGCAAATGGCAAAACTGAAAATTGAGGCTCAACAGGAGGAAAGAAGGGCAGAGAGAGAAGCCAAGCAAGCTGAGGCTGAAAGAGCAGCCAAACAGATTGAAGCTGAAAGAGCTGAAGCTGCAGCCGAGAGAGCCTTGGCTGAAAATAAACTGTTATTGGTCATGAACTGAGTCTCAAGGAGCTGGATCTCAAGGCAAAGCAGTCTGAATCCAGCAATAATGGTGGCAGCATACTGACAGGACCTGCTGGAGAAAAGAAGGTTCGTATACCCAAAAATGTGGTGCCCAGTTTTGTGGTGGGAGATGACATAACTAAATGGTTAGCTGCTTATGAAGTTGCACTAAGGGCTCTTGAGGTTCCTGAAGGGCCAGGGGGGGTAGCTATGTGGGGTTATGTGCCGCCATTGGGGAGGGACACACTTCTCACATTGGATCAACCTGATCAAAACACATACCCACTTCAGAAAGCCACTTTATTTGCCAAGTTTGGGCTGAACCCTGAGGGATACCGTCAGAGGTTCAGGGACAGCACCAAACAAACCACACAAACATGGGTAGATTTCTTTGACTTTTCCAGTAAGGCACTGAATGGATGGGTGCGGGGCAACAAAGTAGATGATTATAAAGGGTTATATGACTTGATTCTGAGAGAGCATATGCTTAATACTACTTTTACAGAGTTGCGCTAGCACTTAGTGGATAGTAAGCTAACTGATCCCAGGAAGCTTGCTGAGGAGGCGGACCTCTGGGTTAGCACCAGAGTTTCCAAGAAGGTACCTGGGGGGGACACCCACAAAGGTGGTCAGAGTTCCCAACAGAAGAAAGAGGGGGGAGATAAACTTACAGATAAGGAACTCTCCAAAGGCCCCCAAAAGAATTCCCAGGGAGGGGGTGGCAACCATTCCTTTTCCAGATTTGGGAAAAAGCCAGGGACATATGATAGGTCAGGGAAATCCAACCCCAAATGCATGGAGTGTTACCAGTATGGTCACTATAAAGGCGACCCCCAGTGCTCCAAGAGAGCACCGTCTACTACCGGACAGACACCTGGGTTGACTAGTGTAGCGCTCGGGGGGAGATGGACCCAGATAGCTTTGGGGAACAGGTAGAGATTTCCCTAGTGTCCCTGGGAGAAGGAGAAATGGTGCCCAAAGCCCACATGCCCCAAAATACTTCCAAGTACAGGCAGTGGGTCACCATTGATGGGCAGAAGGTGGAGGCTCTGCTTGACACAGGAGCCAGTATGACTACTATCAAGAGTCAGCTGGTGTCAACAGAGCAGATAGTCCCTAATACATTCCACCAGGTCATAGTCGCTGACAATCGTGAGAGTCACCTACCGGTGGCTCTGGTTCCCTTTGAGTGGGGGGGGGGTCTCTGGTACTCTGAAAGTAGCTGTGAGTCCTGCCATGCCTGTAGATTGTCTGTTAGGCAATGATCTTGAGCATACTGCTTGGAAAGAAGTGGAGCTAGATCTCACCTGGAGATGTTAGGGTTACCTGAGTGGGTCTGCATGACCACACGGTCCATGGCTGACCGCGAGGGAAGTCAAGGGCGTCTGGAGCCTGGAACAATGGCCCAGAGAGCTGCCAAGAGGAGGGGCAAGGGGCGCGGGAAACCGGTCCCAGAAGTTCCCGCAGTGGTTGACGGGGCTCCTGAGGAGGAGGCTCCCGAGCCAACTGGGGAAGACATTGCCACCCTAGGTGACCTACCTGAGCTTGCTGGCTGGCAAGTTGAGGGTGGACCCACCAGGGAGGAATTCTGCAAGGCGCAGAAAGAATGTCCCACTCTAGAGGGTCTGAGGAAGCAAGCCTCAGACCAGGCGGCAGGTGAAGCCTCTGGCGATCACCACATATATTGGGAGAATGATCTCCTTTACAGTGAGCCTAAGGTTCCGGCCTTTGGGGCAGCGCGTGCGCTGGTGGTCCCCCAGTATTACCAAACCTTCCTACTGGGTCTGGCTCACGACATTCCCCTGGCAGGACATTTGGGGCAAGGCAAGACCTTTGACAGGCTTGTCATCCACTTTTATTGGCCCAGAATGAGGACAAACTCAGATAAGTTCTGTAGATCTTGTCCTACCTGCCAGGCCAGTGGTAAAGCAGGGAAAAGGGTTAAAACCCCCCTGATTCCACTTCCTGTCGTTGGCACCTCCTTTGAAAGGGTGGGCATCGACATTGTTGGTCCATTGGACCCCAAAACTGCCTTAGGCAACAAGTTCATCCTGGTTTTGGTGGACCATGCCACCCGTTACCCAGAGGCAATCCCTCTGAGGACCGTAACTGCACCGGTGGTGACCAGAACTCTGATGGGGATATTTAACCGTGTGGGATTCCCAAAGGAGATAGGCCCGTATTTATACTTTTTTAGCGCCGCATTTGCGTCGTTTTTTGACGCAAAAACGGCGCAAACTTGCAAAATGCCATTGTATTTTGTAGGTTTGCGCCGTTTTGTGTCAAAAAGCGGCACAAATGTGGCGCTAAAAAAAGTATAAATACGGGCCATAGTGTCTGACAGAGGCACTAACTTCATGTCTGCATACATGAAGTCTCTGTGGGATGCATGTGGTGTAACCTACAAGTTCACCACACCCTATCACCCCCAATCTAATGGTCTTGTGGAGAGATTCAACAAGACCTTGAAAGGCATAATTGGTGGCCTCCCTGAGGCCATGAGGCGTAAGGGGGACGTCCTCTTACCATGCCTTCTCTTTGCTTACCGAGAGGTCCCCCAGAGGGGGGTGGGGTTCAGTCCCTTTGAGCTTCTCTATGGGTACCCTGTCAGGGGACCCTTAAGCATTGTCAAGGAGGGGTTGGAGAGAGCTCCAAAGGCGCCCCCTCAGGATGTGGTCAGCTACATGTTGGCCCTCCGCAACCAGATGACCCGCTTCTGGAAAGAGGCCCAAAGTATCCTTAAGGCCAATCAAGAGGTAATGAAACGCTGGTATGACCAGAAGGCCACCCTGGTAGAGTTTCAACCTGGAGACAAAGTGTGGGTAATGGAGCCAGTAGAGCCTAGAGCTCTCCAGGACCGCTGGTCTGGCCCATTTGAAGTAAAGAAGCGGAAAGGGGAGGCCACTTACCCAGTGGACCTCCAAACCCCTAGGAACCCCCTAAAGGTGCTCCATGTCAACCGACTAAAGGCTCATTTTGAGAGGTCTGAGGTCAACATGCTTCTGGTCACAGATGAAGGAATGGAAGAGGAGAGTGAACCTCTCCCCGACCTCCTCTCTGCCCAAGAAGGTGATGGGTCAGTGAAAGGGGTCATCCTCTCTGACTCCCTGACTCTAAACCAGAAAGGAGACTGCTATGAGCTGTTGGAGCAGTTCTCCCCCCTGTTCTCCCTTACTCCTGGACTGACCCACCTCTGTGTTCATTACATTGACACCGGTGACAGTCTCCCTGTGAAGAGCAAAATTTACACGTTATCGGATAAGGTGAAAGCCAGCATCAAGGAGGAGGTCTCCAAGATGTTAGCTTTAAGGGTTATTGAGAAATCCAGTAGTCCCTGGGCCAGCCCAGTGGTGTTGGTCCTGAAGGCTACTGCCCCAGTGCGAAGCCAGAACTCCGATTCTGTGTGGACTACCGGGGTCTCAACTCAGTCACCCGGACTGATGCTCACCCATCCCCCGAGCTGATGAGCTTGTTGACAGGCTGGGCGCTGCCAAGTTCCTGAGTACGTTTGATCTTACTTCAGGGTACTGGCAGATCGCCCTGACTGAGGGGGCTAAAGAGAGATCCGCATTTTCAACCCCTGATGACCATTACCAGTTCCGGGTGATGCCATTTGGATTGAAAAATGCCCCCGCTACCTTCCAACGGTTGGTTAACGGGGTCCTAGCTGGCAAGGATGCCTTCTGTGCAGCCTACCTGGATGACATAGCTGTCTACAGTTCCAGCTGGGAGGAACACCTGCTTCACCTCAAGGAGGTGCTTCAGGCCCTGCAACAGGCAGGCCTGACCATCAAGGCTAGAAAGTGCCAGATTGGGCAGGGTTCCGTGGTGTACTTGGGACACCTAGTGGGTGGTGGCAAGGTGCAGCCATTCCAGGCCAAGATTGAAACTATCAAGGCCTGGCAACCACCTAGAACTCAGACTGAGGTGAGAGCCTTTTTAGGCCTCACAGGATACTACCGCAGATTTGTCAAGGGCTATGGTACCATTGTGTCACCCTTGACAGAACTCACTTCCAAGAAACAACCTAGGTTGGTGAATTGGACAGAGGCTTGTCAGAAAGCCTTTGACTCCCTGAAGGAAGCCACGTGCACGGCCCCCGTGCTCAAGGCCCCTGACTACTCCCAGGAATTTATCGTGCAGACAGACGCTTCAGAGCATGGCATAGGGGCGGTCCTAGCACAGCTAAATGAGGAGGGCCTAGACCAACCAGTAGTCTTTATTAGCAGAAGGCTATTACCACGGGAAGAGAGGTGGAGTGCTATTGAAAGAGAAGCTTTTGCTGTGGTCTGGGCACTGAAGAAGCTAAGACCCTACCTGTTTGGGACTCACTTCCAGGTTCAGACAGACCACAGGCCCCTCAGATGGCTCATGCAGATGAGGGGTGAGAATCTAAAACTCTTGAGGTGGTCCATTTCCCTACAGGGGATGGACTTCACGGTGGAACATCGCCCCGGGGTTGACCACGCCAATGCTGATGGTCTCTCCAGATACTTCCGCCTTAGCGATGAGAGCTCCCAGGAGATCGGGTAGCTCTCCCCACTTTCAGCTGGGGGGGACACATGTTAGACCTGACAGCCTTAGGGTGGTCACCTCTAACTTTTTGCCTGCCTCCCTCCACTTTTTGGACACTGTTTTTGCTGGCTTTTAGACTGCGCACTTTACCACTGCTAACCAGTGCTAAAGTGCATATGCTCTCTCTCTTAAAACATGGTAACCTTGAATCATACCTGATTGGACTATTTAATTTACTTATAAGTCCCTAGTAATGTGCACTCTATGTGCCTAGGGCCTGTAGATTAAATGCTACTAGTGGGCCTGCAGCACTGGTTGTGCCAACCACTTAAGTAGCCCCTTTTCCTTGTCTCAGGCATGCCACCTCAAGGCCTGTGTGTGCAGTTTCACTATCACCTCGACTTGGCATTTAAAAGTACTTGCCAAGCCCAAACCTCCCCTTTCTCCACATATAAGTCACCTCTAATGTGTGCCCTAGGTAACCCCTAGGGCAGGGTGCTGTGTGGGTGAGAGGCAGAACATGTGCCTGTGTAGTTTACATGTCCTGGTAGTGTAAAACTCCTAAATTCGTTTTTGCACTATTGTGAGGCCTGCTCCCTTCATAGGCTAACATTGGGGCTGCCCTCATGCAGTATTGAAGTGGTAGCTGCTGATCTGAAAGGAGTAGGAAGGTCATATTTAGTATGGCCAGAATGGTAATATAAAATCCTGCTGACTGGTGAAGTTGGATTTAATATTACTATTCTAGAAATGCCACTTTTAGAAAGTGAGCATTTCTTTGCACTTAAATCTTTCTGTGCCTTACAATCCACGTCTGGCTGGGCTTAGTTGACAGCTTCTTGTGCATTCAGTCAGACACACCCCAAACACAGGGTACTCAGCCTCACTTGCACACATCTGCATTTTGAATGGGTCTTCCTGGGCTGGGAGGGTGGAGGGCCTGCTCTCACACAAAGAACTGCCACACCCCCTACTGGGACCCTGGCAGACAGGATTGAACTGAAAGGGGACCTGGTGCACTTCTTAGCCACTCTTTGAAGTCTCCCCCACTTCAGAGGCACATTTGGGTATAAAACAGGGCCTCTGCCCTACCTCATCAGACACGTGCTGGAGAAGAAACCTGAACCAGAACCTGCATCCTGCCAAGAAGATCTGCCTGGCTGCCTAAAGGACTCACCTGACTGCTTTCTACAAAGGACTGCTGCCTTGCTGAACTCTTGTCTGGCTGTAAAAGTGCTCTCCAAGGGCTTGGATAGAGCTTGCCTCCTGTTCCCTGATATCTCAGGACCAAAAAGACTTCTCTTTTTCACTTGGACGCTTCGTGCGCCGAAATTTTCGATGCACAGCTTGTTCCGCGGTGAGAAAAACGCCGCTCACCGACGCTGATCGACGCGACGCCTTCGGGACGACCGGAACTTCGACGCACGGCCTCGCGAGGACAACGCCGCCCGACCTCTAGAGGAGAAATCGACGCAACGCCTTCCGTGAGAGCAAAACTTCGACGCACAGCCCTGGAGAATGGCGCGCAGCCGGTAAACAAGCAGGAGAATCCATGCACAGACCCGGGACATCTGGTAATCCCCGCGATCCACAGAAAGAGACTGTCCACGCGCCGTAAAACGACGCACAACTTCCCCGCGTGAAAAATAACGAAGCAAGTCCATGTGTGCTGGGGAGAAATCGACGCACACACCCTTTTTCCACGTATCTTTTCTTCTGTGGCCCTCTGAGGAGATTTTCCACTCCAAACCAGGTACTTTGTGCTTGAAAGAGACTTTGTTTGCTTTTTAAAGACTTAAGACACTTTATATCACTTTTCAGTGATATCTCTACAAATTCACATTGCAACTTTATTCGTTTTGACCTACAATTATCCTGATAAATATTATATATTTTTCTAAACATTTTGTGGTGTATTTTTGTGGTGCTATATGGTGGTATTGTATGATTTATTGCACAAATACTTTACACATTGCCTTCTAAGTTAAGCCTGACTGCTCGTGCCAAGCTACCAGAGGGTGGGCACAGGATAATCTTGGTTTGTGTGTGACTTACCCTGACTAGAGTGAGGACTTTTGCTTGGACAGGGGGTAACCTGACTGCCAACCAAAAACCCCATTTCTAACAGGTATACTTTTCATTAGGCTTTGTGGATGGAAGCTTGTGCCATGTAAAAGACTATTGGTTGATGTTGGTTTACGATACATTGTGGTGTGTAACATTCGATTGTGCACACAGACCTTGATATCCAAAAATGCAATCTCATTTCTACTAGTTTTATGTGTAAATTTCAAACCAACGTCATTGGTGTTCAAAATTTCAAAATATTCCTGAAACTCCTTTTCTGTTCCTTTCCAAATGATAAACAAATCATCACTATATCTCAACCAGAGGGGTATTTTTTCCATCTGCTGGTTGTTTTCCTCTCTCCAAGCTATCTCTCTCTCCCACCAACCCATAGTGAGGTTGGCATAGCTGGGAGAGAAGGAAACTCCGATGGCTGACCCTTGTGTCTGCTAAAAGATTTCATGATTAAACATATAGATGTTATTAGTAAGACACATTTCAATCATAACCAGTAACATCTCAGAATGTTGTAACTCTTGAACATTACGTTGCCTTAGAAAATATTTAACAGCCTTGAGACCTACATCATGTCTAATAGATGTATATAAAGATACCACATCCACTTTTACCAACAAATATTCCTCCTGCCACGTAATATCTGTGAGGGCTCTTAAAAAATCACAGACATCCTGGATATAAGAACTTAGAGCTGGAATCATGGGTGCTAAGTAATAATCAATATAAGATGACATATTCTCATATAAAGCATCACAACTTGAAATGATTGGTCTACCTGGCGGATTAGTTAAAGTGTTATGTATAGTAGGTAAGAAGTATATTGTTGGTATAACCGGGAACTCATTATATAAAAATTGATATTCGTTTTAATTGATCATGTTCTCATCTCGCCACTGTTTCAATTTGCACTCCAATTCCTTAATCAGATCATCCATATGATTGGCTTTTAATTTGCAATAGTTGTTTTTATCATTCAATTGTCTATAAGCTTCAGATTTGTAATCTTGTATGTTCATAATAACTATATTTCCTCCTTTATCCGCTGATTTGAATACTATTGACTTATTCATTTTATTTTATATATATATATATATATTCGCCACCAGTTCTCTTGCAGTTGCAGCTTGCGTCTTCAAAGCAATTCACATACTTCAACTGACTTGTTTCAACTGTAGCTTTTAATCAGCAATAAAAAAATCAAGTAAGTCTTGTGATTATGTTTCTGCTACAAAAGGATCAAATCTGTATTTTACGTAAATAGCTTAGTAGATTAGTGAAGTCAGCCATTACCTGCGCTATGATAGAAATTAAATGTATGTGCGGGGGAGGGGGTATGGAGAGATGAAGGACACTTTTGCTGGGTGGTAGTGAGGAAATCCGAGGAGGTGGTCCTGGGAGTGGGAGCACCAATGGACTAGGCGATAAGGGCGCTAAAGACTTTGACGATTGGTATGTGACAAGGTGAAGTAATAGTGTGTCTTTCTTTGGGTGTCTTGAAAGAACGTACTGATTGAGGAAAGAAGCAAAGGTAAGGTTGCACGTATCACACACACACACACCAGCAATTTTGTGACTGTCTATGTAGGCTAGTGTTTTAGAGCAACAGTTTAGCCAGTAGCAGAGATGGCATCTTGTTGGATGACTGCTGCTCAAGCCCTAACTCGGGTTATAGCGGACAGCTCTGACTTAGGATCAGAGATTGAGACAGCAGATACTGAGACAGCATCTGAGGGATAGGACAGTGGCACAGACTCTGGGAGTGATTTTTCAGTCGGAAGAGTTCCATTCAATAACTCCTCTTCCAGTGATTATGAGGGAGGTGATGAGGACAGTCCTGCTGTCCCTTCGCAAGCATAGTCTGTGCAGCAGGACAATAGCGGGTTAGCCCAATCCAGAGAGCAGGTGCATGCAGAGGCAAGCACAGAGAGGGTGCTCTCTTGGGAGCTCCCCAATTTAGTTCTGCCCCAAATTCCACTGCCCAAATCGTAATGAGGAGACATCAAAATTATCTATCCCAAAACAACCTGGTTTTGTAAGGCAGGCACCTGCGGTTTTGTCCCTGGGCTCGGTGGCCATATAGGAAAACCTACCAAACCAAGACATTTCTGGAATCTAGACATCTGGGGGAGTCCACAGAGGTGTGACTTGTGTGGATTCCCAAAAGTTTTCTTACCCAGAATACCCTGCAAAGGTGAAATCTTAAATAAAAACAATTTTTTCTTGCATTTCTGTCTCACAAACTACAGGAATATGCTTGGATCCACAAATTTCCTTCCAGCAAGTGATTCCCCACCTGTCCTGATAATAACACTACACCACTTGAGTACCTGTACCTAGGACCTGCGTCAGGAATGGATCACTCCCGGGTCAACAGTTGCCCTCATGTAAGGACCAACATTGACAGTTGTGTGGTCTATTCCTGTCGCGGGCACTGCGCCTACCCACACAAGTGAGGTGCCATTTTTATCGGGAGACTTGGGGGAATGCTGTATGGAAGGAAGTTTGTGTGTCCTCTCAGGTTCCGGAACTTTGCAGCACCAAAATCTGAGGGAAAAGTGTTTTTTAGCCACATTTTGAGGTTTGCAAAGGATTCTGGGTAACAGAACCGGGAGAGAGCCCCACAGGTCACCCCATTATGAATTTCCCTAGGTGTCTAATTAAAAAAAATATATAGGTTTGCTAGGTTTCCCTAGGTGCCGGCTGAGCTAGAGGCCAAAATCCACAGCTAGGCACTTTGCAAAAAACACGTCTGTTTTCATTGGAAAAATGTGATGTGTCCACTTGTGTTTTGGGGCATTTCCTGCCGCGGGCACCAGGCTTAACCACACAAGTGAGGTACCATTTTTATCGGGAGACTTGGGGGAATGCTGGGTGGAAGGAAGTTTGTGGCTCCTCTCAGATTCCAGAACTTTGCAGCACCGAAATCTGAGGGAAAAGTGTTTTTTTTTTGTTTGCCAAATTTTGATGTTTGCAAAGGATTCTGGGTAACAGAACCTGGTGAGAGCCCATCTTGGATTCCCCTAGATGTCTAGTTTTAAAAAATTCACAGGTTTGTAGGTTTCCCTAGGTGCCGGCTGAGCTAGAGGCCAAAATCTACAGCTAGGCACATTCCAAAAAACACATTTGATTTCAGTGTAAAAATGTGATGTGCCCATGTTGTGTTTCCTGTTACAGGCTTTAGGCCTACCCACGAAAGTGAGGTACCATTTTTATTGGGAGACCTGGGGGAACACAGAATAGCAGAACAAGTGTTATTGCCCCTTGTCTTTCTCTACATTTTTTCATTCCTAATGTAAGACAGTGTGTACAAAAGACGTCTATTTGAGAAATGCCCTGTAATTCACAAGCTAGTATGGGCACTCCTGAATTCAGAGATGTGTGAATAACCACTGCTTCTGAGTTCCAGCAGCCAAGGGGTTAATATGTAGAGTGGGGATGTTGGGGATTCACAAGAGTGTTCATGTAATTACAGTATGCTCCCAAACCTGCAGCTGTTTATGACTGAGAAAGGAGCAAAGAGATGGTGAAAACTCTCAAGGGTTCTTTATCACAATATGCACAAAGGCTAGCTGTTGTTTATGACAGAGAATGGAATGTGGCAATGGTGAGGATTCAGAGGAGTGTTCAGATTTTCACAATATGCGGAGAAATCGACCTGTTAGTTTACACTTAACCTGGAAATTACAAAAATTGAATTGTTTGCCAGAATATATGTAGGGATTATGCAGAATGTGGCATGATAAATCACTTCAGCGTGACTTAGGGTTGCTGGGGCTTTGGAAGTAATGCTATGAATGCGATAGTAACACTTAAATGGTGAGGACTCTCACATTGTTCACGCTATTACAATGTGCATTAAAACTATCAGTTGTTAATGACTAAGAATTAACACTGACCTGATGAAGACTCACACCACTGTTCATTTTATTACAACAGTCACAAAGTTTGACAGTGGTTTATGATTGAGAAAGCAAGGTAGTGATGGTGAAGAACACCCAAGTCTTGATGTTATTACAATATTCACAAAAACTAGCAGTTGTTTCTGATTATCATTAGTGGTGTGAGTATGGTTAGCACTCACAAGTGTGTTCATGTTTTTAGAGTATGCACACAATGTAGCCGTTGTTTGTGATTAAGAAAAGTAGCGTAGAGGCAGTTACAACTCCCAGGAGAGTTCATGTTACTAAAACATGCACAAAAACTAACTATTGTTTTATGATACATCTCCAGTCACTTCATCCTCTTCAGAGAATCCAGAAGACACAGGAAGAAAACAGACTAATGGTCTATAAATTGATACTCACCATCTGAATTCAGTACTTGTCAAGATTTGGAAACATTGCGATCGGTGCCATCATAGCTTGTAGTTTTGCTTAGTCCAATAAAAAATAGTAATAGCTGTAGTTCTTGAATGTTATTCATGGACACCTATAGAGCAGTGTTCTATTACATTGTTGCCCCACTTTTTCTGTCAAGTGCTTGCCACCCGTTTAGAGAGAGGAATACTGAAGTTAAATCTCTGCTTTAGAACCCGATGATGTGTGGTGGATGTTGTGCTAGGCCTGTTAGAAGAGGCACATCGAAAATATCCCCTTCTTCCTTGGAGCTTTGAGATCTGTCAGGATACCAAGAATGGAAACTTTAAATTAAAAGTATTTCCAAGATGGCTAACATAGACTCTCCCCAGTCAATGCAGAAGCTTTACCTCACCAAAGGACAAGACGATTAAGGGCTTGATTCATAAATTACTGCACACACATTTTCAAGGAACACTTTGCTTCTCACAGGTATGTGTGCACACTCTTTCCATTGAGCTCCTAATTCAGAGAAAGGGCATGCATAAAATAATCCTGGCTGACCAGCTTCGCTGAGCAGTTACTGTGCATGCCGATTGTGGTTGGCTCAGATTCAATATGAAAGAAGTGTTATTGCAAGCTCAAGAGTACTGTGCAAATAGAAGATGTCAATCAGACATTAGCCAAGTGTGTTGAGTAACCAGGACCTTCCTTATGTGCCTGATGAATCACAAGGTCAAAAATGCATTGAAAGTGATGATGATGATAATGATGGCTATTATTGCTATCATGTATGGCAGTATATATACAAACTTTATTCGACTTTCAACAAGTCATAAAAGTATCAAATTATAATACATTTCAATATATAATAATAAAATTAAATAAATTAAATAATAAAAGAATAAAAACAAACCACAACAAACTATCTAGTGTATCGATAAAATTCCTATCACAGTAAATTACAATTACATCACCACCCCCATAGATTTTCTTATCTTTAATACAGAACATAAAAAATTAGCCAGAGTTCCACACATCTCTAAAGAGAATAGTGACTGAAGACAGGCATACGCTATACGACACTCAACATAAACGCACTTAGACATTGCCCTGGTTGTGGATTCTCTCTTAAACAGTCTGCGAAAGCGTGTTTACATTGGCATATTAACTGTTTCAACAAAGACTTGGGGTCTGTCTGTGACCACTTCATAGTGTATCCATTGCGCGGCACTAATTCAATATCGTCTACCAGTGTAATCCCATCCTCCCTAGCTGCTATAAGGAGGGATAGTAAAAGATTCATACTCTGGGGGTAGTGGTCGCTAATTGTGATATCATGCAAGGTATAATTTGTAAGATAGTGTGCAAAGTGAGTTGACATTAAGACATAATCGATCACAGTATTTGCGCCCCTTCCATTATACATTGGTTTAAACTGTGATTCGTCCAAAAATAATTCATTTACAAAGGATAGGTTATAAGTTTGGGCCAATAGATTCATTTTGTCTCCTTGAGTGTTATGAGAGAAGCGAAGCCTTGCACCTACACCTTCCGGGTCCCAGCCACATATCTTGTCAGAAATTTCTTTACAAGGATGGACGTTAAAATCACCACCCCAAATCAGCAGAATCTTGCAGCTTTTTTTTCACATATTTTTTTTAGGTCATTCCCCATTTCCATTAAAATGTTAGAGAATTATCCTGGAGCAACGTTGTTATAAAAATTAATAATGACTAAATGGGTCTTGTGGTCCAGGTTACTCTCTATCATTTGGTAATACGGACCCATAAACTGCATCTCTAGATTCTGTAAGGGTAACTTGTTGGAAATAGATGTGCACAGTCCCCCTTTAGGTCTACCATACCTAGACTGCTCGGCAGGAGTATGAAATGTTTTGTAGCCATTTAGATGGACAGGGCTTAAAAGCCATGTCTCTTGTAGGCAAACACATGAATAGTCTTCTATAAAATTAGCCCAGGTCTCATTGCCTAACTTATTAGCTAGACCTGCAATGTTCCAAAATAATAAGACTATTTCCAATTTCTGTTTAAAATTACAGTACTGGTCCTTTAGAGAATGGGGGAGTATATTGCCGCGAGTTGTGTTGGGTATGTTTCTAAGAACATCGCACTGGCTTAGGTGAGGTAGTATCTTGTTCCTTATAGGAACCATTGTATACGATGTACCTTCCTGTAGGTCCGTCCCTGGTGTATGTACTGTCTGGGCTACTTCATCAGAGAGAAGTGACTGATTCTTATCGAGTCAATCTATATTTTCCAAAGTTGATAGGGGATGGAATCTATTGCACCTTGTAGATAAATCTGGACTGGATAAGGGTGCTTCACCTCGTTGTGGATAGATGGGGTTATTCCCCGCTGGTCTTTGATAGAAATAACCCAGGGCTAGTAACGAGATTCCTTGTAAAGTAACTTGTCTGGCTCCCAAGTCATGAATGATTCTATTCACTAGATTTGGTGAGCCTAAAGAGAGGACCACACAATCTCCCACCAGCGCTTTCTTACTGTTTCCTATCCACTTAATTCTTCTGACCATTTTTATATCATCAAAAAGGGCCCTCACCATTCCAAGGCCCATTCGGGCTCCGATCCAATTAAGGGCCTTGTTTCTCAAGGCCGTCCATGTTTCTCGTTGTTGGTCATCTATCAGTGGGACATTGGCCAAGACCACTACATATGGTGTAACCTCCGGGGGGAGATGTAGTAGGTCACTAGGGAGGTAAGCGGGATTCGGGGATCTGGTCCTACTAGGTGTATTTCTCCCTGGATTTGAATGGGGATAAGTAGTCGCTGTCCTACGCATAGCATTACCTGCTGTCTTACATAGTGTAGGGTTTTAAACTTTTTTATCTGGGGGAAGATTATGTGATGTAATCGGTGAAAAAGAAGATTGAAGATTTTGATTCGAATGAGGAGCTAATGGTTGAGATTGCGACTCGTTCTGAAAGTTAACATTCCGATGTATGCCATTTGGCCTATTGTACGGGATGAAGACCGCAATGTTTTTTTTTTGGGGTCCTTAGTTACATAATACGTGTCTTCCCGTTGTAAGGACTTTATCATTTCAAGATCTGCCTCAAGGCTGCACTCCACCCCCTTTAAGCGCTCCGACATAGAGTCAAGAGTGGCTCCAATGGATGATTTCAGCGAATTTACTATCTTGGGGGTTTCTTTCTAGTTAGTTTTTTAGATTGTTTTTTAATTGGGGTAGTTATTAGATCTATCACTGGCGGTTTTTTTTGGGTCTTATCCGCCAGACCCATCTCCGGTTTCCTTGGTCGCTTAGCAACAGGGGATATTTCATCCACGGAATAGATTAAATTCGAGGTGTCTTTAATACATCCATTTGAATGCCTTACTTTTGGGTGCTCATCCCCAAATTCACTAGATGGGGAATTATGATGCGATTGTACAGTCCCTGGTAATTCGTAGGATTGGTCTTTGGGTAATAATTTCCTTTCAACTGTGGCGATTTGCTTATCTATCATTCCCATCGCCCCAGAGATGTATTTTAATATAGATGAACTATCTTTTAAATTTGTTGAATTATTTAATTTTTAATGTTTCCTTTTACCCATGTTTTACGTAGTGGCCGGTTACTCAGGGGTCTGTTTTCGTGTGTTTAGAACAGTTTCCCTTAATGGAATATCTTAAGGTCACTTGGGATAGCCCTTGGCCTTCCCCTCCCAGTCAAACTGCACAAGATGGGAAAAGAACGTTCGCTAGCAAACAACTGGGCGGGGTACTTTCAATATTTTACTTTGGGCACAGGGTTTGAAGGCTCTTATCACTGGGGGACTAAATCAGAACAACAATTAAAGAGGGGGACCCAGCCCAGCCTCTTCTAGTCGATGACGGGCAAAGGACGGGCCCGCCCTTGGCCCGGGCTTTGCCCGGGCGCGTCCCGCGCAGCGGGCCTGCTTCCTTGGTGAAATAAGGCCTCACGGCCAATCAGAGCAAAGATGGAAAGTTTAAAGGGCTCCTGCCCCCTCGCCAACACACAGCGCGTCCTGCGGCAGCGGGCACGCTTCCTTGGTGAAATAAGGCCTTGCGGCCAATCAGAGCAAAGATGGAAAGTTTAAAGGGCTCCTGCCCCCTCGCCAACACACAGCGCGTCCCGCGGCAGTGGGAGTGCTTCCTTGGTGAAATAAGGCCTTGCGGCCAATCAGAGCAAAGATGGAAAGTTTAAAGGGCTCCTGCCCCCTCGCCAACACACAGCGCGTCCCGCAGCAGCGGGCGCGCTTCCTTGGTGAAATAAGGCCTTGCGGCCAATCAGAGCAAAGATGGAAAGTTGAAAGGGCTCCTGCCCCCTCGCCAACACACAGCGCGTCCCGCAGCAGCAGGAGCGCTTCCTTGGTGAAATAAGGCCTCGCGGCCAATCAGAGCAAAGATGGAAAGTTTAAAGGGCTCCTGCCCCCTCGCCAACACACAGCCTGTCCGGGGGTACTCTTAAATTATCTGGCAAAAAAACATTCCTAAGCAAAGGCCAAATGAGGAGAGTATGGCGGAGAAGTGAGATGCGTGCATCGTCAATTGATAATAGACTTTGAGTGCAGAGTGGGAACAGCTAAGAGTATCTGCTAATCAACAATGGACCTCTGCGCCGCAAAGCTACTTAATATCATTGTGAGCTAATGTTGGATTTCTGAAACATTTGTGGATATAGTGTAATTCTTTGTCTGCACTCGCTGCTTGTCCAGAATGTTGCATTCTGGATTGATGGTCACTGAGTGTTTATTATTATTAGTTTATTTGGGTAACTGTGTGCATTGGACTATTGAGGTTCGAGGAAATTTGAGTAATAAAATATGGAGTGCTGGGGACAAAACTGTTCTGAACCTCGCTAACTACTGAAGGCGGTTGATGCTCTGTTCTTATGGTCACTGAGTATTGAGAAGAATTGCAACTAATGAGGAGAGTTACTGAGATGTTAGAGCCCTTGTGATTTGGTGTTAATCAGCGCCACAATCAAGGTATGCTGATGGCACCTGACTGAACACAGAATAGCGGGAGATGATTTAGCAGTGGACAAATGAGGAATTATGGGGGCCATGCCATACTTATGTATTATGATGGAAACTGGTAAAATTAAATTGAGTTGAACCTATGCCCTTGGAAACAGTTGTCTAGATAGTCACAGAATTTGAGTGGTCAGTTGGGTGCCAAAAAATCATATGAAAATCTGGTCTGACCCTTTAATGAGCTGAGAAAGGTTTTCTGTGGTAACAGAAATGGCAAAAATACAACTGTTATTGCCCTATGCTTGTGAATAGTAGTTATATGTAATCATTCACACCCCAAAAATGTGTCTCTCATCTGTAGTTGCCTGTTGGTGAACTTTGTCCTCTTCATTCATGACAAATGACCTTTCAGTGCACCTTTCAATGCACAACTCTAATTCTAAGCAGCAGTGCTTTCAGTGATAAAAGTCTTGATCTGCAAGGACTGAATCCCATAATCAGGCGATGCATGCTGTGCTTTTTGTCATCAAATTGTTAATAGCCCAGTAAGCATTTAAGGAAAGAAAACCACAGAAGCAAACTAAAACAAAATGATTTGCATATCCCAGCATGGTCCCATGGAGTACTGAAACCGGAGAACAGAAGCGGAACACCATATCCACTTTACAAAAGGAAAAAGACGGAAATGAACACCAATGTTAATTCAAAACAGGATAGGATGGGAGCAACAGAGTTCCAAGCAAAATCACACAAAGGAGGTTTATTCTGGTTCAAGAGGTGCTGACAGAATGGGCTAGGGACTCTCCGGTGAGGAATAACACATCCTCAAATCTCGGCACCCCGACACAGCTCAAGAGATCTCGAAGGAACTGAAGAAGAGCTTCATTACAAAGCAGCTGCACTGGGGTTCCTCTTGCAAGTGCCCTCAGCTTCCTCCTTGCTGAGCAAACCCTAGGAGGCAAAATGAGTTCTTACTTTTAAACAAAGACATTCCTTTCTGCTGAACAGAAAAATATTAAGTACTTCTATTAAAGCTCTCAATGGACCAAGGTTTGCTTAGGAAGACCTACTTGGTAGGGTATATTTCAAGGCTACCAGTTATCATGCTGAAAACCAATTGAACATTCTGACAATTCATAGGACTCTAAGTATAACCTCGCTGAAAGTGCCAAAGTTTCCAAAGGACACCACCTTTAAACCGGGAGCTCTGTCTCAAATTGTATTGCCATCCCGTTAGCCTTTTGCAACCATATCACTAACGTCTTTCTTCCTGGACCGCTGCTCCAATATGAAACCATTTTTGTTTAGCTTTTTAGCCCTCATGCATCAACATTTCAAATCTAGGAGTTGTAAAACACGTGTTGGCTTTCGTTTTTTTGGAAATTAACTATTAAAATACACTGCTTCTGTAACACTAACTTGCTTTGGATTCCTCCATAATCAATTTAACAAATGTCATGCTTACATCCTTTGAGCCGGTCAACGTTACAATGTTGGGCCCTTTATGTTCTTTCTCTTATTGCAGGTGAGCAATACATAAATCAGAAATAGAGAGAAGAAACCCGGGGCATGAACGTAAAGTACACTGTAAATTAGAATGGAGAGCAGCAAAAAAAGAGATTAGACCAAGCTGGCATCTTCGAAAGTGCACCCTCTAGTCGCCACAGTGTTCCCTATTTCATGATTACTCCTAAATTTTGTTAGATTTGCTGCATTTTTTTAGTGTCTAAAATCCATGGCAGCAATCCTGAGGCAGTATATCTGATCTATGTAAAAGAACAAGGTAATATAAATCGTGTTTCCATGTTATAGCACAATAAACCTAAAGTACCCACGTTCTGAGCAAATGAAGAAAATCAGTGCAATAGATGGGGTCGGGGACAATGGGAAATACTGAGAAGTAGCCATTTTTTTTAAAGAAGCATATATTTTATACGCCACAGCACAAAATATATTTAAAATAAGCAGTAAAATACAGAATTAAGCCATTACTGGGTTTTAGCTAACCATGCGATTAAAATGCGCTAAACCAGTGGTGTAACGAAACTCGAGGGGGCACCCTACAAAGTACGTGGAGGGCCCCCTTCCAAAAAGTACGTGGCGGGCCCTGACTCACTCAAGTGATCTCACTTTAGGGTATTGGGCTGTGAGGGGGCCCTGTAGTTCGGAGGCCCCACCGAACGGCTAGGGCTGCGGGGGCCTTTGTTACGCCCCTGCGCTAAACTGGAATCGCGTAGCAGGTTAATCCGCCAGCACACTTCAGTCCCGGCGCACTGTAAGTGGCTGCGAAGCAGGACAATTGTTTTAAATTAAGTAGTTAAGGAGGTGACGCTAACATTTGCCAGTCAGTGACATAAAAGCCCAAATCAATTACTGTGAACAGACTAGTTAAAAAGAAACTGGATCATTCGTAACAGAGTTTATTCCTGAGCTGTCGGTGTAATGGAATTTTAATAAGTGCGTTTATTTGAGGGAGGATTAATTGCATTGTAAAAACTCTGAGCCAAGTGAGCTTGTGAACGGAGCGTCCGTCCAGCGGGTTTGGGCAGGCCACTATATCCTCATGTTTCTCATATGCCCTCAATACGAGCTTTGGGAAATGGCAATTTCCCTTGTCTTCTGTGGGATCACCTCACTGCGTGATTACAAAATTAACTGTATGCGAGGGTGAGCCAGTAAATGGACTGGGAGAACCGAATCAAGAGTCGGTTTTGGCTTTTAGAGCCGGTGTCGGAGCCGAGCCAGGAACATATTTGCTATGTAAACAAGAAAACAAAAATCACCTAAAATATGATGAAGTTTCGTTGAAAATTATAAAAAGTGTATTTCTTTAACACGTGGAAGCTTTGACAATAATACCTCACAATATACCATTGCACTGATAACTTATTAAATGTTTTAAACTTAAAACCATTCCTGCCTTCATCCCCACACTGGCAAAAGAGTCATAAGTGAATCAAAATGCAAGGTTGTCATGTGAACCCTGTTTGTGGCCAACGTTATTATAGAGCAACATTACAGTCTATTATATCAAATACCATATGCTTTTGTACGGAAGATATTGTGACCGCACAAGTGTGAAAGTGCATTCATACGTGATAATAAAGAAAAAGGAGTTTTTGTGAAATCAAATATTTGCTTAGATTATACAATTTAAGTGGAGAAGTCACAATTTATCCAGATTTTCTGGTTTCACTTTGTTCAAATCAGCTACTGAATGGGCGTCTGTTTGTCTGTCCTTTTTATGCTATTGCTTTGTTTTTACCCGCTTCTGCATGTTTCAACAGTTTTTACATAGCACAATTTTAACCCAAAGGTATTGGAGCTCTTCACATAAGTGAGCACGAGTTACATTACACAAGGTGAAGTGCATTTATTTTTCTTAGGCACTGTGGATATTAAGGGCCTGATTTAGAGTTTGGCAGATCAGTTACTTAGTTACAAACGTAACGGATGTCCCATCCTCAGTGTTGCAAGTGCATCAAGTCCAATGTGATATTTGTGGCGGAGTATCCCATCTGCTGAATTCTAAATCAGGACCTAAGTGATTTACCTAGAATCACAGGATGTTAATCTTATGCTGAGACACAACCCTGGATCCCAAGTTCTAAATTCAGTAGAACACCACATCCTGGGTAGAGAGAGGCTGGCAGGAAGAAACCACATGGCAGCTGAGCCCGTTGTCTGGACCAGATTACAAGACTAGCAGAAGTTGATTTACCCAGAATGCATATGAGTATTGCTGGCGTCACCTAGATGAGAGGGGAGACCGTCAGATGCTACAATGAGGAAAGAGGAGACAGGGCCCTTTCTGATTCCTTCCTGAAGATGTATCTGAGGGGTTAGAGGATTTGGGAACAAATTTGCTAGTTACAAACACTAAGCCTCATTAAGCCTTAATAACCTTTTGTCTCTACTAACTTTTCTTTTCCTGAACCTCTGTTCTTCCATAGAGTGTGACAATAAGGGGCAACTCTCCTCCCCACGTTCCCAGACTTGAGGCTACTAGCCTCTATTCCACAGGGTAAGAGACCCTTATTGAATACAATTTTTGAGAGCTTTACCAACAGTCTAGTATAAGGATTTAGAATAAGTTGCATGATCTTGTGTGTGACCCATTGCACGGTTTTTACACCTTAATGTGCAGTGATGTGGAGTGAGTTCTCACATGCACCATATACATCACCGTTTGATACCTTATTCACTTGTTTTCCCTTCTAGGCCCCCCTCAAACAGTTTAATAAGGTAGGCCCCGTGTGCATGTTATTGCATCTTCTCATGACCTAGCATATCTAGCTAGCCACTCATGCATTAGGGATCCTTGACCCTGACGAATGCCCCAGACCGTTTCGAGCTTTAGGAGAGGGCAGAAACATGTTGGTCATAAATTTCTTATAAGGCACCCTGAATCATTATATTCAAGTCTGTCACATACTGCTTTTAATCGTACCAACAAACATCTTCATTAAAGTATTATATCTAATAGGTGATTTGTGAGGTAATTTTAGTATCTATTTCTCTTTCAACTAGATCCCCTTATTTATCCAGAAAGATAAAATTTCAGCCGTCCCTCAGAGTTCATTTAACAACGAGGTTGAGTCTGCCCAGGTAGTATCATCTTACCTGGGTGGGGCTAGGTGGTCATATGATGAAGCATGACACTACAATGTGTGTGAGACAACCTAGTCTGTAAAGGGAACTCATCCACTTGCACCTCAAACACTCAAATGTCACTACCGCTTTCCATGTCTATGAAGTAGACCACCTAACGGCGACCTACCCTTTCTCGGAACAGGCCAGAGAAACCTGTCCTTAACATCCCCCACACCTGTTGTGTTAGAGTTTGTCAAGGGGTCACCACATTAATAATAGTAACCACATTATGCTTTGTCAAGGTAACACATCATAAGTAATATCAGTATATATAAGACAGGCCTACTAGAGTTGTTAGACGGTTACCACATTAATAACAACAACCACGTCATGATTCAACAGAGTTTGACTAATAAAACCAATGGAAAGTCAATATCCATATGCAAATACATGCAGAATTAGTGTAAGCATTAAGTGTTCATCCTTAAACAATCAATAATGATTTTTTAAATGAAGCACTTCAATTTAAAATAGCCATGCACATTTGTGTCTTTCCTCACAGTTTACATGCAGCCGTAGAATGAACCACAAAAGGTCCTTTGGCTCCCAAGGCCAAGCGCTATTGCTCCAGCTCTAGGACTGCTTAAAAAAAAAAAAAAAACTCCCCTAGAGTCATTCTTGCTAAGGCTCAGGAGACTTATGACGAGAGCCTATAACCACTTCTGGTGGGGAGAGGAGAGGGCTGCTCTACTTCCTGCAGCTCTCAGAACATTTGAAAAATATGTTGATGGTGCCCCCGCCCCTCAATGGGGCAACATGGAGAAAAAATAATTATGTATTTAGGCCATGGGAGAGCATTAGGGGACAATCCTCAGCCACATTTTTTGACTTTGTTATCAGTGGTTTTCCCACTCTTGATTGTGAAGTTGTGTTGCGGTCTTCTCTATTTCTTGTTTTTATTTTGTGTGTCGCTGTCCCACCTGGCCACTCATGTTGTCTTTTAACATTGGCCCAATGCAGGAGGCCTCCTCCTGTACTGCCTGGGTAGCTCCCAGTCCTGTTGCAATACTCCAATGCTGGTTTGGAAGCTGACGTGCTCATTCACCAACCCAAGTCCTTGTGGGCAGGCTATTGCTTTTGTTGTGTCTTCCCTCTCACCCCAGTCACAGGCAAGGGAAGCAGGCGTTGGGACAGCTAGAAGGGAAATGTGATCACACTCTCCATATTCTTCAGTGTTCCTGGAATTGGGTACTCCCAACATTTCAGGCCTTGTTTCTTCTCGTACCTGCCCTCGAGGGATGGGGTCCTCATGGTCAGGGTTGTTGAGAGGGGCCACACACAAGCCACTCTCCACAAAAAAGTAAATCAATGAAGATGTGCTGACCCCTGTGCCCTGGCTCAACCTAACTGTAAACATTGAAATAGTGTCTGAGTGTGGGAGCCTATCTTCATCATTTTCTTTGTTTAAAAGAGAAAATCTGTAAATGGCCATATCTTGGATCTCATAGGACCAATTCTCTCCATCTTTGGCTCATTTTATCTTGTCCTCTAAAGGGAAGCATTTAGTGGGATGTAGACTTTCTGACACTGTGCCAGCCTTCTTCTCTGCCTGACTCCTCATCTCCCCCTCCTGCTTTTGGAGCATTTTGCACATACCCTCTGCAAACAGCCAGCAGAACACCCTCCTTTACACCCTGATCAGTCCCCAGGACCTCCTGTCCTCATGGGGCACAGCGACTAGTGCCACTGGCCAGGTAGAGACCCATCCTAGTCTTTGGGGTCAGCTGGAGCTAAAGTCCTTAGTCCATGCTTCAGAGCATCAGTTGGCTTTTCCTTCCAGCTGGGCATCCTTTTTGCTGTCATCTCCTCCCAGGTCCACAGTCTTCTCAACTGTCCTTCCCTGATGCAGTGTTTTTTAAATGGGGGAGAAAGCTTTAGGGGCCGGGGTCCCCAGGCCAATTCATATGATGCTACATCATCTTACACCCCTGTCACAATCCTCTTGCATAGCATCTGTGACAATTTAGTATGGAGACTCCAAGTTTGTTTTCTGAAAGAGCTCCTCTGAGGAACTCAGCTCAGCCCCTACCTGACATCACTACCTGGGGCCAGATGTAGCAAAAATGCAATTTGCGACTTGCAAATTGCGAGTCCCTGCGACTCGCAATTTGCAAGTCGCAAATTGCTATGCAGTACGGTGTCTCAGACACCGACTGCAACTCGCAATGGGGTCGCAATGACCCACCTCATGAATATTCATGAGGTGGGTCGCAAATTGCGGCCCCATTGCGAGTATAGGCACTCGCTAACATGGAGGCCTGCTGACGTCAGCAGGCCTCCATGTTAGCGACCTGCTGTTCAATAAAGCAGGTTTTTTTTTTTTGAAGTGTAGCCCGTTTTCCCTAAGGGAAAACGAGCTGCACTACAAAAAAAAACGAAACCTTTAGTTTCGGATTTTTCAGGACAGGCCCTGAAAAAATAATATGGGGTCCAGTCACAAAGGGGAAGGGGTCCCCTGGGGACCCCTTCCCGTTTGCGAGTGGGTTACCATCCACTTCAAGTGGATGGTAACTGCGACTCCATTTGCGACCGCGTACGCGGTCGCAAATGGAGTTGCATACCACTCCGACTCGCAAATAGGAAGGGAACACCCCTTCCTATTTGCGAGTCGCAAATGCATATTGCGAGTCGGTAACGACTCGCAATATGCATTTGTGAATTGCAAACCCACGTTTGCGAGTCGCAAACGGCGATTTTCGCCGTTTGCGACTCGCAAAAGGGTTGCTACATCTGGCCCCTGATCCCTTAAGGCCAATACTTCAAAGGTGAGCCTTTCCTGTGTTGGTTCCAGAGGTCTTGTCCTCTCCTTTAGTTCTAGCTTGCATGGACTGACCCAGCCCAGGTGTAGTAAGAGGAGCTAATTATCAGATTGAGATTTCGTCCCCACCCCATCTTTTTCTAGCAGCCCCTTTTGTGTGAGGGCACCTTTACTCCCTCTGCTGGGAAAATGAGTAATTAACTTGACCCAGTAGTGGGGATAAAGGCCTGCCATCTGATTATGAGCTGAGCCAGAGAAATATGACAAGTAATGAAGTCCTATACAAATAAGTATGTAGTGTGTCAGGAAAGGCAAATTCAAACTTAGTGTGCGTGGTCAACCCTGCTTTAATACAATACTAAACCCTATGAAGCTAAAGAGAGCAAGACTGTATTGTAGGACAGATTTCACCTACCTGTATAATACAGTGAAAACACCACAGATTTTCCTGTTAACCCTGCAGACCTATTATACGAATGCCCACCCATACAACGTTCCCAAGGTCTGCACCATTCCTTGCACAGTTCCTTCTGCAACAGGCTACATGGGCACAGATTCTGGGCTGCACATGATGGTAGTCCAACATTTGCACATCCTGTACATGTGCATACACAACGAGACACACCTAGCTGTACAGCAGCAATTTTATCTTAAAAGGCGAGCACTGGAAGATAACATTTTCAGTCCAATTACCATGCGATTTAGGGAGTGAGAATCACCCACAGTAAAGAGTCAAACCCAGGTAGTCAAAAGCAAAAAATCTGGTGAACTAAATGGGTGGAACCATTTGCTTCAGTCACAGATACTTGTCTCTTTTTCTGATCACTGTCTGCCTTTGTACTTTTCTGGTGAGCATTTCACTTGGAGACTGTTCTTCTGGGCAGAACAATTATGCAGATAAAGGCGATGTCTGAAAGGTGTCCTGTCCTGGGTGCAAACATGTCCTGCCCCTATGTGAAGGAAACACCAACCCTGCAGGAGGAGATCATCATGGAAAGTACTGTCATAATTGGCCCTGGTGTAGGGTCTTCCTGACAGAGATTAGCTAAGCAACAGTACTGAAGGAATTGTGGTACTGCCAGATCAGGCAGTGGAATCCTCATCATTTATCTTATCATAGATACTACAACACATCGAGCTGTTTGCCTGTGAGGTAGGCCTGACCGAAGCTGGAATGTGTGCCTGCTAGTGGTCCAGGTGCCCCACAAGTGGACTGTGTGACTACGGCACTGTGTAAGTGTGCTGTTGGGAAGGGCCAGTCCTAAAGCACAAGTGATTTCAGAGGTGCACCTAAAGTGCCTGGTGAAGAATTGATAGCACATAAACGTGGACAACACATTAACCCAATAGCACAATGGGACTCAATTCTCAATTACACCATAAGGAACACTTTTCTGGTGCTTGAATGTATCTTTTTTTCCTTTCATGAATAAAGCCAAGCATTTATTTGATATACATAAAGTAACCTAATCTTTCTCTTCCTTATCATCAAGATGTACTTTCCATTGAATCAAACAAAGTGACGAATCAAGGCCATCGTCTTGAGGCACTGCATGCTCAAGATAGCACCCAATTTGTCACCTTCGAGAAGCACCCAGAGTGCCAGAGTGAGCCACAGACAGACAGCTATTGCAAGCCACCCGGAAGAAGGCCACAGACACTTCTGCTCTTGTAGAAAACCTTAGATCCCTTGAATACTGCCATGTGCTGCTCGGAAGCTCTATGCTACCAGTGAGGTGCTGCTGGTGCAGGAGGGCCGAACATGACTAAAGCTGCTCCGACGAACTGTTTGAGAGACCAAAGTAGCCTAAGTCTGAAAGATTGCGAAAGCCAATGTAGAGGAAAGGGTCACCCATAGGAAGTACCTGGGGGGTAGGGGGGCACAGAAAATTGGAGACCCACAAGGGACATGTAGAGTGATAGCTGAGCTAGCTGGAAAAGGGGCCTTGAAGCATAAAACCTCACACCCGTAAATATGCTTGCGTATTATATGTATAGTAGTATGATTTTTTCTATGTAATAAAGTCCTTTTCGTTTATACAAAGCAAAGCACTGGGCTGGACATTAATCTTATTATGCTTGCCAGGGGAGGGGATGATTATTGAGCTCCACTCTAACCTTCCTGAGGAACCTGTGACTGCTCGTCTGCCAAGTGCCAGAAAGGATTGTACTTGGTCCAGTTTGCACAGCTGTAGTAGACAAATCCCAGGACATCAGTGGTAAAAGGCCTCAACCCTATAGTTGTGGCCCAGTAGCCTCTGTCTGCGCGTGCGCCCCTGAACAGAGTCCGACAATGCATGTTTTCGGTTTTGGGGTTACTGCCTTGTTATCGCTTAGAAGAGTTCCCCATTTTTTTTAAAGATTACCAATCGTCAGCAGTGGTTAGCATATTTCAGGATATACACTCGTTTACGGGTTGTAGATATATACCAAAAACGCTGCTGGTTTTCGCTCAGTCAGCTTGGCATGTTACATTAAATGCCAGGAGACAGCATCTTCTCAGAAATGTGGAAATATGCACAACCTGGTGTCTAATATTTCCCTTCAGGTCAACGTATTCCATCAATTAAGCATACAGAGTAAATATGAAGCTTCTGGGTTGGAAAAGCAAACAGCCCGGGAAGAATTTGGCTGGCGCAGCCTTCCAACAACTGACGAAGGAATAGAATCCCCTGCGGTGATTGGTGAAAAGGGAAAACATGCTGGTAGCGGAAAGGACACCGGGAGTGGGCAGGCGACGTTAGGCCTTTTGCTGTTATGGAATATGTCACTTTCTGCCACGGGACGTTCCCCGCAGAGCTGCAGTTACCTGCGGAAACTGAGAGGCACCGGCCTGCGTAGGCAGCAGTCTAGAGCTACCGAGACGCGCGGAGCCTGGGGCCTGATCCCCTGGCCCCAGCACACAGGCTCCCTTTCACCACCTTCTGTTTACACAAAGGCTAGGTTATCCCACTTTTTTCCTACACTGTGCAATGAAAAGGTATCCACGTGCCGCATAATAAAATCTTAAATACACACGCAACCCCCTTCCCAAAGAGCTCCTGCCAAAACGGGAAACGCCAGGCATAGTAACAGAGGACGTGCACGAAGCGAGTAAGGATAAGGGAAAGACATGCAGAAGGAAAGTGAGATCGAGAGATACGGGTTGACAGAAAAGACAAAGATCCAGAGACGGCAGACTGTAAGAGAGACCAGTGACAGAATTAGATAAGGTGAGAGAGAACCAAATGATATAACGATAGGGAATCGAAAGGATGTATGAAAGGCGTGGCAAGATAGAAAAGATAACAGATAAGGAAAGGGAAGTACAGTAAAAAAGACGATACAAATAAATGGTGAGAGAAATGGATTTATAAATTTGTGGGTTTGTTGGGCGAAAAAAAGTTTAAAAAAATAATATGACATAAAATTACCCATTGGAAGTACAATATACAACATGTCTCAATACATTATATTTAGAACAATTTAGAATCTTTTGACAATTTCATATAGCCAATTTGACACATTAGGATTAGTATTTTATGCCATGTGTGATTTTGTTAAAAAAAAAAAAAAAATCACTAGATTTGGGACTGCTCCATTGCTTTGTTAGCACCTGCTGTGAGATATGAATATGTTGCAGATGTTTGGCTGCTTCCAGAGCGCAAAACCCATAATCCGCGAGGACAATGTTATATCGATTAATATTTTTATAGTTTGTAAAAATAAGACACAGTGGGGAGGCTCTCACTTCCTTCTCTTCATCTAATTAGCCCTTAAGCTGCTTGCCTTCCACACTAACCTTTATATTATCAGCATTATCTTCAAAACAAACCTGGACAGTTTATCACAATCGAGACTATTAATAACAATCAACAATTGCAAAAATCTTCACTACTACACAAGAAGTACAACCTACATCAGAAATAGTATCTTTAATAAAATTAAAACATCTATCGATCCTTATCCGGATTTATGTCTCCACATATCTGTTTGGTTTTGTGACCATTTAAAAGTAGTATTTTTCATTTTGTGTAACATAGGAATTTTTGCTGTCCACTGCAGCAGAAACTGCTAAAGATAGATACAGCAAAATTAGTGTGGGTACAACTTTAATCACAATGGACTCTTTCTGAGGAATTTTTGTTAATTGTTGAGCAGTTTATAAGTGATTTGCTTTGCTAGAAAGAGTCAGATTCATTTCTAAGGATGAATGTTTTTCTTATTTTGACAGTTGTTTTTTTGCAGTTTTATATAGCAGGAGCTTGATCCAAGGACATTAGAACATTTTACAACAGGACCAGAGTACTTTACTAATTGTTTGATTTTTTTCATTTTAGGCATGGACAGAATACGTGATGTGTCCAGAATCACAGGAAGTTGACCCCAGACCGGGATTCTAACTTGGTTTCCCAATTCTACGGTGTACATCTCTAGCCCTAGTTAGAAAGGTTTAAGAACTTATGTTTTAAGAACCTATGTTAAATTGACAAATATAGTCGATTTACATAGAGAATGTCTTCTTATCGTACTTACAGTTTTCTGAATCCTTTGAGATAGACTGTCACGAATTGAAAATATTGTCTTCCAACCATTATATGACATCTGCGATTCAAAAACTATTGTGGAAAAAATCGTAGGTGTCAAGTGGGGACAAAGATGCATATCTAAACACGAACGAAGGTCAGGTTACACCTAAGAGGGTCGGAAAATGCCCTTTGTTTTTAAGAACATTGTTTAAATCTGCATGACGATGTAAATTAAACTGGCAAGAGAGTTCCCACGTGTGCAATCATGGGTCCGGTATTAACAGGAAACATGGCATCTGACATAACAAACCCTCTTTTCATGAGTTACTAGAAATTTGAGAAATACTAAAAAGTTACTTGCCTAGACCTAAGTGTACTTCTGTGTGCACTGCAAAATTGCCTAAATGCATCAAATATAGGCAGTGTTTCCATACCAGTGCAGTGGTACTTTCGTGCCACTTTTGCAATAGTATTCCATCACGTCATTTCCTAGTCAAATGGTCTGTTCCTTTCATCAATATTGCATCAATGTGGTGTAATGGTGGTGCATCGATCTGCTTGATGCAAATGTTTTATGACATTGCTAGAACAGCATTCTCTCTTTTGCCTGACAGGTGTGATCCAGAAGGTGCACACAGCTAGAACTGAAGCTCCGAATCTTACATCCACGAATGTGCCCAGGTGCAAAAGAGAAGGGCAGCATCTGTGGAAGGGCCCACTTTGTTGGTGTCCTCCCTTTTTTTGGCTTTCAGATTATAAAAAAGCAGGAAAGGTAAGTGCAAGTGTCATAGTTTTGCCTCCCCCACATGCTGCTGTCCCCACAGCTCGATCTCAAACAAGATAAAGCCAGGTCATGCTCTGCTTCTTTGGGCCATCAAAACCCTCTTTCTCCTTCCTCTGCTCCCCTGACTTTAGCATTGGCCTTATCCTCTCTGTGTTCCTATCTCCTAACCAGGTTTCCTTTAGGACACCTGCCCTGTTCTTTCAGTTTCATTCTCAGATTCTTATTTGCCCCAGTATGTGAAGCAACAATGTTATACCAGTAAGTCACATGTCCTAACATGTACACATCATTACCAACCCAGTATCCATACTGCCCCAACATGTACACACCATTACCAACTCAGTATCCATATTTCCGTAGCATCCAATGCACCATTGCCATTCCAGTAAAAGAATACTCACGTGACATGGGTGTTTCAGTGGTTTTACTCAACACTGAAATGCAAGTATCTCCGTTCCCCTAGCAAATAAGCTATTGCTGGCCTGACTGCAATCAAATTTGTCTCCGGCTTGCAAAGCAACCTTGTCATAACAGCAAATCAGACTGACCTCCACATGCAATGACCCATTCTCATACAAGTAGCCCCACTTCTCCAATATGTACTGCACCATTGCCATCCCTGTATCTCAATTGCCCTAAATATATAACAAGCAATGATAACACCAAGAAGATTTGCTGTGTCACCTACTGGCTTTGCCAATGATTTTGTCTTGTGATCACTGCTATCCATGTGTATACAGGCAAGCCTGCCACCTTGGAATAATGTTTCATAAAGCAAAAGAAAAATCATGTCACGATTGATGCTGTGCATGCCCACATATGTGTGGTGACCATACTGTAATTTTTTTATATAGTTTACTCTTGATTTTCTGTTACAAAATGGATGATGGCCACTTTGGAATGGCAAATTAGAAACTACATGTATAAGATGATGTTCAAATAGAGACAAATGAACAGCCCAGTATCAGTGTGCAACTGCTGGGAACTCAAAAAATAATATAAAAAAATAAAGTATAGTAGAGGTTGGGAGGAGTTACCAGAAAGGCAAAGGGACAAAAACGATTAGCCCCGCTGCAATGTACAGTTGCTAAGTACTTGAAAAAAGAAAAGTAAATTATTAAAAGAGTGGGTACAAAAAAAAGAGGAAATAGATGCACTGCAATGGAATACTGAAAAAAAGAATAGTTCCCTCACAGAACCACAAAGATACAACTTATCCTTTCAAAAATGATGCACATAGGAAATTATTCAAGGTTTGGACAACCATAGGAATAGAGTGGAAACTCATCAAAAAGTAGCAGAAAACTGAACATAGACAAGAAAGCCATGCAATCATGAGCAAGGGGTTGACCCCAAACCCACTCTATATATTGTATTATAAACAATATTTCTTATAAAGTTTTCTACAGGTAAGTCCTAAAAAGACTGTCCTCCTGCTCTATCCAAACATTACCAACCACTCCCAAATGTAATACTGCAATCTCCCTCAAAATTGTATGCACTTTTCTAATATATGTTCTGGTGCACAAAATAGCTGGCTACAAAGACCAGAGATCATTCCTGTCAAGGTTAGTCCATCTATTGTTTGAACCCAGAATCAAAGCTGAAGGTTCACGTGGCCTCTTGACTTGAGAGATGACCTAAATCTAAAACCTTCATAATGGTGTTGAGCACTGGCTTCTTCCTGTAAATACATCCACCAATGCACTGACCACTAGTTAGACAGCGGGAGTCATAACCCAGCATTAATAATTTCTCAGGATTGCCTGCCTGGTAAATATTTCTCTCTACACGGACATACCAGTCTATATTAAGTGTAATGGATTCATATTTTCACTCTTTTTGTCTGACTTTGTGGAAGATAATTCCCCCGAGTATACTTCAGTGGCACTATGAAGATCAAAAAGAAGACTTAGGTTGGTTTGGTTAGCAAATAACTTCCTCTTCATGGCACTAGAACTGCAGTTATTTACATATTATTATGTCTGAAATCCTATTCATGCTTTCAATCGATCTCAGTTGTGAAGAAACCTAAGTTGACATGCACTATATTACAACTGTATTAGAAAATACTGATAACCTAACCTACTACTATTTCCTTAGCTTATATTTTGCTCTGTTCTTTCACTTTATTTTGTGAAAATATACCATTCAAAATGTTATTTACATTATTCTCTGATTGGTGTAGTTTATCATTATCATACCAGCTTGATTGTTGCTTCATTGGCTCCCCTTGCTGACCCACATCATCCTCAAAACCTACTGCATCATTTACAAAGCTATCACGACCAATAGCCCTGCTTATCTTGCAGACAAGCTCACTATCTGTGGTGATTCTCGACACACCCACAGCCAGGGCACCAGCTGACTGCAGTAAGAAATGTTGACAAGGCAAAAAGACAACAAACCTTTTCTATCAATGCTCCCAGGATTTGGAATACGATTGCAGTATCCAGCAGGACATCCCCAACATTGCTGCAAGTTACAAAACTATTAAAGGCTTGCCTCTTTCAAAAACACAACATGACAGTGCATTAACCATCCTCAACTCAGATTCCTCTCCTATCACTTGTTGACTTTCTGCTTTCCTTTGGCCCTTTGCAATGCTCTGCTGTCTTGTGGCTAGGTTCGCTCTTTAAAAGACATAAGTACACACACACAAACATGCATAGCATTGTGGCGAGGTATGAAATTATTGATCCCTATGGGATGCAGTTCCCAAAATTAATTTGTGTGGAAAATGATCACATGGTCACTCTATCGAAGGTTTCTCAATTGATTCTCTATTTCACAGATGTCTTGGTTTGGAGTAATCTGCAGCATTTTCACTGAATTTTCAATTTCTGAATCAGCTGTCCTACCCTAGCAGCGTTAAAGATGATGGTTTTAAATCATACGTTTTACCAGTAACAAATGTAAACATAAGGAAATATGTGCACATACACGTCTTTTTTCCTACCTTCTTTCCAAGGGCTTCATAGTTTTACTTTATTGGAAATTCATTTTAATCCTATTTGTACATTTTTCGGTACCATTTGAATCCACAATTCACTTCCCAACAACACACTAGACAAACTGAAGCATAACAAACTCCTCCTAACCATCTCAATAGATAGATAGATAGATAGATAGATAGATAGATAGATAGATAGATAGATAGATAGAATGGTTGAGAGATGTTCAGATGCCTTATCTCTGTGTATATCAGAAAGGTAAGAGAGAAACAGCAAGAGAAAGAAAATACATACACAGTGAAAGCCAAACCTGGAACTCATTTGGAAAAAAATCCCTCGCTAACCAGAACCCATCAAGAACTGCAGATGGCACGTCTTATGATAATAAATCCATTACCTTTTGGATGTGGACCTGGCTAGACGGGGTTTGATTTTATGAACTGTGAGAATGGCATGTTGAAAGTCTGCAAATTGGACACAAATTGGAAGGCAAAAGCATAGGTAATTGAATATTTTTGCTCCGGGTGATGTAACAGACCTTGGCGTTCAGCAGCAGCCCACTGTTCCGAAGAGTGATTGCATGCGTGTGCTGGAGCCACGGATCTTTCTGCTGAGATTATGCTCCGTGCCCAAAAGGCAGATTATGTTTTTTCCGTATTTATGCCCAAATTGAAAAGGGAATATCTTTCATGGCATGCGAGTTACTATTAAGTAGCACCATACTGGCAAATATGCACAGAAGGATGCAGTCATTTCCCTTAACTCGTTTTTAATAAATTGTGAATATTATTTTTTTTAAAAGATTATGTCCTTGCACGAGTTACCTTTGTATCTGAAAAAAGTGAAATATATGGATTTATTATTACAATTTTAACGCCTTTTTCAATAACATATTTCTGCAAAATAAAAAAAAAATCCAACTGATGGATTACGAAAAAAATAAAGAGCCTAACTGTTTTTGAGCAGTGTTTTAACCTCTAAATCTTAGCTACAGTGCAAAAAGAATAATGTTTCTCAAGCACGGGGTTTCCTGAAAAGCCTACCAAAAAATAATCCAGAAAACAAGCCCTGCTCCATATTTTCGAAAATATTCTCATCAAAAACAAAAAGAAAAGTGTAGAATGTGGCAATAAGATTGTCCAACAAAAAAGAATGCAAACACTTTTTTTTATAATGGAACTAAACAAGGAAGTAGATAATACCAACACAAAATAATCTATGGACTCTCGTTTTTTAACAAAATGAGGTTTTTGCGCAAGCTGCCAGTATTAGTTTGTTCCCTCAAACTAAGGGTCATTTTTTAGAGGGTTTGCATTGCTCTTGTACCATGCAACGCAGTGCATGTGAGACACAAGCCCAAAATGTGATTTATCACACTGTGGAAGAGCACCTTTCATAGCCCTGAGTGGCTTGATAAATCCTGAGTAAGGCAACACAGCGCAAATCACTGTGTTGCTTTAATCTGCTCCAAGGAGGCATTCCATGGGCGTTACATGGGTTTTCTAACATAACACCCATAGATCTGGATGCATTCCCAGATTTACATAAAATAGTAGCCCCTAGAATGTGCCAAAATGCTACGCCTTCCCAGATGAAGAGTAACAAGGAAAAATATGTTTATTTCTCTTTGATGTTTCCTCTTTCCATGAGCATCAAGGGATTGTTTGTGTGAAGGAAGGTGCCACAAGGGCACCAGCGCAGGCACAAAGGCAGGAATGCATCATATTCTTTTAAATGCAGATAATTCCTGCCATTTCTCTGTCATGCAGCACAACGCAGCAAGGTGACTTGCTGGACTGTGCTGCATGACTTTCCCATAAATGTGACCCTAACTATCAAGAAAACTAGACCAGAACCCATATCGTGCCATTAATGAGCTAATGTAACATCTTCTACCAACGCTTCCCCAAAATGATTTTCAAAACCCCCAAAGCATACAGAATCAGGCAGCCGTAATGACTCAATATACACTCGCTTCCGAATGCAAACAGAGCGTGCTTGTCTCTTCGACCCAAGCATCTATCCATTCAACCTTTCATCCTTCCATCTACCCACTGATATCCACCATTTCACCTTTACATTCTGCCAGCCTTTCAATCTTTCATCCATCACTCAGTCTGTGACCATTCAGTCCATGTGTCCATCCGCCCATCCATATCCAAACCTATTCATCCATCTTCAAACCTATCTATACACCATCCCTTCACCTTTTCACTCCATCCATCCATTCTCCATTTCACTCATCCTCCATCCACCCACCCTTTCACTCATCTATCCACAATTTGATCTATCCATCCACTTATGCATCCTTTCCTGTACCTTTAACTCATCCATCACTTTACTCATTCATCCATCCATCCACCCTTTCACTCACCCATCCATCCTTCCACAGTTTCACTCATACTTCCAACTGTTCTCTCTTTCACTCATCCTTCCATTTGCCCTTTCACCCAGCTATCCATCTGCCCCCCTCCCTTTTACTCACCCATCCATTTTTTCATCTATTTATCCTTTCACTCATCCATCTACACTTTCACTCATCCATCCTGCTCTCTTTTCACTCCATCCATCCAGCTTTTCACTCCACCTATCCATCTATTTACCCTTTCACTTACCCATCCATCCTTTCACTCACAAATCCATTCATCCACTTTTTCTCTCATCATCTATCCGTGCACCCTTTACTCATCCACCCATTAACTCTTTCACTCATCCATTCATTGATCCTTCCATCCATTTCTCACGCACCCTTCCACTCTTTTATATTAACTATGAGCCTTTGTCTGCCAAGCTACGAGGCTCACCAGAAACTCCACCCTGGCTGTCGCTGCTAATCCACAGCACAATTGATCGTTTTGGTTCTATGCTAAATATAAACACACAACACACCAACTAACTAAATAAATAATTAAATACATTAATATTGCTTTGCTATGTCCAAATTCAAAAGTCATCGAGGCCACTATATGCTGACACAAATCCAGAACACCTCTCAACTAACCCGCCTTTGGTGAGTGACACCGAACCTGAGGGTTATTACACCGGCTTATCCACCTGCCTCCATTCTTCACTCAGCCTTTTTTTGGGTGCAAAAGGCTCCCAGGAGCGTTGCCAGAAAATTACCAGAAGACGCTTCTAACAATCTTCACGTAATAGTATTAGTAATCTTTTACACAGTGCTTCATGTGCTGTTAATAACAGTTGTTACCATTTCCTAATTTATGGTACCGAAATTTGCTCACTTTTGAGACGACGGGAGGCTGACATCACCATATAAGATTTAGACTTATGACCTGTCGAGCAACAGTGTTTGAATGATCAAATTATTGAGCTGTTCATCTGGCAGGCTGAACATAGCTCCACGTCCGGGAGAAGAGTGAAACATGGCAGAACTCATGAATACGATTAACACTACTTTTCTAAATCTGTCATGCCTTTAAAGCAGTGTTTATCCACTGTGTTTTAATCATACTTAGTCAAACATATGGCTGACAGGTAAAATAAAGTCACACTTGAATTAAATAAAATTGAGAGCCTCCTGCTAAAATTGAAAGCCTCACTCAACAAACTGTTACAAAAGGGTCCCAGGATCGACTCAGGCAGGCCCAACCTCAGCCCACTCCTAAGACTGGAGTGGCTATTTGGTCTGGTATCTACCACTAGGAAGCTGGACATGTTAGTCAGAATAAAATGTCAGTGTTGTACTTAAGGAAGAGCTCCCGTACATGGAAAATAATTGTCAAATGCACTGTAGAGTATTCCTGGCATCTTAAAGAGTCGGAGACTAAGACAAAAGAATGACTTTGCTGCAACATGAGGAAAAGTAGGTAGGTTGCTCTGTGGACTAGAAACACTCCCATGTCATCTCAATGAAACACTAGACTTAATAAGTGAACTTGCAGTAGTGGTTAGTTTTTGAAGTCCCATTGGCCCCAGGCAATAACTGTTACACGTAGCAGAATGGAAAGCTGACCTGGCATGTTGTGCGTCTCTATATTGCAGTTTCTTGTTTTCAGGACTGTTCTCTAGTGTTTGGCATGCCCATTTTCAGTAACCCCCCAAAGTCATTCAGATGTGTAACTAAAAGGTTCATAATAGGCTTTCCACTATTTCAACTGGACATCGATTTCCAGGAGAATGTATTACAAATCGCAATTGCCTAAAATGATGAATGAATTGCCTTATAACGATTCTGGCAATAACTGATTAGAGTATCAAAACTGCTGTACTCTTATTGCTCATATGTTCCTCAAAAGCGTTTCAACCGAGCATTACCACAATTCTTTGCTTGCACCCTATTCTTGTCGTTCTCAAAGTGGTGAATACAGGGATGTGAATTTCCTAGACAGAAACTACAAGAAATACAAAAAAGATTATTCGTCAATCATGCAAGCCAGTATAATCTAGGAATCAGTTGGAATTCATCGACACCATAATAGTGTTCATTTCTGCTATCAACAGTAAGACAGACCAATTAAGTCTGATATTACAAAATGAAGTAGGGAAACCGTACATTTAACCCCTTTGCTGCCAGACCTTTTCTCCCTCAGGTGCCAGGCCTTTTTTTGGCTATTCGGAGCAGTTCGCGCGTAGGCCCTCATAACTGTTTGCCCACATAAGCTACCCATGCCAAATTTGCATCCTTTTCTTTCAACATCCTAGGGATTCTAGAGGTACTCAGAGTGTGTTGGTTCCCCTGGAGGAGACCAAGAAATTAGCCAAAATACAGCAAAAACTTTGTTTTAAAAAAAAAGGGAAAAAGGGCTGCAGAAGAAAGCTTGTGGTTTTTCCCCTGAAAATGGCATCAACAAATGGTTTGTGGTGCTAAAATCACCATCTTCCCAGCTTTCATGGGCGGGCAGACTTGAACCAGAAAACCACATTTTTCAATGCAATTTTGGCATTTTGCAAGGACATACCCCATTTTTACTATTTTTTGTGCTTTCAGCCTCCTTCCAGTTAGTGCCAGAAATGGGTATGAAACCAATGCTGGATCCCAGACAGTTAAACATTTCTGAAAGGTAGACAAAATTCTGAATACAGCAAGGGGTCATTTGTGTAGATCCTTAATGGTTTTCCTACAGAAAGTAACAGCTAAAATAAAAAAATATTGAAATTGAGGTGAAAAAAGAGCCATTTCTGTCCACGTTTTCTTCTATAACTTTTTCCAGCTATGGCAGATTTTTTAAAGCAATATACCAGTACGTCTGCTGGACTCTTCTGGTTGCGGGGATATATAGGGCTTGTAGGTTCATCCCGAACCCTAGGTGCCCAGAGCCAATAAACGAGCTGCACCTTGCAATGGGTTTTCATTGTATACCGGGTATGCAGCAAATCATTTGGTGAAATATAAAGAGTGAAAAATAGGTATCAAGGAAACCTTTGTATTTCCAAAATGGGCACAAGATAAGGTATTGAGAATCAGTGGTTATTTGCACATCTCTGAATTCCGGGGTTCCCATACTCGCATGTGAATTATAGGGCATTTCCTAAATAGATGTCTTTTTTACACACTGTCTTACATTTGGAAGGACAAAACATAGAGAAAGACAAAGGGCAATAACACTTGTTCTTCTATACTGTGTTCCCCCAGGTCTCCCGATGAAAATAGTACCTCACTTTCGTGGTTAGGCCTAATGCCCATGACAGGGAATGCCCCAAAACACAACATGGACACATCACATTTTCCCGAAGAATAATGACCTGTTTTTTGCAAAGTGACTAGCTGTGGAGTTTAACCTCTAGCTCAGCCGGCACCGAGGGAAACCAAGCAAACCTATACATTTTTAAAAACTAGACACCTAGGGAAATTAAGAATGGGGTAACTTGTGAGGCTCTTACCAGGTTCTGTTACCCAGAATCCTTTGCAAACCTCAACATTTGGCAAAAGAATCCCACTTTTCCTCAAATTTCGGTGATAGAAAGTTCTGGAATCTGAGAGGAGCCACAAATTTCCTTCCACCCAGCATTCCCCCAAGTCTCTCGATAAAAATGGTACCTCACTTATGTGGGTAGGCTGAGTGCCCGTGACAGGGAATACCCCAAAACACAACATGGACACATCACATTTTCCCAAAGAAAACTGACATGTTTTTTGCAAAGTGCCTGGCTGTGGAGTTTGGCCTCTGGCTCATCTGGTACCTAGGAAAACATAGCAAACCTGGACATTTCTGAAAACTATACACCTCAGGGAACCCAGGAGGGGGTAACTTGTGGCGTTCTCACTAGGTTCTGTTACCCAGAATCCATAGCAAACCTCCCAATTTGGCAAAAAAAACCACTTTGTCCTCACATTTCGGTGCTGCAAAGTTCTGGAATCTGAGGAGAGCCTCCAACTTCCTTCTACCAGGTGTTCCCCCAGGTCTCCTGATTAAAATGGTACCTCACTTGTATGGGTCGGCCTAGTGTCCGCAACAGGAAATGCCCTAAAACACTATGTGGACACATTCAAATGATCAAATACAAAACTACCTGTTTTTGGTGGGGGGCAGAAATGGCCAACAGTATTGTGCCCCCATGGGGAGGGACCCTTGCCCAAGGGGCTGACCCCCCAAATAAAACACACACACACATACCAATCCCTGGTGCCTAAGTGGTTTCTACCCTCCATGGTGGCAGATCGGTCTAATAGAAATAGGCCGATCTGCCACCAAGGCGGGCAGAAATGGCCTAAATTAAATTTGCCCCCTAGGGGAGCGACCCTTGCCTAAGGGTCGCTCCCTATCTGTAAAAAATAATAATAAAAAAAAAATCCCTGTGCATAGTGGTTTCTGCCCCGCCTGGGGACAGATCGGCTTAATTAAAATAGGCCAATCTGCCCCCAAGGGGGGAACAAATGGCCCAAAATACATTTGTTCCCCAGGAGAGCGACCATTGCCTAAGGGGGTCACGCCAATTGTGTGAAATTGGCGCAAAAATAAACCCTGGTGTCTCGTGGTTTCTGCCCCCCTTGGGGGCAGATTGGCCTAAGAAAAATAGGCCGATCTTCACCCAAGGTGGGCAGAAATGGCCTAAAATAAAATTGCCCCCCAGTGGAGAAGCCCTTGCCTAAGGGGTCGCTCCCCATCTGTAAAAAAATCTTTTTTTAAACTCCCTGGTGCCTAGTGGTTTCTGCCCCACCCCTTGGGGGCAGACCCACCTAAGTGAAATAGGCCGATCTGCCCCCAAGGGGGACAGAAATGGCCTAAAATAAGTTTGCCCTCTAGAGGAGTAACCCTCGCCTAAGGGGTCGCTCCCCCTTGTGTGAAATTGCCCTAAAAAAAAAAGTGGTGTCTAGTGGTTTCTGCCCCCCTTGGGGGCAGATTTGCTTAATAAAAATAGGCCTATCTGCTCCCAAGGTGGGAAGAAGTGGCCTAAAACCAATTTGCCCACCAGGGGAGTGACCCTTGCCTAAGGTGTCGCTCCCCATGTGTGAATTTTGTTTTTATCCCTGGGGTCTAGTGGCTTCTCCTCCCCCTAGCGCTTCCCTCATGGGCCTGGTGCAGGACGAGCTGGTGTCGTCCTAGGCACTCAGCAACCATGGCCGCGGGTGAGACCAGCTCATCCAGGGCACCGTAGTGGTTAACAAAGAGTTTTAGACCTAGAAATACATTTCAATGACAATATAAATGCCTATGACTCCCCTGTGGCATATATGATATCAATTCGAAACAGATTTTTTTGTCGAAGTTGTGTTATACAACTCCCAATGCAAGCTATCTATTTGTAGTCATAGGCAAGCAGTTGAAGCTGATGACCATCCAACATTCCTTTTGATGTTCCTCCCTGAATGGCAAAGTTGGAGATTTCCATTGGGTTTGAGATGATTAAATCACTTTGTATCCCTCCAAATATCAAACCTAATCAACCTCATTTTGAAAAATAAGCCTGTCAAGAAATAGAAATACTATAAAGCTAAGAAAAACAAGACAATAGTTCCCCCTTGTGGGTGCTGTTCGCTTTGCCAATCTTTTTAGCTGTGAGACACAGCATCTCAAAAAGAAAAACATGATTTTGATGTGGCCAGTCAATTATGTTTGTAGCTGTGAACACCACATATGCACATATGCACAGGTCTACGAAATGATGAAGCCGCTTTTTTGGTCAAGCACACAAGCACTCTGACGTTTTGTAATCTATCTGTGGGCTTTTAACCACTTCCACTGTATGCCCAGCACTATCACTTGTTCATGGGCTTGACTTTAAAAAATCCTTTGTTATCATTGGTAAATGCTTTGCATTTTCCCCTTGCCATCGACCCTGTTACATGGATAATTGCACGTTTGCAGATATGTTTGACTGCAAGCAAACTTCTTTTTCCTTTTGAGTCTCTCCTTCACGCTCACGCTCCTGGCGGCCATGGTGCTTTGAATTGACTTGCTTACATCAACTGTTTTACTTTTCACTTTCAATTTATGTGGCAAGAAAAGCCCAGTTAGAAATTTACAACGCTGATAGCTCTAACTCGAGCAAATGCGAGACCCATTGCATTGCAAATGCTTGTTCTTTTTAGTTACTGATCCATCTCAGATAGATCAGGAACTAAAAAGTAAAACAGTGAAAAGTGTTTTCAAAGCAGATGGGAAGACGCATCACTGTGGGGAAGCAACACTAGGCAGAAGCAATGCTAAAGAGGGTGAAAACATGGTGGCCCAAGTTTGGGGGCAGAAGCAACACAGGGGCCTAGGTGTGAGGCAAAGGCAAAATGTGGAGTCTTGGAGGAGGAAGCACCATGGAGGAATGGGTGGGAGATTAGGGAAAAGGCAGCAACATGGAGCTGTTGGGGAGAACCACGCAGGTGAAAAGAAAATGTTGAGAATGCACTAGAAGCACATGGGCATGAAAGGAACATGTACCTCAGTGGGGGGAAAGAAGTACATAGGGGAGACAGTTGAAAAACCTATGCACTCTCATTGAGTACTTAAACTAAAAGAAAACAAATGTTGCCTGAAAATGCAAGCAGTAGAAGGACACAGTGACACGTTCTCCAGTGAAGGGAGAAACACGAAAAGAGAAAGGAAAGCCTCACATGCTAAAAAATAAGAATCAAGCAAATGAGAGTGACAATGAAGCCAACCAATGGTATGCAATGGACGTGCTCCAAGCCCACTCTAAGCTAACAATATATCTTCCAACCGACAGCACATGCACTGTCTTAGATGAGACCTAATCATATAGAGTCTTTATGCTGAAAATATGAATTTTGTGTTCTGAGCAGCATCCTTTGATTACATTTTCAACAAATCCACCTGATATTGTCTCTTTCCTTGGTAAAACTGTGCAGTGAGTAATGTTTTTATGTTACTAACCAGCATTTCCGGTGCTGAGGTGCAAAATTAGGGGCTGTTCTTAGAGTCAGGGTTCCTTATTGTATGCAGTTCTTCCATATTTTTCACAGGAGTTCTCTCCTACAGGCAGCACTAAAAATAAGACATATTTTTTTGAGGCAGAGATGTGATCACTTCCTGTGACACCACCACTTAAATATGGCTTGATTGCAAATATTTAAAAGGGGCATCAGTTTAGCTTTGCTGTAACACGGATTCTTTCTTGTTCAGTCTTGTTTGGTTCTTTCATCAACTGTATTTCACTGAATAAAGTTTGCACTTATTTTGGGACACTCTTGTAGGAGGTGACCTTTATTGTTGGTTCATCATTGGAAACATATTACCCAAATATGATAATGAAACTTCATTTAATAACAGGATTTCAAAAAGACAGGGAAAATCACAAAATTAGTTATATATTTACTTGAGGCAAAATCCCACTTGAAGAAAAGCACTCAATAACATTTCCAAACTCTTGTGCTACAATTTATTATCTTTTTAAGCTAAGGGTATATACAATGTGGTGGAAATCTGTTTCTACAAATCTGTTATGGTCACCGCCCATGGTCAATAGCAGTATACAGAAGGTTGTTGATCGGAGATGATGAGTTCATCGGTGGTCTGAGGGCATTATTCATAAATATTTAGACTACAGTATTGTTAGACTTGGCATCCTTGGCGTAGTCTCCCCTAACTGTTTGCCTCTGTTTCCCAGGTTGTTGATGTGTGCTGGACTCTCTTCTTGCTGTTTTTGTTACTCTGGGCACTTTACCACTGATATCCAGTGCTAAAGTGCAAGTGTTTGTGTATAAAATGTGTATTTAATTGGCTTTCCATGATTGGGATATTTGATTTACTGGTAAGTCCCTAGTACAGTGCACTAGAGGTGCCCAGGGCCTGTAATTCAAAGGCTACTAGTGGGCCTGCAGCACTGGCTGTGCCACCCACATTACTAGCCCTGTAAACATGGTTCAGACCTGCCACTGCAGTGTCTGTGTGTGCAGCTTTTAACTGCCAATTCGACTTGGCAAGTGTACCCACTTGCCAGGCCTAATCCTTCCCTTTTCTTACATGTAAGATACCCCTAAGGTAGGCCATAGGTAGCCCCATGGGCACGGTGCAGTGTATGTTTAAGGTAGGACATTTACTAATGTGTTTTACATGTCCTGACAGTGAAATACTGCCAAATTCGTTTTTCACTGTTGCAAGGCATATCTCTCCCATATGTTGACATGGGGGCTACCTTTAAATATGATTAAAGCATAGATTCCCTTTGGGAGGAGATAGACATGTGGAGTTTCGGGTCTCTGAGCTCACAATTTAAAAATACATCTTTTAGTAAAGTTGGTTTTGAGATTGTGTGTTTGAAAATGCCACTTTTAGAAAGTGGGCATTTTCTTGCTTATACCATTCCTATGACTCTGCCTGTTTGTGGATTCCCTGTGTGGGTAAGTTTGACAGTTGGGCTGTTTGCACCTCTCTCTAGACAGTGACACAAAGGGAGCTGGGGTGTAGCCTGCATATCCTGATCAGCCATCTGTGCTAGGAGGGAGGGGAAGAGTGGTCACTTACACCTGAAAGGGCTGTGCCTGCCCTCACACATTGCAGTCTCCACCCCTGGTGTGTGTCTGGGGCCTGGCCTGGGCAAGGTAGGATTTCACAAACAAGAGAGACTTTCCTTTGAAGTAAGCCCACTTCAAAGGCCAAAATTGGTATAAGAAGAGCACCCAAAACCACAGACTTCAGATCACTTCTGGACATCAAGAGGAACCTTTGCCTGGAGATAAGCTGAGGAGAAGTGCTGCCCTGTCTGTGACTGTGCTTTTTGGAGCTATCCTGCAGTTGCTGCTTCTGCCTGTGCAAGGGGACAAAGACTGGACTTTGTTGTGAATTCCTGCTAGTGAAGAAATCTCCAGCAGCTTGTCCTGAGCTTGCCTCCTGTTGTTGAAGCCTCAGGGCCATCAAAGACTCCTGCCAGCACCTGGACTCTTTGCTGAGACTCCTGCCCTGCCAAGAGGTGCCCGATCCAGTTCCTGGGGCTTTGGAAGGTGAAGCTGGCAAACCAACACTGAAAATCCACACACAAACCGCTGTGTACGTAAAAAATATCAACGCACCTTTGGAGATGCGGCAGAAAAACGATGCGCTGCTGGCTTTGCGGCAGAAATTGACGCTTCACCGGCATAGCAGCTGGAAGATTGACACACGTAGCTGAAGAAACTACACACAACACCCGCTGGCGGAGGCTGATAATGTCGCAACCTACATAGCGCAGTTTTGCTGATACTGTGCTGCAGGATTTTCTACGCAAACCTTGCTGGACACGGAAAAATGACGCAACGCCTGCCCGGACCCGAGTGCTTGCCCGGATCGATGCATCGCTCTCCTGCGGAGAGGAAAAATGACGCACACCAACCCGACCCGAGAAGGAGCAATAACGCACGGTCTTGCTTGCAGGTGAGAAATCGACTCATCGCTAAACTTTTTCGACGCACACTTGCCCATGCACGTTATTTTGACGCTACTCAGGTACTTTTTAAAGCTAACAGTGTTTTTACTGTTTACAAAAGGATTTAAGACTCTTTTGCTTTTAAAATTAATAACTTGACTTGTGTATGTTGGCTTTTTGCCGTTTTGGTCTTGTTTTGTTTAGATAAATATTTCCTATTTTTGTAAATCTGTGTTGTGTCATTTTGTAGTGTTATCACTGAATTACTGTGTGTGTTGGTACAAATACTTTACACCTAGACTCTGAAGTTAAGCTCACCTGCTCGTTCCAAGCTACCAAGGGGGTGAGCGGGGGTTAGTAGGGGTTAGCGGGGGTTAGGTGAGGGTGATTCTCCTTTACCCTGACTAGAGTGAAGGTCCTTGCTTGGACAGGGGGTAACCTTACTGCCAACAAAAGACCCCCTTATCTTTTTCAGCTAAGGGTATATAGAATGTGGTGGAAATCTGTTTCTACAAATCTGCTATGGTCACTGCCCATGGTCAATAGCAGTATACAGAAGGTTGCTGATAGGAGGTGTTGAGTTCTTCAGTGGTCTGAGGGCATTATTCATAAATATTTAGAACACACTATCCTCTCCAGTTAAGAGTATGAAGAATGTGGTCAAAATCTGGTTATGCAATCTATTATGGGTACTATACATGGTCATTAAGCAAATACATTTAAAAAAAAATATTTTATTGTTTGATGTTAACAACAAGAACAAAAGCTGAAGCCAGTTGTGAAAATACTTCATATAAGTAGAAAGTCATCATGCTAAATGGATTCACTAATCACAAATACATTTCAAAGAACACTGCAAAGTGGCATATCAAATAATATAACATCCCTAACATAAGTTCCTTTTCGTGGGAGGTGGGAGAGGGAGGAGGAGAAAGTGTAAACCCAATCACACAGCACGGGGTGTCTGCATAATGTAAATGCATATCAGTAATACATAGTGAGTAACAACAACAGTGGTGTTGATGTGGAAAAGCAGACATAAATTAATGAGAACTGCCTTGTCATGTAATTGCAATCAGGAGATGGGCATATGCCTATGAATCGCAGTCATCCTTATCAAGGTGGGTGCATATCATTCTTAGCTGCAAGGTTTGCAACTTACATGTCCCAGTTCCTGCCTCAACCCTCGCTATTCCCCTGTCACGTAAGGAACACAACATGTTAGATTCTGCATGAGCCCATAGTAATAATATATTCAGCCACCTACCCATGTTTGGGGCTGCGGTCGCCTTCCACTGCATCATGATTTGTCATTTAAAAAGGATGACTGCTAAGTCAATGAAGCAATGCAAGTGTTTATCACCCTTGGTTCTGAGGCAAAGGCTGAGAAGGCAAGATTCTAGGGTGGGAGCCAGAACACCTTGCTCCATTGTGTCCTGGCTTTGCTAATATCTGCCAGGTTATTGGATAATAGGGGCCCATACAGGTCTGAGACGATGCAACATACCGCACTTGTGTGAGGAGTGCCTGGGAAAAGCAATGAGTGGAGTGGTTCCTCTTTCCCAGTCCCCCACGTTGTTCTTGCAATATGTTATGCTTGATGAACTGACTCATTAGGAATTGCCCTGAAAGTATGTTATACATGTCCATAATGGCCGCAAAGGATATCAGGACACCATCTTCATAAAGGTCACCTGTTGAATCAATTCCAGCTGTCCTCCACAGTGTGAGGTCCTGCGCACCAGCCAAATTCATGTATGTCTGGAAAGTGGTATAGCGTAAGCGAGGGTGAATAGAGCACTATGCATTTTCTACAGTGTACAAACCACCTCCAGCATGGCCTCATGCTATCATTAATCTTGATCCCCTTTGGGGAGGGCAAGCAGAATCTGAGAGCCAAGTGTATACGCTCACTGTGCCAAGCCTAGAACAGACCGCTGTGCGCTTGGCGGTGGGTGCTCAGCCAGCACAGAGGCCATTGCAACCGGGCTGCTGCTTAGTGTGACTCAAAATCAGGAACACCCATACCCCTGTCTAAAAGTGGGCAGTTAGCTGTAGACAATGACACCTGCTGGTGACCCACACTCCATATCATATGTGAAAGGAGGCTGTTTAACTTCCTGAACAATCTTTTGGGGAGTACTATCAGCAGGGTGGTGAAGAAATTCAGTAGTCAAGGGAGGACTATCTGTGAGAAAACAGGGCTGATTGCAGAGGCCCCATAACTTTTTGCCCCCATTTTCCTCTTTTTGCTGGTGTTTTCCTGACTTTGATGGTGCCCTGGGTACTGCTAACCAGTCCCAGGGCCTGTGCTCTGTGTAAAATGGATATGCAAATTAGGCTAATTATAATTGGCTAAGTTAACCTACCTATAAGTCCCTAGTATATGGTAGGGCATGTAGGTTTAGGGACCACAGCATAGGTGGTGCACACCTAGGTGCACTGCTGAGGTGCCCAGTGTCATTTTAAAAGCAAGCCTGCCTTGCTGGCTGCTTTTAAATTAAAGTTATATGCAAATTCGACTTTGGAATTAAAGGTACTTCCAAAGTCTTAAACTACCTTATTTTTACATATAAGTCACCCCTAAGGTGTGCCCTATGTGCCCCTAGGGCTGGGTGCCATGTAACTATAAGCAGGGACTTTATAAAAATAGATTTATAAGCCCTGGTGAGGTAAAAACAGCCAAATTCGTTTTTCCCTCATTGAAGTAAATGGCCTTCATAGGTTAGAATGGGCAGACTTTATTTTAAATTTTAAAGTCTCCTTAAATGTTACATACCAAGAATTTGGTATCAAATTAATTGTTGTAATAAATCCCACAACTTCCAGTTGTTGGATTTAATATATCTTGTTCAGGTAAAAAGTTTAGACTTTACCTAAAAAGTTGCCAATTTCAGCTCTGCATTGTTTTTGCTGCTGTGCTCTGATTGGCCAGCCTGCAGCAGCTTCTGCCAGGCTGCCTTGATGAGGTGTGAAGTGGCCTGGCTTCATACAAAGGAATGTGCTTGGGGGAGAGAATCTCCCCTCAGCAGATGGTGAGGCAGGAAGGGGGAGGGCTGCCAAACTGGTCTTCAAAGGCAGAGAAGGACATTTGCAGCACCCAGCAACACCCCCACATCCTGCAACCCCAGACAATTAGGTGCCCCCTTGATTAGATTAGGAGAGGGCAGGAGAGGGGTGTGTTTATGATTCTTAGCCACACCAGTGGGTGGGCTCAGCCAGATGAAACCTCCAAAAATCAGATTCATCCATGTTGGATTTTTAGAGACTGTTGCCTTATGGGATGGATTTTTGCCACACTTCCCAGGAAGTGGTCATCACAGGGGGACGACCCTGTCCCTGATTGGAGAACCAGGGCCCCCCTGCTTTTCACCCAGGAGCAAGGATAAAACTGGCAGACCTGCACCCACACCTCAGATCCCCACCAAATTTCAAGAAGAAAGAACTTAAGGAGAAGAAGGACTGCCCTGCTGGACCCCTGGCCTGCACCTGGAACCTGCACTCAGAAGGACTGCACCAGCTGCACACTTGGGCTTCACCACAAGAAGGACTTTGCCTGGCTTCAACTGGTTCAAGGAGGGACTCCCTGTTTGCTACAGGTGAAAAATTGCTAACCAGAGTCCCCTGCATCAACTCCTGAAGAAAGCGACCAGCTGACCACTGTCCAGTGGCCAAAAAGGAGTTTGCGCCAGGTGCATTCTGGGAGTTGAAGTCCGCACCCCCCAAGGACCATCACAGAACTTCTGGACCCTTGGGGTGAGCTGTGGACCCCAAAAGAACCTTAAAAGAACATCTGGGTGAAGCCCCAGAAGTTTGGAAAAGATTTGAGAATTTTTGGAAAAAAGCTCCAGAGAGGGACCGACCCGCCGCGGAAATTCTAGCCGGCTTGCCTCAACCGCGACCCGGCCTGACTTCGTGGTTCGTCCCGGTAAAGAAAAACATCCAAAAAAGAGACTAAGGGGGTTATTCTAACTTTGGAGGAGGTGTTAATCCGTCCCAAAAGTGACGGAAAAGTGACGGATTTACCACCAGCCGTATTACGAGTCCATTATATCCTATGGAACTCGTAATACGGCTGGTGGTATATCCGTCACTTTACCGTCACTTTTGGGACGGATTAACACTCCTCCAAAGTTAGAATAACCCCCTAAGTCCGAACGTAAAAAGTTGACCGGGACCTCCCAGCCATCGTATCCGAGAAGGGCTCCATGGACGTCGGATCAAGATCCAGGTTTACCCCGGTCGAAGGATTTTCATCTAAAAAAAACGACTAAGTCCGAAGGCAAAAGTCTCCACCGAGGAAACCCACATCGCGTATCCGGACATGGGCTCCAGGAGGTCGGATTCAACTGGCAGGTTCGTCCCGGTGAAGAAAAACTTCAAAATAAAGACTAAGTCAGAAGGTAACTTTTTAACCGAGGCCTCCCGCGACCTGTAGCCGAGCAGGGCTCCATCGCGGTCAGCCTGAAAGTTTGACTTTGCCCCGGTCGAGGTGCAACCAGATGACCCGATTGGCGCTTTTTGTTTCTAAGCGCTAGAAAAGTAATAATTCTTTAAAAATTCATATCTCCGGTTCCCCTGAACCGATTTTAATCGTTTTTGTGTCATTTTAAAGATAAAAATATTAACTATTTTTATAAATTGGTTTTGGATTTTTAAACTGTTTCCTGTGTTTTATTTAATTACTGTTTTGTGATATTTGAATGCTTTACACTTTGTCTCCTAAGTTAAGCCTTGACGCTCGTTGCCAAGCTTCCAAGGGTTGAGCAGGGATTAATTTACTGAGACCTAACTGTACCTAGGTGGAGGTTAGTGGCTTGTTGCTAGGTGTAGGTACCTACCTGCCCTACCAATAACCCATTTTCCAACATAATTGGAAGCAGCGACGGGATCCTGTACTTGTGTTCAATATCACGTTACAGTTTTAGGTAAAACAAATTAAAAATCCTTTAAATTGTCCTAGTGCAAAAACATTTTTTAATTTTTAATTTGGATTAATTTCAATTATTGAATTTTTGTAATTTTTCTAAATTCTTGTTTCCAATTTTTGCAAAAAGTTTTTGTTGACAAAACTAGGGAACCATGGAGCTTGATCTGGCTAGCCTACCCACACTGACAGTAGTCCAGCTTAGGGGGTTGTGTATTGAAAGAGGGTTGCCTGCAACCACTGATCTCAGGAAGCAAATCCTGATCACATCCCTGACAGCATGGGCTGAGGCCCAAGAGGTAGAGTCAGAAGAAGCTCCAGAGGAGGGAGAAAGAAGGGAGGATGCAAGCTCTAACCACTCAGGGGAGGGAAGGCATCTGAGCCTAAGTGAGGATGAGGAAGAACGGTCCTCAGTAAATACAGTCACTAGGGGCAGACCCAAAGCTAGTGGTGGGAAGGGGGTCCTTTCAGGAGGAGAGAACCCATCCATCAGAGAAAGAGAGCTGGAGGCCCAGCTAGCATACATAGCTTTGGAAGCAGACAAGCTGGCCCTAGAAAAGAAAAAGTGGGCATACAAAGAGAAAAGAGATGGAGGCAGCGATAAAGAAGCTGAGGTGTCCATGGGTGGGGGAGTTTGCCCCAGATTACCCAAAGGGGTGGTTCCTGCTTATGTAGAGGGGGATGACATAGATAAGTGGCTGGGGGCCTTTGAGAGGGCACTCCAAATGAGAAGGGTTAGGCCTCAATACTGGGTTTCCCTTTTGTGGGAGTTGGTCCCCAACTCAGGGAGGGATAGGCTTCTGACCTTAAGGGGGGAGGAGGCAGATTCATACCCTAGTATGAAGAGGTGCTTAGCCAAGAAGTTTGGTCTGACCCCAGAGCAATATAGAATGAAGTTCAGGGACACCCAGAAGGTCAGTACCCAGTCTTGGGTTGACTTTGTGGACATTTCACTAAAAGCACTAGAGGGCTGGATTATTGGTAACAAAGTAGATACTTATGAGGGGTTATACAATCTGATCATGAGAGAGCACATCTTGACCAATTGTATCCAAGAAAGGTTACGCCAGCATCTAGTGGACTCTAAGCAGACCAACCCTAGAGAGCTAGGGGAGGCAGCTGATGAGTGGTTGAGAACCAGGGTGGTTGTCAAGTCCCAGGGGGGAGACTCCAAGAAGGGGGGGACAGGTCCCCAAAAACCTAAGGAGGGAGGTGGTAAGCCCACCACAGAGACTCCCTCTGTACCCCAGAACCCTAAGAAGGAGGAGAGTAAATCCCACTCTGACCAGCAGAGACAGTTAGACCCAGGGTTAAAAAAGCTCTTGGACAGTAGGGCTTGCTTTGACTGTCAGCAGACAGGTCACTTCAGAGGAGATGCAGCCTGTCCAAAGAAGGTGGTTAGCACTGGGCTGTCCAGTGTAGCCATAGAGGAGGATTCCTCAGATGATGAAGTCCTCCTAGCATTGAGCTGGGAGACAGGACCAGATGGTAAGCTGGTGATCCCTGAGGGTGGGAGTAGGCACTTCCACCACATTCAAGTGAATGGGATCCCTACCACTGGCCTGAGAGACACCTGTGCCAGTCACACTATAGTGAGTGACCGGTTAGTGACCCCAGACATGTATGTCCCAGGAAAGACAATGAAAGTCAGGATAGCCACAGGGGAGGTCACCTCCAAACCTGTAGCCATAGTGCCCCTAGAGAGGGAGGGTATCCTTGACTGGATTAGGGTGGTTTTCAGTGCTGACCTTCCCCTAGATTGTATCCTGGGCAATGACCTCCCAGAGGTGAGTCTGGTCACAGATGGGGTGGTCGCCCAGGGCGCCCCCCCAACCCAAAGTCCTGGGGAGTCAGTCCCTACAGTTAGGAGACAGGGGTCCCCAAGAAAAGGAAAGAAGAAAAGGAAGTGTAGGCCACTCTTAAAGAGAGTTCCAGGGAGCCAAGGGCCTTCTGCCCCAGTAAGGGGGGAGCCCACAGTTGGCACTGGTGAGGCCTCACCTGACCCCAAGGAAGTCCTGAGTAGTCAGGCAGCTGTCCAGATGCAAGGTGTTGCCCCTGCACTGACAGAAGGGAGAGTGGAAGGAGGGTGTCTGCCACAGGAGGTGGTAGCCCCCCACTCTAGACAGCAAGAGGGGTGCCAGGACCCCAAAGAAGCCCCTAAAGCAGCTCAGCCACCTGTCAGTGGAGAGCTTAGGGTGTGGTTCTGGGTACTGACAGCTGTCAGTAGCCTCTGCTGGGTGCTAGCCTTCCTGGCAGCAATGTACTTGGCCTGGGAGGCAGACCCCAGGGCCAATAGCAAAGTAGGCCCCCTGACCCTATTGGTCATGGTGGGGTTGCTCAAGTGTTGGGTGACCTCTTTGGGTAAGCTAGGTGTTGCCCTAGCAAAGTTTGGAGTAAGGGAGGTGGGCACCTCACTACCCAAGTTGGCAGAGAGAAAAGAGGAAGACCCCCTAGAGGAAAGTTTCAGTTTGAGTTGGGTCCTTTTACTGTTGGGATGGCTTCACTACCCATAGGGAGTGACCCTGACAGGAGGATATAAGGCAGAGTAGGCCCTGCAAAGGGACAGCCAGTTTTCTTCACTGTCTTCCTCGCCTAACAAGCCAGGAAGACTCTCCCAGGGTTGGGCTGAGTCTCCTGGGCGTGTGGGCTGGGGTGGGGTTGTGTGAGAAAACAGGGCTGATTGCAGAGGCCCCATAACTTTTTGCCCCCATTTTCCTCTTTTTGCTGGTGTTTTCCTGACTTTGATGGTGCCCTGGGTACTGCTAACCAGTCCCAGGGCCTGTGCTCTGTGTAAAATGGATATGCAAATTAGGCTAATTATAATTGGCTAAGTTAACCTACCTATAAGTCCCTAGTATATGGTAGGGCATGTAGGTTTAGGGACCACAGCATAGGTGGTGCACACCTAGGTGCACTGCTGAGGTGCCCAGTGTCATTTTAAAAGCAAGCCTGCCTTGCTGGCTGCTTTTAAATTAAAGTTATATGCAAATTCGACTTTGGAATTAAAGGTACTTCCAAAGTCTTAAACTACCTTATTTTTACATATAAGTCACCCCTAAGGTGTGCCCTATGTGCCCCTAGGGCTTGGTGCCATGTAACTATAAGCAGGGACTTTATAAAAATAGATTTATAAGCCCTGGTGAGGTAAAAACAGCCAAATTCGTTTTTCCCTCATTGAAGTAAATGGCCTTCATAGGCTAGAATGGGCAGACTTTATTTTAAATTTTAAAGTCTCCTTAAATGTTACATACCAAGAATTTGGTATCAAATTAATTGTTGTAATAAATCCCACAACTTCCAGTTGTTGGATTTAATATAACTTGTTCAGGTAAAAAGTTTAGACTTTACCTAAAAAGTTGCCAATTTCAGCTCTGCATTGTTTTTGCTGCTGTGCTCTGATTGGCCAGCCTGCAGCAGCTTCTGCCAGGCTGCCTTGATGAGGTGTGAAGTGGCCTGGCTTCACACAAAGGAATGTGCTTGGGGGAGAGAATCTCCCCTCAGCAGATGGTGAGGCAGGAAGGGGGAGGGCTGCCAAACTGGTCTTCAAAGGCAGAGAAGGACATTTGCAGCACCCAGCAATACCCCCACATCCTGCAACCCCAGACAATTAGGTGCCCCCTTGATTAGATTAGGAGAGGGCAGGAGAGGGGTGTGTTTATGATTCTTAGCCACACCAGTGGGTGGGCTCAGCCAGATGTAACCTCCAAAAATCAGATTCATCCATGTTGGATTTTTAGAGACTGTTGCCTTATGGGATGGATTTTTGCCACAGTTCCCAGGAAGTGGTCATCACAGGGGGACGACCCTGTCCCTGATTGGAGAACCAGGGCCCCCCTGCTTTTCACCTAGGAGCAAGGATAAAACTGGCAGACTTGCACCCACACCTCAGATCCCCACCAAATTTCAAGAAGAAAGAACTTAAGGAGAAGAAGGACTGCCCTGCTGGACCCCTGGCCTGCACCTGGAACCTGCACTCAGAAGGACTGCACCAGCTGCACACTTGGGCTTCACCACAAGAAGGACTTTGCCTGGCTTCAACTGGTTCAAGGAGGGACTCCCTGTTTGCTACAGGTGAAAAATTGCTAACCAGAGTCCCCTGCACCAACTCCTGAAGAAAGCGACCAGCTGACCACTGTCCAGTGGCCAAAAAGGAGTTTGCGCCAGGTGCATTCTGGGAGTTGAAGTCCGCACCCCCCAAGGACCATCACAGAACTTCTGGACCCTTGGGGTGAGCTGTGGACCCCAAAAGAACCTTAAAAGAACATCTGGGTGAAGCCCCAGAAGTTTGGAAAAGATTTGAGAATTTTTGGAAAAAAGCTCCAGAGAGGGACTGACCCGCCGCGGAAATTCTAGCCGGCTTGCCTCAACCGCGACCCGGCCTGACTTCGTGGTTCGTCCCGGTAAAGAAAAACATCCAAAAAAGAGACTAAGTCCGAACGTAAAAAGTTGACCGGGACCTCCCAGCCATCGTATCCGAGAAGGGCTCCATGGACGTCGGATCAAGATCCAGGTTTACCCCGGTCGAAGGATTTTCATCTAAAAAAAACGACTAAGTCCGAAGGTAAAAGTCTCCACCGAGGAAACCCACATCGCGTATCCGGACAAGGGCTCCAGGAGGTCGGATTCAACTGGCAGGTTCGTCCCGGTGAAGAAAAACTTCAAAATAAAGACTAAGTCAGAAGGTAACTTTTTAACCGAGGCCTCCCGCGACCTGTAGCCGAGCAGGGCTCCATCGCGGTCGGCCTGAAAGTTTGACTTTGCCCCGGTCGAGGTGCAACCAGATGACCCGATTGGCGCTTTTTGTTTCTAAGCGCTAGAAAAGTAATAATTCTTTAAAAATTCATATCTCCGGTTCCCCTGAACCGATTTTAATCGTTTTTGTGTCATTTTAAAGATAAAAATATAAACTATTTTTATAAATTGGTTTTGGGTTTTTAAACTGTTTCCTGTGTTTTATTTAATTACTGTTTTGTGATATTTGAATGCTTTACACTTTGTCTCCTAAGTTAAGCCTTGACGCTCGTTGCCAAGCTACGAAGGGTTGAGCAGGGATTAATTTACTGAGACCTAACTGTACCTAGGTGGAGGTTAGTGGCTTGTTGCTAGGTGTAGGTACCTACCTGCCCTACCAATAACCCATTTTCCAACACTATCATTTTAGCAATTGCCACTCGTCCCATTGGATATAAAGAGAGTGAGCATCAGAAGGGGAGGGATCCACAATGTGATAAATCTGGACAACAAGATATTTGAATGTGTCCTAACACCATTAAAGGTGTTGCTTCGGGAAGACAATGCTGTGAGGTTCCGGAGTGGACACTAGTGGAAATAAACAAGATTTGAGTCAGTTGACCCTGAGGCCAGAAACAGACCCAAACTCTTCCAATAGTTGCATGAGTTCCAGCAATTAGGTCTTGATGTCACGCAGGTAAACAAGGACATTATCTGCATAAAGGGATTTAATATTAAGAATGTCAAGCTCTGGTATTCCCCAATCTCATACCCGTAGTCGCAAATTGCAAGTCAGTGACTACTCGATCAGTAGTGAGGATAGCGGGAAGCTTTGCCTTTTGCCTCTAAAAATGGGAAAACTATCTAATATCAGTTGCCCTGCTCACACTCTGGCCACCGGTTCCGAGTAAAAGGTATGTATCCATTCTATGAACCCCTCCCCAAAGCCCATGCAATGCAATGTAGATAGTAAGAAATCCCAACACAGGGTGTCAAAGGCCTTCTTGATATCAAGAGGTACTGTGACCCCGCTATACACCCCCGGGGGTGGGTTGTGAATAAGCCATAAAAGACTGTGACTATTAAGAAAAGTGCTGCAACCTGGTATGAAGCCCGATTGATCCTTAGGGACCAGGGCATTAATCACCGGAAGCAACCTATTGGCAAGCACCTTACCAAGGACTTTGCAGTCAAGATTTAAAAGGGACAGTGGGCGGTAGGATCGGACATCCAGGGGGTCTCTACCTGTTTGGGTAGAGCAACTTGCAAGGCCATTAACTGGCAGAGGGAGCGGGCCTTGTTAAGCACCTCTAGGAGGAGTTGAGCAAGGTGTTCAGAAAATTTGACGTAGTACTCCACAGGTAGCCCATCGGTGCCTGGGGTCTTGTTCCTGGTTATCTGGGCAATAGCTGTCTTAAAATTCTTCCAACCACAGCAGTTCATCCAGGTTCACCTTCTAAAGTAGGATCAAACTGGGCAAAATAATTTTGGACAAGAAGCCCTGCAGGAGGGCAGGGTTGGTGGGGAGTGCATCTCTGTTTGATGTGCAATAATAGTCAAAGGATGTGTCACGGCCAGTGAGCCGTCAATGAGTCATATGGCACCAATCAGGATATATTGTCGTTTTTCTTTACCCAACCACGCTAACAATCTACCTGAACAGTCACCTTCTGCATGTTGCCTAGAGATCCAATATCTGTAATCATATTTGCTCAGTCTCATCTCCGCTTCCTTATGACATGTGCGCAGTCACCTAAGGCACTCGATCCCTGCACCCTGTTGGCCCACCACATTTTCTAGTGGTCATAGCTCTATTTTTGCATTAAATTACCATGCAGTGTGTGCCAATGGGTTGTCTGGGTCCCTGTGGTGCCCCTTAAAGGAGCTATAGAACGATCCAGTAAAACACAGTTAAAGTCCCCGCCCCAGAGACCTGACGCAAACAGGTCATGGAAAAGGGCTAGTGTAAGTATATCAAAGAAGCGTGGTTGATCGGTGTTGGGTGCTTATGCTCCTACAAGTGTGAGTTTGCGCCCTATCCAGATGGCCTTTCAAAATAATGTGTCTCCCTCTTGTGTCTGCACTATGATGCTCCACAACGTACAGAACCCCTGGAGAAACCAGATGAGTACCCTTCACGCATACGCAGAGGAAGATGTATCATACACTTTCCCCTTTCATTTAGTGCAGACCTTCTGCAGAACTGCAGCCGTAAAGTGCATTTCATGAAGAAAAGCGATGTGTGTGCACCAGCGCTTGAGATAGGCATGGATACAGTAATGCTTACTTAGAGTCACCACCCCATGTATTTTCCATGTCACTATTTGGTGTTGTGGAGGAAGTGTGTCAATACTAAGATATTATCAATGTGGTGCCCCATGGAGGATCCCAAATTGCAAATCAGATTTGCCTGATGTACACCCTGGTTTAACAGCAGGGGCTTCATTGCCTCCCTCCCTATGATCCCCGTCGCACACATGCACTGGCTTCAAAACAAACAAAGGATAACAAACATATTCCCCACAGGTCAGATGATGTGCAAGCCCCAAGCCAAATGCCCCTTAACAATCACCATTAAACAATTAGTAAGTAAATCAGGCAAAACATGTTAATTCCCAGAGTCACTGTTTGGAGTGTGGGCGTGTCAATTTTCATGATTTCCATGATATAGGCCTGTATCAGAAAAGTGCCACATTCAGCCCGTGCATTCAATGCTGATTACCTCCGGTGAGAGTCAGATTCAGAAGTAAAACCTCACCAGTTCATTTACCTCATAGGTCATAGGAGTTGACTTACAGGTCATCTGCCGACCACAGAGTAATCTTCAGGCCCTGGTGTACCCCAGTAGCCGATGATCTCAAGCCACCCAAGTCCAACCCTGACTCTGATGGGGAATTTGTGTTATGGAGTGACGCCTCAGACATTGCTCTGGCCTGTTCTGCTACCACTTGACCCTTGACTGTTTTCACCTTGGTGAATCTGCATTTAAGTTGTCTAGATTTGGGCACTAGCCAACCATCAGCTCCTGGGTGGGTCCCGCACGAAATCCTTGACATGAAGCCAGGTCCATACGTCTTCCTGTAGAAAGAATGTATGAGTCATTTCACCATCAGCCACTCTGAGTTTTGCCAGGAACAAGAGTGAATATTTGATTTCCAAATCACATAGTTTTTGCTTGACCTTGGAGTAAGAACTCCGGTGGCACTGTACCTCCATGGTGAAATCAGAGTATGCTGCTATCAGTGCATTTTCTTAGTGTCAAGTTCCTATGGTGCAAAACCGCTGTAACAGTAGATCTCAGTCTCAGTAATCAAGGAGGCAAGCTCTGAAGGCGTGTGGTGGACACCAGGAAGAGGGGGCCTCCCCACTATCCGATGTGCTTATTCAATGGAGAAAAATGTCAGCATCTTATCTTTGAGTACTATCTTCGCAAGCCATTCTTTGAGGAAGAGTTCCATGCTAGGGCCCTAAGAGCATTCAGGAAAGCCCAAATGATGGATATTATTAGATCTAGACTGGCCTTCTGATGAAGAGTGGCCACCTCCTCCTCCTCCACTGTCCTCAGTCTCTCCTGTATGTATTGCACAATTGGACGTACCGTATCTAGTGTGGACTCTGTGTCATTCACTCTCTCTGTTAATTTACAGTGGTCAGCAACAGGTTCACTTCCAATGATACAGTGTCAATTTGGGTTTCTAGGGAGGGTTTAGTGTTCAAAATAGCCTGGATCACCTTGTCGAAGTAGGTGGCAGGAGCCTGTAGGTTTGCTTTGAGTTACTGCAGGCTATCAAGGGTCCTATCAGCAGGTGTAGGAGTAGTAGTCACCTCCCCAGCACTGTTGGGCAGTGCTTTGGTGGCCTTGAGCTTCCCCATCATTATATCCAATCCTGCTGATTGCAGAAGTGGGTGAGAAATAACAAATGCAGCAGATAGCCAACAGTCAGCCGTTGGACACTCTCTAAGAAGATCAGGGCTGGAGCAGTCACTTATATCATTCTTTCATGGAGAGACAGCTGTGGCTGTGGCTAGAAAGAGGGTGTTGTATAGCTATTATAACCATATTTTAGACATGGGTGGTCATTCTGACCTCGGCGGTAAAAGGCGCCTACCGCCGGTCAGAAATCCTCCATAATCCCGCCGCGGTCGCGGAAACCCGCCACGGTCATTCTGACCCGCAGAAGGCAAACCTCCGAAAATCCGACCGCCACAACAGACCGCCAGACCAGCGGTCGGCGGAAAGGTGGAGGTGACCAAACCTCCACCGCCACGCCAACAGAAATACGCCCATCCCATTACGACCCACGAATCCACGCGGCGGTCATTCAAACGCGGTATTCCATTGGCGGGACACACCGCCGCGGTCAGAATACACACAAACGAACAAAACTCAGCCACATTGGACGATTTGAATCCCACACACCTGACACACATACACACACCACTCCCACACACACAATACAATATAAAACACACACCCACATCACCCACAAACCCCTACGCTAACAAATTCGGAAAGAAGGCAAGAGCGAGACACCAGCATCCAAAAAATAACAGCCACAGCCACTCAACACCATCACCCACACACTATCCACACACAAAACAACACACACCACCACACTCAACTCACTTAAATACACATACTCCACCCCACACATCATACACACCACCCCATGGCACCCCAAAGACAACCCCGCTTCACAGACGAAGAACTCAGGGTCATGGTGGAGGAAATCGTTCGGGTAGAGCCCCAGCTGTTCGGCACACAGATACAATACACCAGCATTGCCCGGAGGACGGAGCTATGGCAGAGGATTGTCGACAGGGTGAACGCAGTGGGACAGCACCCCAGAAATCGGGAAGACATCAGGAAGCGATGGAACGACCTACGGGGGAAGGTGCGTTCCATGGTATCCAGGCACAACATCGCCGTGCAGAAGACTGGCGGAGGACCCCCACCTCAACCCCCACAATTCACATCATGGGAGGAGGAAGTCTTGAACATCCTGCATCCTGACGGCCTCGCAGGAGTCGGCGGAGGAATGGATACTGGTAAGTTGAAGCTTCAATACTGCTTCCCCCCCACCTGCATGCCAAATCAGACCCCAACCCTCACCCCCATCCTCGAACCCCACCCTCACCCCCACCCCCATCCTCACCCCCACCCTCACCCCCACCACCATCCTCACCCCCACCACCATCCTCACCCCCACCCCCAGCACACCTATTCCCCGCCAATGTCTCACCATCACAACCCACACATCCCAAAACCTAGGCCTGCATGCGTCCACTAAGCATGGACACCCATCACCAAAGCATGCCCAATGCATATACACATCCCCCCCACAAGCCACCCTCACCAAAGCCCCCACACACGAATGCCAGCACTTGGGGACACGAGAACCCACAGATACACCCATATGCGACACATTTAAACTATAACCATACCTCTATACCCCTGCAGGACCCGACCGTCAACACACCGCGGCGGAGGGGCCAGAATTCTCCACACCCCCCACCCAAGAGGCCGTCAGCGATGACAGCAGCTCTGTCGACCTGGACACCGATGACCAGCCCGGACCATCGGGGACCTCTGGACAGTCGGTTCCCCTCACACAGGCCCAGGCCACTACAGACCCAAACCCCTCTGGGAACACCAGCACAGCTCCCACCCAGCGGGCCCATGCCTCTGTCTCCAGGGCGCGTCAATCTGCGGTGTGTCTACCACTACAGGGCTCCCAGGATAACCCACCACCCCAACAACAACAGGGACCTGGGGGCAGTGGTAGTGGGCACACCGGCCAGGGGGCAGAGGCCCAGGGAAACAGGGGAACTCGGCGGGCACTGTGCGACAGGGGGGGGAGGAGAGGCCCAGGGAACCCACTCTCCACGAGGTCCTCACCACCATCATGGGAGCATACAACCGCTCCCAGGAGACGATGGCGACGGTACTGGCCCGGTTCCAGGAGATCCAGGTGCTGCAGGAGGAACACTATCGGGGGTACAGGGAGGACATCAGAGCCATCAACACCACCCTGGTTACTATGGTAGGGCTGCTGCAGGACCTCGTAAACAGCAGGGCGGACACTGAACAACACCCAAGGGCCCCTGCCACTAGCCTGGACCAAGAACAGCCATCCACCTCCGCCGGCGCTAGTGGACAGGAGGCCCCCGCACAGCAGCAGCCCACCAGACCCCCACCTCCTGCAGGAGAAGAACCACCCCGCAAGAGGGCCCTGAGATCTTGCAAGAAGACAGAGTAGGATGTCAAGACCCCCGCCAGCAAAGGATACCACCTGATGTCATCCCACTGTCCCACATTGTCACCCTGTCCATCCTTGAACTGCCCATGCTCCATCTCTCCACAGGCCTCTGGACAATGCACCTGTGTGACTGTTACTCTGGACTCTGCCATGGACATTCCTTCACCATAGCCCCCACCCACTTGAAACCACCCATCCCATTTTGAGCACTTCAATAAACACCTATTTTGCACCAAAATATCAGGAGTCTGGCTGTGATTTCAATAGATTGTAATTGACATGACAGTGCAAATATGTCCTTGTACATGGTGAAGTCAACAAACAGCTGCCACAAAGCTGTAGTCCATGGGGAAACGAAGCACAGGACTCGTAGTGGGGACCCCAGATCTGAAATAGGGAGGGAAAAGCCAAAACTCAGTCATCATACACTGGGGCAAATAGACAGGCAGCAGAGATGCTGGAGAGTAGTTAACATTTACTAAATTATCTTTGAAATGTTACCTGTGTCCTATTGGAAGTACTGTTCAATGATTCTGTCCCTGTTGTCTGTTTCAGCCCCGTCGTCTTCCTCCTCGTCACTCTCCTCAGGTTCCACCGCTGCCACAACACCACCGTCTCGACCATCCTCCTGCAGGAAAGGCACCTGGCGGCGCAAACCCAGGTTGTGAAGCATGCAGCAGGCCACGATGATGTGACACACCTTCTTAGGTGAGTACATTAGGGATCCACCTGTCATATGCAGGCAGCGAAACCTGGCCTTTAGGAGGCCAAAGGTGCGTTCGATCACCCTCCTAGTACGCCCATGGGCCTCATTGTACCGTTCCTCTGCCCTGGTCCGGGGATTCCTTACTGGGGTCAGTAGCCACGACAGGTTGGGGTACCCAGAGTCCCCCACTAGCCATACACGGTGTCTCTGTAGCTGTTCCATCACGTAAGGGATGCTGCTATTCCTGAGGATGTAGGCGTCATGCACTGACCCTGGGAATTTGGCATTTACATGCGAGATGTACTGGTCAGCCAAACACACCACCTGGATGTTCATTGAATGGTAATTTTTTCTGTTCCTGTACACCTGCTCCCTGTCTCTTGGGGGAACCAAAGCCACATGGGTCCCATCAATGGCACCAATTACGTTGGGAATATGTCCAAGGGCGTAGAAATCACCCTTCACTGTAGCCAATTCGCCCACCTCAGGGAAAATGATGTAGTTCCTCACGGATTTCATCAGGGCAGACAACACTCTGGATAACACCTTCGAAAACATGGGCTGAGACATCCCGGAAGCAATTCCCACGGTTGTCTGAAATGACCCACTTGCCAAGAAATGTAGTACTGACATGACCTGCACCAGAGGGGGAATCCCTGTGGGTTGGCGGATGGGGGACATCAGGTCGGGCTCCAGCTGGGCACACAGTTCATGGATAGTGGCACGGTTAAGACGGTAGGTCAGGATAATGTGGCGTTCTTCCATTGTCGACAGGTCCACCAGCGGTCGGTACACGGGAGGATTCATCCGTCTCCTCGCCCAACCCAGCGGACGGTGCCTAGGAAGGACAACATGGAGCACACAGTCAAGCAACCCACAGGTACGTACTCACAGCTAGCACAGTATACGATTCTCTATGCAGTGAATGGCGTGTCTGAGTGGCTATGCAAGGCCTAGGCCTGTGTGACGCAGTTGAAATTGAGCCATGTGGGCCCTGGAAATGGCGGCTGCCTGACCTGTGAAGTGTGACAATGGGATGTGAGGTCAATGCGCTGGCGTGGCACACCGCGGCGGGCGGCGGGCGAAGACCGCGGCGCGAAGCCGCATTGGTTAACATTGAAGCCTATGGGTTTCAGGAGCCAATGGCGAAGGGCGCCGGCGGTGGCGGGACGCACCGCCGCGGTACGCACCGCCGCGGACGTGACCGCCATTTTCTATCTACTTATCCACTTGCGACTTGAACTTTCACAGGAGAGGACCTATACTGCAAGTGTTGCTGTGACCTCGGTCTGGAAGGGACAATGGCTGCTGCGACTGGGGAAAGGGCCCCTGCCTTCACTGGAGAGGAGTTGGAGAAACTTGTGGATGGGGTCCTCCCCCAGTATGCGCTACTCTACGGTCCTCCAGACCAACAAGTGAGTTTAATTCAATATGGATTTGGGGCCACTGGCTGGCTTGGGGGCCTGGCGGGGATGGGGGGCATGTTGGGGCTGGCGGGGGGCCTGGCGGGGGGCCTGGCGGGGATGGGGGGCATGTTGGGCATGGCGGGGGGGCATGGCGGGGGGCCTGGCGGGGATGGGGGGCATGTTGGGCATGGCGGGGGGCCTGGCGGGGATGGGGGGCATGTTGGGCATGGCGGGGGGCCTGGCGGGGATGGGGGGCATGTTGGGCCTGGCGGGGGGCCTGGCGGGGATGGGGGGCATGTTGGGCATGGCGGGGGGCCTGGCGGGGATGGGGGGCATGTTGGGCATGGCGGGGGGCATGGCGGGGGGCATGGCGGGGGGCCTGGCGGGGATGGGGGGCATGTTGGGCATGGCGGGGGGCATGGCGGGGATGGGGGGCATGTTGGGGCTGGCGGGGGGCCTGGCGGGGGGCCTGGCGGGGATGGGGGGCATGTTGGGCATGGCGGGGGGCATGGCGGGGGGCATGGCGGGGGGCCTGGCGGGGATGGGGGGCGTTGGGCCACTGGAAAGGAAAATGCTGAGAAACTTGAACGTGGTATTTCTCCCTCCCTGTACGTGTCACATAGGTCCGCGCCCATGAGAAGATCGGGATTTGGCGTGCCATCGCCAAGGAAGTCCGGGCCCTGGGGGTCCACCATCGACGGGGCACCCACTGCCGCAAGAGGTGGGAGGACATCCGCCGCGGGACCAAGAAGACCGCCGAGTCTCTGCTGGGGATGGCCTCCCAACGTAGGCGGGGTGCCTGCCGTCAACTGAGCCCCCTGATGTTCCGGATCCTGGCGGTGGCCTACCCTGAATTGGATGGGCGCGTGAGGGCAGCACAGCAGACACAAGGGGGTGAGTACAAGCATTATCTACTCTGTTGTCGCGCAGTGGAGGTGTCTGGGTGGGGGAGGAGGGCTGGGGGTCCCCCTAGGCCAGGGCGATATCTGTAGGCTGGGCACCCCCGTAAGCCCCTGTGTCCCCAGCCACCACCCTCAGTAGTTTGTCAGTACAGCCATCCCTGGGCCGTGTCATCCATGGGTGCAGTTGTCAACTCTAGGCGTGTAGGGCATGTTCCACGGAATGCGTAGCGTACCCCAAGTGCGCAAGTTAGTGCAGGGGGCATCTGTGTCTGTCATGTCCGCTAACTGTACCGGAGATCCATGTACTCAATATCCCTTTATTTCTCTCTCCCCCCCCCTTTTTGTTTGTCTTTCTGTGCTTGTGTGCATCAGCATCATCAGGCGGAGGAGAAGTGGCATCGGGCAGGAGGGAGCTGCATCTCACATGGCCCAGGAGGGCCATGCCACAGAGTCAGACTGGACCAGTGAGACGGAGGGCGAGGGGAGCTCCACGACGGGGACGACTGGACCCTGCAGCGACACGGACACGTCCTCGGAAGGGGGCTCCCTTGCGGGGGTGGCACCATCCGTGCCCCCCACCATTACAGGTACAGCCGCCACCCAGCGCACCATCTCCGCCCTCCCAGCAGCCCCTCAGCGTTCGCCCCGTGCCCGCTCTGCCAGGAAGCCGGGCATCTCCTTCGCCCCAGGCACCTCAGGCCCTGCCCCTGTTACCCCCGCTGCCCTCAGTGAGGAGGTCATTGACCTCCTCCGAACGCTCATTGTTGGGCAGACTACCCTTTTGAATGCCATCCAGGGGGTGGAGAGGGAGGTTCATCGCAGCAATGCGTACCTCGAGGGCATTCATTCGGGTCAGGCTGCCCATTAGCGATCGTTCCAGGCTCTGGCCTCAGCACTGACGGCAGCCATTGTCCCTGTCTCCTGCCTGCCTCTACTAACTCCCTCCTCCCAGTCTCCTGTTCCTCTGCCTGTCCCACCCACACCATCAGACCAGCCTGCACACACCTCAACACCCAAGAGAAGCTCATCCAAACATAAGCACCACAGATCACGCAGACATTCACACACGCAACATTCCGATGCAGACATGCCAACAGTCACTACCACCTCTGTGACCCCCACCTCCTCGTCTCCCTCCTCCCTCCCTGTGACGTCTACACTCACACCTCCATTCACCTCACCATCAGCCAATGTTTCCATCACCAGCACACCCTCCACTCCAGTCCGCACACGTGCAGTCACCACCCCCACTGCCATTTACACGTCCCCTGTGTCCTCTCCCACTGTGTCTGTCACCCCCTCTTCCACACCACACAAACGCAGCCACCCACCCACCCAACAGCCATCCACCTCACGACAGCCTATCCCTCCTGCACCTGCACCCAAAGACAGCAAACGTGACTCACCTACAACCACATCCTCTCCCTCCACTCCCATTCCCACTGTACCTACCACTCTCCATTGTCCCAAGAAGCTCTTCCTCGCCACTACTAACTTCTTTCCTGACCCTGAGCCCCCCCCTCCTTCTCGTCGGGGTAAGAAGAGCACCTCAGCCACCACCAGCCCTGCAGCCCCCTTGACAAGGGTGCAGGGGTATTGGAGCCCGCCAGCCCGCATGTCTGGATCTTCGCCCAGCAGCAAGGGGACAGCCAGCCCACCCCCTGGGAAGAGGAGCAGAAGGCGGAAGGGTCGCCGCAGGAGCCCGCCTTCTACATCCCCCCGGACACCACCCAGAGACAGTCACCAGCCACAGCTCCAAAGGGAGGAAAGGGCCACAGGCCCACGACTAAGGAGGGCATGGGCAGCAAGTCGGAGAGGTCAGGCAGCAGGCCTGCTGCCCAGGAGGAGCCCACAACCCCCATAGCCGCTGCCCCGGGAGGAACCGGCACAGCTGCCCCGGGAGAGCCCACCACCCCCATAGCCGCTGCCCAGGGAGGACCCAGCCCAGCTGGCCAGGAGGGCCCCACCACCCACAGCCCAGGTGGGCAGTGAAGGAGCACCATCCCCGCTGCCCAGGAGGGCACCACCAGGCAATTAGCAGTTGGCCATAGACCGGCCGCCGTCTCCAGAACCGCTGAACTGGGCCCCGCCGTCTCCAGAACCGCTGAACTGGGCCCCGCCGTCTCAAGAACCGCTGAACTGGGCCCTTCAGGGCAAGGAGCGCTGAACTGGGCCCCGCCGTCTCAAGAACCGCTGAACTGGGCCCCGCCGTCTCAAGAACCGCTGAACTGGGCCCTTCAAGGCAAGGAGCGCTGAACTGGGCCCTTCAGGGCAAGGAGCGCTGAACTGGGCCCCGCCGTCTCAAGAACCGCTGAACTGGGCCCCGCCGTCTCAAAAAACGCTGAACTGGGCCCTTCAGGGCAAGGAGCGCTGAACTGGGCCCCGCCGTCTCAAGAACCGCTGAACTGGGCCCCGCCGTCTCAAGAACCGCTGAACTGGGCCCTTCAAGGCAAGGAGCGCTGAACTGGGCCCCGCCGTCTCAAGAACCGCTGAACTGGGCCCTTCAGGGCAAGAACCGCTGAACTGGGCCCCGCCGTCTCAAGAACCGCTGAACTGGGCCCCGCCGTCTCAAGAACCGCTGAACTGGGCCCTTCAGGGCAAGGAGCGCTGAACTGGGCCCCGCCGTCTCAAGAACCGCTGAACTGGGCCCCGCCGTCTCAAGAACCGCTGAACTGGGCCCTTCAGGGCAAGAACCGCTGAACTGGGCCCCGCCGTCTCAAGAACCGCTGAACTGGGCCCCGCCGTCTCAAGAACCGCTGAACTGGGCCCTTCAAGGCAAGAACCGCTGGCCCTTTGGCAGACGTGGCAGGGCAGGATCTATCTCGGGCAGGGCTGCAGGATGTCCTCTGGCCAACTTGCCTCCTCCAGTGGCAGTGGGGTCTGTTATGGACTGTATGGACTGTGGCTTTGCTCTCCCCAGGATGGCCCAGTGGGCAGCCCACCCACTGTATGGACTGTATGGACTGTGGCTTTGCTCTCCCCAGGATGGCCCAGTGGGCAGGCCACCCACTGTATGGACTGTATGGACTGTGGCTTTGCTCTCCCCAGGATGGCCCAGTGGGCAGGCCACCCACTGTATGGACTGTATGGACTGTGGCTTTGCTCTCCCCGGGATGGCCCAGTGGGCAGGCCACCCACTGTATGGACTGTATGGACTGTGGCTTTGCTCTCCCCGGGATGGCCCAGTGGGCAGGCCACCCACTGTATGGACTGTATGGACTGTGGCTTTGCTCTCCCCGGGATGGCCCAGTGGGCAGGCCACCCACTGTATGGACTGTATGGACTGTGGCTTTGCTCTCCCCGGGATGGCCCAGTGGGCAGGCCACCCACTGTATGGACTGTTTGGACTGTGGCTTTGCTCTCCCCAGGATGGGCCAGTGGTCATGGAGTCCCCTCGTGGATCTGGCGTCGTGTACTCAAGTGGCTGAGGTGCCCCCCCTTCCCTTCCCCCTGAGGTGCCTGTCCTATTTTCTTTCTGATGCCCCTGCAGTGTTCTCTCCGTGGAGTTCTTGTCGTGGGACTGGGCCTTGCCCCTTTGCACAGGACCCCTGTGATCCACGGACAGTGGTTGGACTACATTTAGTAGCTGTATATATTTTGTACATAGTTTATTTATTTATTGGGATTACTGGTGTACATATTTCAATATATCTGCCCGTTTATGATCTCTTCTTTTGGTCTTTGCATTATTTCGGAGGGGGGTGGTTTGTGGGTTGTGACAGTGATCTGTGGGAATGCATTGATGTGTGTGTTGTAGTGGGTGTGGGTGGGTGGGTGTGTGCCGGTAATCTTTTCCCTCCCCTGTGTCGTAGGTGCCGTACTCACCGATGTCTTCCGCGCCGCCGGGCGTGCTCCTGGTATATGAGCAGGAATAGGAGTGCGGGGATGACCTGCAACTCTGGCTCCATACTGCCGGAATCTCGCGTGGAGTGCGTAGAGGTGAGCGTTTTCCCGTTCGTAGTCTGTTTCCGCCGTGTTCTTATCGGCGGTGCTCCCGCCCCGGAAAAGGTGGCAGATTGGTGGGTCGTAATAGGGTGGGCGGTACTTTGTCTGCCGCCGGGCTGTTGGCGGGAACCGCCGCGCTGTTTGTTTGTACCGCTGTGGCGGTCGGAGTGTTAAGTTGGCGGGCTGTGTTGGCGGTTCCCGCCAGGGTCAGAATTGCATATTTTAGACCGCCGGCCTGTTGGCGGCTTGGCCGCCGCTTTATCACCGACCGCCAGGGTCAGAATGAGGGCCATGTTGTTTTAGCTTACTAGGCCTGCCTCCTTGCACTTTAATCCAGTTACATTTTATTCAGTATTGCTTTATTTCTAGCAATAGCCACATTTGCAGTGCTATTTTCTTTTTTTTTATCTCATTGCACTTTCGCCTAGGAAATCATCACGTTCATAGTAGGACATTTATTTCACTTTGTGCTTTCTCCAAGGCTACAGGCAGATAGGGTCGCCGGGAAACCTGGTATGCTGTGTCTCCAACATTCACAAAAAAAACATGCTCATACGAGGAGACTTTTTCTTAGAATGTTAGCTGTTTTATTATAAAAACACCCCTTTGTCCTAGACACGTTAGAGGGCGATAACATCCTGGTAACCATGACTGTATGCTGATTGCTGATTCCTCGGATGCAGCTACTTGCTTAGATGGCCGGACTCCTAATCCACATAGGAACAGTGTTTCTCTAGACTACAGGCTTCTTCCCCCAGGTATGAGGGATGATGTACCCCCAGGGGGAAAACCCAAAGGGCAGATTAGGTTTATTACGCTGTGCTTGAACACTGTGTAGGTAGGAGAAATATATATATCATTCCTAGTGAGAGTATGGTAGGACTGTTCTTGTGTTTTACTCTGTATTGGACTTTTTACCTTACGCAGGGTCATCCCCAGTCTTTTTGCCTCCTTCCTCCTGGTTTTTCTGACCTCTCGCTGTTGGCTCTTGGACTCTGAGCACTTTATCACTGCTGACCAGTGCTAAAGTGCAGGTGCTCTCCCATCTAAAGTTGGTATGATTGGCTTATACCTAATTGGCATATTTAATTTACCTATAAGTCCCTTGTACAGTGGTATCTCTATACCCAGGGCCTGTAAATTAAATACTACTAGTGGGCCTGCAGCGCTGCTTGCGCCACCCACTGAAGTAGACTTTTAAACCTGTCTCAGGCCTGCTAGCGCAGGGCCTGTGTGTGCAGTTTTCTGCCACAGGGACCTGGCATCTAAACTTACTTGCCAGGCCCAGGACTCCCCTTTTACTACATGTAAGTCACCCCTAAGGTACGCCCTAGCTAGCCGTATGGGCAGGGTGCCAAGTATGTAGAAAGGCAGGACATGTGCCATATTGCATGGCCTGTCCTGGTAGTGACAAACAGCCTAACTTGGTGTCTCACTGCTGTGAGTGCTGCCTTCTCATAGGATTGCATTAGAAATGCCCTGCCTAATGTGTAAGGGGTATTGTCTGATTTATGAGGGGTAGCGTATGCGTGTTTGGTATGTTTGTGATGGTGATAATAAATACTGCTTACTGGTGTGGGTGTATTTTTTATTACTATCACAGAAATGCCACTTCTAGAAAGTGTGCATTTATCTGTACTTATGACTCTGGTGTTTTGCAGCTTGACTCCAATCCACGTCTGGGCAGAGTGACAGTTGGGGCTTTGTGCATACTTTTCAGACAGCCTGTACACAGGGAGGGTGGAGGTGTCACAGAGGGGCATCTGCATACTGAATAGTCTTCCTGGGCTGAGAGAAGGGAGAGACGGGGCACACCTGCATTTGTAAAGACTGTGCCCTGGCCTCACACAATAGGGTCGTTAACCCCCCACTGATGTTTGGAGCCTGTGCTGAAAGGAGAGAGGGGGCACTCCCAGAACCAGTTGTAACTGGCTGGAACCTCCTCTCCCTACCATTGTAAAACACCGTAAGAGCTGACTATAAGTACAGGGGAATTTTCCCCACAATTTGGAGACTCTTGGAATCATCTTGGAACTGGACACCAAAGGCTGAAAGGACTCACCAGGAACCGCCATGGACTGCTGTTGTGCTGACCTGTGACCTGTGACCTGCCTGGTCACTGTGAAGGACTTGCCACTTGCTGCCTTTCCCTTGTGCTGACCTGTAGCTGGGCCCTCCACCTGAGGACCTTGTCTTAAGATTCTGCTCCCCAGGGGCAGGGTGCTGTGGCCCCTGGCCCCTGCATCCATTTCTTCACAAGGGGTGCTTCTCCGTGTTGCGGCTGCCATAGCGCTGATTGTAGTGCGCTTATGGAGCCTTGGGAGCTCGTAGGCTCCTTGCTGCATTGTGCCCCTTTAAAGAAGATCACCGCAGCGGCCCGGGAAGCTGGAAGAACACTCGCGCACCGCATCAGGTGCAGGCGAGTGTCTGCTCGGGCCCCAGGAGGGGTCCGATCTTCTTGTGGCTTCACGGTAGGACCAGGGGAAGGCGCGGGGAGTGCCCCATTCCCCCTGGCCTCTGCGTTAGGAGCAGGACACTCCTTTTCTGCTGTTAGGTAAAACAGACATTATTGTGACCCCCCCCACCCCTTGGTGGAAGGGCCAGAGGAGTCCCGGGGGGGGCCCCCAGAGATCACAAGCTCCCGGGAGGGGCCTGTCATTAAACTGGAGGGGGTGCGTGGTGCCCCCCTTCTGCCCTAAGTTGTTTTTGCTGGCTTTAGCCCCCCTCGTGAGGGCCGGTTGAGGCCCTGGGGGGTCCCCAGTAATCATGGGCCCCAGAGGGGCCTGTCTATAAAAGAGAGGCGGTGCATGTCGCCCTCCTCTGACCCCAGAGTATAAGGGAGGTCCCGTTTTGCGCATAGGAGCGCCAGGCCCCCATTGTTCGCCTTCTAGGCACTGGAGGTGGCTTCATCCAACCAGGTACTGTTTAAAGGAACAATATAGTTGCAATCCAAAGTTCTTTCTACAGACTTTTGTTTGATTCATATATTACCTACCTGTGTTTGATGTTTTTACATATGTGTATGCAAATGTTCCTTTTATGGACATGCTTGCTAATATGTTTTTCTAACTTGCCATATGTTTTCTAATGTTCCTACTATGGGCATTTTATGATATTCTTATGACAAGTGCTGTGATGTAATAATGTGTTTTCCTGACTACTGCTTATGTTGCAGAATACTGAGTAACTTGTGTGTTATGTGTGACTACTGCTAGGTTGCAGAGTAACTAATGTGTAACGTTCTGACAACTGCTAAGGTAGCAGGATAGTACTGATATGTGATGTTTGGTCTGATAATTGTCTTGTGTACAATACAGTATATTTTCATATAATCTGGTGTTGTGTTTCCTTTGTGGTGGGGATATTGCGTCACGTGTGTTGTGTGTGTTGTGCAAACGCTTTACACATTGCCTCCGGGTTAAGCCTGACTGCTCGTGGCAAGCTACCAAGGGGGTGAGCAGGGGTTATCTTGGACGTGTAACTCCCTTGCCCTGACTAGAGTGGGTAAGTATTGCCTGGCTGAGGTGCATACCCTAGCCAACCAGAAACCCCATTTCTAACACTCTGTTAGTCACCTGCTTGCTTTTATTGTGTTTTATCATCCTAGTTATTGCAATGCATGCATTTTTATCTAAGATGCAGTTACTTCAATAAATCTTTATTGAACTTTATTCTGCCTCTGTTGTCTGCCTGTATGAGATTTTTGGTAACTGAGAGAAAGGGATGGGATCTGATCAACAAGATTCTCCTGACGAGTCTCCTTGTCATGTGCCCAGTTGTCACAATCATCTCAGCCAGAGATGATGCGCTGCTAGTTAGCCGGAGAACCTGGATTCGGCCTACAGGTGTCATGTAGTGTGGAATCACAGTTAGTACCCACAATCCATGTGATCCTGTCTCCCAAATCCAGTAGCTTAATTAGCATATTGAGAACCTACGTGACAAGGGCAGCAAGCCTGAGGCAGAGCCAATCCAGGTGTCCCGAGGTCATAAGGAGCAATGAAACACACTAGCCTTCAAGCATTCTGTGCTCTCAGTCACATATGCAAGACAGTGGGATAATAGTGCCAATAGTATAAAGCACTAACCAAAGTGGGCAAGTTAGTAATGGAAGTTAGTCATCATTGTGATGACAGTATTGCTCCAGAAATTAACTTGGAGGACTAGAACTTGGGCAAGTAGTCCATTGTGGTATATGTATGGGCTTGAAGGGAAATAAGAGAGCAGGGGATACATACCCAGTTATCCTGGCCTGTGGGAAAGAGGTAGATGAAGTACTTAGAAACCCTCTAGTCCTCTCGTCAGTAAGCATAGTCCTTATAGGTAAGCAGGATTTCAGATTCAGCACCATCCATAGCAAAGGGCATTGCTATATGACTAATTGATGAGGCAGCACTGCATATAGTTAATAAAGACTGAGTTCATAAGTGCAAATGCGGCCTCTGTCACCCAAGGAATGTGTAGGTTTGTATTAGTGCAGTCCCTGTGCAACAGTCAAGGGCCACAGTCAACCATCTGCATACATGTGGAGCCATGGTTCCTGAGAATGTTTGTCACCTCTTGGAACCAGTGGGCCAATATTCTTGCACTCACTGAGGGACGGTAGGCATTCGTCCCTCCAGGTATGAGCGAGGACAGGCCTCCAGGAAATCAATGGGTCCACAGCAGGTAGCATCACACGGGGGTATCCCTGTCTAAGATCCTCTCATGCGTTATCCGGACCAGGTATTGAAGAGGACTGCACTGCTTTCTGCACCAGTTTTGCAGGCGCTTACAATGGAGCCCTCTGAGGGCCCTTCCCAGGCCAGCAGGTCAGTTGTCCTCCTTTGCACTGCTATGAGTCATGTGCTGGGGGTGGCACCATGCAGTCAGTAGAAGCATGCACCTGCCAGGTTGAATGGGTTTGTGGCCCTCGCCGAGCAATCACGAGGCCCTGTGCAGGACAGAATCACGTGTGAGCGGTCCGCACTGAGAGTTGCATGGCATTCTCATCAGATGCCGAAAGAGGCTGTGGTGCCTGCTGGGCCAGTTAGTTGTCGCTAATGGCGGGATTATGTGTGACACCTGGGGGATTGCTCACTGCTCAGCATCTCAGTTCTTACTTTCCTGCCGATGGCAGCCCTAAGAGAGGTATCCCATGCAGGCAGGCAGCTGCATTGGGACCTGCCTGGGGCACCTCGCGTCGAGCCTCACGGGGCTCCTTGCAGCAGGCAGCTGCGACGTTGCTCACCTGGGCAGATTTTCCGACATCCCAGTGGCGAGCCTTCGATGGGGCAGTTGCAAGATATATAAGTTATCGGTTTCACAGCCTTAAACAATGCCATTCGTGTCTCTTTAAGCAATGCCATTTGTAGCTACCATGTTGGAACTCGGGCTGTCTTAAATAGGTGTGCGCAAAATCCATCTAATTTCATTTTGTGCAATTCTGTGGAATTTATTTATTTTGTTTTCTTTGTTTTGCTCTATAAAATGAGTTTTAACAACAATTTGGAGATGCATGGGTATAATTCACTCTAAAAAAGACATAAATAACACATGTGCTATGAACAAGGGCTGTTCCCATTCTCTTTGTTTTTAATGGTCAGGTTCTGTAGCAAAGTTTTTACTCAAAATAACTCCTTACGCCATGAGGTGTATTGGTGTGATTTCACAAAATTTCACATAAAACATGTAGCTTGAAATGCCAGAAACTATGTGAATTGCACTAGCATAATTGAAATTTAATCCGGCCTATTCTTAACCTTCAATTGCATTCCGACACTAAGAGGAGAACAATGAGATAAAGATCTATTGAAGAATTTGGTAGACAAAAAGTATGCATGTGGATGTCTTTGGTAAACACCATTACCATAGACGGTCTCCTCTAACTTTACACGTTAAAGTTTCTGCCTTTTTTTAGCTGTGTCAGGCACTAAAAGCCTCAGATCACCTTTTCCTGTAAATGTATTTTTAATGCTATGTCTCTTGATGGCACTGCTAATAGCCTTTACCTTCCAAAGAGTGACATCAGGTGTTTCACCCTAGTTTAGTGGATCACATTTTCTCATATTTTTTCCACAAGAAGCGTCCACACCTGCTCTTTAATGCCTATCTGTAGTCTCAACTTTTACAATGTGTTATTTCTCCCATTCATTGTAATACCAAAACATGTGGGTTTAATCATTGTATGCTCTAACTGACCAGGGATGAAACTCTGTTCTGTGAATATGGCGATGTACACATCCAGTTTTTGATGTTTGCTGCCTATTTTGCACTAAACGTGTTAGACTTCTATGAGTTTTCCTGAGCTTCTACTTTCTTTGACAATAGAACTGTTGTCTTTCAGATGTGTCTTACAGCATTGTTCTTGGCTGTGATATGTTTGAATTATGGGAAGCTGAAAATAAGAGATTAAAAAAACAAAGAGCAAAAAAGTGACCGCTTTGATTTATGAAGAACAAGGAAGTAGGAAAACCTGTTGTTGATAATTACTAATCCTGAACGGATATTCATTGTTGCATACTTTGTATTGGCAATGAAAAACCGGGGAGACAAAAGGTGCCTTGATGTTTCAAATTTTAACTAAATTAGATCAAGCAAAACCATTCACAAAGAAACAGAGAAAGATAAGTGAATCATTACAATGGATGTCTGAAACATTAGGAGTTAAATCTATATTTCAGATATTTAACATTTTTAGACATAGCTGTCACCAAATTTAAAAGAAAACAACATGAGTAGCTTATTAAATTATTTCAGCAAGTGAAGTTTATGATAAAAACCATAATGGCGTTCAAATCTTCCCTTTTGGATAACCTTGCCGTTGACTTTTACAGAATGAACTGTGATGAGATGACTTACAACCTCTCAAAAGAGTGAGGGTCTCATTGTAAGTGTCACAGGACACGTAGTTGGCAATATTACTTCTCGGAATTATGAAACCATAGACTGTCGTATTTCATCAGGTTGAAATTGCACCTTCATGAGTTCCTCAGATATTGCTCTGAAGTAAAATGCTGCCCTCGTGAGAACCACCCTTTGAAGTATAACTTGGAATGCCTTGTTACATAGTATGAAACTTGTGCTCAAAATTACATGTCTCTAACCCAGATTATCTGCCAATATTATGGAATGTCTGTTGTCCTGGAGTAAAATGGTATTCTCACCACTCCTTCGGTAAATTTAGAGGCTGAAGGCTGCCCCTAACTACTGGTATCCATGGAGGCGACAAAGGTGCTACTACAATACCGTTTTAAGAAATCAAGAGGCTCCAAAAAGTACTGCAATAGTTTTTTAAATTTTCACACTATACCAACAAATCACATTGGGCACACCTCCAAGCACCATGATGCACACAAAAGAGCTCATTTCACTGGACTGAGAGTTTGATACTCAATTTCACATGCATACCCTTTCACCAAATTGTATATAACCCACTTAGAAGAAGTTAACTGAAATGAACTACTCCCACTTACAATTGCATCAACGTTGCATAATAAATGACGATGTCTTGAACCATGAAGAACAATCTTACACCCCACAGAACTCAACAACCAGAAATGTCTCTCATGACACACATTCATGCACATATTGGTCCACACAGATCCAAAGCAGGAAAAGGATGTAGGTGGCACTCTCGAATATAATGAATCACTAAACAATATTCTAGTATAGTATAACCTTGCCCACTACTTGCAGAATTACCCATTTCTAAGTGAAATGAAAAACAACCAAAAACAATGTCTATAGACCACTTCTACTAAAGTAAAGTACTTGGAAGAACATTTACATTTTGTTCACATCTTTTGATAACCTATATGTTTTCGTAATGTTGCAAACATATATTCTGAGATGGCTTCCTGAAAAACTTTAAAAACCGTAATCTGTGTGCCATGGAAGGAATTGAGGTGGCAACCATAAACAATAGAAATATATCTTACATTGGGATGAGTTCTGGGTCTAGTAAATACCTCCTTTTCCAACTTTCCCTGAAAAACTGAAGTTACTTGGAGAATTTGTGTTTCTTACATCAAAACCCACGTGTATCAGAATTTACTGTGCATTTTTCCCCATTAAATTGAGGAAAGGTTTGACCTGCCAAAATGTATTTGAGAAAAAAATGCAAGGGTGATGTAATGACCACGGCGCTTGGCATGCGCAGTAATAGTTGTTGCATTACGAATCGTAATTTATTGAGGCACTCAGAATCTGCATTTTAGTTGTTCAGGAGTATTTTGTGAAGCTCCGCCCTGGTTAGTGCGCAGCAGTCTACCATGAGACCGTTTCGCTAACTTCAGTTTACCTGCTCCCTTTCCAGAGCCTATTTGCGCAGGTAACAGGTCTAAAGGTACCAGGTGTGCCTTTCCTGTTGTCTGATTATGTTCATTGTATAAACGGGAATCGCTGAAAATTATTTGTAATCACTCTCCACTTCAGCTCTGCTTTCAATCATTTAATACTTTTAAAAAACACATTTTTGTTTACAACCTCACATTTGATTGTTGCTGTTATGAAGTATCTCGAAAACAACAAGTCCAATATAGCCTTAGAACCCGCTGTAGCAGTCTCTACCGGCTATTAAAGTCCCGCTCCCGTGTTAAATGCCCGAGCTGAAGGCGAGGACATTTTACAAGGGAGAGGGCCTTTAATAGCCGGTAGAGCCCGCTACGGTGGGTTCTAAGGCTATTAGAACATTCTGCCACTAAGGGCAGAATGTTCAATTAAATAAAACAAATTCCTCACGAAGCCCGAGGGGATTAAAATCCCCTCGGGCTCCGTGAGGCTTTGTTCACAGCTCTGGCTGTGAACAAAGAGAACTTTGGAATGTTGGCGCTGCGGGCTTTTTACCGGCCAGTAAAAACCCGGAGCACTCCATTGTTTTCAATGGAGCTGCCAACGTTCCAATTTTCTAATATTCCTTCATTCACTTGATAGTCCTCATGTCTGCCTGAGAGTATGTAATTTCCTTAAATGTTGATTTAGAATAGGAAAACCATGAATGGATCATAGGTACAGCCCAGTATCCGATTCTGCACCTTATGGCTAGTTTGCACTGATTTGTGAAGCAACAGACTCTATATGATATTATGTGATTTTGTTCTCTATTTAACTGATTTTAAATATTTTAAATGCTGTGTAGTTTGTGTTTTTCTTTCATGTGCTTTCGTGATCTTCAAAGATCGAATAAAATATTTTGAATTGAACTGAGATCCCAAATCTCGCCCTGCAAGTATAAAGCTTGCACAGTCCCTGTTATTTTCACGCTAGATCCATTAAGCTCTCTCCAAAGTTACCGATGTCAGAGGTACTGCTAAATCGTGGAGCATTGTTAACCAGAATTACAGTTAGAACCCTGAGGCACTCCTGAACAATGCCGAATTACTGGTGGAATTGATGATTTTGGGGCTGATTACAACTTTGGAGGAGGTGTTAATCCGTCCCAAAAGTGACGGTAAAGTGACGGATATACCACAGCCGTATTACGTGTCCATTATATCCTATGGAACTCGTAATACGGCTGGTGCTATATCCGTCACATTTGGGACGGATGAACACCTCCTCCAAAGTTGTAATCAGGCCCTATGTGTCCGATGTTGACGGTAATCCTCAATTTCCTTTATCAGACTATAAGACTTAATAACTCAGTTAACTGACCCTTTTGGAATTGGCTGATTCTATTTTTCCGGAGCTATTATGCATACAGCAACGTTTTGCGCATTGTTTTGAGACTTTCAAAGTATTTTGGACTGGTGTTAGGTTTTATAATTTGCATGAAAGAAACATTGACTAGTTCACAAATGTGAAGTTTATAATTTATCAGCAACAAAATATATGTTCTACATTCAAACGATTTGTTCCATTTTCTCTTTTTATTAGAACATTGGAATGTTGGGATCTCCATTGCAGACAAAGGAGTGTTACGAGCTTTTTTTTGGCTGGTAAAAGCCGGGAGCGTCAACATTCCAATGTTCTCTTTGTTCACAGCAGCAGCTGTGAACAAAGGCCTCACGGAGCCGAGGGGATTTTAATCCCCTCGGGCTCAATGAGTACTTTGTTTTATTTATTAGAACATTATGCCTTCTAGTGGCAGAATATTCTTAAAGCCTTTCTACCAGTTATTAAAGGCCTGCTCCCTTGTTTAATGCTGGAGAGGGCCTTTAATGGCCGGTAGATCCCGCTACGGCAGGCTCTAAGGCTATATTAAGGCATCCCTGCACTTCTTAACGATTTGACAAGTTGCTTGAGGGAGAGGTGAAAGAACTTGTAAAAATAACAGCAAAATATAAAATGCAATAAGGACTGTTCTGACTTTCCATCCATGGGCATTCGCAGAGATCTTTCCAGGGAGGGCATCCTAGACTGTTCTTGGAATGGGGGCCGCAGCTGTACTAGTGCAGGCACTGCAACACTACGTTGGCCTGCACACCAGGCTGTATCTAAATCGTGGGGGGTGAGTGCATCACAGGGGCAAGGGGGCAAGGTGATGGACTATGCCCCAGTGCCCTCAAAAAACACATTTGGCGCCAGACTGCACCTGACCGAAATCTGAAGAGAAGAAACCTCTCCAATGGAGTAAACCTATGATCAGGTAAGAAGCAAGGACACATGAAGAAAAAGTGATAAAATAATTATTTGAAGATGCCTTAATAAGGGATTCCTCAATTACTAGGGAATGACTGGTGTAGTGAGATTTAACCATCCCCTTGTCGGATTTAGTAATATTATTGGAAGAGTGGAAACATTCCAGAAGACCAATGTCACACCGGATCTTTTTAACATAGGTGAGCCACGGAACGGAAAGGCCCTTATCCTTCCTAAGATAGTCTAGAACTACCTTTCTGTTAAAGCTAGTTTCACCATTAATCCACACATTCACCCATAGAAATAAGGATGTCAGAGAATCATTTGAGATTAAGCTCAGAGTGCAAAATAAAGTTAGTGCTGGAGGGAGGAGGTGCAACAACCTCCTACCAAACCTGTTTTCCTCCCGCTGAATTGGAAAGGCGTTGTGTGACCCCCAGATCCCCAATCCATAGGCAGCCTTGGGCCGACACTGCAGCTTGTAGATTCTAAGGTGGGGAGAAATATTAGCCCTGCCCTCCCTTCTGGGTTAAATTGAAAATCAACCCAGCCACCCTCCCCAGTTTCAATCGAGCAGTGTTTGTCTGCGCTTGCAGGGAGTTGGTGACATCGAAGGTAACACCTAGATAACAAAAATTCTGTACTGAACTCAAATACTGCTCTTGAAACTTCATAGGTAATAGCTGCTTCCTACCAGGATCACAGGCCATTATATGAGACTTCCCGAAGTTGGTTGACATATCAAGGCTGCCCATAAAGGCAACAAAGGATTTGACCAAAATCTGCAATGCTTGAGGCGTTCTAGCTATTAAGGCAGTATCATCAGCATTTACTAACACCAGAAAAAACGGAGTTAGTTACTTTGGGAATGTCCTTAATTTGCCGAGGACAGATGAGTGCTAAGATGTAGATAATAAAAATCTAGGGTGCCAAGACACACCCCTGACGCACCCCACTTGCCAAAGGGATGACATCAGATAGTTACCCTGATCGGCCATACCGAACCCTGGCCCCTAGATTCTCATGGAGGGAGTATAGGAATTTAACCAGATGGATTTCTAACCCCAGATTAACTAAAGCCAGCCACAATCTACTCCTATTGACACAGTGAATTGTAGAAGACAGGACTATAAAGATTAGGTACAGATGGCGGAGCCTAGCAATTGTATCCTTTCCTACAATCAAGTACAGGTTTAAGGCACTGCTTCAAAGTACCTAGCCCATGGGGGAAAGGCATACGAGCATAGGGACATTATATTATTTTTAACTTCCCAGGTCTGCAAATGGCTAAAGATCACATTTCCAAAAACCTTAATGAAACTATTAATGGGAGATATTGGCCTGTAACATTTAGGGAATCCTCTGTCACATTTTTTAAATATAGGGACAATGATGGATTAAGCCCAATACTTTGGGGTCACATAGCACCAGGAGTTGTTAAATAAATTGGTGATCACAGGTCCCCATAATCCAAGATTACATTTGAGCAGGTCCATTGGTATCCCATTGGGCCCGGGGGACTTTCCGCTTTGCTTACTCTGACTGCTTCCTCCACTTTGTGAAGAGGAATCTGGAGAGGGGTAGCATGATTTGGGAGAACCTGCGAGTTATCATTATACGCCCTGTCATCAGGAATGCAATAGATAGAAGTGAAGTGCTTCACCCACGCCTCTCCCGTAATACTACCCAACAAGCAGTGACTACTGGGGACATCCCGCTGTCTGAGCTTATTGACTGTGTCCCAAAAACCAAACCGTAGTTATAGGCAGTCGCAAGTTCTAGCTTTTCCCATTCCTTTTTATACAAAAATAGTTTCCTCTCTCTAAGAGCAAGCCTGCTTGGCTTCCTGGACCTCCCCCGCATCCCTGGGGCTCCTCAACAAGGCTTTCCTCAAGCGGCGGTTAGACACTGAGCAGATTGCATTAAACCAACTAGGGTGCTCACAAGCTAGATCAACAGACTTAGTCAAGTGAATCCAATTGGTAACAGGTAGATAGTGTATTCTTGGGGTTGCCGGCTAAGCAATTCAAGAAAACCAGCACATAATCTTTGAGAAGAAGCCCCAATGTGGCACTCGGATCTTTCAGATGCCAAACAAACCAAAGACCATCTCTGGAGTGCTAGCTGATTTTTTTGCAAGCTGGTGGTGGTTTGTCCCTACACCTTGGAAAGACTCCTTTGATTTGTAGTGCAGTATGATTGCCCCACACTGTTTCCACAACTTCCCCATTATAGGACCACCGCAGAAGAGGTTTACTAACACACATATGGTCAATGACTGATGCCCTGCCCCATTCCTAAACGTAGGCTTACTAAGCACCATGCCCTTAAAATAGTTGACGAGATCAACAAGATTAAGTGAGGAAACAAACTTCATCAGCTCCAACCCCCTGGCATCCTGAGGTGTACTCATTGCAACAGAACTCACCCTGCCACAGGCCCGCTGTTGCATCCCCTACCGTGGCATTGGGATCCCCACAAATTGAGAGTTTTGGTTACTGGGCACTACGCTTTCCTAAAAGGCCCCCAAAAAATCCAAAAAGCTCCTCAAATAATCAGCAATTGAAGCTTGAAAATATGAAAATTCACCAAATAAAAACAGAAAGATCAATGGCTAGCTCTAATAGACTTAGCTTGGAATGTGTGGTTTGGTATATATACTGGGAAATCAACAAGCCTAAGGTTTAATTTGACCCAGACTGAAAGGTCTCCCTCCCATCTAGCTCTTCCATGAGGGGGCCACTGCAGGGCACGAGTGGCAAGAGAAACCCTTATAAGAAATATTGGATGTGCCCCATGTTTCCTCCATGATCACAAAATCATATTTATTAATATAGGCCAACCAGTCAGGATTATAGAGCTTGCCTTTCAACCCAGCACATTCCAGCTAACGAGAAAAAAAGAATCTGCCTGGTTAGCCTCACCAACCCCAGGGACCCTTCCCTTAGGTAACCCTACTTTAGAAGCCAAAATAGGAGTGGAAGAGTAAAAAATGCACACATAGAGCTATGATGGGAGCCCTTTGATCATTAAAAGACCTGCTAGAGGGGGACCCTCCATGGCAGTCTAGAAGACCGCCAGGCTTAGCCTGAATAAATGATCCTAAATCAAAAATCAGAGGATAAAAGAAGTTAGTCACAATAATTGAAGTCCAGTAGAGGTGCAAATCGATTCGCACATCGAAAGTGGCCATCCTCCTGAACAGCATTTACTAAGGGTTCCAAAGAACGCAAACAATCCTGGGTCATAAGCGGAGGCCTATAGAAGAAACCGAAGAGTAGGATCTTAATGCAGTTACCAGGTGTGTCCCTCTCATGAAGCTGGGTCAGAATGCGCCTCGCAATAATTGGTTGTGTATAGTTAATAATCACACAGTCCCCTTGTATAGTCTTCGTGGATGACCCAATCCAAGCCACTTGGCATATGACACTGTAATCCTGGATGTTAAACATAGAATGCCTGGAAAGCCAGTGGGACACATTGTTTCGGAGCTGGCCGCAAGACTCTTGGGTGGGGCCCAAGAGAGAGGGAACTGCAGTCAGGACCACAACATAGGGGCAGCACACCGGGCTGCATGCACAGTAGGTAGGGGCAAGTTGAACCTCCCTGTCAACTTACGTTTCAGTTCCAGCCAGGGTCGGGGGCACCAGCTTCACATAGATGGACTGCCTTTGATGCTGGCAGGCACTTTTTTGATGCTGGCAGGCAATCAGAATTTTCCCCACATCTGCCTCCAGCTTATCCAGTTTCTCCAAAACAGGGGTTAAAAAAGCCCTTTAACATGTCTGTTGGGTTATCCAGAACCGGCCCTCAGACAGGGTCGCTAATAGCACTTGAATGATTAAGATCTGGGTTTTCAGAGGGACAAGGAGATATTATGGGGACTGCTGCAGCCCTCCATGATTCACCCTTGCGCTTGGCGGCAGGAGAACAGACATGCAAGGTAGGAGCAATCCTCACTTATACTAAGGTTTGGAGCACAGGCCAAAATCTCCTCCTAGTTTGAAACCGAAGAGGGCCCCGCTGGGGCAGACAGCTCCACTGCTAAGTCATTGTTCATAGCATCATACAACTGTGGGGCGACTGAAGACCCGGTAAGCACAACGACGATTTAGGTTCTCAATTCCGAATGTTTTGTGTGGCTATTTGTACAAAGCAATGTAATGCAATGCATGCCAAAACATACGGTTAATTCACTTACTATTTTATAGGCCTATGTGTGCGCTGAAAAATTATGATGAGGACACAAGTGGCAGGCATACTTTTAGCAAATGAGCGCGAGACAACAAAAAAGGGAATGAGATAACCCGGCGAATGGCAGGGAAGCACGGCTGGGAATTAGCTCAATAGGAGTCATGAAGCAGAAATGGAGACAGGGTTAGGAGGGAGTGTCGAAGGAGACGCATTCAGTTGGGTGGGAATAGAGGGTAAAGAGGGACCGACAGTGGGAAGGGGGGATGGACAGAGAAACTGCAAACTCCCTCCATCTGTGCACTAGTTTGTGCTGTAACCAATTGGCCAAAACAACTCATTTCATTAATGTCTTTATTTGTTGAGTGCACATGTTCAAAAAAGTATTCTGACTTTAAAAAACATTCCCCTTGGTTGCAGCAATGCTTAATGTTGTTCTCCATTTTTTTTTTTTTAACTAAGGAATGGGATCAAACAATGGCTAGCTCCCACACTAACGCAACTCCAGCATTCCTTGGAATAATGCAAGGTGCTGGAGGCCAAATGCATAAAACATACACCCACATATATTAAACCAATGATTGTTTCACCACTCATGCATGTCACTGAAAGTGCCTGTTCTTTTGCAATATAAAGATTTGTGCTAGACCCAGCTAAATTCTGCCGAGTCAAGGTTTATTTGTTTAAGACACAATCCCACAGATTTTTCTCAGCGGTGCTTGTACTCATTATATCTACTACTGTATCAAATGATGTTGAACCTCCTTACAGTTAATGTAGTACACTTCAAAAAGTGAACGTTAACAGGGAGCATTCGGACAGTAGAATACTGTAGAGCACTGTTTCACATTTGAAATACTGACATTTAATGTTGGAAAGCAAATAACTCCATAATCTATCTTCTTTTGTTATTTTTTTAATTGTTATGCCGTAACAAAGGTAGACCTATTTTGAGTTTTTAGCTGTATGTTGTCAAAGACAAATTGTAGGCAATACCAATACTTACAGTATGCTCTGGGTCAGCCCACTGCCTAAAATTAGTTGGTGTTCTTGTCAGTCTCATTTGCTTGCTTTTTATTTGATGGCTTTCACTCTGCTTCTTGTGTGTACCCCTATCCTAGAGCATAGCTACTTCATCATCCTTTTGATTGGATGACTTGCATCGTTCCACTGCTTAAATTCAAGAAACTACACTTTTGTTTTGCCTTCAGGACTATATGTGGGTGTAAGTGGTTTTGTACTCCCACAATTTTGTGTTGCTTCCTCACTGAAATCCCCCTGGCCCCTCTGTGTTGCTCCCCCTTCTAAGCACATTTTTTGCTTCTCCCTCCCTAATGCACCCCTCCACACTTTCCATGCTGCTTCCCACTCTCCTCCACTAATTATCTGCTATTTCTTTCAGTCCTCCTTGATCAGGCTTTTTGATTTAATTTTTAATTATTATTTTAAATCTTCCTCAGCTCCTCCACTGCTTCCTCCCAACTGTTCATGCCACTCACAAACCCTCCTGTCACTGTGTGGTTCCACCATTGTTCTGCTTACAGTTTTTAGATCAAAGCCTATCAATCAGCAAAACTGTCTGGCATGCTAACTACATCTTGGGGGCATTATGAAAGCTTCCCTTGGAATGCATTCCGCTCATCACTTATCATTGGCTTTGTGACTTGTAACTCACATTTGCTTGCTTTCTGCTTGCTGGCTTTGTTTGTTTTAGGCTTAGTCCAACTTAAGTTTGTCCCGTCCCTTGCCGAAGCCCAATTCACTGTATTCTTCCATCAGTAGTGGATTTCTGTAAATAAGCCTTTCAATCTTGTTCTTATATTGTCACGTTTGCTGTACATTCAAAGGCAGAGGTTAAATGTCAGGCTCTGTGTTCCAGGAACCTAGGTGTTTATTTTTCTCTCTCTGACTTCAAAATGAGAGGAATTATGTGACAATCGTGCTGGCTACAGCGGAGTGCTTGAGGAAGGCTGTACAATGTTATTTCTTTTTCTGACACACAACAACAAATGTCTGCAAATGAACTAAAAATATTTCAGAATATAGCAGAGTTAAAAAAGCACAAATGAAGCATATATTTTTGTAATTCTGAGGTGTGGTGGAAAAAACATATTATAATACAGGCAAAACTGATCAATAGACTAGCTGATGATATTTCCAACAATTATTGTTTGTTCTCGGTGAACTTTTATCAGTAAAAATGCATGTCCATGCAAATGTAATGGTCATTTCAATTGATGATGTGGTGTCTGTAATGGCAGGGTGATACCACACCATGCATATCCCACTCAACCCCACTCCACTCTACTCTTCACCACTTCTTACTACTCTATTCCACATTGCATCACTGGGCTCTACTCTTCCCCACTCTACTCTATGCCACTTTACTCCATGCCTCTCTACTGTACACCGCTCTACTCTATGTCCATGCACTCTACCCCACACTATTCTACTATGCACCACAGTACCCTTCACTACTGCACTCTACACTACTCTATTGTGCACCACTGTACTCTATGCCACTCTACTGTGTAACGCTGCACTCTATGCCACTGCACTCTATATCAATGCACTCTACTCTTTAATTCTCCATTTTATGCCAGTGCACTCTATGCCAATCAACTCTATGCCACTCTATTCTACTCTGTGCTGTACACCACTGTACTCTACTATGCAGTACTGCACTCTTCTCTAAAACAATCTACTCTACGCCACTTCAGTCAGCTCCACTGCATTCGGTGCCATTGCACTCCACTCTGTGCCACTTCATTCTACTCAGCATCACTGCACTCTACACCCATGCAGTCTAGACCACTTTACTCAAAACCAATATGCTCTAAGCCATCTCATTTTATGCCAACCTACTCTTCACCCCTCCACTCTATGCCACTATACTCTGCAGGACGTTACACCACTGCACTCAACGCTAATGTATGCTATGTCACTGCACTTTATGCCTTTCTATGCTACTCTGCATCACTGTACTCTATGCTAATGCTCTCTATGTTACTCTATTCTGCATCACTATATGCCACTGAACTCGACGCCATTGCACTCACCGCCTCTCCACTCATCGCCACTCTACTCTGTGCCACTCCACTCTACTCTGCATCACTGCACTTTATTCAACTTTACTAAAATCAATGCACTCTTTGCCACTGCACTCAACACCAATCTACTCTGAGCTTCTGTACTCTATGCCACCAAACTCTACTATGCAATGCTTTACATCACTGCACTTTACACCATTGTATTTAAGTCACCACACTCTGTGCCACCTTATTCTACTCTGCACCACTGTACTCTGTGCCACTGTTCTCTATGTCACTCTAATCTGCACCACTCTATGCCATTGCACTCCACGCCAGTGCACTCAATGCCATTGTACTATACACTACTGCACTCTTCAACAATCTACTGTACAACACTGCACTCACTGCCACTGAACTCCAAGCAATTGCACTCTACTCCTTGCCTCTCAACACCACTCTATGACCACCACTCTACTCTACACCATTGCCTTCTATGCCACTCTACTCTAAACCACTGCACTCTATGCCAATGCACTAAACACAACTTTACTGAAAACCAATGGACTCTATGCCACTGCACTACATGCCAACTACTCTATAACACTGCACTCTATTCCACTATACTCCACTCTGCAACACTCATTGCCAGTGCACACTATGCCACTGCATACCAAACCACTCTATTCTACTCTACCCCACTACTCTCTGTGCCACTCTACTCTACACTACTGTACCCTGCCCTACTGTATTCTATGACACTCTACTTTGCAAGAAAAACTCAATGTGACTCTACTCTACAACACTGCACTCTACATCAACACACTCTACACCACTTTACACAAAAACAATGCCATTAACGCCACTGCTCTATATGTCAATCCCCTCTACACCACTATACTTTATGCCACTTCACTCTAGGCCACTTTACTCTCTATGATACTCCACTCTGATGCTTTACTCCTTAAATTCTACTTTCCTCTATGACACCCTACACCACTGTATGCCACACCATTCTACAACTCCATTTCACACTAGGACACTCTATTACACTACTCCACCCTACAATGCTCTACACAACTACCTCTATCCTACTCTGTCACTTTACTCCACCCTTTTTTACGACACACTACTCAGATCTGCGCCACTCCGCTCTATGCCACTCCACTCTACGCCACTCAGCTCTGCAACACTCTACTCCACTCTAGGCTACTCTGCTCTCTTACACTACTCGACTCTGTACCACTCCACTCTATGACAATTTAGTCCTCTCTAAGTCACTCTATTCTTCAACACTCTACTCCATTCAGCCCAACACACTCTATGCCACTCCACTGTGCTCTATATTACTCATAACACTCTGCCACTCCACTCTACAACACTACTCTACATCATGCCATTCCACTCTAACACACTATGGGCCATATGTACTAAAGCATTTTCCCATAAACACAGGATGGGTAAAATCCTTTTGTACATCTGGCCCTATATTCTCTCCATGACACTCCACAACACTCCATGCCACTCAATGACACTCCTTGACACTCTATTCTGCACCACTCTACACCACTCCATAACACTGCACTCTACTCCTCTTTATGACATTCAACTCCACTCCACTCTCAGTTACCCCACTAACTTTTAGCCTTGCTGACGTGCAGACCCGCTGGTATACAACATGGCTAAAACAAATGGACAAAGCTAATAGCTCCTGCATAGGCAAGACCTATTGGATATACCAGTGCTTGTTTAACATGTTTGTATGCCTCAGCAGCTGCAATTTGCTTCATGGCAGCCAACTTTGAAACAAATGTGTTTTGGTGCACTTTTCAAGTTTTTTACGTTTACTGTTTCAAATAAATAAATAAAATGGTCTCTGCATCATGACATATGAGCATGCAGGTGTGGTGCAGCATGCTCATGCGTGCTTGGTGATGCTGGCGCAGCCATACCATTATGAAGCATGCGTGCATAAATTGCTGATACCTTGCTTGGTCTCGCGTCGTTCGTTTTTCTGCACTACAAAAGCCCAATAGGCGTTTGTAGAATCTAATTTTTGTCTAAGGCCTTCTGTCAGGGAGGCCACAGCATTTTCATGAGGCAGAGGAACAGATCTGTTCCTGCAAATTTTAGTGCCGAAATACCCTTACGTTCTTCAATAGCCTTCTTTTGCACTGAGCACTTCCATTGTTATTCATGCAAAAAAACAACCGAAAATACAAGGATATGCAATTCCAGGACCTCGACTGTAAAGTCCTATTCCCATAGGAGCAGGGGTGTAGTATCATTTGTGCAGCAGATGCAGCAGCAGGTGAGCCCAAGGGTGTGCGAATCTAATGCATCCTGATTGTAGCCGGCTATAATCTTACTACCAAACTGGAGTCTTTTGAGACAAGTGAACAGGAGGTTGTACATTTGGAGTATCTCTGTTGGAAGTTCGATCTGCATAAGACATTTCAGCGAAAAAATCCCTGAGTCAAGTAACCCGTATTTTTTTTAGACGTGCTGAGCAGCAATAAATGATGTAATTCTACATCTGCAATTTTCAGGGAAACACCAGGCAGACAGCAGTTAGGTAGATTGTTTTCTGGCTTTGATGTCCTGCAGGCGGGTGTTGGTGAACTTGCATCATGTTGACACAGCGCTATTGATTCTTTTGTAGCTCTTGGGCATGTGTGCATGTGTGAGGAGCAGGGTTAACTATCTGACTGCTTGTCGATAGCGGTGACTTTTGAAGTGGGTGGTGGTAATTAGAGCCTAATTGAGTGATTACCACTAGCAGTAGCTCAGGGCTTTCATGACCTGTCAATTCGTGGGTCCCACTGTCACAGCATGTCTTCCCTCTTCATGTGCATGTCGTCAGAGATTTTGTTTAATAACTTCCCTAAAGTGCCTAAAAACGGATGCATTGTTGTTAAGAGACTGTGACAAATGCTGTTTTAGGTGCCTGTACAATACTATATCCAGATTCACAGTCCATTGTCTAAATAGAATGTGCAATTAACTAACGAAGTATTATAAGGTAGCCCCAGAATATTCATGTGTATGTCAATGTGGCAATAGTGTTGCAGACAATGAATGCCTTCTAGGACATGCTATCTTCATTAAATAGAGCAATTAAGTAAAATGACCATTTAGGGGCATTGAAAGAAGCAGATATGTTTCCTTTTAAACGTTTATTAGGCTCTAAATAAGAGCCTTCGTTTGAAGAGAATCACCTATTACTATCCAATAGTTTAATTACCATGGAGGGTAAATACATGTATGTATGAATGTTTTAGTACTTAGTACAAACTTATCTGTAAAGCAGTGAAGCACATGTGGGATATTCTTGCTTATGGATGTGGTGTTCGTGGTATGTAGAAGGGGCGTCTTCAGCCTCTTATGGGAGTAAAAGAGCAATTGTGCTAGTCATAACTGTCTATGGATGGAATTCCAGATACTTAGGAGCATATTCACAAGTCCCTTGTGCCGCGGTGCATCCTTTTTTCTTTATTTGACGCTCCGATGGCGCAGAATGCAAACCCATATCTACAAATACATGCAAAACCACTTTGTGTGGCTTTTCCTGGCCTCATAGATATGGTGTATGGCAATGCAGCTTGCCCATCCATTTACTGCACTTCAACCTCCACCCATGGATAGCAATCTTTCTGCCACCCTGGGTAATTCAGAATGGCAAGGGCATAGCCCTTTCAGTCTGTATGTTAAATTACACCCAAAAAGATCAAAATGTCCTCTTGCTTGCCACAGTGATGGCTGTATTATTGAGGATCTATGCCTCAGGGGGGAGAAAGAGGGTGGGGATGGTATAGTTGCATGGCCCAATACCTGGTAGGGCTGGTTTCCATCCACCAACCAACCTGCCCACCAGACCATCAGCCACCTCCCATACTACATTCCATAAACCATGGTCTTTGGGTGGCAGGTTCCACATGCCTGCTCCCCCCCTGCCAAGGGAAGATCAAATGCAATAAAAAATGATCTGCCTCCAGGGCATAAGTGGGAGTGATGGAGACCATGGGCAAACATATCTTGTTATAATGGTACAGAGGAGTGACCATTTGCCAAGGAATTGCTTCTTCTCTGTATGTCATAACTCTAACAGCTTAGGCCCTCATTACAACCCTGGCGGTAAATGCCACCTACCGCCGTGCCGATGGGCGCCAACATACCGTGACTGTGGCGGTATTCTGCAACGGGTATTATGACCCACACTGAGAAATCTGCCACTATACAGACACCCACACAAGTCCACGAGACCAAAGGTCAGTGATAAACTGGCGGTACCAAAACCCACACCGTTACGCCAACAGGAATACGCCCACAGTATCATGACCAACGAATCACCGCTGCGGTCTTTCAACCGCGGTAAACCATTGACGGTACACACCGCCACACTCAAAATACACACACACTTACAAGATACCACCACATTGGACAATTCAAAGTACACACACCTGACACACATACACACACCACACCCACACACCCAAACCACTATAAAACATACACCCACATTACCCACAACCCCTTACAGTGAAAAAAAAGATGGCAAGCAGAGAGAGACAAGCCAGGAGCAACCACTCAATCAGAGGCACAATACATCATCACCCATACACCATCCACGCACCTCACAACACAACACCCCACACATCCTCACACATACCACTCACACAGCATCCATGGCACCCCAAAGACATTCCAGGTTTTCAGAGGAGGAGCTAAGGGTCATGATGGAGGAAATCATCCGGGTAGAGCCACAGCTATTCAGATCACAGGTGTAGCAGACGTCCATTGCAAGGAAGATGGAGCTATGGCGGAGGATCGTGGACAGGGTCAACGCCGTGGGACAGCATCGCAAAACTAGGGATGACATCAGGAAGAGGTGGAACGACCTACGGAGAAAGGTACGTTTCGTGGTTGCAAGACACCAGGTAGCCGTACAGAGGACTGGCGGTGGACCCCCACCTCCTCCCCCACAACTAACAACATGGGAGGAGCAAGTCTTGGCGATAATGCAATCTGAGGGCCTCGCAGGAGTAGCAGGAGGACTGGACTCTGGTAAGTCAAATCTTTACTACTATATCCCCCACCTTACCTGCATGCCATCACAAACTCCTACCCCTACCCTCACCCCCATCACTCCACCACCACACATATACCCCACTATCACAACCCACCCATCCCAATACCAAGCCCTGCATGTAACACCAATGCATGAAAACCCATCACAGACCAGCATGGACACCCATCACCACAGCATGCCCAGAAGAGAGACTCACCCAGCCCACAAAATCACCACGCACTCAAGGCAAAGCTGACAGGTAAATCACAATCATACAGGGAAACACACCCATGCACAAGATGGCACACGCAGATACAAAAACACTGCTTTTGCATCCCCACAGGACCCCTACTTATCGTCACCGGAGAGGAGGAGCCAGCTACATCCAGTCCCCCCCCCAGAAGAGGCCCACAGTGATGACAGCAGCTCTGCACGCCTGGATCAGGATGACAAACCTGGCCCATCAGGGACCCCTGGACAGTCATTTACCCTGCCACAGTCCCAACCCACCACAGAGCCTCCCCCCTCAGGAAACACCAGCATAGCACCCACCCAGTGGGCCAATGCCACTGTCTCCAGGACACGTCAATCAGAACTGTGTCCACCACTACAGGGACCCCAGGCAACCCCACAAACCCAGGACGATCAGGGACCTGGGATCAGTGGCAGTGGACACACGGTTCACGGGACAGAGGCACACAGCAACAGGGAAACTGGGAGGACTGCTGTGCGACAAGGGGAGGACAGTCCCAGGGAACCCACTCTCTAGGAGGCACTCTCCAACATCCTGGGATCATACCACCATTCCCAGGAGACCATGGGCCAGATACTGTACAAGTTGTAGGAGACCTAGCGTCTGCAGAAGGGACAGTACAAGGGGATCAGGTAAGACCTCAAAAACATCTACACCATCCTGGTCACCATTGCAGGGGTGCTGGCTGACATGGGCAAGACCATGAGGGAGGAAGTGGCACAACAACGGGCCCCTGAAACTAGCCAACTGAAGAACAGCCCTCCACCTCCGCCGGCATTAGTGGACAGGAGGCCCGCCACAGGACCAACACGCCGCCAGCACCCCACACCCTGCAGAAGGAGAACCACCCGCAAACGGTCCCTGCAATCCAGGCAGAAGACAAAGAACATTGCGAAGACCCCCGCCAGGAGATAAGACTCTCCTGATAGTCACCCTTCTGTCCCACTCTGTCACCCTGTCCATCTTGAACTGCCATTATTCCCCTTCCTATGCCCCATTGGACAATGCACCTGTGATACCAAGAGACTGGACTCTACCCTGGACTTTCCGCCACCATCACCCCAGCCCATTGCTCACACCCCTCTACTTATGAGCACCTAAATAAACACCCTTTGAACAAATACAAATCTGTAGTCTGTCAAATGGTTGAAATATGTACTAGTTCAACATTGTCAAAGCATTGCAAGTCATATGTACAGTTAAATATACTTTGGAATGACCTTTGGTGGGCAGCAGTACATATAGCAGAAGCCAGAGTAGGACACAGAGATCTGAACATAGAGATGCCAAAGGGTACAGTATGTGGCCACAGACATAGGGAAATCAGGCTACCGTGTACAATGTCCAACAGAAAACTGAAAAGTTAGGTGAAATTACAGTGTCTTACCTGTGTGTCACTGAAAGTACTGCTGTAATATATGACTTCTGTTGTCAACATCTTCTTCCTCTGCCTCCTCTTCCTCACTGTCCACAGGCTCCACCGCTGCCACAAGACCATCTCCAGGCTCATCTTCCTGCAGAAAAGGCACCTGGCATCTCAAGGCCAGGTTGTGCAACATGTAACATGCAATGATGATCTGACACACCTTCTTGGGATGGAGGCACCAGAACCTGCCCTTCAGGAGGCCGAAGGTCCTTTCAATAATCCCCATGGCCCATCACATATAGGATGCTGTTATTCCTCAAGATAAAGGTGTCATACACAGAGCCAGGATATTTGGCATTCACATGGGAGATGTACTGGTCTGCCAAACACACCATCTGCACATTCACAGAGTGATAGCTTTTTCTATTCCTGTAAACTTGTTCATTTCTCCGGGGAGGGGAGGAGGAGGGGACAAATGCCACATGCGTACCATCAATGGCACCAATGATGTTGGGGATATGTCCCAGGGCATAAAAATCAGCTTTCACTGTGGCCAAATCATCCACCTGGGGGAACACGATGTAGCTGTGCATGTGTTTCAGCAGGGCTGACAACACTCTGATCAACACGTTGGAGAACATTGGCTGAGACACCCCTGATGCCATGGTCACTGTTGTTTGGAAGGAACCACTTCCCAAGAAATGGAACACTGACAGGACCTGCACTAGAGGGGGGACACCTGTGGGCTGGTGGATAGCTGACATCAGGTCTGGCTCCAATTGGGCACACAGTTCTTGGATTTTGGCCCGATCAAGTCTGTAGGCTAGGATAATGTGTCTGTCCTCCATTGTCGCAAGGTCCACCAGGGGTCTGTACACCGGAGGATGTCGCCATCTCATATTCAGCCTCAGCGGTTGAAGCCTATGGAAGAAAATGGTGAGCAGAGGGTCCTATTCACACATCTATTACACAAATGATATATTTTTTTCCTTTACAGAACCAGTATGTGAATCCGACAGTCAGTTGCTGTGCCAGTATCTGCTGTGACACAGTTAGGTGCCATGCCTTGTGCCCCCCTGAAATGGCGGCTGCCTGACCTGTGAGGAGGGACAAGTGGAAATGAGGTAATTCCACTGGCATTGTGCGCCATCGCAGTAGACGGTCGAAGACCACCGTGCAACTTTGCATTGGTTATCATTGGGCCCTATGGGTTCCAGGAGCCAATGGCGATGTACGGCGGTGGTGACGGTACGCACCGCAGCGGACGTGACCGCCATTTTCTATCTATTCACTCACTTGCTCCCTGACCTTCAACAGGAGAGGACCTACACTGCAAGTGCTGCTGTGACCAGTGTCTGGAAGCGACAATGGCTCATGTGTCCGGGGAAAGGGCCCCTACCTTCACTGCGGAGGAGTTGGAGAAGCTGGTGGACGGGGTCCTACCCCAGTACATGTTACTCTACGGTCCTCCAGACAAACAGGTGAGTACACTGTGAGCATGATGCGTGGGCCATGAATGTATGGAGTGCTGTGTGTGTACGCCACATGTAGGGGGGGCTGAGGGGTCCTGGGCAGAGTGCTGCATGTATGGTGGTCAATGTATGTGCGTAAGGGGATGAGAGGGATATGGTGGGCCATGAAGATGACAGTCCGGATGGTATGACTAATCCTTTTTCTGCTGTCTTTTCCCTGCAGGCCAGCGCCCACCAGAAAAAGGGTATTTGGCGTGCCATCTCCAAGGAGGTGCAGACCCTGGGGGTCTTTGACAGGCAGAGCACCCACTGTCGCAAAAGGTGGGAGGACCTGCACCACTGGGCAAAGAAGACGGCAGAGGCTGAGCTGGGGCTGGCCTCCCAATGAAGAAGGGGTGCCTGTCGCACCATGACCCCCCTGATGATCTGCATCATGGCGGTGGCCTATCCGGAGTTGGATGGGTGCTTGAAGGCATCACAGCAGCCACAAGGGGGTGGGTACAGATTCTGAATCATGACTTTTTGTGTGTTACAAGTTACCTGGGGGGGTGATGTGGGCTTTGGGTGCCCCTAGGTCAGTGCAAAGATGGCTGGGTAGGACCCTTGATGGGCAGGCTCTGAAGCACTCCTATCCCAATAGTGTTAGTGGGCATCTACTACTGGGCAGGGTCCAGTGGGTTTCAGGTGTGCAGCTAATGGCGGTAGGGATTGTACCCCAAGGGCTGGTGACTATCTTAGTAACTGGTGGTGCATGGCCTCGTGCATAGAGCTGCTCCCTGTTTGTTGTGTTGTTGTTTGGTGTGGCTGGCATTGACCAAGTGTATCCTCGGTCTCCCCCCTTTTTGTTTTTTCACCCTGTCCTTGTGTGCATTAGCATCATCTGGCAGAGGAGCAGAGGCACCGGTGACGGAGGGAGCTGCAACCCACATGGGCTTGGAGACCTAATCTACCAAGGGTGAGGGCACTAATGGGACGGAGGGCAAGGAAAGCACTATGAAGGGGACAGGAGGGGAAACCACAGAGGAGGAGAGACCACAGACAGCGACTCCTCCTCTGGTGGAAGATCCCTGGCGGTGGCAGACACCTTTGTGCCCACCCCAACAACAGGTACAGCTGCCACCACCCCTACCAGCACCGCCCTCCCAGCAGCCCCTCGTTGTGTTTCCCGTGTCCGCTTACACAGGAGGGTCAGCATCTCTTTCTCCCCAGGCACCTCAGGCCCTGCCCCAGTCAGCCCTGCTGCCCTCAGTGAGGAGGCTATTGACCTCCTGGGATCCCTCACTATTGGGCATTCAACCATACTGAATGCCATCCAGGGTGTTGAGAGGCATTTGCAACAAACAAATGCATACTTGGAGGGCATTCACTCTGGAGTGGTGGCCCAACAGAGAGCATTTCAGGCTCTGGCCTCAGCACTGATTGTACCTGTCTCTAGCCTCCCCCCTCCAACTTCCTCTACCTAGACACAATCCCCTCAACCCCAGCCTATCCCAAGCATACCTTCAGACCAGCATTCACACAAATCAACACACAGAAGTGGCTCAGGCAAACACAAGTACCACACTTCATCTCACACGCACTCACACAAGCACCATCCCCATGCAGACACACCAACATCCACTGCCTCCACTGTGTCCCCCTCCTCCATATCGTCCACCTCCCTCCAAGTAGCCTCTCCACTCACACCTGCATGCACTACATCCTCATCCACTACCTCCATCACCAGCACGCCCATCACAACACATCCCTCACGGGCAGTCACCCCCCCCCACATCCATGCACACATCCCCTGTGTCCTCTCCCAGTGTGTCTGTGACCCCTCCTCCCAAAGTACACAAACGCAAACACCCACCCACCCAACAGCCATCCACCTCACAACAGCATCCAGCCCATGCACCCAAACTCAGCAGACAGACACCTCCTACAACCACTCCCTCTTCCTCCACTCCCAAACCCTCTCCTTCTTTCTGCCCCAGTGTCTCTAAGAAGCTTTTCCTGGCAAACCTTGCCCTCTTTCATCCCCTCCCCCCTATCCTTCCCCTCAGGCCAGGGTGTCCAGAACCTAGGCCAGCCCCTCAGCCACCAAGTCGACGTCTGCTGTGGTACCTGCAACTCACAGAGGCTCAAAAGGGGCACCTGTTAGCCTAGCCAGTGTGCCACCAACCCCTGCAAAGGACAAAACCATTTTGCCACCTGCCAAGGTGAAGAGGGGGACAGCATGCAGCAAGGGTAAGAAGCACGAACCACCCAGCAAGGCCTCCTCAAAAACTCCAGCTGCCAGACCCAAGGTCACACCACCATCTGCCAAGGTGAGTAAGGGGCAGAAAACACTAGGCACAGACCTTCAGCCTTTGGAGGCAGCAGGTGAAGGCCTGGTGGCTACCAGCACAACTGCCAGCCCCACCTCCTGCACCGCGGCCAGCACCGCCAGCAGTCCTGCCGCTAGCACCACCACCTGCACCGCCGCTAGCACCACTACTGTCAGCAGCAGCAGTCCCAGTGGGCAGCCGTCCGATGCTGCAGGAGAAGGGCTGGAGCCTCCCACCACCAATGGCAGCACCCCCACCAGCACCAGCACTACCACTAGTTTGCAGCCTTAGCCGCCGCAGGATGGAGTCTAGCACTGCCTCCATGGACTATCATGCAACTTGTTTCCTGCAAATCTTGTGCTTCAGACACCCAGGTAAGAGACTGTGACCTTGCACCATCCAGGATGAAGTACACTGGACACAAAGCCCCCCAGACTAGGCACAAAGCCCCCTCCGGAACCAGTAGAAGAAGCCATCCACTCACCCCCTCCTTGGCAGGATGAAGCACACTGGGCACAAAGCCCCCTCCAGAACCAGTGGAGATATGCATCCACTCAGCCTATCCTTGGCAGGATGAAGCACACTGGTCACAAGGCCCACTCCAGGACCAGTGGAAGAAGCCATCCACTTGGAAAACTGTGGCCTTGCACTCCCCAGGAGCAAGCAGTGGGCAAACCACCCACTTGAGAGACTTGTGAGACTGTGGCTTTGCACTCCCCAGGACCAGGCAGTGGGCAAACCACCCACTTGAGAGACTTGTGAGACTGTGGCTTTGCACTCCCCAGGACCAAGCAGTGGGCAAACCACCCACTTGAGAGACTTGTGAGACTGTGACTTTGCACTCCCCAGGACCAAGTAGTGGGCAAACTACTCACTAGAGAGACTGTGGCCCTGCACTCCCCAGGACCAAGCAGTGGGAATGGGGCCCCCTTGAGGAGCAGCAGCATTATTCCATCTTCGGGCTGAGGTGCCCCCCTTCCCCGTGCCCCTGAGGTGCCTGTGTGTTTTCGCCCTGATGTCCCTGCAGTGTTCTCGCCGTATTGTGGCAGGAGTCAAGTGTGAGCTTGGCCCATGATTTTTGGCCCAGTGGCCCATGGACATTTTGAATGGACAATGTACGGACTTCTGTACATATTGTATATTTTTGTAAATACTGTTTTTCTACTTATTACGGATATCTGCCTATTTCTAAAATATCACTGTTTAACTCAATTCCTTTTGTCCTTGCATTCTTCCAGGGGGTTACGTGGTGCAAATGTAATGTTGATGCATGTGTTTGTGTGTATGGTGTTGTGGGTGAGGGTGGGGGTGGGGGTGTTGCGTGTGTGTGTCACTCTCTTTTTCCTCCCCCCATCCCCTGTGTACTAGGTGCAGTACTCACCGTGGTCGTCGCTGCCGCCTTTCGTATTCCTGGTAGACGAGGAGGTAGACCAGCATGGGCGGGACGTGCAGCTCGGGCTCCATGGCGTCCTGGTTCTTCGTTGAGTGTTGAGTGGTTTACCTTCCAAGTCCTGTTTCTGCCATGCTTTTGAAGCATTGGTACCGCCCCGGAAAAGCTGGTGGATTGGCGGGTTGTGAAGAAGTGGGCGGTACGTGGTCTTCCGCCTGGCTGTTGGCGGTTTCCGCAGCGGTGTTTGTTGCTACCGCCGTGGCGGTCGGAGTGTTAAACTGGCTGGCTGTGTTGGCGGTTTCCGCCGTGGTCATGATCACATTTTCTTTACCGCCGGCCTGTTGGCAGAATTACCGCTGCTTTAACACCGACTGCCAGGGTTGTAATGAGGGCCTTAATGTCAAGTTGTGGTTGTACCACTCCTGGTGGCAGACCAGCCACAAAAAACAGCTTTCTGCCCCAACTGGGTGGGAGAAGGACCATAGCCAAATAATTGTTAAATAGTAGTCTTCCAGAGGAAGTGACCATCTGGCAAGGGGTCACTCCCCTCTGCACAAAAACACTGGTGGTCTAGTAGTGGTTTCCATGGTTCTCAATGTTCACTGTGAGCTGGTGGTTGCCAGTGTGGCCCACCAGCACTCATTTCTGAGGAGCAGCACTTATTTCTCCTCATCAGACATTTACCAATGGTAAGAGAGAAAGAAAAATGCAAAAAAATAGAAACAAGGAGGTAAGCGAAAGATGGTAAAAGATTCAAAAAAGAGAAAGCAGGAGCCTGCAAGAGAGAGAAAAGGGGCAGGGGGGATCTGGCCGTGAATTAAAAAGGAATTAGATGGATTCAAGACTACACAGCCTTGGCATTCATCGTACTGACATTTAATAATTTATTAGCGCTTGGTACAAGCTTTTGAGCAGAGTTTTAGGCACTGGTACTCATTGTTTTGCAAATTAAGCACTGATCACCTCTAGTTTCAATAGTTTCATGTGTATATGCCTTCTGCCTGCAGTGAAAGATCCCTCTGTAGTAGCTGCTGCACACTGCACATTAAAAGTAGTGCCTAACAAACATCACTTAGCCATCTTAAACAATAAATGTGGACAGTCTTCACTGTTCTTTACAGAGTCAAAAATAATCTTGCTGCCTTTACTAAGTGCTTGAGAAGCAAAGGCTGCATATGTAGCTGTATGAACCGAAAAATATGAGGCTGCATAACCCCTTTTTAATGCACACTCATCTCTTTTATCTATAAGGTCGGATGGTAACAAATCCTCTTCATGCAACAAGGAAATATCAGCAAGTTATTGGTTCATTTGCACAATTTTCAGAAAACTCTGTCTCAAAGTCCACAGTTGAATATCTTTTGCAAATATATCTTAGAAAATCTGCCTTGGCAATATCTTTCCTTCTGGATGATATTGCATCTCTTGCAGCTTTATGTAAGTGAAGAGCATAATTGAGAAGAGGATCATATGACCCTAAAGGTCTTAACTCCTTGTGATGTGCCATCACATGGGGAATTCAGCCTACCAATGATGTGTTGCACCACTTCTGATCACTGCGGACCCCCATTTAGGTTTTACCTGTGTAGTTTAATTTCTGGCCCATCTTCATCATTAGATGGCAGCAATATAGATTTTTTCAGTTCAATTTGTAATGCAGTGTCTACACTTTTATTGATTATCTCATGTAGATCATAATGAAACAGGGAGATTATGTCTGAACTGCCTTCACCAAATTAGAAGGCTTATTTAGGTGCCTCCTCGTAGCTGAACTCTTCCTTCCTTCCGTCCATGATGAAGGAGAGATATTGTACTGTAACTAACTATGAAGGGCTTTGAACACATCCAGAACCTATAGGGATCTCATCCGGAATGAGGATGACTTGCACAAAATAAGTTCTGGATCATTGGTCAACTTGCTTACATGCATTGATGAGAGCACACTCACACCCATTATTCTTCCCCTGTAACGCGAAGGCAGTAAAGGTTGAAGATATAAGGTAGTGGGGACATTAGATCTACTTGCCCTCTCTGTGTCACACAGACCTCTTTACTCAGAACCGATTACGTGACTAATGTGAGCTCATGAGGGAAGTAAAGTGAGAAAATTCAAAGATCGCCAAATCATAGTTATAATACATACGTGTGACATTATAAACTCTTCCCTTCTACTGTATACCAGGACACACCGTATACTCGAAGATAGGAAAATAACATGATGAACATCTACACCCCATTGGACAAAATATTTGTAAACAATATTTAGGATACAATACTTATGTTAGGCAATATTTTTTGATTACATTATGCAGACGTAAAATCATTCCCGAAGACTGGAAGCAATCAGTGTTACAATCTTTACTAAAGGGAGCCTCACTGGAACCTGACGATCTAAAAAAGCACAAACTTGTTGTAGGGTTCCAACTGCAATAACAAGCAGAGGATTTCAGTTTACTACATACTGGTCTGATTTTTGGCCTAGATGTGGAATGGGAATTTTAGCCGCAGATAAAGAGGAAATATTTCTTATTATACTCCTTGATTTGTCAGCCATCTTCAAAACAGTGGATCACAGTCTGTTTCTCTCTTGCCTTTTATGCAGGACGAGAGCTGAATCTTGCATTAAAGTGGTTTATATCCTTCTTATCAGAAATTTCCCAATGTATCCTGTCGAGAACAAAAAGATCAGCTCTCTGGACTGAGGTGCAGTGGAAAATGCAGATGGGCCAGCATATGAAAACTTCTTCTCAACCTGAAAAGGCGCAACTTGCAAACCAGCTCCTTCAGCTTCGAAAATAGATTCACCCTGCTGCTTAAACTCAATGCCATTCTTACTGGCCCTGTGAAATTCAAATCCCTCTTTAGACGATCTTGGGCTCATTCTTTTGTTGATTGACCATTTTAAGACTAGTTTTCAGATGGTCCTAATTCATTGAAATTTACCAGTAGTTAACAGAATTAATTATTCTATAACTGTACACTGCAGTGATAATATATTTCTCAACATCAATAGTATATTGTAGCTCGCTGCGACGTGAATACTACATGAAGTATAGTTACATGCTGCAAATTTTGTGCTGCCTTTTGTGCTTTTTTGATGTCTACAGTAGTAAAAATGTGCTAGAGCTAATTTTTAGAAATGCTAGCTGTAATCAAATTTCCTGCTTGTAATGAAGCCCTTGGCTCAAAATGTGCCCATTTTCATGTCTGCACACGCTTGCAGGATAGTAAGAAACTACGATCAACTGTAAATTCAATGTTGTGCCACTGTGGAAAAATATATGGTATATTCATTGAAATCTTTGACGTGGATTCAGTTCCCATATTTTTTCCACTTGCAGTGATTCAGCCTTGAAACTAAAAATACTTTCTGTGATTGTCTAAGGTGTAATACGTTCTCCCATTTCACAAGTATCCCTATTCCTGATGGTTACTTTGTGGGGGTGTTTTTTAAGAGGTCCAGGCCAGACAGTCACTCAGACTGTGACTATCATGTCCTTTACTACTGCTGCCCTGTGGCTTTAACACACTATGGCCCTCATTACAACCCTGGTGGTAAATCCCGCTTACCGCGTGCAGAAGACCACCAACATACCGCTGTGGCCGCAGAATTCCGCTACAGGTATTACGACCCACAGCTCAGAATCTGCCACAATACAGACACCCACACAAGTCCGCCACACCAAAGGTCAGTGATAAACTGGCGATAACAAAACCAACACCGTCACGCAAACAGGAATACGCCCACACTATCACGACCCACGAATCAACGCGGTGGTCTTTCAACCGCGGTAAACCACTGGCGGTACACATCACCGCGCTCAAAATACACACACACTTACAAAACACAACCACATTTGACAATTCGAAATACACACACCTGATACACATACACACACCCACACACCCAATCCAAAATAAAGCACACACCCACATCACCCACAAAACCCTACTACCAGAATTTTGAAACCACGCCAGAGAGATACACTACCAAAAACAACACCAGCATCCACAGACACACAACTCTATCAGTTACACAACATTCACGCATCTCAAACAACACACACCAACACATCCCCCACACATCACAACAGACAGCACCTCACACATCACCCACACCACATCATGGCACCTCAACGACACCCCAGGTTCTCTGAGGAGGAGCTCAGGGTCATGGTGGAGGAAATCGTCCGGGTAGAGCCACAGCTATTCGAATCACAGGTGCAGCAGACATCCATTGCAAGGAATGTGGAGCTATGGTGCAGACTCATCGACCGGGTCAACGCAGTGGGACAGCATCCAAGAACTAGGGATGACATCAGAAAGAGGTGGAACGACCTACGGGGGAAGGTGCGTTCCGTGGTCTCCAGACACCAGATTGCTGTACAGAGGACTGGTGGTGGACCCCGACCTCCTCCCCCACAACTAACAACATGAGAGGAGCAAGTCTTGGCTGTACTGCATCCTGAGGGCCACGCAGGAGTAGCAGGAGGACTGGACTGTGGTGAGGCAAATCTTTACTACTATATCCCCCCACCCTACCTGCATGCCATCACATACTCCCACCCTTACCCTCACACCCATCACCCCAACAACCCACAGATACCCACCAACACAACCCACACATCCCAAAACCAAGCCCTGCATGTAACACCAATGCATGGACACCCATCACCCAAGTATGTCCAATACAGAGACTCACTCATGCCCCAAAATCACTTATCACACAAGGACCAAGCCAATAATGCAAGCACTGGAGTACAGTGTCAACCACCCATTGCAAACGATGACACACATACAATGATTATGCATTTACACCCCAACAGGACCTCTACCCAACGTCACCAGACAGGAGGTGCCAGACATATCCAGTCCCCCCCCCAGAAGAGGCCCACAGTGATGACAGCATCTCTGCACAACTGGATCAAGATGACCAGCCTGGCCCATCTGGGACCTCGGGAAAGTCGGTTCCCCTGACACTGTCACAAGCCATCACAGAGCCTCCCCCTCAGGAAACACCAAAACAGCACCCACCCAGCGGGCCCATCCCTCTGTCCCCAGGACACGTCAATCAGCAGTGTGTCCACCACTACAGGGAACTCAGGCAAACCCACCAACCCACCAACCCAAGAAAATCAGGGACGTGGGGGCAGTGGCAGTGGGCACACGGTTCAGGGGACAGAGGCACAGTATAACAGGGAAACTGGGAGGACTGCTGTGCGACAGGGGGAGGACAGGCCCCGGGAACCCACTCTCCACAAGGCACTCTCCAACATCATAGGAGCTTACCATAATTCCCAGGAGACGATGGCAACGGTACTGGCCAAGTTTCAGGAGACCCAGCGGCTGCAGTAGGAACACTACCTTGGGATGAGGGAGGACTTGAAGTCCATTAACACCACCCTGGTCACCATTGCAGGGGTGCTGGCAGACCTCGCCAACACCAGGAGAGACACAGTGGCACAACAAGGGGCCCCTGACACTAGCCTGGACGATGAACAGCCCTCCACCTCTGCCGGCGCTAGTGGACAGGAGGCACTGCCACAGGAACAACAGGACACCAGCACCCCACCCCCTGCAGATGGAGAACCACCCTGCAAACAGTCCCTGAGATCCAGGAACAAGACAGAGAACAATGCCAAGACCCCAGCCAGGAAATGAGACCCCCCTGAATGTCACCCTTCTGTCCCACTATGTCACCCTGTCCATCCTTAAACTGCCATTGCTCCACTTCCTATGCCCCTTTGGATAATGCACCTGTGAAACAAAGAGACTAGACTCTGCCATGAACATTCCTCCATGATCCCCCCAGCCCATTTTACAACCCCCTCCACTTACTTGCACAGGAATAAACACACTTCAATCACAAAACAATCTGGAGTCAGTCTGTGCTTTCACTAATGTGTAATTGCAAAAACTATGGAATATAGCAATGCCAATTTACTTGTTCACATACCAATGTAACACAGCTGTAGGCCAGCAGTAAATATAGAAGAGGGCACAAAGTGGGACCCAAATCTGTGGAATGGAAAGTCAAAGTGACAAGTCAGGGTCCATACACTAAATGAAAATGACACACTTATGCCAGTTCCAACAATAGAATGAGATGTGGGAAGCAGTGGCCTCTTCTCACCTGTGTCTCACTGGAAGTATTGCCTGATGATGTTGTTTTGGTGTCGATATCCTCTTCTTCTCCCTCCTCTTCTTCACTGTCCACAGGCTCCACAGCTGAAACAAGACCACCATCTGGCCCATCCTCCTGCAGAAAAGGAACCTGGCGTCGCAAAGCCAGGTTGTGCAGCATACAGCAGGCCACGATTATCTGGCACACCTTCTTCAGTGAGTAGTAGAGGGATCCACCTGTCAGATGGAGGCACCGGAATCTAGCCTTCAGGAGGCCGAAGGTGCGCTCGATCACCCTCCTAGTTCACCCGTGTGCCTCATTGTAGCGTTCCTCTGCCCTTGTCCTGGGATTCCTCACTGGGGTCAGTAGCCATGACAGGTTGGGGTAACCAGAGTCACCTGCAAATGTCGAGCGACAACTGTTAGACACACACTAACCCTTAGGGACAACCCCATACCCAGACACCTATGTCAACTGTATTGGGACCTTGACCTCACCTATTAGCCACACACGGTGCCTCTGGAGTTGGCCCATCACATAAGGGATGCTGCTATTCCTCAAAATGTAAGTGTCATGCACAGAGCCGGGATACTTGGCATTCACATGGAAGATGTACTGGTCTGCCAAACACACAATCTGCACATTCATCGAATGGTAGCTCTTCCAGTTTCTGTACACCTGTTCATTTCTGCGGGTGGGGGACAAACGCCACATGTGTCCCATCAGTGGCACCAATGATGTTGGGGATATGTCCCAGGGCATAGAAGTCACCTTTTACTGTGGGCAAATCCTCCACCTGAGGGAAAACGATGTAGCTGCGCATGTGTTTCAGCTGGGCAGATAACATTCTGGACAACAAGTTAGAGAACATTGGCTGGGACATCCCTGATGCCATGGCCACTGTTGTTTGAAAAGACCCACTTGCCAGGAAATGGAGTACTGACAGGACCTGCACTAGAGGGGGGATTCCTGTGGGATGGCGGATAGCTGACATCAGGTCCGGCTCCAACTGGGCACACAGTTCCTGGATTGTTGCACAATCAAGTCTGTATGTGACCAGGATGTGTCTCTCTTCCATTGTCGACAGGTCCACCAGGGGTCTGTACACTGGAGGATGCTGCCATCTCATCACCTGCCCCAGCGGACGTGCCCTATGGAGGAGAATATCGAGCAGAGAGTCATCCAACACTGAGGTATGACAATGTTTTATTTTCCGAAACGTAATTAATCCGCAATGTGCCGGTATCTGTCTATATTCCCGGCCTAGATAGGTGTGACGCAGTTAACATCCATCCCATGTGGCCTCCTGAAATGGCGGCTGCCTGACCTGTAAGGTGGGACAAGGGGATATGAGGTAACTGCGCTGGCGTTCTACACCGTCGCGGTGGGTGGTTGAAGACAGCGGCTCAATTCAGCATTGGTTAACCTTTGGCCCAGGAGCCAATAACGATGTACACCGGCGGTGACAGTACGCACCGCTGCGGACGTGACCGCCATTTTCTGTCTGTTCACTCACTTGATACCTGACCTTCAACAGGAGAGGACCTACACTGAAAGTGCTGCTGTGACCTCAGTCTGGAAGCGACGATGGCTACAGTGCCTGGGGAAAGGGCCCCTGCCATCACTTCGGAGGAGTTGGAGAAACTAGTGGATGGGGTCCTCCCCAGCACACGCAACTGTATGGTCCTCCAGACAAACAGGTGAGTACACTGAGTGCATGCTGCATGGGCAATGCCTGTTTTGAGTGGTGTGGATGGAAGATACATGGGGGCTGAGGCCTGCATGTGCGGATGGGGAGTGTATGTGCGTCAGGGCAAGGGTGGGAACTAGGGGGCAATGAGTATGACGGTCCAGACGGGTAAGTAATTTCTATTTCCCCTGTACCATTTTTCTAGGTCAGCGCCCACCAGAAGAAGGGTATTTCGCGTTCCATCGCCAAGGACATCCGGACCCTTGGGGTCTACCACAGACGGAGCACCCATTGCCGTAAAAGATGGGAGAACCTGCGCCGTTGGAGCAAGAAGACAGAGGAGGCCCAGCTGGGGATGGCCTCCCAATGTGGGAGGGGTGCCCGTCGCACCATGACCCCCCCTGAAGTTCCGTATCCTGGCGGTGGCGTATCCCGAGTTGGATGGGTGCTTGAGGGCATCACAGCAGCCACAAGGGGGTGAGTACCGTCACATCCATCTGACGGCGCGCATTACAAGGTGTCTGGGTGGGGGAGGTGGGCAGTGGCTTCCCCTAGGTCAGGGCGAAGTTTGTAGGCAAGGTCCCTTGTGAGGCAGGCTATGTGGCACCCCAACCCCAACAGTGGTAAGAGCCATCTACATCTAGTCAGGCTCCTGTGACTTCCAGGTGTGCAGCAATTGGTCTTAGGCCTCGTACCCCATGGTCAGGGGAAATTTCTAGGAACTGTTAGTGCATGGCGTAGTGCAAGGGCTGCTCCATGTGTGTTGTGTCCGCCAACAGTAGTGGTGTTGCATGCACTGAACATGTCTTTCTTCTGTCTTCCCCCCCTTTTTTGTGGTCTCCCTGTTCTTTTGTGCAATAGCATCATCAGGCAGAGGAGCATTGTCACCGGAGCAGGAGGGAGCTGCAACCCATTTGGCCCTGGAGGGCGAAACAATAGAGTCCAAAGCCACCAGTGGGACAGAGGGTGAGGGGAGCTCCACGGCGGGGACAGGAGCAGACAGCAGTGACAGTGACTCCTCCTCTGATGGGAGCTCCCTTGCGGTGGCGGGCACCTCTGTACCCACCGCATCAACAGGTACAGCCTCCACCAGCCTACCAGCACCACCCTCCCAGCAGCCCCTCAGCGTGTGTCCCGTGCCCGCTCACCCAGGAGGGGGACATCTCCTTCAACCCAGGCACCTCAGGTCCTGCCCCAGTCAGCCCTGCTGCCCTCAATGAGGAGGCTATTGACCTCCTGAGATCCCTCACTGTTGGGCAATCTACCATTGTGAATGCCATCCAGGGTGTTGAGAGGCACTTGCAACAAACAAATGCATACCTGGAGGGCATTCATTCTGGGCAGGCAGCCCACAGAGACCATTTCAGGCTCTGGCCTCAGCACTGATGGCAGCCATAGTCCTTGTGTCCAGCCTCCCCCCTCCAACTTCCTCCACCCAGACCCAATCCCCTGTACCTCAGCCTATCCCAAGCACACCATCAGACCAGCAAGCACACTCATCAACACACAAGAGTGGCTCAGGCAAACATAAGCACCGCACATCCCACAGGCACTCACACAAGCACCATCCCCATGCAGAAACAGCAACATCCACAGCCTCCACTGTGTCCCCCTCCTCCACGTCCTCCTCCTCCCTCCCAGTCTCATCTCCACTCACACCTGTATGCACTACATCCTCAGCTACTGCCTCCATCACCAGCACGCCCATCACCACACACCGCTCACGTGCACTCACCACCCCCACTACCATGCACACATCCCCAGTGTCCTCTCCCATTGTGTCTGTGAGCCCTCCTCCCAAAGTACAAAAAGGCAGGCACACACCCACCCAACAGCCATCCACCTCACAACAGCCTCCGGCCCATGCACCTTCACCCAAATTCAGCAGACGTACACCTCCTCCAACCACTACCTCTACCTCCACTCCCAAACCCCCTCCATCTTCCCGTCCCAGTGTGTCTAAGAAACTCTTCCTGGCTAACATTGACCTCTTCCCTACACCTCCCCCCCGTCCTTCCCCTAAGGCCAGGCTTTCCAGGTCCCAGCCCAGCACCACAGCCACCAAATCCCCAGGCACAGTGGTGCCAGCAACTGCGGCGTCATCGAGTGCGCCACCCATCAGGGCGGCCAGTGTGCCACGTAGCGAGGGCAAGGACATTCCGCCACCTGCCAAGGTGAAAAAGGTGCCCACATCCCAGAGGGAGAAGCCTAAAGTACCAGCCACCCAGGGCTCATCAAAAACCAAAGGGGATAGTGGCAAGACAACTGCAGCACCATCAAAGCTGGGGAAGGGAAAAAAGAAGAAGAGCAGGTCAGGAGAGGGCATGGTGGCACCGACTGAGGGACCATGTGTCACACTTTCTGTCCACGACCACACCAACCTGTAAGGCGGCAAACACCGCTAGCTGCCCGCCACCACAACCGCCACCTGCACCATCACCTGCACCTCCCCCAGCACATCTACAGCCTCAGTGACAGTCCCCAGCATCTTCCCCAAATGGGCAGCCGTCCGAGGCTGCAGGAAACATCCTGCTGTGTCCCTCTGCAGGTGCTGACCCATGCATCGCCGCAAGCATCGCCGCAAGCACCGCCGCGACAGACACCACCACAAGCACCGCCACCGGCCCCGCGGCGTCCTCGGACACAGGCACCACCGCTGACATGGCTACCATCCCCAGTGGTCAGTCGCCTGAGGCTGGAGGAGAGTTTCTGGACCCTGGGCAGCTTCCATGAGGCATTTCTTCCATCACTGTTTGCACCTGCAGGTGGAATGCGCAGCCGCAGCACTGTGGGGTATGTCGCTGCCTCCATGGCGTATCATGCTACCTGAACCTCTCAAATCTCGTGGCACGCACACCGAGGTGAGGGAATTGTACCGGCCACACTGCACGTGGAGCACTCTGGGCACAAAGCCCCCTCCAGAACCAGTGGAGATTGACATCCACTACCTCTGTCCTTGGCAGGATGAAGCACTCTGGGCACCAGGCCCCCTCCCGAACCAGTGGAGAGATACATCCACTACCTCAGTCCTTGGCAGGATGAAGCACTCTGGGCACCAGGCCCCTCCAGAACCAGTGGAGAGATACATCCACTACCTCTGTCCTTGGCAGGATGAAGCACTCTGGGCATCAGGCCCCCTCCATAACCAGTGGATAGATACATCCACTATCTCAGTCCTTGGCAGGATGAAGCACTTTGGGCACCAGGCCCCCTCCAGAACCAGTGGAGAGATACATCCACTACCTCAGTCCTTGGCAGGGTGAGGCACTCTGGGCACAAAGCCCCCTCCAGAACCAGTGGAGATTGACATCCACTACCTCTGTCCTTGGCAGGATGAAGCACCCTGGGCACCAGGCCCCTCCAGAACCAGTGGAAAGATACATCCACTACCACTGTCCTTGGCAGGATGAGGCACTCTGGGCACCAGGCCCCCTCCAGAACCAGTGGAGAGATACATTCACTACCACAGTCATTGGCAGGATGAAGCACTCTGGGCACCAGGCCCCCTCCAGAACCAGTGGAGAATGACATCCACTCGAGAGACTGTGGCTTTGCACGCCCCAGGATGCAGCAGTGGGCAAACCACCCACTGGAGAGACTTGAGAGACTGTGGCTTTGCACTCCCCAGGATGCAGCAGTGGGCAAACCACCCACTGGAGAGACTTGAGAGACTGCAGCTTTGCACTCCCCAGGATAAAGCAGTGGGCAAACTACCCACTGGAGAGACTTGAGAGACTGTGGCTTTGCACTCCCCAGGATGCAGCAGTGGGAAAACCACCCACTGAAGAGATTTGAGAGACTGTGGCTTTGCACTCTCCAGGATACATCAATGGCCATGGAGCCCCCTCGTGCAGCAGTGGCGTCATGCGTTCATCCGGCTGAGGTGTCCCACCTCTCCCTCCCCCCGAGGTGCCTGTATATTTTTTATCTGATGCCCCTGCAATTTTCTCTCCGTTTCGAGTCATGCATTTTGGGCCCAGTGGTCCACGGATAATGATTAGTACACTATCCGGACTTGTGTAGTTGGTGTACATATTTGTAAACTGACTTTTGACTTTTGAATACTGGATTTTTCTTGATTACAATGGTTACAATCATTTCCTTTTGTCCTTGCGTTCTTCCAGGAGGTGGGGGGGGCATATATGTAATGTTGCTGCATGTATTTGTGTGTCTGTTGTGTGTGGTGGTGAGGGTGGGGGTGTTGCATGTGTGTCACTCTGTTTTCTCCCCCCTCCCCTGTGTTGTAGGCACAGTACTCACCATGGTTGCCGCCGCCGCCGTTCGTACTCCTCATAGAAGAGGAGGTAAACCGGCATGGGCAGTACATGGAGTTCGGGCTCCATGGCATCCTGGTTCCTCGTTGGGAGTCGAGAGGTGAGTGTTTTCCCTTCTGTGTACTGTTTCCGCCGTGCTTTTGATAGCGTTGGTTCTGCCCCGGAAAAGGTGGCGGATAGGCCTCTTGTAATAGGGTGGGCAGTACTTTGTCTCCCGCCTGTCTGTTGGCGGTGACCACTGCGCTGTTTGTTTCTACCGCCGCGGCGGTCGGAGTGTTAAAGTGTCTGTCTATGCTGGCGGTTTCGCCACGGTTGTATTCCCATTTTTTTTTCTGCCAGCCTGTTTGCGGTATTACCGCTGCTCTAACACCGACTGCCAGGGTTGTAATGAGGGCCTATATATCCCAAAATTAACAACCTAGTGCACCTCTTTAGCACTTGTCCTTCCGGGTAACAAAGTCAAGCAGCTGAAGAATTATACATGGAGGTGGTACGGGATTAGATATTTAGAACTCAATAAACCAGCCAATACCAGTTAATGATTTAATGTCCAGCCTCTTTACAGCCTTTGAAAAAGAGGTACTTTAGTAATTCATGCACAAAGTAATGTTGCACATAATACATTAGGGTGTTCTTAAAAAATGTTCAATATTTACTGGGAACATAGTCTAGGCTGTTCCCAGTGGAACAACTGCTTTAAAGATACATATTGTGCAAACAAGCCCCCATAACAAACACTCTCTAATGATTTTTCTTGCAGATGAGTGTCAAGAACTCTGAGAATCTTTGAGTTGGCTGCTCTGGTGGGCCAGCACCTGCAATTACGTGCCCCTTTGTTTCATCCTTTGATGTTCCCCTGGATGGCACAGTACCTTGTTTCCTGCTTGTTCACCAGAGCACGTGCAAGGCCTCCACTACTTGGAGGTAAATTATCGAAACTGGGGACAGCACCAGTCCAGGAGGCTATAGTGAAGTTGTGGTGCTCACAGCTCAGTGGATCCTGAAGCTCAGGTTCTTCCTCAGGGCTGGTCACAGAACCCACCACCCAAGCAAACCAGATTCCGATCCCTGGTCGTACCGATGAGTACTCAATTCTTGGTGCTGTCATCTTTAGGGATGCAGGATTCTCACAATAGGGATGTATCAGTGGCAATTTAGCTTCTTCTCGTGCTCTTATACACCCTAGTGCTGTTCTTCATAAGAGAATGTGGGTAGAGGCAAATTCACAAGTACCCTGCAAACCTGGGTGCACACAGTTCAGTCCATGCTGCTACAGAAATATTTTCACAATCAACTCTAGCATGTGTAAAGTCGATAGGTGAATCTGTCCTACAGGCAAGCCCCCTTGCTTCCCCTTCTACGTTTATTGCTATTTACAATTTTTACAGTAGTTGTACTTGTAAGTGTTGTAACAGAAAATGTACATGATGTCCACTTGCACAAACACCATCTCACATAAATGTATTCTTGGTTTCCAGATACTGCAAAGGCCATCAGGTCAAGTGTCATCTGTGCTTGTTCAGAACCTGGGCTGTGGAAACACTGTCCCTTTCTTAACTTGGAGCAGAAAATCAGAGAAGTGCACAGTCTTCTGAAACTCATACTCCCTTGCTAGACAGACAGTGAAGCAGGTCTGCTCTCAGACACTAAAGAACAAAACTGATACAATGATGGAACTCCTGTATTAGCTTATTGCAGACTTTGCAGACTTAAGAGATTTTTATAATAGAGTTGAATGTTCTGATCCATATAACCTGGAAATAGGGACAGATGTATTAAGTACAAACTAGTCCAGGGCAAAAATGTAATAATGCTGGAGTAATGGGACTATTTTAAGTAATTACCCATTTCTCATGTGATGTGAAATTGCTAAAATGATGTGATTAAATCACTTTGAATAATTAAAGGTAATTTGGGCGTAAAAACCCTACTACAGGAGCACAGAAACAATGAACTAGGTAAGAGAGAGCAGCTCCTGGCTTCTGCTGTTCATATCCTGTAGCATTTAGTGCTATTTTAATAGTGCAAAATGCATCCTCAGGCCCATTTTAGATGTGAGGGAGAGTTTTGCACTAAGAAAATATTGCTTAGTGCTGGTTTATGCTTCTTATGTAATTACACTAGAGAAAATTACGCCAATTATGGTCACTCCTAGTAGAAATCTGGAGCAAGAGAGACGGAGAAGAGCTAGAGGGTTGTCCTTCACATGAATATAAAAGATGGTGCATAGGGGGAGCTTTAACACTGGCCCCAGGGCTTGTTAAGCTAATATAAAACTTGATTTATTCTCCTGTGCAAAAATGGTGCACAGGGGGAGGCGGGCCTAAACAATGGCACTAAGCCTGCTTAGCGCCATTATTTAACGCCCGGGTCAGAGCAGGCATTAAGGGACCTGTAGGCCTATTTCCATGGTCAAACACCATGGAAAAAGCCCACAGGTGCCCATCTTAAGCCCCAGGAACACTCCCACCCACACAAGAGGGACGCTAGAGGATGGGGGACCCCATCCCAGGTAAGTATAGGTAAGCATTTAAAAAACAATATTTAAAGTTCCATTGGGGGGTCCCGAAGTGAGCCCCCCCTTACATGGCACTGGGTGCAATGGCCAGGCCCAGGGGACCCCTATCCCATGTGCTGGCCAATGTGGTGGTGGGCATGAGTCATGGACATGAGCCATGTGGTATGGTCGGTTTTGCTTCAGTAAATGAAGCTAGGCTAGTTGAATGCATTTTGTTTGTCTCTAACCAGCATAGCCTCATTTTTCACACTCCTGAACACTACTGATAGCACATCTTCAAGAAGAGAATCCAACATGTTTTGTAATAGAACCCTCAGAACATGCAAAGGAGTATGTGTAACTGGGAGCATGCAAAATTTGCATAATTTGCTTCTTTATAATTTTGCCAAATTATGGCAAAAATATGCAAAATTGTGCAAAATGTTGGGTAATTACACACACATTACAAATCCATCATTTTGTGCAGTATTTGTACTTGTAGTTCTAAATGCATCCTCGCATCAATTTTAGGCAGACTGATGCATTTATACGAGGGCACCGAAAACAAGAGCCACTCATGTTCTGTCTGTTGTTCCCATGCCTTTCTGATGAATTATTACCACAAATTGTGCAATTTGCATTAAATTTCTATTGCAGATGGTGCATAATTATGCAAAGTGGCGTAATGGTGCAATTTTCTAACAAGCATAGCACAAAATTCCTGAAATTACAAAAATTATGGCAGCGTGATTGCAATTTTGTCAGTCCCTGGATTGAACCCCTCTGAGCAGTTGGGCACTTTGTAACACTGTTAAGGTGCACAAAATATAATAGGCTATGCTGGACCTGGGAATGCTGTGAGGGTACCATGTAGGAGGACAAGAAAGGCCAGAAGAGAAAGAAGAGAAGTGAGCTAGAAAATCTACTGAATGAAAAGGATGCAAATTCCACCAGAAAATGATGATTGGCCTGGGTGAAAAGACCAGTCTGGGTTCCATGCTTCCCCAAGTTAAAGGCCTGTAGAGCACTCATTAGCAGCATTGATGGCACCTATCCATACCAAATACAGGTCAAAAGCCAATGGTGCACAAAGGGAATGTAAGCAACTGTTGCTTAGACTGATTCAAGGGGCAAGCAGAATCAAGGTGAGGAATGACTAGACCATGGTAATCAAATGATCCGACTCACACTATTACGAATGGAAGGGGGCAATATTTTAGTCTAGTTAAATGACAGGGAGATTTGGGTGAAGAAAAGGATGGATTACCTCAAGGCAGAAAGAACACTCACAGCCCAGGGAGATGGTTCGCTTCCATGGACAAACATACAGGTTAACGAGTTAAGTCTAAAATCTATACGGGCGTGCCCCAAAGGTGGACTAAAGACGGCTAGAATTCCTGATGTACCTTGACATCAGCAGTTGGGTCTGGTCACTTGGAAATCAAGAGAGGCCTCTAGAAACCTGTTGTGTCCCTGCTCAACAAGTTAGCCAATTGGCCCTTCGAGTGTCTTGTGAGTCCAGGGCTCAAGGCAAGCCAGTTTAGTCTTACTTATTCAGACAGCAAGGCAGTACTCCTTCTGAATCGTCTTGGGTCCAGAGTGTTCTGATAAGAAATTATGGGGTTGCCACTTTTATTCTTAGTGCCAGGCTGTGGGTAGGGGACACCCTGTTTGTCTGAACCTAAGCGGGTTCTGGTCAGTTCTTCCTTTTCCCTCTGGGTCTGGTTCTAACCTGGCTAGTAAAACAAAGCATGTGGTTGCATGTCCAGCAGCAGGGTAGGCATCTTCTGAAGTCAGTAAGGAGCTGGATACAGGCCTCAGGCTACCCTTGAAGCTCAGGTAGAGCTGTGTACAACCCCCAGGCATTCCTGCTCCGGAGAGAAACACCATTCCCACACCCAAGGCCCTCTTGTCACTTGTCTGGAAGGAACACACATCAGAACACAGAAGAGCCACTAACAGTCACATGACCTTGGGAACCAGCAGGAAAAAACATATTTTGTTAAGGCAGGAAAAGTCCAGCTTCCTAAAAGTAGCGCTTTCAGAATAGCAAGTTAAAATCTGACTTTACCACTGAAGAGGATTTTAAATTATGATTCAATTGAGTGGAAGTCTCTAGCTGTTCCCAAACTGAAGTTATTAACTGTACTAAGGAAACCCTTAGAAGTTAGCCTTGCCACAGTGAAAAACAATTTGGGGATTTTTCCCTGCCAGGACATGTAAAACTTAAGTACACATGTACTACTTTTTGAATAACACGAACCCTGACCTACGAGCCTTTAGAGTGTACATTATGGGTGACTTATAAGTATTAAAAATGAGGTTTAGGCCAAAAGGTTTATTTTGCCAGGTTGGGATAGCAGTTGTAAAACTGCCCTACAGGCTGCAGTGGTACTTCTGGGCCATTGTTACAGTACTACTTCAGAGGAAGACAGAATAAGTGCTGCAGCCCACGTGTTACTTTTAATTTACAGTACCTGCATACATGTAGTACAATATACTTAGGATTACAAGTAAATTAAATGGGCAGGTAGGTGTACCAATTTTTTCATGTTTGGAAGGGAGAGCACAAGCACTTTGCCACTGTTTAGCCGGAGTAAAGTGAATAGAATCCTAAAGCCAACAAAAACTGGATCAGGAAAATAGGATAGTGGAGACAAAACTCTGGGGAATAACACACAAAGTTGGTCATTTCCCACAGGTTTCATCAGCATTTACTACTAAGGTATCAAACGTAAGAAGCAAGAAAAGACATGTGGTAGTGACCTATGCTGGTACTAATCATGCCACATGAAAATGGAGATCAGTTGATTAGAAGTAATGTTTGAAATGGTAGCAGATTTTGCTCATGCCCCTTGGCTCTCCATAAGAGTAGTAGAAAACAGCATAGGTAGAATGGGCATGCATGTTTTATCACAACTATTGGTACTCTTCTGAGTCTGACTCTGACTAGTCCCACTCGTTTGCAATAATATAGAATTTTAAACCTTTTGTAGGTGCTAAATGTGCTATGCTCCTTCAGGCATTGCTTTCTTCATTTAGACAATTGCATTTTGGGGTGGCAAAGAATAGACAATGTGCTATCCAAATGCTTTGCCTTTTGTTATATGCTGGTACTATGCACTTTTTTCTTCAATTTAGATGCTGAACTATGTAACATATCATAGTTTACATGGAGTTTTTGCATACATTTTGCTATGGTCAGACTATACAGCTCCTGTGTGGATTTCATCCAGTAGTTGAATCTCTGTACCAGACTCTTCTGAGCAACTGAGTAAATACACCCTCACTTGCATCAAATGTACCATCTGTAGTTGGACCTTTCCCCATACCAATTCACCTCTTTAAAAGGACGTTATGAGCCGGGGCTTTTTTGTTACATATTTGGAATCAGTAATAAGGGGGTAAATGGCAAAACATGTTTTGTAGATCAAAGAAGAGCAAATGGAAGTTCTCCTATTCAAGGGCCTGACGTAGAGGTTGGTGGATGAATTAAAGCATTCAGGGTGGTGGAGAACTTGCCTTCTACCACTCTGCCTTTGGGGCACCTGTCAGATTTAGAGTTCATGGCCGGCCCTGCAATGAACTCTATAGCTTTTTATGAACTGCTGCCACAGAGTTTCATAAGTAGCTTTTTAAATGTTTGCTGTGCGCCCATCATTGATGACGGGCAGTAACACCAAACTTTTAAAAGTTGTTTCATTTCAAAAATCAAACTCCTATTGCAGGAGTCTATTGTTGGAAATGAAAAAAACTAATGGCCCCAACACATTAGGGGGCATATTTATACTCTGTTTGCACAGAATTAGCGTCATTTTTTTTACTCTAATTCGGTGCAAAACTAACTCCATATTTATACTTTTGTGCTAGACCCGTCTAGTGCCAAATTTATGGAGTTAAAGTCATTTTTTGGAAGTGGAGACCTACCTTGCCTTAATGAGATGCAAGGTAGGTGTTCCCATGCAAAAAATGACTCTATGGCCTTAACGCCATATTTAGGGGCATATTTATACTCTGCGGCATATTTATACTCTGGTTGCACTGAATTAGCGTCATTCTTTTTTATTCTAATTCGATGCAAAACTAACTCCATATTTATACTTTGGTGCTAGACCCGTCTAGTGCCAAATTTATGGAGTTAAAGTCATTTTTTGGAAGTGGAAACCTACCTTGCATTAATGAGATGCAAGGTAGGCTTTCCCGTGCAAAAAATTACTCTATGGCCTTAACGCCATATTTATACTCCCATGCAAAAATGGTGCAAGGGAGGGAGGAGGGGTCAAAAAATGGGGCAAAGCTTGCATTGCCCCATTTTTTGAAGCCTGGGTCAGGGCCATATTTAGGGGCATATTTATACTCTACGGCATATTTATACTCTGGTTGCACTGAATTAGCGTCATTCTTTTTTATTCTAATTCGATGCAAAACTAACTCCATATTTATACTTTGGTGCTAGACCCGTCTAGTGCCAAATTTATGGAGTTAAAGTCATTTTTTGGAAGTGGAGACCTACCTTGCCTTAATGAGATGCAAGGTAGGTGTTCCCATGCAAAAAATGACTCTATGGCCTTAACGCCATATTTAGGGGCATATTTATACTCTGCGGCATATTTATACTCTGGTTGCACTGAATTAGCGTCATTCTTTTTTATTCTAATTCGATGCAAAACTAACTCCATATTTATACTTTGGTGCTAGACCCGTCTAGTGCCAAATTTATGGAGTTAAAGTCATTTTTTGGAAGTGGAAACCTACCTTGCATTAATGAGATGCAAGGTAGGCTTTCCCGTGCAAAAAATTACTCTATGGCCTTAACGCCATATTTATACTCCCATGCAAAAATGGTGCAAGGGAGGGAGGAGGGGTCAAAAAATGGGGCAAAGCTTGCATTGCCCCATTTTTTGAAGCCTGGGTCAGGGCTGGTATTAGGGGACCTGTGGGCCTATTTCCATGGTGGAACACCATGGAATAAGTCCACAGGCGCCCTCCCCAGGCCCCAGGGCCACCCTCACCCACACCAGAGGGACTGCGGTGGATGGGGTACCCATCCCAGGTAAGTACAGGTAAGATTGTATTTTATTTTTTAAAGTGCCATGGGGGCCCTGAAATAGGCTCCCATACATGGCACAGGGTGCAATGGGCATGAGCAGGGGACCCTTGTCCTCTGTGCTGGCCATTGGGGTGGTGGGCATGACTCCTGCCTTTTCTAAGGCAGAAGTCATGTGGCGTGGTAGGTTTAACACCATAAAATGATGCTAATCTGGCTAGGGTCATTTTTTTTACTCTAACCTGCCTAAAGTCATTTTTTGGTGCTAAACCCTCTTCTTGTATACTGCCAGCCCCACCCGACTAAAGTCATTTTTTTTTACTCTAGCCTACCCTCTGCACCAGCTTGCACCATTCCATAAATATGGTGCCCGGCTGGTGCACAGAAATGGTGCAAGCCGGTGCTAAACTTTTTGGTGCAAAACTGAATTAGTGCAGTTTTGCGGCAAAAAGTATAAATAAGGAGCAATATTTTGTAAGTTTGCGCCATTTTTGTAACAAGAAATGACGTTAATGCAGTGCAAAAAAAGTATAAATCAGGGCCTTGGTGCTAGACGGGTTTAGCACAAAGTATAAATATGGAGTAAGTTTTGCACCGAATTAGAGTAAAATTAAATGAAGATAAGTCAGTGCAAACAGAGTATAAATATGCCCTAGAGTCAAAAAATGACGCTAATCTGGTTAGAGTCATTTATTTTTACTCTAACTTACCTACGTTAATTTTTTTTTACGCTAGCCTACTGTTTGTACTGGCTTGCACCATTCAATAAATATGGTGCCCCACTGGTGCTAAAAAACGGTGCAAGCTGGTGCAAAACCTTTTGGTGCAAATAAGGCCCTAGGGGACAGATGTACCAAAGGATTTTACCCATTCTGTGTCTATGGGAAAAAGCTTTCGTACATATGGCCCTAGGTGTTTTCTCCCATGGTTTGAACGTTACTTTATTTTTGTTTTTACAGTACCTACCGGCCAGGATATTCATTGTGGTGACTGGCAGCAAATAAAGGCCATTCAACATCCCTCTATAAATAGGGCGGAATGTTGGATGGATTACCTCCGAATGCTCGTACTCCCTTTGGCCGTGAGAGGATGGTTTATGCCAACGAGTAACTCTTACTCCTTTGGCTCTGACCTGGAGGTCTGTCTGACTCAAAATTGGATGGGTGGATTGAGAACTTAGCAGACAGAGTACTTCATTGCCATAGCCATGGAATACTATGTCTGCCAAACTTTAAATAGGGATCTAAGGCTGCTATGTCTGTATATACAACTTTTTATGAACCTCCTAATGCATATGGAGGCCCAGAAACAGCTTCTAACTAATTTAGAAACAAAATGTCTTTTATTTAGTGTTTTGTTATACTCTCTAATACAATGGTGTAAACTATAGAAATAAGCAAAATCTCACTCCCTGGGCTGTGTTATGATCGGCTGTGCTGATTTAGAACAGAACTCTTGTATTATGCGCCTCCAGAGCGTCAATTTGTTTAACCCAAAACTTCTTTGAGTTAGTTCTTTACTTTCAGGCAGGACAGCTCAGAATCAGTGGGCAAGGTTTGCCCCTTTCTGCTTCTGAGGTGTCCTGTCGGAAAATACAGCAATGACTCACAGAAATATTTGATTAGTTGAATCAACTTTACATTTGCAGGCGCATAAATCTAACACTTGGTTCTGTGCTGAGCCAGAAAAAACTCATTACCAGGCCCCTACTCTCTTCCGGGTAATCCATGGAGTTTTGAGTTTACTAAAGGTGTTCCACCTTCTTCATTATTACGAAAGGCCATTTTGAGGCGGAGCAATGACTGTCTGTCTATGCCTGTGACTTTTAGAAAGTATTAAGTATTTGCCTTGGGACTAAATGAGGAAAGGTAATGAGACAGTGGGGGTTAGGCAGCATGGAGTTCCCTGTGGCTTCGACTGATTTCACGGGCTGCAATACTTATCTCTTACTTAGTAACAAGACCATAAAAAACTTGTGAATTAATTACTTGCACTGGATTTGGAAACTAATGCAATTTTGAATTGACCAAAGGAACCACATGTCCGCAAGACCAAAATACTTTCATTAATCTAACTAAGGCATTATGAGAGAATTAGGCTTGGTTCACTTTTATTAAATCAAACTGACAGATCAGAAAAAGGAAAAACAGTGAATGGGGCCATACTGTCCCTGATGACATCATGCAAAATGCGCAGCCTTTGTGTGGGTAAATAAAATGGTTAATGATCCACTTTTACAATGTGGACCTTTAAACACTCATTTAAGAGTAGTGGGCCTTTTGTTTGGTAACAAGTAAGGACATCATGTAAAATGCGCAGCCTTTGTGTGGGTCAATGAAATGGTTAATGATCCACTTTCACAATGTGGACCTTTAGACACTCATTTAAGAATAGTGTGCCGTTTATTTGGTAAAAAGTAAGGCTATCTTTAAAAATCACCTGCAAATAAAAAAAAAATCTGCATTCCTGGCCTAAAATATCCATTTTAGTGATACCATGCCTAGGTTTAAGAAGGGACAGCAATTTACCCACACGCTACTGACATTTGAAATTTTATCTTCAGAGTCTGATAAATCGTGTAAATTTAATGTGTTGATAGACGAAGGTGCTAATTACAATACCCCGAAAAAAAAGTCACACATCATGCGCTAACCGTTTTATAATGTTATTGATGTATTAATACTGTCCCACAGACACTGCAATACGAGGACGGTGTCTCGCAGGGCCTATCATGTTGAACATTGCACACCGTGTCCTGGTCCAGGGCTACTGTTTCCGAGACTATTTCTCCTAGGAGACAAATCCACTTTGCAGAATAAACAGACCACAGTAATCTACATCTGAACTCCCTATATACCTTCTGAAAAATAAACCCATGTGCCTGGCAAACCATCTATTTATTTTTAAACGTGTATTTTGTAAGGGAAAAGCTATTAAAACCCAAGTCAAATCAGTGGAAGGTGTTCCTCTCCAAAAGAGTTAACAGAAGCAGTGACTCACTTCAAACTCCACTGCCAGATTTTGGGCGGTGGGGTTTCCAGTAAACAGCCATGCGTCCTGAACTCTAGGGAATTGACTCTAAAAACCTACAACCAATAGGAAACCTTCAAGCATGCAAGCTCATACTCTCTGTGAACTTAGCTAGGCGTGAGCGTCCTCCTGCACACACATTCAGACACACACATGTACATCAACACACACACGCACACACACACTCACATTCTCTACCAGAAAAGTTTATCAGATAAACTAACGATGAAAACCATAGCCTTGGTGCAGCACAACACTCCATTCTTTACACGTCATCATTGTGCATAGTCTTGGAGTAGCGCAAGACTCCATTCTTTATACGTCATCATTGTGCAAATACACATTAACATTTGAAATTATATTTACTGAGTGCCTTAATAAAATTAACGTGTGAGTTCATAGATAAATTAATTAAATGTAATCACTGAAAGACTGAAGCTGTATAACTGTGCATAATAATGTTATATAAAATGCTTATATGTATTTATTATATGTGTTTTACATTTACCCTTTAGGGTGCATTTATTAAAGTCAAATATATTCTTCTTCATATTTTATGTTTGTTCTGAAAGTTAACTTGTTCATCTATAATCATGTATTTGAAATGCACATTAAAATGTTTAGTTAGAGTCAGGCTAACTTTATCTAAGTAAAGGCATGGAGATTGCTCTGTCCCCTCCCCGTCGTCTTTATTTGCTTTCCTGGAGATGCTTGTCCCCTCTGTTACCAGTATTTCACTGTTATTGTATGCTGAATTGTCACCCTGAGGTACACCATGCCCTTTCTGTATTACGCCTATTCCTGCATTGTCAATTCTTTTTTTTACGGCCTCTAGTATATAGGCCATTTATTGTGGTTAAAGTATGGAATGTATGTCATTGACAACACTGCCTTATGTTTGTATGTTGAAAATCATAAAGAAAGTTTCAAAAAAGTGCAGGTGCACTTTTTAAGGCTTAGCTAGCTAATTTGTCTTATGTATTAGTTGCTGACAGTAAGATATGATGGAAGAAATCTTGGCAAGAGGTGTGAAGATCTAATGTGCAGCTGAAGTCTCTAATCATCATGCTCCAGGAACAGGGATTGTTCAAGGTTACAGGAACTGTCGGAATACTTTGGGATGAGAAACTCAGGTGGTGTTGTGAATGCAAATAACAGATCAGAAGCTGTTGTTAAAGATTCTGTTTGTTTTAATTAATGCTTTTGCTGTTAGACTTTGAGGCAGACTTCCCTTAGACTTCAAGTGATACAGACCTCTCTGCTTCCTATGATCTCATAAGTGTGAAGCCTCATGTTAAACACTTATTCCTTCGCAGGGGGACTTCTACAGAAGCCTTCATTATGCTGACACATTCTTGAATTTCCAAATTTCCTCAGGATTTCATCCCAACCATATTCCTCCCTGAATTTGAACTTTAACTAGATGATTTTAGAATCATTCAATTTTTAGAAGAGACCAGAGGTTTCCTTATGGAAAATCTATTTCCAATTCTCAGTTTTTGTATTGCTGTGGTGGTTATTGCTTAGTATCTTAATTTGATAAGACTGAACCAATTGCAATATTCAGCTTGGCAGCTGTAATCCTGAAACTTTTCAAAATTTTCATGGCTTTTATACATTTCGGATTGATTATTGATTGAAAATAAATTACCTAACTTCGAATTATCCCTTCTCGTTCCTTATTGTGTGGACAAATGGGCTTCACAAAAATGTAAATTGTTTAATATTGTTGATTCCCTTAATGTCCATCAACATAATAGGATCTGTCAGATGAGGGATTGTAAATTGTGCTCAGTCGCGCTCTCAGTATTGAACAACCACTTTCAAACAAATGTACGATACACGCAAATAACCTTTGTTTTAGGATGTTCTCTTGGAAAATACAGCTCTCCCACTTATTTGGACAAGATCTTTTTAATTTGCTAGGTCCTGATATGGACGCCACTTACATCTCCTCTTGCAGGCCATTATCGGATTGAAGAAGTGGGCCTCTACTCAAAAATGATCTCTACTCTGTTTGTTAAAATAGTACACCTAAAGACTTGGCATGGTTTACAGGTGACAAGGCCTTTCACTTAACCAGTTAACATTCAGATTTTTTAATCAGAAAACTGATGCACCCATGGTGCTTTTGCAGCCACCTGCCTCTTAGAGAAAACTGTGCCATTTTATCGAAACACTTGAGTGGTGCAAATATTTTTTTTTGTTTACTTTTTGTAAAGGCTGTTTAGAACCCAGCATTTGCTTAAAAAAAACTTTTTGCTGCAGGATAGAAATGGGAACAAAATTATCTTACACTATTTTTGTCAATTTATTTCAGACATGTTGCAAAGCAGCATGAGCTGCTGTATAGATGTGAACTTTTTGATACTAGAGGCAATAAGAAATTAAGTTGCTCTCACTTTGTAGTTCCCCTGAATGGAAAGACCAGATGTTACATTCAACAGGCAAATATGGAATCCTTCTGGAGACCCAAAGATGGAAGGTCATATTAGACTGTAGTTAGTCCTCAACAGACATTCTGTGAATAAGCCAGCCATATAGAATTCCCTTCCTTAATCTAGAGCTACTTTCTACTATTAAAAGAAGTTAGAAAAATTATTTCAAATGCATAGTGGTGCATGGCGTCCTCTTACTGAGAGTTTACGTTGCCGAGAGAAATACAGACTGCTGACCTGTATCAGTGAAAGAGTGAGTGAGTGACATGTGCCAGTGAGGAAAGCCACAAATAGGCGAAGTTCAAGATTATAGTAGTCTTTAAGCATAAGAGGAAGTGAATGAGTGGCCAAACAAGGATAGGCTTCAGATGTATCTGTGAAAGCATCTGAAAAAGGGAAAAGCAGTATGCAAACAATGGGCCTGATTCTAACTTTGGAGGACGGTGTTAAACCGTCCCAAAAGTGGCGGATATACCACCTACCGTATTACGAGTTCCATAGGATATAATGGACTCGTAATACGGTAGGTGGTATATCCGCCACTTTTGGGACGGTTTAACACTGTCCTCCAAAGTTAGAATCAGGCCCAATGTGTCTATCCCAGAGTGCCAAAGTACCTTGACACCATCCAAACAATTTATACACTATCCAGGTGACCAACCATACACAAAGTAAATAGAAGCAAAACTATACACAATAAAAGGGATCTAATAACAAATAAGGCGGGTGGGTCAGGTGACTAGTTGCACAATTTTACTACTAACCTCAGCCACCACATTTTCAGGGAGCAGACCGCATAAAAATGATAACACATGCATCAGAGATTGGTGTATGCTTTTGCTTAGATCCAGTCACGATTCTAATATTGTACATCAGAGTTTTCCACTACCCGACATCATTTATTTGCAGTGTGTCTCACAGATATACACAACCAGCATATGATGCTCTATCACACATGGCTTCAACAATCAACATAGAATATACACTTGAAACAACACCAAGCACTGCACTGGTCACTCAGTACTATGGTTTTTAATACATATTTCAGAAAAATCTAGTTTGTGGATCTTGAGGTCCATGCTTCACCAAGTTGTGTGTTCCTGGACAAATCATGCTATCGCAGGAATCTGCCCAAACTGGAGTGGCTAAGACGTAGGCAACCTCTGGTGTTAAGAGCTTTGTATAAAGTTAACTTTTGCTTTCTCAAATCACTTTCCCCACTGTGTTAACGTACGGTAGTATTAAGCACAAACGAATTGTGTAGATTTTACCCAGCTGTTTGTGAATGTTCTACCTCTATTGTGTACATTCTCCATAACTGAATGTTGAAAATGTGACAGTAAAAATAGAAAAAGGCACAAAACATCCATCTTGCAAAATAACCTACCTGGTGCATGACCTTTCCATTGTCACCATGACTATATTAAATAAAGGAGAATATATATGTTTATATTGCTGATACAGTAGTCTCTGCTTTGCCTCCTATGACCCGTGCAAAGCATGACTCCTTACATTCTGGACAGTTAAGCATCACCTTGAGAAGGCTGCATATGGGGTGATTGGAAGATTGGAGAGATGTCTACTATGAGGCCTTCTAAGATTTTCGGTTTGAACTACCAACATCAATACACAACATGCATGTGCTGGGGCATTTTCATTCTTCGCAGGAATCAAAGCCTTTTGAGGTGAACGGATCTTTGGACACTGTATAGAGTGTGCTAGAACCACTAACAAAATTTTAACACAAACCCAATTAAGTGACACACCATGACCAATGTGGCCAAGGAAGGAAAACCCCAGTTAGGAATAAAGTTAAGGGATTCATTACAAACCTGAGCTCAAAGTCATTTAGACAACTCAAAAGACAAAATTATGAAGATAAAGGATCACTAAGGCTTGCCCAAGCAGGCAAAATAAGTTCAGCTGAACTAACATGAACAAAACTAAGCATTCAGTAAGAAGAGTAAAGAACATTCATAAGAACATTTGACATATAGAAATCAGACATTGCTCAGGTTTAACAATCATTAAGAAAATTTCAGTTTAGCAGAGTCATAATTTAGCTGGGCACAGGGGAAGTCCTACAACCACTCAGATTAGGGAAATACATGTGTGGGGTGTAACACATGCTGGCAAAAGACAAATAAATCAAAAAAGGGAAAAATAATTTGGAAAAAGGTAATTATAGGCAACAAGCTACTGTTAGAAATGTGGTTTCTGGTTGGCTAGGGTATGCACCTCAGCCAGGCAGAACTTACCCACTCTAGTCAGGGCAAGGGAGTTACACGTCCAAGATAACCCCTGCTCAGCCCCTTGGTAGCTTGGCACGAGCAGTCAGGCTTAACCTGGAGGCAATGTGTAAAGCGTTTGCACAACACACACAACACATGTGACGCAATATCCCCACCACAAAGGAAACACAACACCAGATTATATGAAAATATACTGTATTGTACACAAGACAATTATCAGACCAAACATCACATATCAGTACCATCCTGCTACCTTAGCAGTTGTCAGAACGGTACACATTAGTTACTCTGCAACCTAGCAGTAGTCACACATAACACACAGGTTACTCAGTATTCTGTAACATAAGCAGTAGTCAGGAAAACATGTTATTACATCACAGCACTTGTCATAAGAATATCATAAAATGCCCATAGTAGGAACATTGGAAAACATATGGCAAGTTAGAAAAACATATTAGCAAGCATGTCCATAAAAGGAACATTTGCATACACATATGTAAAAACATCAAACGCAGGTAGGTAATATATGAATCAAACAAAAGTCTGTAGAAAGAACTTTGGATTGCAACTATATTGGTCCTTTAAACAGTACCTGGTTAGATGAAGGCACCTCCAGTGCCTAGAAGGCGAACAATGGGGCCCCCGGCGCTCCTATGCGCAAAACGGGGGCCTCCCTTATACTCTGGGGTCAAAGGAGGGCGACATGCACCTCCTCTCTTTTATAGACAGGCCCCTCTGGGGACCATGATTACTGGGGGCCCCCCAGGGCCTCAACCGGCCCTCACGAGGGGGGCCAAAGCCAGCTAAAACAACTTAGGGCAGGAGGGGGACACCTCGCACCCCCTCCAGTTTAATGACAGGCCCCTCCCGGGGCGCGCAATCTCTGGGGGCCCCCCCTGGCCTACACTGGCCCTTCCACCAAGGGGGGGCCCACAATAATGCCGTTTTACCTAACAGCAGAAAAGGAGCGTTCTGCTCCTAATGCAGAGGCCAGGGGGAAGGGGGCACTCCCCGCGCCTTCCGCTGGTGCTGCCGTGAAGCCACAGGAAGATCAGACCCCTCCTGGGGCATGAGCAGACACTAGCCTGCACCCGATGCGGTGCGCGAGTGTTCATCCAGCTTCCCGGGCCGCTGCGGTGATCTTATTTAAAGGGGCACAATGCAGCAAGGAGCCGACGAGCTCCCAAGGCTCCATAAGAGCGCTGCAATCAGTGCTATGGCAGCCGCAACCACGGAGAAGCACCCCTCGTGAAGAAATGGATGCAGGGGTCAGGGGCCACAGCACCCTGCCCCTGGGGAGCAGAATCTTAAGACAAGGTAAGACAAGGTCCTCAGGTGGAGGGCCCAGCTACAGGCCAGTACAAGGGAAAGACAGCAAGTGGCAAGACCTTCACAGTGACCAGGCAGGTCAGCACAGCAGCAGCAGTTCATGGCGGTTCCTGGTGAGACCTTTCAGCCTTTGGTGTCCAGTTCCAAGATGATTCCAAGAGTCTCCAAATTGTGGGGAAAATTCCCCTGTAATTATAGTCAGTTCTTACAGTGTTTTACAATGGTAGGGAGAGGAGGTTCCAGCCAGTTACAACTGGTTCTGGGAGTGCCCCCTCTCTCCTTTCAGCACAGGCTCCAAACATCAGTGGGGGGTTAACGACCCTATTGTGTGAGGCCAGGGTACAGTCTTTACAAATGCAGGTGTGCCCCGCCTCTCCCTTCTCTCAGCCCAGGAAGACCATTCAGTATGCAGATGCACCTCTGTGACACCTCCACCCTCCCTGTGTACAGGCTGTCTGAAAAGTACGCACAAAGCCCCAACTGTCACTCTGCCCAGACGTGGATTGGAGTCAAGCTGCAAAACACCAGAGTCATAAGCACAGATAAATGTGCACTTTCTAGAAGTGGCATTTCTGTGATAGTAATAAAAAATACACCCACACCAGTAAGCAGCATTTATTATCACCATCACAACCATACCAAACACGCCTACGCTACCCCTCATAAATCAGACAATACCCCTTACACATAAGGCAGGGCATTTCTAATGCAATCCTATGAGAAGGCAGCACTCATAGCAGTGAGACACCAAGTTAGGCTGTTTGTCACTATTAGGACAGGCCATGCAATATGGTACTTGTCCTGCCTTTCTACATACATGGCACCCTGCCCATAGGGCTAGCTACGGCGTACCTTAGGGGTGACTTACATGCAGTAAAAGGGGAGTTCTGGGCCTGGCAAGTAAATTTAGATGCCAGGTCCCTGTGGCAGAAAACTGCACACACAGGCCCTGCGCTAGCAGGCCTGAGACAGGTTTGAAAGTCTACTTCAGTGGGTGGCGCAAGCAGCGCTGCAGGCCCACTAGTAGTATTTAATATACAGGCCCTGGGTTTAGAGATACCACTGTACAAGGGCTCTTATAGGTAAATTAAATATGCCAATTAGGTATAAGCCAATCATACCAACTTTAGATGGGAGATCACTGCACTTTAGCACTGGTCAGCAGTGATAAAGTGCTCAGAGTCCAAGAGCCAACAGCGAGAGGTCAGAAAAACCAGGAGAAAGGAGGCAAAAAGACTAGGGATGACCCTGCGTAAGGCAAAAAGTCTAACAGCTACTAACTAAGGTGGGCAGAAGGTAGGTACAAAGGGAAAGCGTCAGCATGTCTGAAGCTTGATGAAAAGTCTTCTGCAGGGGATTGGAAGAAAAATCTCTAAGTCACAATAAGGCATATTCAAAGAGGCAATGACAGAGAGGCAGATACCTCTCCCAGGGGCTCATAATGTGGGATTCTTTCTCTGCCAGTGTTCTGGTCTAAGGACATCTGGAAATCTGATGATGGTCCAATTGGTCATCGCAATATTAAAGTTCATAAAGCATTCTGATTTGCCAAAGGTGACAGTCCACATAATGTCGAAGAGGCATCATCCAACAAAAATCAATCACGCAACTCCAAACTGCAACTGTTCAATATTTTCCCAAGTCTGACATGGGAATATCTTCCACCCATGTAGCTCCACACAAGTTTGAAACAATTGCATTTAATATCAGTAAGTGATCCAGAATGTTCTACATTCAAGGTCATTGTTGCACTTCTTTCTCTGTCCAAAAAATAGGGGTCTAGTACCAAAGCTAGTCTTCTCATGGAAACGGAGTCTGAAAGAAATGTATAATTTTCTGCACAATCACGAAAAACAGGGCCTAACAGGCCTCACAGAGGCTAATGCAAGTGGATTAATACAGCACATAAATACATCAAATAAAACACATTTATATATGCAAACTACAATTTCTACATTAATAAATCTTCATTAACATTTCGATTTCAGCAACTTTATATGGAATAACTCTGTTAATACATTTCAATCAGTATAAAGGAAACTACGTCGCGGTTTTGCACACATATTTATATCATTAATCCTTAGAAATTCAATATTGTTTCTGTTAGATCTAGCATCCTTGGCATGGTCTCCCATGTCTTTTTTGCCTCTGCTTCCAATAGTTTAACTGTGTGCTGGACTCTGTTTTTGCTGTTTTTGGTACTCTGAGCACTTTACCACTTCTGACCAGTGCTAAAGTGCAAGTGTCCCTGTGTAAATTGTATGTGTAATTGGCTTCTACATGATTGGCATATTTGATTTACTAGTAAGTCCCTAGTAAAGTGCAATAGAGTTGCCCAGTGCCTGTCAACCAAATGCTACTAGTGGGTCTGCAGCACTGGTTGTGCCACCCACATAAGTAGCCCTGTAAACATGGCTCATACCTGCCACTGCAGTGTCTGTGTGAGCAATTTTAAACTGCCAATTCGACCTGGCAAGGGTACCCACTTGCCAGGCCCAAACCTTCCTTTCTTATACATGTAAGGCACCTCTAAGGTAGGCCCGAGGTCGCACCATGGGTAGGGTGCAGTGTATGTTAAAGGTGGGACCTGTACTGATGTGTTTTACATGTCCTAACAGTGAAATACTGCCAAATTCAGTTTTCATTGCTGCAAGGCCTGTCTCTCTGATAAGGTAACATAGGGGCTGCCTTTAAATAACTGTTTAGGTCAGTTTCCCTTTGGGAGCAGATAGAAATTTGTAGTTTGATGTCTCTGAACTCACAATTTAAAAACACATATTTTGGTAAAGTTGTTTTTTAGATTGTCAGTTTGAAAATGCCACTTTTTAGAAAGTGGTATTTTCTTGCTTAAACCATTCTGTGACTCTTCCTGTTTGTGGATTCCCTGTCTAGGTCAGACTGACAGTTGGGTTGATTGTGAATCCCCTCTAGACAGTGAAACAAAGGAAGCTGGGGTGTAGCCTACATATCCTGATGAGCCATCTGAGCTAGAGTGAAGGGTGGAGTGGTCACGTACAACAGAATGGGCTGTGCATGCCTTCACACAATACAGTCTTCCACCTCCTGGTGTGTGTCTGGGGCCAGGCCTGGGCAAGGTAGGATCCTGTGAGACTTTCCTTTGAAGTTTGCTGACTTCAAAGGCAGAAAGGGGTATAAGTAGTGGACCCAAAACCCAACATTTGTAGATCACTTCTTGTTAGACTCACCAGATCCTCAGGGTCTGCGCATGTTCCCAAAACGTCCACCACTTAACAGCTCCAAGACTCTGATAGATGAATCACAGAGGCTAAGAGAGTTCAAGAGGGGAAGAGGGGATTAGGAAGGGAAACAGCTGGGAAGGACACCTGTAGTAAGAAAAAGGTTAGAACACACAATATGAAAATTATATCTCCTGAAATCAATACTAGACTATGATTCTAAGCATAGTCATTCTGAAAACATGAACAATCTAAGAATTAAGTTTAAAATGACTAAGTTTCAAGATGGCCGGATACCTGTAAGGCAATCAAGATGGATTACATGAAAACTTTCTTATTCAAGTACTTTCCTTTACATGAGAATCAGAAAAACATTCTGACAAAATTTTAAACCAGTCATATAAATCTTTATTTGAGAATGCATACTAGGACCACACAATATTGCATCTAGAAACTCTGATCTTCTATGTACTCTTAAAATGTTTCAACACAAATTGTGCATATTGTAGATTTATATATATATATATATATATATATGTATATATATATATATAAAGTAAACACCATAAAATGATTGTGCACCATGAATAACACAATATGGATTCAGGAAAAACAAATCACATAACTTGTCAATTTGAATATTACATGATAAATATCTTAGAATAGTGGCATACAATAAACAACATGAATTAAACTTGAGGAGAGAATCGTGCGTCTTGCCGATTCGAGTGTCACCTTGTAAAATGCCAAGAAAAGGTAATATGCAGTGAATATCTAAGTCAAATCATCATTAAACGAATTGCGCGTCTTACTGATTTGTAAACCACGATGTAAGTGGCAAGAATCAACAGCTCACAATGAATAACAAGATCAAAGTACAATGAAACTAATCACTTGTCTTTTGCCGATTCTTAAGCCACCATGTAAATGTCAAGAAATGGTAGCGCGCAATGAACAACAAAGTTAAAACACAATAAATGAATCGCGCGTCTTGCCGATTCTTAAGCCACCATGCAAATGTCAAGAAATGGTAGCATGCAATGAATAACAAGATTATATTGTCATGAAACTAATCGCCCGTCTTGCCGATTCGCAAGTCACCCTGCAAATGTCACAAACACTCAAGCGCATATTTCACACGCACAAAGTACTCTGTCAAATCATAAAAGAATTAGGCCCAAGAACATGAGAGTTCTCGTTAATGGTGTCGGGAGGCCAGCCCAACCACCCTCTTACTGCCCAGAACAAGGATCTCCAAATGAAGAATGAAAATCAGATGTCTGGAAGATCAAATAGGCCACCGGGACAGGAGCTCAGGAAGTAGCTGCTGCTCTGCACCGGGACCTCTGAATAATGAGCACTTGGAGCTGGGCTGGCTCCTTTTTATAGAGTCTTGGCCCAGCCCACAACCACACCCAGGCATGTTGCAGGGAAAGTCTCTAGAAGGCCCTGGAAAGGGACCACACCCTAACACACTCTGAAAGCCTGCAGCAATACATTGCAAAAGAACAGCATTTGTAAGCACATTAAAAATAAGTCTTCAGGATTGAATTCTGCAATGCAAAAGGTTAAATAACAACATATAAGCAAAATGCATAAATTAAGTTGTTTTGAGAGTGCAGGGTTTTTGCATTCTAGTCGCCAATAGAGTGCGCACTGCCCTGGTGTTGACAGTAGTCCCCTCTCCCAGACGCGCTCTAGGGCCTTGTTTGCCTGGATTAAGATGATGAAAGCGTCTCACAAGTACCGGAACATGAACATCAGATGCGGAAACCCATGAGTTACTTTCAGGACCATAACCTTTCCATGAGATTAAGTACCATAGATTACGCACTCGTAGTTAAGAATCCAACACTTTCTTAACTTCATATTCTTATTCTCCCTGATCTAGAACAGGAGTTGGATGAGGGTGGACCTTTTGGACTGCCCTTTTCAATAGGGAAGTGTGGAACACTGGATGAATCCGTAAGGATCTGGGCAATTGTAGTTTATAGGTTACCAGATTGATTTGCTGAAGGACTGTGTAAGGACCTATACATTTGTTATTAAACATGTGCTTCTTCTTGAAGTCTATATGTTTTGTGGAAAGCCACACTTTGTCACCTGGTTGATATTGCTGTCCCTCACAATGTTTCTTGTCATAATGCCTTTTGTATTTTTGTTTGGCTTTTTCTAAATACTGTTGAATCAGTTTCTAGGTTTGATGCAAATGCTGAATGGTTTCTGACACAGCTGGAGTAAGAGAACTTTCTTGAGGAATTGTGATGGGCAGGGTGTCAGGATGATAGCCAAATAAACCAAAAAAGGGTGCAACGCCAATAGAAGTGTGGAATGAGTTATTGTAAGCTAACTCAGCTAACCAGAGCATAGACGTCCAAGAATGAAGTGCCTTTTCAGCGTAGGCACGTAGGTATTGTTTTAAAGTCTGATTTAGTCTCTCCGTTTGACCATCTGTTTGAGGATGGTGACTAGTAGATAGCGTAGGTGTCACTTGGAGTGTTTTACACCATGTCCTCCAGAAATTGGAGGCAAATTGCGACCCCCGATCGGAGAGGATAACTTTTGGCAGTCCATGATAACAAACCACTCTGTTCAGTAAAATAGTTGCCAGTTCACTAGAAGTGGCCAATTTTTTACAGCCAATGAAATGTCCATATTTCGTGAGACTATCTACTACCACCAGAATTATTGAATGCTGTTGAACTACTGGCAGACCGGTAATAAAGTCTAAAGAAATGTGCTCCCATGGACGACTTGGGGTTGGAAGTGGATTTAACAACCCTTTTGGTTTTGAATGACTTGTTTTAATGTGAGCACAAACTTTGCAGTTGTTTACTATTGCTTTTACATCTTTTGTTAGGGTAGGCCACCAAAAATAGCGTTGGATCAGTTCAAGAGTTTTAGGAGTACCTGGGTGACCTGCCATCGGTTTCACATGCAACCAATGAAACACTATCTTGCGAAGTCTGCTAGTGGGTACGAACAAACAAGCATCATGAAAGGGTAGTCCTTGCTTGATTGACCTTTTGGGATCTGCTTGGGCCCATGTTTGCCATTTTTCAACAGTGAAAGAGTTGCGGATTTCTTCAAAGAAATCTTCAGTTTTTATGATACATAGAACCTTGCCAGGAGCAATGATAGCTCTAGAGGCTTGAAATGCAGGCAACGTGGTAGACTCTTGACGGGACAAGGTGTCAGCTTTGCAATTATCTTTACCAGGCCGGAAGGTTAACAAAACAACATCCAGTGTAATTGCCGAGGGGTCAAAAGTCTGGCGGAACTCATGAATTGAAGATTATGATGATTAGTATATACTGTGACAGTGTATTTGGCACCCAGCAAATGATGTCTCCATTCTTTAAAGGCGTCAAGAATAGCCAGAAGCTCTTTTTCAGCAATGACATAGTTCCGTTCGGCTTCGTTCAACTTCCGAGACATATAAGGTACAGGATGAAGTTGACCAGTGTCTTTATTTCGTTGTGATAAGACGGCTCCTATTGCTACATCTGAAGCATCAGCTTCCACTATGAAAGGTCGATTCGCATCAGGATGAGTCAAGACTGGGGCTTTGGAGAAAGCTTTCTTCAAAATCGAGAAGGCTTGATCAGCTTCTGGGACCATACAAACTTTTCTTTCTTTCTTAGTAGCTTAGTGATTGGAGCCACTGTCTGGGAGAAATGATTTATGAATCTCCGATAAAAATTAGCAAACCCCAGGAAACATTGCACATCACGAACAGTCTTTGGGGTGGGCCAATCAGATACGGCTTTTACTTTCTTTTCTGCCATCACCACACCTTGAGGGGTAAGAATAACCCCTAAAAACTCAACTGTGGTAACATGAAACTCACACTTGGTTAGTTTGCAATATAAATGGTGCTTTCGAAGGGCTGCAAGAATTTTCTTGACATGTTGGACATGTTCGTTTTCATTGTCAGAGTAGACCAAAATGTCATCAATGTAGACTATGGCAAATATGTTGAGGTACTCTCTAAGAACGTCATTCAAGAAAAATTGAAATGCTGCTGGAGCATTACACAGACCAAAAGGTATGACGGTGTATTCAAAAAGGCCATATCTTGTCCTGAACGCTGTTTTCCATTCGTCACCCTCTCTCATTCTGACCAAATGATAAGCACCTCGAAGGTCAAACTTCTTGTAGATTTTTGCTCTCTTTACTTATTCCAATAATACCGGAATTAGGGGTAAATGATATTTATTCTTGATGGTGACTTTGTTCAAACCCCTATAGTCGATGCAAGCTCAAAGTTCTCCATTAGCTGTTGGAACAAAAAACAAAGGCGAAGCTGCAGGAGACTTAGAGGGGCGAATGAAGCCATTCTCCAAAAATGTATCAAGGTATTTTCGTAAATGTTGATTTTCATGTTCTGACAGGGCATATACACAACAGTTGGGAAGTATCGCACCTGGGGCTAGATCAATTTGACAGTCATAAGATCTATGAGGAGGTAGAGTCTCTGCTCCTTTCTCACCAAATACATCTTTGTAAGATGAATACTCTTTGGGTAGCTGAATTTCTTTCTCCGCGGCAGTAGCTATTTAAGAGTTACAAACTTTTGGTACCTGAATCTTTTGGAGACATTGTTCATTACATAGCGCAGATGAGAACACGATTTTTTGTTCTGCCCAATTGATCTCTGGATTGTGATGAGTTAACCATCGCAAGCCGAGGATAATCCCATATTGGGGAGCATGGATCACGCCACGAATGATTTTCTCTTTATGTTTCTTTCTTTGATTCTTATCTTCACACATCAATGACAAGGGGATAGTCTGAAGAGTTACTGGACCTCCAGTCAAGAGTTTTCCATCGACTGCCTGGATGATTTCTGGGGTCTTCTTTTCAATACATGGGATCCCCCATGCATGAACCAATTGGACATCAACAAAGTTCCCAGTAGCCCCAGAATTGACTAGAGCTTTTTTGAAATAGATCTTTTTCTTGACCTGAACTCTTATTTCCAGTTTAAGATGTCTAGATTGTGAAGGGTCCACTGTGACACCCAAGAGCAACCCTTCTCTGCATCTTGGGTGTTTTAGTTTTCCAACTCGACTGGTGCATTGGCTGCAACCTTCTGAACTGGACCTTTCTTGTTCTTTGGTTTGATTGGACAATCTTTGGCAAAATGACCCTTCCGCCCACAATAAAGACATTGTCCATTTTTTCTGAGTAGGTCCTTTTCATCTTTTCAACTTCTGTCAAGGAGAAGAGATGAAGAGTTGGAGGAGGACTACTGTCCATTTGCCTGTGACTGTGCTTTGCTGGGTTGCCCTGCAGTTGCTGCTTCTGCCTGAAAAGGACAAAGTTTGGACTTTCTTGTGCATTCCTTCTTGAGAAGAATCTCCAAGGGCTTGAACTGATCTTACCTCCTGTTTTGAAGTCTCACAAGCATCAAAGACTTCCTCTGCCAGCACCTGGACTCTCTGCTGAGACTTCTTCCCTGCCAAGTGGTGCCCCATCCAGTCTTTGGGCCCTTGAGAGGTGAAGTTGTCAGAACAAGGACTGAAATCCACGCACAGAACACCATGCGGGGACACCAACTGTAACGCGGCTGAAAAACGATGTACCTCCAGCTACGTGGCTAAAATCGACACTCCACCAGCATGGCAGCTGGGAGATCGACACATTGTGGCTGGAGAATAAATGTAACACCGCTTGTGGCTGCTGATAACCACACACACCCCATGCAGCTCGGTTTTCTGCCACCGTGGGACCAGATTTCTCACGCATCATCGATGAGTGTCAAAAATCAATGCAAGTCTGCACGGATCCGATGTCCCAGTCCAGAAATCTAAGCATCACTCTCTCTTGCAGGAGAGAAAAACAATGTATCGCCAACCCGACTGGAGAAGAAAACAACACATGGCCTCACTTGTGAGAAAGGAATCGACGCATGATTGACTTTTCCGACACATGTTCACCTGTGCAACTTTATTTTTTGATGCAAACCAGGTACTTTGTGTAACATCAACATTTCCATTTGTGTATGGTAGATTTTTATTGTTTTGGTCTTGTTTGATTTAGATCAATATTACCTATTTTTCTAAACTGGTGTGGTGTCCATTTTGTAGTGTTTTCACTGTATTACTGTGTGTTGGTACAACAACTTTACACCTTTCATTTGAGATAAGCCTGACTGCTTGAGCCAAGCTACCAAGGGGTGAGTGGGGCTTAACCAGGTGTGTTTCTCCTTTGCCCTAGTAGGAGTGAGGGTCCTTGCTTGGACAGGTGGTAACCTGACTGCTAACCGAAGTCCCCATTTGTAACACTTTCAATACATTATATTAGCCTAGACTCTAAATTACATCATAATATTAGTTTAGTCCTTCTAGCAATTGCTTTAATGTAAATACCACCCATATCAAACTCTACAATATAAACAAATGCACACTAAAAAATGACTTGTCAGTACAGCTTCTACATTCAACCCATTAGCACTTTGATTAACATAAGGCATAAACTGTTACATATAGATGATTTCTGTGACATGAAAGAAAGTAATACAATTTCAACTACATCAAAAGTAAAGCTCATTTGAATGACAAGGCAAGGTATCAAGATGAGAAAAAGATTGATAGGGACATAGCACAGCTGTCTACATGTAAACACAACACTCACCAGATGTGTAGAAAGACAGGCCTAAGCATGTGGGCTCCAACTATGGCCTTTACTATGAGTAGTTTGTGACCTTCGAATCTCACGGGAGAGTTCATGCTCTTAGTTAAGTGTGATGTTGGCCTACTCAAGCAAGCAGCCTCATTGCGCAAACCGAGGTCAAGGTTATTAGCTCTGGAGTGTTTAACATTGTTATGCTTGCAAAGAGTTGCAGCAGCATGAGTGATCCTGGGCCTCTGTTTCAGCAGCAAAAGCACATTGAGAACAGGTTTTTGAGCAAAGAGATGGAGGGAGACACCCATCAGTGACCCTAGCTACGTTGCTGTAAATTAATCTCACAAAAATGTACTTAAATTTGTTCACACTTATCATGTCTGACGCTTGGCAAAAGATTAAAATTGCCTACCAAAATTGCATTGTGCGATCCAGTATCTATGTTTTAATTTGCCCTCATGTAAACATTGACATCCCCCTAGTGATGGAGCATAGAGTCTACAGATCATTGACCTTCTCTCAGCATATCCTGCACCTGCTCATTCACCTGATTCAGCCTATCATGCACCTTCCCATATACTCGTCCCAACCCTTCCTACATATGCCCATCTTCCAGCTTCCATCCATGGTGCCTTGTCATACCTACTTTTGTTCTACCTGAATATCCTGGGCATTGCTCAAGCTGTCGTTTCATATGGTCTCCTTGCCTTCATATCCCACCTTCCTACAGCTATTTGACTAACTACCCATTCCCCTTGCATTCATTTGATGCACCATGTGCAATATCATATGTTCTCCGATCTACCTACCTGCTCATTCTCTAACTGAATATCCTCCTTCTCATAAACAACCATTTACCTGTCCTCCAGACCACCTTTCAACACCTTAATTTACCCATTCCTCTTCCTGCTGTCGAAGTGGTACCCTGTATCCCAATATTTAGGACTGAACTCCAATAACCCTGACACCCCCAAATCTTCGGAATACCACCATTTACCTCTGAGGTTCCACTCCAGATTAATCTTGTCTAAAAGAATACCATGATCAACATAAGTTTAGCAGAGTAGTAAAATAAGTAACTGGGACCACTCAATAACTGAGGTCTAGATTAAGGAAAAAGTAATATTTCACATCAATGGCTGTATGTTACCACTATTCCATTTTCTAAGTAAGAATCCTGCTTTCAGTGATACTGTCTTCCGGGGACTATTCAAACAAACGTGCAAACTTTTACAAACACCACTGCTGAACATGTGCTCTGTACCATAGAAACACAGCGGAAAAAACCTTGAAAGTTACAAACTAAATAGCACATTACAAATGTATTTGAATATGTCTGTTGTACACATGTTAATCAAGAAAACACTTGACATTAGGTGTCTAGTTTCTGCAGAGACCGAGAGGAAACACGATGCTTCGGTGGACATGATGGGAAGAGTGAATTCAAGAGTAGAAACAGAGACAGAAACACCATCAATTTTAACTAGCAGGATGGTTTCACCATAATAAACCATGTTAAAAAACATACTTCTAAACTATATAATAAACTTGTTTAACTGTATGCATACTAATTTATCATATGTGTGTTTAATCTAACACAATCATTAATACTCAACATTATTTGTCACACAAAATAGGAAGGCAAAAATTTCATAATGCCTTCTCGACCTTTATCGTCGATGAACCTGTTGTCAACAAATTCAATCACTGTCGAGTCTTATGGCCTCTTCGTTTCCTTATCCTCCCACCATAGTACTTCAAGTCCTTCATGTAGTTGCTCAAAAATTTAACAATCCCTTCTCTGCCTTCAGACATCAAAGGAGACTTCAAAATGGTAGGTTTTGCATTATTTGTTTACCTGTTTAATATTTAATAAATTACTATGCCCCTTTTGGTCACCCTAGAGAAGTGTATAGTAGTTTGGCAATATAGCAGGCCATGCATTGACCGAATAGTTAACAGTGCTCCAAATTCTTCAATTTCAGTCCCTGTTCAGTGTCAAGTTTAGTTAAAGGCAAGTCTGAAAAGTTATGCTTTCAAAAGTTTCTGAACTGCATGTCAGTCTGTTTGTTAGAAATTGGGTCTCTAGTTGGCAGAGGTATGCAACCTGTCCAAGTAGGGACCACAATCCTAGTCTGGATAAACCAGGTACATTACCTAAATTAACCTGTGTTTACCCTATGGTAGCCTGGCAAAGAGCAGGCAGGCTTAACTTAGAAGGCAATGTGTAAATATATGTGCAACACGCACACAGTAATCACAATGAAACACCACAAAAAGGTTTATGAAAAACAGAGATTATTTATGTGTGTAAATCAAGACTAAAGGACAAAAATCCAATAAAGATATCAAGAGAAATTCACTTTAGAGTTTTTGTAAAACAAGAGAGCTCATTTTAGGATATTTACGGTACTTTTGGAAACACGCTTATTCTCCTGCGAGAAGAGTCTAGAGGTTTGGTTGGGACCGTTCGGATCCAGACCGGGTGTTGAGGTAAAAAGTACAACTGTACTGTAATTTGCCCAAGACCGTTTGGGTCTAATCTGTCTGGAAATGCATGGCCCTGGGCCATACACAAAAGAATACCTGGGGCCAGTGTGTGGCAGGGAGCAGAGTTATGTGGAAGTGCGGCCCGCCTGCTGAGGAAGTTTGGACGTGAGCAGCGTGTCATTGTTTCTTAGGCAACCAGTCGGGGCACCATTGATGGTAGCACCGGAAAGAGCAGCAAAGGTGTGACACTCTTGGAGGAATCCTAAGCATGAAACTCGCAAGTCAGGCGGGTGCTGCACTCCGGCTGGGCTCACAGAAAACTTTCCTCCGCTCAAGAGCAGATCCTTACTGATAAGGCGAGTGTTAATGGGGCAGGTCACAGATCCGCTGAAAAGTAGTGTGGTTGGTTGAGGTGAAGCCACTCACAAGTGTTTGTTAATCTCAATGACAGGTTGAATTTAGGCCACTCTCTGACTTGGTGTTGAACGGAGGAAGCAGGCTCAGATTAAGCTACTCCCGGGTTGGTTGCAAATGGTGCTGTACTTCAACAGATTCTTTCAAGAGGTCTCTGATGTACCTAGCAAGCTAGCATGCTCTTGGAGTCACTCTGGGTGCAGTCTGCAACCCCTCTGGGAAGGGAAGAGGTCAGTAGGCATGAGGGCAGTGCTGCAAAGCAGGGCAGCAGTTCCTGTGAGCAGTCAGTCACAGCAATGGGGCAATCCTTCCAGCGCAGCAGCCTTTACCCCAGTAGAGGTTGTTCCAGGTCCAGGAGTGGTCTGATTTTGGGGGTTAGAGGCCGAGTACTTATACTAAAACAAGTCTCTGATGTGGGGGATGACTTTAAAGGTTTCTCTGAAGTGCACAGGTCCCCCTTTCAGCCCAACTGCAGCTCCAGATTATGAGTGGAGATAATTAGCCTTTTTGTGTGGACTCTGGCCACTATCCTTTGAAATTAGGGGACAAGCACATGCACTTTAGTGCAATGGTAAGCAGTTGTAAAGTACTCAGAGTCCTAAGGCCAACAAAAAGTTACAGCAACAAAACCAGAGGTAAAGCAAAAAATCTGGGGTAGGCGCCAGATCTAACATTAGTCATATCTCAAGTTTAGACTGAGTCTCCAGATCCTGCAAGTGATCGTCTGCAATGTTTCATTCACTTCGATGTGTATTGTGTGAGCCAATGAATGGACATTGAGTGACGTTTGAGGCTGTGGGATTTACATTTCTGTAGTCATGCCAACTCATAGACCCAGTACAGTGAACACATGTCAGCTGGAAGGCATTTGAGTGCTTTAGGAGCTGGTCTGATATGGTTTCACTCATGACAGTTAAGGCACAATGTGACTGCTTGTTTCTGAAGTCTTTGGAGTCTGGCAGAGATTGTTTGACAGATAGGTGTAGATTATGTTGTAGTGGTCAACAACTGTCAAAATCGTCAGCTCTACTTTGTGGTCAGCTTGGAAGAGTGGGAGGGTTTTGAAAAGGTTAGAGATGTGTTCACCATATGTCATGGTGTTGGCTTGGGTGATGAAAGAAATGTAGTCATTGCATACAATCCCCAGTGTTTGTATTTTTGTGAGGTGGCAGTCCAGCTCTTAATTGACGATCAAACCTTACTGAAACAGAATTTCCATTTACTAGGATCTTTGCCCTGGTGCCATTCATGAAAAGGAGTCTATCTTTCATCCAGTGGAACATATGGTCTAAGCATAAAATGCTATTGGCTGGTTTCTCCATCCTTTGGCCAATCTAAAGTGCATTTGTGTGTTATCACGGTACATGTGAAGGGTTGCCTGGTGCTGCTTGAGGAGAAATATTGATGAGAAATGACATGCTGCATGACACTGGGAATTTGAAGGAGTTCAATGAAGCTATCCTGACTTTGTGGCTGTGATTATCAAGAAATATCTGGATACTCTTTGGGGTGAAGTTCTATAAAGGGTTAGCTGGAGCTTTAAGAAGCTGAGAATACAACATAAATCAATGGCCAGGAAAAAAGTCACTAAAGTCCCAAAAGTCTTTCTGTACTTGTCATAACTGCCTCCCTGTCTATGGGTCAGGAGCATGCCATGTTTCATGAGTTTTTACTTGCCCTTGTGTACACAAGTGTTTATGACATGCCAATGGTGCCTCCAGGGTCCTGCTAGCAACCAGTGGCAAAATGCTATTGTGTCCATAATTGCTTTGGCCCTGATCATTTGGAGTTTTCTCTATGGGGGGGTCATGTGGGGTGTTAAGAGACGAAGAAGGTTGTTAATTATATCTTTGGTCAATCTGAATTTCTTTAGATATTACCAGTCTCTATACGCATAAACAGCAGCCCACTTGGTGACTATTTTACACCTGCAGATGCTCTCTTTTCTCATACCTTTGTGCATAAGTATGTGTGAAAACTGGATCTGCACCTAAGATCACAGATTGTGAACATCGACCTAGTAAATAGTGTTCCCCATTGTATCAAACATTTTAGTGCGGGCTGTTCATGCTGGCCCTATGTTTCAATAGACTTGTGGGTTTGGGGTTGTTTCAATCTGTGGTTGTGCTGGCAATGATTGTGATATTCCTATTGCTTCCTCTCCAGTGCACACTGCTCCATTGATCACTGCACTGACGTGTGTAATGTTAAATCATTCCTTGTATTATTGTTTATATCATATGGTTTATTGAAACTAATTTATTTGAATTTAATTGGCTTCTGTGTCACTGCTCCTATTTTTGTTCCAATTACTCAGTGGGTAGGTTCTTTTGTGGCATGCACTTTCTTTTCTATGAGCTAAGCTTGGTTATGTGAATCACATGTTTATTATTTTTCTGACCCTTTGGTGACAATTTTCATTGAAGTCTTTGCTTTTCTTGTTTTCTCAGTATGTGTGAACAGCCAAGTGAATTAAATCATTTTCCCAGTGAGTACAACTTTGTTCAATCAGGCTCTTGGCATGTGAGATATGTTCCATTCTATAGTGATAAGCCGAAAATACCTTTTCAGTATTTCTAGTATTTTGCTCTCTTGGGATAGTCACATGAGGTAATAAAATAATTTTTGACAATTAAACACAGACGAGCACGACGTTAAGTTTATCTGGACATCATAAACATTATCAAGAGAAAATGCAACAGAAATAGACACCATGACATACCTAGAAAGCGCATTCCCTACAAGCAGGTAAACAGTTCATGAATCCAAAATAGATATAAAAGTCCTCACTCTAGGATACAAACGACAAGGGACAAGATACAGTAACAAAGGGCCGTATTTATACTTTTTGGCGCACAACTGCGCCAACACAGTTGTGCGTCAAAAAATTTAACGCCGGCTAACGCCATTCCAAAGCACCATGCGGGCGCCTTATTTATGGAATGACGTTAGCCGGCGGAGCTGTCTGGTGTGCGTAAAAAAAAATGACTTACACCAGGCAGCGCCGGCGTAGGGGAAAATGGAGCTTGGGCGTCAAAAAATGGGGCAAGTCAGGCTGAGGCAAAATTATCGCCTCAACCCGATTTGCGCCAATGTTTTTTGACTCCCAACCCCCATTTAAATGACTCCTGTCTTAGCAAAGACAGGAGTCATGCCCCCTTGCCCAATGGCCATGCCCAGGGGACTTATGTCCCCTGGGCATGGTCATTGGGCATAGTGGCATGTAGGGGGGCACAAATCAGGCCCCCCTATGCCACCAAAAAAAAAAAAAAAATACTTACCTGAACTTACCTTAAGTTCCCTGGGATGGGTCCCTCCATCCTTGGGCGTCCTCCTAGGGGGGCAAGGGTGGCAGGGGGTGTCGCTGAGGGCATGGGAGGGCACCTCTGGGCTCCTTCTGAGCTCACAGGTCCCTTACCGCCTGCCCTGACCAGGCGTTAAAAAATGACGCTAAAGTGGCTGGACGTCATTTTTTTTTACCAGCCCACTCCCGGGCGTCATGGCGCCCGGGAGTGTAAATACGGCGCACATGCCTCTGAGTCATTTTTTAGACGGGAACGCCTACCTTGCATATCATTAACGCAAGGAAGGTGTCCACGCTAAAAAATGACGCAAACTCCAAGATCTTTGGCGCTAGACGGGTCTAACGCCAAAGTATAAATATGGAGTTAGTTTTGCGTCGGATTTGCGTAAAAAAAAACAGAGTATAAATATGCCCCAAAGTTTATAAGTCCTGAACAAGGGCTTTTCTACCATTCTTGAGTGACCAACAACTATTATTTATTTTATTGAACGACATGGGAAACACTTCTTTTATATTGTTTCCTTCTAAATACTTGCTTACGTAGTGTTTCACAATAGTTAGACTCCCCAAATAGCTCAAGCGGTGTACAATTAACTCCTGGGTATGCATGCTATCACCATGCGTGTAATCTGCCTTTTTCGAAGTTATTTAAATATATGTTTACTGAGTTGAAAAAAAGAGAGGGTGATAAGAGAGGATGTGGTCTAACGGTCAGAGCTACCGACTTTGGAAATTGGAAATCTGGCTGGAGTCTTGGCATCAGCTCAACATCTTGTGATTCTGGGAAAATCACTTAGGGCCTCATTATGAGACTGGTGGTCCAAGGACGACCAGCCTCGGGTGACAGTCACTCTGCAGCAACTGTGGTACCCTGACTGCCACGTTAAAACGCCGGCGGGTGGACTCAGGGTGCGAACCCCGCCATGTAGCTGTTAACAGAAAGCCAGCGCCGGTGGTGGAAAGCCATGGAATGGGAAGTGCACGGGTCCCCCTGCCCAGCATCATCACATTGCACACTGCCTGCATAGCAGACAGTCCGCATTCCGATGGTGCTGGTGTGCTATGGTATTGGCCTTGGCTCCCTTTTAAGAGCCGATGACAATATCGTAGCACTGTTCCTGTCAGTCAGCCCGGTGGGAATGCATAATACAATGCTCCCGCAGGTCAGCCCAGCGGGTACATTGTAATATGCTCAGGGGGACACCACTGATATAACAGTGGCGTCCTCCCCGCAATTTTGGTGGTCAGCTCATCAGGCCTCCAAACTCATAATGAGGCCCTTAATCTCACCGTCTCGACAAAGTATGAATGTGTAATGTTACTGGAGCAAAATGCTCCAATACATTTTGGATCTAATTTGCTATATGGAAAACTGCAAAAAATGTCGATCTAATTACATTTGTATATATTGCTCTGGTAAAAAGTGAAAGTTCTTTGGTATACATAAATGAGGTGTAAATGTATTTTTATAAACAAGAAATTGTTCTGGTTTCTTTATAAAGTTGATGATTTATGTGTAACATGATTGTTTGTATTGTGCAACAAACAGTTGTAGAATTGTCAAAGTCTCTAATTGCAGCACTGAACCTCTGCACTCCCCGTCGTGTGTGATGATATAAAGTAGACGTCATGCAGAAAAAAAACAATTGTGTCAAGCTACGTTTTACACCATCAACCTTGAATTGATGTGCTTCAGGTGAGTAACTATGAACAATGGTGGAACCCCAGCCAGCATGCATCCATTTGAAAGTGGTAGCAGGTAGACAGAGTACGCCAGAGGGTGCTTTTAAAAATCAGGAAAAAAGCACGTTTATTGAGGCGACTCAAAATGTGTGCCTGACCAGGCATGCACACAACTAGACACAATACCCAAGACCATATTTGCGGTAGGAATTCTCATTAAGGCATTTCATAGCAAGCCAAAAATGTTAGGTGGCTTTTAATGCTTAAAAATAAAATGTCCTATTTGGCTGAGACGAAATACGAGGGGTTCCTGCCCAAACAAAACAATAAGGGTTTTTCTTCCTAGCCCAAATAAAAAGAAAACTCTTAATTTTCTTTTGAGCTGCTGTACATGAACAGAAACGAAACATAACAAAAACGTGTTCGTCATTTTTCATGCATGGGAAGCTGTGAGAGGGTATTTGAAGTCTGAGATTAGTCTGTAACTGCTGTGACCACAACTCAATGTTTCTGGTATTTGTTTTTCTTTGTTTTACAAAAGCGTGAGCTCGGCCCAACCACATTAGGGCCCATATTCATACTTTTTTGCGCCGCATTTGCATCACTTTTTGACGCAAAAGCGGCGCAAACTTACAAAATACAATTATATTTTGTTAGTTTGCGCCGGTTTTGCGTCAAACAATGACACAAAAGTGGCGCAAAAAAAGTATAAATATGGGCCTAGGTGTCTTACATGAGCACCATATCACATTTTACAAGGTCAGATTCGTTTTCTCCCCTTTTTTTAACCATCAGTTGTTTAAGGCCCTCATTACAAGTTTGGCGGTCTGAGGACTGCCAAACCCGCGGTTGCAGTCGGACCACCACTCTCCTGGCAGTCCAACCGTCAGACTCTGACTAGGCTGGGGCGGAGTTCACGGAGTTCCGATCCACGAACTCTGCAGGGTTGATTAAAAACTCTGTGGAATTCCACAGAGGCAGAGTTCCATGAGCCACGGAGTCCTGAATGTGCCCAATCTCGGAATCACTAAGCAGGGTCAGGCCTGGTTAGCGCTTCCGAGATCCGGTGCATCCAGGAGAGGGCCATAGGCAGTGAAAGCTGCCGTTTCAGGCCTCTTGTGCACAAGCTCGTCAGCTGGGTGGAAACAATGTAATATGACTGAGGGGAGGCCGCTGGAATAATGGCAGCCTCCTCCCCACGGATTTGGTGGTCGGCTTCTCCGCCAAAGTTGGTATGAGGTCCTAAGTGATTGTTCAGAATCACTGGATGTTGAGCTGATGGTGGGCTCAGCAGCTCTGGCCATTAGACCACATCTCCTCCCGTTAGTTTTTTATTTTATATTTCTTGAAACTATTAACTATAATTTTATGGAAAACTGGCTAACGCAATCTACTAGTGCGCTGGGTTATAGTTTGCAGAATTGGTAATTGTTTTTATCACAACTAGTAAACACCATTCCTCTGGTTAATGGTATTTCCAGATGTGGTACATAATGCTGTATTCCAAATGTTTAACTCAGAAATGAGGTATAATATGCAGAATCAGTATTTCGCAAACTAGATGCTGCAACTTTTGCTTTTTCCTATGGGCCTTTTTCCCTCGAGATACATTCTGGCATTTTTGACCTAGTGGAATTCATGAGGGGAAAGCTGTGAGGTTATTCTCATCACTTCATAGGTATAAGATTGTACAAAAAGGGGCACAAAATTCACTACAAGTGCATAGTGGATTTATTTTTTTACCAAGACTTCTGCAAGTCCAATGGTCTATTGTAAATCTTTTGTAAAATATGTCAGTGGACTATAGCATCTGTAGTGCCCAGGTATACAAAATATATATAACAATTCTAAGTTTCCATATGTCACCTCACCCTTTGATCCATCCAAGGTTGAGAAAATAAGTACCACTTTTCTGGATAGAAGGAACATGCAATGGTTTGGTTTTTAAACGTTCACTTAGGGGCCTATTCCCAAACTGAATTTTGTAGTACATAAAGTTGTAGTTGTAATTTTAGAAGTGCAGTTCATTAAAAACAATAGCCATACTATTGTCTGGGCGTGTCTATGTTCTTACCTAAATACTTCACTAGCCCTCCCCTAAGCCCTTCTCTCAAATAGTCACCATTTTCCTGCTATTCCCTTGTCCTTTCCTCATTCGCTAATAAAATGTAGGCATACCTGTGAGGAAATCGCAGTCAGATATCTGAAAATAAAAACATATATGTATATATATATATAGAGAGAGATAGATATATTAATATAGGTATATTCAGAAACACACATATGGATAGTTATATTTTTTTAAATACTCTAACTTTAACTATATATATATATATATATATATATATATATATCCTCTGAACATCCTGATGCAGCTGACTACTACTGCCTACAAGGTTGGTGCATAGCTCCAGGTGCAGGATCCGTGTATATTCACCAAGCTTCCCTCTCAATGTTATATTGAAGGAAACTCGGCACTCCAGGCTCATTTATAACTCCATCACTTTATTCATTATATGACTGTACTCAGCTGAATAATTAAAAAACTTCAGGGCTGACGCATTTCAACTGTGTCAGTCTTATTCATAGCCCACATTAATCACAATTTGAAAAAACAGGCATCACCACCTCTCGACCTTAAATTCTTATATCCTGTCTGCTAGTAAACATAAACAAAATATTCACACTAGTACGATACATTTGTAACTTAAATCTCTCAAATCCATAATATATTTCTTATCCATTTTCACATCTCCTTCTCCACATTTTACTCTTTATTTTACTATTCTTACCTGATACACAACAGTTATCCCAATTTCTTCAATCTGAATATTGTGTCCATCCTATTCTAAATATTCATTCTTCACTCAAATTCCTCAACTAAAAACTCTTGTTTTTTTAATTGCCTTCAAATTAACACATATCCTTTGACTACTCACAAGATTTCTACGTTCAACAGTTCAGTGGTATGGGCCAAATTTACTGAGCGCCCGATCAATATCATCCCCAGTGATTAACATTCCAGCATTTTTTATTTGAAAAAGCAACAAATCATAAATGTTTCATTATCCCACATGTACATATAGTTCTTCGTCCTGATTCAAACCCCACGGAGTTCTACTGTTAAGTCTGATTATGTATTCCGATTCTATCCTTCTAAGGGTCGTTTCCCTGTCTCCTCCTCTTGGTGACAGCAATACCCTGTCAATTCCAAAAAAAAGACATATCATCAACTTTCCCATCATGTTCATATATACAATGTTTCGCTATTGGATAATTTACATCATTATTTTTTATGGCCCGCTAATGTTCCAAAATGCGTTTTTGACAGGAAAAATCATACTGCCAACATACCATAAATTGCACGGTCACATAATAACATATATCGTAAAATCTGATATGGCGAGAAAAGAATTTAGACAGAATGAATCTCTTCAGCAACAGGAAGCAGTCTCAACAGGATCCAGTTCAGATAATATCTCAGATTTAGAGGAACAACAGGGCCCAAGTGGAACCATGGGACTACCTTATACGACAGAAGAGGAGTACAGTTTTTTTACAGTTAAATCCGCGACCTCAGAGAAAACCTCCAAGAGGAAGAGGAAACTACAACGGAAAAGGAACAGGAGAGGAGGGAGAAGATTATACACAACAGGAAAGACACTTGCGACAGAGTCGGAAGAAGAAATAGTAGGTGAGGATAAACCCACAGTGTGAACATTTCTACCCATGATTTAACCCCGGATGAACGTTCCTTATTAGAACTTGGTTTGTCATTTTGTCCAGTCGCATATTTTGATTATGTAGGAACACAAATTGACCAACAAAAGAACAAATCTGGTGGGCAAGGAAAGAAAAAGGATGGTAATACAGGTGTGGTGGACTCCTCCACGGAATTATGTATTGAGGACCTTGAGGGCCTAGCTGCTTTAAGGGAATTGGAGGTAAGGGAGAGATTGTGGGACACAGATTGTGAGTTGTTGAAGGATTGGGATTGGATACGGATAGTACGAGTGGAAGTGGTTTTAAGCTGAAATCAAGATGCAATCCCATGACCCCGCATGATAATATTGATGCCTTTTACGAGGCAGTGAGATTTGATTTACTGAAAATATGGAAAAAGTGTAAGAGGTACTGGGTCAGTAATCTGACATGGGGCCAACGTAAAGCACTTGATACTTTAAAAAATGCAACATCCTTTATCATTAAACAAGCAGATACAGGGGGAAATATGGTGTTGTGGGATTTGGAGAAATACAGACAAGAGGCAATAAGACAATTGGAGTTCTCTAAGTGTTACGAGGTATTGACAATGATGGCATATAAGGCCTCCATAAATTCTTATCATTCCTTGCTCTCAGAGTGGCATAGTCAGGGTTTACTAAGTAGTGATGAAGTGCAATTCTTGACAGTGAAAAAAACAGTAGTGCCATGTTTTTACATGTTACCTAAGATTCATAAGGACAGTAATAACCCGCCTGGTAGACCGATAGTATCGGCAAGAGGTAGTCTCCTTGAGAATACCTCAATTTATTTGGATTATTTTTTGAGTCCTTATGTTTCAAGTTTGGCTTCATATTGTAGAAATAGTATGGATTGTATTACAAAAATTCAGGACATCCCTTGGAAGCAAAGCTATATCATGGCAACAGCTGATGTAGTGTCCTTGTATACTAGTATTTAACATGAGTTAGGGATCAGGGCATGTGAATATTTTTTCAGGGACAAGCCATTGCGGGTGTATGACCATACTAAAATGCTTTTGAAGATGCTAAGATTCTGTCTGGAAAATAATTACTTTTTATATGAAGACAAATGGTTTGGACTGATGACGGCGACAGTGATGGGAAGTTGCTTTGCTCCAAGTTTTGCATGTGTGTTTATGGGCTGGTGGGAAATCAATGCTTGTGATGACAGAAGAGAATGAGAAGTGGCTGAGACATGTAATTCTTTGGATGAGATTTATTGATGATTTATTTATTATCTGGGATGGTCCTGAGAATATTTTCTTAGATTTTTTTGAATTGGTAACCAAGGAATGAACTAAATTTGAGGTTTACATATAAATTTGAAAGGCAGGTTATGGAATATCTTGGTGAAAATAGAAGAAGAGATAGTTACTACTAGTCTGCTTAGGAAGAGCACAGCAGGTAACAGTATATTACATGCTAACAGTCATCATCCAACGAGATTGAAATGGAGTATACCCTATGGAGAATTATTGAGAGCGTAAAGGAATTGCAGCACAAGAAATATTTTTGAGAAGGAGCAGAAGAACATGGTCACAAGATTTAGATCTAGAGGTTATCCTATGAAGGTTATCTGGGAATCTTGTAATAAAGTAGTGAGTGCAGAATGTGACAACCTCCTGGTCCCGAGAAAACAAGAAAAGAAAGATGATGCAGTGAGTTGTATAACAACTTTTAATTCAAATTCTAGTGAGGTCACGAAAATTATGAAATAATATTGGCATCTTATCAAATCAGACAAAGTGATAGGCCTTTTGATGAGCCCTTTTCCAATGATCACATATAGTAAAAGCCCTTCATTTAGCTTGATGTCCCTATCCATTCCTCCTGCCCTCTGTTGCCCCATTCTATTCCCCATGTTTGTCCTCCTGCTTTGCCTCTGTGCTTATCTTGCCTTGCTGCCCCTACCCTTCTTTGTTATGTAGTCATTTTAGTGCTGTCTCAGGGTATGTTATTTTAGTACCTAGGCATGCCGCTTGTGCCCTTTAGCCCAGTTACTTTTTATACTGCTTCATTTTTATTATTTCAGAATAGGCCATGTTTGTGGTGTTATGTTATTTTCTCTTTCTTGTTGTTCTCCCGCCTAGGAAAGCATTGCGTTTCTTAGCAAGACATTGTTTTCACTTTGTGAAAGAACATTTTCTCAGAACATAAGTTTTATTATAAAAACACTTCTCTGTCCCAAGCACATTGGAGGGAGATTCCAGCCAGGTGACCACAACCGAATGCTGATTGACTTTGCCACAGTTGCTTGCTGAGACTACTGGTTCCTTGGCCTACATGGAGATCGTGGCTCTATTGGCAACAGGCTTCCTTGCTCAGATATGGAGAATGATGTCTTCCCGGGGGAGGGGGGAATCCTGAAGGGCGGATAAGGGCTTATCATGCTGTGCTCTAACATAGCTTAGGTAGAAATCGCATATATTACACATACTGACAGTATGGTGGGACTTTTCCTGTGTTTCACTTTTCTGATCACCATTTTACTTCTATTATGTTTCATCTTTCTAATTATTGCATTTCATGGCATTATATCTAAGACGCAGCTGATTCAATACATTTTATTGATCCATTTTCTGCCTCTGTTTGTCTTTGCATGTGTGAGACTAATGTAATACATGAGAGAAAAGGATGAGTTCTGATTCACCACTGATTTCCCTGAGAAGTCAGCTTGTCATGTGCTCAGTTGCAACAGATCATCCTTGCTCTTGGCCAGAGATGAGGCGCTGCTAGCTGGCCAGAAACAAATTAGGCAGCCAGTTGTCACATGGTGTGGGATTGGGCTCAGTTCCCCACAATTCAGGTGATGCTGCCACTTGAATCCAGCAGGCTCATTAGGATAATGAGAGCCCACATGACACCTTCCCTTGCCCTCCAATGTCTGTGTACATGCCCCTGTTCCCTCCTTTTTGCCCACCATGTTCTTTAGACCTATTACTGCTCATCCTATCTACTCTGAATGCTCTGTTCAACTGCCACTGCCCCTCCCGCCTGTCTAGCATGGTCAGATTGCTGCCACCTGTCCCTGCCACCTCCACCCTGTTTGTCCGAGTTCCATACCCCTATCCCTTCCCTCCTGTCCTCCATGGTCCATTTTGCTTCCACTCCCTTCTGCCCTCTATGCCCTGTTATGATGAAACTGCTCCTCCTGCCTGCCCTATGTGGTATGTTGTTAAACCCCTTCCTCTGCCCTCTTTTGTCTGTTATAAGCACCTACCCCTCCCTTCTGTCCTCCATGGTCCTCTGTGCATGCCCCTGCACCCACACTCTTGCCCACCACAGCAGTTTTGCTACCACCAAAGCTTCAACGTGCCATACATGATTGTCTGTGCTGCTACAGCTCCTTCCACCTGCCCAGTGTGGTCAGCTTGCCTACCTTCCCTCTGTTGTCTGTGTGTATGCCATTATAGTCTCAGTGTTGCTCTGCATAGTGTGTTGTGCTTACAGGGCCCATCCTGACTGCTCTCCATGGTCAGTTTTCTGGTACTGCCCTTCCTCCTTGCCCCCTGCCCTCTGTTTTCCATGTACAGGCACCTATCCACTACCTCATGCCTTGTCTGGTCCTTGTGACCCCGCCCCCTCCCTCCTGCCCTTCATGGTCTGTTATGTTACAATTGTACCTCCAGTCTGTCTGATATGGTCAGCTTGCTGCTCTTGCCTCTTTCCTCTCTGCTCTCTGTTGTCCATGTGCAAGGCCCTATCCCCTCCCTATTGTTTTCCATGGCCCATTCTGCTGCACTGCCATCCTGCTAGCCCGGCATAGTGCATTGTGCTGCTACAGCTCTTGACACCTGTCCTGTAATGTCAGATTGGTGCACCTGCCTATCTCACTCCTGCCTTCTGTTATCCAAGTCCATGCCCCTACACCACTCCTCCTGTCCTCCGTGATCCAATGTACCATACTTGCCAACATTTTGAACTTAGTAAGAGGAAGATTTGTTTTAAAAAACATAGGGAATTGATTTTACCCATTGACTTACATTGAAAAAAGAGGAGAGTTTAGGAAGAAGACATAAAATAAAGCTATTTTAGGCTTTAAAACAGTGATAGTCTCCTGTCTGAGTTGAGTCTTTCGGCATGTATGGTTGTACTGCCACTGCCTCTTCATTCTGCCCTCAATGGTCTGTTATATTGCCACAGCCTCTTCTGCCTGCCGGGCATGGCCAAAGTGTTGCCTCTACACCCACCTCCCTGCCTTCAATTATCTGAGTCAGTGACCCTGACTTCTTCCTCTCCACAGCATTCTAATTAACAACTAGATTTATTTATTATAAAAGTGTGCAACGTCTGACGTCATCTTGATGTAGTCAAAACTGTAACACCTAAATAATTTCCTGTAGAAATTATGGTAAGTGCTATAAAAAACTAAAATGAGGACATATTTTCTGAGTTCTCAATTAGCGACAAATCCCTTTTAAATTATCTTTTTGTTTTTTCATCCAGTTGATCACTTAATTATTTGTTACACTTCGGGGAGAGGATGTGGCGTTAGAGCTGCAGACTTTGCAACAAGGGAACCAAGTTTGAGTTTCGGCTTCACCTCAACATCCTCTAATTCTGGGCAAATCACTTAATCTCCCCATGCCTAAGACCAAAATGAATGTGTCCTTGTATAATGTAGCTGATGTTCATGTAAAGCACCCTAATAACGTTGGATGAAGTCTATGCTATATAAAACTGCAAAAAAATGTTTTTTTTGTTTTGCAAACTTTTGTCATTGGACTATATTTAAGTGATATCTGAGCTACATTTGGACTTTCTTTCTCTGTTGGTCATCTTGGGAGACCATTTGTTACGATGCTCCCTAATTTCCCTATTAACTGCAGTGTCCTCAGTAGAAATGCTTTCAGTTTTCCACTTCGACTCCACCAAGATGGCATTCAGATGTGCCACATTTTGGTATGAATTCAGAATGTTAGCACTCCAGTTGCTTTTTAGAGCACAGTAAGCTGCTGATCACCAGGGAGTTAATTTGCAGTCTGCTGCTGGTGTTGAACGTGCATGCTCCAGTCCGCATGTCAGAATGTCTTAATGAAATCACAGAGAAAGATATTTCAGAACTCACTTAAAACATGTGCTAATTTTACTTTTGAGAGCATTAGCCATAATTTCTATGACAAAATGAACCCTTTCATTTTGTTCCTTTGTAAATTAAATGTTTTAAATTTGATAAAATCAAGATTGTTTAAGGTGTGGCACACTTTTATCATAAGTAAGACTGTTAGCACGCTAGTTGTTCTTTAGAACACTCTGGGAGGCTGCTCTAGAACAGAAGGGAATCAATTCTATGCCAGGGCCGGAGGCTCTGATTATGCTTCTCTTTCCATGCTTTATTTTCTCAGCAGCCAATCAAAAACAGAGATTTAAACACTGCATTCCCTATAACTACAATATAGTCACATGACCAACCATAGAGTGTCCTCTATTAAAAAACAAATGACATCATAAGTCTGACTCTTTCTTTGTTGCTCAACAGCCAGTTAAGTGCACTTCTATTTTGTATTGTGATTCTGAAGTTGTTTCATATCTTGACTTGTCGCTCAGCACTTGCTGAATACTGTTGTTTCTGTTATTCAGCCTTTCTTCTCCTACAGGTTGGAGTGCTTTGGCCTCCTGGGGCGTGAATTCTTTGCACTCCCGCACATTTGTGGAGTGGGAGAGGAAGCGGAGACGCGACCGCCATCTTGGGTCGGTCGCATCTCCATGTTCTAGTCCTTCTGGACTCTTCAGGCACACAAGCGCATGTGCTTGTTTACCGCTTTAGTTTGATTGTGGTTTTGGAGGCCTGGGGCAGCGTCTGATGGTGCACTCCACCGTTGTGCTTTGGATTTTCCCCAGAAGTTATAGCTTTCTCCTCCTTGTGCCCTTTTTCATTGCTCCCCTCACCCTGTGGCATTAGAGGGTGCCCAGGGTTGTACAAATTGTGCAAAGGCTTTGCCTGAGTGCTTCAGGCACCTCCCTCTATTCTCTAATTTGTATTTCAGCACCTGTTGGGGTTTTCACCCCCCCCTGGTAATAACTGAACAGTTATTTTGTATGATCTAGTTGGGGGTTCATATGTATTTTGTATGATGGTCCCCTATGATGAAGACAGAGGGGACTACCAGGAGTTTCCTCCTTCTTTTGAAGAAAGTGTGGTGGAGGCTTTAGTTTCCAATGTTCAATTGTCTGTTAACAGAGCTTTGGCTAGAGTTCTGGGCCCCCTGATCTCCCATCTAAAGGGTTTCGCTCATCTTCAAGGCTGGTTGCCTCCTCTCCCTGCCTTTGGTGATCCGACTCCTATGCCAGCCTCAAAAACAGAGGGAAAATGTGACAATTCTAGAAGAACATGGATATAGCCACGCTCATCAGAGGCGTCCTCTTCGGATGAACCTTCTAAGATATTGGACCTTTCTGTTTCAGATTCCTCCGAGGGCTATTCTGAGAGTGATCAGGATAATGCTTCTGGGCCTAGCAGGGAAAGGTGTCATGACCAGGGATTGAACATGGTACCTAGTCCCCTGAAGATACTTACCTTTGATTCTACTGAGATCGTTCATCCCCGTTCCGCCAATTAGAGCCCCCTTCCTGAGGTAGCCAATTACGTACAATCACACCTTAGGCAATAGTTTGACAAGGAGGTCAGGGTGAGGCTGAAATCTGAGTGTCCCAGGTCGGGGCTGGATGGCAAAGTGTCAGAGATGCCGGAAGTAGACCCAACAATGATACATTTCATGAAGAAATGGGCCAGAGACCCCAAAATAGGACTGGACAGGGCCTGGCGGTCCTGTCAAGGTAAATTGCTAGACATATTAGGCCCCCTCACTAAAATACTGGAATTGGGGTTCCTCATCAAGGAGTCTGGGGTTCCAGTTGATCCTGACCTTTTGATTGGTTGGGCACAATGTGCAGTATGTCAGTTGGGTAATGCCAATGTCGCCATGTCCGCCGAAAGGAGGGGCTCGATCCTCATGCGTATTGACCCAAAATTGAATTATCTGGCTTCCCCCGAATCTGATTCAGTAGCCCAGGGCTTATTATTTGGGGGTCCCTTTATGAGAGACCTGGCAAAGTTTGCTGCGACATTCAATACATTGGACAAGGCACACTTGTCTTTAAAGAAAGTTTTCCGCAATACCCTTTTTGAAAGGGCTGGACGATACAGAGTCCGTTCGTCAGGCCGGGGATTTTATCAGGGCTCCCAGCGTGAAGCCTTCAACAGGTCTCTTAATTCCTAGCAGGCGCAAACCTCAAACCAAACTTTCTATCCCACCAGACCTCGAGGAGGTCGTCATGCTTCTGTAGAGGAAGGTTACTAGAAAGGCACCAAAGACACAGGATATTCAGGTGAGAATTATACTCTATTCAGAAGTGTTTTTAGGGGGAATGATTCAATTCTTCATACAACTCTGGGTGACCATCACTCAAGACGCCTGGGTGCTAGAGTCAGTTCAGGGGTACAAACTGGAATTTTACAGCTCTCCAATCCAACTCACCCCCTCAGGAGATATCTTTTCCCTACGAGATCAAGAGCTCATAGCAGAGGAAATTCTTTCCCTGCTTCTCATAGACGCCATTTGCCCTTCATCAACCCATCCCGGGGGTTTCATCAGAAATGTATTCTTAGACAGCAAAAGCGGCGGTGATCCCGTTTACTGCTCAACTTAAAATGTTTCAATTCATGGATAGTATACAGGCATTTCAAGATGGATGGTATCCATCTCCTCTGGAATCTGCTTCAGGAGCGTGACTGGATGGTGAGACTGGATTTGAAGAATGCATACCTCTCAGTTTCCATCTTTGTTCCTCACAGGTGATTTCTTCAATTCTTTTGTCAGGGGCAATGCTACGAATACAAGGTTTATCCATGTGGTCTTTCATTGGACCCATGGTGCTTCACCAAGCTGATGAGACCAGTGGCAGAAGCCCTCTGCACCAGGATCGTCAGGTTAATCGTTTACATCGACGATTTAATCCTGATGCCCAGAATCCTCAGACTGTGGTTCTCCATCAGTCTTGGATGATCCAGTTATTACAGGAGCTGGGATTTGTCATCAACCACTCAAAGTCATCTCTGATCCCTTCCCAACAGATGGAATGTTCGGGATTTCAGATGTATTCGGTGTTGTCCCAGTTAATTCTTCCCTCTCAGAAGATTCAGAATATCAAGAGGGAATTGAGATCTACCTTGGGAGACCAGATAATATCGTTGAGATCCATAGCTCAGATTGTGGGACTCCTAGCCTCATCTATTCAGGGAATAATCCTAGACCCTCTACATTATAGGGCCCTTCATCATCTCAAAATTTAACACATACAAAAGGGGTTGTCATACTCAGACCAGGTGCAGCTATCGGCAAAGGCCAGGCTTCAAATTAATTGGTGGTTAAACCACATGGTAGCCTGGAATGGCAGGGCAATTTATGGCAGTGCTCTGGATGTCATTCTGGAATCAGATGCCAGCAGGTGGGGTTAGGGTGCCAGGTGTGGGTCACTCTCCACGGGAGGTCGTTGGACGGAGAACTAGCTCCACTTCACATCAATTGCCTGGAGCTGTTAGCGGGCTCTTTTTCAATCAGGAGCATCTCCCCGATAAAAGACGGACTGTTGCATTCTGCTGAGGATGGACTATGTCTCAGCAGTTTGCTATGTCAACAGACTGGGGGGCACAAAGTATCACATGCTAGAAGAGATTCCAAGGATTTTTGACATTGTTTCCTGCAATGCTGTATTTCGGTCATTGCGGAGTACCTTCCGGGCACAAAGAATTCTGTGGTGGACTGGTATTCCCAACATCTCAGAGACTTCAGCGATTGGTGGTTGCACCTGAAAATATTCATACAACTCAATCGCATTTGAGGACCTCGTTCAGTGGGCTTGTTTGCCTCATGGAGCAATTGTCAGATTCCTGCCTTCTTCAGTTGGTGACGGATGCTCCTTGCAGGACTGGTCTCTCCACAAGGGTTATGCATTCCCGCCGTTCAGTATGATCCCCAGAGTTCTTTCCCTGGTAAATCTTCAGAAAGCCGACCTAGTCTTAGTAACACCATTATGGAGGGCACAGCCATAGTTTCTCTTGGTTCTGGAAATGTCATGCGACATTCCTTGTCTGATTCCTCATCTTTGAATCTGTTGCAGGACCCAGCAGGCCTTCCATATCCACTGATCTCATCGAATCAGATCAAACTGGAGGGTTTCAGGGACAGATGGAATTTGCCAGGCATTTCGGCTCAAGCTTTCGCCTTTATTGACCAGGCCTGGTCCAGAAGTACCCATAAACAATATGCTTCCGCATGGAGAAGATGGGTTTGCTGGTGTAATAAGAGTAGTTTGGATCCCTCTCAAACGGATGTGTGTTACGTAATTTCTTGTCATCCTTAGCTGGATGAGGATTGGTTTATAGATCAGTGAACAATTACCGATTTGCTATATCGGCAGGACATGTTCCTGTCAATGGTAAACCTGTTGGGAGGACCCACTGGTGTGTAAGTTATTGAGTGGTATCCGTTTGACCCACCTCCCAAGGCTAAATATTCTTCCTTATGTAATGTGAACGTAGTTCTACAGCTTTTATAAATTTTGGCCGGATAACAAACACTTATCGCACAAGCAGTTATCGGCTAAATTAATTATGTTGTTGTATCAGATTTTTTGCAAAAGAGTTTCAGACGTTCAAGCCTTGGACCTCAAAGATCGTCAACTTTCTCCGGAAGGTGTGAGCTTTACAGTTTCCAGAAGGACCAAGACTAACATTTGGTCGGTTTCTTATCCAGCTTTTCCTAATGATTACAAACTATGTGTGGGACAATGCCTTAGGGCTTGTGAGGCCATTACTAGTGAATTCCGTGCGGACTCCGAGGGGAAATTACTCAAAGCATTTTAAAAACCTATTAAACCAGTTTCCTCTGAAACATTGGCTAGATGGCTGCATTGGCTCCTTTCGGAAGTGGGAGTTGACATTTCCATCTTTGGAGCTCATTCTGTTAGGGGTGCTATGGCGTCCAAAACATTTAGCCTAGGGCCTTGTCTAGTAGATATCATGAAAGCGGTGAATTGGTCATCTGAATCCACCTTTAGATCATTTTATTAGAAACCGGTGGTGGATGTAATGTCAATAGTGGTGGCTCAGATTTGAACAAGCATAATCAGAGCCTCCGGTCCTGACATAAATAAAAAATGTTTTAACTATCACGTAAAACATTTTTTCATTTCTTTTAAGGACATGGAGGCAAGGATTATTCCACTTGGCAGATATTTGAAGACCTACATAAGGTATAAGTATGGTATTTTATATGAATATTCTGACTGCAAAGATATTGTTATGCCCTCCCCGTTAGTTTTGTGCACGGATTAGGGAATCGTTGTTATGGCTGTTCTTTGTATTTCCAGTTACTGAGCAGAAACAGTGTTAATGAGGGGGCCTTCGCCGGTGTATGTTTTCATGGGATGTCGTTCATCTTCAGCGGCAAATGGAGTTAGATAATCTCTTCTAGGATCCAGAGGATCCAGTCAGTATCGGACAGTTATCTGTTGCACCACAAAGAAGATGTTTTCATGTCCTTGGTTCCAGTTACAAGTTGAGGAACTCCAGGGAGTTTTCCGTAAGACTGTTTGATTAACTTGATGGACTCACATTTACTGCACTTGTTTTTTGTGCCTATCCGCAAAGAAAGAGGAAGTCTTATGATGTCATCGGGATTTATATAAAGGACACTCTATGGTTGGTCAGGTGACTATATAGAAGGTATGGGAATTGTAGTGTTTAAATCTCTCTTTTTAATTGGCTGCTGAGAAAATAAAGCAAGGAAAGAGAAGCATTATCCTTGCCTTTGTGTCCTTAATAGAAATGAAAATTCTTGATGCAATAGCTAGAAAATGTTCTACTGACTGGCTGTTCCTGCTGGAAGTACACATTTTACTGAGAATGTCAGAAAACATTCTCACATGGCTGATAATGATAGTGTGGAATTATAGAAAATATGATCTCATTTTACCTTCTAGAGCACCTTCCATCACCTCTAAGGAAAAATCATGAGAAAACAGTTTTCTCTCAAACATTATTCTAGAAATCCCAGCAGAAGTCTTTTTCACAGGGTAAAATCACCTTACAACACACCACAATTCCTGAGCATAGTACCATCAACAAATAATTTATATTGTAACTAAAATCTGTTATCACCCTTTATATGTTCTCCATTTTGAGACCCTCAAAATCTGCCCTTCACTACAATGCATTTTAATCGAATGCAATCATGTACATTGATCCCAAAATGGCTGCCAGCACTTCCTGGTTGAAGTGCTGAAAGCCATTCAGATCTCACTATTAGGGCACTTTCTGGACCAAGAGCTACCTTTCTTCTAGACTTGGTGTAATTCTGCCCAGCGGTTTGGTCTGTCATTGTGTCTAAAATCTCTATAGAAATTAACATGGATATTGCACTTTTCTGATCCCTGTTTTTCTTGGCTCCCGCTTGACGGATCACTCTGAAACTTTCCATGCACAACAAGACTCAACTGAACACTTTTTTTAAAAACATTTTGTGAAGGTTTGTCAAACGGAGCCAAAGAAATAGCCAAGTCAAAAAACACTTTTCCTATGGAAAATGTATGTATCAAACTCACATTTTACATTCCCTGAATAGAGAATTTCAAGAAATCACTATTTATGGAATGCAAAATGCTATGTAACAAAGTAGTGATTCCTGAATAGCGATTTTTTGAAAGTTGCAGTCGCTATTAGAGATTGTAATTAGATTTCTTCCTATGGGCCTGAAGGCAGCCCATAGGTGCAAATGATTTTGCATTCCCAAATCTGTGATTTCCTTGTTGTGATTTGCAAATTAGGAAATGCAAATCCAAGGGTGCTGAGGGCCTAAGGCCTCCTTTGATGCACCCCCCAAAAAAGTGTGCACTTCTAAAGCGCACACACGCCCTAGGGGTATGTGTGTGCTACATGGCACTTTAGGAAAATGCATTTTTATTGCATTTTTTAAAATTGCACATGGTTACCACCAACTTGGAGTTGGTGGTAATAGCATTTCCTAAATGCCCACTTTGCATTTAGTAAATTCTTGTTACATGTGCATAGGGAATCGCAAATAGGAATTCCCTATTTTCAATTTCCTATTTAGGGAATTGCAAATTATGATTCCCTATTTCGAGTATCAATATTAGGGAATCGCAAAAAATAGCAGTTCCCTAAAATGGGACTGCAAAGCCTTTCATACATCGTGAAAGGCTTTTTTGCATTTGAAAATGGTGGAAATTACTGATTTCACTGTTTGCGAATGCAAAATCCTTTGATACATCTGGCCCTAGGTCCTAACTATAACCACTTATTGGCTACCACTTTCAGCAAGAGGGAGCTTTAAAAATGCTACCACTTGCTGAAAGGAGAGATTTCATCTCTTTCCTTGCTCACAGAGATTAAAGTATTGCTCCTAAACTCAGCAAGCTGCATTTACAGAAGCTCCCTGCGTGCAAGAGAAATATCTCCTTGCGCAGGAAGCGGACAGCTGGCTGGAACCGATGGGGCCTTGAGGCTCCTCCCAGCGGTCCCTTGCATCAAAAAGAAAACAAATCATCCAAGTGTGTTTTCTATGCAGTTCCATCCTGTAAAGTTATCTAATAAAGACGCTCGAGAAACAATTACAATGGCAATGTCACAGGCACACAACTTCAGTGAAGACATTCCCTCGACATCCTATAAGCAGCTGTTGTGTAGGAGATGAACTATACATGTAACCAACGAGGTATAACTTACTAATTAGCCAGTAGAAAGTACTCCAGTTGGGTAGAGATTCTGTAGAAACCAGTGGCCGCTTCTTGGATAAATACACAGGGCAGGATTCATTCTGCCACGATGCTCGTTTCACAGAAATAAAACCTTAATGGGAAGCATTTACAGATATAAATAAAGCAGGTGGTCAAGTTGAAGCTCAATGTCTGTAAAGTACTAATCATCCAATTTTCTTTATGCATGGTGAAGGCAAAGCAAGTGTTTTTTTCTCTTAGTTTTGACTTTGAAACATTATCTGTGAACCATGAGGGAGGTGTTTGCATCCCTGTCGCACATAACAGAAGGTTGTGCATGGCACAGCTTTGAGTGATTATAGGGTGAACACAACAAGATGAAGGACGGATCTGAGTTAAATCCATCATTCTTTTGCTCACCATGCCACCCCAGTTTGGACCCAGATAGATCAGTCTTGACCCTGTTATCCATGGGAACAATCCAGCCCAAAATTACAGTCCAGGTCCCCTCTGGACAAGAAACAAGCATCCTGGGACCAGTTTCAGGGTATCACACCTCATCAACCAGACTGGCTTGAATCCAGTGGTACAGCGAGCAAAGGACCCATGTCTAGGGATACCCTGGCCACTTAGGGCGAACATAGCAATACTACAAGATGATGGATGGAGTGCTGAAACTTTTCAGACATTCAACCCCAGTTACAGATCTTGGTTTAATCTATTGTTCTTTTGCTCACCTTGCCACCCCAGTTTAGACCCAGCCATTGGCAAATCAGTCTTGTCCCTGTTCCATCCTCCTTTTGTATTGCTATGGTTATAGGGGCCCTGTGAACAACCTTGCTGCATACAGCCAAAGGCCAGGAGTGGCTTGCGATTGGATGGTTATAGGGGGGTTGGCTGAAGAGCCACAGGCCAGGCCCTGCAGCCAACCTCAGCTACGCACACCGAAAGGCCGTGCAGAGTAGTGGTTGGATTAACGTATAGTAATTCAATTTACTTTATGTTAAAAAATTATAGAAATTCACAGAAAAAAGGTGACAGGGAAGTTATAGTTAGCAAATAGAATTAAACAAAACATAGAAATTAACTTAACAAAAAGAGAGGTTGCAGGGACGTTATAGATAGGCTCACGTTTTAACCATTCACAACTATAGAAATTCATCTGTTTCAAGTAAATATAACACGTGTCCTATCGTAACTATAATTTGCACCATCGTCAAGCACTGCTTATTACCCCACATATTACATCACTGATAACGTCTTTGATAACATCATTAATACTATGAGTGTTAAAGTTGCAGTAAAATATGAGAAAAAACTGTGTATGGCTGGGGCACGAGTTATAGTTCCATTAGGGCACAAGTTATAGTTATAGTTACTTGAAAACTATAGGACTATAACAGCTAAATTTCTCTGGCCTTTTACATTTAAAATGTGAGCCTGTATGGTCCCTCTAACCTTATATATATATATATACATATATATATATATATACACACATATATATATATATATACATATATCTATCTATCTATCTCTCTATATATGTGTATATATATATATATCTCTATACATATATATATATATATGTATAGAGATATATATATATATATATTTTACCTAGTGGCGGTCGCCACTAGGTAGTTATAGTTAGGAACATGTTTCAATAGCAAAAGATTTTATTGACTTGTCTGTATTTTTGGTGCTGTTTGATGAATCTTCACAAAATGTTCCCAAAATAGGGTGCTGGTGATTCTTGTTGTGCATGGACAGTTTTGGGGGGATCTGTCAAGCGGGAGCTGACAAAAAAGGGGTGTCAATAAAGATGCTTTTCCCATGTTAATTCCCGTAGGACCTGTAGACACAACTACAGCCCAAACCGCTGGAATGGACTGCAACAAATTGCAACACATTTAGCAGAAAGCTAGCTTTCGGTACGCAGATTGTGCTTTCGCTTATTTGGTGTAAATCAGTTCAGTAAAGTTTTAGAAACTTAGAGCATATCTGTGGCTTCTTCAAGATTATGTCGCAATTTTTTTGCAGAAATTCGTGAATGCGCAAAGTTGCACTGTAATTCGCTCACCCCAACCTGAGTAGAAAGTTGCGGCCAACATTTTATTTCACTGGCCATGGTCCCCAGGGGTGAAAATCCTATTTGAAAATGACATAAGGGGTCAGGGTGCGGGTACCAGGGGTGCAAAATAGGTGTGTTTTAGGGGCAAATTATGTTTATAAATAATTTTGTGTCACCATGTGTGAGATCTGCGAAACTTCGTGAATTTTCATGAATTTTCGTGAATTTTCATGAATTTTCATTAATTATTTACAAAATATACGCAAAAGTGAATAGAATTTGAAAGAAAAACCACAGACTCATTCATACACTCCTACATGCACTCATGTACCCACTCAACCACCCACTCGGTCACTCATGCACCCACTCAAACCCAATCATAGACTCACACACCCACTTTCAGAACCACTCACGCACCCACTCACAGATCCACAGTGAGAGACAGGCTCTGTGGCAAACCTGAGCTGTGCACAGCTACAGTCCGTGGGTGGTGCAGGTTTGGGTGCAGACCAGGCCTTGTAAAAAAAAAACACTGCTCATGGCCGCAGCCAAGTCCCATGATGGCTGACAACACTTCCTGGTTCAAGTGTTCGTAGACAATCAGATCTCAGCACAAGATTGGGAGGATTTGCACAGCCTTTGCATCCATATATATTCAAATTTGTTTTCCTTTAATATTTCAAAAACGACTGAATGGACTTACACCAATTAACAAAATGGGCTCTTTCTGGACCAAGAGCTATCTTTCTGCCAAATTTGGTGTAATTCCGTCCAGCGGTTCGGGCTGTAGTCGTGTTCAAAATCCCTATGGAAAAATGCATGGGGAAAAAGTGTTTTGGGCCCCGCTTGACAGATCACCCCGAAACTTTTCAGACAGCAGCTGAAGTGGATGTCGTATTGTTTTGGAAAATTCTGTGAAGATTCATCAACCAGTGCTAAAGATGTCAAAAAAAAAAAAATCTATAGAAACTAGGGGCCCGGTGTATGACCTTTTGTTTTGTGACTCGCAATTCGGGTTCCGTTTGCAAATCTCAAATTGTGAGTTGCAAAACACAGTGAACAACAGTGTGAACCACACTGTTTGCGATTCCCAATTGGGTCGCAAGACACCTGCCTCATTAATATTCATGAGGCAAGTCGCAATTCGCGACCTATTTGGGAATGGCTGCACTCACAGGGGTAGTAGCCTGCTGAACCTGTGACTCCTTCTCAATAAAGCAATTTTTTAATGAAATACTGCTCGTTTTCCTTAAAGGAAAACAGGATGTATTTCAAAAAGAAAAATGAAAAATGTTCTTTTCATTTTTTTAGAGTAGTCAGTCCGTAGGACCACTGGCTGCTCTGAAAAAATATTTGTGTTACCATTCACAAAGGGGACCTCTTCCCGTTTGTTAATGGGTCAACACCAATTTGAAATTGGTGCTAACTACGATAGTTTTGCAACCTCATTCACAAAACAATCATACATACCACTGCAATTCACAATTAGGAAGGGACGCCCTTGGGACACCCTTTCCTAATTGCGAGTCATAACCCCTGTTTTGCAAGTTGGTAACTGCATATCAACTTGCAAAATAGGGATGATACATTGTATCTCACCATTTTGCGGTCGCAAATAGCGATTTTCACCTTTTGCAACAGCAAAAAGGCATTGTACATCGGGCCCTAGGCCCTAACTAAAACTACCTAGTGGTAATCGTCACTAGGTTGTTTCCATATATATATATATATATATATATATATATATATATATATATACACACACACACACATACACATATATACATATATACACTGAAAGAAATAAAGGTTACAGGGGCGTTATAGTTAGGGCCAGATTTCACTTGTACAAAACCATTAAAATTCATCAGTTATAGTTACCTAGTTACCTGAGCTAACTATACCTCACACCCCCACAATGCACTGCTTATGACCTTATATATTACATCACTCATGACATGGTCAGTGACATCACTGATGACATCACTGATGACATCTCAAATGACATCACTGATCAACCTGAGGGAAGAAAGGGTGAGTCAAAAGGTGACACACAGATCTCAATAGCACCGCTAATTGTGCCCAGCTACTTAGGTGGTGGAGGCACAGAGAAAGAGAGATGGATGGATGGATTAATGGATGGATTGCTCAGGTGGGATGGACTGATGGATGGATGAATTGTTTGAGTGCGATAGATGGATGGTTGGTTCTGGTGGGATGGATGGATGAATGCACGAATGGATGGATGGCTGGCTGAGAGGGTCGTGGATAGATGGATGGATTGTTCATTCTGGTTAGTGGGAGGGTGGATGCATGAAAGGACTGACCTATAAACAGATAAATTTAAAGACAGAAAACACCGTCTGAGTCCGTTGTCCTTGAATGAGAAGCAAATCGGAAAATAGTGTTTATTTCCTAATCTGCGTTTTTAGGTCGAGCATAGCCATGCGCAAGCGCTGCTTTTCCAACATCTTGGTCTCTATGTGGCTTTTAACCACGCCCATGACTTTCACTCGGTTGTGGACTTGTTTTTCAAAAATCCTTTGTTATCATTGTTAAATGCTTTTCATTTGTCCCTCCTAGGGGCGGTTTTGTTACCACATTGGGAACTGACCCTGTTCCTGTTACATGGGTAATTGCACATTTGGCGATATGTTTGACTGCGAGCAAACTTCTTTTCCTTATATGTGTCTCCCTCACGCTCACGCTCATGGAGGCTGTGTCCCTTTGAATCGGCTCGCCTATGTTGACTGTTTTACTTTTCATTTTTCCTTTTGTGTGTCTCTTTCGTACTCACGCTCATTGCGGCAGTGGCGCTTTGAATTGGCTTGCTTATGTCAGGCGATCTACTTTTGATTTACATTTTATTTTCTTTGTATTTACCATTGTCTTTATGTGACCAACATTCCTATGTTACTCTCCATCTCACTGCTAACGCCTGGTACATAAATCGTTTTTTTATAGACCCACCATCTTTACTATTGTTTCTCTTCTTTATCCCCTTTCTTCTGAAGAATATTCCAACCCAAGCACTTTAATTTTTCTGGTTATATCACTATAAGGCAATTTAAAGTGCAAACGGTGGGACTGTCGTCAGCAAAAAAATACACCAGTGACATGCTGTTATAATCACAGATCATTGGCAGTGTTATAGACAAAGGTGTGCATCATGTTGAGGCCTGGTCATTTCCTTCTACCATTTCCCTTATGGAATCTTTCCTAGCACATGGCTGCCATTCCGTCTCCTGAAAAAGTACACTTGCTGTGCACAGGCTACCTGCTTGAAATGGAGAGCTTTCTTTTGAATTTCACCCGTCAATCCTATAGCTCCTCTTGGTGCGAGAATGATGATTCTGGAAATAACATATGACAAGAAAATACAGATTGTGTTAAAGATGTGGAGGCAAGCTTTATGGCTTAGCTCGTTTAATGCCACCCATTCAAATGTGTTATACGTTTCTATAAACCTCATTGAAAATATAAAACATCACCTTTTCTTTCTGGAGATTATAATGTTATCTTTAGTTTACAGCAACGTGTAATGCTCTCTTGTGATTGTTAAGTGATTGCACGCTTTTCTCCGCCCACTTACAACAGTGGACATTTTTTATGCGAATTGTAGTTTATTAATTCGGCCCAGATCAGCGTGATTTAGTAATCAAATACATCGTTTCACATTCATTAAAGTTTTCAAGCAGTTTGTTAGATTCTGTTTCACACTTCATTTTAGATACATCAGAAATAATATTCCCACGTATTCATTCAATGTAGTTTCTAGAAAGATGCCCTGATTCAACTTCATAGCAAAGTGACTTGCAATGAAAACGTTAATATAATCAATAAATATTTTATTGTTCATGAAAGATATGCTAAACATCTAAAGATTATTTAACCCAGTACCATAATCCCGTATTATAGACGGTGCAATTTATGTATCAAATGTTGTGATAGTATAGGCCACTGTCAATACAGATATAGTTTACTTGGGAAATGGTTCATGATTAAATACATTACAATACAGTACAATACAGTACAAATCTTACATAGTTGGGTGGAGGCAGCCTCTCCTACTCCTTAATTTGGTTGTTATTATTCCATTTTAACGAAAGTTTATTTGGCCATGTAGAAACAAATTAAATTAAGGATTTTGGGGTGATTCAAGATTTGGCGTGTGGCAGACCAGCCACAACATTTTGGATTTCCCACAACCTCATTTAGCAGTGAAGATCATCCTAGCTTCTGATGGCTGACTCTTATTTCTGAAAACTTTAACTGAGGGTCCATCCACCACAAGGCCTCCAGTGAATATCAATTTGTCCACCCTATACAGGGCAGATTTCTATCATTAATTTTTAGGCTGAGCCTAGGCAGCGCACATGCGCTGTCTGCAAGACCTGTTGGAATGAGTAGAGTACTTTGCTCCCGCCTGCCATGTACCATAGGTTGAAGGCAGTGTCACTCTTCTTTTGCTGCCTCCTAACTGGTTTGGCAAGTCATACGTTACTTCCTAAACTTGGCTGAGGAGCACCGGTCAAGTACAGGTTTATTAGGCCTGGAATTATTTTCTGTTGTTTGGAAGGACTATTTTTTTTGTTTCTTGCCTCTCGTGTTTGTCAGTAAACACTTGTGTTCACGTACGCGGTTCGTTTTCCGCATTTGCCCTTCACTTGGTCCTTACTTTACATAATCAGTAAATACAAGTAGTTTTGTAGTCCGTGTTTTTTGTGTATTTTTTATGCTGTGGGTTTACAAAGCATTACATTGACCCAGGAATCCTTAACAGCGGCTCTCCCTGCACAGCGGGAGAGCCAATACTACTATATTCACTGCACTTGGGGAAACTCACCCCATAATGCTTGCAGGCTTTCCTTTTACAACACATTTTTGGCCATAACTCAGGCTGTGGTGGTCCTAGAGCAAAAACATTGAGAACGATGTGCCCTTTCTGTCCAGGCTATCTTGTGGGTCACACTAGGTTAGAGGGGGCCCAATAATCATAACTTCTTCCACCATTCAATGCATGTTTAAACTCTCTTATAGTTGGAGCTTTTGTTTTTACAGCTGAGAGGTGTTTGTGTTATAAGGGTCGTGTTTGTAATAATATTCTGACAGCTTTTCTTGGCCTGAAAATATGAAATGCACTATGCTCTCCAATGGCTGAAGGATAATAATTGTCCTAAGGCATTACTAACTCAGTAGGCTCCACAGGGACATTTAGCTAGAGAGGGGTATAGCACCATTTGCCAATGCACAAACACAGTTTATTTATGATACAGGTTTAATGTATGCACAAACACTATTTTTTTCTGATAAAGGTTTAATGTATAGCATGTCAAAATATGTCAGCATTTCACTGAGGACCTGGTACTTCTTTAGCCATTCCTGGGTTTGGCAGACATTCTGAGCTTCTGACATCAGAAGAAGTTCTGACAGCGTTCTGTGACACTGTACTCTAAGTGCTTGTGGCTCCACAGGAACTTCTAGACACGGCCAGTGGTACTGTGCCTTCTGCTCTTCACTCTACAGGACATCTAGCCATAACCAGTAGTACTGCACCTTCTGCTGTTGACTCTACAGGGCCATCTAGCCTCGACCAGTGGTACTGCACCTTCTGTTGACTCTACAGGGACATCTAGTAATGATCTGCAGTACTGCACCCTTGGGCCACTGACTCCACAGTCAAATGATCTTTAAAAGGCCTGCTAGGCCTGAAAATGAGTAAAACACTATGCTCTCAAGGGGCTGATTATATGGTTAATCTGCAATGTTCTTTATCATTCTTTTCTATGTGATTATGCCCTCTAGAGGCTGAATATATAGTAAGATGACCATGTTTCTTCCAAATGCTATTTTTACTGTGGTGCTCTGTAGGAGCTGTTGAGACCATTACAGTCTAATGCCAAGTGTATGAAGGAATGCACAAACACACTTTATTTCTGATAAAGATGTAATGTGCTGCATGGCTAAATATTTATAAGGTCCCAAATGCGAGGTTCTCATTATCATTTACAACGCCAACAGCTCTAACTCTCGCTAATGTGACGCCTATTGCTTTGCAAATGCTTGTTTTACTTTTGGTGTTTAAAAAAATGTATTTCCTAATTTGCATCCTTCTTTTCTGACACTCCTGTAAGCAGTGCACCTGCTGTTTTTGCAATAAAAGCAGCTATAAAATCACAAAGCATAAACTGTGGCTTCCTCAGAACTGAAGTGAAAAATGCTATAGTGAACACAATTTGTTGAACGCTTATTTTTATAAAATATTAATGAATCAGCTTGACCTTGTGAGAGAGGTGTTTGTCTGTGTCTGTCTGTGCGTATGTATGTATATATATATATATATATATATATATATATATATATATATATAAAATCTTTATCAAACCCCCATTCTATGGCTTCAACAAACAGAATCCATAACCTCACAGGAGCTTTTGTCAGCGCCATACAAGAGACAACAAAATGCTTAATCAGGGGAATGCTTTATATATGTATTGTGGGTAGCATACACAAAGATCAGTGCCTTTGTATTCAAAAGAACTATCTGTAGTAGGAACAATTACAGCTAATTTTCTTTGAATACCCAGTGAAAAAAATGAAAGCTTTTGCTTTATTATGTGAGGTGGGGACAGGCAGCAGTGCTGGGATAGATGATTGTTTTGTTGTTGTCAGCAGCACAATCTTCTCTTTTTAAAAGAAAACAGATATTTGTGCTTTAAACCATAAACATGATTTCTTGTTTCAGGGTCTATGGTTTAAAAACTGAGGCAGGGCCCTGGAAGATTCAGATTCAGATTTCTTGCAAAGAAGCGCGGGAGTCCACAATTGTTTTATTTTTTTATCATTTTTGCCACGAATTCGAGAATTCAATGCAACTTCATGCCAACAATTAAAGAAAGTGCTTTATTTCCTTTCAGGGTCTCAGGGTTACTCTAGCATCAAGGCTAGAGGGTTAAAGTATTTAAACCCTGCCGTCTGTAACCAAAGGTTACAGGGACTTTATAGCTAGGCTCGCATTTTAAACATACAAAACCACAGAAATTCACCATTTAGAGATATCTCAACTATCAATAACGTGTCCCCTAAAGTAACTATAACTCACACCCTTGCCATGCACTGCCAATTACCATACAAATTATGGCACTCATAACATCTTTGATAACATCATTCTTAATATCAATGCAAAATGTTCAGTAAAACCTTTGACAAAAAAAAAAGCATGGCGGGAGCCCAAGTTATAGTTACCTTAGTGCACGAGTTATTGTTAGTTGAGGTAACTCTAGCTTTAACAGTTGAATTTCTATGGTTGTGTACATTTAAAATGTTAGCCTAACTAAAATGTCTCTGTAACCTTTGTTTTTTTTAAGTGAATTGCTACGTGTTTTTTAATTCTATTTCAGAACCATAGCATCCCTGTAGCCTTAGTTTTTTCAGTGAATATATTTTTATGGACACACACAGATTGAGAGAGACGAGAGAGAAGTTTAGGGTTTAAGTTTTTGGGTAGTGGTAAAGAGTGACAAAGGTAACTTTAGGGTTTAGAGTGGGTAGTGTGGAAGAGTGATAATGGTAATAAGTGTAATTTTAGGGCTTAAACCCTACCACAGGTGTGGTAAAGGTGGGTAAGGATAATTTTAGTGTGTAGCACTGAGTAGTGGTAAAGGATGATAAGCATAATTTCAGGGTTTAAGGCTGGGTAGTGGTGGGGATAATTTTAGCGGTTAGGGGTTGGTAATTATAAAGGGTGGTAAGGGTCATTTTGAGGTTTAGCAGTTGGTAGTTGTATAGGATGGGAAGGGTAGTTTTAAGGTTTAGGATTGAATAGTGGCATAGGGTGATAAAGAGACCATGATTTCTATAAACCACAAATTTGAGCAGTAAAAAGGTCTACAACTGGTCCTTACCAGGGGAATGGTGAAAAGTGGTTCAGAAAGGTGTGCGATATTATGGAGTAGCTGACTTGATTAACACGGACCCCCCCCTTTGAGCGGAGAAGCAGCTTTCAGTGATGCAGCATACCACTGCCATTTCAGTGCAGTGATGAAAGCAGCTGTTGACTCACCTGCGGTCACTGAAGAACATACCTTGTGAAAGACTCTGAAAGCAACAGAGAGTCGGAGGACTCGTGTGACCCTTCTAGAACCAAGCAGGTGAGAGAGTCAAAATGAAGGAGAGGATAGTGCTCTTGTAACCTGGCAGTGTGGTAAAGAAAGCATGTCAAGCCAGAAATGATCATGGACAGTTAATTTTGCTCCATGTCTGCCAATACACTGCAAGAGAGGGAGGAGGTGGAGGAGATGCTTTTCAAACAGTAGCCATTCAGTAATTTAGGGAATACAGTTCAAGGGCCTATTGTAGGATCCAATGGGAAGGACACAAGAGGCAAACTGAGGTTTCAAGAGAAAGTAATGTGTAACAAGCAAACAAAATGGTGGGAATATAAATCTCTAACAAAATACTTGAAAGTGGGATGCATTCCTAGGGTGTTGAGAATTCTGATTGTCCTTAGCTTTGAGAACCCGAATTCAAAAATACTCAGAGGATAGGTGGATAGCAACAAAGAGGCCTTGTATTTTGATAAAATGTTCAGAGATTGACCGATTGGCTCTGCAACACAGAACATACAAGGTGAATGAGGTAATTGGCAATGCCACACAACAAAAATAGGTGAAACAATATTGCGAGGATTTCAACAGTCATTTACAGAAACACGAAAAGATCATCAAGCAGCACAAAGCACAAAAATTAATTAGAGACAATCTAGATTATGACGAAGGGTAATTATTTACCTTTGCAGGGCGCTTAGATACCTGAAACAGCATAAGTTAGCAGAAAGTAATAGGTTGCTATAAGAAAACAGGCTGGTGGAAACGGAGAAAGAGTTAAGTTCAGAAAAGGAGACAGACATGGAAAATAAATCAAGGCCCACAGAGGGGGCCATGGCAGAGGCTGGCAAAGAGTTAATAATTGAGGATATTATTTTTTTATTGATAGATCAGCTGCAAACTTTAAGATCTCACAATCAGAAAGGTGTTAGGCCAAAATATTGTTTTAAAAACATCAAGTTGCAGAAATGTCAAGTTTTAAATATCGTGACACAGAAATATCGTGAGTAAAAATATAATTGACAAAAATATCAATGTTTTAACCTAAAAATTTTTTTTTAAAGTTTCTTTGTGGGTTTAAATAATATTTTAATTATCTAGCTATTAAATTGTTTGTATTATTGTTCTTAATGTTTTTAAATTTAGTTTGTAATTTTACGTTATTTATATTTTTAACTTAATTGTAAAATATTAATAATTTATAGTGTTGTAGCGGGATTGTGGGGTGCAGGTGGGAAGTAAAGTATAATTAACTTTTATATTTTTTCAATTCATATTAATTATTTATTTGATTAGTAAGTATGTAAACTGTGCAAATAATATTTTTTAAGTTATATTTTAGGTGCCCGTTGTTGGGTTTGTAGGGGTATAGGGTGGGAAGTTAATTAAATAATAAATGATCCATTGTATATGATTTATAAATAAAGAATTAATTGATTGTTAATTAAGTAAATTGTGCGATTATTATAATTTTTCAAATTATATTTTAGGTGTGGATTGTTGGGTTTGTAGGGGTAGAGGGTGAGAAGTTAATCAAATAATAATTGATTCATTATAAATTATCTATTTATATTTAATTGTTAATTATGTATGTATATTGTGTAATTATTATAATTTTTAAATTTAGACATATGTTTAATGTGATACTATACTGTGGGGATTTAATAAAATAATTATTAAATAAGACCCTTTTTCTAATATTAATCATTTAAAAAGTATGAGCATTTTAATTGTTTTATTGTTTTATTGGGTATACATTTAATTTTATGTTATTAGATTTATATTTTCATGGAATTAATACTTGTATCAAAATAAGGTATGTGATTGAAGTGAAGTACTTTTCCTACTGTTGCACAGACTGTAGTGTGAATAGCAAAATATGCCCCTCCTGAGTCCAACACTTTCCAAAATGTTGCGCCGACTGGAGTGGGTATAGTAAATTTTACCCCTCCTGAGGCCAGCACTTTCCCTACTATTGCAGCAATTGGAGTGGGAATAGTAAAGTTTACCCCTCCTGAGTCCAATGCTTTCCTTGCTGTTGCACAGACTGGAGTGGAAATAGTAAATGTGACCCTTCCTAAGTACAATGTTTGCCCTACTGTTGCACAGACTGGAATTGGAATAGTGAATGCTACCTCTCCTGAGTCCAATGCATTCCCTACTGTTGCACTGACAGGAGTGGGAATAGTACATTTTAACCCTGCACAGTCCAACACTTTCCTAACTGTTGCACCAACTGTAGTGGGAATATTAAATTTTACCTCTCCAGAGTCCAACACTTTCCCTACTGTTGCACCGGAATAGTAAATTTTACCTCTCCTTATTCCAATGCTTTCCCTACTCTTGCACAGACTGGAGTGGGAATATAAATGTTACCCCTCCTGAGTCCAATGTTTTAACTACTGATGCACCAACTGGAGTGGGAATATAAGTTTTCCCCCTCCAGAGCCCAATGCTTTCCATACTGTTGCACAAACTGGAGTGGGCATAGTAAATTATGCCCCTCCTGTGTCCAAGGCTTTTCCTACAGGTGCACCTACTGGAGTGGGAATAAGTTGTGCCCTAAGGTAACTATAACTTTCACAATTGCCATGCACATTTTTTTCATCAATATTTTGAGGTCATTTGGGGTCATTAGCAGTGCATGACGGGGGCACGAGCTTTAGTTACCTTAGGGCACAAGTTATAGTTACTTGAGATAACTCTAACTATAACTGATGAATTTCTATGGTTTGGTACGTTTGAAATAATAGTCTAACTATAATGTCCCTGTAACCTTTGGGGGCATATTTATGAGCCCCTAGTGCCACCGGAGCATCACTTTTTGTGATGTTCCAGTAGCGTAATGCCCTGTGCCCTACTTACTAGGTAGTGTTAAGGCACTTTTTGTGGCTTAACGGCACCTTGCTGATACGCCTTGCTGGCCCCTTTACACGCAGCACTTTGCGTGGAAGGGGTGTGCAATTGTATTTTGACACTGCCTCAGATTTACAGGTTTTTGTAAACCTGAGGCAGCGCCAAAATCTAACATCACCCTCGGTTGGCATTAGCAAGGCGCTACAAGGAGGAATACTTCTATTCGTCCTCGATTTTTGCTTTTTCTATATGTGCTGCATTCTGCAGCATGCATAGAAAGAGCAAAATCGCAGACATGATTATTTATGTGCCGGAAGGGGCACCGTTCCACGCATAAACAATCAACCCCCTCAATGCAGACATCCGTGCACAATGGTGCAAGGATGTCTGCGTTGGTACTAGGCAGCTCAATTTATCACCAGCACAGGGGACAACACGGCAGTGCACCATATTCAATTAAATACAGTGCATTTGTGCATTGTGAAAATGACGGAGCGTTGCCAGTTTAGGCACAGCATCGTGCTCTCTCATTTTCCATTAAAAATGGGCCTTGGTGAGTTTCTATGTTTTTTTAAAATTCTATTTTCTAACTATAACCTCCCTGTAAATGTAAAGTAATTTTCATTACTGTATGTTGATCCAACCACTGCTGTGCACAGCCTGCTGCCATGACCCTGTAGTCACCCGCCTAACAACCCAACTCCACTCTGCGCACGACCCTTTGGATGTATGTGGCAGGAGTTGGCCGTGGCCTGTCTCTATGGGTGGGAGAATAGGTGTGACAGGGTGTATCTTGGTGTGAGAGTAGCTATTAGAGTGTCTATCTGGGTGTGAGAGTGGGTGTGTCAATGTCTTAGTTGGTCTGTGAGTAGGCATGTCAGTGTCTGTGTAGGTCTGTGGGTGGGTGTGTGAGGGTTTTGTTGGGTATGTGAGTGGGTGTGTGAGGGTCTGACTGGGTCCGTGAGTAGGTGCGGGGGTGTTTTAGCAGGTCTGTGAGTGGGTGCGTAAGGATCTGAGTGGGTGTGTGAGTGGTAAAAAGAGATTGAAAGAGAGAGAAAAACTTGAGTGAGAAGGAGAGAGAGAGTTTTTTAGGTTTTGTTAAATGATATACTGAGAATGGGATATTTCTGGACAAATTGAAAAAAATGTATTTGTCAATTTAAAAGAGTGAGATCATCTTTTATTATTACCCTTAAACTTTAGAAGTAGATAATAAATTAAAGTAGGGAAAATGATCACAGACAGACCTGGACTAGAATCCTCGACTTTTAGTGTGAGAGTCTGTGACCATAACTGTTATGCCAAAGGTAACCCTTTACTGTCAATTCTTTTTAAGTCATTGCTTGGAGAGATCATTGCAATGACTATCTCCCACTCTCTTCCATCCTATTATGGGGTAAAACACAGAGAGAGAGAGAGTGAATGGACCGTGAAGGGAGCCTCATGCCCTCCATGGTCCTAGTCGGCTCCCCACATCCTGTGGGAGCCAGCATTGCTCCCACAAGCAGGGAGCTGCTTTTAATAGCAGTTCCCTGCTTGTGGGAACAATGTTTTCATTTGCATGTATATTTGTGTACAGGGAAGACAGATGAAAACTCAGTTTTCCGCAAGAGAGAGCAATTTGACAGAGCAATTTGACAGCTCTCTCTTGCAGAAACTGGACTTTGATTTTGGTGGTGGGAGATGTCAGCTCCCATTAAGCAAAAGCAAACAGCTATGTCCTGGGGTGAACACCCTGCGACATAGCAGGAGCCAGCCCTGGGAGTTGGCGGTCCCCAGGGCCATCACTAGCTCCTCGAAGGGGGGGGCACACGGCACCCCTCCATCTAGCATAGCCCCAGGGAGATGGTGATCCCCATGGCTGCAAGAATCCAAAACGGACCCCATTTAATATTTTAGTATAGCTCAGGGGAGGTGGATATTCTCGGTGCAGTGGGGGACCCCATGATTCCCCACATCATATTTATTGTAAGCCCTAGGGAGGTGGTAGTCCCTGGGGCAGCAGAAGGGCCACACAGCACCCAGCATCGTCTTTGTTTTAAGCTTCAGGGATATGATGGTCCCTGGGGCTGCAGAAGTTGGGTGGACCCCGCACAGACTTTTTTTTAGCCACAGGGAGGTGGTGGCCCCCGGAGCAGCTGGGGAGCCAGGAAGTCCACCTGCATTAAAATGCTCCTGAGACTTGTCCACCCGGAGGCTTATTTAACATCAAGTGCAGAGCCCAACCTCTTTTTTTAGTTTTCGGTGGATCTGCTGCAACTCCAAAATGTTTTTTAACTTGGGGGGGTCCCTCTGGGTTCCCCACACCGGAGCTAAAGCGTCAGGGGTTTTACTCTGGACCCTTTTCTTAGTTTTTCCTTTTTTTCCTTTTTTCTGGGACTTGGCTAAAGCCAAGTCCCAACATAGCTACTGAGTGTGTTGAAGTGTTGGCAGCCAATCAGATCTCAGCACAAGATCGGGAGGTTTCCCGAAGCCTTCGCATCCCTATTAATTCAAATTTGGATTTATTTTAATTTCTATAAAAGTACTGAACGGATTTGCACAAATAATCAAAAAGGTCACTTTCTGGACCAATTGCTACCCTCCTGCCAAATCTGGTGTATTTCCGTCCAGTGGTTTAGGCATTATCGTGGTTCAAAATCCCTCTAGAAAAATGAATGGGGAAAAAGCGTTTTGGTACCCCCGATTAACAAATCAGCATGAAACTTTCCAGACAGACGCTGAAGGGAGCATCCTATTTTCTTGGAAAAAGTTGTAAAGATTCATCAAACGACGCCAAATGTTTCAGAAAAAAAAAGTTTTTCTAAAGAAACTAGGTCCTAACTATACCTACATAGTGGCAACCGTCACCAGGTAATTATATGTAGAATGTCACCTTTGTTTTTTTTAGGGAATACAAAGGTTACAGGGACGTTATAGTTAGGAAATAGAATTAAAAAAAACAGAAATTAACTTAAAAAAAAACACAGGTTGCAAGAACGTTATGGTTTGGCTCATATTGTAAACATACAAAACCATAGAAATTCACCTGTTAGAGTTATGTCAAGTAACTATAACTTGTGCCTTAAGGTGAAAATAACTCATGGCCCCGCCATGCACAGTTTTGTTGTCAAAATTTTTACTGCAACTACTACATTAATATTATCAGTGATGCTATCAAAGGTGTCATAAGTGTTGTAATTTGTCGGGTAATTAGCAGTGCATGGCGAGGGCAAAATTTATAATTACCTTAGGGCACAAGTTTTATACGAGGTGACCCCTGAAAGTAATATGAAGAAAGTCCCGGGGAGATAGTGGTCCCTGGGGCATATATAAACCATGGAGGGGGTCCCATGTGCCTCCTCCTTATATTTTCAATGCTCCCAGGACCTGGCCCACTCAGAGGCTTATTAAAATACAAGCACTGGAGACCACCTTATAATATATTTGATTGCTTTGAGGAGGGGGCCACATGGCCCCCTTCTCCAGGCTAATTTTGGCCCCAGGAAATCCATTCCCCCTGGCCCACCTCTATATACTGGGGGCTGTGTTGCTCCCAAACCAGAGCCTATTTTGGCCCCGGAACCCCATCCCCAGGGCCCACCTCCATTAAATGGAGCAGGGGACAGGGAGCCGGGGGCAGCATTCCGCCGCCCCTTCCCAGGCTGATCTTGGTCGGCCCCAGGGACTCCGTTCCCAGCCCAGATGTCTGTCCTGGGTGCCATCCAGGACCATGGGTGGAGCTTAAAGGTCCTTGCAGTCCTAGCCAGCTTGCTGTCACAGAGAGAGAGAGAGCTGTAAAAACATGCTGCTCCCTGTCTGTGTGAGCAATAGTGTATTCTGTTTCCCTGCCAGCATCTCTGCGACCAAGGAAACAGATTAAGCCTCTGCTCTGAGCAAGCAAGTGCTGTTTTACAGCTCTCACTTGCTGGGAGCGGAGCTGTGTTTACTCTGACTTGGCGGGAGTGATCAAACGCCCACCAAGTCAGAGCAAACAGCTATGCCTGGAGGAAGGTACCCCAGGACATAGCAGGAGATGGCCCTGGGGTGTGGTGGTCTCCAGGGCCATTATTGGTTCCTTGAATCTCAAGATGGCTGCCAATACTTCCTTGTTGAAGTGTTGTCAGCCAGTCAGATATCAGCGCAGGGATGGTTGGAACTGCGGATGTTCTGCGTCCTAGATATCTATATTTTTTACCTTAATCATCTCCAAAACTACTGAACAGATTTACACCAAATGAAAAAAAAAATCACAATCTGCACAACAAGATCTACTTTTCTGCCAAATTTGGTGCAATTATGTTCAGCAGTTGGGCTGTAGGTGTGTCTAATGACCCTTTGAAACAATGAATGTGGAAAACGCATTTTGGGACCCCTTTTTCTTGGCCCCTGCAGGACAGATCATCCCTAAACTTTCAAGACAGCAGCGGAACCCACTGAAGTATAAGTTTTGAAAATTTCAAGAAGATTCTTTAAGTGGCGCCAAAGTTATTGGGAAAAAAAAACACTTCTTCCTATACAAACTAAGACCCAAATTTAAGAAGGCCTTGCTCCACACTAGTGTCATTTTTTTATGCTAATGTGGCTTACAAAATCACCACACATGTTTGTAAAGTGGTGCAATGCATGCATTGTGCCACTTTGTAACCATTTGCGCTACAGTATGCAAAGGGGGTGTTGTTGTGCAAGGAGGCCCACAAAAATGTTGGAACTAAATCTACAAGATTTCATTATGCCATTTTTGGTGTCATCTTGAATGCCTGCTGGAAGCAGACGTTAAAAGCACACACCCATTTTAATCAATGGGCCTCCTTGCTCCACTAGCATCAAAATTTTACGTTAGTAGAGCAAAATGCCATAATAGCATCAAATACATTGACGCTATTGTTCCTAATACCATCATGGTGCACCGTATCATAAATATGGTGCACACATGGTGGCGTTAAAGGGTGCAGAGGGGTGCAAGAAAAGTGGCACTGCATTGGATGCAGCACCACTTTTCTTAAATTGGGCCCTAGGTCCTAACTATACATACCTACTGGCAACTGCCATATATATATATATATATATATATATACATATATATATATATATATATACTGCAACATGATATATGCATATATCAAAGGAAATGCTCAGACACCTTTGGAATTGCATGCATTCTTTTACTTAAACAATTCTTCCTCCCAACGCGTTTCAGCTGTAGCCTTGATAACGGATGGGATGGGCGTGGAATGTACATATTAAATACTAAAATTTGCAAAGACATAAACAACAAACTAACAAGATAATATCCACATATTGCATTGTAAAGCAGATGTGAAGTCAGCTAATGTCCCATATCATGAGCTACTACTTGAATGGAGAGAAAGAGATCTATTGGAGTGGGAGGAATATCAGTTTTTGAAATGTGAAGATCCCATAGTTCCAATTTTATACCTTTTACCAAAGTTACATAAGGATAGGAAAACTCCTCCGAGGAGACCAATTGTTTCTTCTTGAGAATACCTCGAGATATAGTGATTTTGTTCTCAGGCCATTTGTTGAAGGTTTACCATCCTATGTGGAAGACACACTCAAGTTTTGAAGCTTATTGAAGGTCTCAAATGGGAGGATGATTATTAGCTTTTGACACTTGATGTCACAAGTCTTTATACATGTATACAACATGATTTAGGACTAGCAGCTGTTAGACATTACATGAGAGCAAGATCGATCTCATTTTTGCTACATACTGAAATTATTTGTGATATGATCAGCTATTGTCTCAAGAATTTGTTTTCATTGTTTGATAATCAAGTTTATAAGCAGTTGTAGGGACAGCGATGGGCACCTGCTTCACCCCCAGATGCACACATTTATTTATGGGCAGGTGGGAGGAGCATGGATCTGTTAAGTTAGAAGATTTTGAGGGCAAAGTGGTGCTGTGGTGCTGGTACATTAATGATATTTTTGTAATTTGAAGAGGGGATGAAAGGTCCGCAATTACATTTGTGGCAGCGTTGAATACAACCTTCAGTTGAGTGAGCAACACAGCAACAAACAAATCCAATTTTTGAATGTAGAGGTTGTAGTTCACAATGACTTCTTGAGTACAAGACTGCATAGAGAAGCTACTGCAGGGAACAGTTTATTAAATCAAAGAGTACACATCCACCTAAGCTGATAATGAATATCCCCTATGGAGAACCATTGAGAGTTAGATGGATATGCAGTACATGGAAGATTACCAACAGGAGATTGTGGTTATGTGCAAAAGATTCAGAGAAAGTTGGTACAGCAGTAATGTGATATTGCAGGCAAAGAGTAAGGTGGATAACATTAGGAGAGAAGATTTATTACACAAAGTACAAGAGCACTGCGAACCTGATGAGAGATTAAGATTTATTACAACATTCTCCAAACAAGCTCAATCAGTGAGGCAAATCCTTACTAAGAGCTGGCAAATCCTGCAGACAGATCCCTTTTTGGACACATATATTACGAATATGCCATTGGTAACGTTTTGTAAGGGGTTGGTGTTTAAGAGACAATTTGAGTCCGAACTCAGTGTCCAGCACAAAGAACATAGAAATAGCTTCAGGAAGTCCGGCTGGATTCTATTACTGCAAAGCGTGCAGATACAATGTCAGTTGCACAGATGTCTTAATAGGTAATGGACATAGACCCATCAGATTAAGGGGCATTTGCATTGTAATACTGCCTTTTGGGTATATTGTTTGAGAAGCCCATTTACCAAGATCTACGTGTAAAGTACCATTCATAAGGCTAAAAAGAGAGTTTTAGAGCATATAAGAGCAATTCGTAATCATAATCGCAATTACCTGGTGGTGAGGCACTTTCAGGAGTCTCATAAAGGAAAGGAAAAGTTGCTAAGTTTTGTTGTAATTGACCAGATCAAGCCCTGTCTGTGAGACAGACAAAAAAAGTTACGTATATTGGAGTCTAAATTTATAATCAGGTTTAATACTTTAAGTCCCCTGGGATTGAAGTGAAGAAATGAGTGTCAATGTGGCTAGAATAAGAGAAAAAAGAGAAATTAGCTATTTGGGCCTCTGGTTGTTTTAGTGTATTGTTTGTACTGTATATACACAATAAGGTGTTTTCTGTGGGTGGTGGTTATTCAGGTCTAACATAGACATTGGGGCGGAAAGAGTAAAGTGGACTATATTACATTTGGACAGATGATACAATAGCATGATGGGAAGTAATTTCACCTGGGTACAATGAAATGATGTATATATATTAGCCCACTTGGGAAGATTGTTTAACAGGCTGTGATTGAGAATATTTATAGAAAGCACTAACGAAAACACACTGATGTTTTAATTTTGAAATTGCATTTGACAAGTAGTTTGATTGATTGGTAATCAAAGTCAGGCTGAGCATTAATATGTAATATTGTGGGCTATAATGTACTGATGTCCATTGGGAGTGGAAGTATAAGTATTTATTTCCAATATGATCTTATAATAGGTTTAGTGTGGTGTAGTTACCTCCCACAGTTGATAAACACATTGATAATCAACAGTGAAATTGACATAGGTTGATATCCTATTAGGGTGGCTATTCCATGTATGGATGTTAGAGTGCCAGTCTGTTTGCATGTTTTGATAGTGTAACATCTAATATGAAAATTAAATGACACAATTTTATGATGGAAAGTGATTTGACATAGACAAAATGGAAAACTTTACATATATTGGTCCATTTAGGTAGTATGGTTAATAGATTGAAATTCAGACTATCTTGAGTAAACATTGAAGTGTGTTTGGTATTTGAGATCCATGATAGGATATATAATTGCACTGGTGTTCCATCTTGCTAAATGGTACCTGATGTGTAACATGGTGGGCTCAAATGTATTTGTAGCCAGCAGTTGCTTCCCTTAATTTCATAGTCAATAAACGTATAGGCAAACAACAGTGACACTGATACATGTTGACATTTCATGGAGGCCACTTTACGATGCAATATGTGGATATTATCTTGTTAGTCGGTTGTTTATGTCTTTGTAAATTTTAGTATTTAATATGTAAATTTCACGGCTATACCATCCGTGATCAAGGCTACGGCTGAAACACGTTGGGAGGAAGTATCGTTTAAGTAAAAGAATGCACGGAATTCCAAAGGTGTCTGAGCATTTCCTTTGATGTATGAGGATATCGTGTTGCAATTGTTTGTTTCCGGATCCATGTCCAGACCACCACAGTTGTAAGCCTCTGTATTCCGGTTCAACTATATATATATTACCAAGTTGTCGTCACCACTAGGTAGTTATAGTTAGGACCATGTTTCCATATAAAAAGCATTTATTGATTTGCCTATATCTGTGGCACCGTTTGCCGAGTCTTCACGAAACTTTTAAAAAAAAGTGCCCCCATGATTCTTTATGCGCACTTAAAAGATTCGGAGTGATCCGTCTTGTGGGGGCTGAGAAAAAGGGGGGCTTAAAATACATGTGTTTCCCATGTTAATTCCCATAGGACATTTGGACATGACTACAGCCCAAACCACTGGACAGAATGACACCAAATGTGGCAGAAAGCTAAGTTTTGGTACGCCAATTACGCTTTCGGTTATTTGGTGTAAATCAGTTCAGTAGTTTAAGAGAAATTAAAGGGAAAATTAATTTGTATATCTAGGGCCATGGATCCTCCCCGATGACTTCTCGAATAATGATGAGTTTGTGCAGGGAAATGCACAGCTCTGACTGGCTTCTAATTCTTCAACCAGGAAATGTTGGCAGCCTTCTTGGGACTCGGCTTTGGCTGAATCCCCCCATAAAACACAAAAAAGGAAACGGGCCAGGGTAGAGACACAAGCCTAGGAAGGGGGCCACACACCTCCCTCCTCTATTTCATAGAGGTAGGCCCTGGGTGATGAGGTCCCTAGGCCAAAATAGGCCAGAGGAGTGGGGCCATGCAGTCCCCCTTCCCCAATGAATAGAGGTGGGCCTTGGCAGTTGGGGTCCCTGGGGCTGAAATCAACTGGTGGAGGGGTGACACATGGCCCCTGACCCCCAGGAAAGTACAAGAAGAATTCACTCATCACAGTCACATGCAGATTGGGTTCCATTAGATCAAAGATGCTTTCACCTCCATGAAGGATTTCAGATTGTTTTTCAATATGAAGTTGCAAAGTAAACACTCTGGGGCACCTGCCATGTTTATATTAATAAGTGCTTCATGTTGAGGTCTGAATTTATGTGAAATTAGCATTATGGCCAGAACCGAAGCTCACCTGCTTGTTTATCCAACAAGAGTCCACAGTTTTGCACAAAATGTCTACCCAAATGGAGTACTTTCTACTGGTTAGTTGGTAAGTGCTATCTTGTTGGTTAAATATCCAGTGTGTTTTCTACACTACAGCTGCCTAATGGACCACGAGGAAATGTCTCCAGTGACCTTGTGTACGTTTGGCAATGTGATTGTTCCTGTTGCCTCTATATCTAGAATTCTGTTATGTAGATCAATATTTTTTATATTCTTCAATTTAAAAAAAAGTTACTTTTAATGCAAATTAGATGTATTATTTTAATAATAATGTTGCATTATATATGTGTAAATAAACATACGCATAAATATGTGTGTGTGTTTGTTTAAATAAGTATATATCAATAAATATTTTTATATCATTTAAATATATTTAATGTACATTATATTAAAAACAATATTTTTGTATATTTTTTATATTAGTGTAAAATGATATATTTTTCAATTTTTTGTATTTTCTATTATATGTATAGGATAGGAATATTTTTGTGCACAATATTTTGTCACAATATTTTTGTATCACAATATTTAGGGTTTCGATATTTTGGCAGTGAACAAATCAAAAATACAAAAGTGCTAAAGAAGGAGTCAAAGAAGGTGCAGGCAAACATTGAAGAAGAAATGTATTAAAATAATCAGCAAGCAGATATAAATGTTTCAGATATTGTCTTGAATAAAGCAAAATAACAAATCCTAACATTAGGCCATATTGCCCAGAAAGCTCTTTGGATTATAGATTGATATTTTCAAATTCATCAGAAAATTAAAATAATGAAATTTCACCCCACAAAAAGTATACTGAAAAATTGTCATAAAGGCATTGCATTTAGATGTACTTGGAGAAGCCGTCATGTCATTCAAACCGTTGGTATTTCTCCCAGTGACTCCGAGGGATGCAATACATGTGTTCAGTGATATGATTATTAATGGAATAAAACAACTGTACATTGATATGAATAAAAGATTAGCAAAGCAAGACTTTAAGCCAAACGAATAAAGGAGGCTTAAAAAGAAGTAACAGGCTGAAAATTAAGTGGTCATTAGAAATTCAGAAAAGGGGAGCAACATAGTGTTCTGGCCAGTAGAAATGTATAAAAAAGAAACCTATAAACAACTTAACAATGTGGCATGCTTTGCTAAATGCACTTGTAAGGTTATTGGGCAAGCCAGGATTCGATCAAAGAGTTACTTGACAGAATGGGTGATATGCAAGTCTACTAAGTCAAACTGAGTATTAGTTTCCTCAGGAATGACCATTCAAAAGTTCACATTTTTTATCTTCATCTCATGCCATGGTCGCACAAAAACTCTATAGAGCCACCAGGAAGACCAATAATCCTTGCACGGGACAGCCTGTTGAAAAACACATCCAAGTATATAGACTATTTTTTGCAGGAGCATGTAAGGAACTTGCCATCATACATGAAATGTTTTGAGAATCATATATGATCTACGTTGGGAAAAGGACTATTTGTTAATTACAGTGGATAACACACATTATATATTAGCATATGACATGAGTATGGTATAAGTACAGTGGAGCTTTTTTGTGAGGTCGTCCCTTGGGTTTATACAAACATACTCAGAAGTTGCTGAAAATTATCAGGTGGTGCCTGATAAACAATTATACCATGTTTGATAATGACATTGTTTACCAATTTTTGGGTACAGCTATGGATACTTGTAATACAATGAACAAGACGTGGTGGATGCCATGAGCTTGCACATCCAATTAAAGTGTATCAAATTGTTCTGGGAGGAATCCTGTGTTGCTGAAGAGGTTCTACGTTGTGGGTGCCACCTGGGTGTGACACCCATCCACCAAGGGTGTCAGAAAGATTGCTGACTGGATTAGTCAGTAATGGTAATTGTTAATATAAACCAGGGCACACCAAAAAGGTAGTCCAGCAAAGTTCATCCAAGTGGAGAGTAAATGAAAGTCCAAAGTCACGTAGTTAGTGAAGATAGAATTTACTCTTATCAAAAAAGTCTCATCCACAGCTACAGCCGACATGTGTTTTGTCATATTGAACTTATCAAGGCTAGTGTGAAAAGGATTGTTTAAAAGACAGGGGTAATGTCCAGTAGTACAAGACGGTATGCGTGTTCGCAATCCAAGTATAAAATTGTGTTTTAAGCCGTATGGGGCCAGTAACGTACGCATTGATGAACTGAAGATATCCAAGTTTTTGATGAGAATAAAATCTATCTTCACTTACTACTTGACTTTGGACTTTCATTTACTCTCCACTTGGATGAACTTTTCTGGACTATGTTTTTGGTGTGCCCTGGTTCATATTAACAGCTATGGATACTTATTTCACCGTCAGCTAGGCTTGTTTGTATTTAGGCTGGTAAGAGGAACAGGTGCTGCTGAATGATCACAAATCTGCTTGGAACCATCATGTAATAATGTGGATACATTGTATAGATGGTTTGTTGTATGGAAAGGTGCTAATGAAAGTGTGAAAGTGTTTGTGAATGATATAAACAATATCAATCTACATTACTTTACTTGTCAAAAAAGCCAGACCAAAGTTAACTTTTTAAATTTAGAGGTTTGTGTTATCAATGACAAAACTGAACTGAAATTGCACAGGAAGGACACAACAGGCAATACAACACTACACGCCACTAGTTTTCATCCTCAACATCTGAAACAAGGCATACTATTTGAAAAAATGTTATGGGCCAAAATAAATTGTAGCAGAGAAGAGGATATTTCAGTATATCAAAAAGAGATGACTACAAGATTAAAAATGGGAGTATGCAATAGAGCTGCCAAAGAAAACCATGATGGCAGCTAATAGCAGAAAGAGAGTCCATATTGTTCGATAAAAACACCAAGAAGTGTGAAAACAAGGGATACCTTAGATAAATTGCAACCTATGACAACCAAGAAAAGACTGTAAGAGCCTTAATGAGAAAGCATTGGTACATTATTAAAGTTGATTGAGTTATTGGATCAAAGAATACAAAGAATCCATTGATTACATTTTATTATATCTCAGTCTATAAGGGATGCTTTAGTGAAAAGTAGCTGAGAAGTGGTACCTCAGAATACATGGCTGCAGCAAATACAAGGGTTTCACAGGTGTAGTAAATGCAGGTGTGCAGGAAGTGAACACTAAGGAGTATACAACACCGATCCTCAAAAAACATACGAGATTAAAGGCAGTTACAATTGCAAAAACCCAATATGCTGTTTATATTCTAACATGTACATATAATCTCAGATACATGGGGAGCACAACGCTTCGGGCGCACAAGAGAGTAGCAAGACACTTTGTGTAAAAACATGATCAAGATATAACACAACTGATGTATTTTGTAATAGATGCAATACTGGGTTGGATAGGAGGAGAAAAAAGAGAAAAACGTCTCACACAATTAGGAATGAGATACAGTCTTAACTGGATAGTAAAACATCCAACGGTCTAAATGTTGAAGATGAGTTGTCTATTTGTTTATAATCAAAACAGCACTATGAATATCTTTCAATAGAAAAACTAATTAAAAAATAAGCTTTTCATATGGTATCATGATATTTTGAGGAACCTTCAAGGTTAGTTTGTTCTGTATGCACATATAAGCTTTTCATCAGAAATAAGCTCCACAGTTCTACAGTACCGCCTCACCCCTTTCAGATCTTTCCCACAAGGACGAGTATGAAATCATACTCGATACACACAATTTTGCACAATAATAGTGAATGTGAGACAGTACAAGTGATAGGTGCAACAATATTTGGTTTATAGATTAAAGTTGAATGAATACACAGGAATGCATTCCAATGGAATAGATATTGAGGATATTAATCAAGGCTTACTTGGGGAAAAATTATAGAAGTGTGAAATACAGGAGATTATAATTTATTTTCATATGTGTAATAATGGCAACAATAGAGTGTTTTTCTCTGTAAGAAGTATTGTTTCTATTTGAATAAACAAAAAAAAATAATTAAGTGGTGTATTATTACTTTAAGAAGTATTTTTATATAGTCTATGGTGGGATGTAATGTAAATTAAATAGGGAGAACAATTGACATTGCATCCATATATGAACAAGACTGTGAGTCAATTTGAAAGGTATATAAGTTCCCTGTAACCTTTGTTTTATTCAGTGAATATATATATATATATATATGTGTGTGTGCCCCATCCCGTCTCCTGCTTTAGAAGCCACTGAAATCAGGTACGTTGGATGCTCCGACAAGGAAGGGGGCTGGGGGCATGTGTTTGTATGTTTGTGTGTGCATGGATGCGAGTGTACATTGCGTGTGGTATGTGTGTACATGTGTGGACATGTGAGTGTGTGTATTGTGTGTTGTGTGAATGCGTGTGTGCTTGTATGTATGCAAGTGTGTGTGGATGTGTGTGTGAATGGATGTATGCATGAGTGGGTGCATGTGGGTATGAGTGTGTGTATGAGTGTGTGTGATAGTGCATGAAGGTGCTTGTATGGTGAGGGGTGGGCCTAGAGAGGGAGGGGAGGAGAAATCTTGGGAGGGGGCAGGGAAGACCCCTCTCAGTGACAGGGAGTTCCTTCCCTGTCACTGATTGTGCCTACCGCCATGGTTTTCGTGGCGGTAAGGAGGCCACGAAAACCATGGCAGCAGGCGGGGTAGTGAAGTCTCCAGCCCGGTGGCTGTTACTGCTGTGGGGGATGGAATGGTACATTGGCGGTTCAATGTCATATTGTGGGGAAAAGTACCTCCAGCCTGTTGGCAGTACTTTTCTCAATAATACCGCCGTCTGCCAGGGTCATAATGAGGGCCTTAATCTCCCCATGCCTAAAACCAGGCATTAAAAAATGATGCTTGAATGACACAGTGAAATCTTGTAGGTTTCCTACGCCTCCCTTGCATACATTATACCTGGTACAGGTATAATGCGGCGCAAGGGTTTACAAACTCGTGCAATTGTACCATTGCACCTGTTTGCAAATATGGCAAGGGGTGAGGGATTGTTTTGCGCCACCATAGCGTAAAAGAAAATTGATGATGCAGTGGTGCCAGGAGCTTGTAAATGAGCCCCTAAGTGTTTTTGTCCGCTTCTGTTATTGGGCTATACTTGGGCTACTTTGGGTTATATTTGCCCTATTTATATGCTCTTTTTTCTCTAGCGACCATCTTTAGAGACTTATTTGTTATGAATCTCCCTAATCTCCTCATTTACTGCAGTATCCTCAGTAGAAAATGCTTTCAGTTTTTAACTTCAGTTCCATCAAGATTACGTTCAGATGTGTCACACTTTTGCTATAAATTCAGAATGTTGGCACTCTAGGCATCTGCCATTTTCCTTTCCAAACCAGGTCTGTCTACTTCAGGTTTGGGGATGTGGGGCCATTGGGAATGGTAACTGAACTATAGCTGAGTTTTGCTTTGGTTGCTATTGTTTGTGTACCATAGCCTTGCTGTCATTGCCATGTACTGGTCCTCAGTAGAACAATCTAATTGGTGTAGCTAGTACATTAGTCATACATACATCAAATGCGGTGTGATGTGTACAATCTGGGTGTTCTGGGAGTCGTAGTGTTCTGATCAGCCAGTAGTTAATATGCCATTGCCAAGGGCTGTGAGGGCAATTGGGCTGAATGGAGAGGTTGCATGCAAGAGTGGGGCATTATGTGATTATGTGAGAGGTGTAGTGGCACAATTAATTAGGGAGGATTTGGGTGATGCGGAATCATGGAGGACTAGCAAATGTGTGACATGAATGTAGTGGTATTTATCAGACTCCAGTCCCCCAGGTATTCCAGTCAGGCCCTCGGGATGCAGTATGTCCATGACCTTCTCCTCCAATGATGTGAACTGTGGGGGAGGAGGTGGGGACCCACCTCCAGTCTTCTTCACGGGTATCTGGTGCCTAGATGACATGGAACAGACCTTCCCCTGTAGGTTGTTCCACCTCCTCCTGATGCCATCCCTTGTGCGTGGATGACTTCCTACAGAATTGAACCTGTTGACTATTCTTTGCCACAACTTCATTTTCCTGGCAATCGATGATTGTTGGACCAAAAAAGATATGACTCTACCCTGACAATTTCATCCACCATGACCCTCAACTCGTCATCAGTGAAACATCGGTGTTTTTGTGGGGACATGGCAGTGGTTGTGCAGAAGGTGTGTGGGGGTGTTGTGACTGTAAGGGTGCAGTGCTGTGTAAATGGTGAGGTGTGGGTGCTGCGTTGTGAGTTGGAGATGGTTGGAGCGGATTGTGTGTGCTAATGATGTGTGTATTGTGATAGTTGTGCTGATGTGGGGTGTGTGCTGAGTGAAACGTGTATGTGTACCTATACTGTAAGAGTGCTATTTCTATATTTTTGCCTTCTGTGAGTATTTAAATGGCATTTCGGTTGCAAAGAATTGTGGGTTGTATAGGATTGTGTTATTTACTGCAGTGAGTAGGTGTGTCGGATGAGTGGATGTGTGTCAGGTGTGGGGTATTCAAACTATCCAATGTGGGGTGTTGTTCTGAATGATGTGAGTTGAGACCACTGCAGTTCACACCTCCAATGGTTTTCCACCATAGAAGAACCGCTGTGTTGATTTGTGGCTCGTAATCTGGTGGGTGGATTTTTGTCGGGCTGGCGGTCCTGGTGGTGGGACCTCTTCTTTTCTGTCCTCCAGTGTCCTGGGGGTTTTGGATTTTTGGCTGTTTTTTTGGCAGTCTTCACAGTGTGAGTCCTAATACGATGGTTGGATTACTGCCACTACAGCAGTCTTCCCAAAAGCTCCCCAAAGTCATAAGTTAGGAATCTGATGTTCTTCATGTGGAAAGTATAAGTTCTGAATGCTAAACACACAGAGCTCAGAATATCTGTGTCTGAGGAGTAGTCATATATTTTGGTTTATAAGATGGAACTCAGTGTGCACGCTCAGTATCAAATTCTTTTGCAAAATTGATACCCAGGGATGATGGAATCCATGATTTGAGAAAGGCAATGACTGAGGGGGATTTGCTTTCCACTCCTTCCAGGAGACTCAGAACCCAAAAATTACCATGTCTGTTGTGGTCTTCTAACTCAGTTATTTCACGTTTAAGATGCTGAATGGACTTGTCAGTTTTTTAAAGATGTTTGGAATGAGTCACCAGACAGTCTTCCAAAATGCTTATTTGATTCTCAGCATGGGTGAGCCTTAGATTGAATTTCTTAAGTTCTTTCCTGATTGCTGCAACATCTGATTTTGAGAAATCAGTAATCGTTGTAGTACTCTGATTTATCTTGTGAATGTCATTAAGTTTCTTGAGAATCATTTCAGGAGTGGATGGAGAGTCTTTCCTTGACCATAGACTCGTGGATAAGCATGTCATGTTTTGATCTCCTAAATCCGGCCTTGCCATCTTTTTTCTTTCCCTGATTTGAGTTCACATTGGTCCGCCATGATAGTAGTGAATCAAGAATAGCGATGTGTAGTGACTGCACTATTGGAAGAACTGACAAACTACTTTCTATGGTAAAAATCACTGGTAACACTACACATGTAGGACAGACAGACGGCCCTGGGAGGATGGTAAGGCCTGCTTATTGCACAGAGAGGCCCTTTAGCAGAATATTTGGACTGGACATGGGGAAGGAGAATGGACACTGTCTCTTAGAGGTGCATATAAATTTCAACATGCTTCATCTATCTTATTTCTGTGTTCATATGTAGCAGGCACCCCAGACGTGCAGATCCCCATATTGTGAATAAGTGCAGTGTTACTTAGAAGGCTTGTGAATTAACAAACACTGGTTCACAACTAGTGAGCAATATCACTGACCTGGTTAGTGCACTACTCTGCCTCCCATGGTTTCACCTGGTAAGTAGAACCCTCATCCCTCTGTCAGGAGTTCGAGGCCCTCCTCCACCCACAGGCTTCTGCCTGTGCCTCATCCCTGGTGTCTAGTGGGAGAACTCTGCTTTCCTACTAGGCTGTCTCTCTCTTCCTTTTCTCTGATACAGTCCCTGTGTGCTCTCTCTTCCGTGTCTGCCCCCTCTGTGCCCCTGCTGGTGTTCGCTTATCACAGTGCTTCTTTCTTGACTTTCTGACTTTGCCTGCACTCTCTCTCTGCTTTTTCCCTCCACTCCGCTCTCTCAATCTCGCACTCCCCCCTTTTCCCCTCCACTGCTGCTGCCCCTGCGGCCCTGCCCCCCTCCTTTCTCTTGCGCTGCACTCCTGCCATGGGTGCCCCCACGACCCCACCCCCTTTTTTATGCCGTTTTACACTCCCAGCTGTCCTCTCCTCCCCCCACCTCCCTACTTATTGGCGGCCGCTGCATGGTGGGTCGAGCAATACCACTGACCTGGTCAGTGGACTTCTGTGCCTCCCATGGCTCCACCTGGTAAGTAGAGCCCTCATCCCTCACTCCTCTGAAATCCTGCCCCCTGTCAGGAGTTCAAGGCCCTCCTCCATCCGCAGGTTTCTGCCTGTGCCTCATCTCTGGTGTTTAGTGGGAGAGCTCTGCTTTCCTACTAGGCTGCCTCTCTCCTCCTTTTCTCTGCTTCACTCCCTGTGTGCTCTCTCTTCTGTGACTGCCCCCTCTGTGCCCCTTCTGCCGCTCGCTTTTCATAGTGCTCCTTTCTTGACTTCCCCCCTTTGCCTACACTCTCTCTCTGCTTTTTCCCTCCACTCCGCCCTCTCTCTCTCTCACTCTCGCTCTCCCCCTCTCACTCTTCCCTGCCGCTGCTGCCCTTGCTGGCCCACGCCCCTCCTCTCTCTTGCGCTGCACTCCTACTGCTGCTACCCCTGCGGCCGGCCCCCTTTTTTTGAGCCATTTTTCACACCCTCTCCTGCCTCCCAGCTGTCCTCTCCTCCCCCCACCTTCCTACTTAATGGAGGCTGCTGCGTGGCCACGCCTCTGTCTGGCGCACCAAAGGCTCACCAAGGGCAAGTCCATCTATGCCCGTCTGTGCCTAGATCATGCCCACTGCCAGCACCCCTGGCTTTTGTCCCCCCCCGCCGCCATGCACGTCTTCATTATGATGACACCACCCTCCGTGCCCTCAACACCAGCCACTCTCCTGCCTGCCTATAAGCCACCCTACAGACCACCCGCGGACCCTTCTCCTGCCAGAACTACACCTTCACCAGCATCCACGCCAACGACCCACCCACCAGGGCAGGACACAGCTATCTCAGATGTTTCCTCCACAACACCCACTTCGTCCACAAACTCGCAGTAGAGCCATGGAATCTACTCATCTCAGCTTCCCCGTGCATCGCCTTCCTGACCTGGATGAACCCCACCTCAGTGCCTGACATCATCATAGCCATCCCGGACGGCTACAAGATCACCCGTAGGGACCGCTTCAACAAACCTGGAGGAGGCATCGCCATCATCCACAAGAACACCTTCAGGATCACAACCAGCACCGAAGACACCCTCAGCACTGCCAAACACCTGCACTTCCATATCCACCCTGACCCAAACACCACCCTCCGAGGAACCCTCATCTACAGGCCGCCTGGCCCCCGACAGTAGTTCAGCGACTCCATCACCGACGTCATCAGCACGCACGCTCTTGCATCTACTGACAACATACTTCTTGGGGACTTAAACTTCCATCTTGAGAACACCAACGACAACAACACCGCCATTCTGCTGACAACCTCTCCAACCTCGGCCTCAAATAGCTCGTTATGAAACCAACCCACTCCGCAGGACACACACTCGACCCTATTTTCTCCGCCAGCAATCACGTCTCCTTCAGCCACTCCACCGAACTTCACTGGACAGGTCACCACTGCATCCACTTCTCCTTCAAGAAACCCACAACACACCACCACCCACAGCGGATCCCCCACCGTAGTTGGGACAACGTCACCAAAGACCAACTTTTCAGGACTCTCTCTCGGAACCCACCCATCAACACCACCGACACTGACACAGCTACCTGTAACTTCAGGAAATGGATCGACACCTGTGCCAATACTCTTGCCCCAATCAAGAATCTCTCCAACAGACACACAAATAGAAACGCCTTCTGGTTTACCGCCGACCTCCACAAATCTAAGCAAACCTGCTGAAGACTCGACAAGAAGTGGTGCGAAGATCAGACACTGGACAACCACACGGCCTTCAAAAACGCCTTCCGCAGACACCACCAACTCATCCGAACCACCAAGAGAACTGCATTCAAAGACCAAATCAACAACAACGTACACAGCCACAAGGAGCTCTTCAACATTGTGAAGGTACTGTCCAACCCCAGCTCCAAAGCCAACGACATTCCACCATCTCAAGACCTCTGCGACTCCCTAGCCCCCTACCTCCACTGCAAGATTGCAGACATCCATGACAGCTTCAGCACTCACAACCCCCAGGCAAGCAACAACACCACAGACTCACCTCCAACCAACCTCCTGCTCTCATGGACCCCCGTCAATGACAATGACACTATCGAAATCATGAACACCATCCACTCCGGATCTCCATATGACCCCTGCCATCACCACATCCTTAACAAAGCAAGCTCCATCATTGCACCACAACTACGGAAGATCATCAACAGCTTCTTCAAGTCTGCCACCTTCCCGGAGAGCTGGAAACATGCCAAGATCAACGCCCTCCTCAAAAAAAACATGACGGACCCAAAGGACCTCAAGAACTTCTGGCCTATCTCCCTGCTCCCCTTCCCAGCAAAAGTCATTGAGAAGGCTGTCAACAGACACCTAACCTGCTTCCTCGCGGAGAACAGCACCTTGTACCCTTCCCAATCCGGATTACGCAGCAACCACAGTACCGAAACTGCCCTCATCGCCTCCACCGATAACATCAGAACAAGACTGGACAACGGCAAAATCGTGGCCCTCATACACCTGGACCTCTCGGCTGCATTCAACACCGTCTGCCATCACACCCTATGCACTGCAGGAATCCGTGACAGAGCCCTGGTCTGGGTCACCTCCTTTCTCACTGGCACAACCCAGAGTGTCTGCCACCCCCATTCCGTTCCGAAGCCACAAAAATCATCTGTGGCGTACTCCAGGGTTCGTCCCTCAGCCTGACCCTCTTCAACGTCTACATGGCCCCGCTGGCTAACATCGCCCGATCCCAAAACCTCAACATAATTTCATACGCCGATGACACCCAGCTGATCCTCTCCCTCACCAAGGACTCCACCAAGAACAACCTCCATGAATGAATGAAAGCTGTTGCCAAATGGATGAAGAACAGCTGCCTCAAACTCAATTCCAACAAGACGGAAGTCCTCATCTTTGGCTACACCCCTTCCACATGGGATGAGTCCTGGTGGCCTGCCACTCTCGGATTCGCTCCGACTCCTACCGACCACGCACGCAACCTAAGATTCATCTTGGACTCCTCATAAACCATGACCCAGCAAGTCAACTTCATCTCCTCCTGCTTCAACACCCTCTGCATGCCTCAAAAGATCTACAAATGGACAGTCACCCAAGCCCTAGTAAGCAGCAAACTGGACTACGGCAATGCCCTATACGCAGGAACCATGGCCAAACTCCAGAAGAGGCTGCAACACATCCAGAATGCCTCTGCACGCCTCATCCTGTACATCCCCCTCCACTGCCACATCACAGGCCATCTGAGAGACCTGCACTGGCTCCCCGTCAACAAGCGAATCACCTTCAAACTCCTCACCCATGCTCACTAAGCACTGCACAACACCGGGCCAGAATACCTCAACAGACGCCTCTCCTTCTACACCCTGACCTGGCAACTCTGCTCCGCCAACCTCACCCTCACAACCGTCCCATGCATCCGCAGAACTACAACTGACAACAGATCATTCTCGCACTTTGTCGCCAAGAGGTGGAGCACTCTTCCCACTCACCTGCGCCAGACCAAAGACCTCCTTACCTTCAGGAGACTTCTCAAGACCTGGCTGTTCGAGCAGTAGGAGCACCTCCCTCTCACCCCCTCCCCCCAACTAAGTGCCTTGCGACCCTCACGGGTGAGTACTGGGCTTTACAAATTCCTGATTGATTGAATGACTGAACCTCATTTTACTCCAAAACGTATCTATGCATTCTCTTAAGATAGTGGAATGCTTACTTGTGTGTAGGGTGTCTTCTCCAGAGGTGACAAAATGATATGCATTTTGTCGCATATGTGCTCACGCCCGCCTGTAGCAATGCTGGTACGACGTTTCATGTGCGGGCATCTGCAGGGCCAGGCAACCTGACGGGCAGGTAGAGCTTTAATATTGCTATGGGGGACCGAGGAAAAAACATTCTCAGGAGCATTTCAAGCCTCAGACACCGCGCCCTGCCATTTTGGTTCATGTGTGCAGTGACGGTCGCTGGAGCGATGCACCAGGAATGTTTAAACTTTGGTAGGCTGGCACAAATGCTATGCAAATTTGGCCCTGTGAAAGGGTGGTGGTGCAGATGCATAGCACAATAAGCGGTGGGCACAGCGGAGCACAGCCGGTCACTGTCATCTTACATGGCATTAACCACGCCCCTCAGTCACTTCAAAATTTAGTCAAGTACTCTCACAACCTAGTTGCTCATTCAGAGAAGTAGTCCTTTGAATATGGTATAGGCCTGCTAATGGTGAGCCTAAGTGCGCAGCTTTACTGTCAGCTTCACTTGCCATTAGAAAAGCTGCTTGACAAGCTTTACACTCCCCTTTCAGCACACAAAACTCAACCCTCAGTAGGCTGTAAGTAGGCCAAGGAGAAAAGTGTTTTGTGATGCAAAGGTTAAACAAGTCTAACTGGCTTAGATCTGAAGTTACAGACCCCTATGCCCAAGTTTATATGCAGTGTACTACATATACTACAACTCATGCACCTAATAACAAAAGGATAGAGTCACTCACACACTAAGTCAGACGCTGAGTCAGATACGTATACATTCAAACACACACCAAGAGAGCAGTTATGTATCTAGCAATATTGAATTCAGTTGCACACACAGATAGATACCCTTTTACTCATCAGTACAGCCAGCAAACAATTTATATAGTGACCTACATGCACAACTACAGGCCCATATACTTACTAAAAGAGCTAAGTATATACTGCCATATTTGCTTAAACATCAAGGCCCAGATTTAAGAGGGCCCAGTGCCTCTTTTTTCCACAATAGCTCTTTTTTTTTATGTTAATGTGTCTCAACAAGGCCAAATAAATTGTGCCAGATTTACAAAGTGGCCCCATGGCCCACATTATGCCTGTGCCAGGCATAATGTATTCAAGGGGGGTGTTCACCCATTGGGGGAGATGAAAAAATGGCCCTTTGTTCTGTTCAAGGTTAGCAGCAACATTTTGGCATTAACCCCGAAAAGTATATCAATAGCATCGAAAATGTTGACTGTATTGCCACCTAACCTTTGCCATGGTGTGCTGCATTTTAAATATGGTGCAGTTATAGTGGCGGTAGCAGGGGCGCTAAGGGGCGCAAGAAAAGTTGAGTTGCATGGGGTTCAGCACCACTTCTCTTAAATCGGTCCCCTAGTGCTCACCCATTGAGGGACTGATACACTCATTCAAACATGTAGTCAATTATTGATACAACCTAGTTACCTATCTAGAGAAGTATTCATTTAAGCAAGGCTTGGGCGTACTACCAGACTTCCTTGGTAATACCTATTTATAAAAGGATAGAAACAATAGTATTACTTTGTTAAAACTTAATGATAAAAAAGAAGGTAAGATGGAAAATGTGCAGAGAAAGAAAACAGTCCCTGGTAAGAGTACTAAGGATTTTTTTTAAATATGCCATTAAATAAAAAATTAAAGAAAGACATCAATTAAAAAGGGACTTTGAATTGTACTGACAAAGAGGAAGATGTGCATGATGTTAATAGTAGGAAATCTAACAAAGACTGACTTGGAGACAGAAACAGTTTAAGGAGTTAAGAGTAAAAATGTTTGAAAACAGAAAAAATCAAAATTTGTGGATGAAGATGAAAAAGTATAGTAGAAGAAGTGCTGTTCTTAAGCAAAAGCAACATTTTGAGAGTATAATTGAGAAAGCTTCTGATATGAAGAGGAAACATTTGATCATAATATTGAACAGAATAAAGATACTAGGTAAAACAGTATTGTTTATGAAGAAAAGAGCATTAAGAAAAATTCTTATTAACAAAAATAATTTCTGCAAAGTTTTTAAAGATAAATGGATGCTCACATCTTGTATAGAATCATTTTTAATGAAGACAGTTACTTACAAGAGAATACATTAGTGCATGCAGCTGACACAACTGGTCGTTGCTCTGAAATAAAAGATGGAACTCCCACAGAAAAAGAAGAGATAGTCCCTAGGACTGTAAAAGAAGTTATAGCAAAAGAGGTACAGGAAGGCATAAACATGCCCTTGTGTACAAGTGGAAGTGTAGCAGCATTTGTACTATCCATTAGGAATCAATTGAACTTTCTTAAGAGAATATTTATGCAGAAGTCTCAAACAGAAAATTATAATTTTGCAAGGATTAGATCAAAGCAAACTTAGGAGATAAACTAACTTACATGGACATTCGCTTACATGTTTTTCTAAGAAAGTATGCAAAAACACTTTTTATCACTTTGGAAAGTTAGCTGTGCATCATTAAGAATTGTTAAATTTAGTAAGAAGACTTTATAATACAAAAACTCCAGGTTTATGCTTAGGAGACATGAATAGAGCTCTATTGCATGGTACTGTGGCAGAGGTAGAGAGAGTTTGTGAAGATATTCAGTTTTGTTTTTTTGATCGTAAAGAGATATATAGAGAAAATGAGGATGTAGTGACTGGAGGTGTAGAGGAACAGTTCACAGAGATTAGTGTTGAAAAATGTGTTCAAGAGATAGAGAGGTTCAATGCAGTATTTTCAGAGAAACCTGAGAATGCTTGTTTTTGTTGTCACAGCACTCACTTTAAAAGCAAAACTTGTAATGTAGTTGGATTTTCTAAAATTGAACAAGGTAACAGAAATGAGTGGTAGGAATTTGGTGCATATCTATTTGTAGGAGAACACTTTAATTTAGCCATAAAGCAAAGAATATTTAAGTATTGTTATTAGAGGATAATAAAATGCCAGGTAGAGCAATACATTACAGACCATAATTGGCATCAATCCCAGAAGAACTTCTACAAACAAATGTTTATGAATCGATTCTAATACACACTGTCCATTCATTTCAAGCGATAGTTCAAATGGAACTGAAGACAGGGAAGCCACCAGCAACAGAACTACAGAAAGGACTTAAAGAAAGAGTTGTCTACTTACCTTTAGATTTTGAAAAATTGTTGACACTCTTGGTGTTGTGAAAGATGTATTTAAACCACTCATTATTCTAGTAAATGGAGTGCCCTCCAAAAAGTAAACAATCTGGCAAGAGTTAGTAAATGCGAGTAAAGTGAAAAAAGCCACATTATACTTGAAATAAACTGTTTTTTACAAAACTGTTGATGGTATTGGAGATGTAACTTGCATTGATTATGAAGTAATACAATCAAGTAGACAAATAGAAATTGTGGATAAACAAAAGTGAGAAGAAATATATGAGCACTATAGTATCCATCTACTTCATTCAAAAGAAGCTGTTGGGGATTACATTGATGTGTTCCAAATGAACATACTAGAGGAGCTGCAATGAGTGTGTGGGAAAAACGTTTTGTGGTTTGCTGTTTTCCACAGCTGTTTACCACAGGAGTAGTTGGGCGATAAGATGACAGGCCTGTACAAATTACAGCAGCAGAGTACAGGTCAAAAGAACTATATTCAGAGGACCCTAGGTTTTGCAAGTGTGCTCCCTATATATTCTATCTATTACTTGAGAGTGATATCTCCGGACTGTCTTTAGCTGTGAAGCACATTCTACAGAAAGGAGTTCATCTGAAAAATCTCTCTGCATTTCTCTGCTTAGCACTTCTCCAGCTTTTCAAGCCTTGATGCTCTGAATGAGGTGAGCGAACATTACCGCTCCGCTGGTTGAATTTGTGGAGTTTTACCTATTCCGCGCTCCTCACGGAGTTCCAGAAAACTCATTTAAGCGATGCATAGTGGAGTTTTTTCTCTTGCAGGGTTCAACAATGTTAAGTTGGCGAGCAAGAGAAATCGCTAAATTAGTGAGCACGAGCAAGATTTCTGAATGCGGGTAGTAGCGACAGGTTGCTACCGCTCGCATTAAGAAAGCTGCCACCCATATAAAGGAAGCTGCTGCTCGAGAGAAAATCTACTGGAGTGGCAGAAAGAAGTTAGCCCCCTTTGGCTCTCTAGTGATGCCATTTGCACTGATTTTACAGTGCTGGAGAAGCTGACAATCAGCGCAAACTCCATGACTTACCCATACTCTGTAACTCATGGAACTACACACAGAGCAGCAGAGTTTTTTTGACACTTCGCGGAGTTCCGTGTAGCAGAATTCCATGAACACCGCTCAGGCCTAGTTCTGAAACAGAATTAGTTGTACAGTATGACTGCTATGAAGACTCTTTTAATGATGTAAAAGATAGCATTCAGTGTCCCATCTTTCCCAGATACGTAAAAATGTTAAATGAAGAAATGAACAAGAGGAAACAATTGCCACTGAGATACCAAAGGATAGTTCACAAAGCATCCAAAGTTACGCACCTCTCAGTCAAGATCATCATGGACAGCCAATAATCAAAAATGAAACAGCCATAGCCATGAATGAGGTGGAGACAGCAATGCAACAAGCAACAGAAGAAAGTGTTGACTTGTAACGTTAGTTGCACACCGAAATGACTAATAGAAAGAAAAATATATAGAAGTGAAATTAAAAATAGAGCATGGATTCCTCTACGAAAAGAATCAATGTACATTTCCAATATTTAAGCCAGTTCTATTGAATGTCAGTGGAGAAACTATCACTGGGAAAAGCTTATTAATCCAACTTACCTACAGAGGACTACAGACTCCATTTTGGTGTGTGTAGGAACAGCACCTACTGGATTAGCTGCACACAACATTAAAGAATTACCTTGCATCGGCTACTTATGCTACCTGTTGAACACAGTAAATAAAGTGGAGTACCAAACGTTATCTGGTGAAGCTTGTCATGAGGTTTCCAGAGTTTTGAAGCTATTGCATCTTTTAATTATTGATGAGGTGAGCATGGTCTTAAACATAATGCTTGCCTTTGTCCATTTGAGAATGAAATAGATACCGAAGACAGAGTATGATGTATTTTTGGAGAAACACATGCAATTGTTTTTGGAGATTTACTGCAACTTACCCTTGTGAAAGGACAGCCTGTGTTTAATGCACTTTTACATGAAGAAACTCAAAATTCTTTAGGAAGTATTGGAAATATAAACATTTGGTTGGATTTCCAATACAAAGAACTAATTAGAAATATACATCTAGTATCTGATATGAAATATGGAAATATTCTGAAGGATATTAGAGTCAAAGTACTGTCAAAAGAAGGAAAATATTGCTTGCAAACTTGATTTATAAAAACATATTTCCTTCAAACAATTCTGTAGCACAGCTTAACTTTATTCAACAATATTAATCAATTCTGTGTCTAATGCCTACTCTTCAAGAATGTACATGTTTTTGTGAACAATTGCTACCACTGTACAAGGAATAAATGTTGTATATCACAGCAATTGTTAAAATGGAACACCAAGGAGTGACAATACTGTTGACTAAAAAAACTACAATCAAAACAGGATTCTTTGGAGAAGGCTGTATCCAAAACTAAGGTATTATTTGTTTCGAAGAACTGTAGGACATTTTTAGGTGTAATGTAAATGTGGATTAGTAAATGGAGCCATTCGTAAAATAATTGATTAACTTTGTATCTGAACAGAAATGAGGTTGAATTACTAGCTGTTAAGTTTGATCACCTTGAAGGCATAAAACAGATGGCAAGACCTGTTGCGCGTTTCTTGCTTGTAAAAGACTTGTATGTCCAAAGGAAACACTTCCCAGTGTCTCTTGCATATGCTCTAACAATCCATAAATATCAAGGGTTAACTGTAGATGTACCATTTATTAATATTGGTAGTACTGTTATAAAGGAATGTATGTAATATATAGCATTGCACAAGGTTAGAACTTTAGGCCTCAGTATGAGCTTGGTGGTCGGACCACCAGATCACCATGTTGGCAGCCCCAAAAAGATTGCCATGCTGGCGGTCTTACAGACCACCCCATTGTGAGGTAAAGAGGCAAGACCGCCATCTCCCAACCAAAAAAGGCAGACCAGCAGCGTCATGGGGACCCGGAAATAGGCGGTCCAACCGCCAGTCCCAACAGCACAGAGACCAACCTATGACCATATTACAGGTCTAAAGTTGCAGTGGCGGCCACCAATGGCAGTCAGCCAAGGGTGGTCCGAAGCATGGTGGTCAGCGATCACCAGAGTAATACCCAGCTGCACACTGGATGGATTTGAAAACAACACAGCTGACACATTGTCACACTGGACACACCTCAAAGAACACTATAAAGCACATCCCTTCGCACACCACAATCCTCTGCATCACCAACGCTAAACACTGAACCAGAGCAAATTATTTACCACAAAGCATAGACACTAGGCACCACTTTTTTTCTCCACCTCTTTTCACACCCAGCACACAATTTTGTCCAGTCACACCGTTTTGCACTAACCCCCTTTAGTAAATCACTGTCACACATTTTCTCTCTCTACCATATCACATTCCAAAAATCCCTGTTTCAATGGAGGATCAAATTATAAGAGTAGAGCCACAATTGTTTGGCATACAAGTCCACACCCTCCTCTCAGTAGGGAAATGGAAATGTGGGACAGAATAGTCAGCGAGTCCATACTGTAGACACAATCCTGCGCACAAAGGAGGACATTAGGAAGAGGTGGAACGACCCAGGGGCATGGTCCATTCCCTGGTCTCCAGGCACGATCTGCAGGCAAGAAGACTGGCCCTGGCACTCCCTCTGCTCTCTTACAACACTAGCCCTGCGAGGAGAAGGTCTTGGCCATCTTGCATCCTCAGGACTTGACAGAAATACCTGGTGGAGTGGAGTCTAGTAAGTAACAAGATAAAAAATGTCACCAAATTGCAATGTCAGGCATGCTCACTGCTCACCTTTTGTCACCTTCACTGTCACTTCACTCAGGCCCAGTGTCCACCTTTCAAAAGATCCCTACTGGCAGCTCACAAATGCAGTAGACTCACCTGGGGGAGCAACATGTGTGGCTAGTGTGTGTATTACAAGGAGTTACATGACTTTAACTCCCAGCAGTCACTGTTCTATAACTCCAAACACCAGCCCAGTGTTTCCTTCACCAAATAGCTAAGTTTGTCAACTCCCAATTGAAATGTACCCACCTGGAAAGACAATATTTGTCACATGTGTGTAGTACAGGGACTGATATGACTACAACTTCCAGCAGGCACTGTTTCTGTTACTCAAATCACCAGTACAGTGTTTCCTCCTCCAAATATCCTTGTTTGTCAACTCCCAGTTGAAGTATACTCACCTGGGAGGATAACATATGAACAGTGTATGTAGTACAGGGACTGACATGACTGCTAAGGCCAGGAGGCACTGTTACTGTTACTGCTCTCAGCCAGCCCAGTGTCACTGTCTCCAAATACCCTAATTTGGTAACTCCAATTGAAGTGTGCCCACCTAGGAGGATAACATTTGTCAAGTGGGTGTGTAGTACAGGCCCTGACATGGCTACAACTCCCAAAAGACACTGTTTCTGTTACTCAAATCACCAGCACAGTGGTTCCTCCTCCAAATACCCTTGCTTGTAAACTCCCAATTGAAGTGCATTCACCTGGGAGGATAACTTATTAATAGTGTGTGTAGTACAGGAACTTACATGTACACTAAGGCCAGGAGAGACTATTACTGTTACTCCTGTGAGCCAGCCCATTGTCACCTTCTCCAAATACCCTTGCTTGCCATCTCCCAATTGAGGTGTACTCACATGGGAGGATAACATGTGTCAAGTGTGTGTAGTACAGGGACTGATATGACTACAACTCCCAGCAGGCACTGTTATTGTTCCTCAAGTCACCACCACAGTGTTTCTTCCTCCATATACCTTTGTTTGTCAACTTCCAATTGAAGTGCATTCACCTGGGAGGATAACGTGTGAATAGTGTGTATACTAGAGTGAGTGACATGACTGCAACTCCCATCAGGTACAGTTTCTATAACTCCAAACACCAGTGCAGTGTTTCCTTCTCTCAATACCCTGTTTGTAAACTCACAAATAAAGTTCACTTACCTGGGAGGATACCATTTGTATAGTGTGTGTAATAGAGTTACATGACTGCAACTGCCAGCAGGCCCTGTATCTGTAACTCCAAACACCAGAATAATGTTCTCTACTCCGAAGTCCATGTATGTCAATTCCAAAATGAAGTTTACTCACCTGCGGGGGATAACATTTGTCAAGTTTTGGGGAGTAGTGAGAGTGACCTGACTGCAGGTCACAGGAGGCACTGTTCCTCTATCTCCAATCACTAGACCAGTGTTTCCTTCTCCAAATGCCCCTGTGTCTCATCTCTCTGTTGACTTGTTCTCACCTGGGAGCAAACCATATGTATAGTGTGTGTAGTACATCGAGTTACATGACTTCAACTCACAGGAGGCTCTCTTACTGTCACTGCAACCACCAGTACAGGGTTCTCTTTCCCAAAAAACATGTTTTAGAACTCTCACATGAACTGTAGTCAATTGAAGTAGAGATAGTGATTTGACTGCCAAGGCTAAAAGGCTCTGTCTGTCCAACTCCAAACACAAACCCAGTGTTTACTTGTTCAAATTCCCTTGTTTGTTACCTTGCAATGGAAGTGTCTACTTTTCACTATGCATCTGTTAGTGAACTCTCAAATAAAGTTCACTCAGATGGGAGGTTACCAATTGTTAAGTGCTGGGAAGTAAAGGGAGTGACATGACTGCAAAGTCCAAGGGCCCCTGTTCTGCTAACTCCAATGTTATTTGTTGCATTTAGGGGTAGGTAGTTGTAACGGGTGGTAAGGGTTATTTTGAAGTTTAAGTTTAGGTAGTGGTTAGATAGGATTAGAAGTGAGCAGTGGAAAAGGTTTTAGGGGTACTTAAAAAATATAGGGTAGATAGATAGACAGACAGAGATGGGTTTTATTATAAACATACTTAGCGTGTGTGGTAAAGGTTTACTGGTAAAGACATCTGTGTGGTGAATGCATGCATGGTAAATACTGCGTTGTAAAGGCATGTATGGTAATGCTATACATCCTAATGTTGTCTGTAGAGGTGGTGTTGGTAATGTTGGTGGTGAGAGAAAGAATTGTGGAGGTAATGATAGTGATAGTAGTGGTGGCGATAATTATGGCAGTGGTGTTGGCAATAAAAAGGGTGGTGGTAGAGAAGCTGTTGTTAGTAGCTACGATGGTGTTATTGGTGGTGACAATGGTGACAGTGATCATGAGAATGCTGCTGGTGTAGTGTAGCCATTTTTAATATAGCTTCCTGCACGTTAGGTTAACATATTAGGCCTCTGTGCCCTAGATACCTTTTATTCAGCCTCACACAGTTATTTTACAATAACCAGTTTTACGGTCTTGTTTTTATTTCTTTCTATCACACTGTTTAGCTTAGTTCAGCACTGTGTTCTCAAACAATGCATTCTTGCTCACCCTGTGCTTCAGTCAAGGATACAGTCTGGTACATTGTCGGTAAACGTGGTAGAAGTTTAGTCTCTAGTGTTCGTAGAAAATATGCATCCTTATGTAGGGACATTTTCTTAGAACATCTGCGTGTTAGTTATAAAAACACTTTCTAGTCCTAGTACAGGTCAGAGGGAGATTCCGACCAGGAACCTACAACTAGATGCTGACTGCCCCGTTGAATATGCTGATGCAGATTACAGGCCTTTGCTCAGGTATGAGGGTTGATGTCCTCCCGGGGGAACCTGAAAAGCAGGCTTAGAACTTTACATGCTGTGCTCAGAATATAACTTAGAGAGAACCTAATCTAGTTGCACTATGATAGCCTTATTCTTGTGCTTCACTCTCATCGTTACTATTTTTATCCTACTGTGTTGTGTAGTTCTGGTTATAGCAGCTCATGCTTTGCTATCTAAAATGCAGTTGTTTTATTAAACCAATCTTTAAAACTTAAACTGCCTTTGTCATTTATATATGAGACCGCACTGTGTATGAGAGAACCAGTTGTGACCTGAGTGACCACGACTTCCCTGGGAAGTACTAAGATGTCATGTGCTCGGCTGCCCAATTGTCTCTTCCCTTTGGGAGAGATGAGGCACTGCAAGTTAGCCAGAGCAAAATCCGGATTTAGAGTGACAAGTGTCCTTCACTGTGGGTCAGACATAGTCCCCCACACTGTGAACGATCTTGCCGCTCAAAATCCAGTAGTCTCATTAGGATAATGAGAGCCTATGCGACATTGCGCCGCCAACGTTTGGTCAGGCTCTAATTTTCGGGTCCACTGGTATATCACGGTCTCATATAATATAATGATCCCTCAGTTCCGTATACGGACACATCCGTGGTACTGAGGATTTCCACCACCGCCGTATAGGTAACCCTATTTACAGCGGGAGGTTGTTCAAGCTTGAACCTTAAAAGGAAGAAAAGACCCTGTCTTGGTGTGCCTTCTCTAAACCTTTAGTGCTTTATAATGACAAATCCCCAGGTTGTACAAATAGCTCTTAACATGAGACAACCACTCACAGCACATTTGCTAGCACACGGCCTTACAGTCCAGGGAGGTCCAGTTACATTTGTGGTAGACGCCCACGCAGCCTATAGAACAGAACTTTTTTACTCTTGGGTCACATTTCCAGCAGTTGATGGGAACACAAATACATTCCATACATATACAGTAGCGAACGCACCTGGACACTACAGGGCGTACGCATATTTAGAGATACCTCTAGCTTATCAAGAACATAATAATTGGCTTTATGGCACCCTACCCCATACGATATTATGGGTTCAGAGATTCGAAAGGTAACACCATAAAACACAGACTACTGTGGGGGAAGGTAGCAGACTTGAAAGAGACGCTACGCAAGGTCCATGTTGTGCATACACTTGGACACCAGCGCGTTGGAATCCACTTTGCTGGAAATACTTTGGCTGATGAAGCCACAAAGTCGGCAGTGGATAGTGCAGTCGGATAGTGCATACAAATATATACTAGTCGCTGTTGAATCCTGCTCCAGATTTGTGTGGGTGTGGCCACAACGCTCGGCTGATGCTCGGACTGTTACTAAAGATTTGCAGGTCTTTGTCGGAACACATGCAGTTGCGGCATTCCATTCGGACCAGGGCCCTGCTTTTGCCTCAAGGGCATTCAGGGACACCATGGCTTCGTTGGGGGTCCAGTTCCAGTACTCGTCTCCATTTCACCCCGAGGGAAATTCTGTCATGAGCGAGTAAACCGCAATTTAAAGCAATCCTTAACAGCCAGAGTCTTAGGTATGGGTCGTAGTTGGATAACTCACCTGTATTGAGTTCAGAGAGCACTAAATAACTTGCCTAGAAGGTCCCTGGGGGGTCGTACTTTATATGAGTGACTGTTCAGAACACAAATGTTTGTTCCGGATCTTGATGGTCCTGGTGTGGAGGCAGTAGAAACACCTTTTGACACAAATGATCGTGCAACTGTTTTACAGGAAATACAGCAGTTCCATGAAGATAACTCTTCTAAAAGTGCTGCCTCCAGAGGAATTAAAGATGTGCCAGTAACACCTACCAGCTGGATTCCTAGGGTTGGGGATCTTGTGCGTGAAAAGATCGCAGTGAAAAAAGAATTTGGCCCTTCTTATCGTGCACCAGTCCCTGTGTTGGGGATCCACTGAACCAGAACTGTTATTCTACCCCCGTTGCCAGGTGCCAAAGAAAATCGCTTTGTTTCTATTGACAATGTCAAGTTACATGTAGCCGATTCTACACAGCCGACCGAGAGGAACGTCCAGTAGTTCCCGAATCCCTCTCACTACTGGAGAAGATGTTCCGCTTCAAGTTGTCTATAGCAACACTGTTGACTCTCCGAGTTTGGGGAGGGTGGATGATGATCTCACATTAGTTCCACTAACAACGACCAACTTAGAAACATTTGATCAAGTCACCATGACCACTAACGTGACGGATGGTGCCAGTTCCAGTACTCGTCTCCATTTCACCCCGAGGGAAATTCTGTCATGAGCGAGTAAACCGCAATTTAAAGCAATCCTTAACAGCCAGAGTCTTAGGTATGGGTCGTAGTTGGATAACTCACCTGTATTGAGTTCAGAGAGCACTAAATAACTTGCCTAGAAGGTCCCTGGGGGGTCGTACTTTATATGAGTGACTGTTCAGAACACAAATGTTTGTTCCGGATCTTGATGGTCCTGGTGTGGAGGCAGTAGAAACACCTTTTGACACAAATGATCGTGCAACTGTTTTACAGGAAATACAGCAGTTCCATGAAGATAACTCTTCTAAAAGTGCTGCCTCCAGAGGAATTAAAGATGTGCACCAGTCCCTGTGTTGGGGATCCACTGAACCAGAACTGTTATTCTACCCCCGTTGCCAGGTGCCAAAGAAAATCGCTTTGTTTCTATTGACAATGTCAAGTTACATGTAGCCGATTCTACACAGCCGACCGAGAGGAACGTCCAGTAGTTCCCGAATCCCTCTCACTACTGGAGAAGATGTTCCGCTTCAAGTTGTCTATAGCAACACTGTTGACTCTCCGAGTTTGGGGAGGGTGGATGATGATCTCACATTAGTTCCACTAACAACGACCAACTTAGAAACATTTGATCAAGTCACCATGACCACTAACGTGACGGATGGTGCTGTCTACAGTATACCACTGTGGGAAACACCAACTCCTCCATTGACTACGGCAACGCCTTTTGCACGAACTGCCTCTGGTTACTTTGCCGACAACAACGATGGTCTATCGGACTCGTTCACCTCTTCGACTGCTGACCTGTCAGGTCCACGTAAGCTGATATGTTGGCTCAAAGATACGTATTTTGTTTTTCCATGAAACTATCTGTGACTTTTATTGACAATGTTGGCATTTTTTCTTTGGATTGGGTTTGTTATTACCTTTTTTCTGTTGATACATGGTCATTTTCTTCCCGAGAGATCAGCGGTTGAACAGGTGGAGGAGGTGTTGAAACCACATTTTTCATCACATAAGGTTAGAAGAGACTTGTCCTTTGTGAACATTTCTGCAGTGCCAATTCCAGATGGGATTGTGTGGGATAAATTAATGTTTGATATATATGGTCCCACTGAAATAATTCAAATACCGTATGTGCTGAAGTTATCTATGAATGATATAGTAATACCAGGCATTGTATCTGATGATTGGGATGTGAAGACAGTTGACTCAATGATGACAGAATTGCAATATTACGCTGTCTATGAAAATGAAGATGTTTACCAGTTTAGAGACAATTATGTTTTGCTATAATTATTATGGGCACCATTTGATACATAAAGCAAGTAGTCCAAAAACGATATTTGATTATACGCAATGGGAACATTGCCCAACTCTCCCGCAAGGGAGTTCCAAAACTTATTTTGATAAATTTACGTATTTTTCTGGGCATCATCAAAAGAATGCTGAGTCATATTATTTTAAGTTAACTCCGACTAAAGATAAGCAAATGTTGCTTACCAACACAAAATTTATATATTCGGACTCCTTTATTTCCCGGTTGTCTATTGAAGGTTATGAATATTGGTCAAAAATTTTTGATTTGAAAAGTGTTTGGGGAACAAAAAATTGGCAAACTAAGGGTAGAGAAACATTGTTTAGAGTATGTCTCATTCCCGTTCCAATGATTTTTTAAACTGAAACAACACAACAAACTAGCTGCTTAGGCTTGGCTACAATCAGAGAATTAAACATGCCTAGCATCCCTGCCCCTGCTCAATTTGATAACTGGCAAAAGTACACCAATGCAACTTTTAGTGAGCTTACTGAATGGGTCCGGAATGGTACATTTAATGCTTCACTGACACGTCCAGGCGGGTGGTTATTGTGGCGAATAGATACTAATGGGTGTCATCAACGTTTTGTCACCTCCTCTGGGGGTTTCCGGACGAGTAGATCAGACCCTCTCTATATATCACCAGAACATGCTGAAATAATTACGACATATAGTGTGGGAAAATTGTGCCAGCAATGGCTAAAATCATCCTCGCTAGATGCAGTTGAGACACATCTCACACTCCTGTCTAATGACACTGACTTACAAGATTTTTTATCAGGCCCGAAGACACCCTGAAGGAAGCAATGAAATATGGAAACTTTCCCAACAAGAGGCTGCAGCCCGGTTAAGGCAGATAGATCAGGAAAATATGAAAAATGCATTAGTTGTTCTGGATAATGGAATTTACACCTTGTCCGACCGGATATATACAATTAACAACATTGTTTCTTCTGCTGTAGACATTATAAGATCTGATATGACTTCTTTTATCATGGACAGAGTCAGACCAGGTCCATTATGCAGTTAGGTTGGACGCTTCAGACATTGAAGGCGGGTCGTGTTCCATGGCAGCACATCAGTGCCAGGGAAATATTTTTTCCTTTAATTTAACGCGACAACAACAACTAATGGCTAAGAAGGAGGAGACTTATGTCATGCTCAACATTGAAAAGTTAGAAAGATTGCCTTATACCGTGGCCGAGATTCCCTCAGCAGAGTGGTTGATACACAGGGTTATTAATCTGCCTATTTCTACATTACAATTCACTTCTTGTTTAAAACATGTTCCGGTAGGCAGATATGAAAAGTTGGGAGATAGTTACATCCATGAGGTGTGGGAGCTTCCCTTCTTGTACAAATGCCTTAAAGGCATGAAAGAGGTCTTTCTTAGCGGCAGTGAATGTGAGACTTCAGTCAGCCATTCAATGATTTGTAAGCAGCTGTCCTTGCATGGGGGGTGTAATGCCTCGGTTTCGAACTTGGCTTGCTATCTGAAGGGAGTTCCAGTCCCCTTGATTAAACGCACGTTCCAGGTGCTTTCAAACAGCAGCTACGTCCTCCTCAATAGTGAAGACTGTTGTGGAATGCGGGCTGGCATAGTTTACGTTGTTTCGGTCACTAAGGTCATTACTTGCTGCGGGAACGTGTTGTTTACCCCCACTAAAATTAGGGAGGTAGCAGATATTTGGCCTTACATTGCTACTTCCAAGGTGAATTTTGACAAGTTAAGCAGACTGAAGGCTTTATTGTTTCAAAAGCATGTGGCCCTTACATCTGCACGCAAGACCTACGCACTTCAGGTGGCAAGGTCATCAGCGGAAATACAGTCCCTGTTAAATACAAACTTTCCGAGCCACTTTGGTGAACTCATGGGACGTATATTTAATGCTTCCAGCAGGGCTGGATTGAAAAAGAAATTCAAAGCCGTTGGTGTTGGTTTCGTTCACACCTTCTCTTCTATATTCGGTTTAATACCTTTGGCTATTCATTCAATTTTCTGAAGCATTTTTGGGGGATTTCTGATAACTTTGGCTTTATTATCCGGCATTTTGCTGTTGCTGTTGTTTTTCCGCAATGGCTGTCCTGCCGCAACAACGATGAATGTGGGCGCTCCCAACAGCGCAGCTGTGTCGTGGACGCATGATGCAGCACTTTGGAGCAGCACTCCTGGAGTATTTGGAGTGTAACTGGTCTCTGTCATTCAGACCGTTTTTGGATTGTGTGCAGCCCGTGTTTCGGTGCCGTTGGTGCTCTTTTGAACATGCACTAGACGTTTGTCTCTCACAGCAACGCCCCCCAGTGGTTGATGCTGACCTGTTGATGTTATTGTTGAGGGCTCATTACCAGACATGCGCGCTGCGGCTGTGTTTGCTTCGAGAAACTGATTACGAGATACCCTTCCTGGAGGAAGTTGATATAAACTCATTCCTTGGCACTGCACGGGATGCCGCCTTGGTTGACACTGGGGCTTTGGAACACATCTGCTCCATGATAGTTTTTGGCGTGGATTTACTGGTATTGTCATCTGCCGAGCTGGAGAATCTCCTGCTTTCCATGACTGATGCTTGATTTGGACTTATTCTAAATTGACATTTTTTATTTTGAATTTGGCGTTTGGTCGCATGCTCATTTTTAAATTGAAAATCACTATGCTTGTGTGTCCTCTTAACTTGTTGAAATTGAATAGGGTTTCACTTATATTTTAGCTTAGGGCATTTTTAGCTTCGGCTTAAACCACTTTCTACGGACAAGGGGAGGGTTTAGTGTAGCCATTTTTAATATAGCTTAATGCACGTTATGTTAAAATATTAGGCCTCTGTGCACTTTGCACTAGATACCTTTTATTCAGCCTCGCACTGTTATTTTACAATAACCAGTTTTAAGGTCTTGTTTTTATTTCTTTCTATCACACTGTTTAGCTTAGTTCAGCACTGTGTCCTCAAACAATGTATTCTTGCTCACCCTGTGCTTCAGTCAAGGCTACAGTCTGGTACATTGCCGGTAAACGTGGTAGAAGTTTAGTCCCTAGTGTTCGTAGAAAATACGCATCCTTACGTAGGGACATTTTCTTAGAACATCTGCGTGTTATTTGTAAAAACACTTTCTAGTCCTAGTACAGGTCAGAGGGAGATTCCGACCAGGAACCTACAACTAGATGCTGACTGCCCCGTTGCAGATGCTGATGCAGATTACAGGCCTTTGCTCAGGTATGAGGGTTGATGTCCTCCTGGGGAACCTGGAAGGCAGGCTTAGAGCTTTACATGCTGTGCTCAAAATATAACTTAGAGAGAACCTAATCTAGTTACACTATGATAGCCTTATTCTTGTGCTTCACTCTCATCGTTACTATTTTTATCCTACTGTGTTGTGTAGTTCTGGTTATAGCAGCTCATGCTTTGCTATCTAAAATGCAGTCGTTTTATTAAACCAATCTTTAAAACATAAACTGCCTTTGTCATTTATATATGATACCGCACTGTGTATGAGAGAACCGGTTGTGACCTGAGTGACCACGACTTCCCTGGGAAGTACTAAGATGTAAAGTGCTTGGCTGCCCAATTGTCTCTTCCCTTTGGGAGAGATGAGGCACTGCTAGTTAGCCGGAGCAAAACCCGGATTTAGAGTGACAAAGGTCCTTCACCGTGGGTCAGACTTAGTCCCCCACACTGTGAACGATCTTGCCGCTCAAAATCCAGTAGTCTCATTAGGATAATGAGAGCCTACGCGACACTGGTAATAATGGTGTTGGTGGTAATGGTCATAATGGTGATATAGGATGTCTTGGTGGAAAGGGGATGGTGGAGGTAATGGTAGTAGTGGAGTGTATGGTGGTGATGGTAGTAACAGTGGTGGTAGTGATGGTGTGCATTAGTGGTAGTAATGGGGAAAGTAATGATGATACTGTTAGTACTAATGATTGTAATGTTAATATTCATGGCGGTGCTAATGGGAAATTGTTAGTGTAATTGAGGTGGAAGTAACGGTTTTGGTAGTGGTGATAAAGGTGTCATTTATAATGGTGATGCTAAAAAATTAGCTGGTTATGGTGGCAGTGGTAGCAATATTAGTGGCTGGAATGATGGTGCAAGTAAGTATTTCGGTGGCAATGGTGGTGGTGGTAATTGTAGTTGTGGTAACAGTGATGTGTAATGTGTTGGTGTAAGTAATGACAATAGTAGTAGTACATGTGGTATTGGTGGTTGAAGTAACAGTGGCGACTGTGGTAATAGTGATATTGTTAATGGAAGCAGTTGAGATGATAATGGTGGTTCTGATAAGGGTGATTGAGGTAATGGTGGTGGTGGTAATACTGTTAGAACGTTTTGTGTTGGTAATGGTAGTGGTAATAACAGTGGTGCTGTTAATTGTAATGATAGTAATGGTGATAGCAGTGACAAAGGTGATTGTGAGAATGGTGGTGGTAATGGCAGTGGTGGTAGTTGTATTGGTGGAGGTGATAATAGCGATATTGTTTGCTGTGGTGATGGTATTTTGGTGATGGTGGTGCTGATAATGGTAATCTTAGTAATGTACTAATGGAGGCCACAATGGGGATGCATCAGGGCAAATGAGGGGCATGCTGAACGTGTTCTCTGTGGCCCAGAAGCAGAACAGCTACAGTAAGAAGAATTGCAGAGTTCAACAGGATTGGGCAGCACGATACATGAGTTGCCATGAATGCTCATAAAAGAGCTGCTGGGTATGATGACATAAGCACTTGGTCCTCAATTGGAGAGAACAATGGTCCTAACATGAATTGCTGAACGATCTGAAACTGTATGCAGCAGCAGTCCAACTGCAGGCATGCCACAGAAACAAGCAGGGCAAAGCTGAGCTGGAACTGGTGTCTCCTAATGCTGGATGGCCACACCAAGGGTCAGATCTCACCAAAATGTCAAAAAGAAAGAAACCAGCCAGTCATTTTAATATGAGCCTAGTACTTGAATCCTTACAATAACATTAAAAAAGCATAAGGTAGCTAAAAATATTTTGTTTTTCAATATGTATGAGATAAATAATCAGATGTGTGATGATTGCATTTTTCAGATGTAAAATAGTCTTCCAAGCACTGCAATGCAAGTACACTGCGGGAGATGTAATGTTATACCAAAGAGCTAATATCATAACGTGTGAAATTCATAGCCCTCTGGATAGAGCCAAAGGACACTCCATGTAACATGGAGGTGTACAGGTTTGGTTCATTTGTGTTACGTAAAAATTTCCCTATTGTGAGTTTAAACAAAATTGTTCTGAACATGTCTGATCTGCTCGTATGAGGATATGGATAGAGCAGTGGGAAAGACCTGTCATCTACATAGATATGGTGCCATTTTGTTTGCATTAGTGTTTAATTGGCTCTGCATTGTGTGTTCTTTCAAAAAGAACAAGTTTCCAGCCAACAGTGAGAATGATTAAAGCCTAGTTTGTATCAATGGAAATATGCAAAGGGGGTAGGCAGCACACTGCCTGACACCCTAGCACCCAGTTTACTCAGATGCATTTATCATAAGTCATCAGAGCAAACTGGATGCTGGGATGCCAGGCAGTGTGCTCCCTACCATCTTTGTTTTATTGGGCTCCTGTAAGCTGTTGAGATGATGAGTTCTGGTTGATGAATGAATGCTCAGTGAGATGTACAGAGACACGAGAAATCTGTGAGCAGCATGACCACACCACTTAAATGAAGAATTATTCTCTACCGAAGAAATAAATCTATCCTGAAACACATGTCTAGAGATACACAGCACTGCCTGCACCAACAAATGGGGTAAACAAAGATTTTTTATTAAAGTGAATGTTACTATGAACTGCATTTACCATAATGCATCAGAGTGAACTGGATGGTGGGATGTCAGGCAGTGTGCTCCCAACCACGTTCATGCAATGGAAATATGAAAGCAGTCTCAGGCGGAAGACAACAAAATACTCAGAAATTTGGCACAAGAAGCAGCAGAACAACTAAAATAATCATGACGTCATAACAGGCAAACTCACCAGGACCCTAACTGTGCAACATAACTCTTCTTCATTGCCGATATTTTCACTGGCACTTTCACAAAACATCCAGTGTTAAAATGACTTATGCCATTGTCTTATCCAGGTGACTAGTTGACACCTGTTCGGTATAAGTCAATAAGGACGCTCAATGAAGGACCACACGCCAATTATGAATACAATTTAGCTTTACTAGAATTTCAGGTGAATATATGTATTTAGCACATCAACAATAGTAGAATAAGAATAGCAATGAAAAGCATCTATTTATATATGAGTACACGACAAAGAGCATCTATGCATATATATAAGCAAAGAGTTAATTGACAGATATAAGCTTTGATTAACTGTATACCAAAATGCATCACAGTACGATGTTCAGGAAGCAAAATATAAACGAGTTGAATACTTCAAATAAGCTTTGATTTACTACAGACCAAAATGCATGTTTCAATTACTGCATCAAGCTCACACTACGATGTTCAGGAAGCAAAATATAAACAAGCTGAATACTTCAGATTATAAACACAGTGCAAGCATAATAATCAATCATAATAATAGAGCAGAGAAACAAAGGCCTTTCATCCCTGTGTGGAACTTAACTTAGTCCACGAAATGCTGGGAAGCCCTCTACCGCCTGCTTGGACCTCTCTCCCCCTCAAGCGTCACAGTCTCTAAACAGCAAAACAGGGAGGCAGCGCTGGGCCATGGCAGCTTTCACAACCCCATCTGCGAGCTTCAAATCCCTCACCCGCAATTCGGTGCTTAAATAACTCGAAGCTTGGATTCTATCTCTTTCTGGCATTTTCTAGCTATGTTATCATCACTTGGCTGCTCTGCCCTTCCCCAGCCTTTGTTTTCATTCCATCTTCTCCCTGTACTCTCGTTCTCAAGGTTGAGACGTAGTCTTCTACACAAACAAGCTTGAAAATAATATCATACACTTTTCCACGTTATTCGGGGGATTCAGCAGGCATCACGCTCATCTACACTGCTCAAGCTAATTAACCCTTCGCGTCACAATGTCTTCCGCACCTTTCCCTATACTGATCACTCCACCCCTTAGATGAGCGCGATGCATGCAAAACAGATATCATTTACTTTGGCATTCCACTAGTTAGGTTGCTACTAATACTTGTCAGCGTTATTCTAAGCGCCTGCATCTTAGTATAAAGCTGTTTTGTGCATACATATAGTCTACATAGTATAGTCATTAACGTAACACAAACAATCAATAACCAAATTAGCTGTTGTAACACTATATTTGGAGTCTTCACCTTTCCCTATACTGATCAGCCATTGTCTTGTACTGGGTGCAGATGGATGATTTAGCTGCCCTTGGCCATATTGTAATCCATGAACTCTAATCAAGATCTCATCAAGATAATTTTCTTGTGTAGCCTTGCTGTCATAGCGGTTGGCTGTTATCTAAGGCTCTATATAAGCAAGATACCATTCTTCTTGACTTTCCCTCTGCATGCATTTCTTGGAGTTGTTTCACTGCTTTCCCCCTCCCTAATTGATTCATTACAAGCCAAGTGCAGAAACGGTGTTAATCTCTAAAGGTCTCTTGGGCCTTAATGAAAATCTTAACAGCATTGATCTCTGCCCTTGACAATTCCACTTTTTTATAGGGAGTTGTCAAGGGTTATCCCTCACCCAAATTAGGAAACCTCTGTCAACTTTTATTCCCCAAAATTCTGTCTACCCTATTATGAGAATGCCAGCTCAATGCTGCATTGGAACGAGAAAGTGCGTAGGATGGAGAGGCGAGTTATCTCAGGAAGCGTCGTTGTGGGTGGGGTGTAAGGTGCAGGAGTTGCAAAAATTGACTGAGATGAGGCCATGGGATCTCTTCAGGATCACATCCCTCAGCCAACTGGCTGGAGAACAGGAAATGACGTTGTTTAGGAACCTGCAAGAAGAATACAAGTTATGAGATGCCCAATATTTTATGTACCTGCAGGTGAAGCACGCACTGCTGGCCAAGGGCATGTTGTGAAAGGAGTTAGATAACAGAAGCCTTATAGAAAGGAGAATATTATTGAAAGGCATGGCTGCCAAGGGGATCTTCTACACAAACCACACACTCTTAAATAACAGACCTGATAACATCGATCCATTAGAAATAAGTGGGAGGCTAACTTTGGCCAGATGGAGGAAATAAACTGGGAGACCGCCCTGAAGCATCCCTGGGAAGTAACAATCAAATGTTTTTTCGCTTCATACAGTTGAAGATCCTACACAGATTATATTTCCATAGACAATGACTATTCACAATGGATAGGGCACAGGCCCCTAACCGTTTGAGAGATAGAGGGGAGTAGGGCACCCTCTTCCACACAATTTGGACCTCTTCCAGTACACAACCCTGTTGGCAGAAAGTGGGCTCGAAATTGACAGATACAAATCACTTCCCAGATCCTGATGTTGGGCAATCCTAATGATGTGGATCTACCCAGGAAACAGCTGTTCTTCTGTTTGCTCAGACCAATATGCCACCGAGGGATGGAGAGGTCCTGTCCCCCCTCACTGAATCAATGGGTCATATTTATGATGCACTGCATGGAAGTAAAAAGGAATGTTTACAAGGCCAGTGATTGCTCAAAGAAATTACACAGAGTGTGAGGTCCATTGAGAGAGCATTATGTTCTGGCCTTAGGTCTGAGGGTGAGGTGAAATCAAAGGGAAGACTGTAGGACTGCCACGAGTGGGAAGTAGGAGCGGAGGGAGGTGGATCATGGGTATCAATTCTCAAGGAAGCTTCTAGTTGGAGTCATTTGGTCTTCCACCCAATTTTGTTGAGTAGCACCCAAGTAACTATGCTAATTCTATGTATATGGTGGTTTAATGTTTTGTTTGTAAAAAAACAATAAAAAACATTAAAATAATATGTTGGAATATTTAAAATAAACTACAAAAATATTATATCAGGTTTGCTATCCCCACTCCCTGGTTAGTCACACTGCAAAACGTGCTGGACTTTGGAGATTTCAAATTTTAAATGTTCATTCCAAACTTAACCACAGTGACTTTGAAGGGTTCAAATAGACTATACATGCTACAATCTTAAACACATTGGGCAAAATTGTGGATTTTAAGAGGTTCATATTTAGTAAGCCCACTCTACATTTCCAAGTTGGGGGACATGTTGGGCTCTGAGGGATTCAGATTTACTATTACCACTATAAACAAAACCACACTGGGGAAAGTGTTGGCCTTTGAGTGGGGAGGTTTATTATCCCTGCTTCAAATTTAGGGCCTGATTTACAGTTTGGTGGAGGGGTTACTCTGTCACAAATAGGGATGATTATCCATCTGCTGAACTCTAAATCACATTATGTCCTATGGGATTTAGATTTTGACGTAGAGGTTATCTGTCATCATTGTATCAGTGTAAACTTTAACAGTGAAAAACAAAATAGGAATTCAAACCTTCTAAAAGAACATGTATGATGTTTAAAATGTAAAATTAAATACGTGCATTAAAACTTCCAATGTAAAACATGACAAATGCACCTTAACTTAAAACCAAGAACTGCATTCAAACCAATAAAATTCAATCATTTATTTTGATAGAAAATTTAACAGGGACCAACATTTTTCAAACAAATTATTAACCTAAAATATAATTGACTTTTTGAATACTTTATATTTTATATAACATTTTGAACATTTCATAAATAAAATTGTATATTTGTAGTTAAAATAATTAATTACAAAATATTTACAAATCCAAACGTAATATTAACTAAATTTTAAACATAATAAGATTTTCAAATCAAAAATGTTAACTTCACATCCCACTCCTAAAACTGACCTTTATAGAAAAAAAGCAACATTTTCTTCTGTAACCTTTTGTCACATTGGCAGATTGACAAAAACAATATATCATTACGTCCACTAGACCCTCACAGTTGCAAGGATATATAGGGCTTTTAGGTTCTCAGAGAACAAGGTGGCCAGAGCCAATAATTGAGCTGCACCCTACAATGTTTTTTCATTGAGTGCCCAGTATAGACCAAATCTTACAGCAAAATAGGCAAAGTGAAAAATGGTATCAAGGAAACTTATGCATTTCTGAAATGGGCACTAGATATAGAGTTTAGAAACAGTGGTTATTTCTACATCTTAGAATTTGTGGGTGCCCATACTGGCGTTTGATTTGGAGGGTATTTTTCAAAATGTAATTTTTCTTAGGCACTGGCTTACATTTGAAAGGCAATAATGTAGTGAAAATAGGTAGTAACAAATGTTCTACAATAATATGCTCCCACAAGTCTTCCAATAAAAATGGTACCTCACTTGTGTGGATAGGCTTAGTGCCTGTGACAGGAAATGGCGGAAAATGTAACATAGTAATTTTTCCACTGAAAACTAGCCTTTTATGCAATGTGGTTAGCTCACCATTTTGGACCCTTGCTCAGCCGGCACCTAGGAAAACCTAGATAACCTGTACATTTTTTAAAATTAGACATGGAGGGGTATCTAGGGTGGGCTGACTTGTGTGGCTCACACCACGCATTTTTACCCAGAATCCTCAACTTTTCACTTAAAAGCACATTTTGCTCATTTTTTTGTGCTGAACCATTCTGGAGTCTGTGAGGAGGCACAAACGTCTTCCTCCTGGCATTATCCCCGGTCTCCCGATAAAAAAGGTATCCCACTTGTGTAGTTAGGCTAGTGCCCGTGACATGATATGGCCCAAAACACAACAAGGATGCGGAACATTTTACCTCTGAAAACTGACCCTTTTTTTCCAATGCAGGCATCTCAAGATTTTGGATCAGAGCTCAGCCAGAATTTATGTCCAAACTGTACATTGTTTTAAACTAGACACCCAGGAGTAACCAGGGTGGGCTGACTTGTGTGGCTCTCACTATGTTTTTTGACGCAGAATTCCTTGCAAACCACAAACTTTCACTGAAAAATACACATCTTCCTCACATTTCTGTGATGGAAAGTTCTGGAATCTGTGGGGAGTCACAAACGTCCTTCCACCTGCAGTCCTCCAGTCCTCCCAATAAAAATGGTGCCTCACTTGTGAGGGTAGGCCTAGTTCCTGTCACAGGAAATTGACCCAAATGCAACATGGACTTAGCATATTTTTTCACCGAAAACTAGCTCTTTTTTCCAATGTGGATAGCTTGAGATTTTGGACCATAGTTCAGCCCAGCACCTAGGGAAACCTAGCCAACCTGTTCATTTTGGAAACTAGACACCAAAGGCCCAGATTTATGGCAAAGTGGCACAGCGCAGTGCTGCACCAAAAATAAGAGAGCCGTACCTCTTTTGAAATGCAGGTATGTGCCCTACTTACAGGAATACGGTGCACCCCTGCATTTCCCGCTGTGTCAGCACTGAATTGAGCTGCCTGTGCCAACGAAGGCATCCTTGCACCCTTCCTTCACATAAACAATTTATAATGGCAATTTGGCACTTCTATGTGTGCTGCAAAATGCAGCACACATAGAAGTGTTAAGGCATCCTTTTGGCATGATTGTTTATGTGCAGGAAGGGACACCTTCCTGCACAGAAACAGTCATCCATGGCATTTTGCTTCTTCTTTGTGTTCTGCAGAATGCAGCACACATAGTAAAAGCAAAAAACTAGGATGAATAAAAGCATTTCCTCTTGTTTTGCCATGCTAACACCACCTCTGGGATGGTGTTAGTTTTTGGCACTGCCACATATTGACAATTTCTCGTAAATCTGGAGCAGCATCAAAAGCAATGGGTGTTGTGGTGGAACACCTACAGCAACACCCATTGCACACCCCTCAGATGAAGAAAACTGTGTGGAGGGGCCCATATTTACGTGAAGGCGTGACGTCACAAAACGTGGTGTTACACCCTGTTGTAAATAGGGAGCAGTGGTTAGCGCCACTTGAGCTTCATGAAAAGTGACACTCCGGTGGCGCTATGGGTTCTTAAACCAGCCCCCTAGTGGTATCTAGGGTGGGCTGACTTGCATGGCCCACACCACATATTTTTACCTAGAATCCTTTCAAACCTCAGACTTTCACTAAAATATTTTCCTCATATTTCTGTGATGGAAAATTCTGGAATCTGTGAGGAGTCACAAACTTCCTTCCACCCGGCATTCCCCCAGGTTTCTTGATATAAATGGTGCCTCGCTTCTGTGAGTAGGCCTAGTGCTTATGACAGGAAACAGCCCAAAATGCCAAATAGATGCAGACCCTTTTTTCCCATGTGGGTAGCTTGAGATTTTAGACTCTATATCCGCCAGAGCCTGAGGAAACCTAGCGAACCTGTACATTCCTGAAAACTAGACATGTAGGGGAATCTAAGGTGGGCTGACTTGCGCGGCACACACCAATTTTTTTTTAACCCAGAATCCCTTGCACACCTCAGACATTTATTAAAAAATCTACTTTTCCTCAAATTTACGTGATGGAAAGTTGTAGAATCTGTGGGGAGCCACTAAATTCATTCCACCTGGCATTTCCCCAGGTCTCCAAATAAAAATGGTACCTCACTTGTGTGGATATGCCTAGTGCCTACAACAGGAAATGTCCTAAACACAACATGGATGCAGGACATATTTCCACTGAAAGCTAACCCTTTTTTTCTAATGTGGGTAGCTTGAGATTTTGGACCCTAGCTCAGTTGGCACATAAGGAAACCTAGCCAACCTGTACATTTTTTAAAACTATATACCTAGGGCTATCCAGGGTGGGCTGACTTGCATGGCTCACACCACAGTTGTTTTTGTTAGAAAGAATGCCTTGCATAACTCCAACTTTCACAAAAAAACATAATTTCCTCACATTTCTGTGATGAAAAGTTATGGAATCTGTGGGGATCCACAAACTTCCACCATGCATTCCCCTAGGTCACCTAATAAAAATGGTACCTCCTTTGTGTGGGTAGTCCTAGTGCCAGCAGCAGGAAATGGCTCAAAAAGTGGTAGCTTGAGATTTTGGACCCTAGCTCAGCCGGCACTTCGGTAAACCTAGCCAACCTGTACATTTTTTTAAACTAGACTCCTTGGTGCATCCAAGGTGAGCTGACTTGCATGTCTTTCAACAAATGTTTTATCCAGAATCCCTTGCAAACCTCAAACTTACACTAAAAACACTTTTTCCTCAGATTTCTTTTATGGAAAGTTCTGGAATCTGCAGACAGCCATAAATTTCCCACAACCCAGAGTTCTCCCAAATCTCCAGAGAAAAAGGTGCCTCACTTGTGCAGGTGGACCAAGTGCCTGCGACAGGGAAGAGTCCAAAATGCATTGTGGCAATAATAATAACTATGGTGAGTGCATTAATTAGTCATGGGATCAGCAACAATGTAGGGAAGCCTATCATACCCTGACATTTCTGAAAAATAGACATCAAGGGGAGTTCAGGGAGGTATCGCTTGTGATGTAGGAGAAATTTCAGTACTGTTCCTCTTGTCAAGGTGATCATCTATATGTGACAGTTTATGCATTATGTAAATTAAAGTACTAATAGTTGGACTATAGAAAAATGCACTGAGAAGCCATTTGGGGTGTATTCATCTTAGACTATTGATTGAAACATAGGTGGTATCAAGATTTAATTACATGTTTGAAGAACTAATAAAATGTCGTCTTCTTGTTAACGTGTACTGTTCTTTCAGTCTCTGTTCAAATGAGAATGCTAGTTTGTTAAAAGATGTGTATTGTTCTACACATGAGATGTCTATTGTTCTACACATATAGAGTTGTAAGAATATGTCCTTGAAAGTAGAGCATCCTGGACTGTGGACTGGCAATGAAAACACTTGTCTCAATCTTGTGTGGAAGTATGCAAATGGGTGCTGTTCTCAAGGCAAATCTGGGAAGCCATGTGGATGTTTCAAGCTGAAGTCACATGATTGCTTTCTATAAGTTGTTGCCCCTTCGATGTCAATTGAGCTGTTGTATTTACAAATCAGCTCACCCTATTAAGTCCAAAATATTGATTCCCAGCTGGACTCAGATTAGATACCTTCAGAATCCTGAGAGAGAATTACTAGAGCTCAGAGAAAAATGCTTTTGCCCCTTATCCTGAATGCAAAGCCCCTTAGAGATGTATCTTCCTCTCTGCCCTTGCTCCTTTAAAATGTTTTGCTGAGATGTAGAGTTTTTTCCCCATACCCTTAAGGAAGACTCTTGAATGATCTTCTGATATGTAGACGCTTTCCCTTTTTAGCTATTTTTTGCCTATCTTAGTTAGTAACCTGCTCCCCGACATTACCTTTTTCCAAATAATTTTTGTCTTTTTTGTTCTGTTTGTCTTTTGCCCACATGTCTTCTGTCCCATACATGTTATTCTCTGATTGGCTAAACCACGGGATTTCCCCTTGCCCAGTTAAACTGAGCTTGGATGATTTGCGTTGCCTTAATGCTTCTTAAAACTAAGCAATGCTTGTTCTCCATTCATAAAGTTATTTTATTGATGGTTTGCATTGCTTTTGTTGAATGCCTAGATCTCATGATGTTAGTCCATCTGAATTTATTTCATTGCCTTGCACAGCCCTTAGTGATATTTTAACTTTATAACTTGTCTTGTGAATATCCTACATGACTCTGAGCTTAAGTTTGTAATAAACCCCTAACTTTATTTTTCATTGGAGTTTTTCTTGACTGGCCAAATTGGTTATACTGTGTCATTTAATTACTTTGTATTGACATTTCCTTGTTTGATTCTACTATATCCTATGCAGGGTTCAAAGATCCATTGACCTTGTTGAGCATTGATTCCAGTGAAGGATGAAAATCCTCCAGCAGATCTGGAAGCAGAGGTATGGTTAGTCCCACAAGGAGGGAGAACCATTTAAGTATAGTGTTAGGGAGATAGAATTGGTCCCATGTGATTGCCCAGTCCAAATTTTGCCCACCCTGAAATCTGTCCCTTCGTCCGTTCCAAAGACTGATGAAGTTCCAGAGTTGCTTCTGCCAGAGACAGATGTGTGAGTATTAGTAGGGTTTTCTGCCTACATTTCTTTTGGCCTGAAGATTGCAGTAAAGTGTGATGTTGTTAAGTGTTTTGGGGACTCGTAGTACTCATTTGATTGTGGCAGCTGTTGCTAAAAATGTCCAGGCTTGTTGTTGTTGTTGATGGGTCCAGCATGACTTAAGATCCTGGGATAATACACAAGTGTAGAAGACACTTGGTTAATTTATTATCTGCAGTAAGGTGTCTGTCATGAGACATTTTTGACGGTGCCAATAGTTTTTCTTGAGGAGGTTGGGTATGATATTGAGTGATTCCTGAGGGCCCATGGAGGATCTGTATCAACTGGAGTGAGGTTTGCTGAACAAGTTTCCCTTGTGTAATTGTGAAGGCTTCAGCTGGAAAGTGTATCTCTGTACAGCTTTTAAGTGTTTGAGTTCCTACCCTGTAGTGTGCAGACAGGTGTTGGTTTTTGCTAGCAATAATTTGCATTAGGTGTATGTGAACGATTGTGTGAGAGACAATTGTGAAGCAACTGCATTGCCAAAAGAAGTGAGTATGACATAATTGTGTGCCGCACTGGTATGGATCGGTTGGTGTGAAGCTATGCTGGTATTGGTGGACAGGGCTGCATTGCTATTGGTTGAGAATGTCGAGAGAAAAGGATTTTAGGATTGAAGTTACTTTGTGATTCAAATTAAAATTTATTGTGATTAACTGAAGTTGAATAAAAATCAAAATCTTGAAAGCTTTAAAGAGTGTATTTAGATGATATTTATTTATTTCAGTTATATAAGGTATAGAGCCCCACCCAAAGGTACTCTAGGTCATTATGCAGCATCTGTAAAAGGATTTTTTGCATGTTTGTGGCTTGAATAATGGTGTAGGATTACTTAGAAAGAAGATGCTTTAGCATTTCCCAGTTATGGAACTTTTAATCTGAGAATTCTAGACAATTTGAGGCAAGTGCTTTATTAAATGAAACTGCTTTGAAGACCTGCTCAATGTGAACCATTTTCTATTAGGGAACTTGTAGCACAACAGAAAATGACAACTGAATATGAGAACAGAATGCAGAAAGCAATAAAGATACTTGCGAAGGTTAGGTAGAATGCAGAATAGAAAACTTGGAGCGCAGACATAGTTGAGGGAGTTAGAATGTATCCAGCTATTTCTAGAGAACATGAGGAAGGCGTTAAACTCAAGACAAAGAAACAGACAGGAAAAGCAGAGCAGATAACAGATACCAAGTATAAAATGACAGTCACATATGAGAGTGGTTCAGATGATGAGTCTATAAACCAAGTCTTGTTGACTTGTCCACAGCTGTTCCATTCAGTTGAGGCACTGAAGCTACCCAAAATCTAACCCTGAATGTGGCCCATGCTCCAGTTGCACAGACCACAATTCAATGCAAATTAAGAGAAACTAATTCATGAAGTGATCCAACCAGTTCAGAACATTAACACAGTTCAGCCTGTGCCAAGTCCTGTTGTAAATCAAATTGTGCCAAATTCTAATGTATCTCACATGGTGCAGTCACCTTACATGAATTTGACTGTGCTAAATTTCGTTCCAAACCAACCTGCGCAAATGTTTAGTTTTTAATGTGTGTTTTTGTATCAGTAGAGAAGTATTTTAGCTGTAGTAGACATTGCTAATCTGAGCCAATTGTTTCTGGGCAACATTTTTAAAAATGGTGGATGTGTTGCAGTGATGATGTAAATTTTAGGAACAATGAGATCTATATACTTCATTTTGGTGTCAAAACATACATTTGGGGAGTCAAGTAGTCTTATAGAGACAGGAAATAACTCCTTAGAGCAAACCTTCTGTCATCTTCTAAAATTCCAGCTCTATTATGATGAGTTTTAGCCATCATGTAGGTAATTTATGTTAATATTGTTTTTGTTTCAGATTTTCCATTGATCAAATACTTAAACATGAGTGAAGCTGGTGGTAGCAGAGGATTATTACCTACTGACAGAGTATTGCTAACTACTAAATCTGAGGACACCTTCAACAAAGAAAAATGTGAAACCTGCCACACTAATCCAAAAGATAAGCTAACATAATGTCCGGCTGTATAGAAGAGAGTTTGAGATGCTGCCGAAATACGGCAAGATGAAGTTCACAAAAGATTGAAACTTCTGGGCGAAGAGGATCAAATATTTTATCATTGTAACAACAGGTGCTACAAGTTGTATACAATGGAAAAAAGCTAGAAAAAGGTATTTAAAAAATAGCAGAAACCAGTGAATCACAACAAGAATCCGAGTTTTCTGAGTAAGCGACAACAACCAAACTCAAAGCCCATCCACTAAGAAGATCGATGGCTACCCCTCGTCCACCTCCAAAAACTGACCAGAAAGCAGAGGATCTTCAATGTGTTATCTGTTTTTTAGCTATAAAAAAGGACGAAGGGATAGACGAAAGAACAAAGGCACTGATTTATACTTTTTTTTGTGCTGCATTACTGTTATTTTTTGATGCAAAAGCGGTGCAAACGTACAAATTACAATTTTTGTAAGTTTGCACCGCTTTTACGTCAAAAAATGACAGTAATGCGGCGCAAAGAAATTATAAATCAGGGCCAAAGTGTGTGAGCCTCGAAGGGGAAACCTCTTTTTGTCTGCAGCTAGATTCTTCCAAGATGAAGTTTTCAGCAGAGTAACTGATCTAAACAGTGAGGTGAATGTATTTGCATCAGATTTGTATGCCCACCCGAACTGCTGATCGCTTTGATGATATAAGCAAACAAGTGAAGAGAATCCCATGAACCAACAGGCTTATGCTATGCAAATATACTGTCTTTTCCAAATCATATTTTATGAATTACATCACAGCAAAAAAACAAAACTGCTACACATGATCTCTGCCCATGCAATCTATGACAAGTGCAAAAGTAGAGAGCTAATCACTTCAATGATTAGGATTGGTGTATGAAAAAGTTATAATGACAAAGTTGATCATTATGACATTGGCGGTAAATCCCACTTATGGCAGCCAACAGACCGCCGCGGAGACGAACATCCGTTCCCCAAATTATGAGACACACACACCAATCCGACAGAATACTGCCACATACACAAATCCGCTGGCCCAAAGGTCAGTGCTAAAGTGGCGGTACCAACTCCCCTACCGTTATGCCAACAAAACAACGCCCACCACATTATGACCCATGAATCAACACAACGGACATTCGATGGCGGTAAACCATTGGCGGTAAACACTAGCGCGCTCAAAATGGACACCCATATACTAAACTACACAACATTGGCTAATACCAAAAACACACACCTGACACTCATACACACACCACACCCACCCATCCACAGCACTATAAAACACACACCTACTTTACCCACAACCCTTTACGAATACAAATAATTGCCACCAGACTGACTCCAAGACCATTGCCACAAGTAGACACACACACCACATACACCGAGACATACCTCACGCACCCCACATCACACACCCAACCACAGTACTCAACACCCACATACTTACACACACCACACAACACCCATGTCCCCTCAAAGGCACCCCCGTTTTACAGATGAGGAGTTGCGGGTCATGGTGGAGGAAATCGTCAGGTAGTGCCACAGCTGTTTGGATCACAGATACAGCAAATATCCATTGCCAGGAAGATTGAGCTATGGCGGAGGATCATGGACAGCGCGAACGCCGTGGGACATCATCCGAGAACAAGGGACAACATGAGGAAGAGGTGGAACGACCTACGGGGAAAGTATGTTCCGTGGCAGCAAGGTACCAGCTCGCCATGCAGAGGAATGGCGGTGGACCCCTACCTCCTCCCCCACAGCTCACAGCATGGGAGGAGCAAGTCTTGGCATTACTGCATCCTGCGGGAGTCACTGGAGTTGCTGGAGGACTGGACACTGGTGAGTCAATATTTACTACTTATCAACCCCATCCCTGTATACCATCTGACCCCCTCACCCTCACTCCCATCACTCCACTCCATCCCACACACTGCACCTACACATATGACTAACCCCAAAGCCAAGCCATGCATGCTATACCAATGCATGGACAGCCCCCAGCCCTGCATGCACACCCATCACAAAAGCATGCACAGCATGGAGAACTAACAATCACAACAGACCATACACATACAAAGCTGGCAGGGCAACAGCAACAATAGAGGGGAAGATAGGGATGTACAATATGTCACAGACAAGAAGCATAATACATCCCCACAGGTGCCCCAGCCAATGTCAGCAGAGAGGAGGTGCCACGACAAACTAGTACCCCAACAGAAGATGCCCCCAGTGATGACTGTAACTCTGGACTTCTGGATCTGAATGAACTACCTGGCCCATCAGGGACCACTGGTCAGTCGGTCACCCCAGCCCACTCACAGTCAACCACAGTGCCTCCCCCTTCAGTATCCAACATGACAGCACTGACCCAGCATCCCCACACCTCTGTCCCCCACACACGTCAATCAGCAGTGTGCCTACCTGTACAGGGTCCCCAGTCCACACCTCACCCCAAGACAATCAGGGTCCTGGGGTCTGTGGCAGTTGGCACACTGTTCAGAGGACAAAGGCACAGGGCAACAGGGACACTGGGAGGACCGCTGTGTGCCAGGGGGAGGACAGGCCCAGGGAACCAGCTCTCCAGGAGGCACTCATCAAGATCCTGGGGCCCTACCAACAACCCTAGGACACGATGGGCCAGATCCTTAACAACATGCAGGAGAACAAGCGGCTGCAGGAGGAACACCATCAGGAGATCAGGGAGGACTTGCAGGCTCTCAATACCACCATGATCTCCATAGCAGGGGTGCTGGCAGACATGGCCAACATCATGATGGAATTGACAGCACACCAGCGAGCCCCTACCACTAGCCAGTCAATTGACCAGCCCTCCGCTTCTGCTGCAGCTAATGGGCAGGAGGCCCCGCCACAGGACCCACAGGTCACCAGCACCCCTCCCCATGCAGAAGGTAAACCACCCCTCAAATGTTCCCTGCAAACCTAGACAGAAGCCAGAGACAGTTGCCAAGACAAGACCACCGCCAGGAAATGAGACTCTCCTGATTGTCCCCCTTGTCTCCGACCCTGTCACCTTATCCACTTTGAACTGCCTTTGCTCCCCTTTCTTTGGCCAACTGGACACTGGACCTGTGCTATAAACAGACTAGAAAAATACCCTGGACTTTCCTCTACCATCACCCCATTCCATTGCACTTTTCAGTCAATTGTTTGCACTACAATAAACACCCTTAAACACAACTTGAGTGACACCATTTTATGTGTTGAAAATGTGCGCTTATGGGAACACTTACATCTAGTGCAAATGATCAGAACACTGTGATAGCATACAAATAATGACCTGTAGCTGTCTGTAGTAAACACACCAGGACACTGTTGTCATATCACCAACATTTGTAAAATTACAAGCCATAGGTGACAGTAAGTTGAGATGAAAAAAAAAGTGAATGCCTTCATGCTACAGCCACACAGAAAGCATCAATAGCCAGATCAATGGTCAGTTCCACTGCCTCAACTGTGTGTCATTGGAAGAATTGTCTTATAACTGATGTTCTGATGTCCTCATCCTCATCCTCTGCCTCCTCATCCTCACTGTCCTTAGGGTTCACTGCTGCCACAGGGTCATCTCCAGTCCCCTCCTCCTGCACAAAAGGTACATGTCATCTGACGGCCAGGTTATGCAACATGCAGCATACCACTAATATCTGGCAGACCTTCTCGGGTGAGTAGCACAGGGATCCACCTGTCAGAGGCAGGCACCAGAACCTGGCCTTCAGGAGGCCAAAGGTCATCTCCATTATTCTCCTGGTTCACCCATGTGCATCATTATAACGGTTCTCAGCCCCTGTCCTGGCATTCCTCATAGGGGTCAGGAGCCACAATAGGTTTGGGTAGCCAGAGTCACCTGCAAGTACTGAGGGACAAAACTTAGCCTTACACAATGCTATGGGGATAACACTTGAAGTCATACACTGACATACAGTGGATGGGGTCTCTGGCTCACCCATTAGCCACACCTTGTGCGTCTGTACTTGGGCCATCACATTTGGAATGCTGCTATTCTTAAAATGCCAGGATACTTGGCAGTATCGTGGAGGATGTTCTGGTACGTCAGGCACACCATTTGCACATTGAGTGAGTGGAAACTCTTCCGATTGCTGAACACCTGTTCATTCTGGCAGGGGGTGGAACAACTGCAATATGTGTACCGTCAATCACCCAGGGTCGAACAACCTGCTCGACCCTTCACAAACCGGATTCCGAACCAACCACAGCACGGAAACCGCCCTCATCTCAGTCACAGACGACATCAGAACCCTGATGGACAACGGTGAAACAGTCGCCCTCATCCTCCTCGACCTCTCGGCGGCCTTCGACACCGTCTGTCACCGCACCCTAATCACCCACCTCCGCTCCACCGGGATCCAAGGCCAGGCCCTGGACTGGATCGCCTCCTTCCTCTCAAACCGTTCCCAAAGAGTTTACCTCCCACCGTTTCGCTCAGATCCCACCGAGATCATCTGCGGCGTACCTCAAGGCTCATCGCTCAGCACGACACTCTTCAATGTCTACATGAGCCCCCTCCCCAACATCGTACGCAAGCACGACATCATCATCACCTCCTACGCCGACGACACCCAACTTATACTCTCCCTCACCAAGGACCCCGCCAGCGCCAAGACCAACCTACAAGAGGGTATGAAGGACGTCGCAGATTGGATGAGGCTCAGTCGCCTAAAGCTGAACTCTGACAAAAAGTCCTCATCCTCGGCAACACCCCGTCCGCCTGGGACGGGGTGTCCTCCGCCTGCTTCCTCACCCTCCGCATGCTCTCCGCAAGATCTTCCGCTGGATCCCCGCTGGATCCCCGCCGACACGAGCCGCCTGGACTACGGCAACACCCTCTACGCTGGGACCACTACCAAACTCCAAAATCGCCTGCAACGCATTCAAAACGCCTCGGCCCGCCTCATCCTCGACGTACCCCGCAACAGCCACATCTCCGCACACCTGAGAGACCTGCACTGGCTCCCAGTCAGCAAAAGGATCACCTTTCGACTTCTCACCCACGCACACAAAGCCCTCCACAACAAGGGACCGGAATACCTCAACCGACGCCTCAGCTTCTACGTCCCCACCCGCCTCCTCCATTCCTCTGGCCTCGCACTCGCTGCCGTCCCTCGCATCCGCCGCTCCACGGCGGGTGGGAGGTCTTTCTCCTTCCTGGCAGCCAAGACCTGGAACTCCCTCCCCACTAGCCTCAGGACCACCCAGGACCACTCCGCATTCCGGAGACTCCTAAAAACCTGGCTTTTCGAGCAGCAGTAAGCCCCCCCCTTTCCCCTAGCGCCTTGAGACCCGCACGGGTGAGTAGCGCGCTTTATAAATGTTAATGATTTGATTTGATTTGATTATGTCCCATTGCACAGAATCCTGCTTTCACAGTGGCCAAATCTTCTACCTGGGGGAAAGAAATGTAGCTGCACATGTGTTTTACCAAGGCAGACAATACCCTTGCCAGCACGATTGAGAACATTGGCTGTGACATTCTTGCTGCCAAGCCCACCGCCCTTGGAAAGAACCAGTTGCCAGGAAATGGAGCACTGATAGAACCTGCATGAGAGGGGGGATCCCAGTGGGATGACAGATAGCTGATATCACGTCAGGGTCCAAGTGGGCACATAGCTCTCTGATTGCGGCCCTGTCCAGTCTATAGGTGAGGATAATGTGCCTGTCCTCCAGTGTAGCCAAGTCCACAAGGGGTATGTACACAGGAGTTTGTCTCCTCCTCCTATTCATCCGCAGTGGTAGGTATCTAAGGGACACAAGAATGAGTGGGCTGTCATAATTTATACAATGGAACCACCACCTTAGTGTGCATACAGCATTAATGTGATGGGACAGTGGGAATGGCAATGTATGTGCAATTTCCATAAATGACGCTGTTATAGAAGATCTGTATGTAGTCCATCACTATAAAATGGCGACCACCAGTCCTGTATCTAGGGACAGGTGGAAATGAGGTAACTCCAACGACATTGTGAGTGGCAGAAGGCGGTCTTGCACTGCTGTGCAATTCCTCTTTGGCTAATATTGGTCTCTATGGAGTACAGTGGCCAATGAGGATCAACGTCGGCGGTGACGGTGTACACTGCTGCCGACGTAACTGCCATTTTCTGTCTATAACCTCACTTGATTCCTGACTTTCCACAGGACAACACTTACACTGTGTGTGTTGCTGTGACCTGTGTCTGGAACCTACCATGGCCCGTGTGACCGGGGAAAGGAACCCAGCCTTCACTTAGATGTAGTTGGAGTGCTTGGTGTTTGGGGTCCTGCCCCAGTTTAGAGAGCTGTATGGGCCTCCAGACCAACAGCTGAGTACACCTTGGGCACGATGCATGTGGGGGGCTTGCATTGGGATGTGTGTGCAGGCATCGTGTCATATGTAGGGTGGTATGTCTGGTGGTAGTGGACTTGGTGTGCGCCGGGCATCATATGTGCCAAATAAGTTTGAAATGGGATTTAGGGGCCATATGTGTGACAGGCTGGATTTTATGTGTAATTCTGTCCTCCTATCTGTATTCCCTCTGCAAGTCAGCGCCCATCAAAAGAAGGGATTTTGGTGTGCCATCGCCAAGGACATGCAGGCCCTGGGGGTCTACAGCAGGCGGAGACCCGACTGCAGGAAACGGTCAGGGAACCTGAGATGCTGGGCAGAGAAGACCGTGGACGCCCAGCTGGGGATGGCCTACCAACGAGGAAGGGGTGCCTGTCGGAACCTGACCCCCCTGTAGGCCTGCATACTGGCGGTGGCCTACCCAGAGCTGGATGGGCGCTTGAGGGCATCAAAGCAGCCACAAGGGGGTGAGTACAGTGGGCCTTACTACAATAATTGGTAGGTGGCATGGGATCCGAGTGGTGGTTGTGAGTTAGTGGGTGCCCCTTAATGCCACGCCAGACATTGCAGCATGATCCAGCTCAAGGGTAATGAGTGTATGGCAAATGCATGTAACCTAGCTCATTTGCATTCCATGTCAGTCAGGGCTTTGTGGGTCTCAGGAGGTGTGCAGTTGGTGGTGTTTAGCCCTCATCTTGCTGTGGCATCTAGCCAATTCAATGCCAGTGCAATGCATAGTGCTAAATCCTGAGCCCTGTGTGTGAAGGTCCTGTGTATGCCAACTGTGATCTTGGTGCTGTAATTGACCCAGTGCTCCCTTTCTCTCTCCTCCTTTCTCCTTCTGTCCTCCTGTTTATGTGTGCATTAGCATCAGCAGAGGCACCGGCGACAGAAGGAGCTGCATCCCACAGGACCCAGGAGGCAGAGTCTGCCGACGCTGAGGGAACCAGTGGGGCAGAGGGCGAGGGGAGCACCACAGCAGGGAAAGGAGGTGACAACACTGACTCAGTTACCTCCTCCAATAGAAGCTCCCTGGTGACAGATACTTCTGTGACCACCCCAGATGCAGGTACAGCTGCCACCCCCGTACCAGCACCGCCCTCCTAGTAGCTCCTCAGTGAGTTACCCAAGCCCACTCACCCAGGAGGGTGGGCATCTCCTTTGCTCCAGGCACCTCAGGCCCTGCTGCCCTCATTGAGGAGGCTATTGACCTTCTGAGATCATCTCTGTAGGGCAGTCAACCATTGTGAATGCTATCCAGAGGCTGGCATCCCAGATGCAGCAATGAAATGTATTCCTGGGGGGCATCCACAGTGGATTGGTGGCCCAACAGAGATCAATTCAGGCTCTGGCCTCCTCTATGATGGTAGCCATTTTCGCTGTTCCTACCGTACCCCCTCCAACTACCACTTCCCAGTCCCAGTCTCCTCAACCCCAACCCATCCCATGCACACATACAGACCATAATGCACACAAGACATCACACAAGAGTGGCACAGTCAAACACAGGCACCACACTTCAGTCCACAAACACTCACACAACAACAGACAGTTGCACACACATCCACATCCACTGCCTCCACTGTCTCCCTCTCCTCCTCCTCCACCTCCCTCACAGTCACGTCCACACTCACACCTGCATGTACTGCTTCAACAGCCACCAACAGCATCACCACACCTCACTAGCAGACACCTCCACAACATCCATCCAGGTGTCCCCTGTGTTCTCTCCCACCCTGTCTGTCCCCCCTTCCTAAAGGACACAAATGCAGACACTCAGACACCCAGCAGCCATCCACTTCACATCAGCACACTGCCAATGCACCTGCATCCAAGTCCAGCAGACGTGCTCCTCTAACAACCACTCCTTCAACCTGCACTCCTATCCCGCCTCCCTCATCCCGTCCCACTGTCCCTAAGAAGCCTTTCCTTGCCCAACTTGACCTCTTCCCTTTCCCTCCCCCATCCTGCAAGTAAGAGCAGGGTCCCAATGACCCAGCCCAGCACCTCACTCAAAAGGTCCACGGGGACAGTGGAGGCACCTCCTGGTCCTGGAGACAAGACGTGAAGGTTCCCACTCCACCAGCCAGGAAAGGGAAGGATACCACTCCACCAGCCAGGAAAGGGAAGGATCCTACTCTACCAGCCAGGAAAGGGAAGGATCCCACTCCACCAGCCAGGAAAGGGAAGGGTCCATCTCCACCAGCCAGGAAAGGGAAGGATCCTACTCAACCACCAATGTCAGAAAAGATTCCCACTCAACCACCAATGACAGAATAGGTTCCCACTCAACCACCAATGACAGAAGAGGTTCCCACTCAAACACCAATATCAGAAAAGTTTCCCACTCAACCACCAACGATAGAAAAGATTCTCACTCAACCACCGATGACAGACAACAAGCCCTCACCTCCAGCTGGAACACAGCAGCCCTCACCTCCAGCAGAGGCTGCCCAAGAGACACCTCACCTCCAGCAGATGCTGCCCAGGAGACCCCCCCAGCAGATTCAATGCAGCCCTCACCCCCAGCAGAGGGCATGTAGGCCACCCTCCAGGGACTGTTGTACATGGAGCCCCCTCCAGAAGAAGTGGGCAGTTCCCCACCTTAGAAACTGTGACCTTGCAATCCCCAGCTAATGGGCATGGATCCCCCTCCAGAAGCAGTGGGCAAGTTCCCCACCTCAGAGACTGTCCCCCTTGCACTCTCCAGCATTGGGAAATGGGCACGAAGCCCCCTCCAGAAGCAGTGGGCAGTTTCCCACCTCAGAGACTGTGACCTTGCACTCCCCAGCATTGGGAAATGGGCATGGAACCCCCTCCAGGAGCAGTGGACAAGTTCCCAACTTCAGCTGAGGTGTCCCCCAACCTCCTTTCCGCTGAGATGCCTGTCCACTTCCGAGATGTTGCCCCTGCACAGTGTTGTACGGAATTAGTCAAGTTGGGGTGTAGACTGTGCCATGTGGCCATGTGGGCCTTATGTACTTTGGACAGGGCATTGGCCCTTTCTGAACAATTGTTTATGTATCTTTGTTCTAAAATTGGTTCATATGGTGGGTGTTGCCTTGCTATTACAATGTCAGTGCTGCCGTACTGTAGTCCTTGTGTTATTATGCTGTGCGTTATGTGTCATTGGTTTACCTTTGCAGCTGGTTGTGTGTATGGTGTGTGTGGCTGCCATCAGAGAGGAGGCCAGAGCCTGAATCGATCTCTGTTGGGCTGCCAATCCACTGTGGATGCCCTCCAGGAATGCATTCCATTGCTGCATCTGGGATGCCAGCCCCTGGATAGCATTTACAATGGTTGACTGCCCTACAGAGTTGGATCTAAGAAGGTCAATAGCCTCCTCACTGCAGCAGGGCTCACTGAGGCAGTGCCTGAGGTGCCAGGGTCGAAAGAGATGCACACCCTCCTGGGTGAGCGGGCATGGGCAACTTGCTGAGGAGCTACTGGGAGGGCGGTGCTGGTAGGGGAGAAGCGGCTGTCTCTTCAGCTGGGATGGTCACAGAGGTGTCTGCCAACACCAGGGAGCTTCCATCGGGGGAGGTGTCTGAGTCTGTGTAGTCGTCTTCTGTCACTGCCATGGTGCTTCCCTCGCCCTCCATCCCACTGGTTCCCTTGGCGTCGGTGGACTGTGCCTCCAGGGTCCTGTGGGAAGCAGCTGCCTCTGTCGCCGGGGCCCCTGTTCCTCCACCAGATGATGCTAATGCACACATGGACAGGATGACAGAAGAAAAAAGTGGGGGGGAGAGAGAGAAAGGAAACACTGGGTCAATAACTGCACCAACACCACAATTGGCACACACAGCACCATCACACACAGGGTTCAGGATTGAGCACTATGCATTGCACTGCCAGGGGTTTGTCTAGCTGCCACAGCAATATGAGGGCCACACATCGCCAACTGCACCCCTCCTGGAATCCACAAAGCCCTGACTGACATGGAATGCTAATAGGCTAGTTCACCTGCATTTGCAACACACCCCTTACCCTTGAGTTGGATCACGCTGCAATGTCTGACCTGGCCTTAAGGGGCACCCACTAACTCACACCTACCACCTGGATCCCATGCCACCTGCCAAATATTGTAGTAATGCCCACTGTAGTCACCCGCTTGTGGCTGCTGTGATGCCCTCAAGCGCCGATCCAGCTCTGGGTAGGCCACTGCCAGTATGAGGGCCATCAGGGGGGTCAGGTTCCGAAGGGCACCCCTTCCTCATTGGGAGGCCATCCCCAGCTGGGCCTTCATGGTCTTCCGTGTACAGCGTCTCAGGTTCTCCGACCGTTTCCTGCAGTGGGTGCTCCGATTGCTATAGATCCCCAGGGTCCACATATCCTTGGTGACGGCACGCCACAATCCCTTCTTTTGATGGGCGCTGACCTGCAGAGGTAATACAGACAGGAGGACACCATTACACATACAATCCAGCCTGTTACACATATGGCCCACCAATCCCATTTCCATCACCATTGGCACACACATCGCCCGTCGCACACCATGTACACTATCACAAGACATCACTCCCATGACACGATGCTTGCACACACATCTCCATGTATCCTTCCCACATGCATCATGTCCAAGTTGTACTCACCTGTTGGTCTGGAGGCCCATACAGCAGTTCGTATTGGGCTAGGACCCCATCCACCAATCGCTCCAACTCCTCCGCACAGAAGGCAGGGGCACTTTCCCCAATTACATGGGCCATGGTAGGTTCCAGACACAGGTCACAGCAGTACGCTGTTGAAGGTCAGGAAACAAGTGAGGAATCAGATAGAAAATGGTGGTCACGTCTGCAGCGGTGTACACCGTCACCGTGGGTGCTGATCCCCATTGGTCACTATACTCCATAGAGGCCCATATTAGCCAATGAGGAATTGCATGGCAGTGCCTTAGTGGTGATGTGGGTGTTGTGTGGTGTGTGTTGGTGAGAATGTGTTGAATAATGTGGTGGGGTGTGTGATGTGGGGTGCGTGAGGGATGAATGGGTGTATGTGGTGTGTGTGTCTAGTTGTCTCTGCTGTTCGTGTCAATCTCCTGGCAGTAATTGTTGTTCTTAAAGGGTTGTGGGAAATGTGGGTGGGTGTTTTATAGTGCTGTGGGTGGGTGGGTGTTGTGTCTGTATGGGTGTCAGGTGTGTGTTTTTAGTATTGGCCAATGTAGTGTTGTTGTGTATGAAGGTATCCATTCTGAGCGCGGAAGTAGGTACCACCAATGGTTTACCGCCAATGAATGTCCGCCGTGGTGATTCGTGGGTCATGATGTGGTGGGCGTTGTTTTGTTGGCGTAACGGTATGGGTGTTGGTACTGTCACTTTAGCACTGACCTTTGGCTGGCGGATTTGTATATGTGACAGTATTCTGTTGGTTTGGCATGTGTGTGTCATAATATGGGGAATGGATATTCACCACCATGGCAGTTTGTTGGCGGCCGTCACCGTGGCGGTAAGCAGGATTTACCACCAATGTCATAATGAGGGCCTATATTTCATGTATGTCACAGTTGCAAATGGTCAAGATTTCATTGATGCCAATTTTCTGAGAGGTTGTTCAGACTGTTCTACAGATATCAGTCAGTGTGCACCTTACAAGAACTGCACATTGCCTTTGCCAGTTATCTTGAACTAGTTTTCAAAGAAGGTGAGAGGATCAGATAAAAGTCTGCAAGTGGAACAATTGGCCTTTACCTGCATCAAACATTTGACACCTATACCTGTGCAACTTGATAAATTCGGGTCATCAACATCAAACAAGATGAAATTGGATTAATTAACCCGCCAAAACATTGCTGATGCTTCATTGAACAATGAATCTCCAGTTATTGCAAGTTTTCCCCTTTCTTTTCTGGTACCTTGTAGATTGGAGCTGTGTCTGCCTAAGATGGATGACGATGGATGTGGTAACTGTGTATGGACTTTTATGGGTGAGTATTTAATAGGTTGTAAGTACAGCATAGTTCTGATAAGAGCAATGAGAGAGTATGGAGTTTGATTTATTCTTTTGGATGATTTTAGATGTCCCTTGTCGTTTAGTCCTAGGGAAGACCCGTTGTGGGGCCGGGAGCAGGCCCAAGATCTAGAGAGGGTCAAAACGTCGATGATGTTGCTTCAGCCTGGATTTGTTTTTGTTTTCTCTAGAAGGACTAAAAATTGGAGATTGAATCTTGTTTAAATTGTTTTTGGTTCAATATGATAAAAGGAACAACCAACAGACTTATATATATAGTTTTTAACCTTATCTTGTGAATTGTATTGTGGGAATTGATTATTCTTTCTCTTTTCTTATATTCACGAGCACTTGATCCATGTGCACTCTTTTTCTGTCCTTTTTGTTATTACAATGGGTGATTGTAAATTTTGTATATAGAGAAGCAATCATTACATGTTTGGATTCATAATAAAGGATTGTTTGTACAAGTTGGGCTCTATGCTGTACGTTGGGGGGTGATGTAAAATAATAGGTCTGTCAGAATTGGTTCCTAAGGGGTCCTTATTGTTTGATACTAAGGTGAACAAAAGACTGCCAGTGGTGGTGAACTGCACACCGCCGTATAATAATGCCAAAAAGACAAACCTCCAAAAATCCTGCAACCTCCACCCACCGCCAGGGCCAACAACAGTGGGAAGGCAGTACACCCAACCCAGCCACCGCCATGCAGACTAATCCTCCACTCACCAAATAATGATGCACAAATCAGCTTGGCGGATAGTGAATGCCCAATGACCATTGGTGGTACGGACCGCCACGGCCAGCAATGGGACCCACCAACAATAAATGCACACATTGGCAAGTTTGAAACCCACACACCTGACAAACATCCACAACACTATAAAACACTCACATACTGTCAGAGTCACCAGATCCTCGGGGTCTGTGCACGTTGCCAACACTTCCACCACAAGACAGCTCCAATACTCTGATTAGATTTATCACAGAGTCCTGGAGAGTCCAAGTGGGGAAAAGGGGATTAGGACGGGAACAGCTGGGAAGGAGACCTGTAGGAAGCAAAAGGTTAAAACACAACATCAAAATTACATCTCATGAAATCAGTACCATGCTACAACTCTAAGCTTCGTCTTTTCCGAAAAAAAACATGAACAACCCTAGAATAGTCCTAAAACTGACTAGGCTTTAGATGACCGAATACCTGAGGAGGAAACAGGAAAAGTTAAATAGGACTTTCAGATTCAAGTACTTTCTTTAGCATGAGAATCAGGAAACACTCTGAGCAATTTCTAAACAACCATATGAATATCCTTTTAAGAATACATATCAGGAACACACAGCCCTACATCTAGAACTCTGGTATTGTTGTGTTCATCTCAGAAAAAACATTGGGAAGTGAATTGCGCACATTGCAGATTTGTATATGAGTATTAAACACCATAAAGGATTGTGCACCATGAAATCACACAACGTAGATTCAAGGAATAAATCACGCGACGTGCCAACTTGAAATGCTACCAAGAAAATGTCTTAGAATGGTAGCGCACAGTAATTTACATTATTTATACATGAGGAAAGAATTGCGCATCTTGCCGATTCAAATGCCACCATAGAGGTGCCAAGAAATGGTAGCGCACAATGAACAACATGAAAAGCACTCAGGGAAAAAATTGCGCATCTTGTCGATTCAAATGCCACCATGCAAATGCCAAGAAATGGTAGCGCACAATGAATAACATGAAAAAACACTCAAGGAAAGAATTGCGCGTGTTGCCTATTCGAATGCCACCATGTAAATGCCAGAAAATGGTAGCGCACAATGAACAGCATGAATTACACACGAGAAGTGAATTGCGCGTTTCGCTGATTCGAATGCCACCATGTAAATGTCAAGAAAAGGTAGCGCGCAATGAACAACAAAATTAAATGCTTTTGAAACGAGTTGCACGTCTTGCCAACTCGTAAAACATCATGTAAATGTCAAGAAATATCAACGCGCAATGAACAACAATGTAATAACGAAGTCAAATCTTTATGGAATAAATTGCGCGTCCTCCCTATTTGCAAACCACCATACAAATGTCAAAAAATGGCAGCGGACAAGTAATCTTTTATTCATTTAAGAATTAAAATCAAGAAAATGAAATTTCTCAATTACAGTGTTGGGAAAATGTCCAAACACCGTCTTACTGCCTGGAAACAGTGATCACCAATGAGAGATGAGTGCAGAAGACTGGAAAATCCAAATAGGCCGCCGGGACAGGAGCTCAGGAAGAAGCTGCTGCTCTGCACCGGGACCTCTGAATAGTGAGCACTGGAAGTTGGGCTGACTCTCTTTTATAGAGACTTGGCCCAGCCTAGAACCATGCCCAGGCATGTTGCAGGGAAAGTCTCTAGAAGGCCCTGGAAAGGGACTAAACCCTAACACACTCTGAATGTCTGCAGCAATACATTGCAAATGCACAGTATTTATAAGCACCTTAAAAATGAATCTTTTGGATGGAATTCTGCAATGCAAAAGGTTAAACAATAACATATCATCACAATGCATAAATTACATTATCTTGTGAGTGTTGGGTTTTTGCATTCTAGATGCCCGTAGAGCGCACACTGTCCTGGTGTTGACACATACACACTCCAAAATCCTTTGCAATGCTAATAGCACGACAGATGTTGACAACACAACAAGCATACACTGAACTCAACATCACACATTTCACACACACAAATACACCACCAAAACCCATACATACCCCAAACACTATCACAAGCCACACACTCAACCACACAACAGCACCCTCACCAATACACCTAAAACACACCACCCACAACACACACCATGGTGCACCCTAAGCACCCCCGCTTCACAGACAGTGAGCTAAGGACCATGGTGGACGAAATACTCAGGGTCGAGCCACAACTATTCGGGGCAGACACCCGTGGCCAGGAAGATGGAGCTAAGGCAGAGGATAGTCAACAAGATCAACATCGTGGAAAACCATCCACACACAAGGGAGGACATCAGAAAGAGAAGGAACAACCTGTGCGGGAAGGTGTGGTCCATGTCATCCAGGCACAACATCGCCGTACAAAAGACTGGTGGTGGTCCCCCACCTCCTCCCCCCGAATACACGACTGGGAGGAGAAGGTCCTGGCTATCTTGCACCCGGAGGGGTTCACCAGACTCACAGGAGGACTGGACTCTGGTAAGTCAACTACAATATCTTAACAGTTACCACACCTGTAATGCATGTACCCCATCCCCTCACTACCACCAGGACACCATCCCTTACCCAGTCCACAACACCAACATCCAAGTCCCCTGCATGCCCAGAATCCCGCAAACAAATCTCCATCCAGCCCCCTGTGCACAGTCACCTCCCCCTGCATGGAATCCCAGTGGCACTACAGCACCCACAATGCCCCTCCCCCCCCACAAAAAATGCACCAAAATGTACACGAAAGGACCTTGCATGCCACTACAGGGGAATATGAGCGTCATCTAGTGCAGACCAGTGCAGCAATTGCCCAAAAAGTACAGGACACCCACATGTCTATTCTCCCACACATAGGCACCACCACCCATGCCACCCAGGCGGAGACGTCAAGGAATGCCAGTCCTCCACCTGAAGAGAGAGTCCCCACTCAGGAGAGTGCAGAGGGATGTCTGGACACAGAGGAAATCCCTGGCCCATCCCATAGTCCGGGGCTGTCACCCTCCAGAAGCCCCAACCAGGACACTACTGACACCCCTACCACTCAGCCACCATCATCAGCTCTGGCCAAACGACACCACACCAGTGTCTCCCGGCCACAGACTGGCTGCCCACATGTACTGAAGCCAGAGTCTCCACCCACCAACAGGCAGGATGATGAAAGGCCCAGTGCAAGTGGGACTGCCAAACCTGTACAGGGGACACAGGCACAGGGGGCTAGGGCCAGGGGAGGGCATCAGTAGCCCAGGGGGTGGCCAAAGGATGGATGCTGCAGTCCAGTAGGTGCTTTCTGAGGTCCTGGGAGCATACCACCATACCCTGAACAGGATGGGCCAGATCCTGGCCACCCTAGAGCAAAATCAGACGCTGCAGATAGCACACCACCAGAAGCCCATGGAGCAATGGAAACAGCTCAATGCCACCATTGTCTCCATTGCAGGGGTGCAGCAGCACCAGTACCACAGCCAGTCTGAGCCCTCCACCCCCCTGCAAGCCCCTACCACTAGCCAGGACACTGCCCTGCCATCTATATCTGCAGCATCCACTGGACTGGTGACTCTGTCAGAGGACTCACAGGACACCAGCACACCTACCCCTGCAGCCCAGCTGCACCTTCGCAAACATGCCACAGACCCAGCTATGCCACTGAAATACCAGCCAAGACCAAGACCAAGTCAAGCGCCAGGAAGTGACTCTGCCCTGAACTGTCTCCTTTGTGTGCCACTGAGCTATCTTGTTGACATTCCACTGCAATCACACCATCTTCCAATGGCCACATGGCCTAGACCCAGTGCAACCAACAGCTGAGCATTTGTACCTGAGTATGTTTTTCCCCATGTGCCCACTCCCCTTCACTGTCCCAACACTTATGTATATATTGTTATTGAATAAATACACCTATGCACTCAAATTATATGTCCTTAATCAATATGAGAGATCAATTGTGAATGTGAATGCATTAGCCAGTTACCATCATAATCCCACTTTTATTGCAGGACGGAATCCAACACACTGTAGTGTCTGAAGTATGTCACACTGCACCTAAAATTGCATTCCCTGGCACATGTCACTTCAGTCATGATTTAGCTTTGTCACTGACAAAAGACACCAAGGTACTTATTACATGAGTCAGACTGAAACTATCCAGTAAAGACATCAGCTTCATTGAACAGTACCTTAGAGTCACTGGAAGTGTAGCTGGATTAGCTGTGTCCTGGAGTTGAGATCTCCCCCCTCTTCTTCCTCACCATCAGTCTCAGACCCCCTCTTAGGTTGCAGGGTTGGTTGGACAGCACCCTCCTCTTCCAGAAGGGGGAAAGCTTTCCTCACAGCCAAGCTGTGCAGCATGCAGCAGGCCACCACTATCTTATACACCTTGTCAGGGACATAGTACAGGCATCCTATAGTGAGATGGAGGCAACAAAATCTTGCCTCCAGGAGTCCTATTGTGTGCTCTATCACCCTCCTAGTATGACCATGGACCTCATTATAGTTCCTCTCTCCATCTGTCCTGGGATTCCTCACAGGTGTCAGTAGCCATTGCAAGTTGGGTTAGCCGGAATCACCTGCAAAAATGGGCGAAATAGGACTTGAACAAACTGCTTTTACTTGCATATAGCCAGGCTGTTAGCTATGTAACTGATCCAGTGTCATATACCCCCCCAAGAGCCAAGCTCTGTCCCCCTTCAGTTGTCCCATCATGTGTAGAGCACTGCTGTTTCTCAGGACAAATGAATCCTGGACTGATCCTGGGAACCTGATGTGTGAAATATGCTGATCAGCAGTAAACACTAATTGTACATTTATGGAGTGATAGTTCTTACGATTCCTATACACCTGTTCATACACTCTTGGGGTATGAGAGATATGTGGTTTCCATCAATGGCAGTTATCACATGGGGGATATTTGCAAAGGCATAGAATCCAGATTTGATAGCGGTGAGTTCAGCCCTTTGGGGAAACTGGACATAAGTTTCCAAGTGTTTAACAAATACATCCAGGAAATTGGACAGGATGTGGCTGAACATTGACTGTGAGACCCCTGCAGCCATGCCCACTGTCACCTGAAATGAGCCCGTGGCCAAAAAATGGAGCACAGATAGCACTTGCATAGTTGTAGGGATGGCATGCTGATTCCGATTGGCCAGCTTCAGAGCAGGATCCATTAATGCACAGAGGTCATGGATTGTAACTCTATTAAGTCAGTTGGTGATAATGATGTGACATTCCTCCAGAGTGACCAGATCTACCAGGGGTCTGTACACAGATGGGGCCCTCCCTCACCACATGGGTCTGTACCTATGGGGGAGGAGAGAACACATTTTGAGTGTCAACATACACTTGCATTATATGATGTCACTGTACTTTTCAAAATGCGTCACATAGGTAACGTACAAAAACAGAAAGAATGAGTTATACCATCAGGCTAATGTGTGCTGAGGTTTCTCTGTCATAATGGCATCACATTGTATACACACTTCCAAACGTGACTACATGTGTTGATCAAAGAATCATGTCAGTAATCGACGAATGGGAGAGAGAATGGGGCCATGGATGAGGCCCCCAGCAAGACTATTGAGACGTGGTGAAAGAAAAATGGCAGCCTCCTCCCATCCAGGTATGGTATTGTGGAAGTAACTTTATTCTGCTGGTGTTAATCGTCATGGCGGAAGGCGGTGTTCACCACCGTGCACCTGATCATTGGACTACATGGTTGTCAATGGGGAACCTGGGCCAATCATGATTGCCGCCGGTGGTGACGGTGCACACCGCCACAGTATCTACCTCCATTTTGACAGACACTTGACTCCTGCATCACATGAAGGGCACTACTCGACTGCGTGTGCTGTGTGTCCTGACTCTGGTCCCTGCGATGTCCCCGGCCTTCACCGCGAAGGAGCTGGAAAAGCCGGTGGACGGGGTCCTACCCCTGTATGCAAAGTTGTATGGGCGACCAGAGGAGCAGGTGAGTTGCCATCTGTCATCCTTAGATGTGTGTGATTGTGTGACTGCCCAGCCGTAGGTTGTCTGGCACTTTCTAATTGTAATTTGTCATATGCTTGTCTACATGGGCCATGTCAGTATGAAAGGGCATGGCATTATTGTACGGGGCACCCACACTGATGTCTGTTTCTTTGCTATGTGTGTCCCATGCAGGTCAGCGCCCATCAAAAGAGAGGCCTGTGGCAAGCCATCACCAAGGAAATGTGATCCTTGGGGTCTACAACGGCAGAGCACCCACTGCAGGAAGCGGTGGGAGGACCTGAGGTGCTGGGCCAGAAAGACCAGAGAGGCCCAGCTGGGGAAGGCCTCCCAACGAGGAAGGGTTGCTCGTCGGACCCTGACCTCCCTAATGGCCTGCATTCTGGCAGTGGCCTATCCGGATTTGGATGGGCGCTTGAAGGCAGCACAGCAGCCACAAGGGAGTAAGTACCAACACTGTTGTGATACCACTTTGATGGGTGTATTTGGGTGCTGTGGGATGCATGCATTGTAGTGCCAGAAACTTAGACAGGTGTGTCCATGGAGTCCTGCCCCCCTCCACGTCCTTGGAATAGTGGCATAGCTAGTTTTGGCAGGGTCTGTAGTCCTATGAGGAGTCCCCTTTTTGTCATCTGGTATTCGTTGTGGCATTATGAACTTGTAATTGCATTTTCTTGGCATGGTCTCTCATGGGTGTACTTCACAGAGTGTATCAGAGTTGTGTTTCATGAAGGTTATATGGTATATGCTGGGGTCATGCCCACTAGTCAGAGGCACATTCATAACGTATTTTGTGTCTGCTGAGGGTTCATGCCTGACCTGGGTGGGAGTGTCTGTGACCCAAAATGTACATATTTTCATGATTTGATATACTTCTTTCTTGTTTTGTTTCCTTACCCTGTGCTGTTGTGTCGCTGTGTACATTAGCATCATCTGGTGAGAGAGCTGAGGCACTGGTGAGTGGGGATGTAGCAGCCCATGGTTCCAAGGAGGCAGAGTTGACCGACACCAAGAAGACCAGTGGGTTGGAGGGTAAGCGGGAGTACCACAGGGGAGGCAACTACTACTGGAAGTAGTGACTCTGATACCTCCACTGATGGCAGCTCCCTGTTGGTGGCAGACCGTACTGGGCCCACCCATTCTTTGTCGTCTTCCGCCACCCTCATTCTATCGCTGCCATCCCAGTTGCTCCCCACTGAGTTACCTGTGCCTGCTCACCCAGGAGGGTGGGCGTCTCCTTCGCCCCAGGCACCTCATCCCCTGCCCCAGTCAGCCCTGCTGCCCTTTTGGAGGAGACTATTGACCTCCTGAGAACCATCTCTGGAGGGCAGACAACCATCGGGAATGCCATCCAGGAGCTAGCATCCCACATGCAGCAATGCAATGCATACCTGGAAGGCATTCACGGTGTCATGTCTGGCCTACAGCTATCTTTTCAGGCTCTGGCCTCCTCTTTGACGGCAGCCAGTGTCCCTGGTTTTTACCATCCCCCTCCCACCACCTCTACCCCTTCCAGCACCCTACTACCTTCCCCCATCCCATGCACACATAGAAACAGCCATGCACACAGATCAACACACAAGAAGCACACAGACAAACACAAGCACCACCCGCAGGCACACACCCAAAATACCAAAGCACACACAACAACATCCACTTTCCCCCGGTGTGTCAACCTCCCCGCCACCCTGTCATCTCACCATGCACACCCACATGCACTGCACCTTCAGTCACTGCTGCAGCCCCCATTCATGTATTCACAACATCTAACATCCAGACATGCACCCCAGACACCACACCTGCACTCACCACCACTACATTGACAGACACTTGCAGCATACTTACCAGACCTGCAGACACCCAGACATCATCCATCTACACTGGCAGCCTGTCTGCTCCCACTGTGTCAACCCCCCTCCTCCCAAAACACTCAAACATTTGAACACATCCACACTACACACATCCACCACACATAAGCACACTATACAGGCACCTGCAACCACATCCGGCACACCTACACCTGGTACGAGCACTCCCTCAACCTCCACTCCCAGACCTGGCTCCAGATCCTCTCCAACTGCACCTAAGAAGCTTTTCCTATCCTGTGTTGATCTGTTTGAACCCACTGGCCCACCCTGTGTTGTCCCTAAATGTTCCCATGTCCTTGCCCAGTCCAATCCTTCCTAGTCTAAGTCCGCCCCAGTCCACCCTTCCCATTCCAGTGCCCCTTCCCCAGGGAGGAAGAAGCCCTGTGTTGCTCCAGGTCCTTCTTCCACCCCCCGGTCCAGGCTCACACCCCCTCCTTACAAGTGCAAGCCCAAACACCCTCTACCTCCTAAACCTAAGTCCAAGACCTGAGTCCCCACCCCGCCACCCCCTGCCCCTGTTCCCTGAAGTGTCTGGCTGCCTCCTGATGCCCCTTTCCAGTGGAGTTCCCTTTGCACACGTGGGGGTCAAGTTTGGGCTATATTTGTCCTTCAGGGACTTTATGATAGACTGGCCAATGACCGTATTTGGACATTACTTTTGTTATTAGTAATAAAAACTGAGCACCCAGTTGTGCTGTTGGTACAATATAGTGACGTTGTTCAGCATTTCACTGTGGGGTTGTGGTGTGTACAGGTGTGTACTTTTGTGCAGGTATTTGTTGGCTTGTGTCTGGTAAGTACATTTTGTTATGGTGTGTATGGCTTGGGATTGTGGGAGGGTTAGGAATGCGTTGCAGGGTGGGTGGGTTGCATGTGTAACTGTGCCCTTTCTTCCTATGTGTACTAGGCTGCGGTACTTACTGACATCGTCGCTCACGGTCCTGGAGGAATATGGCAAGGAGAAGCACTGGCATTATTTCCCACACTCACTCCATGTCTGCGTCGGCGTGTTCTGTGTTTCCTTCCTTTTATATTGTTCATTTCTGCCACGCTTTGCCTGGAGGTGGTTCCCGCCCAGGAACTGATGGCAGTGGGGTGTTTCATTATTTGGTGAGTGGGTAAGGCCTTTCCACTGACCTTGGGGCGGCCTCCTCCATCATTGTCAGGACTACAAAAATGGTGGCGTGTGGATGGACCGCTACTTGTTTCTCATGGGCTTCATTATTTGGTGTTCCGGACCTACAGACTGTTGGCGGTAGTTACCACCACTGCCGGCGGTCCGGTGTTTACCACCATGTTCATAATGACCACCTTAATCCCGCTTCATATTCTGTACAAGAAACTTGACCCAGAGGTGCCCAGTGTTCTTATCAAGGCACATATTCTCACCAGTGACAACACTATAAGCAAAATTGGAACAAACCTTGGAGCTTTGTTCCAACCTGTGAAGTTTCTAAAAGGATTTGCTGAGACGGAAGAAGAATGTGACCTTAAGAAAAATACCTTGTGCATGTGTGGAAAACGCCTTCTGACCATCACACATTTGACAATCTTCGGTACAGTGAGTCAAAGAGATCAGTACCACTAAGTGATCTTCCACCGTCCTCATATTCTGTGTGTGGACACATTAAAAGAGCATTCTACTTCATCAGGAATATGTAGAGAAAGATCTGTGTGAATTTGTTTGAGAAGATATTGATGGAGTGCTAAAACCTATGAAATTTCTAAAGCCTCAATCCACAGACCTACGCATACATGTGCTTGCAAATCCTGTGCTACAAAACGATGTCCCTGTCAATATGCTATCTCAATTGTTAAACATTCTGTAAACATACCACAAGTGATTGGCAAAACAAATAAATAAAGTTAACTATCAAAATGTGTCTAGACAGGAGTGATCAACATTATTTATTCCATATTCAGATCATAAACATTGTTCAGTGAGTACAGAAAAGGATTGAAAACCATTATTATTTGTTTCATTTCTATATATGTCTCTTCTTCCTCTATTACAGCTGTCATTTTGGCAAATGGTGGAAGGGTTGCTCTGGGGAGTTATTCGCTGTATCTATAAGACTACTTGGCCCCCAAGCCCTATGTTTTGACACCGAAATGAAGTTTTTAGGTCTCTTGGTTCCTGAAATATAACACCATCACTGCAACACATCCACCATTTTTTAATATGTTGTCTAGAAAAATTTGGCGCGGATCAGCAATGTCTACCCAAGCTAATTTTCTTCTCTAATGATCCAAAACACAAATAAAAAATGAAAATATCTGGACAACAATATTTTTACAGCGGTATATCAGGGGGTCAGGATTAAATAATCAGGCTCAACTTTAGAGAGCTCAAAGACCCAAAGGGCAAAATGTAACTATGTCCCAAGGACAGCAGATGCAGGTACTACAAACCCAGCAAATTATTATTCCCCAACAGAACCTAGATCAAATCCCAAATGTAAATAAGATAGCATCACAGTTTCTCTTAAAGGACATGAGTGAGGAGGAATTTTCAGACATTCTTCAAGCAGATAGCTCAGAAGATGAGGATTGCAAGCTAGGTGCAACCTCAGAAGATCAGCGTGGTCCCTAAGTAAATGCAAACGTTATGGGTCATGATGTGTCATTCCTGGTTGACACTGGAGCTACACGTTCCAGAACAGCAAAAGTGCCAAATTTGCCACTTTCAGGACAGAAAAATCCAGATTGTAAGAGTTGCAAATAAACAGTTGACCAACCCTATAACAAAATCTGTCCCTGGAAAAAAAGGTTCATGTGAAGATGAGTACCAATTTGTGAGCTCTGATTCAAGTCCAATAAGTTTACCTGGACGTGACCTACTGTGTAAGCTAAACTGTTCCATTAGCTGCACACACAGAGGAATCACAATCCAAAAACTTATGAAGATGTGCCCTGTAAAATAATGAAGCAGTACTCGAGTGTCACATTGTACCCAATGCTGACATTTAATGAATTGCTGGAAGATTTAAGACTCAGGCCCTCATTACAACATTGTCGGTAAAAGCCGTTTACCGCCGGTCAGAAGACCACCAACACACCGCCACGGCCGCGGAATTCTGCCACGGTCATTATGACCCACAGGTCGGAATCCGCCAAAATGTAGACACCCACACAAGTCTGCCACACCAAAGGTCAGTGATAAACTGGCAAAAACAAAACATCCAACATCACGCCAACAGAAATACGCCCACACTATTACGACACACGAATCCACGCGGCGGTCTTTCAACCGCGGTATTCCATTGGCGGTACACACCGCCGCGCTCAAAATACACACACATTTACAAAACACAACCACATTGGACAATTACAAATACACACACCTGATACACATACACACACCACTCCCACACACCCAATACAATATAAAACACACACCCACATCACCCACAAACCCCTACAACCAAAATCCCGAAAGAAGGCCAGAGAGAGACACTGCAAACTACAACCAATCATCCACAGGCACACAATACCATCACCCACATAACTTCCACGCACCTCACACAACACACCACTAAATATCACTCCACACATCACAACACACACCACCCCACACATCACCCAAACCACCCCATGGCACAGCAAAGACACCCCAGGTTCTCTGAGGAGGAGCTCAGGGTCATGGTGGAGGAAATCGTCCGGGTAGAGCCACAGCTATTCGGATCACAGGTGCAGCACACATCCATTGCTAGGAAGATGGAGCTATGGCGGAGAATAGTGGACAGGGTCAACGTAGTGGGACAGCACCCAAGAAATAGGGATGACATCAGGAAGAGGTGGAACGACCTACAGGGAAAGGTACGTTCCGTGGTATCAAGACACCACCTTGCGGTTCAGAGGACTGGCAGCGGACCCCCACCTCCTGCCCCACAACTAACAACATGGGAGGAGCAAGTCTTGGGTATTCTGCATCCTGAGGGCCTCGCAGGAGTAGATGGAGGAATGGACTCTTGTAAGGCAATTCTTTACTACTATATCCCCCACCCTACCTGCATGCCATCACATACCACCACCTTCGCCCTCACCTTCATCACTCCAACTCCTCACAAATGTCCCAAAATCACAAACCACACATCCCAACACCAAGCCCTGCATGCAACAACAAAGCATGGACACCCATCACCAAAGCATGGCCACTGCACATACCCATACATCCCCCTAAACCATCATCACACAAGGTCCCACACAGGAATACAAGCACTGGGGTACACGGTCACCCACCCATTGCACACAATGGCACACACAGATGCAATAATTATGCCTTTATACCCCTGCAGGACCCCTACCTAACGTCACCGGACAGGAGGGTCCACACATGTCCACACCACCAACAGAAGAGGCCCACAGTGATGACAGCACCCCTGTCCAACTGGATCTAGATGACCAGCCCGGCCCATCGGGGACCTCGGGACAGTTGGTTCCCCTGACACAGTCACAGGCCACCACAGACCTTCCCCCCTTTGGAAACACGAGCACAGCACCCACCCAGCGGGCCCATACCTCTGTCCCTAGGACACGTCAATAAGCAGTGTGTCCACCACTACAGGGAACCCATGCTAACACACCACCCCAACAACAACAGGGACTTGGGGGCAGTGGCAGTGGGCACACGGTCCAGGGGACCGAGGCAAAGGGAAACAGGGGAACTGGGAGGGCTGCTGTGCGACAGGGGGAGGACAGGCCCAGGGAACCCACTCTCCACGAGGCCCTCTCCAACATCATGGGAGCCTTCCATCATTCCCAGGACAAGATGGCAACGGTACTGGCCAAGTTTCAGGAGACCCAGCGGCTGCAGGAGGAACAGTATTTGGGCTTCAGGGAGGAACTCAGATCCATCAATTACACCCTGGGCACCATCGTAGGGGTGCTGAAGGAAGTCCTCAACACCAGGAGGGACACTGTGGCACAAGGGGCCCCTGACACTTGCATGGACGATGAACTGCTCACCACCTCCGCCGGCGCTAGTGGACAGGAGGCACCGCTACAGGACCACCACTCCAGCACCACACCCCCTGCAGAGGGAGAACCACCCCGCAAATGGTCCCTGAGATCCAGGACAAAGACAAAGAACAATGCCAAGACCCCCGCCAAGAAATGAGACCGCCCTGAATGTCATCCTATTGTCCCACCTTGTCACTCTGTCCATCCTCAAACTGCCCCAGCTCCAATTCCTATGCCCCTTTGGACAATGCACCTGTGAGACTAATAGACTGGACTCTGCCATGGACATTCCTCCACCATCACCCCTCACCATTTTACAACCCCCTCCACTATTTAGCACTTAAATAAACACCCTTAAAGCACAACACAATCTGGAGTCTGTCTGTGATTTCGAAATGTTGTATTAGCAATTACAGTGACAAAATGCTCTTCCAATTGTAATGTCAGCATACCTATGTCACACAGCTCTAGTCCATGAGGAAACAAAGTAGATGTCACACAGTGGGACCCACATCTGTGAAATCGTAAGGGAAAGTGACAACTCAGTGACCATACACTGGGTGAAAAGGACAGACAGTAGAGAGGTAGTAGTGTTAAAGTACATGTAGTAGGCAGGTTTGTCTTCATACCTGTGTCTCACTGGAAGTATTGCAGGATCACAGAGTCCCTGTTGTCGACGTCCTCTTCTTCTGCTTCCTCGTCTTCACTGTCCACAGGCTCCACAGCTGCCACAACACCTCCATCTGGACCATCCTCCTGCAGAAAAGGCACCTGTCGTTGCAAAGCTAAGTTGTGAAGCATACAGCAGGCCACGATGATCGGGCACATCTTCTTTGGTGAGTAGAACAGGGAACCACCTGTCATATGGAGGCACCGGAACCTGGCCTTCAGGAGGCCGAAGGTCCGCTCTATAATCCTCGTAGTTCAACCATGGGCCTCATTGTAGCGTTCTACTGCCCTTGTCCTGGGATTCCTCACTGGGGTCAGTAGCCATGACAGGTTGGGGTAACCAGAGTCACCTGTAAATGTTGAGGGACAACTGTTAGACACACACTAACCTGTAGGGATATCCCCAGACCCAGACAACTATTACCAACGATTTTGTTCCAGGTGCTCACTTAATAGCCACACACAGTTCCTCTGGAGTTGCCCCATCACATAAGGGATGCTGCTATTCCGCAGGATGTAAGTGTCATGCACTGAGCCAGGGAATTTGGCATTAACATGGGAGATTTAATGGCCGGCCAAACACACCATCTGCACATTCATGGAATGATAACTCTTCCGGTTTCTGTACACCTCTTCACTCCTGCTGGGGGGGACTAAGGCCACATGTGTCCCATCAATAGCACCTATGATGTTGGGGATATGTCCAAGGGCATAAAAGTCACCTTTCACTGTTGGCAAATCCTCCACCTGAGGAAACACGATGTAGCTCCGCATGTGTTTCAGCAGGCCTGACAACACTCTGGACAACACGTTGGAAAACATAGGCTAGGACATCCCTGATGCTATGGCCACTGTTGTTTGAAATGACCCACTTGCAAGGAAATGGAGTGCTGACAGCACCTTCACTTGAGGGGGGATTACTGTGGGATGGCAGATAGCTGATATCAGGTCTGGCTCCAACTGGGCACACAGTTCCAGCATTGTGGCACGATCAAGCCTGTAGGTGATGATTACATGTCTTTCCTCCATTGTCGACAGGTCCACCAGTGGTCCGTACACCGGAGGATGCCGCCATCTCCTCACATGTCCCAGCGGACAGTGCCTATGAAGGACAACAGCGAGCACAGAGTCAACCAACTCAGAGGTACGTAAACACAGCTTACTCAGAAAACCATTTATAACCCGAATTTTGCCTGTGTGAGTGTTGAGGCAAGGCCTAGGTATGTGTGACGCAGTTATAAATCAAGCCATGTGGGCCCCTGAAATGGCGGCTGCCTGATCTGTAAAGTGGGACAATGGGATGTGAGGTAACTGCGCTGGTGTTGTACACCGTCGCGGTAGTCGGTCGTAGACCGTGGCGCAATTCTGCATTGGTTAACATTGGACCCTATTGGTTTCAGGAGCCAATGACGTTGTACGCCGTCAGTGACGGTAAGCACCGCCACGGACGTGACCGCCATTTTCTATCTGGTCAATCACTCGATACCTGATCTTCGACAGGGGAGGACCTACACTACAAGTGCTGCTGGGACCTCAGTCTGGAAGACAATGGCTTGGGCGTCTGGGGAAAGGTCCCCTGCCTTCACCACGGAGGAGATGGAGAAACTCATGGATGGGGTCCTCCCCCAGTACACGCTACTCTACGGTCCTCCAGACAAACAGGTAAGTACACTGGGAGCATGCTGTATTGGCAATGCCTGTGTGGAGTGTGGTGGATGAAACAGAGGGGGCGGGGGGATGAGGCATGCATGAAACAACGGTGAGTGTCTGTGCCACATGTCAATGGTTGGGATGCGGGCCAATGACGGTGACAGTGCAGTTGGTAATAACTTCTCTTTTTCCCCTGTACAATTCCTGTAGGTCAGCGCCCACCAGGAGAAGGATATTTGGCGTGCCCACACATCCCACAGGAACTCACGCAAGCATCACACACATGCAGACTTACCAACATCCACTGCCTCCACTGTGTCCCCCTCCTCCTCGTCTCCCTCCTCCCTCCCTGTCTCGTCTCCACTCACACCTGCATGCACTACATCTACAGCCACTACGCCCATCCCCAGCACACCCACCACCACACCCTGCTCACGTGCAGTCACCACCCCCACTGCCATTCACACATCCCCTGTGTCCTCTCCCAGTGTGTCTGTGACGCCACCTCCCAAGGTACACAAACGCAGCCAAACACCCACCCAACAGCCATCCACCTCACGACAGCCTCCAGCGCATGCACCTTCACCCAAAGTCACCAAACGTACACATCCTACAACCAAGTCCTCTTTCTCCACTCCCAGAGCCACACAAGTCAAGCCCCCTGGACCCATCTTGTTGTCTAGTTTCCAGAAATGTGCAGGTTTGCCTAGGTGCCGCCTGAGCTATGGCCTTAACTCCACAGCTACCCATAATGACAAAAAAATAAAACAATTAATTCCTAGAAAGGGCCATCTTAATGCCACAGATATAAATCTGATACTAATTTGTTAAAGTTAATCCACCAATTACACTGGCTGTTTTAACAGCTCCAGAAAGTGTGGATTCAAAGCAAAAATTCTTATCAAAGTAGCTGAATATTGAAACCACGTCTTATGAAGGTGAACCATAAAGCCTCTTTACAGGCCCAAACCACTTTATAGTCCATTCACATGCCATTCATGCACCGCACACAAGACTTTCATAACACTGGCCTTTGGCCCAATCCAACCAATCAGTGCACTCACATCAACTTACTGCTGCCAGACATGGGCTCATCACATTCATACATCACAGGAGGGACTATGTTGCACTACATTTTAACATTACTGAACACATGCACAGTGAACCTTTACCGATGGCTCCCATGACAGCCACATGAGGCCCAGGAAGCCATGTCTTTCATGTACCTTTAGTACACTCACTGTGCTAAATCGAACTCCTTCCAGTTTGTGGATTCAAGCTGTAGGTGTCCGAGGACGCCTTGTGAGGCCTATTTCTCAAACTGAGCAAGCATATCTACCTTTGAAACTAACGCAAGAATGCTGAAAATCTTTCCAATGTCATGACCTACGAAAAACTGCATTTTTTGACACAGAGGGTAGTCCGTGAGACTCTAGCATACATCCCATCCACTGTTATGTGAAGTGCTGTGACAGTAATACACTTATCATATCAGCAAACTGAACATCTATTAAATTCTGAGAGAGGATGAACATGGCAAGCAGGTCAAGCATTAACCCATACTTACCAGAGTAATTCAGGCATGGAGCAAGTGCATCACAAATGGGTTTGACTCCAGAGGTGAAGGTGTGGTCATGCTTGTGTACTACCTTTACTATCTGCCTACTACCTATGCAATTCCATGTGAAACCACACCTACCACAAGCTTTTCTTACCCATTCATGTCTCTGTCCTCATCAGAGTCCTGACTAATCCTGTGTAATTGCCAATTGAACCTATACTAATACTTTGTATTCATAGTTACTTCAAGCTCAAGAAAACATATCTTTCATAAACCATCAGCACACTTAGGCCCATATTTATACTCCCTTTGCACCGGATTAGCGTATATTTTTTTTATGCTAATCCGGCACAAACTTAACACCATTTTTATATTTTGAAGCTAGACCCATCTAACATCAAAATATCTTAGAGTGTGCCATTTTCTGGATGTGTGAAACTGCCTTGCGTCAATCGGATGTAAGGTAGGCATTCCTGTCCCAAAAATTACTTAAACACCCTTGCACCATATTTATCCAACCGCACAAAAATGGCACATGTCTGGTAGGCGGAGCCAGAAAATGGTGCAAATCCTGAGTCAGGGCAGGCGTTAAAATGGGGCAAACACACCACTACTTAAGGAAAACTGACACAAGCAACATCATTGCGCAAAAAGGAAAACATGGAGGTGATACTCATGCAGCATGCACGAAGACGCAGAGCAAAGGAACGACAGCAGCAGCTACCACCACACCAACATGGATCCCAAAGGCAATGCAGAAGGCAGGAGGGGATATTCAGGACCAGGACAACCCTTCAGGGCCTCAGGGAACATAACATCATCCAGAGGTACAGACTAAACTGGCAAGCCATACAGCAGCTGCTGAGCCACATTGAGCCACAGTTGACAGCCAGCTTGCAGACACCCCACATCATTCCACCGGAGACCAAGCTGCTAGCTGTCCTGCACATGTTGACAAGTGGCTCTTTTCAAACCACTGGTGCCCTGGTTGCCCGGATCTCACAGCCCTCATTCTCTGCCTTCCTTCCCAAGGTACTTGATGCCATCATCTCCCTAACACCCCGCCACATCAGCTTCCCCAACACACAGCAGGAGCAGCAGGAGGCCAAACAGGGGTTTTATTAAATTAATGGCTTCCCGCACGTGCTTGGTGCCATTGACTGCACACATGTCCGGATTGTGCCACCTGCTGCAACTGAGCACCTATACCGCAACAGGAAGCACACACACTCCATCAATGTCCAGGCCATTGTGAATCACCATGGATTGTTCACCAACATCATGGCAAAGTATCCTGGGAGTGTACATGATTCATTCATCTTCTGCCAGAGCACCATCAATCGGCACTTCCAGGATGGACGATATGGCAATGGCCTACTTGTTGGTAAGTACAGAAACCTAATAATTTACACACAGCACAGCAAACCTGTAGGACAGCCAACACATAGACCACTGGCCAGGAAGACACTGTGGTGTGACACTGGTAGTCATGTTTGATATCCTGACCCAATGGGATACACACCTATGGACAAATGACAGATGCAAATAACAAGAGATGCCACTCTAGAGCCACACAGGACCAACGTGGAAGATTAACCTTTCAAAATCACATCAATAACACTCAATCCCACACCCTTCCAAGCAATACGTCCTGTGTAAGGGGTGTATAATGTGTTTTGCCGCAGGTCAAACACCATGAGACACCTAGCATGAGGACGCTGACTCTAATGAAGGTGACATGGAATTATTGAGGCAGTACCAACATCTCACATCACTCCTGAGGTGACATTGCCATCTAGCAATAAGGAAGTGGACTGTGCTATGAAAACATGTGGATGTGACACTAATGCAAAGTGCACACTGCTACACATACGGATTGAGACAATTCCCCATATACATAACAGATTTACAGGCAGATGGACCTTCCTATACTAAAACCTTCACCTCCACAACCAATTTAGCCAGCTTACCTGGAGCAAGTTCAGTAGTATAGGTACACGTTTGCACACGAGCCAACTCGGTGAGGGCACAAAAATAGATTTGCATAGAACTTGTCACACATGGGATAATTGTGCATTGCCAATTGTGGACACTTCAGTGCTGCCAACGTAAGGAGATGTGTTGTGCATTGTCACCTAGCCAAATCAAAGGGCCTCACTGTTGCATTTCACCTGCAATTATATATGTCAAATTGGATGGGATGTTCAGGCCATGTAGTGCAACCATGTTACCACAACAGTGTGATCGATTGTGTTTGTGGAACTATCATGTCAGCTCCAGTAAAGGGACACGGACACTTCTTTCACATTACATAATGCATGGGAGATACACACTGAACAGCAAGTTTCAAAATGTACCACTGATATCATGTCAACCAGTCAAACACCTGTTTTGATAGTCAAACAACCCAGTGCAGAAAGAACATCAAAGAAGCCCAGGATCCCACACAATACCACAAACACAGATGAGTCACAGACGACACAAGATAACTACTGATGCAAGATTTGCAACTGCCATGCAAAGTGACAATCACGGTGCAACCAACAACCAAACACTTACCCTAATTTTCTCTTTCAGCTGATCAGGGTTACGGGATCCAGCCATGGATCATGACCCCAATTGCCAACCCACGCACAGCAGCAGAGCATGACTATAATGAGGCACATCGTAGGACATGCACCAAAGTTGAGCGGACTTTTTGCATCCTGAAGTCCAGATTCAGGTGCCTGGACATCACCGGAGGCAGCCTCCTATATTCCCCTGAAATGGTCTGCAAGATCATTTTGACCTGTGTCATCCTGCACATTATTTGTGTGAGGAGAAACATTCCCCTTTAGGAACCGGATCAACAAATGCCTGAAGAGGAGCAGGATGCTGTCCGTGAAAATGAGGGGGAACATCCAAACACAGCTGCAGGATTGCGTCGGAGACAACACATTGTACAAAACGTCTTCCAACTATTGTCACCATCACCACTTTGCTATCATATGTAATTAAACACCTCACCACATCACTCAATCATTCTCTGGGTAATAATTTATGCATCACATCATCTCTAGGAATCATAATCAGCGTTTTGCCTCATGGAGCATTGCAGAAATACAAATTTGCATACTGAAAAAGCCACATCACATTTGAAGGGTATGAATGTACAGCAAACATCACACACAGTGTTAATGATATATATCCTGTCTATTTCACATTTGAAGAGCAATATCAGAGGACCACAGCTATGAGACACATCCATGTTGACAACATGGTCCATTGCAGTCTATGACACCCAACTAAGACACCATCAATTATAAGGTTAAAAAGTGCTTCATACTTGAGGCAGTGGATGTGCAATTGCATTGGTAACAGGAATGTATGATCAGACCCTTGACAGCAGTAAGTGTGACTTCAGCTATCTCTGCAAGGAGCATGTGTGACAAGACGTGCATCAAACCTGAAAATGGATAGCACAAGTGCCCCAGGTATGACAAGCATTGCTCACAAGACATGCCCTCATCAGTCCATCCAGGTAATAAGTCCTGCCAATGCCATGTTTTAAGTCTCTCCTCACCATTCTGGAGGGGGCGCTGTAAATTCACTCTCTGTACCCTGAGAATCTTCATCTACACCAGTGGTCTCCAAACTTTTTAATGCCGTGCCCCCCCAGTTAAAAAATACAAATAATTGGGCCCCCCTCAGAATTTTTCACAATTGTTTTATAAAAATGGCAATATTTAAATATGTCTTAACCTATTTAAACATTGCAGTTAAGTACTGTTACCTTTGGTGGTGGGTATGATGGTGATGTACGTAGTGGCTGAGGATGTAGTGCATGCAGGTGTGAGTGGAGACGAGACAGGGAGGGAGGAGGGAGACGAGGAGGAGGGGGACACAACGGAGACAGTGGATGTTGGTGTGTCTGCATGTGTATGATGCTTGCGTGAGTGCCTGTGGGATGTGTGGTGCTTATGTTTGCCAGAGCTTCCCTTGTGTGTTGAGGTGTGTGCATGCTGGTCTGATGGTGTGCTTGGGGTAGGCTGAGGTACAGGGGTTTGGGTCTGGGTGGAGGAAGTTGGAGGGGGAGGCTAGAGACAGGGACAATGGCTGCCATCAGTGCTGAGGCCAGAGTCTGAAAAGCTCGCTGATGGGCTGCCTGACCAGAATGAATGCCCTCCAGGTATGCATTGGTTTGTTGCAACTGCCTCTCCACACCCTGGATGGCATTCAAAACGGTAGACTGCCCCACAGTGAGGGACCTGAGGAGGTCAATGGCCTCCTCACTGAGAGCAGCAAGGGTGACAGGGGTAGGGGCTGAGGTGCCTGGGGCGAAGGTGATGCCCACCCTCCTGGGTGAGCGGGCACGGGGCAAAGGCTTAGGGGCTGCTGGGAGGGCGGTGCTGGAGGGGGGGTGGCGGTTGTACCTGTAGATGCGGGGGGCACAGATGGGCCCGCCACCACAAGGGAGCTACCATCAGAGGAGGAGCCCATATCGCTGGTATCAGCTCCTGTCCCTGCCATGGAGCTCCCCTCACCCTCCGTCCCACTGGTGAATTCAAACTCCGTTGTCTCGCCCTCCAGGGCCATGTGGGATGCAGCTCCCTCCTGCTCCGGTGCCACTGCTCCTCCGCCTAATGATGCTAATGCACATAAGAACAGGGAGACCACAAAAAGGGGGGGAAGACAGAAGAAAGACATGTTCGGTGCATGCAATACCGCTACCGTTGGCAGACACAGCAGACACAGAAGCCCCCTGCACTATGCCGTGCACTTGGAGTTTCCTAATCAATCCCAGGGACATGGGTTACAAGGCTATGTCCGATTGCTGCACACATGGATGTCACAGGAGCCTGACTAGGTGTAGTTGGCACTGTACACAGGTGGGGTGGGGTGCCACAGGGCCTGCCTTAAGAAGGGACCTTGCCTACTAAACTCGCACTGGCCTAGGGGAACCCACAAACCACCTCCCCCACCCAGGCACCTCCAATACGTGCAGAATCAATAGAATGAGAGTGTACTCACCCCCTTGAGCTGCTGTGATACCCTCAAGCGACCATCCAACTCCGGGTACGCCACCGCCAGGATCCTGAACATCAGGGGGGTCATGATGCGACAGGCACCCCTCCCACGTTGGGAGGCTATACCCAGCTGGGCCTCCGCCATTTTCTTGCTCCAACGGCGAATGTCCTCCCATCTTTTCTGGCAGTGGGTGCTCCGTCTGTGGTAGACCCCCAGGGTCAGGACTTCCTTGGCAATGGCACGCCAAATGTCCTTCTTCTGGTGGGTGCTGACCTACAGGAATAGTACAGGAGAAAAGGAGAAGATATTACCGTCTGCACCGTCACAGTCATTGGCCCGCATCCCTACCCTCGCACATGCACTCACCGTCGTTTCATGCACGCCTCATTCTCACCCCCCCTATCTTTCATCCACACCACTCCACACAGGCATTGCCTATACAGCTTGCTCACAGTGTACTTACCTGTTTGTCTGGAGGACCGTAGATTAGCGTGTACTGGGGAGGACCCCATCCACTAGTTTCTCCAGCTCCTCTGTGCTGAAGGCAGGGTCCCTTTCCCCAGACACACGAGCCATTGTCTCTTCCAGACCGAGGTCACAGCAGCACTTGCAGTGTAGGTCCTCTCCTCAGTGTCGAAGATCAGGTATCAAGTGATTGAACAGAGAGAAAATGGCGGTCACGTCGGCGGCTTTGCGTACCGTCACCGCCGGCGTACATCGTCATTGGCTCCTGGGACCCATAGGGTCCAATGTTAACCAGTGCAGGATAGCGCTGCGGTCTTTGACCGCCTACCACAACGGTGTACAATGCCAGCGCAGTCACCACATATCCCCTTGTCCCACTTTACAGGTCAGGCAGCTGCCATTTCATGGGCCCACATGGCATTATTTTGGACTGCGTCACACATATCTAGGCCTTGCTTAAACACTAATACAGGCATATGTCGATTTGCTAATATTTTCCGATTAAGCTGTGTTTACGTACCTCAGAGTTGGTTGACTCTCTGCTCGCTATTCTCCTCCATAGGCACCGTCCGCTGGGGCATGTGAGAAGATGGCGGCATCCTCCGGTGTACAGACCGCTGGTGGACCTGTCGACAATGGAGGAGCGACATGTGATCATCACCTACAGACTTGATCGTACCACAATCCTGGAACTGTGTGCCAAGTTGGAGCCAGACCTGATGTCAGCTATCCACCATCCCACAGGAATCCCCTCTCAAGTGCAGGTGTTGTCAGTACTCCTTGTCCTAGCAAGTGGGTCTTTTCAAACTACAGTGGCCATAGCACCAGGGATGTCCCAGCCTATGTTTTCCAACGTGTTGTCCAAAGTGTTGTCTGCCCTGCTGAAACACATGCGGAGCTACATCGTTTCCCCTCAGGTGGAGGATTTGTCTACAGTGAAAGGTGATTTCTATGCCCTGGGACATATCCCCAACATCATAGGTGCCATTGATGGGACACATATGGCCTTGGTCCCCCCCGCAGGAGTGAACAGGTGTACAGAAACCGGAAGAGTTATCATTCGATGAATGGGCAGATGGTGTGTTTGGCAGACCAGTACATCTCCCATATGAATGCCAAATTTCCTGGCTCAGTGCATGACCCTTATATTCTACCGAATAGCAGCATCCCTTATGTGGTGGGGCAACTTCAGAGGCACCATGTGTGGCTATTAGGTGAGGACATGGACCCAATACAGTGTGACTAGGTGTCTGGGTCTGGGGATGTCCCTATGAGTTAGTGTGTGTCTATCAGTTGTCCCTCAACATTTGCAGATGACTCTGGTTACCCCACCCTGTCATGGCTACTGACCCCAGTGAGGAATCTCAGGACAAGGGAAGAGGAACGCTACAATGAGGCCCATGGGCGAACTAGGAGGATTATAGAGCGGACCTTCGGCCTCCTGAAGGCCAGGTTCCGGGGCCTCCATATGACAGGTGATTCCCTATTCTACTCACCAAAGAAGGTGTGCCAGATCATCGTGGCCTGTTGTATGCTTCACAACTTGGCTTTGCGACGACAGGTGCCTTTTCTGCAGGAGGATGGTCCAGATGGAGGTGTTGTGGCAGCTGTGGAGCCTCTGGACAGTGAAGACGAGGAAGCAGAAGAAGAGGACATAGACAACAGGAACACGGTCATCCTGCAGTTCTTCCAGTGAGACACAGGTAAGAAGACATCACTGCCTGCTACAACTGATTTAATTCTACTACCTCTCATCTGTCTGTCATTTTCACCCAGTGTATGGTCAGTGAGTTGTCACTTTCCCTTACGATTTCACAGATGTGGGTCCCATCGTGTGATATCTGCTTTGTTTCTGCATGGACTAGAGCTTTGTGACATAGGTATGTTGACATTACATTTGATATAGCATTTTGCCACTGTTATTGCTAATACACATTTTCGAAAGCACAGACAGACTCCTGATTGTTTTGTGATTTCATGGTGTCTATTTAAGTGCTCAATAGTAGAGGGGGTTGTAAAATGGTGAGGGGTGATGGTGGAGGAATGTCCATGGCAGAGTCCAGTCTATTAGTCTCACAGGTGCATTGTCCAAAGGGGCAGAGGAAGTGCAGTTTAAGTATGGACGGGGTGACAAAGTGGGACAGAAGGATGACAATCAGGGTGGTCTAATTTCTTGGCGGGGGTCTTGGCATTGTTCTCTGTCTTTGTCCCGGATCTCAGGGACCACTTGTGGGGTGGTTCTCCATCTGCAGGGGGTGGGGTGCTGGTGTGGTGGTCCTGTGGCGGTGCCTCCTGTCCACTAGCGCCAGCGGAGGTGGTGGGCAGTTCATCGTCCAGGCTAGTGTCAGGGGCCCCTTTGTTGTGCCACAGTGTCCCTCCTGGTGTTCACGAGTTCCTTCAGCACCCCTACAGTGGTGCCCAGGGTGGAATTGGAGGATTTGAGTTCCTCCGTGAAGCCCACATACTGTTCCTTCTGCAGCCCCTGAGTCTCCTGAAACTTGGCCAGTACCTTTGCCATCTTCTCCTGGGAATGGTGTTAGGCTCCCATGATATTGGAGAGGGCCACGTGGAGAGTGGGTTCCCTTGGCCTGTCCTCCCCCTGTCGCACAGCAACCCTCCCAGTTTCCCTGTGTTTCTGTGCATCTGTCCCCTGAACCGTGTGCCCTCTACCCCTGCTACCAGGTCCCTGGTGTTGTTGGGGTGGTGGGTTAGCCTGGGTTCCCTGTAGTGGTGGACACAATGCTGATTGACGTGTCCTGGGGACAGAGGTATGGGCCCACTGGGTGGGTGCTGTGCTGGTGTTTCCAGAGGGGGGAAGCTCTGTAGTGGCCTGTGCCAGTGTAAGGGGAACCGAATGTCCCGAGGTCCCAGATGGGCCGGGCTGGTCATCTTGATCCAGTTGGACAGAGCTGCTGTCATCACTGTGGGCCTCTTCTGTGGGTGGAGTGGACATATCTGGACCCTCCTGTCCGGTAACATTGGGTAGGGGTCCTCCAGGGGTGTAAAGGCATGATTATTGCATCTGTGTGTGCCATGGTGTGCTATGGGTGGGTGACCCTGTACCCCAGTGCTTGCATTCCTGTGTAGGACCTTGTGTGATAATGGTTTAGGGGGGTGTATGGGTATGTTCCGTGGCCATGCTTTGGTGATGGGTATCCATGCTTTGGTGCTACATGCAGGGCTTGGGTTTGGGATGTGTGGTTTGTGATATTGGGACATACGTGAGGAGTTGGAGTGATGGGGGTGAGGGAGAGGGTGGGTGTATGTGAGAGCATGCAGGCGGGTGGGGGATGAAGTAGTTAAAGGTTTGGCTTACCAGAGTCCATTCCTCCTGCTACTCCTGCGAGGCCCTCAGGATGCAGTATAGCCAAGACCTGCTCCTCCCACGTAGTGAGTTGTGGGGGAGGCGGTGGGGGTCCGCCGCCAGTCCTCTGAACCGCAAGGTGGTGTCTTGAGACCACGGAACGCACCTTCCCCGTAGGTCGTTCCACCTCTTCCTGATGTCATCCCGTGTTCTTGGGTGCTGTCCCACTGCGTTGACACTGTCCACGATTCTTCGCCATAGCTCCATCTTCCTAGCTATGGTGGTGTGCTGCACCTGTGATCCAAATAGCTGTGGTTCTACCCGTATGATTTCCTCCACCATGACCCTGAGCTCCTCCTCAGAGAACCTGGGGTGTCTTTGCGGGGCCATGGGGTGGTGTGGGTGATGTGTAGGGTGGTGTGTGTTGTGATGTGTGGGGTGATATTTAGAGGTGTGGTGTGTGAGGTGCTTGAATGTTGTGTCAGTGACGGTGTTGAGTGCCTGTGGTTGCTAGTTTGTAGATGGTGGTGTCTATCTCTGGCCTTCAGTCACAATTGTTGATGTAAGGGTTTGTGGGTGATGTGGGTGTGTGTTTTATATTGTATTGGGTGTGTGGGAGTGGTGTGTGTATGTGTATCAAGTGTGTGTATTTGGAATTGTCCAATGTGGTAGTGTTTTGTAAATGTGTGTGTATTTTGAGTGCGGCGGTGTGTACCACCAATGGAATACCGCGGTTGAAAGACCACCGCGTGGATTCGTGGGTCGTGATAGAGTGGGCGTATTGCTGTTGGCGTGATGGTGTTGGTTTTGTTATCGCCAGTTTATCACTGACCTTTGGTGTGGCGGACTTGTGTGGGTGTCTGGATTTTGGCGGATTCCGAGCTGTGGGTCATAATGACTGTGGCGGAATTCCGTGGCCGCGGCGGTGTGTTGGCAGTCTTCTGCACGGAGGTAAGCGGCTTTTACCACCAATGTTGTAATGACCCCCTAAGTGCTATTGATTTTAAAGTGTTGTAGTGCAATATTACGTAGTCCAGGATTGTAAGTCCATTAGTGTGACGCCTTCTATTGTGACGCAACACAAGTGCAATGGTGAGGGACATGTCATTGGACATGCTGTGGTGAAGTGTCATTCAGTGCAGAGGAACATGAATTGCCAATGAGGTAGTGAAAGACAATTGCAGTGCATAGTGGTAAGGTAAACAGTGTGCTGGAGAACAGTGCATGTTACCAACTGTAGCAAGACTGGCATGTTAACAAGCACAGGACATAGGAAATCAGTGCCCATGTGGCATGGACTGGTTCTACCGGGTACTCCTACGGGTGAAGGTGATCTCTTCCACACCTTCATCTTTTGATGTGTGTGAGGTCTCCTCTGCCCTTGGTGGTGGTGGGTTTCAAGGGGCAACACACACTTCAGTGTTTGAAGACATGGAGTCAGAATTCCCCGTAGCTGCCAACTGTGGGGCTATTAAGGGCATTACTGCAGCAAGGAGTAGCTGCTGGTTCTTGGTTACACGCCGTGAAATATTTGGGATGCCAGGTGTTCTGGCAACTCCCTAACTGCTGTGGTGAAATCCCTCACACATTGTTGTAGTCCTTGCAGTGGGGATTGTTGCACTTGCATGGCTGCTGACTATTCTGCAGATGACATCATACACATGCGCATCTCCTCATAGCTGCCTGACATATTTTGCATCTCCACCCACACCTCCTTGGCCAACTCCTGCTGTACTCCCACTACTGTCCTCTAAAGGTGGTACCAGTGTCACCAGAGTCCTCACATGGGTTTGAGCTGGCAGGTCGTACTATTGGGGTTATGGGTGGGTCCTCTGTGATGGCTGCTGCATCTGTGCTCCTCCTTGCGACTGAAGGTGGGGTCTGCAGGGTTCCAAGGACATCTTGGAGGGTTTGCTGGCTAATGGTTGTCAGCTTGTCATCCATGTCATCAGGGAAGTCCAGGACAGGCATATCCACAGGAGAGCCATCGTCTTCTGCAATGAGATATTGTACAATTAGTGTGTCTGTGTTGTGGCAGTTGTAATGTGACGTCACTGACTTCCTATTAGTGAGACATTGTAATCTTGGTCCCTGTTCTTTGTTCCTGTCATTAATATTAGCATTGTCACAGGCCTATGCCCCACCTACATGTCACAGGTAGTATGGGCAGTTTGGGGAATTGTCTGCGTCGCATCCTCTAGGTGTAGGTTCTGTCCAAATTGTGTGTTGCCACCTTCTTGTCCTACTCAACCCTCCCTCTACTTCCATTAGCATGGTGAGGCCTTGCAATGGCTGTGGGTGTTTTGATGCCACTTGCACCACACTTAACAGTATGGGACTGACCCAGTCTCTGATATTTCACATACACCTATACGCTGCTGAGACCAAGCACATACTAGCATGGCAAGATACAGGTGTCAGCATTGGTAGTGTGTCATGTTGATGTTTGCTAATGTGTGCTACGTTGCATTGCACTGATGGGCCTGGCAGTGTTCCATTTCCTCTTATGACTGTGCAGGTGTGTTTAACTAGCTAGACACATTTGTCCTCCCTATCTATGCTGTTGTCTTAGGTAGTATGACAATTGGGATGTTGCAAGGTGGCATTGCAGATATTGTAACAAAGGCACAGGGTGGACCCTGGAATGGGCAGCATGGGTATGACATTACTGCTATGTACTTCATAATGTAAGTAACAATACCCAATGTCTATTGCGCCTACAGACATGAGCATTTGACAGTATTTACACTTTGGTAGGAATTAAAGGTGATTGATAACGTTGTCATCCTGAACCCTCTATTTTGGGTGTTTTTGTTCCATGGGCACCTAAGTGCCATTTGCTACTTGACCAGCACACACACAGCACAGGTGGTAGTGGCAATTGCTGTCAATGGTACATGCCACTGGTGGATATGTCCTGAGACTGGAAATTGAGCCCTAGTTCATGTTGTGACAATACCAGCTGTCCTGTGACAGCAGGTGTGGTATCTTCATGTACTGTGCATCTCATCTCTATCTGTAGAATGCTATTATGTAAAGGGTTGTTGGAGTCTTGTGGGGATTCTGGAAGGTGGGAGGAGAACTGGTTGAGAGGAGGAAGATAGTGGGAGGTGTTGTGAGCTGCTGGATCGTTTATTGTGGATGAGATAATTACTTTGGACTTAATAAAATCCCATTAAAACAACCTACTTTGGATTATAACTTCACATTGGCGACGAAGGTGGGATGCGTTGGTGAAATTATCTCAACACAGATATTGGAACTTCTACTTTGAACACAGAACAGGAGCTCTTATATTGGATGACTTTATTTTGGATCCAACAATTGAAACAACAAGGTATGTGACAAAAATAGGAGGACTTGTAAGGATTTATTTCCATAATTCGTTCTTTGGATTGTCTGACTTAAGCCCTGTCTCCTAAAAGAAATGACTTGGAATTAATAACTGTGATTTACAGTCTATGCAGAGGGCTTAATTGACTAAGGTCAGGTTTGCTGTACAATTTCATCAAGTTTAATAATACTCTATGGACTTGATGTGTTAGCCTTACCAACAGTTGCTGCACGACGCCGGTATATTTTTGAATATTTTGCTCACCGCGTGAAGCTGGCACGCGTCGTTTTCAATTGCCTTGTTCTGTGATTGATGCGAGCGCTCGTGCTTCCTCTGAAGCTGCGTTCCATCTCGTGCGCTCACCGATTTCCTAAATAAACAAACAGGAACTGCCGCGTGTGTGTCTTGTAAAGTGGAGCACGAGCGCACGCGCTTCTTCTGAAGCTGCATTTTCATCGCGTGCGCTTGCCGATTTATAAACAAACAAAGACGAACTGCTACGATTCACTGCGCCTCCCGGATTTTCAGTGCAGATGTTTAAAATGTTCCTTGGGCATTTTCTCAGTGTATAAACACAAGAAATACATTCACGAGTATTTATTACAGCCTCATTTTCATAAAACAAGACGAACTCAACGTAGAAAATAGCCTCTTCGTTTTGTGTATCACATTGAGGGCTCAAAGGTACTAAATGTTGGCTTGTATTTTAGACTGAATTTGGGGAAGACTATAAAGTGAAGGAGCTGTACATTAGACTTTACATTTTACATTTTAGTTCAAACATGCAGAATATACCACCTCCTCCTTTTTTCTTAACTGTACCTGGAGATGCTCCTATAATTTGGTCGAAATGGAAAAAGTCATTTCTTCATTACACAAGAGTTTGTGGTTCATCTATATCTAATGAAAGGAAAGTCTCACTCCTCATGCATTGTTTGGGATGTGAAGGCTTGGAAGTCTTTGAAACGTTACCTGAGCCTGAGGATGAAGGGGCAGAATTAAATGAATTTGAACTTTGCATAAAGAAACTGGATCTTCATTATCTTCCAAAGATTAGTACAATTTTGGAACGCTACCATTTTGGTATGAGAGAACAAGGACAGAATGAGTCTATAGAGGAATATATAACAGCCTTGAGGAAATTGGCTGCAACTTGCAAATTTGGGGTGACTCTTGAAGAACGCATAAGGGATCAGTTTATGTTGAAGTGCTCCAGTGACAAAATCAGACAAGAACTTTGGAGTAAGGATGATCCTACGCTTCATGAAGTGATAACTATTGCTAAAGGTGTTGAGCACACGTTGGCGTGTGTTGGTGAATTAGAGAAAAATAAGTATCCTTCTGTGAATAAAATTGGTCCGAAGAATGAATCACAAGAGAACAATGTTTTAGAGGTTGATGGAAAGAAGGATGAACTTAAGTTATCACAGATACAGAAATCTAAGTTTAAAGATACAAAATGTTTTCGATGTGGAAACCTGGGTCATTTTGCGTCTTATAAAAAATGTCCTGCAATTGCTGCTGTGTGCAAATTATGTGGAAAACGTGGACACTTTGCAAAATGCTGTAGATCGCCAAAGGAATTACCTTCTACTTCTATTAAGGTGGTGCAAGACCGTATCTTGATGGTGGAGGATCGTGTCACTGAGAAGAAATATCCTAAGGACATTGTAAACCTGGGGGGTGTTATGTGTGAAGTCCTTTTTGATTCAGGAGCTTGGTTAACTCTTATGTCTAACGAAATATTTGATAAATATTTGAGTCATTCAGTGAAACTAAAAAATCCCGATGTGGTTCCAGGGGGTTATGGTGGCCAAGCTATAGATCTGAGGGGATATTTCGAATCTAAAATAGAGTTTAAATCTAATTCTATTGTGGGTAAAATATATGTACCAGTAAAAGGTGACAGTGTTATTAGCTGGCCACATCAGAAGGATATTGAAGTTATTTTGGATCCTAATAATCCTAAGCCTGTGATGTTGAAAAAAGATTTTAAAAATGATGTTAACAGAATATGTAAGATATCTGATGTGGTTAGTGACAGTGTTTTTCCAGATTTTGTGAACGAATTCAAGAGCGTGTTCACTGATACATTGGGATGCCTTACTAAGTATGTACACCGTATAAAGCTTAAAGAAAATGCAGTACCAATCGTGTGCAAGGTGCGACCCATACCAATTTCTGTTAGGGAGGATGTTCAGAAAGAACTACACAGGTTGTGTCAGTGTGGTATCATAGAACCTGTTGAAGCCTCGGAATGGGTTTCACCGGTAGTGGTGGCACGTAAATCATCTGGTGAGATTCGTCTCTGTGTGGATTTGAGGAATCTCAATAAAGCTGTTGTTAGTGATGTATTTCCTCTTCCCAATATCTCTGAGATGGTAACTTTGTTGCATGGAGCTAAATATTTTAGTACATTAGATTTAGCTTCGGCATACCATCAGATTATGCTCCATGTGGATTCTAGGGATCTCACGACCTTTATTACACCTTTTGGCACTTTCAGGTTTGTGAGGATGCCTTTTGGGTTGGTTTCAGCTTCCTCAGTATTTCAACGTGTGATGCATGATTTGTTTGGCTCAGTGGAAGGAGTGAAGTATTTTCAGGATGATATTTTGGTTTTTGGTCGGACAAAAGAGGAACATGATGTGAGAGTTAAGGGAGTTCTTAGAGTGTTGGGTGATCATGGTCTTACGTTGAAACTGAACAAATGCCATTTTGCGAAGGAGGAGATAGAATATTTGGGACATAGAATTACTTCTTTGGGGTTGTATCCCAAAAGAGAGCTGGTAGAGAGTATTTTGAATCTGCGACCGCCTGAGAGCAAAGAAGAGCTTCAGGCTTTCTTTGGTATGGTGGAATTTCATGGGAAATTTCTTCCAAATCTTGCTGCCAAAACTGAAAGTATGCGTAAATTGCTAATGAAAGGTGTTAGTTTCAACTGGTGTGAAGGTTGTGAAAGGGAATTTATTGAGGTTAAGAATAGCTTATCTAAGGTAGGGTGTTTGAAATCTTTTAATCCTAATGAACCGTGTGTTGTTATGACTGATGCTAGTACTAGAGGTTTGGGTGCTGTGCTTCTACAAAAAGGTGATGTACATGATTTAAAACCTGTGGCATATTGTTCAAGGACTTTAAGAGGTTCAGAACAGAATTACTCAACTATTGAAAAGGAAGCTCTGGGTGTTGCTTGGGCGATAGGGAAATTGAAAAATTTTGTATGGGGAAGATCCTTCAATGTGTACACGGATCACAAACCATTAGTTGAGGTGTTCATGAAAAAGGGCCTGGATCAAATTTCATCTAGGATTAGTAGATGGGTAGTAAATTTGCAAGATTTTGATTTCAAGGTATTTTAAGTTCCAGGGGCATGCAATAACACGGCTGATTGCTTATCAAGACTTACGTTGGTTTCAGAGGAGGACAGTTCTGAGGAACAGGAGGATAAGTTTAGTGTGTGTAGCATTACGGAGGGAGTTATTAGTCATGATGAATGGGTACGTGAGGTTGCTAATGATCCTATTCTACAGAGTGTATGTGATTTCATAAAGAGCAAATGGAAATTTGCAAATTTAAGGAACTCTGAAAAATTAAAAGGGTTTTGGATGATAAGAGATGAATTGTCAATTTCTGATGGTGTGTTACTACGTGGTGAAAGACTAGTAGTTCCTGGTACTTTGGTGGATAGGATCATTCAACTTGGACATTCTGGTCATCAAGGAATAAGTAAAACCAAATCAAGAATTCGCTTGAATTATTGGTGGCCAGGAATGGATGTGGGTTTAGAAAGGGTGGTCAGGGATTGTCCTGACTGTTGTAACAGTGACAAGATCTATAGAATGAGAGTACCATCGATGTGTATCAGAAGTCCGGCTAAAAGACCGTGGGATATTGTTGGCATGGATATCGTGGGTCCTATTTATGGTAGAGGTGGGATTAGCTATATTTTGGTTTTGGTCGATCATTTCTCCAGGTGGGTGGAGATCGGTATTGTGCATAGTGTTGAAACCAAGAGGATTATAGTTCTTCTGGAGGAAATCTTTGCTCGGGAGGGTTTTCCCAATGCTATTCTCACGGACAACGGACCACAATTTGTTTCCAAAGAAATGGAAGAGTATCTCATGAAGTTGGGAATTAAACATAAGTTGTGTTCCCTCTATCATCCTGAGGGAAATGGAATTGTTGAAAGATTTAACAAATGTGTCAAAGAGTGTGTTCAATTAGAAATGGCAGCAAGAAGATGTTGGAAGGAAGGATTGAAGAGATTTTTGATGGCTTATCGTTTTACTCCACATACTTCCACAGTGGTTGTTCCGTTTGAGTTGTTTAGGGGAAGGAAGGCTAATACAATGCTGGTCCCTGGTTGGGTTGGTGGAGGCAAGAATGATGCCGTGTCTTGGTCTGGTAGAATACATGAGGAGAAGGCGGCGGATAGGAGGAAGGATTATTTTGATATGACGAAACGTACTTGTGATGTGAATGTGGAAGTTGGGGACAAGGTTCTGATTAAGAGACCAACCTTTGGTAAAAGTGGGAGCAGGTTTTGGGGACCATTTACTGTTATAAAGTTGTTTCGAAATGCTGTAAAAGTGTGTGATGGAAGAAGTTGGAATTTCAATCGCATTGTTGTGTCTAAAAAAAAAAACGTGTGTGTAAAGATTCCATGTTGAATCTTTTCCTTGTTTATTATTCTACTTCTCTATATGCGTTTTTTTTTATCTTAGTATTATGATATTGTACAAAGTTTCTGCTGTTACATGTTTTTGTTTATTCTGTTTGTTTTGGGGGGAAAGATGTGTGGTATCTTCATGTACTGGGAATCTCATCTCTATCTGTAGAATGCTATTATGTAAAGGGTTGTTGGAGTCTTGTGGGGATTCTGGAAGGTGGGAGGAGAACTGGTTGAGAGGAGGAAGATAGTGGGAGGTGTTGTGAGCTGCTGGATCGTTTATTGTGGATGAGATAATTACTTTGGACTTAATAAAATCCCATTAAAACAACCTACTTTGGATTATAACTTCACAGCAGGTAAGTTTTACGTTCTACCCTCCTGGACTGGCTTGGTCTTCAAACAGCCTTGACATGGCAGAGTACCCCCATTCAAAGGTTGTTGGTGTAGTGTTGTGCTGTGCCCTTGGTTTCCCCTGCACACCACATCCACCCGTGCCATGCCCGTTTGCCCTTTCCACTGTCTGATTTCCATGGCTGACATCCATTGTGTAGTAGGTATATACCTCCCCCTGCTTGCAGTTAACATTTTGGCATTTTGGTGAACCAGACCACTTACCCTGCATCTGTGTTGTTTCCTGGCAGTCTGAGCTGTCCTGTCATTGAATTCCTGTGACGATCTCCTCTGGGATGACGGCTGCCACCATCTCCTCCATCTGGTCCAGGGCCTCCTGTGGTGCAGTGCAGCCTTCCTGTTCTTTGCCATTTTTTCCTTGGTCCTGCGCTTGCAGTCATGCCAGCGTTTCTTGCACTCAGTGACTGGTCTCTGTACCTCTGCCACACTGTTTATCTTGTCGACAATTTGTTGCCAAATTGCCACCCTCCTCCCAATTGGCAATTTTTAGGTGACAAAAAGTTGATGCTGGTGTTCCGTCACCTCTCTGACCAGTAGTTCCTGCTCCTCTGCACTGAAACAACACTTCCTTTTCTTCTTCTCCCTCTCCTGGGTCTTGTCTGGGTCCTCCTGTCTGGTTCCTCGTCAATTGGGGTCTCCCTGGGGTCTCTCCTGGCTTCTGGGATCCATTGTGGGGCTCCTGAGCACTGTTTGCTGCGTTTGTACCGCCTTTCGACGCTATTGCAGGGAAAAATGGTGCGTATCCGGTTTGCAACATCATAAACTTGATTAGAGTAATTTTTTCCTCGTTAACGTCATTTTGCTTTACGACGTGGTGCAATGGTTAGAGTAAAAACAAATGACTCTAACCTGTGGTTTGCACCAAGGTGCATCAAAGTATAAATTTGATGCCCAGGTGGCGCAAAGAAATGGCGTTAGCCGGCATTAAACTTTTTGATGCAAAACTGCACTGGCGCAGTTTTGCATCAAAACGTATTAATATGGCCCTCACTGTGCTAAATCCAACTCTGCCAAGTTTGAGGATGCAAATTAGGGGTTTCTGAGCATGCCTTCTGAGCCCTATTTCTCAAACTGAGTAAGCATATCTAGTGTTGAAACTAGTCCTCACTCACGCTCACAAAGCACTGCACAACACCGGACCAGAATACCTCAACAGATGATTCTCCTTCTACACCCTGACCCGGCATCTCTGCTTTGCCGACCTTGCCCTCGCAACCGTCCCAAGCGTCTGCAGAACAACAGCCGGCAGTAGATCATTCTCGCACCTCCCCGCCAAAACGTGGAACATTCTTCTCACCCACCTGCGCCAGACCAAAGAACTCCTTACCTTCAGTAAACTTCTCAAGAAAAGGCTGTTCGAGCAGTGGCAGTACCTCCTCTCCTCTTACCCCCCTCCCCTCCTCAGTGCCTTGAGACCCTCACAGGTGAGTAGTGCGCTTTACAAATTCCTGATTGATTGGGGAATACTGCCTAAGTTCCCTAAAGTAATATGCCAAACAAATGTTCTGTGGAACTTATTCAGCGACTCTTCTACTTTTGCTTTGACAGTGTGAAAACTCAAATACTAACTTGCATTATACCCAATGTTTTTAAAGAAGGGTACAGGACACAATATCTTGTGTGAGGATTGTTTTCACATCTTATACTAAAGATCTGATATTGTGTCCTGTACCACTATTCAAAAGCACTGGTTATTATACAAGTTATCGAGTCTGCACACTTTCAAAGACAGTAGAAATGTTGGTGAATAAGTCCCACTGGACATTTGTTTGACTTATTACATTCACTCTGGTTCTCGTGGGCCATCAGGGTGGTCTTTGTGTAGGATACATAAGTTCCCTAAGAAGCACTTCAAAATCCAGTCACTCTTTTAACATTTTGCCACACAGGGTGCTCCGTGACAATGTGGCATATGTTCTGCCCACCAGTATGTGCAATATGGGGACTGCAATGCACTTGTCAATTAGAGAACAGAACACTAACCATGTTCTGATGGCAGATAAAGGTGTTGAGTAGGCCATAAGACAGTCTATGATTTCCCGAAGAAGAGGAACTAAAATCCTTTGGCTGCTTGCCTAGGGAAGTAGTGGCCCATGGACAGTAGGTATCCATGTATAGTCATTGAAAGGTTTACCTAACAGCAGCTCTACCTCAATCAACTTCCCAGAAGTTCACTTTAGTATAATACAACATACAGCAGGTAGGAAAACATAGGCCTGGCTAAGATGGGCACTGGCGACAGTAAACACGACTCTCCTGCGTCTTTTCCTGCTTCAAGCACACTTTACTATGACAACATGGTTGATCCTTTATAGGTGTTTTACGAATGCGATCAGCAAACTGCTACTCCGGCAGCCATGCCACATTCTCCAGAATAGAGGAAGTGGAGCAGCAGAGAGACTTTCACACACAAACAATTGAAAGTCAAGGAAAGACATGAGTCTCCTGTGGTGTGCTGACGATAAACAACATACTCACGGTATGTTGCCATCTGGATTAGGTTGGCAAACAGTTTCTTGCACCAAGTGTGAGTTTTATGACTTGCTTCATATGGCTGAAGAACCTGGTCGCTCCTGTCCATTCCACCCATAAACTTGTGGTTAATCAAGTATACAAGTGGGCTTGTGTACTTTGACCTTCTGACCTATCTGACCCCAAACCATGATGGGGAAAGGGCTCTAATCATGAATTGTAGTGAGCATGTACATTTCACACCTATCCAAGAACTTAACTGTAAGCAGTTTGTTAGAACAAAACACAGTTCTCTGGGATTTCTGGAGTTTCTTCTAAACAAGCTTTTGTGGGAATCCTTGGCGTTGACAATGAATTGTACCACAGGCCATAATGCCAGCTTTGTAGCGCTCACTGAACATCTCTAATCTTGCATAGAAATGGCCCTCATAAAGGTTATGAACTTTGTGAAGGAGTGCCTGGACAAGTTCCCATACAATCTTTCCTGTGATCCCTAGCGTGGGACGATGCAGCAGATTTATCCCTGAAATGCAGCATGCGCTGCAATAGCAAAAACAATATCTGCTCACGTACGGTGCAAAGATGGGGGATCCCCACACCATGTGAGACAACCAGGAAGACTGTAGGGTTGGTTTCTGCACTAACCCCATTTTGAGCATAAGGCCTAAAAATATCTTCAGCTCCTCCAGAGAATTGGGAGTCTACTGGCGACCCCTAGAAGTGGGCCTTAGTGTGCCTCCATGGTCTCTCAAAAATTGCTCAGCATGCAAATTTGTTTGCTGAACAATTTGCTCAAGGAAGACAATATCCAAAAAGAAATGGACGTAGTCAATTGGCAAAAAGGTGGCAGTACTAACTTTACATCCATTGTCGCCAGTGAAAGATGGAATTTGAGGCTGTACTCCCATGACTTCCTCCTTTGATTCCCATGCTACCACCCAGCAAAAATGCACCTCATCCCTTTATAGCCCCTCTTGTACTGGTAACAGCTGGCTTTACTAATCCACTCAGCTATCCACATAAAATACCGATCTGTAACCCTCTGCGTCACTTGATCGTGTCACAAAGGCCACTAGACAAAAGTCTGATCTCTCTGTCTCTCTAGCAGAAGCATAATCACAAGAGTAATCTTGACATTTTTATTGTTGCCTTAAAGCTGTATATTTACAAATATGTATACATATAATTAGAACTTGTGCCCCGGCCATGCACAGCTTTTATGGATAATTTTATGTCAAATGTCACAGAGATATTATCAATAATGTTATAAAAGATGTCATCAGTGCGGTAATATCTGTGGTAATTCGCAGTGCATGGTGAGTTATTGTTACTATAAGGAATGAGTTATAGTAATTTGAAATATCTTTAACTATAACTGATGAATTTCTATGGTTTTGTACATTTAAGTTGTGAGCCTAACTATAACGTCCCTGTAACCATTGTTTTTTTCAGTGAATTTCTGTTTTTTTTAACGTAAAGTAATTTTAATTACTATACATTAATCCAACCCCCACCAAACATGGCCTTCAGCTGTGCGTTGCGTTGTTGGTCACAGGGCCTGGCCTGTGGCCAGGTTTTGTGTCCAAACCCTTATAACCACCCAACCCCGCATCACTTACAATGATAAATGTCCTGCCAAATATATAAAAAATGTGGCAGGACACATTTGAAAATTAAAAGTATGTATCTCAAACTTTTGAAGTTGAAAAGAATTTAAAGCTGAGAAATGACAACTGACATCTCTATTATATTCAAGCCAAAGATGGTGATGGGGAAAAAGAAGTAAATGTTCCTTTACAAGGGATGTTTAACATTCAATAACGAGTAAATAAACATACACACTGCCACGAGATACCAGGATTTTAACTCTCAGCCTACTGAATAACAGTCCAAGAGCTTTAACAGTAGGCCAGACATAACAGTGTATAAGAAAAAGGAAGGGGGGGGGACCGGGAGATTAAGCTGGTCCAGTGTACACTCTCCCAACTATAGTATAAACACAAAAGTACACTGTTCCACGTCAGGAGAAATAGGGAGACTTGAACATTCAGGAGTAAGGCCCTCAAGCATCACAATGGATGACTCGCATCATCATCGGGTAATACTCCACGCCAGGCTGGCAGTGCAGTGCCTGATGGGCTCCCCAACAGGGGAGCAGAAAGCCGTATTGTTCTAGATGGTAACTAGTCAATCTCAGCTATCGTAAACGACCGTGTCTACATTCAGGCACAGACGCACAAAGGAGAGAACACAGAAATGGGAGTAAAATTGGTTCTTCATCACTACATATTTCATAATTTAATCAATAGCCAGTGATGAAACCAAGATTAAAAACAAGGGAAAGTCATCAGTTGAGTATCAATGCTCAATTACTTTCCCAGCGGAGCGGTGCAGAGACGGCGGTGCCCAGCGGAGCGGTGCTTGAGTTGAAGGGCCCAGCGGAGCGGTGCTTGAGAGGAAGGGCCCAGCGGAGCGGTGCTTGAGTTGAAGGGCCCAGCGGAGCGGTGCTTGAGAGGAAGGGCCCAGCGGAGCGGTGCAGAGACGGTGGTGCCCAGCGGAGCGGTGCTTGAGTTGAAGGGCCCAGCGGAGCGGTGCTTGAGAGGTAGGGCCCAGCGGAGCGGTGCAGAGACGTCGGTGCCCAGCGGAGCGGTGCTTGAGTTGAAGGGCCCAGCGGAGCGGTGCTTGAGAGTAAGGGCCCAGCGGACCGGTGCAGAGACGGCGGTGCCCAGCGGAGCGGTGCTTGAGTTGAAGGGCCCAGCGGAGCGGTGCCTGTCTTGAAGGACCCTGTTCAGCGGTTCTTGAGACGACGGTGCCCTGTTCAGCGGTGCCTGTCTTGAAGGGCCCTGTTCAGCGGTTCTTGAGACGGCGGTGCCCTGTTCAGCGGTGCCTGTCTTGAAGGGCCCTGTTCAGCGGTTCTTGAGACGGCGGGGCCCTGTTCAGCGGTGCTTGTCTTGAAGGGCCCTGTTCAGCGGTTCTTGAGACGGCGGGGCCCTGTTCAGCGGTGCTTGTCTTGAAGGGCCCTGTTCAGCGGTTCTTGAGACGGCGGGGCCCTGTTCAGCGGTGCTTGTCTTGAAGGGCCCTGTTCAGCGGTTCTTGAGACGGCGGTGCCCTGTTCAGCGGTGCTTGTCTTGAAGGGCCCTGTTCAGCGGTTCTTGAGACGGCGGTGCCCTGTTCAGCGGTGCTTGTCTTGAAGGGCCCTGTTCAGCGGTTCTTGAGACAGCGGTGCCCTGTTCAGCGGTGCTTGTCTTGAAGGGCCCTGTTCAGCGGTTCTTGAGACGGCGGTGCCCTGTTCAGCGGTGCTTGTCTTGAAGGGCCCTGTTCAGCAGTTCTTGAGATGGCGGTGCCCTGTTCAGCGATGCCTGTCTTGAAGGGCCCTGTTCAGCGGTTCTTCACATGTATCTCCAGGGCACCAGATCCGGCCAATATATGGTGTTCACTCAGCATCCGACTTCTCGCTTGCGGGGCCCTCCTGTGCTGGTGTCCCGTGCCCGTGGGTGTACTCCTTCACCCCCGGAATGGGGCTGGTGGGGCCCTCCTGGGCAGCTCGCCTGCTGCCGGACTTGTCGGCTGTGCTGCCCTTGCCATCCTTGCCTGATCCTCTGTGGCCCTTGCCTCCCTTTGGAGATGTGCCAGGTGGCACCCCACTTCCTGACGGTGCCAGGGTGGTGCCTGTGGAGGCTGCCGTCTCTGTCCTCTCGCGCCGGCCCTTGCCTTTTTTGGATTTTTTCCCAGGGGGTGGGATGGCTGTCCCTTTGCTGCTGGCCGATGTAGCTGCCCTCGAAGGTGGTGGACTCCAATATCCCTGGACTATGGTCCTTGTAGGTCCAGGGGTTGTGGTGGCTGAGGTGCTGATTGGACTTTTACGAGATGGAGGGGGTGGGTCAGGTGATGGAAAGAGGTTAATTTTGGAGAGGAAAAACTTTTTAGGAGCAATGGGAAGGGTAGGTGCAGTGGGTATGGGAGTGGAGGAAGAGGATGTGGCTGTAGGAGAGTCAAGTGTGCTGTCTTTGGGTGCAGGTGCTTGTGACGGAGGCTGTCGTGAGGTGGATGGAGGTTGGGTGGGTGGCTGCCTGCGTTTGTGTGGTTTGGAAGAGGGGGTGACAGACACACTGGGAGAGGACACAGGGGACGTGTAAATGGCAGTGGGGGTGGTGACTGCACGTGTGCGGAGTGTTCTGGTGGGTGTGCTGGTGATGGACGTAGTGGCTGATGAAGTGGTGCATGCAAGTGTGAGTGGAGACGTCACAGGGAGGGAGGAGGGAGACGAGGAGGAGGGGGACACAGAGGAGGCAGTGGCTGTTGGCATGTCTGCATGTGGATGTTGCTTGTGTGAATGCTTGTGGGATGTGTGGTGCTTATGTTTGGATGAGCTGACCTTGGGTGTTGAGGTGTGTGCAGGCTGGTCTGTAGGTGTGTCTGGGATAGGCAGAGGAACAGGGGAGTGGGACTGGGTGGAGGGAGTTGGAGGAGGGAGGCAGGAGACAGGGACAATGGCTGCCGTCAGTGCTGAGGCCAGAGCGTTGAACGATCGCTGATGGGCAGCCTGACCCGAATGAATGCCCTCCAGGTATGCATTGCTCCGATGCACCTCCCTTTCCACCCCCTGGATGGCATTCAAAAGGGTAGACTGCCCAACAATGAGCGTCCGGAGGAGGTCAATGACCTCCTCACTGAGGGCAGCAGGGGTAACTGGGGCAGGGCCTGAGGTGCCTGGGGCGAAGGAGATGCCCGCCTTGGTGTGCGAGCGGGCACGGGGCGAACGCTGAGGGGCTGCTTGGAGGGCGGAGCTGGTGCGCTGGGTGGCGGCTGTACCTGTTGTTGCGGTGGGCACGGATGTTGCCGCCACCACAAGGGAGCTCCCTTCCGAGGACGTGTCGGTGTCGCTGATGTCTCCACGTGTCCCCGTTGTGGAGCCCCCCTCGCCCTCCGTCTCACTGGTGAAATCAGAGTCCGTTGCATGGCCCTCCGGGGCCATGTGAGATGCAGCTCCCTCGTGCTCCAAAGCAACTTCTCCTCCGCCAGATGATGCTAATGCACACATGAACAGGAAGAGCAGACATAAAAAGGAGGGGGGAGAAATAAAGACATGTTGAGTGCATGGATTGGCAATACAGTTGGCGGAGAGGACAGACACAGAAGCCCCCTGCACTACGCCGCGCACTTGGGGTACACTACTCAATCAGTGAGACTTGGCCTACAAGCCAATGGACGACATCTGCACACATAAGTGACACAAGGCCATGGATAGCTGTACTTGGCACCCTACAGAGGTTGAGGGTGGTGGCACAGGGCCATGCCTTACGGAGGGGACTAGCCTACAGAAATCGCCCTGGCCTAGGGATACCCACATCCCTCCTCCCCCACCCAGACACCTCCACTGCGCGCTAAGATAGCAGAATGTGCTTGTACTCACCCCCTTGTGTCTGCTGTGATGTCCTCACGTGCCCATCCAAATCTGGGTAGGCCACCGCCAGGATCTGAGACATCAGGGGGTCAATTGACGAGTGGCACCCCTCCTACGTTGGGAGGCCATCCCCAGCAGAGCCTCCGCAGTCTTTCTGCTCCCGCGGCGGATGTCCTCCCACCTCTTGCGGCAGTGGGTGCCCCGTCTGTTGTAGACCCCCAGGGTCCAGACGTCCTTGGCGATGGCACGCCAAATGTCGACTTTCTGATGGGCGCTGACCTATGTGACACGTACAGGGAGAGAAAATAAAATATCATCATTTTCTGCATGCTCGATGTGAGTGTCCCCCCATCCCCACCCTTGCCATGTGGCACATGCTCTCATCTGTCGTTTGATGCATGCCTCATACGCTCCCCTCCGCACCATCGTTCATTCACCCCACTCAACCCAGGCATTGCCCACAAAGCATGGTCCCAGTGTACTAACCTGTTGGTCTGGAGGACCGTAGAGTAGCGCATACTGGGGGAGGACCCCATCCACGAGTTTTTCCAATTCTTCAGAAGTGAAGGCAGGGGCCCTTTCCCCAGTCGCAGCAGCCATTGTCTATTCCAGACCGAGGTCACAGCAGCACTTGCAGTATAGGTCCTCTCCTGTGGATGATCAGGTCTCGAGTGATTAAGCTGATAGAAAATGGCGGTCACGCCCGGGCCGGTGCGTACCGCGGCGGTGCGTACCGCGACCGCAGGCGCACTTCGTCATTGGCTCCTGAAACCCACAGGGTTCTATGTTAACCAATGCGGCTTTGCACCGCGGTCTTCAACCGCCTACCGCCACGGTGTGCCACGCCAGCGCATTGACCTCACATCCCATTGTCACACTTCACAGGTCAGGCAGACGCCATTTCAAGGGCCCACATGGCTTAATTTCTACTGCGTCACACAGGCCTAGGCCTTGCATTGCCACTCATACAAGACATTCAATGCAAAGCGAATCGTGTACTGTGCAAGCTGTGGGAACGTGCCTGTGGTTTGCTTGACTCTGTGCTCCATGTTGTCCTTCCTAGGCACCGTCCGCTGGGACTTACGAGGAGATGGAGGAATGTCCCCATGTACAGACCGCTGGTGGACCTGTCGACAATGGAAGAAAGACATGTCATACTGACATACAGACTTGACCGAGCCACTATACAGGAACTGTGTGCCCAGCTGGAGCCAGACCTGATGTCACCCATTCGCCAACCCACAGGGATTCCCCCTCTGGTGCAGGTTCTGTCAGTACTCCATTTTTTGGCAAGTGGATCATTCCAAACAACAGTGGCCATTTCATCAGGGATGTCTCAGCCTATGTTTTCTAAGGTTTTGTCCAGAGTGTTGTCTGCCCTGATGAAATACATGCGGAGCTACATTGTTTTCCCTGAGGTGGGCGATTTGGCTACAGTGAAGCGTGATTTCTATGGCCTTGGACATATTCCCAACATCATTGGTGCCATTGATGGGACCCATGTGGCTTTGGTTCCCCCCAGTGAAAGTGAACAGGTGTACAGGAACAGAAAAAGTTATCATTCAAAGAATGTCCAGGAGGTCTGTTTGGCTGACCAGTACATCTCCCATGTAAATGCCAAGTTCCCTGGGTCAGTGCATGACGCGTACATCATGCGAAATAGCAGCATCCCTTATGTGATGGAACAGCTACAGAGACACCGTGTGTGGCTAATTGGTGACTCTGGTTACCCCAACCTGTCGTGGCTACTGACCCCAGTGAGGAATCCCCGGACCAGGGCAGAGGAACGGTACAATGAGGCCCATGGGCGGACTAGGAGGGTGATCGAGCGGACCTTCGGCCTTCTGAAGGCCAGGTTTAGGTGCATGCATATGACAGGTGGATCCCTAATGTACTCACCGAAGAAGGTGTGCCAGATTATCGTGGCCTGCTGTATGCTTCACAACCTGGCTTTGTGACGCCAGGTGCCTTTCCTGCAGGAGGATGGTCCAGAGGGGGGTGTTGTGGCAGCTGTGGAGCCTGTGAAGAGTGAAGAGGAGAAAGACGACCGGGACGACACAGACAACAGGGACACAGTGATACAACAGTATTTTCAATAACACACAGGTACAAATCCAAACCGCCATTTTACATGTACTTACAGTCTCCTGCCTCTCTACTGTCTGAGATTCCCCCCAGTTTATGTTAACTGAGTTGTGACTTTCCCTTCCGTTTTCAGAGATGTGGGCCCCACTGCGTGACCTCTGCTTTGTTTGCCCATGGACTACAGCTGTGTGACAGTGGTATGTTGTCATCACAATGTAACTGAACATTTTGGCACCGTTATGTCTAATACATTTGCTCAAAATACAAGCAGACTCCAGATAATTTTAGTGCAATAAATGATTTTATTTAAGTGCTAAATTTAGGGACATGCTGGAAAATCGGTGATGGGTGATGGTGGAGTAATGTCCATGGCAGAGTCCAGATTTTCAGTCTCACAGGTGCATTGTCCATATGCCTGTGGAAGGATGGAGCAGGGGCAGTTTAAGGTTGGACAGGGTGACAATGTGGGACTGTGGGATGACATCAGGGGGTATCCTTTGCTGGCGGGGGTCTTGCCATCCTACTCTGTCTTCTTGCGAGATCTCAGGCCCCGATTGCGGGGTGGTTCTTCTTCTGCAGGAGGTGGGGTTCTGGTGGCCTGTTGTTGTGTGGGGGCCTCCTGTCCACTAGCGCCGGCGGAGGTGGTAGCCTGTTCTTGGCCCATGCTAGTGACAGGGTACCTTTGTGGTGCCACATGGTCCCGCAATGTGGTGACAATCTGGTTAAGAGCCACGACGATGGTCCCCATTGCGGAACTAATGGTTCGGAGTGCTTCCCTGAACCCCATGTACTGTTCCTCCTGCAGTACCTGGATCTCCTGGAACCTGGCCAGTACCGTAGCCATCGTCTCCTGGGAGTGGTGGTATGCTCCCATGATGGAGGAGAGGGCCTCGTGGAGAGTGGGTTCCCTGGGCCTGTCCCCCCCCTGTCGCACAGCAGCCCTCCCAGTTCCCCTGTTTCCCTGGGCCTCTGTCCTCTGGACCGTGTGCCCACTACCACTGCCCCCAGGTCCCTGCTGTTGTTGGGGTGGTGGGTCAACCTGGGTGCCCTGTAGTGGTGGACACACCGCTGATTGACGTGTCCTGGAGACAGAGGCATGGGCCCGCTGGGTGGGAGCTGTGCTGGTGTTCCCAGAGGGGGGTAGGTCTGCTGTGGCCTGTGGCTGTGTGAGGGGAACCGACTGTCCTGAGGTCCCCGATGGGCCGGGCTGGTCATCTGGGTCCAGGGAGACAGAGCTGCTATCATCCCTGGGGGCCTCTTCTGGGGGTGAGATGGACATTTCTGGACCCTCCTGGGCGGTGTGGTGGCGTTCGGGTCCTGCAGGGGTATAAGAGTATGGTTATTGCTTCTGTGTGTGCCATAGTGTGCAATGGGTGGGTGGCCGTGTACCCCAGTGCTGGCATTCCCTTTTGGGGGCTGTTGTGAAGGTGGCTTGTGGGGGAGATGGGTATGTGCAGTGGGCATGCTTTGGTGATGGGTGACCATGCTTTGTGGACGCATTCAGGGCTAGGTGTTGGGATGGGTGGGTTGTGATGGTGAGCCATTTGCAAGGAGTTGGTGTGATGGGGGTGGGGGTGAGGGTGGGGGAGTGATTTGGCATGCAGGTGGGGTGGGGGGAATGAAGTAGTGAAGAATTGACTTACCAGAGTCCATTCCTCCAGCTACTCCTGCGAGGCCCTCAGGATGCAGGATGTGCAAGACTTGCTCCTCCCATGCTGTAAATTCTGGGGGAGTAGGTGGGGGTCCGCAGCCAGTCTTCTGCACCGCGATGTTGTGCCTTGATACCATGGAACACACCTTCCCCCGTAGGTCGTTCCACCGCTTCCTAATATCGTCCCGATTTCGTGGATGCTGTCCCACAGCGTTGACCCTGTCCACTATTCTTTGCCATAGCTCCATCTTCCTGGCAATGGTGGTGTGCTGCACCTGTGTCCTGAAGAGCTGGGGCTCTACCCGAACTATTTCCTCCATCATGACCCTGAGTTCTGCGTCAGAAAACCTGGGGTGTCTTTGTGGTGCCATGGGATGGTGTGGATGAGGTGTGGGGTGGTGTATGTGTTGTAGAGTGTGGTGAGTGTGGTGGTGTGTGGTGTTTTGTGCGTGGATATTGTGTGGGTGATGTTGGGATTTGCCTCTGTGTGATGGTGTACTCTATTCTGTGCTGTCTCTCTCTGGCCTTCAGTCGCAATTGTGGTCATAAGGGTTTGTGGGTGATGTGGGTGTGTGTTTTATATTGTAATGGGTGTGTGGGAGTGGTGTGTGTATGTGTATCAGGTGTGTGTATTTTGAATTGTCCAATGTGGCTGTGCTTTATAAAGGTGTGTGTATTTTGAGCGCGGCAGTGTGTACCGCCAATGGAATACCGCGGTTGAAAGACCGCTGCGGGGATTTGTGGGTCAGAATGGCATGGGCGTATTTCTGTTGGCGTGACGGTGGAGGTTTGGTCATCGCCAGTTTTTCGCTGGCCGTTGGTGTGGCGGACTTTTGTTGTTGTCGGGTTTTTGGCGGTTTGCCAGTTGCGGGTCAGAATGACCGTGGCGGTTTACCGCGACCGCAGCGGTGTTATGGCGGTCTTCTGACCGGCGGTAAGCGCCTTTTACCGTCGAGGTCAGAATGACCCCCTTAATCATAACCGGAGCCCCTTATTGCCGCATGGAATAAATATTTGAGCAAAACTCTTCCTCCTTTTCAGGGCATAAGGTCTTTTGTGGTATGTAGGGAAGCTTTTTCAGACGATTTACCATCATTTTTGCAGGTTCAGAAGTTAAAGCACATCCTATGTAATTATCATGTTTAGACCATTAACTGGAAGGAACTTGATCAAGAACCTCCGAGACTGATTGAGATGAAGGTTTCATAGGATCATCAGTTTCACATTAATCATTATTTTCAGACAGAATCCCCTAAGCAGGGTTCTCATTTTAAAACTTGATGTAAAAATAAACACAGCAACCTTCAATTTGCATGAAAGTTGCCTCCACAGGAGGTTGACAAGTGATTTAGGGCTCAAAGGAAAAGTGTTAGTCTGTAATTTGACCCAACGAGATAGACACTGGATAGTGTAAGGAAGAATAGTTTTAGAAATGCCTACCACGTGTGTTTGTCATTTGGAAGGTATTGAGTGAAATTGAAAGCTTTTCAGGCCAGTTCTGCTACCACCAGTATCAATAATGCACAATATGGGCCTTCTGTTAATCACATATAATATATATGATCTCTTCTCATCTATAGTCTCTTCTGGTCAACCCTACAAAATATATAAAGAACGTTGCTACGACTTCTTCAGAACTTGCTGAGTCACCAGAGACTGCTTTGGGTTCATGAGTGACATTTTAGAACTGTTTCTTTTCCTTGCAACTACATTAGAGGTGTCTGACTTCAGGGCATTAGTGCACTTTACATTTTTTATTGGTTTTATAGTTTACTTATTTAACATCTTTGTTTTTATTTAGCCATTCCCAGAATTGCCAGTTATGAGAAGGCTCGCCACTTGGCACAGATGTTGCTAAGCTCCTGGTTGTGATTTCGGTTCTTTTCCCCTGTGTTTTTTCATGCTTTCATTACTCCGCCTTGCTCACCACCACCACAGTGTATATGAAGAACGCTGCTGAGCCTTCTTCAGAACTCACTGAGTCAATGGAGCCTCCTATAGATACACAAGGGTTTTGTGGATAGAAGGGATGGTGGCCAGGGCCATCTGGGTGCAGCGGAGGGATCTGGTAGGGGTGTGGAAGGAGACACGGTGGTTCAGGTAGGCTGGGCCTGCATTGTTTATAGCCTTGTACGTATGGATGAGTAGCTTGAAGGTGATTAATTCTCGACCGGGAGCCAGTGGAGGGTCCTCAGGTGTTTGGAGATTTGTTCTCTGCTTGGGAGGTCCATAATGAGTCTGGCGGCAGTGTTTTGAATGAGCTGTAGTTTTTTAATGTTTTTAGTAGAGGTGCCGGCATAGAGGGCGTTGCCGTAGTCAAGTTTGGTTGTGACTAAGGCATGGGTGAATGTCCTGCGACTATCTGCTGGGATCCATCTGAAGACCTTCCTAAGTTTGCAGTGTGTGTGCCAGCAGGAGGAGGCGACTGAGTTTACCTTGTGGATCATGGATAGGGAGGAGTCAAGTATGATGCTTAGGTTGCAGGCGTGCTCAGTCGGTGCAGGGGGGGGCGCTAAGGGATGATGTAGGAAGAATAGGAATACATCACATACAAACAAATATAAGTTCCCAAATCCCAATACAAACATTTTAGGCTAGAGATAGTTGTAAACCAATGTAAGTAGTGAAAGGCTTGATACATGACATGTTAAAAAAAGACAGACTGTGGGTTCAATAGAAAAGGCAGGTCATATTTAGGACAAACAAAGACTTATTACTTAGGAAACTCATACACATGCTGCACTGTTAAACACACAAGAGGCCCAAGCCACATTAGAATGAGAGTTTTTCTTTAAAGCTGCACCAACTGTTGCTTTCAAAATGTTCACTTAGCACGAACAGGGTGGAACAAAAGGGTGTATCCTGCCTTAGCACAAGGGTCCTAAAAACCACAAGTCATTCATATTGTGGTAAGGGGAACTGTGTAAGGGTCAGATAAGTATTTGCAAGGCAGGGCTACCATGTGCAGCATGCAACATATAGGGGGTCATTCTGGGACCGCCAAAATACCGCTGCGCGGTCAAAAGACGGCTGCGGATATTCTGGGTTTCCCGCTGGGCTGGCGGGCGACCGCCAGAAGGCCGCCCGCCAGCCCAGCGGGAAACACCCTTCCATGAGGATGCCGGCTCCGAATGGATGGAGCCGGCGGAGTGAAAGGGGTGCGACGGGTGCAGTTGCACCCGTCGCGATTTTCAGTGTCTGCATGGCAGACACTGAAAATCTTGGTGGGGCCATGTTACGGGGGCCCCTGCAGTGCCCATGCCATTGGCATGGGCACTGCAGGGGCCCCCAGGGGCCCCACGATACCCCATACCGCCATCCTGTGCCTGGCGGCCAAAACCGTCAGGAACAGGATGGCGGTATGGTGGTCGGAATCCCCATGGCGGCGCAGCTAGGATTCCCCAGGGCAGCGGAAAACCAGCGGTACACCGCCGGTTTTCCGTTTCTGACCGCGGCTGTACTGCCGTGGTCAGAATGCCCAAGGGAGCACTGCCAGCCTGTTGGCGGTGCTCCCGCGGTCATTGGCCCTGGCGGATTTTACCGCCAGGGTCAGAATGACCCCCATAATCTCTTGTTGTGCAGAAAAATAGATATGGTGAATTACGTCAGTGTAACTTACCCACCCATGAGGCCAACAAGTGCAGATGCTTCTTTCCAGAGGCACCTCATTATTTTATCTGTACTGCTTGTAGCTGCTTACGTCAATGCTGAACTTTTGACCACAGTTTTTTGTGGTTTTTACAGTATAAATGCGACTGGTGTTTGAACCAGAACTTTGAACTTCAGTCATGGCCTCTATGTTGAGACTGCCTGTTGTTCCCAGCTGGAAATCGATTAAACCTATATTATTGTGTAAAATTGATCTGTCTTATTTTATTAACAGATTTCCCTCTAACAAGGATGGGGGCTACCAGGAGACGTCCCAAGCTGAGGTGGCGTTTCTGAAGATGATGGGCTCAGTCTTGTTGGAGCTGAGCTTGAGGCAGCTTACTCTCATTCAGGTGGTGACGGCTTCCTGAGTGGAAGCTCTTTTTCGCTGTGTCTGGGTCTTCGGTGAGTGAAATGATGAGTTGTGTGTCATCGGCACATGACACGATGTTCATACTGTGGGTTTTGACAATGGCTGCAAGAGAGGCCATGTAAATGTTGAACAGTGTGGGACTCATTGAGGATCCTTGGGGGACACTGCAGTTGACTTCTGTGGGTCTGGATGTTTAGGGTTGGTCACAACCTCTGCATCCTTCCGGAGAGGAAGGAGTGGATCCATTCCAGGGCTCTTCTGTGGATTCCTATGTCGTGGAGTCTGGTGCGTAGAGTGCTATGGGAGACCACGTCTAAGGCTGCTGAGAGGTTGAGGATTATGAGCGCTGCAGTGTTGCCACAGTCTGGGAGTAATCGGATATCGTCGGTGGCTGCCAGGAAGGCTGTCTCCATGCTGTGGTTGCTGCAGAAGCCGGACTGGGAGCTGTCAAGGCAGTTGTTGGCCTTGATGAAATTCCATAGTTGTACGTTGATTGCTTTCTCCAGTACTTTGAGATGGCCTGGAACTTCTTTAGTTCTGATGTGTCAGCCGAAGGTTTCTTCAGGAGTGGGAATATTTTGGCGTGTTTCCTCAGGGAAGGTGCCAGTGTTGATATAGCAGTTGATTGTGTTCCGGAGCTGGGGGGCGATGGATGTGCTGGCTCTGATGTATATGTGGTATTGGTAGGGGTCATTGGGGTTTCCGGGGTGGGTGCTGTTTATGATGCTGACTTGGTAAGCGTGGACCAGCTGAGGATGGTCTGGGTGGGTTCTGGGGGGGAGTAGGTCGGTCACAGGTTCCGGTGCTAGGATTTTCCAGGAGGATGCTGTCGTAGATATCCTGGATATTGCAGTGGGAAAAGGTGGCAAGTTTGCAGCAGAAGTCCTGTGACGGGGGATGCTGGTGGCTTCGGAGGGGGGGATCTGTGAACTTGTTGATGACTGAGAAGAGTTCCTTAGAGTTGTGTGTGGAGAAGTTGATGCACATCCAGAATGCGTCCTTCCTTGCATTCTTAATTTTCGGCGGTGGGTGGTGGTTGCGGCTCTGAAGGAAGTGAGGTCTTCGCTGGTTTGGCTGTCGCTCCTTTTTTTCTGTAAATGTCTGCAGGTAAGCTTTGTTTCTTGGAGTTCGGTGGTGAACAAGGTGGCTTTCTTAGAGATGTGTTTGGTCGATGTCAGACGGAGGGGTGCTAGAGTGTCAGAGCATTCGGTGATCCATGCGTTGAGATTGTGCGCTGCTGTGTTGGCATCATCGGAGGGAGGAGGGAGGGATTTGGTGAGAGATTAGGTGAGTTGCTCGTTGATGATTTCATTCCATTTCCTGTGGGGCTTCTGGAGGTGCGGATGCAGCTGCTGGGTGTGGTGATTGTGAAGTGTATGCAGCGATGGTCGATCCAGTCTGGGGTGGAGATGGCCTCGATGGAGATCCGGTTGCTTGAGGTGAAGGTGGGGTCCAGTGTATGTCCTGCAATATGTGTGGGTGTGGAGACTAGTTGTCTGAGGCCGAGGGTGTAGAAAAAAAAAGGAAAAACGAGTGAGAAAAGGCAGAAAATGTAAGAATGAAAGAGCAACAGAGAGAAAATACTTACTTGTGAGGGCCACTAGACCACCAGGGATGAGGTGCAGGGACGAGCCTGTAGGTAGAGGAGGGCCGCGAACTGAGAGTCAGGGGGCTCTCAGTTCATTCCAGGCAAAAGGCAGAGGCAGCAGCAGAAACCAGAGGAGCTGGGGAGGGCAGCAGAAACTGATCAGTAGGTCAGTGACCCCCTGCAAGTTTTCTCTCCTCACACTTCCTGTGGAGCACAAAGTGCAGTGACCTAGAAGATAATATCCTAGGAAAACATGTATTTTGAAATGTAGCTTGTCACCGTGTTCTCTAAGTATCCTTTCAAAGGTCATCCAGTGAAGGTTCCAATGTAGGTTTGTAAAAGACCATTTGGAATGAATCTTTAACTGAGAATGCTTCACATTTAATACTACATCTCAGGAGTGCAGCTACTGAGGACGTAAACAGAACACCTCTCTTACCTAAGAAATGGGTTTGTCCTAAAGCTATAAATTATTAGGATAATGCTGCTGATTTGTCCAATATGAGCTAAACATAATCATGCTATGCTGAATCAGAGTTTTTGCTCATTATTTGTGCTAATTGTTAATGCATAAAATTTGCATAAAAACTCTTGATTTTGAAGGTTTGGGATGACTTCTCATTTTCCTCTGAGGCTCTGTCCAATTTTCTTGAGACTTTCTTTCCCTCTTAATAATGCTGTCAGTACTCTTTATGAGTTTGACTCTTAGATCCAAGAGGGATTAATTGCCTGCAATATTCTGTTTTTTTATTGTGTACTCTGTATTTGGGACTTCATGGCATATACTGCATTTCCCTGTATCACTTAATGAAAAATTCTGCAATCAACCTTTTCAACTTTAGAGTGATCTCAAACTCAGTTATTGAGTGGACCCAGTTTTCACTTAATTAATGCTCTTCTAATCAAACTATAGATGAGGGTAGAGGGTGCTGTCTCTTGCCTCAGGCCACCTGAGGTATAATTTGGGGTGTAATGATTATTGGAGTTCAGTAAATCATTGGGGTTCAGCTCCCACTGAGGTCCTTGCTCCATGGCATTAATGTGCATAACCATTCTTATTTCTTTGTGTTTTACCTGTTTCACATCTTAGTTTTGTGTTTCAGCAATGCTAGCAATGGGGGAGCTCGCTACAGAGCACAGATGCTGGTCCTCAGGATGTGTTTTGTTCTTCTTTGTTTTTTGATGCTTTTAGCGGTGGGCTGCACCCACCACCACCAAGGGCTATATGAAGTAAGTGGCTGTGTGTCCATGTTACAGACTCATGTAATGGATGCATGCAGCGGGCCCACCAGAGACACACCAGAGGCACTCCAAAGGGAAGCCCAATTGCACCTGTCTGCAGCAGGACATCGCCACAATCCCTGGATGGTTTACTAATGATATTTTGGAATAAACACCTCAATTTCTTGTTTTGTTTTGACCTAAATGTAAGTATACCTGTTCTCACTTTATCTCCTACCTTAAGGGGCCAGTAGCCTGTCTGACCTCTATCCTTTCCTTGTTAATTGGCAACTTCCCTGTGATATGACTCGTAGCAGAGGTTTCACTCCCACAGTTTGCTCAGATTCATTTAAACTTCTTCACCATTATTGTGAGATCTTTTGTGAAACATTGATCGGACATTTGGGACTTTGTTTCTCTCCCTAAACCACACATCCTATTTCTTACCAAAACTTGGCTCCATGATTCTTTGGCACCCAAGGTGGCACCCACCAGGTTATTCTATTGTTGGATAAAACCAGCCTAACACCACTGAAGTAGACTGGCCATTCTTTTTAAAATGAACTTTAGTTGTTCCATCTATGTTATTCCTAACCTATCTAATAGTGAAGGTCTTATCTTTTCTGTAAAACTCTATAGTCTCGGGCCTAAAGATTAATTCAGAAATAAATTAAACAATTTGATCTCTTTCCAATTGATAACCAATTCCAATATTAATATTCTAGGTGTTAGAAATGGGGTGTCTGGTTGGCAGTCAGTATGCACTCTGTCCTAGAGGGACCCTCACTCTAGTCGGGGTAAGGGAGTTACCCTCCAAAGACAACCCCTGCTCCCCGCCTTGGTTGCTTGGCACAAACAGTCAAGCTTATCTCCAAAGCAACGTGGAAAGTATTTGTACCCAAACACACAGTAGCACAGTGAAAACACCATAAAAAGACTCAACACCAGAAAATAGCCAATATTTATCTGAGTAAAACAAGACCAAAACGGCAAACATACACAAGTCAAGTTATGATTTTTTAAAGCTTAAACTTCAATATAGCGCTTAGAAACATAAATGCTTTCACGGCATCGTGACACAGTCGCCCCCATCATTCCGATGCTAATGACACTGGTCATGGAGTCACATGGACCACCAGGTAGACTACCTTTTGAAAATGAGGAAACAAGCTGGTACACAGAATCAGGGATCAAGGCATCATTGGATCCGGTGTGGCATCGATTGCAGTGCTGTGGAGCGAAGGAGCAGAGGTGTCAAGTCTTTGCTGCAGAGCTGTGGAGGTGAGGCGACGTTGGTGTTAAGAGTTGGATCTGCACACTCTTGGTGGGGTTGATATCTGGCGGTCACGGTGCTCTGCGGCAAAGTCAGGTGTCACGGATGTCAGTGAAACAGCACTTCGGGACTCATGGAGTCGTGGACTTCAGCAAGGCTGTGGTGGCATCAGGCCTGTGAGGTCTTCGCACTTCAGCGAGGACCACAGACTCAGTTCCAGGCAGTGTAGTGGAATCCAGCACAGGCATAAGTCCAAAGTCGTGCACTTGGTTCTTCTTGGTTTTTCAACAGCTTCTTCTTTCAAGGGCCCAGGGACTGGATTAGGCACCACTTGCAGGGTAGGAGCCTCAGCAGAGAGTCAAAGTGCTGGTAGATGACTCAGAGACTTCAGAACAGGGGGCAAGCTCAATCCAAGCACTTGGAGAGACTTCATAAGCAGGAATGTACCACAAAGTCCTGTCTTTGTCCTCTATCAGGCAGAAGCAGCAACTGCAGGCCAACCCAGCAAAGCACACTCACAGGCAAAGGGGCAGTACTCCTCCAGCTCCTCAGCTCTTCTCCTTGGTACAGGTTCCTCTTGAGTCCAGGCGTAATTTAACAATCTGGGGCTTTGGGTCCACTACTTATACCCCTTTCTGCCTTTGAAGATGGCAAACTTCAAAGGAAAGTCTTCGTTTTTCACAAGATCCTACTTGCCTAGGCCTGGCTTTAGACTCACAACAGGGGGTTGGAGACTGCACTGTGTGAGGGCAGGGACAGCTCATTCAGGTGTAAGTGTCAGCTCCTCCCTCCACTCTGGCCTAGATGGCCCATCAGGATATGCAGGCTACACCCCAGCTCCCTTTGTGTCATTTTCTAGTGGAGATTCAAAAACAGCATCACTGTCAGTCTGACTCAGACAGGGAATACACAAGCAGGCAGAGTCACAGAATGCTTAAGGAAGAAAATTCCCACTTTTTAAAAGTGGCATTTTCAAACTGACAATGTAAACCTCAACTTTATCAAAAGATGCATTTTGAAATTGTGAGTTCAGAGACCCCAAACTCCACACCTCCATCTGCTCCCAAAGCTAAACTTCACTTACATTATGTTTAAAGGGCAGCCCTCATGTTATCCCATGAGAGAGATAGGCCTTGCAATAGTGACAAATTAGTTTGGCAGTATTTCATTGTTAGGACATATAAAAACACAACAGCTCATGTCCTACCTTTAACATGCATTGCAGCCTGCCCATGGGGCTACCTAAGGCCTACCTTAAGGGTGCCTTACATGTATAACAACCATTTGCAATGCAATGGGTATCACATTTGCTTGAGTTAGAGCTATTAGCGTTGTAAACTCCCAACTGAAATTCTCTTACCATATAAACTGAAAATGAAAAGTAAATAAGTTTCACATAAATGTGCCGACTGCCACTATGAGCGTGAAAGAGACACACAAAAGGAAACTGAAGTCAAACATATTGACAAAAGTGCAATCATCCATGTAACAGGGTCGATGTCATGTAAAGCACTTGACTATTGCCCAGCGAGATCGTGCTGCCTAGGAAATAAAAAGAAAAAGTAGTCCAGAAGCCATGAGGAAAACACAGAGCCTCGTATGTTTTCAGTAGTTTACTGATGCTCCCGAGGAGGCCTAAACACCGGAAAAGTCATGAGGTATGCATGCCTTTCACTAATGAAATCAAGAGAATTTTAAAAGGCAAGCCCACGAGCCAACTAAACTGATTCGTGTGGCATGGGCGTGGTTAAAAGCCCACAGAGAGATTGCTACAGGGGCCAGAGTGTTTGCGCGCTGGACCCTAAAAATGTTTGAGAATAATAGGGAATAAAAGAGGTGAAGGAGGGCAATATTGTCTTGTTCACAAATGAAAGGTAAAAAGGTAGTGCTGGTTCATCTAATGTGGTCCTTATGGTTATGATAGTATGCCTTGACACCCTCAATATAGCAATAATCCAGTCCAGGTGCGCTGGAAGTAGGCGTGTAGCAGGTATTGCAGCACTTACTTTGAGTCCGCTATACACTCCCTTAAAAATAACTATCTTTTAGAGGAGAAAGCATAAGCAGTGCATTTTGCTGCCATTTCCTCTGGAGCAATGTAATCTGAACTACAGTGCAGTCGATCTTCTCAGTCTTAAGGGAAAATCGATGCGTTTGAGCACGATGCAGAGATAATACATGAAACCATAAAATGTGAGGGCAGTCTCAATAAATAAGAGAGTAGGGTGGCCTTTTTTTTATTAGGGTGGAGCCTGCGTTGCATGCGCTCGAGCATGCGTATTGCAGCGAGACGCTTTAGTTATTAGAAAAGGGCTTGGAGCCCTGTCGACGTCACGTCAGTGTGTTTCATTGGTTCGTGGGCTTGCCTAGTAAAATCTGCTTGCTTTCATTAGTGGAAGGCATGCACACGTCATGCCTTTTCCGGTGGTTAGCCCTCCTCGAGCGCAGCAAGCAAGTTCAGAAAACATGCGAGGCTAGCTGTTTTCTGTCAGATCGTGGACTACTTTTTCTCTATTTTCCTAGTGCAATTTTGCTTGGCAGAAGCGCTTTACACAGTTAATTTCACTTTTTCGGGTTACGTACATAAAAGCACTTTTGCCGATAGATAAAAAGTCGGGGTAGGAGTTTACAACGCGATCAGCTCTAACATGAGCAAACGCGAGACCCGTTGCATTGCAAATGCTTGTTTAAAAAGCGTTAGGAAAGCTCTCTGCGTATTTTCTGATGGCCTGTTAAAAGCAGAGACACAATGAAAGCAGAAAAGTGAATGAATTAGGGGTTAAACATGCAATAAATTAATTGGTGATTCTAAGTCTTGTGTGTCATTCCCATTTAAGACCTTGGACACTTAGGTGGTCATTCTGACCTTGGCGGGCGGCGGAGGCCGCCCGCCAAAGTCCCGCCGTCAAGTTACCGTTCCGCGGTCGAAAGACCGCGGCGGTAATTCTGACTTTCCCGCTGGGCTGGCTGGCGGTCGCCTTCAGACCGCCAGCCAGCCCAGCGGGAAAGAGGCTTCCACGATGAAGCCGGCTCGGAATCGAGCCGGCGGAGTGGAAGCTGTGCGACGGGTGCAGTTGCACCCGTCGCGTATTTCACTGTCTGCGCAGCAGACAGTGAAATACATGTAGGGGCCCTCTTACGGGGGCCCCTGCAATGCCCATGCCAGTGGCATGGGCACTGCAGGGGCACCCAGGGGCCCCGCGACCCCCCCTACCGCCATCCGGATCTCGGCAGTCCGACCGCCGGGATCTGGATGGCGGTAGGGGGGGTCGAAATCCCCGCGGCGGTGCAGCAAGCTGCGCCGCCGCGGAGGATTCAATGGGGCCGCGGTACACTGGCGGGACCCCGCCAGTGGTGCCGGTCCGACCGCGGCTTTACCGCCGCGGTCGGAATCCCCATTGGAGCACCGCCGGCCTGTCGGCGGTGCTCCCGCGGTCCTCCGCCCTGGCGGTCAAAGACCGCCAGGGTCAGAATGAGGGCCTTAATGTTCAGCGCCTGGGGTAGCGATAACGGCCATAATCAGTAACTCTGGGCCCAGTATCACTAATTTTTCCTGCTCAACTGGAAATTAGGGCTTAAATTGGATAATAATTAACACCTAATTAGTGCATAGAAAAAAAAACAAAGGCGGTCATTATAACATTGGTGGTAAAAGACGCTTACCGCCGTGCAGAAGACCACCAACAAACCGCTGCGGCTGCGGAATTCCGCCACAGCTATTATGACCCACATCTCGGAACACGCCAAAATTCAACACCCACACAAGTCCGCCACACCAAAGGTCAGTGATAAACTGGCGAAAACAAAACCTCCACCATCACGCCAACAGAAATACGCCCACACTATCACGACACACGAATCCACGCGGCGGTCTTTCAACCGGGGTATTCCATTTGCAGTACACACCTTTGCGTTCAAAATACACACGCTCTTACAAAACACAGCCACATTGGACAATTCAAAATACACCCACCTGATACACATACACACACCACTCCCACACACCCATTACAATATAAAACACACACCCACATCACCCACAAACCCCTACGACAAAAATTGAGAACGAAGTACAGAGAGACACACCACCAGCAAGTACAACAGCATCCACAGGCACATAACACCATCACCCACACAACTTCCACGCACCTCACACAACACACCACTACATATAACCACACTTATCACCACACACACCACCCCAGACATCACCTACACCACCCCATGGCATGGCAAAGACACCCCAGGTTCTCGGAGGAGGAGCTCAGGGTCATGGTGGAGGAAATTGTCCGGGTAGAGCCACAGCTATTTGGAGCACAGGTGCAGCACACCTCAATTGCAAGGAAGATGGAGCTATGGCGAAGAATAGTGGACAGGGTCAACGCAGTGGACAACACCCAAGAAATCTAGAGGACATCAGGAAAAGGTGGAACGACCTACGGGGGAAGGTGCGTTCCGTGGTCTCAAGACACCACCTGGCAGTTCAGCGGACTGGCGGCGGACCCCCACCTCCTCCCCCACAACTAACAACATAGGAGGAGCAGGTCTTGGCGATTCTGCATCCTGAGGGCCTCGCAGGAGTAGGTGGAGGAATGGACTCAGGTAAATCAAATCCTACCCTACCTAAATGATATCACACACCCCCACCCTCGCCCCCACCACTATCACTCCAACTCCTCACAAATGTACCAATATCACAACCACACATCCCAACACCAAGCCCTGCATGCAACAACAAAGCATGGACACCCATCACCAAAGCATGCACACTGCATATAGCCATACACCCCCCTAAACCATCATCACACAATCTCCCACACAGGAATGCCAGCACTGGGGTACACGGTCACCCACCCATTGCACACCATGACACACACAGATGCAATAATCATGCCTTTCCACCCCTGCAGGACCCCTACCCAACGTCACCAGACAGGAGGGTCCAGATATGTCCACTCCACCCACAGAAGAGGCCCACAGTGATGACAGCACCTCTGTCCAACTGGATCTAGATCACCAGGCCGGACCATCGGGGGCCTCGGGACAGTCGGTTCCCCTCACACAGGCACAGGCCACCACAGACCTTCCCCCCTCTGGAAACACCAGCACAGCACCCACCCAGCGGGCCCATACCTCTGTACCCAGGACACGTCAATCAGGTGTGTGTCCACCACTACAGGGAACCCAGGATAACCCACCACCCCAACAACCACAGGGACCTGGGGCAGTGGCAGTGGGCACACGGTCCAGGGGATGGAGGCCCAGGAACACAGGGGAACTGGGAGGGCTGCCGTGCGAGAGGGGGCAGACAGGCCAAGGGAACCCACTCTCCACGAGGCCCTCTCCCCCATCATGGGAGCATACCACCACTCCCAGGAGACGATGGCAATGGTACCGGTCAAGTTTCAGGAGACCCAGCGCATGCAGGAGGAACAGTATATGGGCTTCAGGGAGGAACTCAGAACCATCATCTCCACCCTGGGCACCATCGTAGGGGTGCTGAAGGAACTACTTAACACCAGGAGGGACACTGTGGCACTCCAAGGGGCCCCTGACACTAGCATGGATGATGAACTGCCCACCACCTCCGCCGGCACTAGTGGACAGGATGCCCCGCCACAGGACCACCACACCAGCACCCCACGCCCTGCAGAGGGAGAACCACCCCGCAAACGGTCCCTGAGATCCAGGAACAAGACAGAGCACGATGCCAAGACCCCCGCCAAGAAATGAGACCACCCTGATTGTCATCCCACTGTCCCACTTTATCACTCTGTCCATAATTAAACTGCCCCAGCTCCACTTCCTATGCCCATATGGGCAATGCACCTGTGAGACTATTAGACTGGACTCTGCCATGGACACTCCTCCGCCATCACCCCTCACCATTTAACTTCCCCCTCCAATATTTTGCATTTAAATAAAAACACCTAAAACACATAATGATCTGGAGTCTGTCTGTGATTTTGAAATAGTGTATTTGCAATTACAGTGACCAAATGTTTTTGGAATAGCAATGTCAACATACCTATGTCACACAGCTTTAGTCCATGAGGAATCTAAGCAGATGACACACGTTGGGACCCACATCTGTGAAACCGTAAGGGAAAGTGACAACTCAGTGACCATACACTGTGTGAAAATGACAGACAGTAGAGAGGTAGTAGTGTAAAAGTACATGTAGTAGGCAGTATTGTATTCTCACCTGTGTTTCACTGGAAATATTAGTGGATCACTGAGTCCCTGTTCTGCATGTCTTCTTCCTCTGCTTCATCCTCATCACTGTCCACAGGCTCCACAGCTGCCACAACACCACCATCTGGACCATCCTCCTGCAGAAAAGGCACCTGTCGTCGCAAAGCCAAGTTGTGAAGCATACAGCAGGCCACGATGATCTGGCACACCTTCTTTGGTGAGAATAATAGGGATCCACCTGTCATGTGGAGGCACCTGAACCTGGCCTTCAGGAGGCCAAAGGTCCGCTCGATCACCCTCCAAGTTCGCCCATGGGCCTCATTGTAGCGTTCCTCTGCCCTGGTCCTGGGATTCCTCACTGGGGTCAGTGGCCATGACAGGTTGGGGTACCCAGAGTCACCTGCAAATGGCGAGGGACAACTGTTAGACACACACTAACCTGTAGGGATAACCCCAGACAACCATTCCCACTGTCTTGCTTCCAGGGGCTCACCTAATAGCCACACACAGAGCCTCTGGAGTTGACCCATCACATAAGGGATGCTGCTATTCCTCAGGATGTAGGTGTCATGCACTGAGCCAGGGAACATGGCATTGACATGGGAGATGTACTGGTCGGCCAAACATACCATCTGTACATTCATCCAATGATAACTCTTCCGGTTTCTGTACACCTGTTCACTCCTGTGGGGGGGGAACCAAAGCCACATGGGTCCCATCTATGGCACCTATGATGTTGGGGATATGTCCAAGGGCATAGAAGTCACCTTTCACTGTTGGCAAATCCTCCACCAGAGGGAAAACGATGTAGCCCCGCATGTGTTTCAGAAGGGCAGACAACACTCTGGACAATACGTTGGAAAACATAGGCTGGGACATCCCTGATGCCATGGCCACAGTTGTTTGAAATGACCGACTTGCAAGGAAATGAAGCACTGACAGCACCTGCACTTGATGGGGGATTCATGTGGGATGGCAGATTGCTGACATCAGGTCTGGCTCCAACTGGGTACACAGTTCCTGGATTGTGGCACGGTCAAACCTGTAGGTGATTATCAAATGTCTTTCCTCCATTGTCGACAGGTCCACCAGCGGTCGGTACACCGGAGGATGCCGCCATCTTCTCACATGTCCCAGCAGACGGAGCCTATGAAGGACAACAGCAACCACATAGTCAAACAACTCAGAGGTACGTACCCACAGTTTACACAGAACACCAATCATTCACAAAAGGTGGCCTGTATGTGTTGAGACTAGGCCTAGGTATGAGTGACGCAGTTGGAAATTAGGCCATGTGTGCCCCTGAAATGGCGGCTGCCTGACCTCTAAAGTGGGACAATGGGATGTGAGGTAACTGCGCTGGCGTTGTACACCGTCGCAGTAGGTTGTCGGAGACCGCGGCGCAATGCTACATTGGTTAACATTGGACCCTATGATGATGTACGCCGGCGGTGATGGTACGCACCACCGCGGACGTGACCGCCGTGGACGTGACCGACATTTTCTATCTGTTGAATCACTCGATACCTGATCTTCGACAGGAGAGGACCTTCACTGCAAGTGCTGCTGTGACCTCAGCGTGGAAGAGACAATGGCTCGTGCGTCTGGGGAAAGGGCCCCTGCCTTCACATCGGAGTTGGAGAAGCTCGTTGATGGGGTCCTCCCCCAGTACATGCTACTCTACGGTCCTCCAGACACAGGGGTAAGTACACAGGGAGCATGTTGTACGGGCTATGCCTGTGTGGAGAGGGCTGGATGTAAGAAGGAAGGGGGCAGAGTTCTGCGTGCATGAAAGACGGTGGGTGCATGTGCCACATGGCAAGGGTAGGGATGGGGTCCACTCACTTTGACGGTGCAGTTGGTAATGACTTCTCTTCTTCCCCTGTACATTTCATGTAGGTCAGCGCCCACCAGAAGAAAGATATTTGGCGTGCCATCGCCAAGGACGTCCAGACCCTGGGGTCTACCACAGATGTAGGACCCACTGCTGGAAAAGATGGGAGGACATTCGCCGCTGGAGCAAGAAGACGGCGGAGGCTCAGCTGGGGATGGCCTCCCAACATGGGAGGGGTGCCCGTCGAACCATGACCCCCTGATGTTCAGGATCCTGGCGGTGGCCTACCCGGAGTTGGATGGGCGCTTGAGGGCATCACAGCAGACACAAGGGGTTGAGTACACTCTCATTCAGCTGACTTTGCACGCAGTGGAGTTGTCTGGGTGGGGGAGGAGGGCTGTGGGTTTCCCTAGGCCAGGGCGAGTTCCGTAGGCTAGGCCCCTCCGTAAGACATGGCCCTGTGGCCCCCCACCTCTGTAGAGTTCCAAGTACAGCTATTCATGCCCCTGTGTCATCTATGTGTGCAGATGTCGTCCATAGCCTTGTAGGCCATTTCCCAGGAATTGCACTGTAGAGCCCAACAGCGCGGTGTAATGCAGGGGACTTCTGTGTCTGTCTTGTCCGCCAACGGTAGCAGTAATCCATGCACTCAACATGTCTTTATTCTGTTCCCCCCCCTTTTTGTGGTCTCCCTGTTCTTGTGTGCATTAGCATCATCAGGCGGAGGAGCAGTGGCACCAGAGCACGAGGGAGCTGCATCCCACATGGCCATGGAGGGTCACACTACGGACTCTGAATCCACCAGTGGGAAGGAGGGTGAGGGGAACTCCACGGCGGGGACAGTAGCTGAGACCAGCGACACAGACCTGTCCTCTGATGGGAGCTCCCTTGTGGTGGCGGCAACATCTGTGCCCCCCACATCTACAGGTACAGCCGCCACCCCCCATACCAGCACCACCCTCCCAGCAGCCCCACAGCCTTCGCCCCATGCCCGCTCACCCAGGAGGGTGGGCATCACCTTTGCCCCAGGCACCTCAGGCCCTGCCCCAGTGACCCCTGCTGCCCTCAGTGAGGAGGCTATTGACCTCCTCAGGTCCCTCACTGTTGGGCAGTCTACCATTTTGAATGCCATCCAGGGTGTAGAAAGGCAGTTGCAACAAACTAATGCATTCCTGGAGGACATTCATTCTGGTCAGGCGGCCCTTCACCAAGCCTATCAAACTCTGGCCTCAGCACTGATGGCAGCCATTGTCCCTGTGTCTAGCCTCCCCCTCCAACTTCCTCCACCCAGACCCAATCCCCTGTACCTCTGCCTATCCCAAGCACACCATCAGACCAGCCTGCACACACCTCACCACACAAGGGAAGCTCAGGCAAACATAAGCACCACACATCCCACAGGCACTCACAAAAGCATCACACACATGCAGACACACCAACATCCACTGCCTCCACTGTGTCCCCATCCTCGTCGTCTCCCTCCTCCCTCCCAGTCTCATCTACACACACACCTGATGCACTACCTCTACAGCCACTACGTCCCTCACCAGCACACCCACAGCACACCCCGCTCACGTGCAGTCACCACCCCCACTACCATTCACACGTCCCCTGTGTCCTCTCCCAGTGTGTCTGTGACGCCCCCTCCCAAAATACACAAATGCAGGCACACACCCACCCAACAGCCATCCACCTCACGACAGCCTCCAGTGCATGCACCTGCACCCAAAGTCACCAAACGTACACCTCCTACTACTACCACCTCTTCCTCCACTCCCAAATCCCCTCCAGCTACCCGTCCCAGTGTGTCCAAAAAACTTTTCCTGTCCGGCCTTGACCTTTTTTACACACCTCCCCCACTCCGTCCATCTCATAGGTCCCGAACTAGCACCTCAGCCACAACATCTCCGGGACCAGTGGTGCCTGTAGTCATAGGTGTGTGGAGTGCACCGGCCACCAGGACAGCCAGTGTGGCACGGAGCCACAGCACAGCCAGTTCCACCTCCTGTGAAGCATCAGAAGTTGGCCAGTGCCCGGCGGGAGAGGGGGAAGACTCCAGCCACCAAAGCCGCCCCCAGGGGTCCCGGTGGGAGTGTGGACTCAGCTGTGACACCTCCCAAGGTGGGGAAGGGCCACAAGAAACCCAGCATGTCTGGGAAGAGCAGCACAGCGGAGAAGACCGCCATCATCCCCGCTGCCCAGGAGGCCACCGCCAGCCCCAGCCCAGCTGCCCAGGAGGCCACCGCCAGCCCCAGCCCAGCTGCCCAGGAGGCCACCGCCAGCCCAATCCCAGCTGCCCAGGAGGGCCCCGCCAGGCCCCAGCCCAGCTGCCCAGGAGGCCACCGCCAGCCCCAGCCCAGCTGCCCAGGAGGCCACCGCCTGCCCCAGCCCAGCTGCCCAGGAGGGCACCGCCAGCAAAAGCCCTGCTGGGCCATGAAGGACCGCCAGCACAAGCCCCGCTGGGCCATGAAGGACCGCCAGCACAAGCCCTGCTGGGCCATGAAGGACCGCCAGCACAAGCCCCGCTAGGCCATGAAGGACCGCCAGCACAAGCCCCGCTAGGCCATGAGGGACCGCCAGCACAAGCCCCGCTGGGTCACAAAGGACCGCCAGCACAAGCCCCGCTGGGCCATGAAGGACCGCCAACTCAAATACCGCTGAACAGGGCACCGCCAACTGAAGCACCGCTGAACAGTGCACCGCCAAATCAAGCACCGCTGAACAGGGCACCACCAAATCAAGCACCGCTGAACAGGGCACCGCCAACTCAAGCACTGCTGAACAGGGCACTGTCAACTCAAGCACCGCTGAACGGGGCAGCGCCAAATCAAGCACCGCTGAACAGGGCACCGCCAACTCAAGCACCGCTGAACAGGGCACCGCCAACTCAAGCACCGCTGAACAGGGCACCGCCAAATCAAGCACTGCTGAACAGGGCACCGCCATCTCAAGCACCGCTAGCCCATGAGCGGCAGGGGCACTGACACAACTGGGACCGTCACGGGGTGAGTGATGCACTCTGGGCACCAGTCCCCCTCCAGAACCGTGGTCCACGGACTATAAATGGTGCAATACCTGGACTTGTATTATTGGTGTATATATTTGTTTATAGTGTATATATATTTTATAGTACTGTATTTTAATAGATTACAATGGTTACAATCATTTCCTTTGGTCTTTGCATTCTTCCGGGGGGTTTGGGGGGTGTAACTATAATATATAGATATGTATTAGTGTGTGTGTTGTAGTGGGTGGGGGTGGGGTGGGGGTGTTGCGTGTGTGTGTCCCTGTATTTTGCCTCCCCCTCCCCTGTGTGGTAGGTGCAGTACTCACTGTGGTCTTCGCCGCCGGCATTGGTGCTCCTGGTACAGGAGCAGGAAGACTGTCGCAGGTAGAATTTGGAGTTCCGGGTCCATGGTGTCCTCGTTCCTCGTGGAGTGTGTAGAGGCGAGCATTTTCCCTTCGAAATTCCTGTTTCCGCCGTGTTTTTATCCGCGGTGAATCAGCCCTGGAAAAGGTGGCGGATTGGCCTGTCATAATAGTGTGGGCGGGACATTGTCTTCCGCCTGTCTGTTGGCGGTGAGCACCGCGCTGTTTGTTTGTACCGCCGTGGCGGTCGGAGTGTTAAAGTGGCTGTCTTTGTTGGCAGTTTCCGCCACGGTCGTAATTGCAAAATTTTTACCGCCGGTCTGTTGCCGGTCTTACCGCCGCTTTAACACCGTCCGCCAGGGTTGTAATGAGGGAGAAAGTGTTCTACATAACTCCAGTAATTATTATTATTTTTTATTACTGTTTTCTGAGAGGATAGTTGTTAATGCAACTGGTTTTAACACTTTCTTTACAGGGCTCTTTAATTGCAACATGTGAAAGCTGAAAAAGGGAATTAATCGGAAATATATGCAAAACAACAGTAGTTTTTTTCTGGGGGGGGGGGCAGAGCTGAAAAATGAGGCAGTGTTTCTGTGTCGTTAGAAGCTGCTTCTAATAGTGTCTGAGGGCTCGGGATGGAAAGATGCTAACAGAAGTCGTGTTTTAAAGTTGGGCATGAGTTCGTCTTTCAGAACCAGGGATGTGAAGGGATTTTCGGGCCGCTGCCTAAGGAACATTATGCATCTGTGTGTCACTGCTGTGTCCCAATAGAATCTACAGCGGCCTACCTGAGCTCCTGCCAGTATGAAGTTGGCCCGGAGAGTGCAGCTTCACGGGGAAATGCCCATACCACGTAGACCAGTGGTCAGGAACGTAAGCAGCTGATATCAGCGTGGACAGTACCAGAAACACGAAAAACGTCTTTCGGAGGAAAAGCTGCATGCTAGAAACATAGACAGGTTTCATTGGGGGAGGGTTGGGGCAGAGTTGGGGGGATGGGGCAGTGGGGGGAGGTTAGTTGGGTGCAGGGTGCAAAAGCACGATCAACCTCCAATCAACCTCCTATCACGGCCAAGCAGAATAGCAGAAACATGACAGCCATCAGGGCCTGTAGAGTATGCCAGAAAGATGGCCGCATGTAGTGCTGGGCTGTGCAGCCTCCAAGCACGGTATGCAACCTGTGTATTAAAGACAGAGAGGCATTTTGCAGTGTTCGGATTTTACGTGTACCAGCAGCAGCGTTACATCACCCCGATTTTATTTCAGCACATGCGGCACGCGTAGCACAAACCATTATCTGCACATCGGTGGGGGAGTTACAGGGAACACCACTCACCCAACGTACATTTGTACATTACCTTCCTCCTCAACGTTAATTAAAATAAAACCACAAACATAACAATGCAGCAATACTGCAAGACGTCTTCTTTGGCGACAACAAACCAAAACGAGTTAGAGCTAATAGCGTTGTAAACTCCTAACTGGACTTTTCTTGCCACACAAATTACAAGGAAAAAAACACAGTGCAATCGCGATATGTAAAACGCAACGCGGTCGCGCTTCGAGGAAAATAAACAGATAAATTAGTCCAGACACCAGGCTGAAAACTTCGATCCTCTTATGTTTTTAGTAGTTTCAAACAGATTTCAAAAGGCAAGCCGATGAACCAATAAATGTGACTGACATGACATGGGCGTGGTTTGAAGCCCAAAGAGAGATTACAGAATGGGACGGAGCACTTTGGGTACACTTTGCCACGTCATATTGGCAGTTTAAAACTGCACACACAGGCACTGCAGTGGCTGGTCTGAGCCCTGTTTACAGGGCTACTCATGTGGGTGGCACAATCAGTGTTGCAGGCCCACTAGTAGTATTTGATTTACAGGCCCTGGGCTCCTCTGTTGGAATTTACTAGTCACCTATTAGTCAATCAAATATGCCAATCATGGAAACACCAATTACACATATGATTTACACAGGGAGTACTTGCACTTTAGCACTGGTAAGCAGTGGTAAAGTGCCCAGAGTACAAAACTAGCAAAAACAAAGTCCAGCACACAATCAAAACATGGAAAGCAGAGGTAAAAAAGACAGGGGAGACTGCACCAAGGATGCCAGGTCTACCACTAGATGATATAAATATTTCTTTACAAAACCTCTCTTATCATGAATCTTTAAACGATTTCTGTACAGCCCTGTAATTAAACTCTACTATAAATCCATTGCTGCTGCTATGCTTACAAAGTGATTCTTCCTTTAACTGTTCTTCAGAAACTCTATCCATCCTCAAATCCATACCAGCCCCACCACTTCTGTGTCTACCATCTCTGCATTTCTGAGCTTATGTAATGGCTTAGCTAATTACTTTTCTTATAAAATAAAGCAATATACACTACAATTCAATTTGAACCCCATTTAGCTTCTTTATCTGGTTTAAAATACAGTTCTTCTTTACTATGGACTCTTCATTCTTTGAACAATCTCCTATCAATACTAATACTGTATACTCTGTGACTAACAACATTAAGGGCCTCATTACGAGTTTGGTGGTCTTTTGGTAAGACCACCATGGTGGTGCCTGCCAAAAGACTGCCTTGTTAGTGGTAATACGACTACCGTATTACGACTCACACAGCATAGTCTGCCAAAATCCTTCCAAAATCTCAAAACCGCCAGGAACTGGAGGGTGGGAAAGAGGCAGTCCCATCACGAGCATTGCCAGCCTGCCTAAAAACCTACTATCCAATTATGACCCACAAATCACAATAGCGGTTCTACCATGGTGGAAAACCAATGGTGGTGCAAACCGTGGTGGTCGGCGGTCACCACAGTGTACACCACACCACATTGGATAGTTTGAAAAACCCACACCTGACACATCCACACACCGGACACAGCTATAAACTGCATAATAAAACACACCCCACATTCCTTCGTGTCTTTCACGACTATCCCACTCCATAGAGGCCACACAAAAAAGAATCATGATTTATAGAATAGGCTCCCCTGCACTCGTCACAGAGCACTCAACCCTACACCTGCACAACATCCCCCACACATACATTACTACCCCACACATAACATACCACCACTCAACCACTCACATCACGGCACCCACACCTCATCACCATATTTTTTATTTTATTACCCTTCCTCACTGTCACATTCACCACTACCATTTCCCCACAAATACATCCCTGTTTCATAGATGATGAAATAAGGGTCATGGTGGACGAAATAATCAGAGTAGAGCCTTACCTATTTGGAGCCCAAGTCCAGCAAACATCCATCACCAGAAAAATGGAGAGGTGGCAAAGAATCGTCAACAAGGTGATTGATGTAGGCACCTATCCACACACAAGGGAAGACATCAGGAAGAGGTGGAATGACCTCAGGGGGAAGGTCTGCTCCATGGCCGCCAGGCACCAGCTGGTGGTCCTCAAAACTAGAGGGGGGCCCCCACCTCCTACCCCTACTTTCACATCATGGGAGGAGAAAGTCTTGGACATCCTGCATCCTGAGGGCTTGAAAGGAATACCTAGGGGAGTTGAGTCGGGTAAATCACAATACAACAACTGTCACTAAACTGCAATGTCTTGCATGCTCACTGATCAGCTCTGGCCTTCTCACTCACCACCCCAGTATCCAAAAGTCCAAATACGCCTCTCTGGTATACCACATGTCAACTAAACTTGCCTCAGGTCACACTGGCTGTGTATGGCATGGGTAGCACAGGGACTGAGAGCGCTACAACTCTCAGCAGGCACTATTCTACCTGTCAGAAAACTGGAACAGTGTACTACAAGTTAAATCGCCTTGCATGTCAAACTAACAATCAAGTCAACCCACCTGACTCCTCCAACATTATACAGTCTATGGCAATGACACCAATGCTATGGCCATCTGCCGGTACCATTACAAGCAACACACAGCTACAGATGTATGCCACAGTAAAATGGCCTTTAAATCACCATCCATACCAAGTCATGTACTCACCTGGTGGGGACACCAATACAGAAAGCTGGATGTTCTTGTAGTACTCTCATACAGAGGCCCAGGTATAATGGTTACTCCGATATTGTTGGCCAGCTCTGTCTCCATCGTACATTGTACAGCTGTGAATTGACTCAATGATGCTAGTCATGGAGGTCGCTTTAAAATGTAAATTCAACAAAATTACAATATATGAGTCAATGAACAGTCATCTAACCACCAAGATACTCCAACATTAAATGTAGCAAGGTGTACGCAATTGGAAATCTCTTTTTCCCACATAGCTCTAACCCAGATTTGGAAGCAGGTGCCATTGGCACATCAGGGGATCAAGTATAGGCTTTGCGCGCATGTCACATAGCATGTCTACTGGTCACAGTTTTATATCACTTGTTTCATCACTTTCAGTAACCGTGTGTTTCACATCTCCCACAGGTAACCTAGCCAGTGTCACCAAGGAAAGGACACCAGAGACTGACACTTCCACTCTGGATGAAGCCCTCAGTGAGGGAAACACCTCTGGATGTGTGGGAATTGTGGACGAAGCTGGCCCAACTGGGACACCTGGTCAGTCAAGAGCTGTGAGCTCCATCCTGCCTCCATCGACTCCTCCCACACCTGTTGCTTCAACAACACAGGCAATCATTCGCCCCAAACATGTGTTCCAAGGACAGTGTCTGCCATCTTGTACCCCCCAGTACATGTACGTGAGTCTCCTGTCATAAACCCAGACAATGATGAACCTGGCACCAGTGGGAGGGGACAACTGTGCCAGGGGCACAGGCATATGGGGGTAGGGTGCATGGGAGGGATGGCGTGGGCCAGAGGATGGAGGCACCTAGGGATACAACTGGCCAGGACACCAACTCCCAAGTTTTGGGAGCTTACCATCAAGCTCAAGGTGTGATGGGCCAGGTACTTATCATGATGGGGGAGATCAAGCAGCTGCAGAGGGACAACCACCAGGAGGTCATGCAGCAGTGGCAGGCACAAAATGCCTACTTGACTTCCATTTCAGGGGTGCTGAGAGACACGAATACCACCATGAGTAGGTTTTGTACCCAACAACTGGCCTCTTTCATTAGCAATGAGATATCAGCCCATTCTACATATGTGGCTGCTAATGAAATGGAGGCCCTGCCAGGGGAGGGATATTGCTCCGACATTCCTGCCTCTTTATCAGACGAACCCCCTTGCAAATGTGGATGTTCTCTAAACATCCAGGAGAAGCAGATGCCAAGACCAAAACCACTGCAAGAAAGTGAACCTCTACTGATTGGTTCCCCTTGTGTGTCACAGATATACCCTGTTGAATTTCTTAAACCTATCTCCATTTTCCTATGGTACAAGGACACTGGACTTTTGTCTCCAAATGTTGTGGTAGCTACCCTGATGATTTCACCCACCATGACTGAACCCTTCACTGTTTCCTTTGTGTTATAGTTGATCCAGTTCAACCATTTTGCTGTGCACTCCTTAATACATATTATTTAACCACAGATCTTGTGTGAGAGACATTTATCAACTATATTTAACTGTTGTCTAAAATACCTCTTGCACAAAAAAGTGTCTCACAAATGTATGACATTAGTAATGTTTCATCTCACATGTACAGTTTAATAGGGGTAGATTTTGCATAAAATAATTATGATAGACAAAACTCTGTTCACTTTCATTGAATGTTCACATTTATAGGTTGGGAGAAAACCAATTATCGTGCAGTGAAGTACTGCTGCTCACTTCAGCGTCTCAGCATAGATTTCAATCACTACCACATGTCAGTCTTTCACTATCTGAATAGACAAACAGATTGTTTCAATGTATCATCAGCTAAAGCATTATCACATACCCATACAATAGCTCCCAAATTACATTACCCCATACAGACAGAGGTCAGTTCAAATGCCTCCAATCATGGGACCTTCCACTTACCATGGTCAGGTATCAGTAGGCATGCCACTCACCTATTTCAGTCTTGATACTCATGCACAGTGGCCTGCAATGAGGAAACACAGTGACATCTACATAAAAGTTAGTCATTACCAATGCAAACCATTCTGATGGTTGAGGGTATGGATAGCACAGGATGACATGTGTGAGAGACAAATGGACACACACATGGCACCTTGAACCAATGCCAAACAGATCTATAGTGTGGAATAGGACACTACCATCCCACTGTCAAGACAGTCTGGGCATAGAAGTCACACACCACAAATTTCATGCCTGACAGTACCTGGATCAATCCATGTTCACCTCACTTGTCAGTATGCAAATCACACCTGCCTGTGGCCCTGTCTGATTTTGCCAAATGAGGATGACCTTGTGAAGTAATCTGCAAAATATAAATGTCAAACATAAGGTATAGGCAGCATTGAATCTAAAACATCATACAGCCATTTCCTATATACAATAGTAGATCTGTGCTGTGTGAAAAACGGAGGCTATGGTGATCAAAACCTGCACAATACTCCATGTAATGTTCTGCATGCACATCTGAGTTATGGACTTTAAAGCTACTTATGACCTGTCTGATAGTCATACTAAGGGCCAGATGTAGCAAAGGTTTTTACCCATTCTGTGTCTATGGGAAAAAGTGGTGGTACATATGGCCCTAAGTCCCTTATCAAGCATCCTTAACCCCACCAATACCTCATTGAGTTACTTACATTGCAAGACATAACATACCTAAAGTCAGGTGAAGTACTGATTGATGATATCTGCCCGGATGTCTCCAGCTTCATCCTCATCATACTCATCCTCACTTGGCAAATCTGCATTCTCACCCACTGGAACTGCTGGCTCCCTCTTATCTGGTATAAATGGGATTTGACATCTCAGTTCAAGGTTGTGGCACATGCCCCAGGCAACAATGATCTGACACACTTTGGTGAGTGAGTAGAGGAGGGCTCCACTATACTTAAAGATGCTACAGAATCTTGCCTCAGGAGCCCAAAAGTCTGCTCCATGACACCTCATTGAAGTGGACTTGTCCTGGCGTGGTTGAGTACCTTACTGGTGTCAACAACCATGGACAGTTTGGATCACTTGAGTCCCCTGTAAGGAAGAGTTTAGAAAGGCAAACATAAGTCACGGACATCCACACATTTGTTAGCAGATAAAAGTTACATACACACGTGACATGTATGACTTACCAACCAGCCAGGCCCTCTCAGTGTATTGTCGTATCATCAGCAGTGGTATATTGCTGTTCCGCTTGATGAAGGCATCATGGACTGAACCCGGGTATCTTGCACAAACTCGGGAAATGTAGAATTCAGCCAAAGAGAGCCCGTGGTCATTAATGGAGGGTAAGTGTTCCCTGTTCCTATGCACCTGTTAATTGGCATTTGGGGGAACCAAGGCTACATGGGTGCCATCTGTGGCTCTCATCACATGTAGGATGTGTCCCAAAACATACCAATCAGCCTTCACATGGGCCAAATTTTGACATTGTGGAAACCGGATGTAACTGTCCAGGTGTTTCAACAACGCAGACAGGACAGCCTTCAAAACCAGACTGAACATAGGCTGAAACATCCCTACAGTTAGGACCACCATATTTTGAAATTATCCTGTGGCCAGGAAGTGCAGCACTGACATGACTTGTACAGTGGGTGGTATGCTATTGAGATTATGAATGGCAGGCATCAGATCTGGCTCCAACTAACGACAGAGATCTATGATTATGTGCTTATCTAGGCGGTATATCTGAATCACATGTCGCTCCTCCATGGTCTGTAAGGTCTGCTAATGGATGGTACACTGGAGGTTCTCTCACTTTCCTCATGCCAGAGTAATTATGTGAGAGAAAACCAGAATGTATGTGTATCACTCATTCAGTACATCATAAGTATCATCATACATGTGTCACGTAAAATGCTCCAAAATGCCACCTGAAGGTGTTGAAATGTTGTACACAGAACATACCTAGGCAAATAATGTCTTATTACTGTATTCACATCCCCTATCTGCTATCATGAATTAGAAATTGATAAGCATGTGACTAACAGTCTATGTGACAATAACATTTTTAACATGTTCCACATTTATGGAGACACATAAACCAAATGTCAGATGGTCATTGCTCTGCTGACTAAGCTACTACATTTACATTACTTGTAACATATCAACTTTACAACCTGTACATAATTCATGCATATTTCTACATGTTTGCTCAAAGCCAGCAGTGGACACAATGTCGTTGATATGTTTCACAGCTTATGACTCAACTTTTAAATTACTTTACTGTTCATAAATGAGCCTTAAAATGGCAGTTGCCTGACCTCCTGTACTGGTGATTAGGAAATTACCTAACTACGCTGCCGGAAGTCGCCATGGTGGTAGGCGGATACAACCATGGTGGACATTGCCATTGGAACACATTGTTGCCTTTGGCAGCCCTGGGCCAATGACGATGACCGCCGGGAGTGATGGTAATTTACGTGGCGGATGTGACCACCATCTCAGACTTCATCTCTCACTTCACTCCTGAAAACTGCTGCCAGCAAGACTTCCATGACCTGAGCTGCTGTGTACAGCCTCTGGGAGCAACCATGCCACGTCCTACAAGTGAAAGGGCCCCTGCTTTCTCCCCGAAGGAGCTTGATAAGCTGGTAGAGGTGGTCCTACCCTGTATGAACAGCTCTGTGGCGCACAAGATGAACAGGTAATTGCAATGCAATTGCAATGTTTGAAGGGTAAAATGTATGATGATGTCCAGGAAATGTGTCAGCATGAAAGGTTGTGGTAGTATGTGTTGGTAGATGAGCATGGGCATATGTGCATAGATAGACTATGAGTCCTGAAACATATTAGAGATTATGTGATATATGCACCCTGACCCACCTACAGACTGTAATACATGATAGTTGAAGGTGCTATGAAAAATATTTGGACAGATATACCAGGTTTAGAGATATGCTTGTGACCTGGTCATATCTTACAAGCTGACACCTGGTGCTGGATATGCATGTTGTATGCCTGTTTCAACATCACACATGCTCTGACTGCAGATGGTCATTCCTCATTGAATGGGATGTTGAAGGCAATAAGTGGATGGCTACGTGCATTAACTTGTTTTTTTCACCCTGCTTGTTTTGTTATTTTGTATGTGGACATGACATTCTCTTCTTGTCAATGTGATCCATGCAGGTCAACGCCCATCCAGAAAATGGGATTTGGTGTGCCATTACCAAGAAAGTGCAGACCGTGGCAGTCTACGAGCAGCAGAGCACCCACTGTAGGAAGAGGTGGGATGACTTGAGACGCTGGGTCCAGAAGACCGCAGAGGCCCAGCTGGGGATGTCCCCCCAAGGAGGACGGGGTGCCCAACAGACCTTGACCCCGCCAATGGCCTGCATATTTGCTGTGGCCTACCCAGAGCTGGATGGGCATTTGAGGGCAGCACAGCAGCCACAAGGGGGTAAGAAGGTACACATTTATGTACAGTCCCCAACATTAGTACACAGATGTGCACATTCTAATTTGTCTAGGCACATATTACTCTCCTATTTTGTTCTCTCTGTACAGAAGCATATGACAATGTCTACGTGACTATGTCATATATGCACCACTAGACAGCTTTTCATACCCTGCTGGTTGTTCCTTCCCACCTACAGGTCAATACACCCAATATAATGATGGATAAGTTGTCCAGGTCTTTGTACTTTGTCCATTCCAATGTCCCTTGATCCATGTCTATGTGCAACATGGAATCTGACTATTTGAAGTCGTTCCTACTTTTCAAAAGGTTTCTGATGAGTGACAGCATCATGTGAGGCTGTGATGTCCATCTGACATTCCACATGCCATACTTGCAAAACTTAATCAGACCTGAAACAAGGTGTACCCTCTTGGTAAGTGAGGAATATACATAGACCTCTGTAATGTGTCATATGAGTAAACTTCCTACATGTTGTTAACTATCGAAGTATTGCTAGACTCCTATTGGATCAACATACATTGGTGTCAGAGCTATGAATGTTAGTACCATGTTCATGTTCTGCAGGTGGGAAGTGGCTGTAGAGCTATTTCCTTAGCCATAGTATTGTAGGCATGAGATATAGGCCAAGACAACGTATTCACTGTTACAATCTTAGCTGTTTTTTGCCAACATCATGTGTACATTGAGAAGTTCTGTCATGAATCCACATTGTTATGAGTTATAAACAGAATTTCTGTGGTAATATTGGATATGTTTTGACTCATTGTTGTATGGAAATCTATTGTTTGCACTGACTACATTGTGGTGCATGTGTGGTAGTTCGTATACATATGTGAGCTGTTTGGTATGTGTATTAGGACACTATGCTTGCATAATGGCCTGTGTACCTGTCATGGTAGCCACAGATGTGGTTTGAATGTCTGAAATTTTTCTCAGACAGATGTAAGGATAGTCATGTCTGATGTGTGGATAGTAATGTTGCCACCTAATCATTGGTCTATTGATGGAATAATTGTATGATTTGTAAACTAAGGCCCTCATTATTAACATGGCGGTAAACACCGCACCGCTAGCAGTGACTGAAACATCCGCCAACAGACGTGCGGTCCGAACCGCCAAATAATAAACCAACTGAAACACAGGCATCCTGAAAACCACTCACTGCCAGGAGAGGAGTGCCGACAACGACAGCCGAGCCTGCCCACAAGCCGACGGAAAGGCCCTACCCGCCCATCAAATAATGAAGCACTAGACCGCCGTCAGTTCCGGGGTGGGAACCACCGCCACGCAAAGCCAGGCGGAAACAAACCAATTATAAGGAAACACTGGAGGCTCACACAACACACCGAAGCAGACATGGAGAAAGAGTTGCAGATCATGCCAGCCCTGCTTCTTGCCATGTACCTCCACGACCGAGACCGCTGACAAAGACGATGACGGTAATTACTGCAACCTACTAAACAAGGGAAGAAAGGGCACAGTTACAGACCCACGCACTCCACCCAGTCTGCAACGGTCCCACAACCCTTAACAGCAGCACAAGCCATACACCGCACAACAAGAGGTACTTACCAAACACAAGGCAAATCCAACCTGCCCAAAGTACATACATGTGCCAAACACCCCCAAACAATGAAACGAGAGATCACAGATTCAGAGTGTGCCTCAAACAACACAGGCCACACATTAACCTTTATTCTGCTCACTGAGGAACAGAAGTGCATAGAAGGCCAATGGCCAGTCCATAGTAAAAGAAGTCAGATGGGCCACAATGGCCCCAACTTGACTACCACAAGTGCAACGGTACTCCACCTCATAGGGGCAACAATGGGGCATTCAGGCACCTCGGGGAACACGGGCATGGGGTGGTAGGGGTGGGGATTTACGACTGGTGGGGGGGCTTAGATTTCCATTTGGAAGTTGGTGGGGTCTTAGGTTTTGTCACAGCAGCTGGTGGAGCGAACTTGGCCTGGGGTGCGGCAGAATATCTGGGCCAGCACGGGATGTCTTCCTTACAGAAGAGGTAACACGGGAATGGGAAGAGCGGACGGGGCGGGCTGTGACATGGGAGGAGTGGACAAGGCAAGAAGGTGAGCACGTTTAGGGACAAGACTGGTTGGGCCAGTGGGTTCAAATAGGTCAACAAGGGACAAGAAAAGTTTCTTAGGTGCAATTGGGGTGGACCTGAATGAAGGCATGGGAGTAGAGGTAGAGGGAGTGGTCATGACAGGTGTAGGTGTGTGTGACGTGGGTGCAGATGACTGGACAGTATGCTGAGGTGTTGTGGATGTGTGATGGGTGGGTGTTTTGGTGCGTTTGAGTGTCTTGGGAGGAGGAGGGGTGGACACAGTGGGACAAGACAGGCTGCCAGTGTAAATGGATGTTGTCTGGGTGTGTGCAAGTCTGGTGAGTGTGCTGCATGTGTCAACTAAAGTCGTTGTGGTGAGTGCAGGTGTGGTGTCTGGGGTGCATGAATGGATGTGTGCTATTGTGGTGACTGCAGGAATAGGGTCATCAACATTGAATGAGGGTACAGTGCCTGTGGGTGTGCATGTACAGGGGACAGAGAGGGAGGCGGAAGAGGTGGACACACTGGGGGAAGTGGATGTTGGTGTGTGCGCATGTGTATGTTGGCTGTGTGGATGCTTGTGGTGGGAGGTATGGTGCTTGTGTTTTGAAGTGTGCTTCTAGTGTGTTGAGGTGTGTGCCTGCGGGTCAGAATGTGTGCTTTGGATAGGTGAAGAGAGTGGACTGCTGGAAGGGGTAGAGGTGGTTGGAGGGAGGACAGAATGACCAGGGACACTGGTTGCCATCAAAGAGGAGGCCAGAGCCTGAAAAGATCTCTGTAGGCCAGACACGGCACCGTGAATGCCATCCAGATAGGCATTGGTCTGCTGCACCTCTGATGCTAGCCCCTGGATGGCATTGACAATGGTTGTCTGCCCTACAGAGATGGTTCTCAGGAGGTCAATAGCTTCCTCCGTGAGGGCAGCAGGGATGACTGGGGCAGGAGAGGAGGTGCCTGGGGCGAAGGAGACGCCCACCCTTCTGGGTGAGCAGGCATGGGCAACTCTGTGGGGAGCAACTGGGATGGCGGTGATGGTATGGGGAGTGCCGGGAGATGACACAGTAGGGGTGGGCCCACTAGGGTCCGCCACCGCCAGGGAGCTCCCATCGGAGGAGGTATAGGAGTCACTACCCCCAGGTGGTAGTTTCCTCCTCCCTGGTACTCCCCTCACCCTCCAATCCACTGGTCCCCTTGGCGTTGGACGACTCTGCCTCCGAGGATCCGTGGGCCGCTGCCTCCCCACTCACCGCTGCCTCAGCTCCCTCGCCAAATGATGCTGATGTACACAGACAACATAAGAGAACAGGGATGGGGAGACAAAACAGGAGAGACACTTGTAAATATTTGAATGGAGGTACATTAGTGGTTCACACATACACCCACCCAGAAAATATTCCACCAGGCAGCACCTATCGCTATACACATGGCTATGCCACTGACTAGTGGCCAGAACCCTGCTCTAAAACCATTCCCCAACGAACTTAAGGACCTGACCCAAACACCCCTACTCCCCACGGCGACCATAATGTAGATGGACATCAGTCAGAGTCCCTGCCACTAGACAACATAAACACGAATTCACACACACACACATCCATCAAGGAGTCAAAATATGGTACATGTACTCACCCTCTTGTGACTGCTGTGCAGCCTTCAAGCGCCCATCCAGGTCTGGGTACGCCACCGCTAGGATGCATTGCATAAAGGGGGTCAGTGCCCGATGGGCACCCCTTCCTCGTTGGGAGGACTTCCCCAGCTGGGCCTCACAGATCTTCCTCGCCCAGCACCGCAGGTCCTCCCACCTCTCCCTGCAGTGGGTGCTCTGCCGGTTGTAGACCCCCAGGGTCCGCACCTCCTTGTCGATGGCATGCCAAAGTCCCCTCTTCTGGTAGGCACTTACTTATAAGGGACACACAGAAAAGAAATTCTGAGGTCAGACAATGGCCAATCATATACATCTGGCTATACGTCCACTATGGGATGGACATTTAAAACAGCCTAACAGCACACACACACGCAGCATGTCAGGAACCCTGGACCACACAGTGTCACAAGTGCACACATGTATGCAGCCAACAACATCCATGCAACCCAATCCTCCTACTCACCTGTACCTCTGGCCGACCATAGAGCTTGGCGTACAAGGAGCAGGACACCGTCCACAAGCTTCTCCAATTCCTCGTTGGTGAACGACGGGGCCCTTCCCCTGCAACACGTACCATTTCCATGACCAGAGCCAGGACACAGTAGTACACACAGTGGAGTACCTGCATGCACGAGATCAGGGAGTCGAGTGAAGCTGGGGTGACGAGTTTGCATACGCACCACAGCGGTGTGGACCATCACCACCGGGGCGACCATGATACGCTAACAATGCCCATTGACCACCATGTTAACCAATTAATTTGAGCACAGCGGTAAACTCTGCCTCACAGTATTACGTCAACCTCTGGCGGTATGAGGTCACTTCCACCACAACACTTCTGGATTACAGGGGGCACACATTTTGGCCTTAAAACCCTTATCAGCACAATGCAGGACCTATTGTCCCCTAAACACCCATAGGCATAAAACAATATACATTACCCAACCGGACCAGTCCTGATATTACATTGTGGTCATGTTGCTGTAATGTCTCACACACTAAGCATTTGTGTTGTCGACAATCATGCCAGCAGTGCTGAATGAGAAACAGTGTCTGCACATGTTCCTCACATGTGTTTTCAACTCCTCCTAGGTACAGACCCTTGTGGCGAGGGAGGGCCCCATCGGTGTACAGACCACTTGTTGATTTGCGGACCATGGTGGAGCGTCACATCATTATCAATTGCAGACTCACTCGTGCTACTATTGATGAACTTTGTGCATTACTGGATCCAGCACTGAGATGGCTAATTGTAATCAGCATGCCATCTCTACTGAAGTGCAGGTGCTCTCTGCACTCCATTTCCTGGCCACGGGCTCATTTCAAGTGACAGTGGTCATGGGTGCAGGTTTTTCACAGCCAATGTTTAGCATTATACTGTTCAGATTCCTGAATGCATTTGTACGACACCTACAGTCCTATATGAGGTTTCCCCAAAGTGCTGACCTCCCTGCCATCAAGTCGGACTCAGAGAGGGGATGAGAGTGATGGTGATGACGAGGAGGGGGAAGATGTAAATTCCAGGACCCAACTGATACAACTCTACTTCCAGTAACTCTGTGGGACAATTGGATGAGATTGCTGTCTGTGTCAGTGTGCCTTGTCATCTAGGCGGGTGTTGGGTCATTACTCATTGCCACTGTGATCAGGTCTGCATAGGACAGGTTACATTATGGTATAATAGTTCAACACATCTGTAGGCACAACAACATGTAATGCGTGTGGTGCATTTCCTGCTACTCAGATAATACTAAATGAGTTATCATACAGTTTCATCCATACTTCACTTTGTTTCTACACAATGACAGAGGACATTGTAACAGGTGAACTGGTGTTTTATTGGGTGCAGGGGTTACTGGTGGTTGTACAATATGGCAACATGGTTGCAGCATGTGTTGGCAGTAGTTGCAGGTCCATCTATGTTTACTGGAGTTTGTTGTAGTTTTCACACGGTTTGGTCGTTGATTCAGTGGGACACTTGGAGGACAATTCTTGCCAGAGTCACTTCTTAGAGGGGGCTTTGGTCTTGGCAGGCGTTCCAATGCCATATCTGGGCCTGAGCGTCCGTTTAGGTGCCTGGTGTTGGTCTGTACGGGTTGAGATGGATGTCCCTGTGTGTCCTGAGAGGGAGGAACATGTGCAGTTGCTGCTGATTCTGTTGTTGTCCGGTCTGTAGCCTGGCCTGTAGTAGGGGCTTCCTGGTCTGTGTGGGCCTCAGGCTGTGTTGGGACACGGTGCAGCAGCGCACCTGCTATGCTGACCATTGTCGCATTGTGCAGTTTCCACTGCTCCATGGCCTCTTGGTGGTGCGTTATCTGCATCCTTTGACTCTGCTCCAGGGTGGATACTATCTGGGCCAATCTGTCCTGGGTATGGTGATATGCTCCCAGGACCTCAGAGATCACGTCCTGGGCTGCAGCATCCATCCTGTGGCCTCCCCCCGGGCCAGTGATGCCCTTCCACTGGGCCTAGCCCCCTGTGCCTGTGTCTCCTGCCAAGGTCAGATGGTACCCCTTGTACTGGGGCCATCATCTTCCTGCCTGTTGGTAGGGGGTGACTGTAGCCTCTGTCCATGTGTTCCACCAGTCTGTGGTCTTGATACACAGGTGTGGGGACAGTTGCCCTGGGCTGATGTTGTTGGCTGCGTGGTAGGGGTGTCAGTGTTATCCTGGGTGGTGCTGCTGGATGGTGACAGTCCAGGACTTTGTGAGGGGCCAGGGTGATTGTTAATGTCCAGGGTTCCATCCCCAGTGTCCTGGGAGGTGCCTCTGTCTCCCTGTGGGGCACTGCCACTCCTTGCCCTGTTTGTCAGGGTGGCATGGGTGGTGGTGCCTGTTGGGGGGAATGGACATGTCTGTTACAATTGCATGATCGGATGGGGTGCACAGGATTGGGCAGTTTTGTGCAGATTTTTACTCTTTGGGGCCATGCAGGATGCTTTCGTGAGGATAGCATTGCTTTTTGCTTAGCATTTGGAGGTGCATTGTGGGTGTGCTAGGCCATTGTGATTCCTTGCAGGAGTGGGTGGCTGTGCACGGAAGAGGGATGTGGGCCTGTTAGTGGGTTTGTGGGCATGCAGTGGGACTGGATGTAGTAATTGTGGCCTGGGTAGGGTTGTGGTCCTGGTGGTAGTTGGAGGGGTGAGGTAGTGCATGCATTCCAGGTGTGATGGATTTGGGGTAATTGTAGATGACTTACCCAAATACATTCCTCCAGTGAGTCCAGTGAGTCCCTCAGGGTGCAGGATGGCCAGTACCTTTTCCTCTCAGTCAGTGTAGTCGGGTGGTGTTGGAGGAGGTCCTCCCCCAGTCTTCTGGACTGCAATGTGGTGCCCACGCAGGTCGTTCCATCTCTTGCGGATGTCATCCCTGGTGCGTGGATGGTGTCCCACTGCATTGACCTTGTTGGCTATTGTCTGACATAGTTCCATCTTCCTGGCAATGGCTGTGTGTTGGACCTGTGCCCCGAATAATTGTGGCTTCACCTTCAGGATCGCATTCCACCATGGTCCTTAGCTTCCTTTCTGTGAAGCATGGGTGTTTGGGGGTGCCATAGTGAGTGTTGTGAATGGTGTCTTGTGTGGATCTAGGTGAGGGTGCTCTTGTGTGGTTGGGTGTATGCATTGTGTATTGTGGCGTTCGTTGTCTGCTTCTGGGGTTCTCTGTATTAGTTGGCCTAATTTTGTTGCAAAGGATTGTGGGGTGTGTCTGTGAGTGTTTTATAGTGTTGTGGATGTGTGTCAGGTGTGTGGGTTTCAAACTTGCCAATGTATGCATTTCTTGCTGTTGGGTTCACTTGCCGCCCATGGCGGTCTGTACGACCAATGGTCGTTCGGCTTCCACTGACCACCGCAGTGATTTGTGCTTAATTATTTGGACGGCGGGTTGTTTGTGTGCTCGGCTGTGGCGGGGTGGTAGGTCCAGCATTTCCGGCGACAAGGTCCTGGACATTTTTGTCGGTTTCTGATTTTTTCATCATTATATGGCGTGTTTCTGTTCACCGCCAGTGGTGGAATTCTGTTTGCCGTCACCACGGCGGTTGATGGTGTTTACCACCATGTTTATAATGAGGGCCTAAATGTCACCTTCATGCCAGGTGTCCATTGACTTGAAAGAGTAGATATACTACTTGTGGTTGTGTGTGAGTAAAAACTCTGAGCATATTAGGCTCCTATATGAGTGCTATACTTTGTTTTCTGGAGGACAATGACCTTGATGCGTTGGTCCAGAAAGTATGTACAATCCTCCCCAATATCACTATTGGTACATGTGTAGGGGACGTGTTCTGACGCTTTCATCGTCTAACATTTGGTTATGCCAATTAGAGTAGTTGTATTATTGCATATATCCATTGTGAAGGTTGTGAGCTCGGTGACATGAAGTGGGTATGGCTTTTGTACAACTGGCTGTGTTATGTTAACAATACAATATGTTTCCTTGCCTGGTACATGACATCAGCCCAATTGTTAGTATGTGTATGTGATATGTGGAACTCAATGTTATCTCTATTTACTATAACTTGGTTGTCGATTGACTATGTTGCTGTGGATGGGGATCTAGTATCATGTGGCCAAATCACCTTGTCATGGAATGGTTAGTGTGATTGATAGCTCTACTGGTACAATGCCATTGTAGGTGTGAGATAAATAGCTTAGCTGATGTGTGACAATGTTTTGTTTTGAAGAAGGTACATTGTAGCTTGTTGTGACAGGATGTTGGCACTAAACTGGTACTACCTGAGGGTGTTGTAAAACTAGATGTGATGTTACTGATGTGTACAGTGTGATGGAAGTGGTATGTAAACAATGTGATCACCCTACCTAATTTTTTGTTTTTTAGCATCAGCATCTGCAAGTGAAAGAGACCGGGCACAGCTGAGTGGGAACGCTTCAGGGCACTGGACCTCCAGTCACTAGAATACCAACACCAAGGGACCCAGTGGCCCGGAGGGCGAGGAGAGTGCCACAGGGGAGACTTGATCCAGTTCATCATCTTCTGGATCTTCCTCCAGTGGACACTCCCTGGTGGTAGCAAACCCATATGAGACGACCCGTGCACCACTTCTGTCCACCACCCTCTTGCTATTACCGCCCTCCCTGTAGCTGCCCACCCAGTTGGCAGTTCCCGTCCATCCAAGAGGGTGGGCATCTCTTTTGCCACAGGCACTTCTGCCCCAGCCTCTGTTAGCCCTGCTGCCCTCAGTGAGCAGGCTATTGACTATCCAGAGACTGGTAACTCAGATACAACAGAGTAATGCATTCCTGGAGGGCACTCACGGTGCACTGGCTGGCCTACAGAGATAATTTCAGGCTTTGGCCTCCAACCTGATGGCAACCAGTCACTCTTTGTCTACTGCCCCCCCTCCACCTTCCTCTTCCCAATCCGAATCCCCCCGACCCTGCAAAAGCACACAAATAGACAGGTATGCATCCACCTCAACATCGAAGGGAAGTGCAGACAAACTAAAGCACCACAAGACACACCACTGACATACACAATCAAACAACATACACCTGCACACACAGCAACAGTCATGATCTGCCCTGACACCCCCACCATCCCAGCATCACAGGCACAACACCTGACACATCTGCAGACACCACACCAACATTAAATGATCCAGCCACCAAGCCACCATACCTAGCCTACCCACAGACACCACCCCAGCAGATCCTCAGACATGAACTCCAGTAAACAACACCCGCAGACACCACAACCACTGACATACCTACATGTAGCACATCCACCATACCTGTAGTCACCACCCCAACAGACAGCC